>NC_064628.1:713288824-714538824 GCF_023864275.1 Schistocerca cancellata
TGACACTGTCTACAGCTTTAATTTAATTGTTTGAATACGTTGTACTTGTGGGGTCAGGTATTCTTTGTGAGGTACTAAACAATATGTACTGGGTCTTGTCAAAATTCAGTGACAGTCCATTTGCTGTGAACCACCCTTTGATACTTACAAATATTTCGTTAGCTGATTGCTCAGTGAGATCATGGGTACTGTTTTTTACACCAATACTTGTATCATCTGAAAAAAGAAAATGCATTTTGTGGCACTGCGTATGGAAGGTCATTAATATATAATAGGAACAACAAGTGACCTAAAATAAAGCCCTGGGGCACCCCTTGTCTGATGGTTTCATATTCTGAATGACTATTGTTATGTGGTGTGCCTGATACAGACACACAGAGTTTTCTATTAAAAAGGTAGGATGAGAACCATGAGCTTGTTACTCCTGTTATCCCATAATATTTTAACTTTTGTATAAGGATATCATGTGTAATGCAATCAAAAGCTTCAGCCAGATCACAGAATATTCCAAGTGGTAATAACTTTGATTTATTGATTCTAATATATCACTTGTAAAAGTGAATATAGCTTGATCAGTTGACAATCCTTTCTGAAATCCAAACTGATTGTGAATGAGGATATTTTTCTGCACTAAGTGTTTATTAAGTCTATTGTACATAACCCTTTCAAACACTTTTGAAAATATTGCCAGTAATGAAATGGGACAGAAGTTTTCCACTGATTGTTTGTCTCCTTTTTTGTGTAATGGTTTGACGACAGCATATTTAAGCCTATCTGGAAAAGTACCATGGTGGAGGCATTCATTACATATGTACCTCAGTATGTCATAAAGTTCTGAGGAGCAAAATTTAATTACGGTAGTACTGATTTCATCATAACCACTGGAATATTTGTTTTTAACAAAGCTAATAATATTATAAATCTCTTTTGGTGAGGTAGGATATAGTTGAATTTTGTCAAACTTTTGTGGAAATGCATTTTTTAAATATTTTAAGCTGTATCTGAGGCACTATGCAAAACCTAAGTTGTTTACTACTGAAAGGAAAAAGTTGTTGAAGGTGTCTGAAATTTTGGAGGTATGTCTAATCAGCTCATTATTTACATTTAACATAATTTCCTCATTTGCCTGAGTAGTTTTTCCTGTTTCACTCTTTACTATTTTTTATCTTGTTATTAGAGGCATTTATTTTTTCTTGAAAATAAATACATTTTGAGTTTCTGATTAATTTATAATGTGATTAGCTCTGTAGTCATCATTTTCCCTTGACATTAAGTACAGACTTCTTTTTGTTTTGCAGGATACTTTTATTCCATTTGTAATCCAAGGTTTTGAAACATTTAATCTATTTGCTTTGATTACTTTCTTAGGGCAGCAGTTTTCAATGTGACCTATGACTGTATTGGAGGAACAGTTATATTTATATATTTCATTTATGCTGGGTGAATTGTATGCATCTTTCCAGTCTGTATTCCTCAAAAAATTGTGAAACATTCATCATTTCATGCCAATGGTGTGATGGGGCAAAATAAAGTTGGCATCCTTGTAACTTAATCATAGCTAACACTTGGTTCAAGAATCATGAAAGAAGGTTGTATACATGGAAGAACCCTGGAGATAGTAGAAGATATCAGACAGATTATATAATGGTAAGACAGATACTTAGGAACCAGATATTAAATTGCAAGACATTTCCAGGGGCAGATGTGGACTCTAACCACAATCTATTGGTTATGAACTGTAGATTAAAACTGAAGAAACTGCAAAGAGGTGGGAATTTAAGGAGATGGGACCTGGATAAACTGAAAGAACCAGTGGTTGTACAGAGTTTCAGGGAGAGCATAAGGGAACAATTGATAGGAATTGGGGAAAGAAATACAGTAGAAGAAGAATGGGTAGCTTTGAGGAATGAAATAGTGAAGGCAGCAGAGGATCAAGTAGGTAAAAAGACGAGGGCTAGTAGAAATCCTTGGGTAACAGAAGAGATACAGAACTTAATTGATCAAAGGAGAAAATACAAAAATGCAGTAAGTGAAGCAGGCAAAAAGGAATACAAACATCACAAAATGAGATCAACAGGAAGTGCAAAATGGCTAAGCAGGGATGGCTAGAGGACAAATGTAAGGATGTAGAGGCTTATCTCATGAGGGGTAAGATAGATACTGCCTACAGGAAAATTAAAGAGACCTTTGGAGAAAAGAGAACCACTTGCATGAATATCGAGAGCTCGATGGAAACCCAGTTCTAAGCAAAGAAGGGAAAGCAGAAAGGTGGAAGGAGTATATAGAGGGTCTATACAGGGGCGGTGTTATTGAGGACAATATTATGGAAATGGAAGCGGATGTAGATGAAGATGAAATGGGAGATATGACACTGCGTGAAGAGTTTCACAGAGCACTGACAAACCTAAGTCGAAACAAGGCCCCAGGAGTATACAACATTCCATTAGAACTACTGACAGCCTTGGGAGAGCCAGGCCTAACAAAAATCTACCATCTGGTGAGCAAGATGTATGAGACAGGCAAAATTCCCTCAGACTTCAAGAAGAATATAATAATTCCAATCCCAAAGAAAGCAAGTGTTGATAGATGTGAAAATTACCAAACTATCAGTTTAATAAGTCACAGCTGCAAAATACTAACGCAAATTCTTTACAGACGAATGGAAAAACTGGTAGAAGCTGACCTCAGGGAAGATCAGTTTGGATTCCGTAGAAATGTTGGAACACATGAGGCAATACTGACCCTACGACTTATCTTAGAAGAAAGATTAAGGAAAGGCAAACCTACATTTCTAGCATTTGTAGACTTAGAAAAAGCTTTTGACAATGTTGACTGGAATACTCTTTCAAATTCTGAAGGTGGCAGGGGTAAAATACAGGGAACAAAAGGCTATTTACAATTTGTACAGAAACCAGATGGCAGTTATAAGAGTCGAGGGACACGAAAGGTAATCAGTGGTTGGGAAGGGAGTGAGACAGGGTTGTAGTGTCTCCCCGATGCTATTCAATCTGTATATTGAGCAAGCAGTAAAGGAAACAAAAGAAAAGTTCAGAGTAGGTATTAAAATCCATGGAGAAGAAATAAAAACTTTGAGGTTTGCCGATGACATTGTAATTCTGTCAGAGACAGCAAAGGACTTAGAAGAGCAGTTGAATGGAGTGGACAGTGTCTTGAAAGGAGGGTATAAGGTGAACATCAACAAAAGCAAAATGAGGATAATGAAATGTAGTCGAATTAAGTCGGGTGATGCTGAGGGAATCAGATTAGGAAATGAGACACTTAAAGTAGTAAAGGAGTTTTGCTATTTGGGGAGCAAAATAACTGATGATGGTTGAAGTAGAGAGGATATAAAATGTAGACTGGCAATGGCAAGGAAAGCGTTTCTGAAGAAGAGAAATTTGTTAACATCGAGTATAGATTTAAGTGTCAGGAAGTCGTTTCTCAAAGTATTTGTATGGAGTGTAGCCATGTATGGAAGCGAAACATGGACAATAAATAATTTGGACAAGAAGAGAATAGAAGCTTTTGAAATGTGGTCCTACAGAAGAATGATGAATATTAGATGGGTTGATCACATAACTGATGAGGAGGTATTGAATAGAATTGGGGAGAAGAGGAGTTTGTGGCACAACTTGACTAGAAGAAGGGATCGGTTGGTAGGATATGTTTTGAGGCATCAAGGGATCACCAATTTGGTACTGGAGGGCAGTATGGAGGGTAAAAATCGTAGAGGGAGACCTAGAGATGAATACACTAAGCAGATTCAGAAGGATGTAGGCTGCACTAGGTACTGCGAGATGAAGAAGCTTGCACAGGATAGAGTAGCATGGAGAACTGCATCAAACCAGACTTAGGACTGAAGACCACAACAACAACAACAACATCCTTGTGCCTAATGTGTATCTGCCAGAAGTTTCATCATTGTATGTCTGTTAATTATTGTTCAGAGCTGTATTGACCAGAATCTTGTGTAGCACAGTCATAATTTTGAGATGGCAGAGTTAGAGGAGCAATGTGTCTGCATAAAATTTTGCATGAAACTCAAGAAAACCTTTACAGAGACATATCAGATAATGCAAGAAGTGTATGGTGCTGAGTGCTTAAGCCATACTTGGTGTTACAAATCGTTTACATGGTTTAAAAATGGCTGGATGGGAGTTATAGATAACCTTCATTCAGGAACATCAACAAAATTGTGTATAACAATCAAAGACTGACTGACCAAGAGATTGGAGAAGAATGTAACATTTCAGTTGGATCATGTCATGAAATCCTGACACAGCATCTTGGAATGTGTAGTGCTGCCACCAAGTTCATCTCATGGCTCATGACTCAAGACCACAAAGACCTTTGTCTCATGGTCTGTGAAGAGCTTTTGTGTCATGCAAATGAGAATGAGACATTACTTAAGAGAATCATAATTGGTGATGAAACATGGATCTACAGTTATGATGCTGAGACCAAGGTTTAATCTTTACAATGGGTTGGGAAAGGTTCTCTGAGACAAAAAAGAGCTCATCACTTCATGTCAAATGTCAAAGCCATTCTGACAGTTTCTGTGACTTTGAAGAATTATTTCATGATGTATTCATGCCACAGGGACAAACTGTTAATCTGTAGGACGGTTGGGATGTGTTGCAACACCTGTGAGAAGGAAATCACCTGGAATGTGCTGAGACAATTCATGGCCCCTGCATCATGATAATGCAACTGCATATTCGTCCCTGTTGGTGCATGACTATTGCACTCCAGACCTGTCCCCTGTGGACTTCCTTTTATTTCCAAAGTTGAAAAACCCATTGAAAGGATGAAGATTTGCAGTGTGAGATGAGATAAAAGAAAATATGCAAATGGCGCATTGAGCGATGCAGCAAGAGGCATACCTAGATAGCTTCCAGAAGAGGAAATGGCATTGGGAATGGTGTATCAGTTGTGGAGGAGAGTATTTTGTAGTGAAGGAGACCATGCACAATATGTAAAAGGTAAGCAGAGTTTCAGAATTTTTTGAACAGTCTTTTTATGTAGGTGAGAAACAAGAGTAGTCTCAGTGTCAGTACTTGTGACACCCAGTGGGTTTTAATCTGCTATTTGGAGGTTAATTTCTTGCCTAAAATACAGTTGTTAATGAGATCCCTTTGCTTCCTGTTACAGTGGTAAGACCTGTTCCATTATGCCATTAATATCAAAGAACTTAAGTCTGGATAGTAGAATTTTGTGTTCTATACAACCGGAGACTTTGCACAGTCACAGATTATATCACCAGGATAATTTTTTCTTATTTAACTCTGCTGCCACTTCACTTGTGATATCTTGTATTGCTTTCTCTATGAAGGCTCCTTTATGAACACAATGCTGAGAAGCTGTTAGATAGATCAGTATTGTATAATACACACACTTTCTAAAAATATCTGAAAAGACTGGAAGGAGGAAATAGAAATGTAGTTGCAGATCATTTACCTATCTCCAGTTTTGTAGATGGATGTTACTGCAACATAATTAAGCCTATGAGAATATATGCCCTTGGACTCTGTTATTTTATTTGTAATTGCTAGAGCCTCATACTCAATTTGAGACTGAATCGTCTGGGCTGTTGCAATGTCCAAGATGCATATGCAATAGACTGTTCAATTCTAGAGGCATAATGTTTTGAGAATATTTCTTCCACACCATCCATTGTAAGGGGATGAGGATGACCAAGATAAAATGTTTCTAATACTGAAGCTGATTTGAAAGGCAGTTTTGGGGACATCTCCAGCACTAGTGGCATTGCAGAAGATAAGACTCTGTGACCGATGCAGCAGTGGCTGAGAGTGAAAGATCTTGAGAGGATAGAGGAAGTGTATTCTGAGCTACACACATGTATAAATGTGTATTGGGATGTACCACTGTAAACAATAAAGTGAATTTTATCTGTGACCATGTCATTATGAGTCATTGGCTTTATCCTTTCCCAGTGTAAAATCTACCACCCTTTTATGTAGTTCTTTAAAGTGCTACTAGCACATGTGTAATTTATGTATCTTAAATAATCATTATGTACTATACTAAAATAAAACCAACCTTCAAGTTTATTTTTCATATTTACAAATTTTAAAATAAAAAGTATAATTATCCTTCTAGAAAAAAAGTGTGGGGTGAGTTATTGAGATATTCCTTCCTCTTGAGCTTCCAAAATTTCTTGCTCACACAACAAATGTCACATGCTTGTAGCAGAATTGCAGTAAACTGTGAAACCTAATGAGCACATTCTTGAAACAATATCAACATAACTACATATTGGCTCAGCCATTCACAACACCAGCTTTTACATTTGTTAATGTTTCTTAAAAAATAATTCTAAAAATTAACAACAAAACACAGCACCTGTCAAGGAACAGATAGCAAGATACCTGTACAAATCTCTCATCTGATAAGAGTCCAGTTTTTGAGGAATAGTTGGTGGGTATATTGAAAAAATGACAGCTCGAGCTATACTCAGATGTGGTCTTTTGAACATTATGTTGTGGCCCAAGTTGTGCTCAGGCTTCATTACCAAAATCTTAATGGACTTGTAATCACAGCCACCTGTGGTATAAATTTTGTAGAATAATGATCCTCCACTGATAAAGACTGTAAATTATTCAGGGACAAAGGAACAGGTAACTGGACAGTCTTTGCTATGTGCTACTGCTGTGTCCTGATGTCAGGTAATTGACTGAGTGGGTGCACAAAAAGTTGTTTAGATTAGGCCATTCACTGTGCTGTCAGATTACAATAGCTGTAGGCAACCTAGAAGTATCAGTGTAAGATTCAAAGAAATGCTCTCCGCAGTGAGGGTATTATAATGCTAGTGGTTAACTGCCAAAGCATTTGCAACAAACTGCCAGAGTTTGAAGAAGTCTTAAAATACAGTGAAGCTCATATAATACTAGTTGGTTAAAACACTAAATTGACAGCAGCAAGATTTCTGGGGAGCATTTAAGAGCATATTGAAAGGATAAGTTTCTGGAAGATGGACATGATTCATTCATCATAGTAGACAAGGAATTCAAATTTGCTGACATAGTTATTGAAGCTGCATGAAAGATTCTTTCGACAAGAGTCAGTATTAGGGGTGAGCATAAAACTGCAATTGGCTACTTCTATCATACACCAGACTTGGCTCTTGATGTAACCAAAATCATTAGAGAAAACCTCATTTTGCTACACTGTATGTTCTCTGATCACATTTTAATCATTTCAGGAGAATAAAATAATCCAATAATCAATTGGGATAGTCATAGTTTTGCTAGTAGTGTACACAACAAGATGTCTTGCCAAACATTATGAAATGCCTTCTCTGAAAACTGCCTAGAACAAATGAATAAGAGTTCCATTTTTTTATTCATATAATTGGATTTAATAGAAACAAATAGATGTGACTCATTTGAGGATGTCCACAGTGGAACTGGTATCAGTGCCCATGAGGGTGATTTGCAACAATGGTCACCAAAGTGCAAAGGGAAACTAAAACAAATATCAAGATTTATATGTTCAATAAGCTATAAGAGGCAGTCAAATGTAAACCAAACAGATGGAAATAAAGTAAGTAAAATGTTTCCAGTTTCAAAAGTAATTGCCATAATTGTTAATAAATTTATCCCATTGTGAGACTTCATGGGCAGTGCCTTCATGGAAAAATTTTCGCAGTTTCCTACAGAATGATGATTGTACTCAGGTGTATAGTTCTTAGTCAGAAGCAAATTGACAGACACAAATGTCATTTTTCAGGCTCTAAAAATATGAAAATCACACATGGAGAGAGAACAGAAGGATGCACAAAGGCTTCACAGCAAAACTTCTGCAGCATAGTCAAAATAAGCTTGACAATATCTGAGCCCATCTACAAGAAGGGTAGCAGAAGTGATCCACAAAATGACCATCTGATATGCTTGACATTGAGTTGTTGTAGAATCTTTGAACATATTTTGAGTTCAAACAAAATGAGAGCATTTTGAAGTGAATGGCATGCTCCATGCTAACCAGTATAGATTCCAAAAAATTGATGTGAAACTCACAACTCACAACTTTCTCACATTGCAAAATGAGAACATTGGATCAAAACAGTATTTATCAACTTCCGAAAAGCAATATTATGAAAAGGAAAGTTGCTACTTACCATATAGCAAAGGTGCAGAGTTGGAGATAGGCACAACAAAAAAACTGTCACAAATAAGGCTTTCAGCCAGTAAAGCCTTTGTCAGAAATATACAACACCCACCCACCCACACACACACGCGCACACACACACACACACACACACACACACACACACACACACACACACTCACACTCACGCAAACACAACACCCACACACATGGCTGCAGTCTCAGGCAACTGAAGCCAAGCTGTGAGCAGCAGCACCAGTATGTGATGGGAGTGGCAACTGGGTGAGGGTAAGCAGGAGGCTGGTGTGGAGAGGGGGAGGGATAATAGACTAGGGGCAGCAGACAGGGATAGTGAAGTGCTGCCGGGTAGTGTGCATGGACGTGGTGGAGAGAGAGGGTAGGGCAGCTATGTGTAGTCAGGGTGTACAGGGGAGAGGTGGGGAGGGGGGGGGGGGGGGGAAGGCAGCGGAAAAGGAGACAAGTAAAAAGACTGGGTGTGATAGTGGAATGAGGGCTGTGTAGTGCCAAAATGGGAACAGGGAAGGGGCTGGATGGGTAAGGAAAGATAACGACTAACAAAGTTTGAGGCTTAATGGGAATGTAGGATATATTGCATGCCCCCATTTGCAAAGTTGGGGTTTTTCCCAAAAAAGTTACGTAGTAACAGGCATTCCTTTCAGTGGTACTTGCTGTGAAGATAACTAGCTGTGTGCATAAAGGGACATGCTCCCCTGAGTATTGTTAATGTTTGTAAAAATAAGTTAATTTGTGTGATGTCAGACATTTAATGGCTTGCCAAGTGATTAGTTTAGGTTCAACCTAGAAGACGATGAGTAAGTTTGCTTGATAATGCATAGCAACATAGAGGTGAACAGAATTTGTCTATGGAGAGCTGCTGGTAGCTAAACAAAGGTCACTAAGTGATTTCATGTGTGCAGAAAAACACTCACTAGGGACTAAAGATTATGTGCACAGTGCATCCAATTATTGGAGCCCACTGAACTGAAGGTACAAATTGGATTCTAAACCTTGTATCGGCTGGCAAAGAGGTGACATGGTAACACACATGTGCATCCGCTGCTCTATGAATGTAATGGGCAATGATAATATTAGAAATTATGGATTAGGAATAATTAATAACTAAGTGATTTGATGGACACTATTCACTAAACAATATATTTCTGTGAACAATATTTAGTAATTTGTGTGTTAAGGTCCATTAACTACATTGATCTTGAAAAAAAGAGATCAGTTACTATAGACTTTCCTACTCTTCAGTCTGCCTGACACCACATGGCAACGTCCACAACCAGCACTCACACACCTGATATAACGCACACATCCCCTTCCCCAGCCTGCAACTGCCAGTGTGCCCACCAACACAGTTGAACTTCTCACCCTAGAACTATTAGCAACTATCAAGCACAACTGTGTCAGCAAATTAGACAGCGCAAAAGCTTTTGTGCAAATTTTTGTTTCCCCGGAAGATGTGGAAAAGATGTCTTTTGGTCTATTCAAAAGTGACATTATGCCATTTGGGCTACACAACACTGCCCATACCTGGCAGTGTTTCTTCAATAATGTCCTGCATGGTGCCTTGGATTGCTTTGCTTACTTGTATGATATCCTAACTTACTAGCGTAGCTCAACGGAACACCATCATCACCTCCTGGATGTTTTATCATTATCTGACATGTAGTCTGGAGTGCTATTACTATTTTTTCATTTTAGGACGAGACTTAATTGTCCATGTCAGTCTGGATTTCAGAACTAATGGAACTTCCAGGTTACATATTGCTTCCTGCTTCTTGTGAATTGGTTTGTGCGCCTGCCTGCTGTCATCCATACAGCACCGGTCATGCATGACTACACGAATATCGATGCCAACAGGGTGTTTGAATCACTCAACACCCACACCATGATTGCTGCACCATGCTGCAACCCTCCTATACAAAGCTTTCCCAAGCTGCACCTAGTGTCAGTTTCCTCACTGCCTACCACCTCTGATGCTCCCACAGACATGGCACAGCTCATGAGCCCTGTGATCATGGAGATGAACAAACTCACCACCACGCTGGGTGCACACACAAGCCCATTCCCTCAATGTGCCTGACACCACACAGTGTTGTCTGCGACCAGTACATGCCCACCCTGCATGATGCTCACACCCACCTCCCCCTGTCTGCAGATGCCAGTGTGCTCACACACCCAGCTATGACTCCTCACACTCCAGACAGTAGCAACTGTCAGGCACTACCAAGTTCAGCAAATGAGACTGTGCAATAGGTTTTACACATCTTCTGGTCACCCCAAAAGATGTGGAAAAGATGGCAATAATTATGTCTTTTGGTCTATTCTAAAATGCCTTTATGCCATCTGGGTTTTACAACACTGCCCAGACCTAGCAGCAGTTCCTCAATAACTTCCTGTGTAGTGCCTCAGGTTGCTTTGTGATACTTGCATGATGGTATCATTTACTTGTGCAACTCAGTGAAACACTGTTGCCACCTCCTGGAAGTTTAATATCACCTGCCTGCCCCTGCCCACTATGCAAGAAGACCTGCACACTTGCTGAGTTCCCATGCCCCAAAAACATTTAAGGAACTATATAAATTCTTCAGGATAGTCAATTTTTATTGACACTACCTAAAGAAAGCAGTTAGAGTCCAAACACCACTCATTATCACCCTTCAGTATAACTGAACCAAATGTAACAGACCCATTTCCAGAACAGGCCAAATGACAAATAGCTTTGAACTCACAGAACAAAGTCATTCCAACACTGCGCTATTAACGTAACCTTATCGATCAATCCCCCTCACAGTCACTGTGGACACCAGTCAGTCTGCCATTGGCACCGTCCTACAGCAGCATGTCAAAGGTGCTTGGCCTACAATGGAATTGACAATTGGACCATCTGGATGCACTCTTGCCATCCTAGTCAGTATGCCAAAGTAAGCTGGCACATACACATTCCAGTCGCGTCTTTCCCTCTGGCTCACCACAATTTCTTCAATGACCATGTTGACCTTGATGGGCCCTGCCTTCATCAAATGACCACAGTTATGTACTCACTGTCATCTCTATATTCACATGGGGGCTGGAGGCCACACCATTGCCTGACATCATGTCAGATTCGGTGGCTATGGCTTTCATGGACATTTGGGTGTCATAATTTTGCATCTCCCTGCCACATAACAGCAGACTGTAAATGACATCAGGTCTATTTAAAATGTTAGTTACAACATGCGGCACACTTGTTCATCACATGACTAGTTATCACCCTGCCACAAACAGCACAATGGAGAGATTTCACAGAACACTGAAAGCTGCCCTCATATGCCAAAATACAACGTGGTCTACCATCATACCTGTAGTTCTCATAAGTTTGTGTGGGGCACACAAAGCTGACTTAGGTGAATTGCCGAAATAGTTTATGGGTACCGGCTCCTGATTCAAGGGCACATCATCAAGCACCAGCCAGTACTAACCATCAGCCGAGTTCCAGCATTCATTCAACAGCTCCACCACTGCATGCTCCACCTTTGTTCAATATCCCTGTGGTGCTATGCTGAACACTGGTCCCTCCTGTACATATGCATGTATGTTATGCTCCAAGTGGATGTCAATCAGCCACCCCTCCAGCCACAGTATTCCAGTCTGTACTTGGTGCTCAAGAGATAAGAGAAGATTTTTTTTATCTGCCTCCAAGGTAATCCCACCATAGTCTGCACCAACTGTCTAAAGCTGATGTCTACTGTGGTCCTTCCCATCCTGTGCACATCATCCAATGTCAAGATCAAACTGCCATTGGGCATTGTAAGCAATATTCCGGTTGCTCAGCAGCAGACATGTGGGACTCCAACATGGAGACCATGCTGCACCACCTCACCATGAACATCGGCAGAGCTGCCCATAATGCCTGCCACTACCACACCTCAGATGCTGGACCCTCACAAAGCCCTCCTAGCTGAGTTGAGGAACGTCTACAGTAATAACGCTTTGGTGCAAGCCCACACACTCACATGACAGCACCTGATCCATCCAGCCTCCATGATGCTACAACAGTCAGTGGCACCAGCACATAACAACATGCGGTATACGAGCTGCACAGGATGCATAGTGCATCAACCGCCTCATACAATTTTCCTGGGTGACAGGAGGCCACTGTGACAGATAGGCTACAACTGAGCAGATAACACCTCAACTGGCACACACACAGCATTGCAGACCACATGCAGTGTCAAGCGGTAGTATATCTATCACTCATCACATCGTTAATCAGGCATTTTCCCCAAAAAAGCCCTCAGCAGCAGGTATTCTTCTTGGTGGCACTTCCTGTGGGTATGTCTGGCAGCATACATAATGCGACATGCTCTCTTGAGTTTTGTTAGTGATTGTAAAAATAAGTGAGTCTGGTAATGCATAGCAACCTAGGGGCACATAGCATTTGCCTGTGGAGAGCTGGCAGTACATAAACAAAGTGCTCTAGGTGACTTAGTGTATGCAGGAAAAGACTCACCAGGTACTAAGGATTATGTGCATGGAGTATCCAATTATCAAAGTCCAATGAACTGATGGTGCAAATTGCTTTTTAAAACTTGTATCAGTTGGCAAAGAGGTCACACACTAACACATGAGTGCACCCGTTTTACTAAGTAGACCCCTCTATGTAAGCACTGGACATTTATGATATTAGAAATTTACAGACTAAGAATAATTAATAATCAAGTGATTTGATTGACTCTGTCCACCAAAAAAATATTTTAATGACAGTATTCAGTAATTTGTGTGTTAATATCAATTACTTACATTGCCCTGGAAACAGAGAGATCAGTTACTATATGCATTGTGAGTATTGACTGTCTGACACATGAGTGTTGATATCAGAACTTATTGGATTTTCAAGTTACATGTCACTCCCTATATGGTGCCAAACAGTTGCTTATTCAAAATTAGATGCAGATTATTATTTTCAGTGCCACTGACAATAATATATTATATCTTGTCAATGAGATTTTTTCTTCCAGCTGAATCAATGTTTTGTTTTGTGATACATAGCAAGATGATACTTGTGACGTATGTCCGGCCCATTCTGTTCCGTCCATTCCTAAGTAAAATTTATTTAGAGCAGATTAGTTGATGGAACACACAATCCTTCCCACAGGCTCACTAGTGTCACCAAACACTAAGGTAGGCTCTGGACATAGCACACTGTGTGCTATATCATTTGGATTGGAAACCAGAAATGTAGTGTAAGGATATATATAAATGATTAATCCTTGGCACATAAATTACAAATTTAGTGTCTGCTTCTCCCTCCCCCTTTCTCTCTCTCTCTCTCTCTCTCTCTCTCTCTCTCTCTCTCTCTCTCTCTTTTTCTCTCTAACTCTGTCTCCACTACTGCTTATACCATCACACAGTTTCCTCATATGTAATTACAGTGCACACTTTCAATTTGTTTAATAGTAACCTTATCAATAAGTAAGATAGCATCTGCTGTATTTATTAAAAAGGTTTTCAAGCTTGTAAAGAAATATTCACTTAGTTTCCTATTATCTTTTTGACAATTATGTAAATGCATTAATATTTTCCAGGTGAACCATGTAAACCATCCATGTTGTTTCTCTTATACTCCTGCAGCAAATTCATATCCTGCAATTCTTGGTGACATGTTATCCAGTTCCATAGCATGCCATAATTTTTCATGGGTATGTCCAGTATTATTAAAACACCTACAATTCCTGTACATATGAGACTTGTTCTAGCTTTCCAGTATAGCATAGGTTCTGGCTTGTTTTACAATTATATGCTGGTTGCCTTTCTATTTAATTTCTGTAGCTGATTAAATGATTATTTAACTAGCATATTCCACAGACCTGATTTACATTGATGTCTTACATGTTCCAGTTTTCAAGTCCAGCCGCCACTGAATTGGAGATGGTAGCTTTGGATTGGTATGGTGAGTTTTTATAAATAAAGGTAACAGAGTTACTGCTGTAGTTCAGTCTCTGATTGGGAAGCTCAGTGCACTTTCATTTGCAGCTAAAGCAATAAATCTACCAAAAACATTCTTTCATTCATTTACAAGGAGCAAAGGTGGAGGATGTATTCAGGTTAGTTTACAGCTTTCATTAAATTCCCATTTTTAATGTATACCAGTCCATCTACCATCACAATACATTTCAGAAGATTTAATAATATGATAGCCAACATTTCCGTCATTTATCTAAAAACTGATAAAATTTTACTTATGATTATCTTCCATAAACAATATGTACACACTAATGGTAAATTTATATGTACATTGAGTCAATGAAATATGAGATTAAGCTGGCTGTTGCATCATTAAATAATTACAGAAAGACAATGATTTTCAAACCAACATTAATTGAATTTTTTCACTTTACCAGATGTGTCTCCTATTACCTGGAAGGCATAGCCTTGAGACACACTTTTGCTTTCTTCACAGCTTCTACAGTATATATACCTGCCATAAAGTTCTGATTTCAGACAAATAATTTGAAAAACAAATAAATTAGAATGATGGGGCCCCATGTCATTTGCATTTAATGTACAATATCATAGGGAACACTGTTGTCAATGTGATATATATGTGTAACTTCTTAAGGCTTTACAAACTTCCAAATATAATGCAATTTTGTGGCTCGTGACGTCAAACACCTTTAGAAAATACACAAATATTGTGAATACATCATCTTTATTGCGTAGAAATATCATAGACATAACATCCTGAGGTGTTGGGAAAGTCTGAAGAATTATATTATGGACATATTCTCTGTGTGGTGTATCATGCTTCACCTAACTTTCCTGAGTTCCCTGTAAGAGAGTTCCTTCTTACATTCTTTTCTTCAGACAATTAATTTCTTAGCAAATGTGAAAATAAAAAGAGGTAAAACACATAGAAAATGATTACAGTGATTATATTTCTCACAAAATTCTGTTGTCAGACAAGATATGTAAAAAAAAAAAAAAATTAGAATGAACTCCCTATGAGATCCACTTTTTTGTCAAAAATCATGTAGCACTGTTGACAATGTGATGATTTGCATACATAATATGCAGGAATAAAACAGATGAATGTAGTTCAAAGCATTTCATGTGATTGTTCAGCTATGATTTTCAGTATATGATCTCTTTGTTGTCAGTCTTTCAGCTGGTTAACAGTTCTCCATCTAGATGTATTAGAACCTAACTTCTCCATTCCTGCATAATTAGAGACACCTACATTTTGTATAGTTTCCTTTAAAAATGCTAGTTACAGCCTTTCTTAGGTCATCTTCACTAAAAAAGACAGCTGAGGCATTCTAAGATAAAGATACCAGAAGAAGGAGTAGTGCAGGCTTGTATAACTGCTGAAAAAAATTATTGTGCCGAAAGTATCTTACTAAGCCCCATATTATTCAAGACAGTTGTGCTATTACGATTTCACTGTCTGTATGGGATATTCAAAACAAGATCTAAATAAGGACAATGAGTTTCTTTATGTTTTTTATGTTTGGAAAGAAACCGAAGCTTAATAACAAGCAAATGAAATAGCACCAGCAGTATATGATTGCCTCTGTAATACTAAACATGGTAAAGATGACAGATAAGTTAAGCTCATATTGAATGGCTGCAGTGACCAGAATAAAAATTTCTGTGTGGCCTTGAATATTTCTTACTGGGTTACCCATGATGGACAAAAGAATATAAATGAAGTTCAATTGACTTTTCCTGTGATTGGATTTTTCCTGTGATCAGACAATCATACATCCACCCGATCATGCTTTCAGGAGAGTTGAGAAGGATCTGTGAAAGAGAGGCACAGTTATACTTCCGGAGAGTATCTGACCATGTTTAAGGGCCATAGAACAGTAAGAAAATGAGTGGAAGACGTGTAATTTACAACTGGAGTCATGTTAAAGAAGAAACTATTAAACCACCAGGAACATGACATTTTGGTTTCAATCCTTCAAAATGCATTTTCATCAAAAGGTCAAAAACCGGAAATATGTCAGTGAGATGTGAACCAAACTATAGAACTAGCTGTGGTCAGTATGAAAAATTGTGCAAAAGAGGGCATGAACAAAAATACCAATAATTCTTGAAGTTAGAATCAAGAAAGAGAAACTGAAAGATATACGTAATTTGCTTACTAAGCATTTTGGTGAAGACTAGGAACAGGTTGGTTGTTTGGTTTACTATAAAAACTTAATTGGTGGTGCAACTAATAATGCAGTTGGAATGGATGAAAATTATTCTGACAACTTCGTTGTACTTTTGGGAGGCACAAACGATGTCTACAAAAATGAAACAGTGAGTGCAACGCGCGGTCTTAAACAGTGTCTGAGGAACCTCACTCACACTAATGTAATACTGGTCAATATTCCGCATCGCTATGATCTTGTAAGATGGTCATGTGTTCACAGGGAAATAAAAAGTGCCAACAATCAGTTTGCAAAAATCTGCAGACATTTTAAAAATGTGAAATGCATTGATATAAGCAGTATTGGACATAGATTCCACACACAACACGGACTTCACCTGAATGGCTTGGGGAAAGAATATCTGGCAAACCTGATAACCAAGGTAATGAAAAACCACCAAAATAAATTCAAAACCAAAACGGTAATTGCATCGCCATTGCTTGATTCCATAACGAAAACATTTCAAGAAAAGGTAAAAGCATTAGAACCATTATCAGCACCAGCAAAACATATAAAAAAAGACAAAATTTTAGCAGAAAGAACAGTGGACAGCGATTTCAATGACAAACAATGACAAAAGAACTACAATTCTTCATCATCCAAATATTATTTTAGACGAAAACAAGAAAAACGAGTAGACTCCAAGTTCACAAGACAAGACAGCAGTAGTGGCAGAACCAACATTTGAAGTGTCAGAAACAGCATCACCATTGACAACAACAAATAGAAGGCTGTTGGGCAGAAGAAATGCTGAGCCTCCTTCTCATCTCAATGATTTTTATGTGTGGGCCTGAAGAAAAAGAAGGGACAACAGTAGGTAGTGTCAAGTGTCTCCTCCCTCCTGTCTCAAGACAGACTACAGTGGATTCTCAGTCAGGTAACAGCACCAATAGAATGAAAAAGAAAAAGCAAGGCATATCTTTGTTTCATCAAAATATAAGGGGCCTCTTAAATAAAACTGATCAAGTTCTTATTAACATTAATGAAAAGGACAGTATAAATAATGCTAAGATTTTGTGATTAACTGAGCACCATGTTACTAATAAATGTGCCTTGCCATCTATAGTAAGTTATAGTTTAGTAACATACTACTGTAGGGAAAGTAAAGACAAAGGTGGAGTAGCAATTTATGTTGAGGATGGTGTAGCATACAGAGCTATAGATATTAAGAAATATTGTGTGAAACAACAATTTGAGGCATGTGCCACAGAAATAATAACTAAATTCTACACAATAATAGTGTTGGCTGTCTACAGGGCTCCTTCAGGTGACATAAAAACTTTTCTGCATTCAATGGAACTCCTTCTGTCAGGGCTCCTTTCGAAAGCAAAGGACATTGTAGTTTTAGGTGATTTCAGTATAAACTTTATGACAGAAAATAAGAATAAAATTGACTTTGAGACTGTGATGACCTTACATAATCTGATATCAGTAATAAACTTCCCAACAAGAATTACATCCAAGTGCCAAACTATGATAGACAACATTTTTTTAGATGTAAGTAGACATCAGAATTATAAGGTCAGGCAGGTTATAAGTGGGCTTTCAGATCATGATGGACAAATTCTCACTCTTTATGATGTTAATGTGTTCAAAAAAGAATTTCCTCAATGGAAATTCATGAGAGTAATGAATGAAGAGGAAAAAGGAACTTTCAACCATAGGCTGCAGCAAATGGATTGGTCTTTAGTACATAGCCATGATAATGTTGATACTAAATTAAACTGTTTAATAATGAATTCTTTGCTCTTTTTGAAGACATATTTCCCAAGAAATGGGTCAGAAACAGTGCTTCCAATTCTGTAAGTAAGCCTTGGATTACAAAAGGTATAAAACAATCATGTAAAACCAAAAGGGAAACTTATGCTGCAGTAAGATTCTGTAAAGATGTAGAGAAGTGGGAACACTATAGATTATACTGTAAAATTTTAAAGAAACTAATACAGAAATTAAAAGCACTTTATTATGAGAAGAAAATAGATAATTCTAATAATAAAATAAAAATAATTTGGAGCATTCTAGAAAAAGGAACAGGAAGAGATACAACAAGCAAAGAAGATGTAAATAAAATCAGATATGAAGGTACCCTAGTAGATAACCCCAAAACGGTGGCTGAGATTTTTAGTAAACACTTCCTATGAGTATCTCAACAGGTTGGTTGCAAGCCCAATGTTGATGAAGCTGTAACTCTTTGTCAAGCAATATATTCAAACACAATTTCAGTAATGCACCTTAATCCTGTCACTGTAGAAGAAATTAAAAAAATCATCATCTCTCTAAAAAGTAAGAACTCTGCAGGGGTTGATAATATATCTAGTTATTTATTGAAATATTCTTGTGTGTGGATAAGGGACATTACCTGTCATATTTTCAATGCTTCCATTCAGAAAGGTGTTGTTCCCAGTTGACTTAAGTATGCCATTGAGAAGCACCTGTACAAAAAGGGCAATAAAGCTGAACTAACTAACTATCGACCTATTTCATTGCTGACAGCTTTCTCAAAAAATTCTAGAAAAGCTGATACATGTAAGACTTACTGATCATCTCATGAAGAATGGACTTCTCAGCAAGAGCCAATTTGGCTTTCAAAAGGGCCGTTCAACAGAAGACGCAATCTATGCACTTGCAAATGAAATCCTAGAAACCCTTAATGAAAAATGCTAGCACTTGGTATCTTTTGTGATTTATCCAAAGCGTTTGACTGTGTTGATCACCAGATTCTCTTGCAAAAAGCAAAATTAGTAGGAAGAAGTGGTGTTGCAGGTAATTGGCTTCAGTCATACCTCCAAGACAGAAAACAAAAAGTTGTCTTGAATAGCTCGGGTGGAGTATGTGGCATTTCCTCAGATTCTGATTGGAGTTCCATTACATGTGGAGAGCCTCAGGGCTCAATTCTTGGGCCACTATTATTCCTGATATTTATAATTGATCTACCATCATGTACAAGCGTGCCGTGTAAATTTACATTATTTGCTGATGATACCACAATTTTTATGAGCAGTAGAACAGACAATAATCTTGAGGAACTCATTAATCACAACTCTTAGACGTAGTTAATTGGTTCAAGGTGAATGGTCTCTCATTAAATTCCAGTAAGACCAGCTTTATTCAGTTCTGTACAAAAACAGAAAAGGAGAGAGAGATAAGTGTGACATGTGGTAATCAACCAGTAGAAAGAATGGAAACAACAAAATTTCTTGGAGTGTACATTGACAAGAAAATGAACTGGTCTTCACATATTATGCTTAGCTCTGCTACCTATGCTTTAGTGGTTGTCACTACATGTGTTGAACCTAACACTGCAAAGGCGGCATACTATAGCTGTTTACACTCTCTCGTTGAATACAGCATCATTTTTTGGGGCAACCAGCCATTAGCAAGGAAAGTGTTCATTGCACAGAAGCGAGCTTTAAGAATTATATGTAGATTGCGCCCAAGAGACTCACGTAGAAATAGCTTTCGAAAACTTAAAATATGCACAACTAAATGCCAATATATTTTTTCTCTCATGTGTTTTGTTTGTAAAAATATAGAGATATTTCAACCAAATGGTAATTATCATGAGCATAGCACACAGAGGAAGAATGACATACACAGCCAGCATAGAAATTTGAGCTTGGTGCAAAAGGGTGTCCACTACATGGGAACAAAACTCTTCAATGCTCTTCCTCCTGAAATAAAGACAGAGATTCATAACAAGAGTAAGTTTAAGAAAGCACTAAAAATATTTCTGCTAGAAAAAGCTTTTTACAGTCTAAATGAATTTGTAACAAAATAAATTGTAAAGTTTAATATGATATAATACAAGTTGATGTAATGTCACGAAGAATGTTATTTAACTTGAGCTCTGTATCTGTGTGTGATCTGTACATGTGTGTGCTCTGTATCAATTTTCTGTAGTCCTTTAATGATTCTAAGAAAATACATATTTCCTTTTTTCTGTATTGCTGCTCAAAAATTTACTGTATAAGTTTTTATAAAATTATGTACTTGTATTTGTAAAAAACTGACTCGTTCCATGTCCTTGTCAACCCAACACAGTCGGACCTATAGAACACGAAAGAAATCATATCAAATGAAATCATCAAATCAAATTTAAATGAAGCATATAAGGAACCAACAGTTTAAAATATATAAAATCAATTCCTCAATTTTTGTTTAACATCCAGTATTTAGATGTTACCCAACAGGTAGTTTTGGATCAAGTTCTAAAACATATTGTATTTTAATGTTGTAACCCACTAGAAGAAATTCAGTTTTGGTTAATTAATAAGATTCCTGAAGAAAAGTGGTGAGCTTTTTTGTTAGTTGTTTAATATAAATCTGTGACAAAAATATTTATCTCCAACAGTGTAAGAAACAGAACAGATTATGTCCACCTGGTGAGTAACAAAAGTTACAACATCAAAAGAGTATTGCCCTATATCTTGATAAAAAATCACTCATACTTTCTAGTGTAGCAGGTTGGGGTTTAGTGATATTAGATATTGAGCATCCGTCACAGAGAGGAGGAAAGACTATTATTTTCTCAGGGATGGCGGGAGGGAAAATGACACATCATGGGCAGAGGAATGGGCTCTTTCTTGGCTCAGAGAGTGAGGTGTGAGTGAAACATTGGAGGTTTCACTAATGGTCATTTATTGAGACATAAGACCCTTTAAACAAGTAGACTCATACAATGTGTTCTAACTTGCTCAACTTCTCATGGCAGCATAGTCATAGTGTGCAGATTCCAGTGACAGCTGATGCGGCAACAATTTGTGTTGCAGCAGCACACCGATGGCATATTCTTCCCTCAGTTCTGTGCCCATGACTCTCTGCATTGGCTGTGCAGCCTCTTTCTTGTAAATTCACTTGTTGTGTTATTAACAAGTGGCTACAGTGTGGTGCAGAGTGCTCTGTCCCAGAACTGAGCCAGCAACCCTCAGGTTTGGCATCTTCCAGTGGAGTTCATCAACCTCTGGGTTGACAGGCGACCAATTTGGTGAGGCCACAGTCCCTTCATCCTCACCAGCCACCTGAGTAACTACCACAAAAACTTCTTTCTGGTAATATCTGGAATGGCATCTTCTGCATTGACCTATTGGCACAGTATTAACATCTTCTTCTGTCGAGCAGCATAGTGGTTAAGTCATAGTAGTGAAGTATGACATCCAGTGACTAACCATTGATCCATCCGTCTAGGCGGCATTTCTTTGTGTCTTCTTTCTCCCCTCAAAAGACCTCCTCAAAGGACCCCTCATGTCCATTTGTTGGAGGTATTTATTCAGTGTTTTTGCCAACATTGCAAAGTTTCTAGAGTGGTGGCTACCTGTTCGATCATTGATGTATGCTTCTCATGTTGTGCAGAAACGTGACCAATGTTGGCACATGTGCCTGTTTTCCTTGGTTGAATGTTGCCGCTTCTGAATATTGTGGCTTAACATGTTAAAGTCTCTAAAATGTTCACTTAACCTATAATAAGTCTTAATGTATTTTTCTGCTTCGAGCAACCATAAATGACACAAAATTATTATATGTAATAATTATATTCCCTATGTTCCTTGGCTGTCTGGAAAAATTCATGATAAATTTTTTCTTATGTCCATCAACAAATCATTAACAAACAAGAAACAAAAACACAGTGGCAACATTAATCTGCCAGGAAAATTATACATGCATTCCACAACAGCTTAAAATACATGAGCATTAAGAAAACTTCTGAAAGTAATGTTAGAAATATGGCAGAATGATGATCAGTAACAATACAATGATGTAGCAAGTGACAATTATCTGTACATACATTTTAGCAGTATATGTGTATGCTCAGGATTTTTGTAGCCATTCAACTAGAATTTGATGTAGTGATATGTTATTGTTTGTCTTTGGTTTTAGTCTGATACACAGGACAGCAGTACAAAGAAGGTTCCAGAAATATCTGTGCCCAATATCATAATTCATGTTTTATGTTGCTCTTTCAACTGTACAATATGCTGCATCGTAGCATTGGCATCAGTTTTGCCTTGAACTGTGATAACAACATGTAATGACTGCAGGATGGAGGAATCAAGGGAGTTGTTTAGCTAAGACTAATTTAGAGGAGCCATTAGTTGCATAATTGTTTCTGGACAGTAAATTAGTGGGTAAGTGAAATTTCACACCTGAGAGAGAACATAACGTGGCTGTAATATGGAAAGTAGTATTGCTGAGTGCATCTTAAATAAACGTGTTTTTATGATAAAAGAAAAATTATTCTGCACGTTATACGACCTATATACCCTTATCAATAAGTTCTACTGAATGACATACTTTTTTAAGCACATGGTATCTAGTCATATGCTGGTAATGCCTGTTATTTAAAGCCCAGAAGTCCCCTTCATATATTTTGTAATTCCCTTTTTTGTACCTGATTCCCTGTTAGTGCATTATTGCTAGAATCTGTAGTATACAAAGGTTATTTAAATTTGCATTAGAATGGTATATTTTGTATTGTGGAAGTGAATTGACTGAGCACACTGAAGGTTATATGGGGCTGAGTGCATGTTCTGTATGGTGGATCAGCGGTTTTCCATTTCCATGGTCCAGCATGTTTTGGATCAGTGTGTGCTTCCATTGGCAGTATCACACCTGTTACTCCCTTAATAGGTTTCGACCATCTTGCATGAACAGTAGTTATTTTTATGGGTAACTGTAACTTGACATTAACTGGTGATGTGATTTCGACAACTTTGTAAGAACCCTGATAGTTTGTCACAATTTTTTTCATCTTTCCTTTAGCAATGTAAGGAGTGGAT
The DNA here is from genome assembly GCF_023864275.1 of Schistocerca cancellata. Classification (NCBI taxonomy): domain Eukaryota; kingdom Metazoa; phylum Arthropoda; class Insecta; order Orthoptera; family Acrididae; genus Schistocerca; species Schistocerca cancellata. Next base: position 713,311,935 of record NC_064628.1, read on the forward strand.
AGGAAAACTCATTGTCTAATTTTGAAATCCATGTACTTAACGTGAACATTGCCCAATTTTTCCTGCCATTCTAATTCTCTGGTATTTTCCTTCTGTACCTTTTTCCTCACATCCTTAACCCTCCATTACTAGCACAAAAATTCATGACATGGTTACTCATGCGGATGTCAGGTGTCACCCAGAAAGCAAGCGGTCTATTTGTATATTTTGAATGGTCTTTATGACTGATTTTATGATTTTTTATTAAATCTAAATCTAATACATTTAATATTCATACACAGTGTAATATACTCTAATGTTCGAAATAGTCTGCACAATAATTTAATAAGGTTACATTTCAAAATAACAAATTTGCATGTAAGCATTGAGGTGTGTGTAACAATGCAACTACTTATCAAAAGAACATGAAAATGTGTGTTTCAAAACAATGACCTAACTAATAAGCATATACAAACAGTAATTAAGTGACAAAGTGAAAACAAAATTAAAATAAAGAACACAATATTGGACAGCACAGTTTACACATATGTCCTTCAGATGATCTACACATGTCCAGTTGTTGCATGTAGTGCACCATCTACAAGCTGTTTTATTTCATGCTCTTCCACATATATAACACCTTCCACGTGATCCAGTTGATTTTTCTGACTGTTCCACAATTTCTTGCATGAGTGCCTAACAGTAATTTAGCCCTTCTCTGAATTTCACATGGAAGGCTTTCAATAAGGGAACATTGCTCTATTTGAGTCTTTATTAGTTCCCAGCTGATTTTTTCTATAAAATCAACCCTTTTTACAACCTGATTTGAAGCTGTGCAGTGGTATTTATATATGCATAATGCATTTATGGCTGCAATGTTCAGCATATTGTAAAACAGTACCATAGGACACCTTATTGTATTATGTTACACATTGTTCTTCTGACAAAGCCAATTTAAAAGATCTACCCCCACTTTTGACATGTTGTAGAAAGTAATCATTTCAGGTTTATTTTGTTCCCTTGTTGAACGATCTATAGCATCATCGAAATGAATGCTTAACAAAACCAGCACTGTTCTATTTTTCTTTGGACAGTGGGAGACCAATGTACAATCCTGTTGAAATCCAAAGATAGATGATTTTGGCTCCCTTTCTGTTTTTGGTAGAAGTTCTTTGGCACGTCTCTCTTGTTTTTTCATAGTGTTACAATGTATGTCAGTTTCTTCACCTGAAGATTCTTGACTAAAGACAAACTGGTAAACCAGTTGTCACCAGTAATATTTCTGCTTGTACCTTGGATTGGTTCGATCATTCGAAGAACAATATTTTCAGCTGAATTACTGGCATTAGATGGTCCCTCTGGTTGCTTACTGATGTACAGTTCTAAATTATAAGTGTAAGCTGTTTAAACATCAACCAAAGCAAACACTTTTAACCCATACTTTGCAGGCTTGCTAGGAATATATTGTCTCAATTTGCAGTTTCCTCTAAACACCAACAGCTGTTTGTCAACAGTAAGATATTCACTAGGTGATAAATATTTTTGGCTATTGTTTGTGAATAGTTCAAGTACCTCCCTGATAGCAGCCAACTTGTCAATCTCTCTGTGAACACCTGTATCACAGATATTATCAAACCTCAGACATCTCAACAGAAACCTGAATCGGTTTTCACTCGTGCATAAATAACATGATTCAAGTCTGTTTCCCTTTGAGTTACTCCACAATTTTGATATACTCTTCCTAGAACATCTCAAAGATCCACACAGATATAAAAAACCAATGAAAGCTCTGGTCTCTATTGCATCTGTTTCTTTAGCATCCCTTTCCATAGAGAAGTTACCATGAACTTCATTGATGTATATATTAGTGCATGTTACGATAATGCTTATTATGTTTTCGTCCAAGAACAAATTCAGAATTTCTATTTCAGTCTTTTTTATAAGAGCTTGATTTTTTGGTCCAGGTAAATGCGTAATAATATTACAAGATCTGCTTCTTACACTGGTAGGATATTTATTTTTCCTCCATTTAGTTATTCTATCTTTCCCTACAAAAAATGCATCCTCTTGAGTTACTTCTTCCTGTGACTCATATTGATCATTTTCTGACACTTCTTGTTCTGTTTCTGAATCATGGCCACTTTCATGAACACAATCTGCTGTCTCTGAGTCAATGCTATCATTGTGAGCATCTTCATCACTCAGCTCGTTGAACCATTCCAGCCATACATTAGGTTCTGTCCAAGTTTTGTTTGCCTTTGACATTTCTTCTGCAATCTAAAAATACAGAGAATACTAGGTAACATGGAAGGTAACTGCACTCTGTTTCAATACACCTAAATGTATGCACATGAAAGATCAATTGTATCTAGGAAAGCAATAAAGTAATATAGAGTTATTTTGCTTCAGATTGTGGCAGCAGAGCTTGCGCGGGTGACCAGTGTCCTCCAGACTATAATAATGTTTCATAATCAATGTATCTTTCGTAACTCAAAGCCAACAATGACTGGAGCTAACAGCTGGAGAGTTAATAGAAAGGTATCGAAAATGGCATGAACGCAATCCAGCCCCGCCAGACAAAACTGAGTGAGAAAGTCGTGTGGATGACAAGTGTCATCTGTGCAAGTGATGAAGGGTTAATGATTCAAGCAAATTGCCTAATTGCTTCTTCATTCTTTCCTTCTTTTGACTTATTGACACTGAATGATGATGGCATCTTCCTTCCATAAATAACTTCATAAGGTGCCTGTTCCTTCATGTGTTTTGGCATTGTATGTGCTTACAAAGTATGAAATGATGATAACCCAATTGTTGTGTTGATTGTTGGTAAAATAAGTAAGTACTTTCCTAATAGTGTGAGGGATCCATTCTGTCCACCTGTTTGCCTGCAGATTTAGTGGGGTGGTGTGTAATTTATACACCTTCAGCAAGTGACAAAGTTGTTTCATGAGGCTGGACATGAAGTTACTATGTAGGTCGGTTATAAGTGCTTGTGGTATGCCAAATTTTAAAATCCAGTTATTGACAGTGACCTGTACAATAGTGTTTGCTTGTTGATCAGGGCGATTATCATGTTAGATATCTAGAGAAATGATGTGTAATCATTAGTATGTACCTATCCCCAGCTGGTGTTTTATTAAATGGACTATATATATATGGAATAGGTGTGACACTTCCGGGAGTCTTTGTAATGGTATATGTTGATGGTCATAGTCTGCTCACTGGATGCACGGTATGCAAGTGTGAACATGCGCTTTCTTGTCTCCCACCAGAAATGTTCAGCAATGCATCTTTCAGTAGTTCTGTAACCACAATGACCTGAAAGAATGTGATCATGGGCCTCTTGCATGACTTCCTGTCAGAGGTGTTTGGGAACCACGATTCTCAGTCCAAGTCTAGTTGTTCAACAGAGGACCCCATCCTGCAGGCAAAACTGCCATTGTGTCACATATCTTTCGCAATTGCATCTGAAGCCTGTACCTTCTCAGCTTTTGCAACTTCTGCACAGTCTGGCAAAAAATGTGATAATACCAAATAACCTGCTGCCATTCTTTTGCATCATAACCTTCTTCTTCGTCTTCTTAGTTCCATACACTTATAGTGCATCAGCTGCTCACAGGCAGCTTTCCCTTGCTTCTTGAGCCAGCTCTTCAAAGTTGTTGATGCCAGTCCATGTCTTGACATTCTGTGACCATGATTGCTTCCTTCTACCTGGTGGGTGCTTTCCTTCTATTCTGCCTTCTATAATTAATTGCAGAAGTTCATATTTCTTTCCTCTCTTAATGTGCCCCAGGTACAATGTCTTTCTTCTGTTAATTGTCCCCATTAGTTCTCTTTCCGCCCCAGTCCTATGCAGCATTTGAGCATTGCTCACTATCTCAATCAATGTTATTTTTAGTAATCCGTGCAAGAACCACATTTCTGTTGCTTCTAAGCTCTTTACAGAAGCTGCTTTAATTGACCAAGTTTCTGATCCATATTGTAGGATGGGGATAAGATAGCATTGTACCACCTTTGTTCTCAGATGGAGTGGAATGTCTGTGTATATCAGCACATTTTGTAGCTTTCAGGACATTTCTTTGGTAATCCAACAGTGAATCTTAATTTCCTCATCACAATCAAGTTTTGAGTTTATCACAGATCCTAGATATTTAAATTTGGTTACTTTCTTGATTTTACTACCACTAGGTACTGGTTTTGACCATGGGTTCTTTCAATTAACATCCATTTAGTTTCTTTGGCATTTATTCTGGCACTAAAATGCTGACCAGCTTTATCTATTTTTATAAGTGTTTTGTGTAGCTTAGCTGCGGATAGGACAAACAGAGCTGTGTCATCAGCATACCATAAGTTCCAAATCTTCACTCCATTTACTTTAATACCAAATAATTTTGAGTCTTGACTGGATCAAAAAATCTTGTCCAGATACAAATTGAACAGTAATAGGGGTAGTATACAACCCTGGCAAACTCGTTTCAGTATTTGCATAGATTCTGTTTTTAAATTTTTGTTAATTCTGATCTCTGCTCTCTGATTCCATTATAACTGCTGAATGATTCTTATATCCTTATCATCCAGTCCTACTTCTCATAAGATTGTGGTTAGCGGGTCATGCTTAACGGTATCAAATGCTTTCTCATAGCATATATGGGTATCCTGCTGATAGTCACAGCATCTTCGCATAAGTATCTTAATATCTTCATGCCAAATAATGCTTTTCGGTTTCCCACTCCCTTCATAAACTAAACTGGGTTTTTCCACTATGCTCCTCACATTTATAATTAATTTGGTTATGTACAATTCTTACGAAAGTTTTCAGAGTGTGACTCATCAGCAAGATCAATCGAAATTCTGAGCATGCTTTTGCATTTGCTTTCTTCAGTAATGGGACAAAGATTGATTTCAGCTATTCATCCCAGATCTGGCCTGAGCAGTAAATTTCATTAAATAGGGCTGTCAACTTTTTGAGTCTATGCATTTTAAAATTTCTGTGGGTAAGTTGTTCCCACCAGGCACTTTTCTGTTCTATGTTACTTTCAGCACATATTCTACCTCTGATTGTAAGATACATGGACAAGATTCTTCTTCATTTTGATTTACTGTCATGTCTCTTTGTTGTGAAACAGAGTGTTGTTGTTGTTGTGGTCTTCAGTCCTGAGACTGGTTTGATGCAGATCTCCATGCTACTCTATCCTGTGCAAGCTTCTTCATCTCCCAGTACCTACTGCAACCTACATCCTTCTGAATCTGCTTAGTGTATTCATCTCTTGGTCTCCCTCTATGATTTTTACCCTCCACGCTGCCCTCCAATACTAAATTGGTGATCCCTTGATGCCTCAAAATAAGGTCCTACCAACTGATCCCTTCTTCTAGTCAAGTTGTGCCACAATCTTCTCTTCTCCCCAATCCTATTCAATACCTCCTCATTAGTTATGTGATCTACCCATCTAATCTCCAGCATTCTTCTGTAGCACCACATTTCGAATGCTTCTATTCTCTTTTTGTCCAAACTGTTTGTTGTCCATGTTTCACTTCCATACATGGCTACACTCCATACAAATACTTTGAGAAACAACTTCCTGACACTTAAATCTATACTCAATGTTAACAAATTTCTCTTCTTCAGAAACACTTTCCTTGCCATTGCCAGTCTACATTTTATATCCTCTCTACTTCAACCATCATCAGTTATTTTGCTCCCCAAATAGCAAAACTCTTTTACTACTTTAAGTGTCTCATTTACTAATCTAATACCCTCAGCATCACCTGACTTAATTCGACTACATTCCATTATCCTCGTTTTGCTTTTGTTGATGTTCATCTTATATCCTCCTTTCAAGACGCTATCTGTTCAACTGCTCTTCTAAGTCCTTTGCTGTCTCTGACAGAATTGTTATCAGCAAACCTCAAAGTTTTTATTTCTTCTCCATGGATTTTAATACCTACTCCATATTTTTCTTTTGTTTCCTTTACTGCTTGCTTAATATACAGATTGAATAACATCGGGAAGAGGCTACAACCCTGTCTCACTCCCTTCTCAATCATTGCTTCCCTTTCCCCTCGACTCTTATAACTGCCATCTGGTTTCTGTACAAATTGTAAATAGCCTTTCGCTCCCTGTATTTTACTCCAGCCATCTTCAGAATTTGAAAGAGAGTATTCCAGTCAACATTGTCAAACTTTTTCTCTAAGTCTATAAATGCTAGAAATGTAGGTTTGCCTTTCCTTAATCTTTCTTCTAAGATAAGTCGTAGGGTCAGTATTGCCTCATGTGTTCCAACATTTCTATGGAATCCAAACTGATCTTCCCTGAGGTCAGCTTCTACCAGTTTTTCCATTCGTCTGTAAAGAATTTGCGTTAGTATTTTGCAGCTGTGACTTGTTAAACTGATAGTTCAGTAATTTACACACCTGTCAACACCTGCTTTCTTTGGGATTGGAATTATTATATTCTTCTTGAAGCTGTGAAATGGGATCTTTCCTTGACTCATAGTGAGGTGGGAGTGAAACATTGGTGGTTTCACTAATAGTCATTTATTGAGACATAAGACCCTTTAAACAAACAGACTAATACAATGTGTTTTAACCTGCTCAGTTCCTCACGGTGGCAGTGCAGGAGAGTTGTAGCATGCAGCGTGCTGATTCCAGTGATAGCTTATGAGGCGACGATTTATGTTGCAGTGACACACCAATGGCGTAGTCTTCCCTCAGTTCTGTGCCAATGACTCTCTACATTGGTGGTGCGACCTCCTTATTGTCAAATTTCAAATTGTGTTGTTAACGAATGGCTAGAGTGTGGTGTGGAGTGCTTCATCCCGGAATCAAACCAGCCACCTTCAGGTTTGGCATCTTCTGGCAGACCTCATCAACCTCTAGGTTCTCAGGTGACCTATTTGGTGAGGCCACAGTTGGTTTACTCTCTCCAGTCACCTGCGCAGGTACCACACAAACTTCTTTCTGATAAAATCTGTAATGGTACCTTCTGTGTCGAGCTATTGGCACGGTACTGACATTTTTTTCTGTCAAGCAGCGTAGTGGCTAAGTCATCATAGTGAAGTATGACATCTGCTCACTAACCATCAGTCCATCCATCCAAGTGACATTTCTTTGTGTCTTCTTTCTCCCTTTGAAGGACCACCTGAAAGGACCCCTCATGCTCATTTGTTAGAGGTATTTATTTGGTGTTTTTGCCACTGTCTCAAAGTTTCTAAGGTGGTGACTAACTCTGCAGCAGTTGATCTATACTTCTCATGTTGGGCAGAAATGTATCTGATGTCAACACGTGCCAGGTTTCCATTGTTTTACGTCTATGCTGGCATGGTCGAGCATTGCCCACTCGTTGTCCTCTGCATTGCCAGATATGTCACTCATGTGACTTCAGTGTGCTGACAGTTCCTGGAGCACTGACCGCTGATGTGTGAACTGTGCTGGTCAGTCATTGATCTTTGTCAAAGTGCTGACTGCTCCTGCGCAAACTCCGCCAGTCATCGGCCTTCTTACCTTGAACAGAAATGTGACCAATGTCAGCATATGTGCTGGCTTTCCTTGGTTGACTGCTCGCGCTTCTGAATATTGTGGCTTAATTTGTCAAAGTCTCAAAAATGTTCACTTAACCAATAATGAGTCTTTACATATTTCTCTGCTTTGAACAACCATCAATAACCCCTAATTATTATACATTATTATTGTACACCCTACACTAGTACTGCCATTTTTAACTTAGTTTTGTCCTAACTTAATAGTTTCACCAAAAAATGGAATAGAACCATGAATAAACATTGCAATTTTTCACAAAACTATTTGAATTTGTCACAGCCAGTCCTAGTTTTAGCTCCCTCGTATATTCACAAACAGAAACACAAAAAATCATAACAGAATCCCAATCCCAATAAAGTTTTCACTAACAATGTTACTGAAGTTCACGTATGTTCTTTATGATAAAAAAATATTCAGGACTACACCATTTTCACAAACAAATGACATTCACCATAAAGAAGAATGAATACAGCTACAGAAAGAGTCTATATGACATACTGCTACAGCAAAAGAGGAATGTGTTGTAAACAAAAATGCCACACAGCAATGGTAGTGTGCCAAAAATAGAAAGTGCTCCACAGTTTCACAACAATGTAGAAATATTATTGTCATTTGTTTATGTATTAGTACGATATTCTAATACTATTGTGAGTGTGTCATTTGACTAAAGCAGTAATGCAAGACATGGAAACTGTGAACTTGACAAGGTTACAGCAGTTCTGATTCATAGTAAAAAATACTTACCCAAAATACATGATTTCAGGTATATAGAAAATTAAACTATGCAATATTCAAATGCAAATATATCTTATTTATTTAATAAGAAGTGTGTTCAAAAACTGTAAATAATTTTGTATGGTGGCATGTATGGAAGTTAAGAGCTAAAATGACACCACATGAGTGAGAACAGAACAGAACAGAGCTAGGGGTCTTTTGTTGGTATCCTTTGTTTGGATAAGAAATGGATGGCTAAGAGCTGCTGATGTGTTTGTCATAATGTGGTAGACTGTTAGAACTTATTCATTTTTGGTGAAGACAGTTTGCAGTTGTGTTTTATTCATCATGAGTAAGCAGGAACAACTATATTGATCTTTATATGATGTTCTGTTACTTAATAGATGGTGTGAACTAGATAAATGTGGAAAATTAACAGTCATTAGTGAGTTGAGCGTATTAGATCATGCAGCTGCTAAAGTAGAACATTACCCATGTAGGAAGTAGTTGTTTGCTTGCACTGCTATGGTAAAATCATGTTAATTGCTTTGAATTATATTTTTGTTCAACAACCAATTGAGAGAACACATTTGTGTATTGCAACAGAACTAACGTTCAGTTAAAACCTGCATCAAGATTTATCATTATCCACAATGACCATTCCCAGTTTCTTATTTGATGTTCCATATTAGTGTTTTAAATTGTTCATTGATTGTTTGGGAGGCTGAATTATTATTATTGAACTTATAAAGGACATAATGAAATGGTACACAACCAGCGCCTATTCCAAAAGTCAAACCACTGAATGTGCTTGATAGTAATGTGCCTGCCTAGTGGTAGATGTACCAGAGACATCACTATAGGCTGGTCTCATTAGGCTGTAATCAACAGTAGCAGGTCATACTGCACCTCCCCCCCCCCCCTCTTCCCCCCCCCCTGCCCTACCCTCTTCCAACCCCTTTATATCACCCCAAGCAGATCCAGACCTCTTCTCTGTTTGTTTGCCCTGTCTGACAAACCTCTTCTTCCTACTTCCCACATATGAAGTGAACCATTGTTAGGTCTCTTTCATTAATCCCATAATATTACAATTAATGCAAAAATATTACATGCTCCAAATAATAAAATGTTTTTGTTAAATGAAGGAAATTAACTACTGTTGTCCACCTACTGTTCAGACCTGCTAGTGCTTCAAACACAAGAGAATATATAGCAATTTTTTACGTGTACTCCACTCCTGGAATGAAACTGCAAGTATGACAGCACATTATGTGTATTGAATATGCCATTACCCTCTTATAAACTGCTCTCACAAAAGTATTTGAAAACACTGGTAGCAAATAAATTGCCAGTAGTTGCCTACATTATATCCTTCTTCATTTTTATCAAGTGATTTCATTAACAAGTATTGTCTGAGTATCATACTGTATAATATGTGTTGCACTGATCATAATCCTACTAGAAATTGTATCATACCAATAGGTGTGGCTCAACCGGTCAATTCTGCAATTGTGTGGGTTGCTAATAGTTTCTTTATTACATGCAGACCCAGATCTCATGGAGGGGCAGTCAGATTCGGGTAGCTGCCCAATGCAGCAACTTCAGAGGGCACCAAATTCGTATTCTCGAAGAAAAAAACCTTGTTTCATAAAGTGCCTACTATCCAGAGGACATTGTTCTATCAGTTATTTATATAATTTTGACATGCATTCCAGTTGGTTTTTGAACATTTTTGAACCACACTATAAGTTGATTTCTGAATGAATCATAAACTGATTTTTGGATGGGTGCATAGTGTACATGATGTCTTTGCCAGGGGAATCCCTGTTGCATCTAGAAATAAAAAAACTTTCCCACAGACAAAAGGGCTCAGGACTACATGAGCTGAGCCCAATAAACACCAGTATCAAGTTTTTGCCCCAGTATAGAAATTTTGTAGATCTGGTGCTGATTACATGAGGGGAGTGGTACACGTTGAGCACCAACATTTTATCCTGAGAGCATTTTAGGAAGAGAGAGCCATCTCTCCAATGAACCCCTAAATATGTATGTCCATACCAAGCACACCAACCAATGAACAATACATTTACACTGACAACTGTCCCCAATCCATGTCAAAAACTCTCATCCTTAGAGATTTCCACCCATGGATCTGCATCTGCAGTGGAAAACAGGAGTTTAATAGACAATATTCTGACCAGCTCATTCACAAACAGATCTCCCATGTAATCTCCTTCTCTGACACCAGTAAATCTGTTAACCAGCCACAGACACCCACTCCTCTCATAACACAGTATATCAGGTTGGCAGCCATACTCCAGGTGTGACATGCGAGTTTTGTGCTCTCATTAAATATTTGTATTAGTCTGCTTTAAAGCTTACTATTAAAGGTATCACTCCTTTTTACATATTGTTTAAGTAGAGCATGTCCATTCCTTATTAAGTTCATACCTCCTGTAAGTAGTTTGATTTAGAAACTTTTGTACCAGTAGTTTGTTTACATACAGTTTGTGTACAGGCAAGTAACACTGAAAGCTATATTCTAGTGGGAGTACATTCTAGATACTGCAGCTTAGTGAGTGCTGAGCTCTTGCTGTATGTGGAAATACTTTTTATATTAAATCATGCACATAAAACAACAACTTGCAAGCCTAACGTTTTTGGTTCATAAATAACAAAAATTTGTGTAGTTAAAATGTGTTAAACAATTTCATTCAATTTTGAAGCTTGTAATCTGTGTTGCAGTGTGTGATAAGTGTGGAAATAGCAGTAGGATAATCTAAGAGGGTGTTGTATGTGCTGAGTGCAGGCCACAATTTCATTTTGGAGATGGTAGTGGGGAATTGAATTGGGAACTCAGTAAAACTTTCCTACAGAACAGTTGGCTATGCAAAAAGGTAAGAGACTCATTGGACAGGAAGCAAAGATTCTTGCCTTTCAGGCAGGTGACAATCAATGGATGAAAGGGAAACAGCTGTTCAAATTCATCCACATTTGAGCTTACAGTATTGGATAAATTTGACTTGTTACCTTGCAGTTTACCAGGGAGTAGCATAAACCAGTGAACACCAGATGTGTGTATGAAATTTCAATAACACGAACCAACACTACTTTTCCACTGCAGTGGCAAGTGATCACCCTAAAATTATCAGATGGCATGTCTACTGAGGGGAGTGGTTGTTTACCATTGCATTTACAGCCTAATGAACATGTTATAAGTTCATCAAGTGGCCAGCGAATCTCAGTCAGTGAATTGAGAAAACAAACACAATAACTATTGAAAACACTTGATTGAATGATAATAGTTCACATTTAAAGATTCATCAACAAGATACTATTCCAAGTACAAACTGAGTTGGTCATGTCTTGCCAGCATATGAAAGCAGTTTGCTGACAAATTACATATGTGAGATAATATACATTTCAGTTCTAAAGCAAAAAGACTTCAAAAATGCTGTACTCAGCTCACCTATCTGAGCAGCACTTTGTCACCTAAATGATCTTACACAATTGGCATCCACTGGAAAAAGACATAACATCCCCACACGCTCTCAGCCCTGTTTGTCACATGATCACTATCCTAGTGAAAACACCATCTGTAGCCAACCTCATTTGGTCACAAATGGTCATTTGTATTTAACATCTAAATCATATTCATTAAAATTAGTTATCACAAAAGTTAAAGCATTCTTTCATCATAATTGATATAAAATTCACTTTGTTATTTTTAATTAATTAATTTATTTATTTATTTTCTTTAGATCCTTACATTGCCAGAATCTATATAAACTAGTCAAGAGTCTTACTACAAGGTTTGATCCAGAACTAAGGTTCTCTTCATTTTTACAAATAGACAACATTGTTTTTCCTCATAGAAATTTACGTCATTGGAAAGAAGAAACTTAGCTTTATTTTTCTACATAAGTGCCATCTTTTTTCTATGCATTTTTGTAGATGGTGCTCCAATTTCTGCATCCCCTTGTCATAGTACTCCCTTGCCATCCCATTGAGGAAGTATTTCATCTCTTCTTTGACTTCATTGTCGCTCTGGAAGTGTTGGCCACTGAAGTGTTCCTTTAACTTGGGGATCAAATGATAATCAGTAGGCATGAGACCCAGGCTGTCAGGTGGGTGGGGCATGATAACCAACCAAAGTTTGTCGAAAGTTCCTGGGCTTCACAGAAGACATGAGGTTGGGTATCATTGTGAAGCAACATTACACCTTCTGTCAGTCATTCTTTCTGGTGGTTCTGAATAGCTTGTCTGAGTTGTCATAGCGTTTCATAATAACTGTTTGAGTTGGTTGTTGTCCTGGGTTCCACAAAATAGATCACCAGTACCCCCTTCAAATTGTAAAACACAGTGGCCATGACTTCGCCTGCAAGAGAAATTTGATTGGACTCCTTTGTGGCTGATGATCATCGATGAAGCCAGTGTTTGGATATTTTTCCTTTCAGTAGTGAAATGAAACACACACGTTTCATCTTCCATGACAATGGAGTCCAACAGTGCTTCCTTATCATCTTGACACTTTTGAAGAAATTTGTAAGCACAGTGAAGGCATTTCTTCTTGTGTTCTGCTGTCAGCATACACGGTACCCATTGAGCACAACACTTGTAATACGCAGTTTTCCTGTCAGCTCTTTCAACAGTACCATAAGAACTCCCAGGAATCTTAGCAACAAGTTCATGGATGGTGATTCTCCTGTTTTGAAGTACTTTACATTGGACCGCCACTGAAACTGAAGGTCTTCCACTCCATTCTTCAGCATGGACCACCTTCTGAGCAGCACTAAATTCTGTGCACTGTTTTTGGACTTGTTGAACAGACATACACTTGTTACCATACACCTGTGTCAACTGACAGTGAATGTACATGGGTGGTGTCCATTTTGTGAGCAAAAACTGAAATGTGGAATTAATCTCACACTTGGTGGGAACAACAATGGGCACCTCCATGAGCCAATACTGAGAGGCACAGTGAAGTGCTACAGGGTGAAATCAAGAGTGGGGGAACAGCAGCGCACACTAGTGTTGACAGATTTTGCCTAGCACCTCCCCACGCAGCTGGAGCACTTTGGGATCCTTTCTTCTGGATCAACTCTTGATATTTACAGCTTCCATACATTGCATTATTCAAATGTTATTTTTTGTTCTTAATATCAATTTCTACCTTATCATTCAAAACATAGTCAAATATGATATGGATTAAAGTAGAACTGTTTCATTGTGGAAAATTTGTCTCAATACCTACTTTTTTATAAATCACTTCTCTTGGCAAAACTTACCACAATACATATGTTCCAGTGAATGGTGCCACAGCTGTGATATGATCATGCGACACTACTCCCTTTTATAAGACACCCACATCATGAAGATATGACATCGTCATAATAAAATAAGGGAAATCACAGCTTACATGGAAAGATATAGTTCATATTTTCATGTGCTATACATGATTGGAATAATAGAGGATTATTGTGGAGGTTGTTTGATGAACCATCTGCCAGGCACTTGAATGTCATTTTCAGAGTATCCAAATAGATAGAGATGTAGATCAACATCTACATCTATACTCGGCAAACTACTGTGAGGTGCATGGCAGAGGGTATGCCCTATTGTACCAGTTGTAAGGGTTTCTTCCTGTTCCATTCATGTATGGAGTGTAGAAAGAATAATTGCTTGAATGAATCTGTACATGTACTAATTATTCTGACCTTTTCTTCACAATCTTTATGTGAAATTCAAACAATGGAAAATCCAGGATGGAAATCAACAACAGGAGAGAAGGAAAGTTGCTACTCACCACAAGGTGGAGATGCTAAGTTGTGATAGGCACAATAAAAAGATTCACACAATCATAGCTTTTGGCCATTAAGGCCTTTGTCAGCAGTAGACACAGATACATACACACTCACACACACACACACACACACACACACACACACACACACACACACACACACATACTCATGTAAGTTGCGCTTGTGTGAGTGTGTGTGTGTGCATGTGTGTATGTGTGTGTACTGCTGACAAAGGCCTTAATGGCCAAAAGCTATGATTGTGTGAATCTTTTTATTGTACCAATTGTGACTCAGTGTATTTGCTATATGGTGAGCAGTGACTTTCCTTCTCTCATATTGTTACAATCTTTATGTGAGTGATACATGGGAAGGGGGAGGGGGGGGGGGAGGGGGTTTGTAGTATATTCCTAGAGTAATCATTTAAAACTGGTTCTTGGAACTTTGTTAATTCACTTTCTCAGAGTAGTTTATGTCTATCTTCAAGATACTTCCAGTTCAATTGCTTCAGTATCTCTCTGACACTTTCCCACAGATTGAACAAACCTGTCACCATTCATGCTCCTCTTCTTTGTATACATTCAGAATCCGCTGTTAGGCCTATCTGGTACAGGCCCCACACACTTGAGCAATATTCTAGTACTGGTGATAAAAAGTGATTTGTAAACAATCTCATTTGTTGACTGGTTGCATTACCCCAGTATTCTACCAGTAAACTGAAGTCTACCAACTGCTTTACCCACAAGTGGAAGTATGTGATCACTCTCTTCCATATCCCTACAAGGTGTTACACCCAGGTATTTGAATGAGTTCGCTGATTCCAACAGTGACTCACTTATATTATAGTGATAGGATACTACATTTTTTCTTTTTGTAAAGTGCAAAATATTACATTACTGAACATTTAAAGCAAGTTTCCAGCCTCTGCACCACTTTGAAATCTCGTCAAGATCTGACTGAATATTTGTGCAGCTCCTTTCAGACATTACTTCATTATAGATAACTATATCATCTTCTAAAAGGGTGATTTTACTATTGATATTGTCTGCAAGATCATTAATGTACAACATGAACAGCAAGGGTCCCAACACACTTCCCTGGAGCACACCTGAAGTTACCTCTACATCTGATGATGACTCTCCATCCAAGATAACATGCTGTGTCATCACTTCCAATAAGTCCTCAATCCAGTCACAAATTTCATTTGATACCCCATATGATTTTACTTTTGACAATAAGTGTATATGTGGTACTGAGTCAAATGCTTTTCAGAAATTAAGAAATATGGCATCTGCCGGATTGCCTTGATCCAAAGCTTTCAGTATGCCACATGAGAAAAGTGCGAGTTGGGTGTCACATGATTGATGTTTTCAAAATCCTTGCTCTTTGGCAATGAGGAGGTCACTGTGTTCAAGACACCTCATTATGTTTGACCTCAGAACATGTTCTTAGATTGTACAACAAATCAATGTCAAGGTCACTGGAAGGTAGTTTTGTGGATCCGTTCTATTTACCTTCTTGTGGAAGGATGTGACTTGTGTCTTTTTCTTAGAACTGGGCACAATTTTTTCTTTGAGGCATCTATGATATATTATAGTTAGAAGAGGGGCTAACTCAGCCACAAATTCAGTATAGAATCTGATAGGGATTCCATTAGATCCTGGAGCTTTGTTCAGTTTTAAGGATTTCAGCAATTTCTCAACACTACTGACACTAATACATATTTCATTCATCTTTTCAGTGGTATGAGGATTAAATTGGTGCAATTTTCATGAGTTTTCCTTTGTCAAGAAACATTTGAAAATGGAATTAACCATTTCAGATTTTTCTTTGCTGCCCTCAATTTCAATTCCTCTCTAATTCGCTAGGGACAAAAAACTAACTTTGAAGGGAGAGGGTAAGGAGTCATTCCAATCCCGGGAGCGGAAAGACCTACTTTAGGGGGAAAAAAGGACAGGTATACACTCGCACAAACACACATATCCAATCGCACATACACAGACACAAGCAGACATTTGTAAAGGCAAAGAGTTTCGGCAGAGATGTCAGTCAAGGCAGAAGTACAGAGGCGAAGATGTTGTTCAAAGACAGGTGAGGTATGAGTGGCAGCAACTTGAAATTAGCGGAGGTTGAGGCCTGGTAGATAACGAGAAGAGTGCCTCCATTATGACAGCTGCCACCCATTCAACATCAAACGGTCCCTTCCCTACAGCCTAGGTCCTCATGGCAAACGAATCTCCTCCAGTTCTGAATCCCTAAACCATTACACCAACAATCTGAAAACAGCTTTCGCATCCCACAACTACCCTCCCGACCTGGTACAGAAGCAAATAACGAGAGCCACTTCCTCATCCCCTCAAGCCCAGAACCTCCCACAGAAGAACCACAAAAGTGCCCCACTTGTGACAGGATACTTTCCGGGACTGGATCAGACTCTGAATGTGGCTCTCCAGCAGGGATATGACT
This sequence comes from Schistocerca cancellata, assembly GCF_023864275.1. Classification (NCBI taxonomy): domain Eukaryota; kingdom Metazoa; phylum Arthropoda; class Insecta; order Orthoptera; family Acrididae; genus Schistocerca; species Schistocerca cancellata. The sequence goes on from NC_064628.1 coordinate 713,328,431, forward strand.
TCCTCAAATCCTGCCCTGAAACGAGATCCATCCTTCATGAAATCCTCCCCACTCCACCAAGAGTGTCTTTCCGCCATCCACCTAACCTTTGTAACTTCTTAGTTCATCCCTATGAAATCCCCAAACCACCTTCCCTACCCTCTGGTTCCTACCCTTGTAACCGCCCCCGGTGTAAAACCTGTCCCATGCACCCTCCCACCACCACCTACTCCAGTCCTGTAACCCGGAAGGTGTACACAATCAAAGGCAGAGCCATGTGTGAAAGCACCCATGTGATTTACCAACTGACTGCCTACACTGTGAAGCTTTCTATGTGGGAATGACCAGCAACAAACTGTCCATTCACATGAATGGACACAGGCAGACAGTGTTTGTTGGTAATGAGGATCACCCTGTGGCTAAACATGCCATGGTGCATGGCCAGCACATCTTGGCACAGTGTTACACCGTCCGGGTTATCTGCATACTTCTCACTAACACGAACCTATCCGAACTCCAGAGATGGGAGAGATGGGAACTTGCCCTTCAGTATATCCTCTCTTCCCGTTATCCACCAGGCCTCAACCTCCGCTAATTTCAAGTTTCCGCCACTCATATCTCACCTGTCATTCAACAACATCTTTGCCTCTGCACTTCCAACTCGACTGTCATCTCTGCCCAAACTCTTTGCCTCCTAATATGTCTACTTGTGTCTATATATGTGTGGATGGATATGTGTGTGTGCCCGCATCTCGTGGTCGTGCGGTAGCGTTCTCGCTTCCCACGCCCGGGTTCCCGGGTTCGATTCCCGGCGGGGTCAGGGATTTTCTCTGCCTCGTGATGGCTGGGTGTTGTGTGCTGTCCTTAGGTTAGTTAGGTTTAAGTAGTTCTAAGTTCTAGGGGACTTATGACCACAGCAGTTGAGTCCCATAGTGCTCAGAGCCATTTGAACCATTTTTTTGATATGTGTGTGTGCGCGAGTGTATACCTGTCCTTTTTTTCCCCTAAGGTAAGTCTTTCCACTCCCGGGATTGGAATGACTCCTTACCTTCTCCCTTAAAACCCACATCCTTTCGTCTTTCCCTCTCCTTCCCTCTTTCCTGACGAAGCAGCTGTTGGTGCGAAAGCTTGAATTTTGTGTGTATGTTTGTGTTTGTTTGTGTGTCTATCGATGTGCCAGCACTTTCGTTTGGTAAGTCACATCATCTTTATATACATATATATCAGTTGGTTCAACTGAGAAATTCATCAATGGAGTAGAAGGAGTTGGCCACCAACAAATCCTTTAGGCTTCTCTTAAACTGAATTTTTATGGCCGCTGGCAAGTTATTGAAAATGTGTGTTCCTGAATAATGCACACCTTTTTGTACAAGACTTTAAATACTTGTGAAGATTATTCTTATTTCTAGTACTGATTCCATGAATTGAGCTGTTGGTTTGAAAAAGCGATATATTTTTAATGGCAAATTTCATTAAGGAATAAATATATTGGGAAGCAGTAATTAGTATCCCTAGTTCCCTAAAGAGGCTTCTGCAGGATGTTCTTAAATTCACACCACATATAACTCTTACTGCACATTTTTGTGCCCAGAATACTTTAGCTTGGCTTGGTAAATTACCCCAAAAATAATCCCACATGACATTATGGAATGAAAGTAAGCATAATATGCCAGCTTTTTCATTTTTATATCCCCTATGTCTGACGCAATTCGCATTGCAAATAGAGATTTGTTAAGACGCTTCAGCAGTTCTGTGGTATGCTCCTCCCAGTTGAATTTATTATCAAGCTGAAATCCCAAAAATTTAACACTGTCCACTTCTTCTATCTGCTTGTCATCGTATTTTAGGCATATACGTGTGGGACACCCCTTACAAGTTCTGAACTGCATGTAGTGTGTTTTTTCAAAGCTTAGAGATAAAGAGTTGCCTAGGAACCAGTGATTAATGTCCACAAATATTTTATTAGCTGGTCTTTCTAAGACTACACTTGATTTACTATTTATTGCAATGTTTGTATCATTGGCAAACAAAACGAACTTGGCATCTTGTAATGTTAATGATGAAAGGTCATTGATATACACAGGGAAAAGTAAGGGCCTACAATGGAACCTTGTGGGGACACTACATATAATTAGTTCACAGTTGGGTGATGCCTGAGAGCTTAATACATGTCTCTTTCCTAATAACATCCTTTGTTTCCTTCCAGAGATAAAAGATTTGAACCATTTTGCAGCATTTCCTGCTACACCATAATATTCTCCTTTACTTAAAAGGGTATTGTGATTTACACAGTCAAATGCCTTTGACAGATCACAAAATATACCAGTTGCCTGCAATTTTTTGTCTAATGAATTAAGCACATTTTCACTGTAAATGTAGTTAGTGTTCTCAATATCAGAACCCTTTAGAAATCCAAACTGCAACTTTGACAGTATGTTATTTGAGATAAGATGGTTATAAAGCTGACTGTACATTATTTTTCTAAAATTTTTGAGAGTGCTGCAAAAGTGAAATTGGACAGATATTTGATACTGTTTCTTTATCTCCCTTCTTAAACAGTGGCTTAACTTCAGCATATTTCAACCATTCAGGAAATATTCCACTGATAGACTGCTTACACAGATAGCTTAATATGTTACTTAACTCAGAATCACATTCTTTAATTAACTTTGTTGATATTTCATCATACCCACTAGATGTTTTTGAATTTAAAGAATTTATGATGGACATTATTTCTGCTGGGGTAATGAGGGTCAAATTCATATTATGGAAGTTACTTGAAATGTCTGGTGTATTCCATAGCAGCATCTACAGACCCTGACAACTCCATGTTGTAAAATGTTTGTTAAAAATTTCTGCAAACTATACATATCTGTCACCAATGTATAATTTACTCTTAATGCTATTTGTCCCTCTTCATGTCTGGTTCTACCGGTCTCCTCCTTCATTATACCCCATATTGTCTTTATTTTGTTACATCATATGACTATCTTTTCCTTGTAATATATTTGCTTTGATGTTTGTATTACAGTCTTTAATATTTTGCAGTATTTCTTGTAATGTGCTATAGCATCAACATCAGAACTGTTTCGGATTGACAGATACAGTTTTCTTTTTGTTTTACAAGATACCCTATTCCTTGAGTAGTCCATGGCTTCTTTGTAGACTTTGCTCTAACCTTGGTAAGTTTTGGGGGAAAACAGTGTTCGAATAATGTAAGCACTTTATTAGCAAAAGTGTTATGTTTTTCATTCATGCCATGAGCACTGTAAACATCAGTCCAGTGAATGTCTCTAACGAGTGTCCTAAAATAATCAATTTTTGGCTTATTGATTACCCTCTTGAGCTCAGATTTAAAAGATTTTATATCCTGTTCAGTATTAACATTTAACAGAAGGAACTGCACGTCATGGCCTGAGAGGCCATTGACTATTGATTTTGTAATATAATTTTGTTCATTGAAATCACCAGCAACCACTATTTCTTTGTTTTTGGTTGTTAAATGGGCAAGTACAGCTTCAAGGTGGTTTACAAACAGATTAAAGTTACCTGCAGGTGCTCGATATACACTTAATATTATGAAGGATTTTTTGTGAAATTCCACTTCTGTTGCACATGCTTCCATATGCTGTTCTAGGCAAAATTTATGAATGTCTATGTTCTTAAATTTATGACAGTTCCTGATGAATGTGGCAACTCCTCCTTTCTCCATTTCTGATCTACAAAAATGAGATGCTAACCTAAACTCTGTAACACTTAAAAGTTCTATACCAGTGGTCACATGATGTTCACAGAGGCAGATTATGTCAGCTGGGTTTGAAGACTCTAATTCATCTATGCAGATAATTAATTCATTATTCTCAGTCCTCGAATATTTTGATGCAATAAAGATAGCTGACATTTCACATTGACTGATTTAAAATTGGGTAGAGTTAAAATAACTGCTGACTGTTGAAAATTCTTAACCAATAGCTGTTTATGCTCATGTAATAAGCTAGAATTATGTTTTTTTTGTTTCTTTCTCAAACTGAAGGTTTGTCTCAGTCCTAACCTCTCTTAAAATTTGGTTTCTTTCTGTCCTTGCTACCCTAAAAAAGGGTCTTTCCTGAACCCTATAACCACTGGTATTTTATCACCCATGACAGCGCCTCCCCCCTTTAACTTTCATGCTATTATCCCAGCCAGTTTACCCTTCCTCTTCCCGTTGAAGTGAAGGCCATGCCTAGTATAATCCCACCTATTGAGAGAATCAACAGGAACCACACCAATGTGTGACCCTGCACCCAACATAAGCAGCCATTCCAAATCCAAATTAACTCTCTTCACAGAAGAGTTCAAATGAGATCAGTCATGGTGCCCAAGAACAGATACAAACTCAACACTAGCATGCTTCGATGCTGATGCAATTTTTGGCATCATGCATAGCTCTCTTTACAGCCAAATGTGTTTCATTCAGCATGTCTCTGTCTACTACTTCAGTAATGGCTGCAGGAAGTAGCAGCATGACTTCCACACCTAATAATCAAATGTGAGTTCAAACAAAACTGTGCAAAACACGAATAGGAACTTCATGTGATTAGCACTTCAGCATTGAAATATGAGATATGTAAGTAATTATACATCTAAACTACCAGTGATGTCTATGTTCTATACATGTTTATAAATTTCAATAAAAATTGGTCTCTGTGGCATCATTCAAATCAATTTTAAATGGAACTGCCTATCTTCAGTTCTCTGTGTCATTACACATCACTTCACTGGTTATGCCCTCACTTGAGTGTTCCATTTGTTTCCACAGCATGGACATCCTCCTTGAGTTCCAGCTCCATCTGTGCATCAGCAAGACCACCTCTCTTGCACTGAAGTACAGCCACCAGTGCATTGTACTCCTTGTGAGTCAAGCCATGTCATGACAAATGACACAAATCAATAGTCAGCTGTAACTGTCACCCCATGGCTTCCCAGTGATCAGGCCACTGAATCCCATCCTGGTTTACCATGTGTCCACTGCATCAGCTCACAAATGGAGGATCTTAAAGCACAGGGTAAAATGCACAGACAAACTCCCAATAAATGCAAATTCCATATGAATCTATCTCAGAACCAAACTTCATCCACAGACATCACAATCTATAAACAATTTTATGTAAACATAAATTATGTGCTATTTTCCCCAGCAAACACACTATTCAATCAACGCTATTTTTTAACTCATATTTTTCCTTATAAAATGACAATTGAATTTTACCCATCTCACAACTGGCACCAACCCCAAGCACCTGCCTCAGGCTCTGGGTGCACCTTCTTTGCCTTGTTAAGAGACAACCTATTGCCCTCACAAGATTTCTTCCTGTACCTTAGTATAATTACTGAATATAATTACGTTTACATTATATACACCAAAATTCCTGCAAAATTTCTTACAAGTACACACAGAACAATAAGTAAATGTATTAGGGTATAATAATTTCCCAAAATACTTAACCTATCACACACATATATAATTAATATACTGGAACACAAATTTGTCCATTTATCATTACTCTATTACTTGCCAACATACAGCCTCAGTTCAGTCACATTCTGGAGACCAAATGGTTTCTTTGTATTAGGCTACACCAGCTCATATGCATTTTGGTGTGGACATTCAGCAACCTTGAATGGTCCATGATAGAGTTCAAACAATGTTGCTTGATCTTCCTTTAGTCCTGACTAGAACTCTATCCCCAATTTTGTATTTCCCATTATGTCACCTCTTTCTTTCCATGCCTTTCCTAACCATCCACTGCTAAACCAAGACATCTCTCTCTTTGTTATTTAGTATGTCGCCCAGATGAAATTTCACCTTTTCAGCTATGAAATTTGCTGGCCTCTGACCCATCATGACTTCATAGGGAGAGAAATCAGTGGAGCAACTCTTCATAGTGTTCTTGAGGTCCTCAGGTACATATCCAGCCCAACCACTGTGTCTCTTGCTACAGTATGTTCTGCACAGTCTACCTAATTCTTGCATGTACCTCTCAGCAGCATTACTTGCTGGGCAGTACACTCAGATCCTTAAATGTGTTGCATCCATGAATTTATCCTATATCCCTGAAACTAATTGTGCCCCATTATCTGAAAGAATTTTCTCCACTCATTTTATTTTTACTATACTGTCCTCCTCTGACTTATTGATAATATTCTTACTTGTGGCTCTTTTTAGCAGATAGCACTTTACATATTTGGAGAAGACATCCACAGCTAGCAATATGCATTTTACACCACCTCGACCAATGGGCAGGGGACCACACAAGTTGATGACAAGCAGTTCTCCTGTTTTATTGGGTAAGATGTTTTGCTTTTCACCCTGTATTGCCACAATGCTATGTTTCACATGTTGACAGCTATCACAGCTAGTGAGCTGTCTTCTAACTCTTCTTGGCATATTACTGAAGCAGATATATTCCTGTATAACATCTGTATGTTTCTTGGCTCCGTATGTCCATGTCTGTTATAGATATGCTTTATCAATATTTCACCCTGCTCATCAGGGAAACACAACTTCCAGTTTTTCTTATCTAGCTCCTTATGCCTAAATAAAACTCCCTTATAAATCTTCACATCTTCCCAAATCCTTTACATTTTAAATTCACCATAATGGATTTCAAGGTTTTGGTCCCTGTTTTGCAATGGCAATTATCTTTGCAAATCAACTTCATGACCTTCTCCTCCTCTACACTTTTCATGTACATTGTATGATACTTCTCATCACCTTCTTCCCCACGTCCATTCTGTTCTGCTGGCATCCTTGACAAAGCCACTGCCACATGGTTCTCCCACCCTTGAATGTGTCTTATATTGTAATGGAATTGCTGGAGAAACATTGACCATCCCATCAGCCTTTTATTTAAAAATTTGCAATCCTGCAAATAACTCAGAAGTTTATGGTCCATAAATAAATTTACCCCCCTGTCCCCCAAATACATCCTAAATTTTGGAAACCTGAGCACCACAGTCAAAAGTTTCTTTTCCAAGATCCCGTACATGAGTTCATGTTGTGATAACATCTGCCTAGTGAATGTTATTGTCCCCTGTTCCACGTTCCACTACCCCATCTATTATCTTCTCTTGGAGTAGCACAGAGTCCACACCAAAATCTAAGCTGTCACAGCCAATGCAAAATGGGAGTGTCATGTCCAGTTAATATAAGATTTTGCATTTCAAAGCCTTTTTTTTATTTCAGAAAATCTTCATCACACTCAAGTGTCAAGTTCCAGGAAAGAGTTTTCTTTAATAATTTACACAAATTTGGAGAGTTCATACTATAATCACTCATGAATTTCCAGTAGAAATTACACATCCAACATGAAATATATTAACTATGTTTTGCTCTTCAGCCTCATACACTCTGAAATGGCCTTGATTTTGCCCTGTTAGGCAATATCCCTACAACTGTTAACGGATGGCCTAGAAAAGTTAATTCTGCCTGAATAATTTCACATTAACTAAGTTTGAGTGTCATTCCCTGTTCTGTAATATTCTGAACACCTCTTCTGACAACAGACAGTGTTCATGCCCTGCACTGCTAGTGTTCAGTGTGTCATCTACATATACTGTAAACTGCCTCATCAATTCACACCCAAGTACATGATTCAATGCACTAATAAAAACAGCAACTGATATGCTCTAATAAAAACAGCAGTGATATTGACAGACCAAATGGAACAACCCTAAACATGAATGTCTTTCCCTCAAACAGTAATGAGTATATTTTCTGCTTTCTGTAGTAAGTGGCACCTGCCATATCCCAGAGGTCATATCCACACTTATTTTAGCATTACATTATTGAATTTTCACAACAGCTCATTAATATTTTCTGCTTGATCATTTTCTCTTACTATATCAACATTTGCCAAAATCTATACCTGACTGCATCTTTGACCCTCATTTCAATAAGGAAAAGCTTTACCTTAATGGCAGTATGAGGTGTCACCTTTGATGTAATCTCAAAATTCACTACCTCTCCTGGCTTATCTGAAAACACACTTTTACATTTATGCAAAAGTTCACCCAGTTGAAGCCTTCTCCTTTACTTTACTATCTACTTGTTCATGCACTCATGACTCCTCATATGCTTCATTTTCCTTCTGCAAATGTGCCATCATGTCATCTCCCTTTAATATTCTTTAAACTTTATTCTCTTTCTGTACCCTCCAGCATCAAAATCCAAAATTATATCATTAACCCCATTATTACAACCACAATTATGCAGTAAATCCATGCCCAAAACAACATTGACTGACAATTCTGAAATGGTAAAACAGGACACATCAAAACAGTAATAATTTATATGAACTCTAAAACGATTTCCTTTCTGATGGGCTTACTGCATGCCCCAGTTGCAGTAGTTATCTTTACCCCACCTACAATTGGCTCTACTAAATTCCTATTTCTTATTCATTGCCAAAAGGATTCAGACAAAGCTGATATATTTGAGCTAGTATCCAGCAGTACTTCACTTTCAACATTCCCCAATATTACCTTAACAACAGGCTGCACCTTCTGTACTTTTATGATTTTTAACTCAGTTTCCTCCATCAAATCAGCCTCAATGCAGTCCCTAGTCTCTTTATCCATCACACATGCAGCCCAACACCTATGCCCGTATTCAATATCTGTATCCTCTTTAAATAAATCATTAAATATTTCACTTGCATTACCATCATCCAATTCCTGTATCTTTCTAGCCACTTTGAATTTTAATGCTCCTGTTCCTCTGGCAACACATCTGATGCACCTTTATATATGTGTTATACTCATGCTCCTCCTTTCCCATCTATTCATTGTTATTATCCCAACTTAGTCCCACATGATTTCCATCTTCACCAAACACAAATGTTTCCACTTCATTTACTGAGCAGATCCTATCACATAAAAAAATCTGTCTCACACATAAAAAATCTGTCTCAGCTGCTTCTTCCTTTTACAATTCATTATGAATACAATTGATATCACTTTCCACTACCTTCGGCACTGGCACATTCACATCTTTCACTTTGACTAGATCATTACCACATACAATATCATCTACCCCTTTTTTGATAGACTTGTTTACAATACACAAAGAACTCTTGCGATCTACTCCATCAACACTATCAGCAACACTTACTAAATTTCTAACAGGCTGAGCTCCAATTTCCAGTCCCACTATATCTTCCATTGTAACCATTCTCATTCCCTCTATGCCCCACCATCTCACCTCTTTTAAATAACTCCTTTATGAAATACAGTTCACTGTCACTCAAATCACTGAGACCTTCCCCCTTTTTACCTTTATTTCTTCTATTAAATTTTATAAAACCTCCCCATGTATCAGTGTTACCCAGTGCAGCATCCATATGGCATATGGTCAACTCCCTCCTTTCCCTCTCATGGTTATTGTACCCTTCTCTGGTCCTACTCATAGCATAAGCCCTAGCCCCCTTGCGGATCTCAAGTGAGCCTCTGTCTAGGTTTCCATCTGCCTGCTTTGAAATTCTGCACCTTGTGGTCCCCTTTGCCTGTGTTCATTACCAGTTCTTCTCAGTGGATAGTCATTTCTATCTCCTTCATGGTATCTTTCTTATCTCTCCTGTCTGTTTTGCCAGTCCCTGTCACTGTCACTCTCCCCATTTCTATTCCTATTACTTGACCACCTGCTCTCACTGTCATTGAAATTATCTGCATAATTGTTACCTTTATTATGATTTCTGCTACCTTCCTTGTGTTCTACCAATTTTGGTGTATAACACAGTGCCCTGTCCATGTTCTCAAAAAATAAAAAAATAAAAAATAAAAATAAAATTTAAATAAATACAAAAAATTCAAAACTCTCCCACTGAATCAGTATGGCTGTGTTAATTGGAAGTTCTGTGGCAACCATCTTTTTAATGTTGATATTTCTGTTAGGTCCCCTAATGATCTGTCAAAATGTATTAGTTTGCTGAGTGCTCTCAGAAAGAATTCTTTCATAGTTTCTCTATGACTTCTATAATTTGCCCCATTTAAGAAATAATTATGCAACCTTAATTGCTTGGTCTGTTCCTAATATTTATGTAAGAACATTGCTCCAAATTTTTTATAATCCACAAATTCCACAGCATGCTGGTTAGCCCAAGTCTGAGATGGTCCCTCGAGCTGTCTCTTTACAAACTTAACTTTTGCCTCCTCACTCATCCCTGTTACATAGCTATCTTTGGATGTATCCAAGAAATCTACTGCATGGTACCTATTTCTACCACTGAATGGCTTTATTTTACTACCAATTTCCATGGAACACCCTATCATTATATGTGCATACCTGATTGCTACATTACTTTTGGTTTCCTTCAGATTGTCTATTTTCCCTTGAATAATTTCTTCCTCCTCTTGTGCAGTCTGCTTTTGTTTACTGCAAGGTCTCCATAGCTGTTCTTCAAGTGCTGAATTTCATAATGACAGATTCAATTTCACCATTTGCCTGGAATTCAGATTTCCAGCTCTCCTTCTCCTGTCTTCAATTTTCTCCCAAGTTCAGATTCTGCAGTCTCCACTTCGGTTCCCAGCTCTTTTTCTGCTTTGTCTATTTGTTTGCCAACCCCTTCCACAGTTTCTATTTTACTTTTAAGTTTTCCAAATCTGAGCTCCAACATCTCAAACTTTTGATTTACTATGTTTATTTACTCTCCAAGTTCAGTTTTGAAACCCCCATTTTCAGATTTTATACTTCCATCTAGTTCATCTTTTACGTTTTCCAGTTTTGAATCCAAACTTTCAACTAATTTCTTGCTTAATTCATTCACTAATTGAGTGAGTTCACTTCCCAGCACCCAACCATGCTCCTTTGGGATACCAGGCTACTACAGTCACTGCTAACATCCTCTGATCTGTGTTCACTTGGAAGTTTCTGTATCTCATCTGCATGGCTGATGACTAGCAATGTAAGATATATTATGCAAGTGGTACTTGTACTTAAGTTGTGGCTGATGCGACATCAACTGTTACTGTGACACAGTAGTGGGCAGTGATAGAAATGCTGTGATGATGACAGCACAGAAACAATAGTGTGATGAACATCTGTGACAGCATAACTTGGCTTTGGCATGAGCATGGAGAAGGCCAGGCAATGGTGGAGAGAAGGCTGCGTGAAAGCATGGAGATCGTCATGGCATGTATGTGTGTGTGTGTGACACAGCAAGTGAGAAAAGAAAAGCTCATCAGCATGTGTATAATTCGCAGACTCTCACTACAACTGACACAAGAATATGACAGCTCTGTGAAATTCATGCAGACCAGCAGGGTCCTGAATTTATGAAAGTCAGTTTCATAAATGTGGTGCCACATACTAGGCCTTCACTGCAGACTCTCTTAGGCTACAGCCTACTGGTATATCAGTGTTCACATATGTACAATGATTGCACTGCCCAGACTGTTACTGCTGTGCACTGCCTATAGTTCTGAGCCCTCACACTGACTTTTCTCAGGCCTATACATTTCCTGGGATTTTCAAATTTTAAACACTTTTGGAAAGAAAACAGTCCAATCCAAGAAAAGCCTACCCAACTGCAATGTACCAGAGAATAGCATACACCAATGAACACCTGTTTAGCCTATGAACTTTGATAACAGAAACCAACACTACTTTTCCATTGGAGAGGCAAGTGAAAAACCTAAAATTAGCAGATGACATCTACTGAGGGAAGCAGTTGTCAAGTATTGAATTTACACCCTAATGGGCACATTATAATTCAGTCAAGTGGCCAGCAAATCTCAGTCAGTGAATTATGAAAACACACATTAACACATTTGAAAACACTTGATTTAATGATAGTAGTTCACATTTGAAGACTCATCAACACAATATTATTCCAAGTACAAACTGAACTGGTCACATGTCTGCCAATGCATTAAAGCAGTTTGCTGAGAAATTATATACATGTGAATCCAAAAACGATGTTATTCAGCTTCTGTTTTGATACTGCATTATTCAAATGTTATCTTTTGTTCTTGATACCTGTTTCTAACTTGTCATTCAAAATGTAGTTAAATCTTATATGGATTAAAGTAGAACTGTTTCATTGTGGGTACCTTGTCCTGGCATTTGTTTTATTCTAAATCACTTTTCTCTCTCGTCAGGAAATTCTTGGCAAAATTTCCCACAGTACACATGTTCCAGCAGATGGTGCCACAGTTGTGGTATTTATTATCATGTTACACTGCCCCCTGTTATCTTACAATCTTAAGTAGGAGTGGAAGTGCCTCATCCAGCTGTAGGTAACAGTAGGGTGCGCCAGACTTCTAGCAAAGAAATTAAGTGTAGGTCAATACCAAAAGAGATTAGTAAGAAAAGAGTCAAATTAGGAACAGAATACCAGGTCACAAGTATTGTGAAGCCAAGTGCTAGCTTTAGCCAGGTGACAGAGGATGTAAGGAATTTGTGCAAAGATTGTGACAAAGAGGATCACATTATTGTAATAGATGGAGTAAGAAACAGCCTGGCTAAGGACAGAAATTAGAGCGTTAGGGTCATGTGGAAAAAATAGGAGCAGCGACTACATAAAAATGTAAGTTTTGTGGCAGTACTACAGCGTCATGACCTGCCCTAGGTTGACACTGCTGTGAGCCGTATGAACACTGAGTTGAATAGGCTGCTGCTGACTGAAAGATACCGCATTTGAGTGCAGTGCCTGTGCTACAATTGGGAGATGATAATATGCTAGACATGCCTTCCATCTGAAAATGACATGGAAAAATAGATTGGCTGAGCTTCTTACAGTAAAGTAAAGTTAGCTTACATCACCAAAACTTTATAGAGAACTGAATAATAAAATGGAAGAGTTTATTGTCTGTTTAGAAAATTTAGAGAGTTCTGAAAAGATGTACATCCTGTGTCTACCTGAGCACCACATAACTACAGGGTGAGATATGTTACATATGATTACACTCTATCAGCTTACTCATGCAGAACTGATATGGGAAAAGGAGAAATTGTTACATATATTAAGAGAGGACACAAATTCAAAAACATTGAGACAAGTATATTTTATAGTGATTAGCACTTGTAAATTAATAATGAAAAATAATTCATTTTGAATTGTAATTGTATATAGCTCCCAAGTTTCCAACAAGGATGGATAAAGACAGTAAGAATGTAAAATATAATTGATAATGTTTACTTTGGTAAAGCTCAAAGCAAGAAAATAACTATTTACCTTGTGACAAATGCTCTCTCTGATCATGTTCAACAGTTACTTAGGATAGATAAGATAGTGGCTTACAGTATCTATACCTACTCCTAAGTGGAAATTGGTTAGAATAGTTAATGACTCCAGGACAAATTTTTTTAAGACTAGTTTACAAAGGGTGATCTGGGACGAAATTTATAATGAACCAAATGCTAATGTAAAATTTAATCTATTCTATGATAAATTCAGATCATTATAATTTGGAAAACAGATTTTCGTAAAAGCTAATGAGAAAGGACATTAAACAGACATGTAAAAAACCATGGGTCACTACAGGGACTAAAGTACCTCCTGAAAGGAAAAGGGAAATGTACATGTTGGCTTGAATGACTAGAGATCCTGCAATGGTTTCACAATACAAGAACTACTGAAAATTAATAAGAATGTCATTAAAAAGTTCAGATAACATGCACAAAAGTCAACAATCAGTACTTTTGACTACAGATTTAAGGCTATATGGAATGCAGTGAAACAAGACACAGGACAACCACCCACATAATAGGATAACGTCATGACCGAACTGAATGGAAGGGCTACAAATCATGTGTCACAGGTAACAAATACATTCAATAAGCATTTCCTAAGTATACCAGAAAGTATATGGACAAACAGTTCAAGAGAAAAACCACAGAAGTATATTAAAGAAGCAACTCTCATAATAATCAGTCATAGGAGTATATCACGAAACTACTTCTTCTGAAATTAAGAACATTACATACGCTCTCAAAAATAAAAACTCATCTTGTTTTGATGATTTTTGCAATAGAGAACTAAAGATTTGTTCCTATATAATAAGCTCTGTTTTATCTGAAATATGTAATGCATAACTAACTCAAGGCATTTTTCCAGAGAGATTGAAATATGCTTTTGTTAAAAACTTCCGTAAGAACAGTAATAGGGTAGATGTCAATGGCTGGCTGATTGATTTGGGGGAGGAGACCAGGCAGCGAGGTCACTGGTCCAATCAGATTAGGGAAGGATGCGCAAAGAAGTCAGCTGTGCCATTACGAAGGAACAATCATGGCATTTGCCTGAAGCAATGTAGGGAAATTGCAGAAAACCTAAATCAGGATGGCCAGACGTGGGTTTGAACTGCTGTCCTCCAAAATGTGAGTCCAATGTGCTTACCACTGCGCCATCTCACTGGGTAGATGTCAGTGATTATTGATCTGTTTCACTGCTGAAATAATTTTCCAAATTTTATGAAGCGATGCATTCTAGAACAGTGTCTCATCTGAACAGCAATGATATTCTCAGTAAATCATAGTTTGGATTTCAGAAGAACTGCTCTGCTGTGAATCCCATTTACATGTTCACTCACCATATTTTGCAAGCATTAAAGATAAAATAGTGCTGGTTGGTATTTTCTGTCACCTTTTTAAGGCATTTGAATGTGTGACTCACAACATTCTCCTAAATAAACTGAGGTTCTATGGGATTCATGATATAGCCAACCGATAGACAATGTCATATGTAGCCAAAGAAATGAAGAAAGTTGTACTTAGTAATCCAACGAATGTAGTCTGGGGACATTATATTCTGCCTTATGACAAATCATGTAAGGGGTTCCCGAATGCACAATATTAGGTCTGCTATTGTTTCTCGTACACACTTAGGAGTCAAACATTATGGGATACCTCCCAATATTATGTCAAACTTCCTTTTACTTGGCATAGTACAGCAGCTCAAGTGGCACACACTCAACAAGTTGCTGGAAGCCCCCTGCAGAAATACTGAGCCATGCCGCCTCTATGCTGTCTATAATTGCAAAATTGTTGCTGGTGCCGAATTTCGTGCGCATCCTGGCTTCATGATTATGAGCTGTAAATATTTGGTAGAGTTCATGTCAGACAATCTCAGTTGCCAAATCATTTGCCCAAAATGTTCTTCAAATTAATCACAAACGATTGTGGCCCAATGACATGGTGCCTTGTCATGCATAAAAATTCAATTATTGGTTGGGAAAATGAAATCCATGAATGCTGCAAATGGCCTCCAAGTAGCTGAACATAACCATTTCCAGGCAATGATCAGTCCATTACATGTAAACACAGCCTGGAGCAACCACCAGCTTGCACAGTACCTTGTTGACAACTTGGGTCCATGGCTTTGTGGGGGAACCCTACCATCAGCTCTTACTACTGAAATCAGAACTCATCTACATCTACATCTACATCTACATCCATACTCCGCAAGTCACCTGACGGTGTGTGGCGGAGGGTACGTTGAGTACCTCTATCGGTTCTCCCTTCTATTCCATTCTCTTATTGTTCGTGGAAAGAAGGATTGTCAGTATGCCTCTATGTGGGCTCTAATCTCTCTGATTTTATCCTCATGGTCTCTTCGCGAGATGTACGTAGGAGGGAGCAATATACTGCTTGACTCTTCGGCGAAGGTATGTTCTCGAAACTTTGACAAAAGCCCGTACCGAGCTACTGAGCATCTCTCCTGCAGAGTCTTCCACTGGAGTTTATCTATCATCTCCGTAACGCTTTCGCGATTACTAAATGATCCTGTAACGAAGCGCGTTGCTCTCCGTTGGATCTTCTCTATATCTTCTATCAACCCTATCTGGTACGGATCCCACACTGTTGAACAGTATTCAAGCAGTGGGCGAACAAGCGTACTGTAACCTACTTCCTTTGTTTTCGGATTGCATTTCCTTAGGATTCTTCCAATGAATCTCAGTCTGGCATCTGCTTTACTGACGATCAACATTATATGATCATTCCATTTTAAATCACTCCTAATGCGTACTCCCAGATAATTTATGGTATTAACTGCTTACAGTTGCTGACCTGCTATTTTGTAGCTAAATGATAAAGGATCTATCTTTCTGTGTATTCGCAGCACATTACACTTGTCTACATTGAGATTCAATTGCCATTCCCTGCACCATGCGTCAATTCGCTGCAGATCCTCCTGCATTTCAGTACAATTTTCCATTGTTACAACCTCTTGATACACCACAGCATCATCTGCAAAAAGCCTCAGTGAACTTCCGATGTCATCCACCAGGTCATTTATGTATATTGTGAATAGCAACGGTCCTATGACACTCCCCTGCGGCACACCTGAAATCACTCTTACTTCGGAGGACTTCTCTCCATTGAGAATGACATGCTGCATCCTGTTATCTAGGAACTCCTCAATCCAATCACACAATTGGTCTGATAGTCCATATGCTCTTACTTTGTTCATTAAACGACTGTGGGGAACTGTATCGAATGCCTTGCGGAAGTCAAGAAACACAGCATCTACCTGTAAACCTGTGTCTATGGCTCTCTTGAGTCTCTGACCAGGTCATGGTTTTACAGTCACCTAGGGTCCATTTGATGTGGTCAGTAGCCAAGGAGACACGCTGCAGGTGATATGCTGTTAGCGAAGGCACTCACATTGGTCATCTGCTGCCATAGCCCATTAATAACAAAATTGCCATGCTGTCCTAATGGATATGTTTGATATCCATCCCACATTGATTTCTGTGGTTATTTCATACAGTGTTGCTTGTGTGTTATCACTGACAACTTCACACAAATGCCACTGCTGTCGGTCATTAAGTGAAGGCAGTTGGCCACTGCATTGTTGATGGTAAGAGGTAATGCCTGAAATCTGGTATTCACAGAACACTCTTGACACTGTGGATCAGTGAATATTGAATTTTCTAACATTTTCTGAACTGGAATGGCCAATGCATCTAGCTTCATCTATCATTCCATGTTCAAAGTCTGTTAATTAACATCATGCAGCCATAATCATCTCAGAAAACTTTTCATATCAATCAGCTGAGTACAAATGACATCTCTGCCATTCCACTGCCCTTTTATACATTGTCTATATGTTATTACCACCATATGGATATGCACATATCACTATCCCATGACTTTTATCACCTCAGTGAATGTAAACTCTCTATCTAAAAACAACAGTCACCATTAGGTCTTCTTACAGATGGCAGTAGTATTGTTTAATGACAGTAATTTGTTTCATCCCAATTGAACTACCAAATCAGTTCTCCACTCCCTCATACTCTTACAGATTTATGGACAACCCTGCAGGACTCATGGTGTCAGTTCCATCCAGCAGTACTTCAGACATTAGTCAAGTCCATGCCACATCATGTTGCAGCACTTCTGCATGATAATGGGGGCCCTACACTATATTAGGCAGATGTACCAGTTTCTTTGGCTCTTCATTGTAGTATCTGCATTTATCATAAATTAACTCTGTTTTTGAGTTTGCTAACTAGCAATTTTTACTGCAGGTTTTTGTGTTGCCTTAATAGAAATCTCATTTTGTGTATCAGCTTCAATTCTTATAGGGAATTAGGAAATTCTTAGCTCATCAGATTAAAAGATAATCATCAGGTTTAACTTACAGTTATTTGTTCACTGCTTTGTAATACATTGCACCAGCAAAAATGCAGCCCCACTGTGAAATCTGTTCTCAAACATGGGATGAGATGGTTGGGATTTTTAAGCATCTGGAAATTGTTCTGGCTACTGTCAAATGATTGGCAGCTGCTGCGAATTGGTATATTGGAACAGTACCTGAGAGTTGTGTACCTGTGATTCCTGTACCAGAGGTAACTTGAGTACTATCCTGTCCTGTGGATCCAGTCTCCTCTGCGGAAAGTACACGGTCTGTCATTACTCATCCACTTGACTGCGAGTGGCATGTCAATGGTAGAGCTGTGTGTCCTGTACAGGTTGGATGGGGACCAGGGAGGGCTCAGGGTATTGTACCGATCCCCATAACCAACAAGTGTGAAACTGAGCCAGTGGGGCTCACATTAAATATTTTGGGGAATTTGTTTTGTCTGGTGTCAGGAGGAAGCAAATGCAAAAGAGTATGGGTCTATTAATCGTTGGCAATTCAAACACGTGGTGAATGATGGTACTCCTTAGGGAAATGGCAGCAAGGGACAGGAAAGGAAATCAGGTGTGCTCAATGTGTATGCCTGGGGGCCTCATTCAACATGTTGAAGAGGCTATTCCAGCAGCCACTGAGGGAACAGGGTGCAACTGACTGAATATTGTGGTGCATGTTGGAACAAATGATGCCTGTCATCTGGGTTGTGAGATTATTCTTGGGTCATTCCTGCGACTGGCAGAGAAGGTTGAGAAGACCAACGTTGTGCATGGAGGTTCAGTGAAGCTCACAATTTGCAACATTGTCCCCAGAACTAATTGTGGCCCTTCGGTACTGAGTCGAGTGGAAGGACTGATCCAGAGACTTCAAAGGTTCTGTGACAAGCTAGGATGCAACTTCCTGGAATTGTGCCATAGGGATGGGAATAGTAGGGTCCCCTTAAATAGGTCAGGTGTGCACTACCATCAGTGGCTGCTACTCAGGTAGTTAAATGTGTTGAGGTGCACGCAAGGGTTTCATAGATTGGATTACTCTCCATCCAGTCCAGATAATGATACCTGTAGGAAACCCACAAGATTCAGTGTATGCTTGAAAGAAATGGCTTCCACAGGTGAGAGCATTATAATCCTAATGGTAAAATGATGAAGCATTTGCAACAAAGTGCCAGAGTTTGAAGCACTCATGAAAAGCAATGAAGCTCACATAATACTAAGCGCAGAAAGCAGGTTGAAACATGAAATTGATAGCAGTAAGTTTTTTTGGGAAATTTAAGTGCATATCAAAAGGATAGGCAAATGGGAAATGGAGGTGGAGTATTTGTTGCAGTAGACAAGAAACTCAGATCCACCGAGATAGAAATTGAAGATGTATGTGAGATTGTTTGGGCAAGACTCAGCATTAGGAATGGGCATAAAATGATAATTGGATCCTTCTATTGCCCACCAGACTCATCTCCTGATAGAAACAAAAACTTAAGAGAAAACATCAGTTCACTTGTATGTAAGTTCTGCAATCATATTGTAATCATCAATACAGACTTTAACCAGCCAACAATTAATTGGGAAATTTACAGTTTTGTTAGTGGTGGGTGTGATAAGACATTCTGTGAAACTTAACTAAATGCCTTCTCTGAAAACGAACTAGAACAGATAGTTATGAACCCTATTCATGATGGAAATACATTGGATCTAATGGCAACAAATAGACTTGACATCTTTGAGGATGTCCACATTGAAACTGGTATCAGCAACCATGACATGGTCATTGCAACAATGATTACCAAAGTACAAAAGACAACTAAAACAGAAAGCTACACCTGTGTTC
Source organism: Schistocerca cancellata (assembly GCF_023864275.1). NCBI lineage: Eukaryota > Metazoa > Arthropoda > Insecta > Orthoptera > Acrididae > Schistocerca > Schistocerca cancellata. The sequence continues at coordinate 713,347,849 of NC_064628.1, forward strand.
AGTAAACTAGATAAAAAATCAGTAGTGTCATGTCTCTATGAAGAGCTTGAAACTTTCAGTGCAGGTCAGGAGCATCTAGAAGAACTCTGGTTCAAGTTCATAAGAATAGTTGGCTGTGCACTGGTTAGATATGTATCCAATAGAACAGTCCATAATAGGAGGATACCTCCATGGGGTACAGTCACTGTAAAGAAACTTCTAAATAAATAGAGATTACTGCATAATAGGTGTGAAACAAAATGTAGGACTATAGATAGAGAGATGCTGAATGAAACATGTTTGGCTGTAAAGAGAGCAATGTTTGTTGCATTCAATGACTACCATAGCAGAGTACTGTCAATTGACATTATACCAAATCCAAAGAAATTCTAGTTATATGTAAAGGCTGTTAGTGTTCACTCCATAGTGAATGAGGTAGAAACTGAAATTGACAGTGGCACAGCAAAAGCTGAAATGCTTAATTAAATTTTCAAAGGAAAACCTAAGAGAACTGCACCAATTTTATGCTCATATTACTGAAAAGATGAAAGAAATAAGTATTAGTGTCAATGGTGTTGAGAAACAGGTGAAATTATTAACACTGAAAAAAATCTCTTAGGGCCCAATGGAATCACTGTCAGATTCTATATGGAATTTGTGACTAGCCTCTCTTCCAACTATAATTGGCTGTAGGTCTGGCGAAAGAAAAACCACGCACAGTTCTTGGAAAAAGACGCAGGTCACACTTGTCTACAAGAACGGTAGTAGAAGTGATCCAAAAAGTTACCATCCAATATCCTTGACATCAATTTATTGTAGAATTTTAGAACATATCCTGGCTCAAACATAATGAGGTATCTTGAACAGAATGACCTCCTCATTCCCAACCAGCATGGATTTTGAAAACTGTGATGTGAAACCCAATTTACACTGTTCACACATGACATACTAAAAGCTTTGGATCAAGACATCCAGTTAGATACAGTGCTTCTTGATTTCCAAAAAAGCATTTGACTCAATACTGCACCTACACTTATTGTCAAAAGTATGATCAATAGGGTATCAGGTGAAATTTGTGACTGGATAGAGAACTCTTTGGTAGAGAGGACACAGCATGTTACCTTGCATGGAGAGTGAGTATCAAATGTAGAAGTAACTCCGGATGTGCCCCAGAGAATTGTGTTGGGGCCCTTGCTGTTCAAGTTGTACATTAATGACCTAGCAGACAATACTAGTAAGGCCATTTGTTTTGCAGATGATGCAGTTATCTATAACAAATTACTATCTGAGAGAAACTGCGTAATTATTCAGTCAGGTCATGATAATATTTCAACATGGTGTGGAGACTTGCAACTCACTCTAAATGTTCCTAAATGTAAAATTTTTTGCTTCATAAAATGGAAAAAAAACATACTATCCTAAGACTATAATATTAATGAGTCACTATTGGAATTGGCCAACTCATATAAATAACTGGTTGTAGAACTTTGAAGGGATATGGAATGGAATGATCATATAGGTTCAGTCATGGATAAAGCAGATGGTTGACTTCAGTTTATTGGCAGAATACTGGGGAAGTACAATCAGTCTACAAAAGAGATTGCTTACAAATCACCCATCCCAGAATATTGCTCAAGTGTGTGGGATTCATACCAGATAGGACTAAAAGGGGATATTGATTGTTTACAGAGTTGGGCAGCACAACTAGTCACAGGTTTGTTTAATCCATGGGAGTGTGTCACAGAGACGCTAAAGGAACTGAACTGGCAGACCCCTGAAAACAGACATAAACTATCCCGAGAAAGTTTATTAACAATGTGTCAACAACCAGCTTGAAATGTTTACTCTAGGGATATAACAACCCTCTACTTATCACTCACATAGGGATCATGAGAATAAGATACAATAATTACTGCACACACAGAAGCATTCAGTCATTTTTCCCATGCTCCGTATGTGAATAGAACAGGGAGAAATGCTAATAACTGGTACAATGGGACATACCTTCTGCCATGCACCTCACAGTGGTTTGCAGAGTATAGATGTAGAGGTAGAGTCATTTAATCAAAAGGTTTACCTAAATGTGCTAATTTCTTTAATTTTTTCTGCAAAGGTTTCCATTGTTCCATTTCTCCCTCTAGAAACAGGCCCATTCAATAATTCATCCTTAATTTTAGCTTGTTCAAACTCTGACCAAAACTTCTTCAAAAGAATTTTCTTAAAATCACTAAATATGTTCCACTAATCAAAATTTTTACTGTCCCATGGCAATACCTCCACTTCAAGATATTTCTAGACACATTTAATCTTTAAGTTATGTAACTCATCAGGCACAAAATTATCTTTATTGTATTGCAAGAACTCAACAGGGTATAAATTTTCACAACGAAAGCTTTTCATTGATAAACTTGAAAACATGGTACCACTAATAACTCATTAGTTTTTTGACACAAAATATTTCTGGATTTCATAAACTTTTTTATCCCAACCAATGACATTGCTTGTGACTATTTGTTGTGATACATATTTTTGCCTCTATTTCAGAATTTAAACTATTTAACCTTCTCCTCTACCGCTTTTTGTACAGGTTTTAAGTCTCCAATGTCCTTTCCCTGCTTTGCACTTTCTTTCACAAACTTATTTTCTAAAAACTATGACTCTGTGTGCAACTACATACAGGGGTATTACAAATGATTGAAGCGATTTCATAAATTCACTGTAGTTCCATTCATTGACATATGATCACAACACACTACAGATACATAGAAAAACTCATAAAGTTTTGTTCGGCTGAAGCCGCACTTCAGTTTTCTGCCACCAGAGTGCTCGAGAGCACAGTGAGACAAAATGGCAACAGGAGCCGAGAAAGCATATGTTGTGCTTGAAATGCACTCACATCAGTCAGTCATAACAGTGCAATGACACTTCAGGACGAAGTCCAACAAAGATCCACCAACTGCTAACTCCATCCGGCGATGGTATGCACAGTTTAAAGCTTCTGGATGCCTCTGTAAGGGGAAATCAACGGGTTGGCCTGCAGTGAGCGAAGAAACGGTTGAACGCGTGCAGGCAAGTTTCAGGCGTAGCTCGCAGAAGTCGACGAATAAAGCAAGCAAGGAGCTAAATGTACCACAGCCGACGGTTTGGAAAATCTTACGGAAAAGGCTAAAGCAGAAGCCTTACTGTTTACAATTGCTACAAGCCCTGACACCCGATGACAAAGTCAAATGCTTTGAATTTTCGGCGCGGCTGCAACAGCTCATGGAAGAGGATGCGTTCAGTGCGAAACTTGCTTTCAGTGATGAAGCAACATTTTTTCTTAATGGTGAAGTGAACAGACACAATGTGCGAATCTGGGTGGTAGAGAATCCTCACGCATTCGTGCAGCAAATTCATAATTCACCAAAAGTTAACGTGTTTTGTGCAATCTCACGGTTTAAAGTTTACGGCCCCTTTTTCTTCTGCGAAAAAAACATTACAGGACACGTGTATCTAGACATGCTGGAAAATTGGCTCATGCCACAACTGGAGACCGACAGCGCCGACTTCATCTTTCAACAGGATGGTGCTCCACCGCACTTCCATCATGATGTTCGGTATTTCTTAAACAGGAGATTGGAAAACCGATGGATCGGTCATGGTGGAGATTATGATCAGCAATTCATGTCATGGCCTCCACGCTCTCCCAACTTAACCCCATGTGATTTCTTTCTGTGGGGTTATGTGAAAGATTCAGTGTTTAAACCTCCTCTACCAAGAAATGTGCCAGAACTGCTAGCTTGCATCAACGATGCTTTCGAATTCATTGATGGGGACATGCTGTGCCAAGTGTGGGAGGAACTTGATTATCTGCCGAATCACTAAAGGGGCACATATCAAACATTTGTGAATGCCTAAAAAAACTTTTTGAGTTTTTGTATGTGTGAGCAAAGCATTGTGAAAATATCTCAAATAATAAAGTTATTGTAGAGCTGTGAAATTGCTTCAATCATTTGTAATAACCCTGTATATTCTAGAATTCACAGCCTCAATCCTTTCCAGCCCAACTTTTCTACTTGCTGCATTCTCCCCAACTCTTATTTATTTTACACAGTTATGGATGTATAGGAATATATATATATATATATATATATAAACAAAGATGATGTGACTTACCAAATGAAAGTGCTGGCAGGTCGACAGACACACAAACGAACACAAACATACACACAAAATTCAAGCTTTCGCAACAAACTGTTGCCTCATCAGGAAAGAGGGAAGGAGAGGGAAAGACGAAAGGATGTGGGTTTTAAGGGAGAGGGTAAGGAGTCATTCCAGTCCCGGGAGCGGAAAGACTTACCTTAGGGGGAAAAAAGGACGGGTACACACTCGCACACACACACATATCCATCCACACATATACAGACACCACGAGGGCTGTTTGGTTGAATCTGGGAGTGGGGCTGAAGGTGAGGCCTTTGGATAGGACAGAGGTTTCGGATTGGGAGAGAGGTTTGGAGGAAAGGTTAACTACTGAATTAGGGTGTTGTGGTGCCAGATTGTGTTGATCGGAATTTTGAGGTTTTGGAGGGAGTGGAGCTGGAAGTGGGAGATTGAGTAGATGGGAGAGACTGGGTTTGTGTGCAATGAGAGGTGGTTGAGGTTTGCTGGAAAGGTTGTGAAGGGTGAGTGAGTTGCCTTTCCGGAGGTGGGAAACCAGGAGATTGGATAGTTTTTTGAGGTGAAGGGTGGCATGCTGTTCTAATTGGCGGTTGGCCTGTAGGAGGATGCTCTGAATAGCCGGTGTGGATGTGGGAGAGGAAAGATTGAGGACTTTTATTAAGGATAGGAGTTGACGGGTGTGTTCATTGGCTGAGTTGATGTGTAGGTGAAGGATTAGGTGGGTGAGGGCAATGGATTGTTCAGTTTGGAACTGGTATAGGGACTGATGGAGAGAAGGGTTGCAGCCAGAGATGGGAACTTTAAGTGTGAGGCCTTTGGGGGTTATGCCAAATGTCAGACAAGCCTGAGAAAATAAAATATGTGAGCGTAATCTGGTTAGGGTGAAAGCATGTTTGCGGAGGGAATGTAAATAAAACTTTATGGGGTCGTTGTGGGGGTGTTGTGAGGGTGACATGGTATTAGAAGGTGGAAAGTTTAACATGAGGTTGAAATGAAAAAGAAAGATAGAAATATATGGGGAGAGATAAAGGTGAACTAGAAAGCAATTGGAGATCTGGTATGAAAAAAGGCGAAAAAGTGTTGGTTAAGTTGATCTTGTAGTGAACTTTGGTTGGTAGACAGCGATGTGCAAAAAGGTTAGGTGGTTGTGTTGCCGCTAAATCACGTTAAAGGACGGAGAAATTCGGGAAAATTTCGAGAAAACGTATTAAAGGAGTGGTGTTGTGGTGAAAGATTACGAAAATGGGGCTAACAATTGTAGAAAAAATGACGTTAAAACCTGTGGGGAGCGGCTAAAATGATCAGTGATGTGCGAAAAACGGAAGTGGAAATAAAGTTAAAGTTATTAGAACTAGCCGAAATGGTTGTTAAATACGTGAAAGCAGCTGTTATTGAACTAGAAAAGGTGGATTTTATAGCAGCGGTAGTGTTGAAAGCGGAAAATAAAATCTTTTGGTTATGGTTGGGAAGTGGGTTACGTATTGTTGAGCATATATATGGCGGGATAAAATTGTATAGTAGATTACAGTAAAAGGGGAAGGTGAATACAAAGTGAAACTACTGGTAAAAACAGAAAAAGAAAATAAAGAGAAAAAAGAGAAATAGGACGACAGGAAAGATTTCGAAATGCAAAGGCGACAATAACAAACGTAATTGTTGGGTTCAAATTAATGATATGGTTATAATAGAAGGAAACATTCCACGAAGGAAAAATATGTCTAAAAACAAAGATGATGTGACTTACCAAACGAAAGTGCTGGCAGGTCGACAGACACACAAACGAACACAAACATACACACAAAATTCAAGCTTTCGCAACAAACTGTTGCCTCATCAGGAAAGAGGGAAGGAGAGGGAAAGACGAAAGGATGTGGGTTTTAAGGGAGAGGGTAAGGAGTCATTCCAGTCCCGGGAGCGGAAAGACTTACCTTAGGGGGAAAAAAGGACGGGTACACACTCGCACACACACACATATCCATCCACACATATACAGACATCTGTGTACCAAGGGAAATGTATGAGCTAAATAACAGTTTAATTTTAGTTTATTTAAACAACAATACAAGAAACTTGTATAACATCGCTAATTTACTATTTTATTAAACAAAGAAGAAACTTTCATATCATTCTAGTGCTGCAGCTGAATATCCCCTTTTTTAAGCAGATACTGAACAAGAACACTCTTTCATTGCAATATAAAAGAACAAAGGCTTTATGTATTGAAGAAGTATTGGTTATCACAAAGTTCCTTCCATCTACACAGTTAACTGTCTTGCACATTTTCAGGAAGTGCTTTACACTTCTCGCATGTATGCACTGTTTTTCATGCCCTTTGCAAACAAAGCTAAAGCATGAGTTGCACCTTATGGTAGTAGTTGGGTTTCTTGCTCATCCATATGTCACACTGTCCTCTTTTCTTGGTGGTCAGCTGCTCAATTCTTTCAACACTTTAATCTTTGTATTTCATGAGGAAAGCTGCAATGTTGGCAGGAAGTGAATAAATATTAGCTCTTTCCACTAGCAGAGGCTTCATAAGATACAGTGCTAAATCTTACAAGAAAAATCTTCTCTTCTTTTTTGGATTTGCCTCATTTTCATGAAAAATTATTTGAGTAGTGGTTCCTGCTATATCCATTAGAGCATAGAACACAACCAATGGTCATCTTCTTGTCACCCATGCAATGGAACATGAAGTTGATCGACTGTGTTGACTCCTCCCTTTGTTATATTGTAATCCAAAACTATCTCCGGTTTACCTGTAACTTCATCAATGGTTCTAAAATCATGCATAGTTGAAAGAAATATAGCTGCCTTGTTTTGTTTTAGCACATACAAAACTAGTTTCATATCATTCTGAAAACCTAATAAAGAGGAGTAAAAATTGTTGTGGGATCTCGTGTTTGTTTTTTATCAATCTGCAGATATTTGTTAGTCACTTTTTCAAAAGGGAGTTGGCTAAGGAATAGCTAGTGTACCAATTATCCGTTGAAACATTTCTTCCTGAACCTTCAGTGTGAGTAACTATACTTCCTACAATATCACTGGGAGAATTAGAAATGTTGTATGGTCCTTTATGTTGTTTTCCACAATATACTTCAATATTATCTTTATCCTGTACTTCACTGGTTTCTTTGGGATATACTAAACAAAAGAACAGCGACCCCAGAGAGCTTGTAACTTTTTGTCTACTGACACAAATTGTCCTACACTACAAGCATTCTTGCAGTTCACCACAATATTTGCCTGATTGCAGAAAGTGTATCAGTTATTCTTCTTTCTTGCCTTGTAGTCTTGTCATCAAAATGGATACATCGTAAAAGGAACAGAAATCTTCTGTTGCTCATCACAATCTCCAAACCAATACCATCTGCTGTCCACAGTTCAATGACATTTGTGTGGTTTGCTTTCTTACTTCAGATGAGACACAGAAATCCCTACAATGACATTATTTCACACCTTGTAGTTTGCTTAGTGTCCCTTTCTCTGGAATATTGTATGCATTCTTTCTTAGATTGAATGTATATGTTCATGTATTTTACAGTTACAGTTTCATCAATCATTTCCAGACTAAGTATTGTCCATAAAGCCTCTGTTTCACTTGTGAACCCTCTGGCAACACGTGTAGGCCCATGGAATATTTTTGCAATATTCTTTTCTTTTGTTTTCAAAGTCACATTAGGCCATATTTTATTTCATTTACCCGTTTTATTCCTCCCAATAAAAATACCACTAGTGGAGAGTGGCTCTTCACAGTCATAATCTGAATTGTGGACTTGATCAGAATTTGAACTGTGGTCACTTCGTGTGATAAATTCCTCTACGTCTTCTGAGTCGTCATCATTTTTGTTGTCTGGTATAGAGTTGAAGTCTGGATCATGTTGAGTAACCAATTGAGTATGTTCTCTGTAGGCTTTGATCTCACCCTGCACAGTGATATACTCACTTGTTATGTGTTATCTTTTGATCCAATTAAAAAGGAACAAAATAAAACTGAAGGAAAAATTGCTCCCATGACCGGGCGCATAGTGTACTTTGTTCACAAAGGTGACACATGCCCAGTTTATTTTAAATTACTCTTACTCACATTAACCCTTGACAGCACTACTTCTCACTGTGCTAGATGAAACAATAATGCAGGAATAGGTAGGGGCTTGCTATTGTAAAACAGCAATGGAACTGTGAATGACAATGTTATTTGTGGTTGGCGCACTTTATACAAGGTTCAGAGGTTAAATCAACATGGTCAAAAAGTTCACGTCTAGGTCCAAACTTTTTACATATTTCTGCTGCAGAGTCTCTTTTTTTTAAAAAAAATCTTGTTGCAGTCATTGAGTTCATATTCCCTTTCCTTGTTGTAGAGTCATAAAAATTGTCATTTCATAGACACACAGTGTCACTGGTAATATTCACAAAATAATTCATCACTCCATCTTGTATGAAAATTGGTCCAACACTTGACTTTTTATGACTGTCCTCTCTCCATTCCTCTTGAAGTCTACTACTCACAGGTTAAACACAGTCAGAACAACTTGTTGGTGCAGAGCATCAGAGGCACAGTCTTGCAATATTAACTTAATGATCTTTTCTGTTATTTATGAAAAATTATAACAGCTATTATTTTTATGAATAGTGAAATTTTATGCAGACTTTTCATTATTAAATATTTGACAACATAAAATACATTTCAATTTCACTTGGAAGAAATAAGCGAAATCTGTAGAGTAATTAATGTTTTTAAAAGTCTTAAGACAAAAATGATTTGCCAAAAAATTATAGAAAATATGAAAAATATAGAAATTTTTAATTAATTATCTTATATAGTACATTGACATCCCAAAGATTCCCTTACTGAATATCTGATTTGCAATTTTCAAAATAAAAAAAATTAAAAAAGTTGAAAAATGGATTGAATAATAGATTTCATTAATCAGAATAAGTATCATAATCTACTATAGAATTGAAGTGCCTGTAGTACAGATACAGTATATCAAGTAAAACCTCTATCCATACTAATTCACAGTAACTATACACCTGAATTTCACTACATGTAACTCTACATCTACATCTATACTCTGCAAATCGCTGTGAAGCTTGTGACAGAGGTGGTTAATATTTTGTTGTGTCAGCTTATTTTTAAATTTTAATATAACAGACAGTGAAGAAATTCTTTAAAATGACTGTAAGCAGGGAAAGACATGTTGGACAGCTAAGAAGAAGATAAATCAACATAGTTAAGATGGGCATGACTGGAAGTTGCCTTCTTTTGGATAGGATTCATGAGGAAGAACTGTAAAGAACAGGAAAAGATGGAAGAGTCTCACCACCAGCACCTGGGAAACTGGAACTTTTACCTTGTGATGATGAGTACAGTTTCAATAAGAAGGGTAGTCACAAACATACACTACACTTGGGAAAAAAGAAGAAGCACTTAAATTGAGATACAGTTGTAAAATTAGGAGGAAGCTCCTAGCAACCATGAAGCATCTGTTTCCATTAACTAAAATTCACTGTTCATGATTGGACAGAAGTATGGGAACTAGAGCACTGCATCTATGTGACAAATCCATGTGAGTAGTGTTCGTTTATGTCCCTTTCTATGCACGCGCACATGGAATCACGCAACTAACAGTCGACTCACCTGGTACCATGCAGTTCTTACTCACTGAGCGATGGGCAACAGCCGTGTGGCCTGCCATGAAGGTAAGAAAACATGGACTTTACCCAACTTCATGAAAACACAGCAGCACTAATGGAACTGGCAGGTGAACAAGTGTATTTAGAATTAGAATTTCTTTTTTGTTGGCGATTTTCCACGCTTACTAGGAAGAACATGTATGTTGTGTACATGAGGTTTACCAAGTGTGACCCCAGTATAATGAAAATTAAACTGATTATCGAATATTGAATATTTTGAAAGTCATTGTTTTCGACATGGACCTTCATATTTGAGTGAAAGAGTAGCTGATGAAATACTGCTCACTTTCAGTGAGCTGCTACAACTTCACTGACATGTGGATAATTATTTGAACAAGTAGATTATTCAAACAAATTTATTTGCCAATAAATTATTTGAAACATAAGAAATGAATAACATATAATGCCACCATATCTTCTTTCTTTACTTCTTGAACAAAATTAGCTTTTCTTCCCTTGACACGGTGCAGTTTCTGTGTGATAAATAACATATTAATGGATTGTCTAGAAATTTTCCTTTCTGGTTCAGCGAATTAAGTCCCTGACTACAAAATTAAAGCTTTACGGTTTAATCCCTGGTTGACTCTATGATTTCCTCTGTGACTTATCACTTCTTTCACCTATCTTACAGTATGTACTATGATGTGGCCAATCAAAACACAATAATAGTTTAAAAAACAAGGACAAATGAACCTGGAATGGCTAGGCAAGATTCAGGGAACACAGCTTTCACCCTTTAGTTCATGCACTTTGTTTAAACAAGACCAAAATTTTTCAATGAGGAAACGTTTACAGTGTTTTAAAAACTATAATAACAAAGTTTAAAAGATTTAAATAAGAAACACATAGTGTAAACTACAGACCTACTCTAGCACTGAGAAAGTTTTACAATTGCCCAATTCTTAAAAGAAGTGTTAACCACTAAAGAGAGAGAGAAAAAAAATTTCATAGACTCCCCAAAAATTTGCACAAGATGTACTCACAAAGGGTAAGAGTTCACCAATTACACCCCCAATTTGCTGGCAACATCTGGGAAAGGAAGGTATGAACTCCTTTCCCAACTTCCAACACTGTCAACTGTCTACCTCCCCCTTTAATTGAACTGGACACTCGTGAACAAAATGTTCCACCTGCTAGCAACGAAAACAGAATTTAGATCAATGTTACAGGACATTATCAAATTTAGGTTGCAATGAACAGTCTCTAGCTTCCACACATCCAAAGGATGATTAAACCCACTGACTATCAGAATAACTACATCCCTCTCTGCTAGAAACCAAAGCATTTAATTGATCAAAGGTGGAGGGTTTACTGGCAAAGGTGATTCGAGATCGATCCTCAGGTTTCATCCCTTTCAATATATTATCAATAATTTGACTCTCGGTAACTTGCAATTCTAAAGCCAAAACTGTGGTTCAGATCCACTCAGTACATTCACTCAAGGGCTTGAACCCACCAATAATGCTTACACTGCAACTTGTAGTTCAAGTGGGGTGACAGTTTGAAACTGATCACCCATTGACATAACTCCTTTCCTTCACACAAAATGTCAGCAAATATTTGACTCAATGTTTGACTAATTAATGGGTACAATAACTGAAGAACCTGATAATGAGGCAAATTCAGCCCAATGCAGTAGTTGTGCCTGAAGACAAGCAATCTGTTTACAAGTGGGAGGAGCAATGTCAAGAAAATCAATGTTCTACCATAACTGGCGAATGCAGTGGTATAATGTGGCAGTGCACCACCTACCTTTCCAACAGTTTCCATGATGATGATGAGCAGCTTATCCAATGCCACCAACACAGTGAGATTGGCAACTCTTCCCTCACCAACTTGAGGGTGCATCTTAGCTTTGTTGGTGAACTGTTCTTTCTTTAACAAGTTGAATCCTTGGCAAAGCCACGGTTCCATAGTGAACTGTGGCCTGAAAATTACAAACATATAAGTAACAATAATTTACCTTAAATATTATATCTCCAAATAAACCATCAAGTTGTAAACTGCTTAAAAGTCCCTCCCCTCAGCAATAAAAACCACCCTCTGAATAACCAGTTGACATGGCCAATTAAAATGTAATATTAGATTTAAAAACAAGACCAAGGGAATTTGGAATGGCTAGGCAAGGTTCAGGGAAAACATCCTTCACCTTTTAGTTTACACACTATTTAAGCAAGACACAAATTTTTCAATAAGAAAACTTTTCAAATGTTTTAAGAACTATAATAACAAAGTTTAAAAGATTTAAATAAAAAACACATAGCAAAAAATTCAGGTCTACTCAAGTGCTTAAGAAAGTTTTACAATTGTCCAATTCTTAAAAGAAGTGTTAACCATTAAGAGGAAACAAAAATTTCAGAGACTCCCCAAAAATGTACTTTCAACCCAACTTAGCAGATATGTATAAAACCCTTTAAAATATTAAGCTCCCAATGAGTCCAGAATGTTTATCAAAATCTTATATTTTTCTCTTGGTTAAACAAGCAACAGGATCTTGTTTTAAAGGGTAATAACCATTTAAGAAAAATAATCATTTAAGAGACATCCTAGAAGTATGCCAAGTTTCCAACTAAGATATTAACCATTTAAGAAAAAACAGCACCCCTCAAAATGCACTTTCAAGGCAATCTTCCAATTATGTATAATTGCTTCACATAACCCTAAATTCGGTGAGCTACCTGCAGAGCTGTTGTCCCTCGGTTGTCACAGGTCCAGGCATCGTTCCAGGTTCTTCCAGCCTATCAGACCAGCATCATCTTCTGCAAGGCATGGTTCTCATGCCAGCAAAACTAGAACACACTAAGGTGTGTGTTTACAGCTGGTTCTATATCACTTGTCAGGTCGTTTTAATAAATGCACAAGGGAGGCTACAAGTCCAGTGCAGAATAGCACAGTGTCTTTGTGAAACCAGAGCCAATATGGAAGTACTGAGCTACCAGGGGCTCAAAAGACAATGAGCAGAAACCAAAGCCCACAACCCCCTCACAGCCGTATTGAATCAAAACACAACAGAGACATTACAGAGAGACAGAATAACTGAAGAGGTGGGTGATAAACATGAAGGGTAAACCAAACAGCCCCTCAACTTAGGTTAACTCCAGAGAAGACAGCAACTTGCACAGTTGAAGGGTAGGTTTTAATGATAACACACCAGTTACCCCAAAGATATCAGGAAATATCTAGAATAGAAAACAGGGGGGCCTTCAGATTAATTGAATAAATACAAAACAGCTGTCATCAGGGTGACACTATTCAGATTCATTCTTTCAGAAATTCATGTCAGCAAACAGCCAAGCCATCAATCAGAGTTTGTAACTAGGATCAAAATTTGTATCTAGAATCACAGGACTACAACCACTCCACCAAATAACAGAAGTTAAAGGAGGTCAGTAAGTAGTGGAAAAGTGACTAGAGAGGACAATGATCCCCTTCAACTGAACGGAAACACCTGTGGGCCTCTTGTTCTGAAAACCAATGGGGCCTCCTCCTATCCATTCTGGTGGTCACATCATAACTCACACTGCCACTTCTATCTGGCCAGAGTTGCCCCACATTACTACCTTGCATTGATCACCGTATGGCTGATTGTGCCCTCTTGCAGCCACTGTCACTGTAATTGAGCTGTTGTCACGAGGCCAGCTTCTCCACCAGAACAAGAACATCTCAGAAGTGAACAAACAAAAGACAGACAGACCCCAGGAATTTGAAGGAAGCAGAGCTGCACAGCTCATGATGAAATGTTGGTCTCCCTGTAATCTCTATATATAAAAGGCAATGTCCTGACTGACTGACTGACTGACTCATCATTGACCAGCCCAAATCACTAAGGATAGAAACTGGAAATTTGGAGATGTGGATATTATACTGCAGGTGTCATTTAAGAGGGTGAAGTATGTGATGAAAGTTTTTTGAAAAATGTCATTATGAAGGCAGTTTTTAAGATAGACCTACAAAAATTGGTGTATGGTTTCTCAGTCAGAAACAAAGAAATACATATTTCAGCATTTTTGGCAATTTAACCCTATGGGAGTGAAATAGTGGCTGAAAACTTTTTTTTGAAAAGACAATATTATTGAAGAACTGTTAAACTATTTTTAAAGCTAGATCTATGGTCATTGGTATTTGACCTCCTGGTTACAAATAAAAAATTATGTGTTTCAGTGTTTTTTGGAAATTGAACCCCTAAGGGAGTGAAATAGAGGAGGTGTTTTTTATGAAAATATTTTATTATGAAAGCATTTTAAAGCTAAATCTATGAAAATTTAAATTTGGCCTCTCAGAAATAAAAAAATGTGTTTCACTGGAGTAATTCTGAGAGGCTTAAGTATGCAGTTGTTAAACTGCTGTATAAGAAGGGAGATAAGATGTATGCTGCTAACTATTGGCCAGTGTCACTACTGACAAGTTCACTACTTCAGAAACAGAACTAAACTAAAGACAACAGATCATAGTCCTTGGATTAATGACCAGATATGGTTTAACAAACTGCCAAGTGCTATAAGTTGCCACAGAGGTAAAATATTCAAAAGGGAATTAAAATCATTGTACTCACTGAATGAATACTGATATTAAAATGTAGCTATTCTTAAATGTAGGCCTAACTCTTCCATCTATATGATGTACTATTCTGAGGTGATTGTAATATATATTATTTTTGTAACAACATGCTGTAAATTCAAATACCTATACTACGTAACAACTGTATGTTGCATTATGAAGTACTGTACCATATATTGCCAAGTGCATCACCCATAAGTGGCTTCTTGTACATGTGAATTGCAAATTCCTACTGTTTATACAAAAATTGTATAAAAATGCTATGTTGTTTGCAAAAGTCACCAATTGGTGACTATATGCAAAAAAAGATAATAAATAAATAAATGAATGTGCTACCACTGATTTCTGACATGTCCATATCCTGTGATATTGTCACGACGTGGATCACCAGAACAAGAAACAAATAAATAAATAAAAACTGGGTAATTTGACCCCTGTGGGGGTGTAATGGTGGATGAAAGTTTTTATGGAAATATTTCACTGTGCAAGAATTTTTGAAGCTAAATTTACGAAAATTTGTATTTGGATTCTCTGTTAAAACTGAAACATAAACATCTTGGAAAGTCAACCCCTAAGGGGGTAAAATATGGTTAGGCTGATTCACTGCCTCATCATTGCCCAGCCCAAACTGCTAAGTTGAAGTTTGTAGAGGGTATGGATTTATACTGTAGGCATCATTTAATTTTGGATCGGGTGTGGATCTTATACTGTAGGCATCATTTAAGAAGGTATTTTACAAAACTCCACTCCTAAGGAGGTGAAATAGGGGATGAAAGTCTCTTTGAAAGTGTCTCATTAGTAAGGGAATTTTGAAGCTAGAACTATGAAAACTGATATTTAGTTTCCCAGTAAGAAAATAAAAAAATATGTGTTTCAACATTTTTGGAAATTCAACAACTAAGAGCGTAAAATAGCGGCGGAAAATTTGTTGAAAGTAAATAATTTTTAAAGAACAAGAAAAGGATTTTTAAGGCTGCATCTACAACAACTGGTATTTGACTTCTCAATTAGAATTTTTAAAAAATACATGTTTCAGTGTTTCTGGAAATTTAACCCCTAAAGGAGTGCAATAGGGGATGAAAATCTTTATGAAAATATTTCATTACTTTAAAAAAAATTAAATCTAAATTTATGAAAATAGGTATTTCACTTCTCAGTTAGATATAAAGAAATATTTCTTAGGGGATGAAAGTTGCTATGTAAATATCTACACAAGAATGCAAAAAGGCATGATTAACAAAACATTTGGACCTCAGCTACCAGAATCACATTTGGTCACAAGTACATTCAGAAAAGACCATGCTTATATGGCTTTAATTAACATAAAATGTTAGAAGGTGTTCCAATTTGCGAACAGTATAAAAATTCAATCAAATAAAAACAAAAAAATCTCTGCAGGCCATACAGTCTATGCGAACAAAGCAGCGGGTGCTAAACTAGTTTCTTTATATACAACACTAGGCTGTTTTCTCATCCAGATGAAGTGATATTTCATACTTCAAATATTTATACTTATATTTACAAACTCATCAGTTCCTTATCATTGTGCCCTTTTGACAGCTTCACTTTCAGTTTTTTGTATCCATCTTTCTCACCGGTAATAAGCCTAAAGATTTTTCAGAATTCATACGGGTCTGAGACAAAGTCATGGGCAAAAGTTATTTGACTGCGTAAGTCTGTTCGGATGTGGAAGGATGTCAAGTGCACACCATTATGCATAGTAAATCACTGCAGTGCTCTAACCAACTTTCAAATTGAGCATGGCTTGATTTACAGTGTGACAAATGAAATATAAAAATATTATTGGCAGATGGCCTTAGCAGGCCTGACTGTGGCAGCCACAATGTTGAGCAGCCAGCTGATGCCCAGATGTTACTGATTAGCTGAGCATGCTGACAATGGAATATGTTATGCCTTTTTTCCTAATAACAGAGGCAAAGCCATATTATTCAGCTTCAGTTTATTATAATTATAAAAATTGTTTTTCTGCTGTTTTACTTGCTTTATGTGATGTACCGTATTTACTCGAGTCTAAGCCGCACTCGAATCTAAGCCGCACCTGAAAAATGAGACTCGAAATCAAGGGGAAAAAAATTTCCCGAATCTAAGCCGCACCTGAAATTTGAGACTCGAAATTCTAGGGGAGAGAAAAGTTTTAGGCCGCATCTCCAAATCGAAACAAAGTTGGTCCACTGTAATATGAGACAATTTAGGTCGAATGAATGACAATACAGCTACAGTAGTTTGGTTCGAGTCGTAAGCTTAGCAGTTAAGCTTTACCAGGTAGCCATTGCTATGCGTCAGGTGCTCCGTCCGTATTTATATGGGTACCCTGCCTTTTTCACGTGCTTCGTCTGTTTTGAATTGATTGCTTATTTTTCTTTGATCTGATACGCGCAGTTTTCTTTGTTATAGGTGTTTACGTCACTCTACGCTGAATATGCATTACTGTACTGTGTCATGCTTTGTTTGTCGTACTCCGATACTGCGTGTTTACGGCCTGTCGCCGATCGCGGTATGGCTTGCTTTTGTGCGCGCTACCGCTGCTTACAAATTAAAAAAAAAGAGAGAGAGGAATCGTCTCATTGGCGAAACAATGGCAAGAGTCTGCTACTTGTTGTTACTTACACTGCTGCTTTCTTTGATAATGATCAACAAGAAGCAAATAATAGATTGCGTACGATAGAAGATGTTCTGAACGAGAGTTTAGCGAAAATTTTTCTCCGTTTGAAAATCTTTGCAGGCGCCTCTTTAGTACACTACATTCTGCACAGAAATTAGAGTCATCTTAGATTTAAAAATCTAGTCAATTGCTCGCTTCATTTCTGACTGTATCACTGTTTAGCGTAAGAATAATACGAATATAAACATGACATGATATGTATATTCTTCCGCATTTGCTGTTGTCTCACTCTAGTTTTGTGGTTTATTACGCAGACAGGATTTAAATGAGATAGCAGCAAACACGAAACAGAACAAGGCAAAATGTTTATGTTCGTATTATTCTTATGGTGACGAGAATACTGCATGTGATTCACAATTTATAAAAGTTCCTATTAGCAACCATCTCTTCTCACAGATAGGAAAAAAATTCAGAACGTAGAGTTGGCCATATTGACAAACATCCTAAACATTCTTGCCAGTCGGGTTTTCGTAGTACATTGAAATGCTACTACATTCGAAGATGAACAATACGGAATTTGTATTTACTTCGTTGGATAATGTATGAAAATGCAGTGGTCGAAACTCGGCGCGGAGAAAAAAAGCTTGTCTTCCACCTTTTTTTAAAAAAATTTATTTACTGACGCACAGGTTTTGGCGCCAGTATTTATCTTTGTGGCTACAAAGCATGCCTCGGCAGAACTAAGTTGTGGCGGCACCCACCGACATTTTTAAGAACTTCCGCTTGCTTTGCACTCGATTCTAAGCCGTAGGCGGTTTTTTGGATTACAAAAACCGGAAAAAAAGTGCGGCTTAGATTCGAGTAAATACGGTATATTATGAGTTTTCTTACATACAGTAGATACTGGAGCATATAGAAAATATAGTGACTCATCTATTTTTATGCAATCAATTTTCCATGAAGAACCCATTTAAAACAATTTATGAATATTGGAGGAAAGCATAATATCAAACAATGGAGTACTGATGCTGGACATTGTTGGAGGTGAGGCTTTTGATTTTATCAGGAAATTTAATGTGTTCTTATGCAGGAAGGAATCTAACAAACAACAAAGGTAACTGTAACTATCGACTGTCTCAGAATATGGTGGTTTATGCAATGCACATTTAGCACTTGTGTTGCCTCCTATTGCTTCCTACTGGCACTTCCATGATCAGCAAAATTGTAATAGACTTTTTCTATGCCCAGCCAGTATTCTTCACTTCATTGAGATACATGAAAGTGAGGCAACACAATACTATCTCTCATTGCAGTCAGTATTTATTGATCAATAAGTTTAAATTCAAATTATTACCATTGGCTAGCTGCATTGTTTGGCAGTTGCTGTCAAAGATGTTCATTAATAGTTACTGGGTGGCCAATTTGTGCTTCAAAATGAAATGATATCTTTGATTTTTGTGGAGCACATGTACACCAAATTAATTCCTTCAAAAGTCACAGGGTTCATTTAACATAGTTTGTTTGATACGATTCACTATGATGCATATTCATACGTAAGCCCAATAATAAATGTCTAAACAGGGCCTATAACTGGAAGTTATTTGCTTTTAATTAGACCAGCTTCCAATGAGGCTAACTTTTTCATGCAGAGGTGCATGAACTTAACAGTCATGAATATTCAGGATTACAATGCTAAAAGCTAGGACACTAAAATCTCGAATGCAAAGTCTCCCATATGCTAGAGACTGACAGTTGCTAGAGACTAACAGATGTGAAAGATGTTACCAATATTTGCATTGGGTTTATATAATAGTTACAAAACAAAAGGGTCATTTGTTAGAAACTATTTGAATAAAGCTCCTTGCTACTTTGCATGTAATACTCTATTCCATTGGCTCTTATTATTTTTTTATTTAATTTTTCCACTTTAAAATGAGAATTCATGTTTTTGTCTGAAATATGGGAACTGTTCATGGCCAGTTTGAATAAATTTTAGTTTCCAAAAGGGCCAGATATGTAACAGGGGCTACACACTCTGGCAAATAAATGCACTACTTTTCACTGCCCATTTGAGAAAAATTTGCAACTGCTGCAATAAAAGCATGGTGTGTTTTACAAAACTAAGTGCCAGAAAAGGATGGCTATAAATTTGAAGACATATCATACATCCCTCCAGAAAGGAACATACCTCCAGTTCCTACAAGCTGTCAAAAGTCATTGGAAATTTTATTTCAGGATGCAAGCAAGGTGTGCTTGCTGTGACAAGTGCACAGACACTGAATGCAGCCACATAAATTCTCTAAACGAACTCTGTTCACAACTCGCTGCACAGAGCCAGCTGGATGCCAAGTAGTCTGATGTGATGTGTTCTGATGGCTGTCACAGAGAAGCAATCATGGCTGCCCAGTGTGTGGGCTGCAATGTGCTGTCATTGTTTTTTGGCTGCCACAGCATAGCTGTGTTTCATCCCTATTACACTACTAACTCAGTGTCATTCAACTGCCTTGGCACCCGCCATTATGTCTCCCCCTCCCACTGCTAGCATGTGCACAAACTCTACATAATTGCCAACAATGAGAATGCAGTCAGCAAAACCTCTAAATCTTCAGCACCTTTCTTAGATTGCTAACACTAATGAATATGCATGTCATCTTGATATATTTACACTTTTTTTGTGGTGCTACAGAATGAGTGAACCAAGCAAGAACCCAGTGGTTTCTAGCGACTAACATCATCAAAGTTTTAATCTAAAGCCTCCTAAAACGTTTGTAAAATGCTGCTAGATGTCCAGAGTCATCCAAAGTGTTCTAGGATTAATTCTGGGTAAGCTTGCTGCTAGAGTACAGAATAGTCTTTCAATCTGACATGCGTCTAATCAATTACATAGAGCTCTGAGATTCACTAAATTACTGAAGAGAAATTGGGTTTGAATTCATAAAAGATTTCATAATAATGCAGCACACTTGCAACTTTTGCATAGTGAAAGTGTCACGATATTATATGAAGACAACTCTCACCTTTTTACACCAATTATAATTATTGGATCAATATCTTACCCAGGAATTAAAAACAAGTACCATAGTTCAGCTGTATTATAGCCCAGGACCAAGGGAGGCTTACAACAATTGACAGAGGTATAATAGCCAAAGAAATTTCAAAGAAAATGAGTCATAAGTTTTGATTGATATTATGGCATGAAAAGAAGATTGTATTTTGAATGTGATTTGACAAATGAAGTTAAAGAGGAATCACTATGAATTATTTGCTAGAAACTACAGCAGAATTGATGATTTCTCAGTTTCTGCTGAAGAAGGTTGTGGATGAAAGTCATATATCATTATAATGATTAAAGATGAATTCAGGAGAGCATTACATATGAAGAATGTATTTTCTTTAGTGGCACAATGGTAAATCCCTGGAAATCAAATAAAGTTTCTGATGAATATAACAGAGGGAAACATTCCACGTGGGAAAAATATATCTAAAAACAAAGATGATGTGACTCACCAAACGAAAGCGCTGGCATGTCGATAGACAGACAAACAAACACAAACATACACACAAAATTCAAGCTTTCGCAACCAACGGTTCCTTTGTCAGAAAAGAGGGAAGGAGAGGGAAAGACGAAAGGATTTGGGTTTTAAGGGAGAGGGTAAGGAGTCATTCCAATCCCAGGAGTGGAAAGACTTACCTTAGAGGGAAAAAGGACAGGTATACACTTGCACACACACACACATATCCATCCATTTCTGATGAGACATTTGACAAAAAGTGTTGTTCTAAAAACTAATTTAAATGAAACAAGAGGTGCATTCATTTAATAAATGACAAAGAACTGGAGCAGTAAGTGGCACTGTATTTAATATTTATCTTTTGTTCTTCACACTTTTTATTCAGAGTTGATGAGTAAGTGTTTTTATTCATATAGGTGCATAATGTTTTGAAAAATATTTGTTATTCATGAATAATGAATAATAATTTATATCTGTATTTGTTATTCCTTATTTGTCATTCATGTAAATTTCTCCTAAGTCTAGTGGTAAGCAAAGCTCATCACACATGCACACACTGCAAATTCGAAGCCTTGTGGAAGTAAGAGTAAGTACTGGTGCCTGAAATCCACATGGCTGTGAACAAAGGCCTCCTGCATCGCTGGACATACATCTGTTCATGAGGCTGTAATTAGCATCAGTAATCTTCAGCAACTTCTTCCAATGTATGCAAAATGTATTCATGCTCTCATTCACACACTGCAGGCAAGTGTGGGCTATGTGAACAGGCCATGTGCTTGCAGGGCTCTAATGTGGACTTATTATTTTCTCTTCTTTGGTAATATTTGCTATGTAACCTACCATACCTTAGATGGCCTGAAAGATAATTGATTAGAAACCCTAGTCTGGAAAGATTTCAATTTTGTGTCCTTCACAGAGGAAATGTGTGTGTGTGTGTGTGTGTGTGTGTGTGTGTGTGTGTGTGTGTGTGTGTGTTTGTGTGAGAGAGTGAATATTACAGTAACTACTTACCAAAATAGCAAAATAGTTATGGCTTCCAAAACTGTGTGTAGAAGGTTGTAAGTCATCGCAGAGGACCTACATAATTTTTATATGTTTCATTTAAGTTGTCATAATTTTGTGTGTCTACATGTACAACCATACTCTACATAACCCTGTGAAGCACATGGCAGAGGGTAAGAGTTTATTGGTACACTGAATGATTTACCTGTGCTTTTTATTATACAGTTTTAAAATACTTTCTATTCCTTAGGGTTCACCAAGTGAATGTATCTTTATATCACTCATTGCTGCACGCCATCAGGCTATTAAAGCATTGATGGTTGATAAAAAGAAGGATGAAATAGTAGAAAGCTGTAAAATTCTGAGTAAGCTTGTAGCTTATACATCAAAAGAATCTTGCCCAAGTATTGAAAAAGCAGCCAAACTCTCTTATGTGAGACTACGTCTCTTGAATGTTGACAAGAATAATTGTCTTCGAGGTGACATATTAAAGAAGGTAAGTCAAAAGTAAAAGTTATATGCAGAGTATCTGATTGCTCCACAAACATATCCTCAGAGTTATTAAGGGCTTTTGGAGAACCAACTACTACCAAATAAATTTGCTTGGTTTGTGAGTTAAATGAAACATGCAAAGTATCATAAGATTTCAAGAAGAATTTAATGGTCCTAATACAAAAGAAGGCTGGCTCTGACAACCGAGAGTAGTAATGAACACCAGTTTAGTAAGACATGACTGCAGAAAACAGGAGTTATTTACAGAAGAATGAATGGATTTGCAGAAGCCAATTATGGGGAATATCAGGATGGGTAATGGAGAAATGTAGCAATATGGGAGGCACTACTGGCCCTACAACTCTTAGAAGACAAGACTGAAAAAAAGTAAACCTACTTTTATAGCATTTGTAGATTTAGACAGTGTTGAATGGAACACACTCTGTAATTCTGAAATGAGCAAGGTCAAAATACAAAAAAAAAAAGGAAATTTATCTACAATTTGTACAGAGACCAGACTAGTTACAACAGACAAACAATGTGATAGGGAGCAGTAATTGAAAACAGTGTGAGACAGAGTTGCAGCCAATCCTCAACACTATTCAATCAGTACACTGAGCAAGCTCTAAGGATATCAAGGAGAAAAATGGAAAGGGAATCTTAAGTTCAGGGAGAAGAAAGAACATTGTCATAACATTTTAATTCAGTTTGGGAAGGCAAAGTACCTGGAAGATCAGCTTAACAGAATGAGTAGCCTCTTGAAAAGAGGTTAAAGATGAATATCAACAAAAATAAGACAAGGATAAAGGCATGTAGTCAAATTAAAACAGGAGACACTGAGAATATTGCATTAGAAACTGAGGCACTAAAATAGTAGACTAGTTTCACTATTTTGAAATAAAAATAACTTACAAAGCCAGAAAAAAAGAAGAGAATGTAAAATACCGACTTTCCCTAAACAAGAGAAATATGTTAACATCTAATACAAATTTAAATGTTAGAAAGTCTTTTCTGGAAGTATTTGTCTTGAGCAAGTGAAACATGTACAGTAAACTGTAAAGGCAAGGAGATATTAGAAGCTTTGAAACTAGGGTGCTGCAGAAGAATGCTTAGGGTTAAATTTGGTAGATTGCATAACTAACGAAGAGGTACAAAATCAAATCAGGGAGAAGAGAAACTTCTGGTAAAATGTGAGTAAAAGAAGGGATCAGTTGACAGGAGACATTATGATGTAGCAAGGAGTACTTAATTTGCTGATTGAGGGAAGGGGAGGTAAAAATTGTAGAGAGAGACCATGGTTTGAGACAGTAGGCTGACTCAAATGAATGAAGGATGCAGTAGCTATGCAAAGATGGAAAGATTTGCACAAAATAGCTTAGTATGGAGAGCGGTATCAAAAGTTTTTGGACTAAATTCTATAACTACATTACAACAGCATTAGTTCAAATGGCTCTGAGCACTATGGGACTTAACATCTGTGATCATCAGTCCCCTAGAACTTAGAACTACTTAAACCTAACTAACCTAAGGACATCACACACATCCATGCCCGAGGATTCGAACCTGCAACCGTAGCAGTCATGCGGTTCCGGACTGCGCGCCTAGAACTGCTAGACCACCGCAGCATTAGTTGCCTGAGTGTTTTTAACAAAAGAATTTCACCAACAATAACAGCATTTTTTAAATTTTAGGACGTTCCAATATTTCAGTAAAAATAAAAAATAAATAAAAATAAAAACTGGATGGCAGTATTGTTCACTGTTAACAGATTATCAGCAACAGAAAAATGAATTATTATTTTTAATTGTACAAGTTTCTGGTCTCACTACAATAATTCTGTTATATTTTTATATTTCTTATAAAACTTTATGTTCCAAATAAGAACCTTGCTAAAATACTGCAATCTGAATTTAAATTGCATTGAGTGAACCATTGTTAAACATTTAACCCTAATATGCTGCTAAGTACTGCTTAATTTGTTTACATTTCAACTAAACTCTATCACTACTTCTGTTTAATATAGATAATTTTGTTTCAAATTTGTTGCTACTGTGCCAGTTTTTCTCTTCTTTATTCTCCCAATTTTCTGTTTCAGGCAATAGAAGCTGATATAAGGGAAGGGTTTGTTCCATTCTATGTAGCTGCAACACTTGGTACAACCACAGTGTGCTCATTTGATAATGTAAAGGAAATTGCTCAAGTCTGTAGTGACTACTCTCTTATCTGGCTTCATGTAGATGCGGCATATGCAGGCAATGCTTTTATTTGCCCAGAATTTAGATATTTGATGAGTGGTATCGAATATGCACGATCAATAAATGTCTGTCCCAGCACGTGGTTTCTAGTCAATTTTGACTGTTCATGCCTGTGGGTCCAGAACTATCAACACCTTATTGAATCACTGGCAGTAAACAAATTGTATTTGCAAGATGACTGGGAAGATGAAACTGTAGAATTTCGTCAGTGGGGTATACCACTCTCTCGGAGATTCCGGGCTCTAAAGCTGTGGCTTGTATTGAGATGCTATGGTATTAATGGAATACAATACCATATTAAGAGACATTGTCATTTAGCCAAACTCTTTGAGTCCTACATAAAGAAAGATAAGCGTTTTATACTGATGAATGATTGCTTGGTAAGTCATAGATTTAAAATAAGAACTGAAATGTTAATTACATCTGCACTTATAACAATAATGGAAATTCTTGAGTGGAGCAGTACATAAAATAAGAGAAAGGCAATCACACCTATAGTGGATCAATGTGTAAAGCACAATTACACATAACAGAAAACAGCATTCACACTAGCTCTTTTTCTAGCAATAGTACTTGATTATTGAACTCTTTCATTTCAGTAATCAAGTATAAATAATTGCTCAAGGAATGCATGTTTGGATGTCTGTATGATTGTGTGTATATGTGAGTATGTGAACTGTTGTTAGGGAAAGAACTGGTGCTCGAAACCTAGTGTCAGTGCTGTTTTCTGTCATGGGTTACTGTGCTCCACGCATCAATCTGCTGTAGGTTAGTGATTGTCATACAGATATCATAATCAAAATACTTTGTGTAACTAGTTACAATCCATTAATTTTTTAGTTGTAATATATAATTTTACCTACTGTTTTATATGTTACTAGTATTTAGTCTTAGTAATTTCACTTGCTCATTTTCTGCAACATTAAATTTGTATCATTAAACTACAATAAACCAACAATATATGCAGTAAACTTGAATGAAATGCATCCATGAGTACAGGTCTAGGTTTTTCTATTTTTGTTTTTGTTTTAAACACAAATGTTCACCATGCTCTCTAACTAGAACTCAGATAATTATCATAAAGCAAAAATTTGTGACTGTAGGTGTGAATTATCTGTTCTAGTCGGCGATATGGTAAGTGAAATCCAGAGCCTAAAGGCTGAAGTTACTCTCTTAAATAAGAAGGTGAGTGAATTTGAACAACAGCACCTGATGAACGACTGCAGGCCTAAACTAAAAACCAAGGAAAGCTTTCCTGCCGTCAATACTCAAAACAGGTTTCAAATTCTCAAAGAAATAGTGGAACAAGAACAAGTTCAGTCCGTGCAAACTAGAAGTAATCCTTCAAGCAGCAAAAAAACTGTCAGTGATAAGTTCAGAAAACACGAAGTCCCAAACTCGTGTGCAAAACGTGAAACTGAATGTAAACAAACCGTCCAAGGAAGTGGAATCTGTGAAATTACATGCAAGAAATCGTCCCTAGAGAAAAACAGAAGAAATGACGACAATCAGAAACACAATCAGGGCCGGATTCTATTATATGGAGACAGCCATGGACGTGAAATAGCGCAAAACATCACAAACATGCAAGACAACTTTGCAGCTGTAGGCCACATCCAGCCTGGAGCCCCTCTTTCTGCTGTGGTGAAGCCGTGCATGCAGGAGTGTGACTCCTTCTCATCCAATGACTGTGTCGTTATTATGGGAGGTTCATTTGATGTAGCAAGAAATCAAGCAAATGATGCAATTAGACATATGAAAATGGTACTGGGTAAGTTAAATGACACTAAAACAGTTGTTGTCAACATTCCACAGAGGCATGATCTTATGAAACAGTCTATTGTGAACCGGGAAGTTCATAAAACAAATGACAGGATTAAAGATCTATGTAGTAAATTTCAGAATGTGTCTCTAGTAGATGTCAGCTATCTAGAAAGGGAGCTGCACACATCTCATGGTCTGCACATGAACAAAAGAGGCAAAAAGATCATTAGTAGCAAAATTATTGAGGAAGTCAGGCGACATTGTTCACAAAGTGATGAAAAGAAGTCCATTGCCATGGGGTGGTACAACCCACCTCAACAAAATCTGCCACAACACCAGCCACCGCTGGCAAGCCAGGGAAACTTGTGAAGCCTGCTGGCCTCATTGCTAGTCCAAAATTATCCTCTAAGGTCCAGCAGGTAAAACTCAGCCTTAAAATCATACACCAGAATCTTGGTAGTCTTAGAAATAAGCATAATGATCTAGATGTAATTTCACGGATTGACAAACCCGATATATTAGTTGTAACTGAACATTGGTACAATGAAGCTCTGATTAGCATTAGTCAACCACTGTGTATGAAATTCTGCACAGCCTTCAATAGAAAAGACAAGACTGGGGGAGGTGTAGCAATTTCCACTGTAAATGAAAGTAATTTTAATGTTATTGATGTGAGTGCCTTCTGCTTGGAAGGAGTCTCAGAATTTGCTGCAATAAACCTGAAATGGGGTAGAGATAACATAACAGTTATCGGTGTTTACAGGCCACCTGCAGCAAATACAGATACCTTTTTTGTAAATCTTTCTGACTTGCTTGTATATATAGACACAACATTTTCTGGGCCAAATGGTCATGTAAATATTATAGTTACAGGGGATATAAATATAGATTTATTAACAAATGATGTGAGCACCAAAAGGTTACTTCGCCTGTGTGATGAATTTAACCTGACCCCACTCATTCGGGAACCCACTAGAGAAATTGGCAATAGTAAAACATGTCTTGACAACATAATAACAAACATGACCCACCTATCCCACAGTGCATCGGTTTTAAAACTAGCAATCTCAGATCACCATGCAGTACAGCTTAAATTGGAACACCATGAGGCCCCCACTGTCACCACAAAGCAACAGTCTGTAACTAAAAGAATAATATATAATGACAACATAAATAGACTAAACTGGATGCTAGCACAAATAAAATGGTTTGAAAATAATAGCTTTTCATATGATAACTTTGCTGCTGACTTCTATTACTGCTTTGATACCACATGCCCAGTTGTAATCACAAAAATGAAACAAACAAAAAATATAAACAAAAATATTTGGGTAAATAGTAATGTCACTGAAGCGAGGGATAAATTAAAACTACTCCACAGTGCAATGCTGAATAATAGAGAGACTCCTGAGCTAAAGGAAGCCTTCAAAATATATCAAGCACACTATAAGGACTTACTTACACAGACCAGGAGCAACTATGTTGTAAATAAGCTTCAAAACTCACACAACGTAACTACTGGCATCTGGGCAGTCATAAACAGTTTTATAACTGGCAATGACAAATCCTGTAAACTATTAACCACAATGGCACGCTCATAAAAGACCAACTGGAAATTTCAAATATTTTTAATGAATATTTTTCTTCTGTAGGGGAAGCCATAAATGACAAACATAAAAACATGCACTACAGTTTTAAAGGTAATACATGTGACCATAGTATATATCTAGCCCCCACAAACTGTGCAGAAATAATGGGCATCATTAGCTCTCTAAAACCCTCTAATTCAGCTGGGCATGATGGCCTAAATACTAATGTTTTAAAAGCCTGTACCCAAAATGTCTCTGTACCTCTGTCTGCAGCAGTCAACAATATAATAGAATCAGGCACATTTCCAGACAGACTAAAAATAGCACAGGTATCACCCATTTTTAAGAAAGGTGACAACAACAAAATAGAAAACTACAGACCAGTCTCAATCCTTCCTGTCTTTTCCAAAATAGTTGAGAAAGTTATATACAACAGGATTATAAACTTTCTTAACAAACACAACCTTATGTTCAAAAATCACAATGGATTCGTAAAAGGTAAATCAACTAGCACTGCAGCTGCTCAACTAATTGAAGAGGTGTTAGGCGGTATCGAAAGCAAGGAACATGTGGCAGGTGTATACCTAGACCTGGAAAAAGCCTTTGATTGTGTGAATGTTGACATCCTATTAGACAAGCTATGGAACATGGGCATTAGAGGCGCTGCTTATGACCTAATAAAGTCTTATATGAGCAATAGAAAGCAGTTTGTTCTACTTTAAATGGAAAGTGATGTCTACAAATCAGAGATCACTTGCATAAAATATGGGGTACCCCAGGGCTCGGTATTGGGCCCCCTTCTGTTCTTGATCTATGTAAATGATATTAAATACTGTACTATAAATTCCAAAATTGTTCTGTATGCCGATGACACGTCCATTGTATGTAAAAAGGAATCATGTAATGAACTAGAAGCCGAGTGTAATAATGTGACAAAAGAAATTGTTCAGTTTTTTAATGAAAGCCACATAAATGTAAGCACCAGTAAAACATGTTTGATGGAGTTTAACAAAAGTAGTTTGAATAATGAAATTAAATTATACATGGGCAATGCATTGGTCAAGAAAGAGTCTAGTGTAAAATTCCTTGGCGTAACAATCCAAAGCAACCTGAAATGGGACACACATATTGACTCTCTAGCGACTAAGTTGTCAAAAAATATATTTGCAATCAGTTCTATTAGCAAGTTCTGTAGAGACACCGTAGTCCTAAAGACTGCATACCATGCTCTTTTCTCCTCTCACTTGAACTACGGTATTGAAATTTGGGGGGCAACAACCAAAGCTAATCTAGATAATCTACTCGTTCTTCAAAAAAGGGGTGTGAGAATAATCTGTGGAGCAAAATATAGGGAATCTTGTCGCAACTTGTTTCCAAAAACAGAGGTGTTAACTGTTATAAACACATACATTCTAAAAGCCATATTGCTTGTGAAAAGACAGCACCCAAACACTTATTCAGATTTCCACCAGTACAATACTAGAAATAAAGAAAGATTTTACATTGGCAGCCACAGAACAGCACTCTACAAAAAGGGGCCTCAGTATGCAGGTATAAAATTAGCTAATGCACTGCCTAGAGCAGTCATGGCTCTTCCTACAATCAAACTGAAACATCAGCTTAAGAAATTTTTAGTAAAACACCCTTTCTACACATTAGAAGAGTACCATACTTATATGAAGAACAACAAATGCTCTGTGAAATTGTGTGAATAGAAATAAGTAAACACCTTATTGTAATTTTGTTGTAAATTAATGACGTATTCAGAAGAATGTGTCTTGTGTACTCTACAAATAACTTTAATCATTACTGTTTCTTTGTACATGTGCAGTGTACCATTCGATGTTGAATAAAGCTATTATTATTATTATTATTATTATTATTATTATTATTATTGTAGGTGAAGTGTCAGTCAGTCTTACGTGATAAAGAAGTATCTGTTTACTTAAAAAATAAGAAATAAAATGAAATTGTGCATAAAACAATGTAAAGGAAACTCATATTGTTAAGGGTATAAGCTGCTATTGGACATTTCAGAGAATCAGATTCTAACATAATTAAACAAATAATTTTATTTGTTTAGCATATATTGTAACTTATGCTTTTGTGCATCACTAGTTTTGTTTGAGTTACAAGTTGAGGCTAACAGTAGAATATGAAGAACTAGGGAACACTGAAACTTTTTCATCTTTTACTTAACTTTGTTTTTCAATCTTCTGCAACTTGAAAAATCTCTGATTTGCTGCTTACTTACAGTTTTTATTAAGATATTTCACATTCTGACTTTGGAAACGCAACAGTTAGATTTTTACATCTTGAAATTCCATGAACTTTGCCACACATAATTGGAGAAACAATGCAAAACCCTGAGTGCTTCAATACAGTACTTTTAAGATCCCTATCCACTACCAACATAAGATAATGTCAAAATGATGACACTAGTGGGACTTTCATGCAGCCATGCACACATTGTCTTCTGTAATTCCCATAATGAGTCAAGTTAGTCATTAACAGATAGAAGCAGTTACTGTTGGCTACTTTTGTAATGTGTACTAACAACATATTACGACTAGGGCTAAACTACTGAAACTCATAATTATGACTATTGCTTCTAGATTAATTTATATATGTATGTTGAGAGGAAAATGGCTACTGAATAAAGCCACTGCTCCTCCTAAAATAATACTTAGCTGCTGTTTCAATCTAATACTTAAAAATAAGCTTTATGTAATACTACACAGGCAACAACCAGCTATCTGTAAAATACAAATTCAGGATCTATGTAATACAAATATTAGATTTACATGGAATTTACATTTCTGAGTCCAAGTGTTCCTGTGGAAGGAGCAGGTAATTAGGTATTATTTTACCTTATTTTTAAGTAAGTATGTTTTTAGATTTCTAACCTGATGTCCATTGTCCATCTCTTACAGACTTTTGCATCAGTCTATAAAACTGCATTCTAAACATTAGATTTGTATGCATACTTTATATGCAGATTATTTCTACTTGTAGTATTGTGATTATGACTTGCTGAGTTCATCCTAAATTCAGGCTTGTTAACCACAGATATCACTAGGGATTGCCTGTATAGCCAAATAACTGCAAGAATCCATAGGTTCCTGAAGAACCTTTTGCAAGATGATTAGTTAACAAATTTACTCAGTATTCTTATTGCACAATTCTGTACAATAAATACTTATAGGCTTAATTGTAGTGCCCCTGAAGATTATGCTACAGAACATAACTTAGGAACAGTATGCTATGAATCCTGTATGCAGGTCAACACAGTGAGAGAGATGTCTGAGTGGAAAGTTTATAGAACAAAGCTTTTGGTTAACACTTCCACACTGTCATGTCATCACAGTTTATTATGCATGTGGATGCTCTGGAACTTCACACATGCTACCTCATCCAGTGTACGTCCATTGACCTCTTTGTATTGTACCTTCAAGTGATTTTTATGTATTCATTGTTGACCAATATGTTTACTGTGCTGACATTTTAACATGACATTTTTACGTGGAGATGAGGGTGGGTGTGGATGTGGGAAGGGAGCATTTTGAAGTTTGGCTGCATAAGATACCTGTAGAGGTTGTGTTTGCACTACCTCATTTATAGCGCTGCAAGCTATTGTGGCATTCATTATTGAATGCTTGGTGTGCTTCATTTTGCTTTATTTTGTGTGTTGTTTTGAAGACACTAGTTTGGCTCCATTACATGTTCAAGATTGACTCTCACAATACCAAATAGTGAGAGACAATTGACAATCATTATTGCCATGTGTCTTTTCTACTTTTGCAGATTCACAAAGTGGGAGAATATCGTGACAGCCCTGTTGGAGAGACGGACAGCTTATTCTACATCGCTGCTTATCTCCCTACAGCAATATAAGTCCCCATTTGTTTTGCTCATGGCCAACTGCCATTTTAGAGCATCCTCACTATAGTAAGTTATAGACCACAAGCACTTTGGCACCACTTCATTCACCTGGAAATTTCATGAGTGCAGTTGCGTCACAGTTGCTATCATCACTACAGAGCCCAAAACAATTAACTATTTGTCAAGTCAATACAGACCACAAAAGTGCAAGCAGAGCAAACCCAAATAAAATAGAAATAGGCTTCATAACCTTAAAGGAGCAGCTGTATCTTTAATTTTCTCTGTGACATCCTACAGTCACAAACTAAATATTCCTTTTCAGTGTCACAGTAACTTGCTACATAGTTACTTAAATGTCAAACAAATGTGGTTCCTCTTTTTTCAGGTTATTTCAGTAATCAAAAACGTGGGAATAGTTATTTCATTTTTGCATCACAGACCTTTATGACTTATTAAATGTCAAACAAATGTGGTACCTCTTTTTTCAGGTTATTTCAGTCATCAAAAACGTGGAAATAGTTATTTAATTTATGCATCACAGACCTTTATGACTTATTATCAGCTCCAAGAATTAAAAAAAAAAGATATTTTGTAGCTCTATGCATGCATGACAGCAACATCTTCACTCCATTCAAGAATCTAGGAATCATTTTCACTGCAAGTCTTTTAAATCCATTTTCCGATAAAGTATTCATTGAAACCCTACAGATGGCATACCACATAGGTGCTACCATGTCAAGGTAGCAGAGAAATGTGGGCATGTTACTGATTCCAGTAAGAAGATTTATAAAGTACTCATAAAAGAAAAGAGTCAGAGTACAGGACATTGTCACAGTCCTGTTCAAGTGTATGGGACTAGTAAAGCTTGTACAGGGATTTTTCAAATCCCACAAAGCCAGTCTCACAAGAAAAGTAAGAAAAAGTAACAGGTGGTGCTTAGCAATGGCAAGCATTAGTATATGTAAACTTCAAAGAAGAAAATTAAGCTGAGTCTTCTGCCTTCAATGAAGGCTAGTCTCTAATACATTAAGACTAATTCATATTCATTATGGGAAATTTCAAGGTTGTTATGGTGTTTGCAACTCTTATCTGAAATTGCATTTATCATATAATGTTTTTACCATTATAGTTTGAAAATTCATTTCTTTTCATTTTCACCTTACTCCAGAAATAGTTAATT
This sequence comes from Schistocerca cancellata, assembly GCF_023864275.1. NCBI lineage: Eukaryota > Metazoa > Arthropoda > Insecta > Orthoptera > Acrididae > Schistocerca > Schistocerca cancellata. The sequence continues at coordinate 713,380,539 of NC_064628.1, forward strand.
ATCCAATGAAATCAATTTTTATATATATGTGATGACTATTAAGATCATGTCAGTGTGGGTGCACTCTCTCTCCTGAACTCTTGTGAGAATCCAGTGATAAAAGAGCATGGTGGACAGGGGGTGTTACGTAAGTAGACTGCAACAAGTTGAGAATATAGGTCAGATGGAAAGCATGCTTGGATAGCCAAACCTGTTAAGACAACTGTTCGCATAAAGCAGGAAATCCCTCATCTGGCACACATTTTTCCTTGTTGCCACTGAGTTCATTTCAATGCCCAATTGTGGCTGCTGTCAGAATTTATTTCATTTCATCATGAAGTCATTTAAAAATTACATAGTCATTCATTCCTTACAAAATATGTTTGTGTTCTGATTAATATTCTCTGTATAAAGGTTTCCACAGTCTTCTTGTGATGTCATCTAACAAACTTGTGTACTGTCAAAATGTAACATCTTTGTGTACTTTATGATTTTTGGAGAGAATTGGAAAGAGTCCTTGTGAAGTGATGGAGAGGACTTGTCTCCATTATAAATATCTAAAGTGTGCTTACAGAAGTTCTACACATTTATATATAATAATTTTTTTGGATTTGTTCAAGATGAAATACACAAAAAGTGGATGATAAAAAGCTTATAAGTTTATCTAGTATCATTTTTATGCAATTGAACAAGGTCTTGTTATTGACAGATTTGATTTCATGAATTCATTATGATGAACCATCATTAAAAGGAAAATGTTTTGCTCTTAAACACATTAAGACATAGGCTTTCACAGAGATCATGCCTTGAATTTTTACAAGACAATGAGCCAAGCCAATATCTACAACAATGAGAATTCAAGATGAATATATTTTGACTTTTGCCTATTTCAACAAACAATGTAGGCACTGTCTGTCTACAACTTTGGTTCCAAAGTTCAGTATCATACATTTCAACAGACATGAAGTCAGTAAAATAATTTTGTGTTCAATTAACTATTGTTGTGCTTGTTGGACTGTGAAAACCAGGTTGTTAGAAGTCTTAGTCCGTTACATGACACATATCCCCAGAATGTCATAAGCAAATTTTATCCATGACACTCTGCCGGAATATATGTCCAATAGAAAGAAAAATACAAAATTTTATGTGTCAGAATTTTGTTTTACAGTGCTAACTTGGATTTCTGACTGGAATTAAAGCATTCTGTCATGTCTAATGTGAGTTCAGAAATCCTCAATCTGACAATGCTCAGGAAAACTTAAAGGTCATAGTTTACATATCTTTTTTTCCAGAGGATCTTGATGACATAAAAACTCCAAGTTCTCATATAAGATGCGGATTCTGCAATATTATAGTCAGTTGCCAGAAATAAAAAGTTGTCCATCAGTTTAGGTGATTTTTCTGGTTTATTCACTCTTCATATCTCACATATAAGTCAAGGAGGTTGACATATGTGTGATATTGCACTATACTATGACATATGTAAGCTTTACAAAAATATTATGTATTCTGTAAAACCCAAAAAGTCTCTCCCCCCCCCCCCCCCTCTCTCTCTCTCTCTCTCTCTCTCTCTCTCTCTCTCTGTGTCTCTGTCTCTCTCTCTCTTGCTATGGCTTCTCCATACCACACATAGAACTCTTAGTATTTAGTCCAGAGTCAATACGTTACTTACATTTTAGCCTCTTTATGCAGGAGACCAGTGAAAGAATAGATTTATGATAAACAGAAAACAGTTTTTGTGGTTTTCAGATAATAACTCTACATTTTTATAATAATCAGTACTGTCAACAAAGGTGAATAGGGACAGATTTTAAGGGATTTAAATAACAAATCCAGAAATACAAACTGCAATAGATACTTTAGTCACACAAGTGGAAGATGGTATTGTTACTCATCCTTGAAACCAAATATATTTGGTACTACTTAGTATATTTGTACTACTTTGCAATTAAGAATCATCCTTATTCACCCCATGGATGGGTCAACAGGGACAGTCATAAATATAAACATAGAACCCTATTGCAACAGGCACTGGAATTGGTAGAGACACAAAATACTTTTTTGAGGTACAAATTAACCTTTAGAATACAAAAACATCATTTAAATGTATATCTGCCTCATCTTTCTAATGGTTCTTTCATGACTTGAATCACTTGAATGTGTGGTGTCGATAGGTCACATTGACCACACAAATTACAATCTTTGGAATATTAACTGCTCTGACAAGCCACCATCTTTAATTTAGTCTGCCTTTGTACTTCATGCAGTGTTCATGTTTATCGGTCTTTATGGTAAAATATATGTGTATACAGAAAACTTGGGAACTGTTTATTACTTATATTATGATCCGTATCCAGAATTCCATATTGGTGACCTCGGACAAAAAAGTTCTATGTCTTCCGCGACTTCCACACCGGTCGTATAGAATAAACAGGTTTCACATCCAACGCCATGGCTACATCACAGAATATTCTTTATTAAGATTTGGAGGCCCAGCTCTTATGACCAGGTCAACACAACCTTCCGCCGTTGGGTATTTCACAGCTAACGGACAATGATCTATGATCTTCGACGAGGATAACCTCTACTTTAGCAACTTCACAATGACGGAGTGTTGTGCAGTTACCTCAAACAATGGCCTCAGGCTTTGTTTCACTGGTTTCACAATACCAAGTGAAAGGTGAAGTGGACGATCTACTAAATAGTGTGACGATTGATCACTCATACGAAGTTCAAAGGGACCGAAATTCACACGTGTGCTTTGATCCTCTATGCGCCATGACATCGGTTGCAGTAGTGCCATGTGCAACACTGCCATTTGTGCAAAATGCGCACACAGTCAACTGTTACCAAGCTACGCCTACCTCACAAATCAGTAGCAGACGTTTTTACACATCCAGTTTGCCACAACAAACCACTGGATCGGCAGCCCAGTTTCGCGACCACTTGGGTAAGAGTGCACCCAACATAGCCTCTTCACCCAGCAATGTTGTACTATGACAATGAGACCGCCAACAGGTTTCACCAGTGTTTTATGGCTCTACCACGAAGGGTGCAGGGCCAGTGTGCGAGGAAAACTCATGTCGTTGCCACTTTAAGCTCCAGGCCACCCCTTCTCTGCATTTCCATTGAACCTTCTGCATCACCGACATTGATAAACCAATTCTTGGTATGGATTTTTTTGTCCCATTGTAAGCTCTCCCCAAACCAGATACTGTGGTCCGGCACCCATACTCCTTGTTCCATTACTGCTGCAACATGGAATATAGTTCACAAGTGTTCCACCCTCACTGGCAGGATTGTGACCTGCATCACTAACCTACTTTCAGAATACGGCTCAGTGGTGCACCTCCGCTGGGAGAATGACGAGCTGAAACAACGCATTGCTCACACTTACAATGAGCTTGCTGCGGCTCGCACCTCGCTGTGGAAACTGGAATCCACAGTTCCCTCACTGGATCAAACTTCATCACCAAGCATCAGTTTGAACACTCATCAGGTTAGTTCAAAAATATTCATTGCGTGTGACGATTCTCATTCAGTGACCTCCGCACCGCCCAAGTGCTCACTATGCGCAGTGCCTCGTGTTTCAAACAGTGTCTTTAACAACAGTTGCTCGCACAGCATGACCACACCCACTATGTAGGCAGCCACACTGCTTGTTGATAAACATTCTGCCTCTCCTGTGTGCCAGTCAAGCAACTCGGTGGCCATTGCTGTACCTCGCGTGATGACAGAGCCTCTCTCGCCCGAGCCGGTTACCCAAAGCAAAGTTAACAACAGAGAGTCACTGCGCACACCATTCTGCTCCATGCTGTGTGCACAGCTGACCTCTACAAACGACCACATGCTGCGCTCACGTAATAGGCATGTGACTTTTGTGCTGCCTTTTCCCACTCGCGCTAATGGCTGTGCCTCATCGCACCCCACTCATTCCAGAACTCCACATCAGAACATTACTCAGCCTTGCGTGCAGTTCTCAGTCTCTTCCATCACTGACAGAACAATGCACAAGGTAATTACCACTGCCGGCCCTCCTATTAGACACAAGGTTAGATGCCTCAACCCCATTAAGTTGTGTGCGGCCCAGCAGCAAATTAATGAACTTCTGGAGGCAGGCATTCTACAGCCATTAGACAGCAATTGGTCTTCACCAGTTCACCTCATCACCAAACATGATGGTTCTTTTTGAATGTGTGGTGATTACAGACATTTAAATGCTCACATTGTCATGGACAATTAGCCCATGCCAAACATAAACGATTTCTCTCATATGTTACCGGGCACCACAATCTTCAGTGTGATTGTCTGCAAACGTGCTTATCACCAGATTCCCGTAGCACCGGAAGACATTCCAAAGACTGCAATACTCATACCACTCGGTTTGTTCCAGTACAACTTCATGCCATTCTGTTTAAAGACTGCAGCACAAACGTGGCAACGTTTCATTGACTCAGTCTTATGACGTTTCAAGTTCTGCTTTGCATACCTGGATGACATACTCATTTTCAGCAAATCAACTGAAGTCCACAAAGATAATTTATCCCAGGTCCTCCAGACTTTGGCATCCAATGGTGTTGGGGTCAACAAAGAAAAATTCCAATTGCATCAGTCTTCTGTGACATTTCTGGGTTACACTGTCTCTGCAAATGGAATACAGCCTCCCAAATCCCATGTGCAGGCTATCATGTCATTGCCACCCCCTAGCTATGTACAAAGAACTCAGACATTTCCTAGTTACTATAAATTACTACCGCCATCATCTACCTTCTTCCACCACCGTGTAGACCCCACTGATGGACTCGCACTTCGGCAAACAAACTTCGGGCATTAAATCAGTCTGCTGGACTGAACCCATGCTAGAGGCTTTCAGGGCTCTTAAAACAGCTTTAGCTCATGCAGTCATACTCGCCCACCCTGATCCATTTGCTGATTTGTTCATCACTGCGGATGCAAGCGACATCACGATTGGGGCAGTATTACAACAGAGCAAAGACGACACAGTTTCACCACCAGTTTCACTCTTCTCCAAAAAACTGTCTATAGCACAGAAGAAATATTCCTCTTTTGATAAAGAGCTTCTGGTGGTGCACAAGGCTGTCAAACATTTTCACACTGACATCAAGGGCCGTCCTTGCTGGCGGATACCTTCTGCAACCCTCCAGAGGATTCCCCCCCCCCCCCCCCCCCCCTCGATGTTTCCACCACTTCGACCTCTCTTACTACTGACGTTGTCATGGCACCTTCTCTACTGTGCTGGAAAAATTATCTCCATAAGGACACCATTACAGTGTGGCTAAAGGCTGTATAGTACTTTAGTAGGGCTGGCAGTACTTTAGTAGGGCTGGCCATGATGTCTCCTTTGTTGATGCTGTTGAGTCTGTGTTGTCCATGTGGCTTCTCGTTGTTTCGGCAATGATTCCTTTGCTGCTCTGGGTCCAAGAAAAGGTGCAGGTTTTTTTAATTATCACTGGACTATCGAAATCATGATGCAATATTTCATGGTTTATTTGTAACAAAAACACATATTTAATGCCAAATTTTGAATTTCACTAAAACAATTACTTCCTGACTCACAAGTACCTATATTACTGTCACCTTTATTATCTATGGTCATTACATTAACACACACATCATTAGCACTGTCACTTGCATTGATAATTTCATTAATCCAAATATTTTCACCCATATAACATTGTTCATCACTAAGATATTTATCCTTCAGTTGTTCAACAATAATATGTTTAGTATTTTTCCACCAATCAGGATATAAAATTTGAGACATATTAAGAATCAGTTTTCTAAAACTGCTGTCATTTCTAATTGCATCACTATTTAGCCACATATTATAAAGAAATAATTCACCTTTGTTCATTGCAAATGGTAGCCTACTTGCACAGTCAGTATTACTGTTCAGGGAATCTTTATCATCTACCCAGGTTCCTTCGTAAGATGTTGGATTGCAGAACCTATTGGTTGTGACACTGACATTAACACCACTTAAATTGTTAATAACATCCTTGGGTACATCTACAACTTGCATATCAGTTTCTCCCACAGCACCTAATGCCTCCATTTCCTCTTTCAAGCAAACAAAATATTTTTCACCATCATCATGTATCATTAAATCTTCATTTTCCCAAATACTACCATCATCAACTTCTCTCTCCCAAAAACTTAAAATGTCGCTTTCACACCCAAGTGTATTTAATTCTTTGCTCATTAAATCAGTGTCAACAATTTGCTCGCCTGGTTCCCTCATCAGTGCATTAACTCCTAAATCATTTAAATTGTTAATCTGCTGGTCATCTGACAAACTACAAGGCTCTGCCCATTCATAAAATTCAGCTAAGTCAATTACTTCTGCTGGCTCTTTATTACAACCAATGTGTTCATTCTTAACAGGTACTGTGTTTAGAGGGTAGTACACATTCATAAGATAACTACTCATTACTTGAGATGTATCTTTAGGTACAGTGTAGTCACTGTTATTGATCCATCTATTATCTATGCTTTTCACCCCTACCTTGTGGACCAACAATGGAGCGCATGCTAGTTTTTTACGTCATGACTTCCCATAGCATTTTGACTCTTGGTGTCACTATGTTCCTGCCAATTCCTGTTTTCAGACTCCCTGTTATTACTTTTGCTCCAATTGTTGCTTAATTGTCCTCTTGAATGGAAATTATAGTTTTCCCTTGAGTGGAAATTATTATTATTATTTCTTTCCTTTCTCAGACCTTAGGTCTGGTTCGAAATGAAAGTGACACGGACCTTGATCAAGTGTCACTTCCTTTTAACTGTACAGTATATGTTACATTGCATTTAGGAACTTTCGTGTCATTGAACATGTATCAATAATTACAGATTTTTGTAGTTGTATATATATGTTTGGATGTAGCTGTATTGCATTGATGTACTGGTGGATATTGTGAGGTATGACTCCTGTAGTTGATAGTATAATTGGTATAATGTCGACTTTATCCTGATGCCACATGTCCTTGACTTCCTCAGCCAGTTGGATGTATTTTTCAATTTTTTCTCCTGTTTTCTTCTGTATATTTGTTGTGTTGGGTATGGATATTTCAATTAGTTGTGTTAATTTCTTCATTTTATTGGTGATTATGACGTCAGGTTTGTTATGTGGTGTTGTTTTATCTTTTATAATCGTTCTGTTCCAGTATAATTTGTATTCATCATTCTCCAGTACATTTTGTGGTGTGTACTTGTATGTGGGAACGTGTTGTTTTATTAGTTTATGTTTTATGGCAAGTTGTTGATGTATTATTTTTGCTACATTGTCATGTCTTCTGGGGTATTCTGTATTTGCTAGTATTGTACATTTGCTTGTGATGTGATCTACTGTTTCTATTTGTTGTTTGCAAAGTCTGCATTTATCTGTTGTGGTATTGGGATCTTTAATAATATGCTTGCTGTAATATCTGGTGTTCATTGTTTGATCCTGTATTGCAATCATGAATCCTTCCGTCTCACTGTATATATTGCATTTTCTTAGCCATGTGTTGGATGTGATGGTGATGATGATGTTTTGGTTTGTGGGGCGCTCAACTGCATGGTTATCAGCGCCCGTACAATTTCCCAATCTTTGCTCAGTCCAATTTCGCCACTTTCCTGGATGATGATGAAATGATGAGGACAACACAAACACCCAGTCATCTCGAGGCAGGTGAAAATCCCTGACCCCGCCGGGAATCGAACCCGGGACCCCGGGCCCATGTGTGGATGCGTCTTGATCTATGTGTGGCTGTGTTAGATGATACGGGTGCTTGCCATGTAGTGTTTTCTTTTTCCAATTTACTTTCTTTGTATCTGTTGATGTTATGTGATCTAAAGGGTTGTAGAAGTGGTTATGAAATTGCAATGGTGTAGCTGATGTATTTATATGAGTGATTGCTTTGTGTATTTTGCTAGTTTCTGCTCGTTCTAGAAAGAATTTTCTTAAATTGTCTACCTGTCCATAATGTAGGTTTTTTATATCTATAAATCCCCTTCCACCTTCCTTTCTTCTTAATGTGAATCTTTCTGTTGCTGAATGTATGTGACGTATTCTATATTTGTGGCATTGTGATCGTGTAAGTGTATTGAGTGCTTCTAGGTCTGTGTCACTCCATTTCACTACTCAAAATGAGTAGGTTAATACTGGTATAGCATAAGTATTTATAGCTTTTGTCTTGTTTCTTGCTGTCAATTCTGTTTTCAGTATTTTTGTTAGTCTTTGTCTATATTTTTCTTTTAGTTCTTCTTTAATATTTGTATTATCTATTCCTATTTTTTGTCTGTATCCTAGATATTTATAGGCATCTGTTTTTTCCATCGCTTCTATGCAGGCACTGTGGTTATCCAATATGTAATCTTCTTGTTTACTGTGTTTTCCCTTCACTATGCCATTTTTCTTACATTTGTCTGTTCCAAAAGCCATATTTATATCATTGGTGAATATTTCTGTTATCTTTAGTAATTGGTTGAGTTGTTGATTTGTTGCTGCCAGTAGTTTTAGATCATCCATGTATAGCAAATGTGTGATTTTGTGTGGGTATGTTCCAGTAATATTGTATCCATAATTTGTATTATTTAGCATGTTGGATAGTGGGTTCAGAGCAAGACAGAACCAGAAAGGACTTAATGAGTCTCCTTGGTATATTCCACGCTTAATCTGTATTGGCTGTGATGTGATGTTATCTGAATTTGTTTGGATATTAAGTGTGGTTTTCCAGTTTTTCATTACTATGTTTAGAAACTGTATCAATTTAGGATCTACTTTGAATATTTCCAATATCTGTAGTAACCATGTGTGGGGTACACTATCAAAGGCTTTTTGGTAATCAATGTATGCGTAGTGTAGGGACCTTTGTTTAGTTTTAGCTTGATATGTCACCTCTGTATCTATTATCAGTTGCTCTTTACATCCTCATGCTCCTTTGCAGCAGCCTTTTTGTTCTTCATTTATAAATTTGTTCTGTGTTGTATGTGTCATTAATTTCTGTATGATGACTGAAGTTAATATTTTGTATATTGTTGGTAGGCATGTTATGGGGCGATATTTAGCTGGGTTTGCTGTGTCTGCTTGATCTTTAGGTTTCAGATAGGTTATTCCATGTGCAAGTGTATCAGGGAATGTGTAAGGGTCTGCAATGTAGCTGTTAAATAATTTAGTTAGATGTGAATGTGTTGAGGTGAACTTCTTTAGCCAGTAATTTGCTATTTTATCATTTCCAGGGGCTTTCCAATTGTGTGTAGAATTAATTGCTCGGGTGACTTCACGTTGCAAAATTATCACTTCAGGCATTTGTGGTATCATCTTGTGTGTGTCTGTTTCTGCTTGTATCCACTGTGCATGCCTGTTGTGTTGTACCGGGTTTGACCATATGTTGCTCCAGAAGTGTTCCATGTCTGTTATGTTTGGTGGATTGTCTATTTTAATGTGTGTGTTATTCATTGTTTGGTAAAATCTTTTTTGGTTTGTGTTGAATGTTTGGTTTTGTTTCCTTCTATTTTCACTTTTTTTGTATCTTCTAAGTCGTTTGGCCAATGCTTGTAATTTCTGCTTTTTTTCATCTAATTGCTCTATTGCTTCTTGTTGTGAGATTTTACCTAACCTTTTTCGTTTTTTGTCTGATATTTCATTTCTTATAAATTGTGTTAGCTGTCCGATGTCTTTTCTCAGTTTTTCTATTCTGATCTGTAGCCTGTGTTGCCATGCTGGTTTTGTGGGTTTCTTCTGTGTGTTGGTTTGTTCTGATCTCTGCCTAGTGTGTATATTTAGTGTAGTGAGTGCCCCTATATAAACCAGTAGTTGTAACTCTTCCATAGTTGTGTTTTCATTTATTTTGTTGTGTATGATTGTGTTGATAGTTTTTATTGTTGTTTCGACTTGTGGGTTATTTGGCGGTCTATGCAAGAATGGTCTAATGTCTGTATTTGTGTCTTTGTATTCTACATATGTCAGCTGAAATTTCTCTTCTATATCTAACACGTGTGTCTCTTCGTGTTCTATTTGTGCTTGTTCTGGTGGCTGTCTTAAGATTTCGTTTTCCTCTGATTGTTTAATTGATGCGCGTTGGTCTTTGTTTGTTTGCTCTGGGATGTTTGAGTTCATTACTGTATTTTATTATTATTATTATTATTGTGACTATTTTGTTCCCAATGATGAAAACTATGGTTGTTAGATCTACTGTTTTCTCTTCTGTTAAAATTAGTGTTTCCCCAACTATAATCCCCACCTCTATTTGTGTGATTGAAATAGTTTTTTTTTGTTTCCCCACTTTGTCTATAATCCTGTGGCAGAACTGCCTTTTCTCTTGTATCATATTTATGGATATTAAAATTTTCATTTACATCTTTTCAATTCTTTCTAATATATTTACAGATTTCTAGTATGTACATACATGGAAGAAGGAGAATTGATGACTTTTGAAAGAGGGGTGTATGAGAATCTGTTTGTCGAGCATGTTGCATTGCTCTTACAGTTATTTATTGAGTTAATAAGATGACTGAACTAGGCAGTGTATTACCCCAGAATATAGTTCCATACAGTAGGATGCTGTGAAAATGGGCAAAGTAGGCAGTTTGGACAGTGCTATAACTTGCTTTGACAGAGACGGTAACATATTTTATTTAGTGTTCCATTAATTTTGTTTATATGTGTGTGCCGTTAGAAGTTATTTTGAAGCCATAAGCATAAAAACTTTGTTTCTGGAGAAGATGAAATTTTGCTGGAATTTATTGTCACACTGCTGCAGCATGCATCACCTTTTAAACAGAAATTTAAGAATGTTGTGTGTGTGTATGTTTTTTTTTAATTTTTTTTTCCTCAGACCATCTATTTATCTGTTCTGTAGCCTTATTAATAGCTGTTTTAAGCTGACTTAGGGTATTTCCTGATTTCCTGAAATTAGGATGCTTGTGTCATCTGTAAAAAAAGTGCTTGTTTGTGACTCATTGTTCAGATCTAGATCATTTATATACAGGAGAAAGAGGATTGGCCAAAAAATGGATCCATGAGGGACTCCTTTAATTAGAACTTCTGCATCTGAGAGGTATATCCTGGTGTTTTCATTTAGTTCATGTTTTGTTTGTATTTTTTGTTTCCTGTTTGTCAAGTATGAAGTGAAACATTTTAGTGCAGTGCCTCTAATGCCATATACTTGGAGCTTCTCCAACAGTATGTTGTGGTCCAGTATGTAAAAGGCTTTACTTAAGTCTAAAAAATGCCAGTGGCTCTTTGCTTTTTGTCTATTTCTTGCAGGGCCTTTTCTATAAAATCATAGAATGCACTGGTTGTTGATCTATTTTTCCTGAATCCATGCTGAGAATCAGTGAGAATTTTGTTTTTCTCTAAGAATTTTGTTAACCTGTTATGCATTACTTTTTCTATGATTTTACTAAAGCCTGATAATAATGAAACTGGTCTATAATTTTCTATATTTGTTTTGTCTCCTTTCTTATGGATAGGGACCACTTTAGCAATTTTTAAACTGTCTGGAAATGTGCCCATCAGAAAAGATGAATTTACTATATCTGCAAGAAGAAGTGAAATGTTTTTAATACATTGCTTTATCATGTAATCACAATTACCATCAATCCCTGATGACATTTTCTTATGAGCTGATGCAGCACTGATGATTTCATCTGGGATAGTTCCATCAATGTAGATTGAAGAGGAACATGAGTGCACTTTGTTTTTCTGTTTCTTTCTAGTACTGTATCTGTTTTGTCACTGTCTCTTAAATTATTTGTAATCTCTGCAAAGTAACATTTAAAAAGTTCTGCGATGTCTTGCGGATCGGCTATACTCTTGTTCTTATGGTTAAGAGTGATATTTTCCATTTTATGGTATGCTTTATGTGCTTCCTTCTTTATGACTTTCCATACTGCTTGGCTTTTATTTGCTGATTCTGTTATGAACTTATCATTGGCCATTTTTTTCTGTTGTAGGATGGCGAAAAGTAAGTTAGCTTCCCTATTAGCAGAAACTGTAAGGGGGTCCACAGTCACACAAGGGGCGATACCTGTGGTTAATGGGTCCAGGCAGACAGGTTTTTTAGGTTACAGCCAAAGTCCAGACAGATGACAATCAAGATAAATAGAATAAAAGAAACTTCACGTACTGTTAATTGGGGTAAAGCTAAGGGCAGTATCATCATACTTCATCAAAATATCAGGAGAATAAAAAATAAAGTAGATGAGCTATCAGTGTGTTTAGATGATCTCAAAAATAAGAATGAGATTGAAACTTCTTGGCAGATTAAAACTGTGTGCCCGACCGAGACTCGAACTCGGGACCTTTGCCTTTCGCGGGCAAGTGAGATTGATATAATCTGTCTGTCTGAACACCATGTAACTGTGGACATGGATAGTGTCAGTATAAGTGGGTATAATTTAGTATCTTACACTTGTAGATCTAGGATGGATAACAGTAGAAGTAATCAAATTTTGTGTTGAATGCACTTTGAGGTTTGTGCATGTGAACTTCAGCTAGATAATGTAGTATTGATATTAGCAACAGTGTACAGGTCCCCATTAGGAGACTGGGAGCTGTTCATCAAAAAGTTTTACTACCTATTATGCTGTCTGTGAGACAAAAGGAAGTTATTAATCTGTGGTGATTTCAGTGTAAACATTCTAAGTAATTCTGATAGGAAAAGTGAACTATAAGTGTTATTAACAACACATAACTTAGAATCAGTGATCAATTTTGTTGCAACAGTGCCACGACATTTAACAGTGCCACCACGACAGTACGCACAAATGGCGATAGAGGTGCTCCGCAACTCGGCTGAGCGCGGGAGCACCACCTAGCTACAAACAGCACCGGCCGCATGTCACGGCATGGCAGTCGAATAAGAGATACTGAGTTGTTATCATGTAACCAGCTATTGTTTCTAAGTGAGTGTGTTTGAATATCCACGCAATTATTGGTGATTAAAGGTTATAACACTTTTTGCGACGAGGATGGGATATTTTCACTGCGTTGTGGATTTGTGTGTTCGTGACGGGGCAGACATGGAACAGATTATGCAAGCACTCATTGTACAACAAACACAGCTGACGGCTGCTATTCACGCACAACAAACACAGCTGATGGCTGCTATTCAGGCGTTGTCGACATCACCTACTCATCGTCTATCTTCCTCTTCTCTGCCTCCATTCCCTCCTTACGACGAGGCCGCTGAAGACTGGGAGGATTATGAGAAGCGTTTGTGGCAACATTTCTTGGCTTTCAGCATTGTCGATGCTCCTATGTGTAAGTCGTTATTTCTATCTTGGATTTCCCCACGGATCTATCAGCTGCTATCTCAGTTAGCCCGTCTGTGGGAACCTGCCTCTCTGTCCTTCCAAGAAATGTGTGACTTATTGTCTAACTATTAGTGAAAAAACACCCACGTCATTGCTGCCCATGTGGCATTCTACCGGTGTCATAAACAGCCCCATCAATCTTACCGGGCTTGGGCGGTGGAACTACACGGTCTGAGTAGGAAATGTCAGTTTGTCACGGACACTAATCATGAGTCTTATGCTGATTCAATGGTTAGGGATGCTATTCTACGGCTTGCTCCTGATAAAGAAGTTTGGCAATGTGCCCTGCAACTGCCAAAAAAGGTCGTTGTTGGAAGTTCTAAGCATTGCTCAATCCTTTGAAGCGTCTCACGCTGCTGGCGCGCAAATAGACGCGTGGTGTGATGTAGGCGCTGTACAGTCAACTTTCGACACGGACAATTTGCCTGTTTCACAGGAGAACGAAGATGTGGTGGCGGTTCACTCACATAAACAACATTGCACTGGGCCGCAACGCTCGCAGCGAAAACAGCAACCACAGAAGCAGGTTCGTTCCGCACTTCCTTCTTGTCCACGTTGTTTTGTACAGCATGACAGGGTTGCGTGTCCAAAACGTTGGGCCACGTGTAATTCATGTAGGAAAAAAGGCCACATTGCTTCTATGTGTCAGTCCCCTAAAGTTCCTGTTGACGAGGACGAGGCATCGGACATGGATGTTAACTGTGTGCTTTCTCAAACAAATAAGTTGTTTGTTACTGTTCGTGTTCTGGATAAAGACATTCGCATGCAAGTGGACACTGGCTCTGCAGTAACTCTCATTAATTCTCGCACATATTTGGATTTGGGCTCCCCTCCCTTGTCTCCAGTTATGTGAAATCTGAGAACTTATAATGAACAGAAAATTCGTATCATTGGCCAGTTTGATGCTTCCACTGCCTACAAGTCTGTTGTTAGGCCCCTCACGTTTTATGTGATGGATCATGCGGGCACTGAAAACCTGTTCAGTTATGATGCTATCCAGTTGTTCGGGTTCTCCATTGATGATGATGTGCACCTCACATCTGAGGATATTCCGTATCAACAGCTGGATGGATTGTGTTCTGAATTTTCGTCCGTGTTCTCTGCTGGTCTGGGTCATGCCAAGGATTTTGAAGCCCACATTGCTCTTAAACCTACAGCTCGCCCTACGTTTTTCCAGGCATGCCCTATTCCGGTGGCATTGTGTGCACCTGTCAAGGCTGAGATAGACAGGTTAACAGCTTCAGGGATTCTCCTTCCTGTTACCTCCAGCGAATGGGCATCGCCAATGATGGTGGTTTCTAAACCAAACGGGAGTCTGCGATTGTGTGGTGATTTTAAAGCCACTGTCAAAGCTCAGAGACTCATTGACACTTATCCTCTTCCCCGTCCTGAGGAGTTGTTTACCAAGCTCACTGGGGTCCAGTTCTTTTCCAAACTTGACTTATCGGAGGCGTACCATCAGTTGCTGTTGGATGCTTCTTCCAAGGAATTTCTCGTCATCAACAGTCCTTGTGGGTTGTATCAGTACCAGTGGTTACCATTTGGCGTCGCTAGTGTGCCGGCCATTTTTCAGCAGTTTTTGGAACAGCTCACGGCTTCCGTTCCCAGCTGCATAAACTATCTGGATGACATTGTTGTCATGGGGGCCTCCACTGAGGAGCACCTTCGCAATTTGCGTTCACTGTTTCGGGTTTTGCATTCGGCTGGGTTGAGGTTCAATCTGGACAAGTCACAGTTCTTCCAACCCTCCATTGTGTATCTTGGTTTCCACTTGTCCTGTGAGGGTATACGTCCTCTACGTCAGCACGTTGCGGCCATTAACGCACTACCCCGGCCGTCTACGGTCAAAGAACTTCAGGCGTTTCTAGGCAAGATTGCTGATTATCACAAATTCATTCAATCTGCAGTGGCAGTAACTCATCCTCTGCATCAGCTGTTACGCAAAAACGTCCATTTCTGTTGGTCCGATGAGTGTGAGGAGGCTTTTGTCCGCCTGAAGGCTCATTTGCAGTTGGCGCCTTGTCTTGCCACATTCCGTCTGGGTCAGCACTTGGTTCTGGCGACTGACATGTCACAGTATGGCCTAGGGGCTGTTCTCACCCATCGGTATGAGGATGAGTCGGAATGACCCATCGCCTATGCTTCCAAGACCCTCAACGATGCGCAACGGCGTTACTCTCAAATCGAAAAGGAGGCGCTCGCTATCATTTATGCTCTAAAAAAGTCCAGCATTTTTTTGTCTGGTTCTAAGTGTCACCTCATCACCGACCACAAGCCACTGGTCTCTCTGTTCAACCCATCGGCATCGCTTCCGGTTAAGGCAGCTCACCGCCTGCAACGTTGGGCCTCATACTTGTCTCGTTTTCATGATGAGATTCACTATCACCCCATGGCCCAGCACGCCAACGCTGATGCATTGTCGCAATTGCCGATGGGACCCGACCCAGTTTTCGGTCGTGATGACCTACTCTGTTTCCACATGGATGAGGAAGAACGTCATGGGATCGAGGGTTTTCCACTTAAGGTTCACAGGTCGCGTCGGCTACTGCATGAGATCCGGTCCTGCATCAGGTGATCGGTTATGTTCAACGGGGTTGGCCGGACAGGACCAAGGGCCGGGCATCAGATCCCCTTCACAACTACCATGCCTTGAATCTTCATCTGTCTGTTCATGATGGTTTCTCAAACTGTTGCATGAAGGCCATTGGGGTATTTCTCGGACTAAGTCCCTGGCCTGCAGGCACGTTTATTGGCCCGGTATTGATTCGGACATTGCCCACATGGTTGCTGCGTGTGGTCAGTGTGCTCAACAACTGGCTGCACCTTGTACAATGCCCTCTCCGTGGCCTGATCCGGCGGTGCACGCTGACTTTGCCAGCCCCTTCCTCGGTACTTATTGGCTACTGTTGATTGACACCTTCTCGAAGTTTCCGTTTGTTGTTTGATGTCCATCACCCACCACTGCGGTGACGACGCTGGCTTTGTCCAAAATCTTTGTGCTAGAAGGTCTTCCATCCACGATCGTCACGGACAATGGTCCTCAGTTCTCTTCGCAGGCCTTCCGTGTTTTTTGTACTGGACAAGGGATTCAACATGTTACAGCACCGCCCTTCCATCTGCAATTGAATGGGGAGGTAGAGTGCCTTGTCCGCACTTTCAAAAGCCAGATGAAAAAATTCCTTAGTGATTTTTCCACAGATGACGCTCTGCTGCAATTTCTGAGTTCTTATCGCTTCACACCTCTGGGTGATCGCAGCCCTGCTGAACTCTTGCATGGCCACCAACCGCGCACTCTACTGCACCTGCTTCACCCTGTCAGGCCTTGTGCTGTGTCCCCTAGTGTGGGAAAATACTCGGTGGACGCCAACGTGTGGGCACGAGGGTATGGATCTCACCCTAAATGGATTCCAGAGGTGGTCAAGGCTCTTCGCGGCCGCCGGCTTTGTGAAATACGTACGGACGGCGGCATGGTTGTTTGCCATTACGACCAGATGCGCCCACGAGTGGTGGCCATGCCAGTGCCACCGCCCCTTCCTTCGTCTCCACCAGCCTGAGAAGCCAGTCCTGTCGCTGCTGCCAATCTACCGTACGTGTTGATGCAGGCGACGTCGCTACCGCTTCCGAGTACGCTCCAGTCGCGACGCCGCCTTCTCCGGGACCCATCTCGCTGGAGCACACCCTCAGGTCCACCACACCTATCGATGCTGCTCCGGAGTCTTCACCCATCATCTCATCCAGGAGGCAGGTTCCACGCACGAGCTTCCGTCCTGGACATTTTCAACCATACTCTCGTGTCTCTCCGCGGGATCTTCTCGGGGCCTCACAAGAGGCCACGGATGTCTCCGCACTGTCCATGTCTCCAAGGAAGTGAGTGTTTTTTTTTTTTTTCAAGGGGGGAAAAGTGTTGTGACAGTGCCACGACATTTAACAGTGCCGCCATGACAGTACGCGCAGATGGCGATAGAGGCGCTCCGCAACTCGGCTGAGCACGGGAGCGCCACCTAGCTACGAACGGTGCCTGTCGCATGTCACGGCACAGCAGTCGAATAAGAGATACTGATTTGTTATCATGTAACCAGCTGTTGTTTCTAAGTGACTGTGTTTGAATATCCATGCAGTTATTGGTGATTAAAGATTATAACAAATTTCCCTACATGTATAGCTCAGGACAGTAGCATGCTAATAGATTATGTATTTGTACAGAAAGAAGATGTAAAACAAACACATGCTTTCCCTGTGTAAATGGATTGTCAGACCATGATCCACAACTGATTAACTTACAAAACCTAACAGGGTGAATAAATCAGAAACCATTAAGTAAAAGTGTGAGGTCGCTCAACCCGGTATCTATACTGCACTTCAGAGAAAGCTTAAGAAATGTTAATTGGGGAGATGTATATGATGAGCCAAATGCTAATGATAAGTGCTACATATTTCTTGATAAATTTATATCCCTATTTGAACATTGTTTCCCAAAGAAAATTACTAAGTGTAACACCACGCACTTTTCTAAGAAACCTTAGATTATTACAGGTATTAAAGTGTCTTCAGAAAGAAAAAAAAAAAACTGTATGAGACAGCAAGAACTAGTAAAGATCCAGAAGTAGTCTTACACTATAAAAATTATAGTAACATACAGAGAAAAGTTGTATGGAAATCAAGAAATATGGATGTTAGAGAAGAAATTAACAACTCGGGCTATAAAATCAAATCAATATGGAATGTTGTTAGAAGGGAGACAGGAAAAGTAACCACTGGGGTAGGTAGTATTACTGTTAAAGAGAACGAGACCATCATAACCAACAGTACACAAGTAGCTAATGTATTTAACAATCGTTTCTTAAGTGTAGGAGAAAAAATTGGTGAGAACAGTTCAAAAGAACAAGCTAGGCAGTACATGGAAGAGTCTGTTTTGCAAAAATTTAGTCAGATTAAGTTTCACCTAACAACCTCTTGTGAAATAAATAAAATTATTAAATCTCTGGAAAATAAATGTTCTGTTGGAGTAGATGACATCTCTAATAAGATATTAAAACAATGTGGAGCAATTACAGCTGATGTTCTGAGTCGCATATGTAATGAATCACTAATCCCAGACAGGTTAAAATATGCCATTGTCAGGCCTCTCTACAAAAAGGGGGACACCAAAGATGTCAATAATTATCAGCCAGTATCCTTGCTTTCAGCATTCTCAAAAATCTTTGAGAAAGTAATGTACTCAAGTGTGGTTAGCCACCTCAACAGTAATGGGATACTTAGTAAATCACAGTTCAGATTTCAAAAGTGCTGTTCCATAGAGACAGCAATATACAGTTTCACTGTCCACCTAATAGAGTCTTTAAATAATAAAATGTCGCCAATAGGAATTTTCTGTGACTTGTCGAAAGCATTTGATTGTGTGAACCATGACATTATGTTACAGAAATTACAATTCAATGGTATAAATGGAATAGCATATGAGTGGTTTAAGTCATACATACAGAACAGGAAGCAAATAGTTTCATTATATGGGTCAAGTGATTTAAGTTCACCACCTCATCTAACTGGGGTGAAATTACAGTAGGTGTTCCACAGGGTTCAATGATGGATCTCCTTGTGTTCTTGATATATGTGAACGACCTCCATTCCTATCTGAAAAGGAAGCTGAACTGACACTGTTTGCTGATGATATGCTTGTATCATTATTAATCCAGTAAAAGAAAGTCCAACTGAAAATGATACAAATAAGGTCTTTGGAAAAGTCATTAATTGGTTTTCTGCAAATGGGCTTGCTCTAAACTTTGAAAAAACACAGTATATCCAATTTTCTGCTGCAGAAAGTACAATTCCTTCAATAAATATAACACATCAGCAGAAGTCAGTAGACAGGGTAGAGCATACTAAGTTTTTTGGTGTACATATAGATGAGAATCTTAATTGGAAATTTCATATGTTGGATCTCCTAAAGTGACTAGATTCAGCAACTTTTGCAATCAGGATAATTGCCAATTCTGAGGATATAGAAGTTAGTAAGCTAACATACTTTGCATTCATGCAGAATAATATTTTGGTGTAACTCAACATTTAGACAAAAAGTATTCACTGCTCAAAAGAAAGTGGTTAGAGTAATGTGTGGGGTTCATAGTCACACATCTTGTAGGCATCTTTTTAAAAGATTGGGAATTCTTACAACAGCCTCACACTACATCTACTCACAAATGAAATTTGTTCTCAACAACATGGACTAGTTTAAAAACAACAGTGACATTCATGATTATACTACCAGAAAAAAGAAAGACTTACACTATCCTTTGCTCAACCTATCTTTGACACAGAAAGGGGTAAAACAAAAAAATAAATTGAAATTGTATCTCCTTGACAACTCCTTCTATACCATAGATGAATTCTTCAATAGGAATAAATAAATCTATAAATATAGTATATGCATTTTGTGCCATTTAAGGGAATCGGGTAAATAATAAAAATATTAATCTTTAACTCTGTATTGTAATTTATATATATTAAAAAAATTTTGTTTCATATGTGCATTTCTTGTGCACTTGACACGTTTCACATCATAATGGCTACCGTACTGTGCAATTGATCAATGGAACACACAACCAACTAACTAACTAACTAACTCTTCTGTAGATATGAATGTATTCCTGTATGTAACTGTTTAGAAGAGGGGATATGTTATTGTTTTTCCTGTATTTGAGTAATTCTCATTTCCTCGCACTTGATATTTTGACCCCCTTATTTCTTGTGTTTTGAGAAGGAATGCAATTTCAAAGTAATCAATGAAGATGCTAGAGAATTTCTCAAACTTTTGTTGGTGCCATCTATTTGCAAAACTTCTTCCCACCTTTCTCCTGATAACAGGGAGTTGAATGTTTCTATATTGTGTGTATTAAACTGTCTCGCTGTTATAGTTCTTTTATAGTTCTGGTTGGGCAGTAACTGGCTTCGGATGGTGACAACTTGAGCATCACGATCACTAAGGCTTGTACTTACACATTTTTCAGTACAATTTATATTCACAAATATTTGATCCAAGGCAGTAGCAGTAGCTTTTGTGCTTCTTGTGGGGATTGTTATGGTCTGTTTTAAGTTGAAACTATTGAAACATTCTTCTACTAGGGAATAGGAAAACAATAGAAAGGACTGGACCCCTTTTGTTATCACTCGTTTTATTTAACAATCATATCAACAAATTCCTTTAAAACAACAATATCTTAATCCTGATTACTAATAGGAATAGTAAGTCACAGGAATTTAGTGAATCTGCTACCAATGTCTTTTTATGAAACAAAGTCTATCTCATATATAAGAAAATTTTAAAACCACTAACAATTATGCACCTGACGGTTTAAATTAAGACACACAATATTTCTGACTAGTCTTTGGACACTGAGAACTGATGTTCTCAAAAACATTTACCTAAATAACAACCTGCCAGAGATGCACCCAATAAATAGTAGGATTAAGTTAATACAAAGGCGCTTGTTTCATGCTCAAGAGTCAATCAATATCACTAAGGCTTACTAAGGCTTCAAACTTCGGCTCCAAGGCCCAGTAACACAATTGGTCAGTGCAAAGTCTTACTAACAGTTGCACAGCAACAACCTTTCACAATTGTATGTTGCTCTTGAGACAAGGTTTAATAAATATAATACATACCCAAGTAAACATAATTAGCACCAGAATTAATTAGCGAGGAGTGACACCAGGTCGTTCGAAGACAGAAAGAAAACTTAACTTGGAGAAGCCAAGACGGGAGGTGGAAGGAGCCAAGACGGGAGGTGGAAGGGGACAGTTCGTACAGGGCCCACTTCTCGAGCTTCGACCCGGAGTCACCTCCCACTACCCAGGATTTCTCTGCCCCAGTACCCATAGGTGGAAAGGTAGCACTTACTCCAAAACACCAGTCGGCCAGCTGTAACATTTAACATGTCCTTGGCAAGAGTCTCCAGTTAACTCCTCCGGCAAAGATAAGGCAGCCAAGACTCAGTACACACCACAAGCAAAGATATGAGCATGAAGGCGAGGTACTTGCAAATATGCTGGCACACCAGCAAAACGTCATGGCTCAAGTATCTGTGAGATTGAGCAATAGTTCTTTTCTTTTGCTGGTTCCAAGAAAAATCAATGTTGAAGTCCCCACAAAGCACTATTGTTTTTTGTCTAGATGAAGCCTCAAGGGCTCTTTCTGCTCATAGAACAACAGTTTATGAGAAAGCCCTCACTATGCAGGCATAAAACTACTGAATTGCTTCCATCCTAATATCTCCAAATTGCCCATTACAAAACTAAAAATGAAATTAAAATTATGGCTCCTAAACAATCTTGTATATTCAATAGATGAGTTTCTAGATTTAGTACACTTGTATGATGGAAGACCATCTATCTAAAAATACATGTAATCTCAGGTCTTAGACTGTGTCACAAACTGTAAATATTTGAATGTCAGATATGAATACTGTGTTACAAACTGTAGACTCCTTAATCTAAGTATGGCAACAACAATTTTTTTATGTATAGTCCATATATGTACTCAGTTCTCTCAACTAAATTTAGAAAAAGTTGTGTAGATAAAAGTGCCAGACAATAATATGTAACCCTAGTAAGTAAGGCTCTGACTTATCCAGAAGACTGGAACAAAAAAAAACCTTTTTTTGTAATCAGTTGATGTTGGATCAAAATAAAATAAATAAATAAATAGATGTTGAAACTTATTGATTGATTTATATTTTAATGTGTGCTCATTTTTATACCTGTACCTCATTTTTATAGCTATTTCTACATAAATAATTTGCTACTGTGTAATTTGGTATAGAAAAAGAGTCAATTTGGTCATTATTTAGCCAATGTTCTGTAATACAAAGAACATTAATAAAGTTAAGTTTTGTATGAAGATCTCTACATCTAAAACTTTCTTTGTTATTGACTGAATATTTTGATGCCAAACAGAAAGATGTTTGTTGCTGTAATTTATTTGATTGCCAGTAATGGGATTTACATCAACATTTGAGATTCCTAAGGGCACTTTTAGTATATCACTGACCTCATTCTTGCTTGGTAAGGATCTGTCATTAAAAAACCGCCTGTGGGGGAATCTGGAGGTTTCTTCTACATTGATGGAGTCTGCTTCTTTCCTTCCAATGTGCTGTGCACAACTTCTGCATAACAGGGAGATGACTGCTGTTTTGGCAAACAGAGAAGATGTGATGATTTATCAGTTTTCTTTGATGCTGTATGTCTTATCTCCGATTTCTTGACAACGCATGTGTTTATTTTTTCCACAGCAAACTGATTCCCTAGCCCATGACATGACAGGACATGAGCACATAGAATGTACCACTTCATTTTTAGGTTGCTATAGCAGTTCACATCATACACAAAATAGCCTTTCTATAAAAGCTTCCAGGCCAAATAAACAACTTGATTTAGGAATTGCACAAAATAATAAAATTTGAGCAAACAATATTATGAAAAGGAAAGTTGCTACTCACCATATAGCAGAGATGCTGAGTCACACAGATGCATAACAAAAAGACTGTCACAATATAAGCTTTTGGCCATCAGGGCCTTTACACATGACTGCAGCCTCTGCCAGCTGAAGCCACACTCGGCTGACCAACCTGAGTGGCACAGTGGTTATCACACTGCACTCATAATTGGGAGGACAACGGTTCAAACCCATCTTCTGCCATCCTGATTTAGGTTTTCCATTATTTTCCTAAATTGTTTCAGGCAAATGCCAGGATGGATCTTTTGAAAGGGTATGGCTGATTGTCTTTCCAATCCGATTGTCTTCCCCAATCCGAGCT
The DNA here is from genome assembly GCF_023864275.1 of Schistocerca cancellata. Taxonomy (NCBI): domain Eukaryota; kingdom Metazoa; phylum Arthropoda; class Insecta; order Orthoptera; family Acrididae; genus Schistocerca; species Schistocerca cancellata. Next base: position 713,403,644 of record NC_064628.1, read on the forward strand.
TGTGCTCCATCTTTAATAACCTTGTTGTTGACGGGAGGCTGCAGTCATGTGTGTAAGTTGAATTTGTATGTATGTGTGTGTGTGTGTGTGTGTGTGTGTGTGTGTGTGTGTGTGTGTGTGTGTGCATTTGTTGTGCCTATCTGCAACTTAATGTCTCTGCTAAATGAAGAGTAGCAACTTTCCTTTTCATAATATTGTTACATTCCATCCTGGATTTTCCATTGACAAAAATCTGAAAAAAATATTAATTATACAGAATTCCTTGTGTGTACTCCTGTCCCCAAAAATCAAAAGGAGTAATACCATTTAAGGTTTCCAATGTAATTGAAAATTTGCCATAATTGAACAAAATGGGAAGTCTATTGTGAACTTATTTATTTATTTTTAATGGAAATTCGTGTGTGTGTGTGTGTGTGTGTGTGCATTTGTTGTGCCTATCTGCAACTTAATGTCTCTGCTAAATGAAGAGTAGCAACTTTCCTTTTCATAATATTGTTACATTCCATCCTGGATTTTCCATTGACAAAAATCTGAAAAAAATATTAATTATACAGAATTCCTTGTGTGTACTCCTGTCCCCAAAAATCAAAAGGAGTAATACCATTTAAGGTTTCCAATGTAATTGAAAATTTGCCATAATTGAACAAAATGGGAAGTCTATTGTGAACTTATTTATTTATTTTTAATGGAAATTCTCCATGCATTTGTAGTTATCAGTATGCACCAAAATATCATGTGAATTTAAACAAAGTCCTAATGTCAGTGACTGAAAACAAATTAGCACTCAAGCCTGCATCTGCTACTGTCATGGCCAATGATATAGCCAAGTTGTCAAAATATTTAAAACTCCTTCTTAGAAAGGTATCTTCATGAGACAAGCAGTGTTTCTTAATCACAGGTCAGCTGAGACATGGCAGGAATGCCATCTCAAAATATCTGTAAATCTGCTTCTGATTGGTTTCTTAATCAGTGATTATTTGATAACAGGCATAAAAATAAAAACTAATTATAGAAAAAAATTATCCAGGGGACACTTTAACCAAAGCTGACTTTGCATCTATTTTACCTTTTAAAAAATCGACTTGTCAGTGAATAAGCTTTAAAATGGTTCCAGTTTCATTTATTTCATCTATAAATGATTTTATTCTTTAAATGTATCTCTTTTATTCTTTAAATGTATCTCTTTTATTCTTCAGATGGGAGTGGTATGCTTCCGAGTAGCCCAGTTGGATGATTATGAGTCTGTTACTGAAGATCAACTGACACAGCTGCTGTTGGCTCTAATTAATGTATCAGGGAAAGTTAGTGGAACACCAGTTTATGTACAGAGTTTCTTTTCAATCAGACTTTGTATATGCTATGACAGTGTTACAGAAGAACAAATAGGTAAGTTTCAATTATACTTTTGATTTACTTTGTGTTTATTGACGCTCTGCTGAGCTGTAATTAATGTATGCAGGCATGAGTGCATGCACACACACACACACACACACACACACACACACACACACACACACACACACACACACACACACACATTTGCATTTTATAAAGCTTGTTCCTTGTTCCAAAAAGTAAGGGAAGGCACTGGATTCAGATGTTCATTGTTTGACAGCTACAGTCCTTTAAATAGGGTGCCTCATGGTGTTTTGTCACAAAACTGAACTGGCTGACACTTCACTTGAGGATAGATGTCAACTGTCAAATGAATGCCTATTCATAAAGTTTCCAGGAATAATGAATTTAGGAATATACTTCAGCCCCTTATCTATCGTATCTGCAGGGACTGTGAATCAGCGCCCCAGTGAGGTGATCTTAGGCCCATGGCAGAACTGTCAGAACTGCCACCCTCCCCCTCCCCCTCCCCCTTCCCCCTAATAACTACTTCATACATTTTACTTTATAATTTTGTAAAGGAATTTAATTAACAAGATAACTGTTGAAAAATATTACTAAATGAACTAACAACAATGTGGAAAGAATAGTTTTCTGCTGACCATATAGAGGAGGCAATGAACTGCAGACAGGCACAATGAAAAAGACTGCTAAAATATTAAATCTGTAGACAAAAGTACTTCATCCTGATTAGAAAGCACACACACATGTACCTAAGCACAACTCATATACACATAGCTACTGTGTAAGGGCAGTAGAATCTGACTGTGACTGCATCTGACAGAGCAGCAGTCTGTTGGAATCAATGGTGAGCTTAGGAGACAGCATAAGATTGGGGGGGGGGGGGGGGGAGGAGTTATAGTTGGGTGTGGGTGGAGAAGATGCTTTCTGAGCATGCAGGAACTTGGTAGGGTGGTAGGGACAGGAGAGAGCTGTTAGGAGCAGTGACTACCAACTGGATGGGGGTGGGGAATAACAGGGCAGAGAGAGGAGAGAAGTAGAGAAGGGGAAAGGTCTAGTTGGTTCATTAGTAGGATACAAGATGTGTGTAGTACTGAAATAGAAGCATGGAAGGGAACAGGTAGGTTGGGAACAGGGACTACTGGAGGTTCAGGCCAAGGGAGTTGCAAGAATGAAGGATATGTGGTAAGGAGAGATCCCATCTGCACATTTCAGGAAAAACTGGTGTTGGTAGAAAGAATCCAGATGCCATGGGCTGTGAAGCAGTCATAAAAGTGATGCAAATCACATTGGGTGGCATGTTCAGCTGTGCCTCCAGCCACATCAAACCTACCAACCACCAACAATACCTCCACTTTGATAGTTGCCACCCATTCCATACAAAGAAGTTACTTTCATACAGACTAGCCTCATGTGGTCATCGCACCTGCAGTGACAAGCAGTCTCTCTCCAAGTATGCCAAGGATCTTACAGAGGCCTTCACAGACCAAAATTATCCTCCCAACCCTGCCTTGGAACAGATCATCCTTTTCGTACCTCTCCAGCCCCCTACAACTTCTGACATACCCACTGCAGGTCACAAAGGCGCACTCATTTCATGATTCAGTGCCACCCAGGACTGGAGCAACTGAATCACATTCTCCACCATGGTTCTGATTACCTGTCACTGTGCCTGAAATCAGGAATACCCTCCCCACTATCATCCCCACCGTCCCACAGTGGTATTCCACAACTTACTGAACTAATAGAAGGTATATGAAATGGAATAGTCGCATAGCCTCAGACATATGTAAATCAGGTGGTAGACTTTGCTTTATTGGCATAATAGTGGGCAAAGATAATTAGTCTACAAAGGAGCTTGCTTACAAACAACTCATGCAACCAACACACAAGTGTGTGAGACCCATACCAAACAGGACTAACAGGAGATATTGACCATATAAGGAGAAGGGCAGCATGAGTGATCAGAGGTTTGTTCAGTCCACTGGAGAGTGTCACAGAGATTCTAAAAAATTGAACTGGCCGGCTCTTGAAGATAGATGTAAACAATTCTGAGAAAGCATACTTACAAAATTTCAAGAAATGCTTTTAAATTATAACTCTAGGAATATATTACAGCCCCCTATGTGTCACTCCTATCCAATAGGGATTGTGAGGACAAGATTACATTAATTACAGCATGTACAATGGCATTTAAACAATCATTTTTTCTGTGTTCCGTAGGTGAGTGGAATGGAAAAACCACCATAACTTGTACAATGGGACATACCTTCTACCATGCACTTCACAGTGTTTTGCACAATATAAATGTAGATGCAGATATCCTTGTCTGTCCCTTCTCCACCTCTGCTCCCAAGCTGTTGTCTCATTGCTCATATCCCTGCAGTAGACCTAGATGCAAGACTGTCCCATACATCCATCCACCACCATCTCTTCCAACCCTGTCACAGGCATCTCCTATCCCATCGAAAGCAGGGCTACCTGTGAAAGCAGACATGTGATCTACTCAATAAGCTGTTGCCATTGGGCTGCTCTCTGCATATGCATGAATCCATCCACATGAATGATCATTGCTAAACTGTTGCCAAGAGACACTTGGACCAATCACTTGCTGAACATGTCAGCCAGCATGATGTGCTTTACTTTAATGAGTGCCCCAGAGCTCCTATCATCTCTAAACAGAACAGGTAGGAACTCCTGCTGATACATATACTTCATTCCCATAGCTCCCATGGCCTAAACTTTACCCAGTCCTTTGTCTCCCACCTACCTATCCCCTTCCTGCTTCCTGTGCACCTACAGATCCTTTCTCTTTCTCTACTACTCTCCTCCCTCCTCTCTCTTTCCCTCTATCCCCTCCGCTTCCCCCCTCTCCACCATACCCACAGTTTGGTACAGCTCCTCACACTGTACCTAATAGCATTATCCTGTCCCACCAAGCCTCTGCACGTTCTGCCAATGGATCAAACCCACCTCCAGCCATCCTGATTTAGGTCATTTCAGACAAATTTCAGTATGGTTCCTTCCAAAGGACATGGCCGACTTCCTTCCCCATCCTTCCCTAGTCTGATGGGACCAATGACCTTGCTGTTTGGTCCCCTCCTCCAGATCAACCAACCAACACTCTGCCAATCAGCACTAGCATCTTCCCCCACTCATACCATACAATCACTTCCCCCTTCTCACCTCATGCCTCCTCCTTACCTCCACAACCCACTACAGAAGACTGTTGTTCTGTGAGACATAGTCATGGGCAGGCCCTAGTGCCCTGAGACAGCTTCCATGGGTGTGTAAGTTGTATTTGTGTGAATGTGCCTATGCATTTTCTAATGCAGAAGAAGAGCTTTATTCAAAAGCTTTAATATTAATTGGCAACGGCCTTGCTGCAGTGGATACACCAGTTCCTGTGAAATCACTGATGTTAAGCGCTGTTGGGTGTGGCCAGCAATTGGATGGGTGACCATCCAGCTGCCAGGAACTGTTTCGGGGTGCACTCAGCCTGGTGATGCCAAATGAGGAGCTACTCGACCAAATAGTAGCGGCTCCGGTCAAAGACAACCATGATAACAACCAGGAGAGCGGTGTGCTGACCACATGCTCCTCCTATCCGCATCCTCGGCTGAGGATGACATGGCGGTTGGATGGTCCTGATGGGCCACTTGTGGCCTGAAGAAAGAGTGCTTTTTTTTAAATATTAATTGTGCCCATCTGTGATTCATTGCCTCCTCTATGTGGTGAATTGCAATCTATCCTCTCCATATCGCTGTTATTCGGTCCTGGACTTTCCACTGTTTGATTTATGTGAATGCCATTGATGAAAAATATTGCACACAATAAATTAAATGTATTGTTGTATTAAATATGTTAGAAATTGTATAATATTTCTATAAAAATTGAAAGTAAAATACAGCCTGTGTCTGATTTTTAATGTAAGCTACAAATTTTGTTTCCTCCCCATAAGTTATCAATAGATTAGAAATAAAAGAAACATGGTTATAATTAAGCATTTATAAAATCTCCCTTTGCAAGAACTCCATTTTTTTAAAAATTAACATTGCACTTTCTTACTTCCAGCAAAGCAAGAAGCAAGGTAGTTAAATTTTACAGTCTGCTGTCACCCATATTCAATCTTCAGTATTCTTTTTATCATCTTTAGTTACTTCAAACTGCATTCACTAAATGACAAAGTCACTTTTATTTGTCATAAATATCCTGAAAGCTCTTTTGATGTTTGGATAAGCAACTCTCAAAAAATACTTTTAAAAAGTATCCAAATGAGAGACCATGTCAGTGCTCTTCATCAGCTCTTTTTGTATGGAACTTGAAAGCATCTATTGTTTACTAGGTCCACTGTATCAATTTCTCTGTTATATTTAGCACTAAGATCAGCTGGCCATTTTTCAATATGAGACACAGACTTTTCATTTAAGGGGTTTCATTGCAGGAAATTAAAGTAAAATTAACTGGTGTAATAACATATGAGAAGAGGGGATCTGTTTTCTGTTTCACTTATTACTCTATAAAATATTCTCAAGCACTCTAGATCAGTCAGTATTACTTAACTCCACAGTCTGTAGAAAACAGAAGGTTTCAGTTAAATAATGTACCAACACTTGCTTCAGCCAGTGTCAAAGTGTCACACTGAGTGTTGTGATGTCATTGTGACACTAGAAATAATAATAAAATGAGACAAATGTTCTGAGATGGGACTAACCTCATGTGATTATATATATAATAAATGGTGAATGCAGAACCTGAAACTTGTTACTGCCGCAAAATAATTGTTCAATCAATAGCTTGTGGGTTCCCATGTGCAACTGTATGAATAATATATTACACATCAGAAAGTCACTATTTACAGGGTCCCCGAAATGTGTGGTTGGATTGGTAAGTGTTGGCTACGCTACAGTCTAGGAGACAACCAATGCATTTGTTACATTAACCCTAAAACATCCAGTCACAAAGTTCAAATTAATGTAGGCAGGAATTAGTGGAGAAAATACTCACAGCATTTTAACAAAATGGAGTTCACTTCAAAAAAAGTACGACTTTTTAGTAATCACAGTTAATAATTTTTCATCACTGAATGGAACAGTATCTTACATTTGCATAAACTTCTGGATAAATCATAGGAAAATAATTAAAGTTTCTTTAATACAGGTCTAAAGTTAAAGTTGCACAATTGCAAAGTAAGTAAATTTGGAGTGAAGATCAGTCTCAAAAATAACTGCAGTAAAGTTTTTAATCACACTATGTCGCCTAATGTGAAGCACTTGTAATAAAATGTGGCGAAAATGTTTATGTGAAATTTGGGATGAGTATTGTAGTTTAACACAAGGAAAACAATGTTCAGTCGCTATCTAATTATTTCATGCCACATTCTAAAAGACATTACCAACATCTAACTAATCCTCCACCGGTTTTATATGTAACTTGTGTAATCTGAGGTGCTGCTTCTTGACACTGTCATAGGTTCATTTTGATGTTACCGCATTGTTACATGGATATCATGTAATGGTCAAAATAAGTTTTAGTATTTCTTGTTTACAAAGGTTTTTATTTCACTAGATGCTTGGCAGCAAACGTACATCGTAGAGCTTACATCTTCCAGTTATGAAACAAAATCTGACTGCATGCTGTTGGTACAAAATTCAGCCTAAGACTGAAGTATGGTGGTGTACAAATCACATCTATTTATATGATTTTAAACAATCACTGCCATAGTTACATATTGAATTTTGCATACCAACAATTAAATTTTTTACATATATCTTCCCAAATTACAGAGATATTTACATACAATAAAAATGAATAATTCTATTCAAAGACAGGAAAGAATTTATTTCCATTAAGCCTATAAATTTCATGTTTTTTTATTGGAATAATATATTTTGCTAATTTGCATATAGTATTTAGCTGACTTAAAGAGAAATCTTGCTAACATTTTCAGACAAACAGAGTGATTAATTTTATCAAATGAAAGGCCTAGATGCTACTAATTAATTTTTGTATGAGTAGAATTTACATTTCTATGTGGTCATAGTTACAGTTCTATTAACTAACACCAATTAAACATGAATATGATTGATTCTGAGTGAAAAATCATCATGTCAATTTTTATTAGGAATTCAAACAATTTCTGGCTTCAAAACATAAAAATAGCTGTCTCTCTATGACTTGTAAGTACCGGAAATTTAATCATTAATTACTCCATAATTACAATAGGGAAATCATCCCTGTCATGTGCCTCAAGGTTGTATTGTGTGTAAATTATAATGGTACATTAGTTTTTAATCCAAAATGTTTCCTTCATTCCATTTACTGTTGAGACCAATGTAATCAATGTCAAAGTAACAGTTTAAATTAGAGTAAATTACTAATATTATATATATATATATATATATATATATATATATATATATATATATAATAGAGGGAAACGCTCCACGTGGGAAAAATATATTTTAAAAGAAAGATGATGAGACTTACCAAACAAAAGCGCTGGCAGGTCGATAGACACACAAACAAACACAAACATACACACAAAATCTAGCTTTCGCAACCAACGGTTGCCTCGTCAGGAAAGAGGGAAGGAGAGGGAAAGACAAAAGGATTTGGGTTTTAAGGGAGAGGGTAAGGAGCCATTCCAATCCCGGGAGCGGAAAGACTTACCTTAGGGGGAAAAAAGGACAGGTATAAACTCGCACACACACACACATATCCATCCTCATATACACAGACACAAGCAGCTTGTGTCTGTGTATATGAGGATGGATATGTGTGTGTGTGTGCGAGTGTATACCTGTCCTTTTTTCCCCCTAAGGTAAGTCTTTCCGCTCCCGGGATTGGAATGGCTCCTTACCCTCTCCCTTAAAACCCAAATCCTTTTGTCTTTCCCTCTCCTTCCCTCTTTCCTGACGAGGCAACCGTTGGTTGCGAAAGCTAGATTTTGTGTGTATGTTTGTGTTTGTTTGTGTGTCTATCGACCTGCCAGCGCTTTTGTTTGGTAAGTCTCATCATCTTTCTTTTAAAATATATATATATATATATATATATATATATATATAGTAGAAGGAAACATTCCACGAAGGAAAAATATACTTAAAAACAAAGATGATGTGACTTACCAAATGAAAGTGCTGGCAGGTCGACAGACACACAAACGAACACAAACATACACACTAAATTCAAGCTTTCGCAACAAACTGTTGCCTCATCAGGAAAGAGGGAAGGAGAGGGAAAGACGAAAGGATGTGGGTTTTAAGGGAGAGGGTAAGGAGTCATTCCAGTCCCGGGAGCGGAAAGACTTACCTTAGGGGGAAAAAAGGACGGGTATACACTCGCACACACACACATATCCATCCACACATATACAGACACAAGCAGACTGCTTGTGTCTGTATATGTGTGGATGGATATGTGTGTGTGTGCGAGTGTATACCCGTCCTTTTTTCCCCCTAAGGTAAGTCTTTCCGCTCCCGGGACTGGAATGACTCCTTACCCTCTCCCTTAAAACCCACATCCTTTCGTCTTTCCCTCTCCTTCCCTCTTTCCTGATGAGGCAACAGTTTGTTGCGAAAGCTTGAATTTAGTGTGTATGTTTGTGTTCGTTTGTGTGTCTGTCGACCTGCCAGCACTTTCATTTGGTAAGTCACATCATCTTTGTTTTTAAGTGTATATATATATATATATATATATATATATATATATATATATATATATATATATATATATATATATAAAAGAAAGATGATGAGACTTACCAAACAAAAGCGCTGGCAGGTTGATAGACACACAAACAAACACAAACATACACACAAAATTCTAGCTTTCGCAACCAACGGTTGCCTCATCAGGAAAGAGGGAAGGAGAGGAAAAGACGAAAGGATTTGGGTTTTAAGGGAGAGGGTAAGGAGTCATTCCAATCCCGGGAGCAGAAAGACTTACCTTAGGGGGAAAAAAGGACAGGTATACACTTGCACACACACACATATCCATCCGCATATACACAGACACAAGCAGACATTTGTAAAGGCAAAGAGTTTGAGCAGAGATGTCAGTCGAGGCGGAAGGACAGAGGCAAAGATGTTGTTGAAAGACAAGTGAGGTATGAGCGGCGGCAAATTGAAATTAGAAATTAGCGGAGATTGAGGCCTGGCGGATAGCGAGAAGAGAGGATATGCTGAAGGGCAAGTTCCCATCTCCGGAGTTCTGACAGGTTGGTGTTAGTGGGAAGTATCCAGATAACCCGGACGGTGTAACATTGTGCCAAGATGTGCTGGCCGTGCACCAAGGCATGTTTAGCCACAGGGTGATTCTCATTACCAACAAACACTGTCTGCCTGTGTCCATTCATGCGAATGGACAGTTTGTTGCTGGTCATTCCCACATAGAACGCTTCACAGTGTAGGCAGGTCAGTTGGTAAATCACCTGGGTGCTTTCACACGTGGCTCTGCCTTTGATCGTGTACACCTTCCGGGTTACGGGACTGGAGTAGGTGGTGGTGGGAGGGTGCATGGGACAGGTTTTACACCGGGGGCAGTTACAAGGGTAGGAGCCAGAGGGTAGGGAAGGTGGTTTGGGGATTTCATAGGGATGAACTAAGAGGTTACGAAGGTTAGGTGGACGGCGGAAAGACACTCTAGGTGGAGTGGGGAGGATTTCATGAAGGATGGATCTCTATTTCTTTATATATATATGTCTGCTTGTGTCTGTATATGTGTGGATGGATATGTGTGTGTGTGCGAGTGTATACCCGTCCTTTTTTCCCCCTAAGGTAAGTCTTTCCGCTCCCGGGACTGGAATGACTCCTTACCCTCTCCCTTAAAACCCACATCCTTTCGTCTTTCCCTCTCCTTCCCTCTTTCCTGATGAGGCAACAGTTTGTTGCGAAAGCTTGAACTTTGTGTGTATGTTTGTGTTTGTTTGTGTGTCTGTCGACCTGCCAGCACTTTCATTTGGTAAGTCACATCATCTTTGTTTTTAGGTATATTTTTCCTTCGTGGAATGTTTCCTTCTATTATATATATATATATATATATATATATATATATATATATATATATATATATAGACACACACACACACACACACACACACACACACACCCTCTTCGGGATAGGAGGTGAGATTGGAATAGGGTATAGGGTCTCAAGGGGTTGTGGTATTACAATAACCCCTGAAGAGGTTTGACTATTGAAGAGAGACAAAGCTCTTCTAAATCTCTGGCAAAAATTAAGGGAACATAGTCATGACTAGTGAAACGAACAAACAATTTGACAATTAGTGTGTGGAATATATCATACCATAACAAAATTTTACAAGGTGTATATGATTTTAATACAAGGTATGTGTTGTTGTGTACATGTTATATATAAAGTTTAGTCAGTCAGCTTTCCCATATACAAAATGATTTCTTTTGTCAGTATAACAGAAAAAAATACAAGTGTATAAAATTTCACAGTTTTATCATTTTTGTGCCCTTGTGATGCACTTCATTGAATGTGCTATAACATTTCTTATCACTACATTCAGTGTTCCTATATTGCTACCTAAGAAATTGTGTCTTACCTCTGAAAGAAAAAGGTTAATGTGAATTGGTTTCTCACAAGTCTCTGTTTAGTTGAGTGTCATGATATTGATATAGTATCACATAAATTATTTATTAAATAAGCAGTCACAAGTAAATTGTGGTGTCACCGCCAGACACCACACTTGCTAGGTGGTAGCTTAAATCGGCCGCGGTCCATTAGTACATGTCGGACCCGCGTGTCGCCACTGTCAGTACTTGCAGACCTAGCGCCACCACATGGCAGGTCTAGAAAGACGGACTAGCACTCGTCCCAGTTGTACGGACGACATTGCTAGCGACTAGACGTACGAAGCCTTCCTCTCATTTGCCGAGAGACAGTTAGAATAGCCTTCAGCTAAGTCCATAGCTACGACCTAGCAAGGCGCAGTTAACCATATCTGGAGAGAGTCTTACTTGTATTCACCATAAACGATGTATACCAAAAGGATGGATTAAAGTTAAGTATTCCCAAAGCAACGTACTTTTCTTATTAGCATTCATTGAGCATCCTGTTTCAGACTTCACGATATTCTGGGTGAGCTTATAGCGTGCCTATTCGGCCCTTCAAAATAACACTGTGTCGGCACTTCTGTCGACACATAACATAAATTGTGGTCACACTTTCATTTCTTCAGACAAGAACTTGTCGTAACCGGAATGCCAGATATTTGATGAAGTATGAAACTGATTTCAAAGTCAAAATTTCAGTGGACTAATGAAGTGTATCATGGTCCAAATTTAATGGTCAGAATGATCACACCTAGATCAGTGTCCTCAAATAAGTATGAATGTAGATCAGTAAACGAACTTAATTGTTTCTCAGACTAGCCCCTCTGTCATTGCGACTATTTTTCTTAATACCTTTATGAGTTTATTAAATGTAGTAAACAGTATTTCAGTATAAATTATTGTGTTTTATTATTCTTCATTTTATTCCAGCTACTTCCGATTCATTGAACTTGTATTAGCACAAAATCATCATTAGTTTACTCATATATACATATAACCCATAAATAATAAAGTATGAAAAGTAAGCATAATTTTTGGTTTAATTTAATCACTGTGTAACTTCCAATTCAGAAATATGGTGAACTGTTCAATGTAAAGAGTTATTTTGTGTATGTAATACAGTCTGACAAAACAAAATTCAAGTTGACAGCATAAAATCTAACACACTATGTCAGACAGAATGTAGATTTGTGTCCATGAATGACATATCAGAATCAAGAGTTATCCTACACCAAACCATAAAAAATACTAATTTAAAGTACATATGTGAAATTGCAAAGGAAAATTCCCTTCAGTCTGTTAATTGAGACTGAATTAGTGCACAGAGCCATGCAGAATTTATCCACGCATTGGAAATGCGATTGCAGTAAGTGACTGTAAGGCCATAAAACAAATTATGTTTGAAGAAATTTATTTACATCCTAACATGTAATGAAATTCAAGAGTTAACCTACAATGCATCTGTGTGATATATATGAGATTCAAGCTACACAAGAAACATACTGCTTCAGTACAAAGTCAAAAATCATTATGTTACAATGGAAAAACAGTTCAAATGGATATAGTATGCAGAACTATATGAAATTAGAATTTGGAATCAGACACCTCAAACCAAATTGAAACTATTCAAGGCCTATGTCTGCAACAATAGGACTGACCTGAAAAATCCAGACCATCGGGTACTAACCAGTAAGAAAGTTCACAGTCAATTAGTTTAGTATCAAAATCGATAAGGAATAAGTATGCATATATGCAAATGCATATATGCAAATCATTACGATGTGGAACTTCAAGTTCCTGACAAACATCACTTACTACCATAAGACAAACAGTATTAGGAGCACAATAACTCTGGGATATAGCAAAAGCATCAACAATGAATACAACTAACATCAAATATGGAAAAATCTTCCAGATAGGTAATATTATTCATGTTCATATGAATGGTTCTTTGAAGATAAGTTACATATGTTGGCACTTAAATGATTCAATAGGAAAAGCAATGTAAGTATTCCATAACATCATGAACAGGCAGTTGGGGAACACAATGACAAAACTGTGTATACCACTGATATCATGACACTGATATGAGAACATATCCAGACAAAAGTGGTTCAACATGTGTGTATATATAGTAATTCACCCACTACACAAAAAGGGCAACAAGACAGACATCAAAAATTACAGAGGAATTTTCCTGATACTTTCGAAGCACTTTTAAACAAGATAGAATCCCAAGCAGATCCAATAATTGGTGAATACCAGGCTGCAGTCAGAAAAGGATGATCATGTGTGGAACAGTTCTGGTGCTTAAAGACAATATTACAACTGAGAAAATGCAGAAACACAGTAATTACATTCATTGACTTCAGGAAAGCATATTATTCAGTGGACCGTGAAACCCTGTTTAAAGTCATGGAAGAATTTGAGATCAATCAAAAGACACAAAAATCACAGAATAGACACTTACAGGAAAAACATCCAAAGTGAAATTCAGGGGTGAAACACCAGAATCCATCAAAATCAAAACTGGAGTCTGACAGAGGGATGGACTATCCCCAATGCTTTTCAATATTGTTCTAGAAAATATATGGAAAAACAGCCAGAAAATAAATCCCCTTTAATCACAAAACATGGTGAAATTGCAGAAGTCTGCCATTTTCAATACCTCAGAGAAAGTATACAGTCCTCAGGATTAAACCGAATCACCAATGAACAAAGAATCACTGCGCTCCAGAAAGCCTACAAGCTAATGTTGATGCATTACAACCAGAAGTGCAAAATTAAGGCACTACAGGACAGTGATTCTTCCAGAAGCAATCTGCACAGCTGAAACAATGGTGATTGATGGTCATTCAAAAATTAGGGAAGTAGAAAAGCAAGAAAGAAAAATTCTCAGGAAGATTTATGGGGCAATCAACAAAAATGGCATTTGGATGAAGAGACCACAAAATGAGCACTATATAAAGACCAACACAGTAACAGACAAAATCAGAAAACACTGGGACAAGTTTTATACACATATCTACAGGATGTAAGACTCCAGAACAGCAAGGAAACTTTTCAATATTATAACAAAGAGTAAATGCAGCACAGAATGGCTGAAAGAAGCCCAGAGCGATCTGCAGCAGATCAACATAAAAAATTTCGAAGACCGTACTGAGTGCTGGAATAAAATCACAAGTGTGAAGTTTGAGGGAAGAACATCGTAACAGCCTGATAAAAAATGGACAGAAGAACAGAAGAAGGAGCATTCTGAGAAGATGAAGAGTTTTTGGGAATCAAAGAAGGAAAATGTCTGGAAATGAAATTATGAATTCCAGTTCAATCGCTCTCATAAAGGGGAACAATATAGAGAATATGTTGATCAGTTGGTCATGTACAGAAAATGTAAATGTTTAACATGAGCATGAAAATACCACATGACAATGTTAAGCATGAAAGCACTAAAGAACATATATGATGGATGCTAACAACCAATACAGAAAGCATGACACAAAGCATTTACAGAATCATATGTAGATAAAGGCACAAGCATAGTGCAAAGCTGTATAATACTTTTGACATACTGAAAGATAGCTTAAACTCCAAGCGTGATTGATGTGTCAAAGAAACAGTTGATGACTAGCCAGAACATCCAATCAGTCCTATCTGGCTGATGCCTTTATCAGACTAATCAGCCAACATATATATTCTATAAAGACTGTGGTAATCTGCAACCATGCTGCCAAAATCGACTAATAAGGCTATTGTCACCCCAGGACAACAGCAAGCAAAATACTCCTAAATCATATTAATCAAAAGCTTTTAAAGACAACATCAAATTCACTGCAGTGCAATACAATTCATTATAGTCAAGATAAAGTAAATAACAAGTAAATCATTGTAATCCACAGAATACATGTCATGTATAAACTTCACATAGCAGGACAAGTGTATGCAATGTAAATTATGTAAAATGATGCTAAAAATCTTCACAATAATCATTCTGAGTATTCCATCATGTATGTACGAAGTATTTCAGATTCATGTAGTGTTGAATGATTGCAGAAATCATAAAGACGTGAAATGATACCAAATGATATATGAGACCAAGATTATACCATCGTTCCTGCTGATCAACTAGAGTGTTAAGTAAACAAAAGTATGTGTATTATCCAGTTGGCTATACTTCTCTTCCAAATTTATATTTATGTCAGTTCCTGTCAGTAAAGATGAGATAAGATACTATTAAATTAGCAAAGCATTTCATGCACTAAGAAGTGATTTAGACATGTGGCTAGAAACTAAGTGTAAATGGTGTAAATAAGGCATGTAGTACTGAAGCATAAAGATGTTGAAGCAGATACTACATCAGCTGGGGCTATTGTGCTTGCAAGACACATGGTACACACAGAGAGTATACCCCTGAGGGTTGAGCAAATTGAACCCCAGAAAATATCATCAAAGCAAAGTGTATCAAGTAAATTATTGTACCTCATATAATCAAACACAAATATCATGAATCAAAATAGATAATCAAAATCAGCATGAATGCAAAGAATAGAAATGTGTATAAATACACTCCTGGAAATGGAAAAAAGAACACATTGACACCGGTGTGTCAGACCCACCATACTTGCTCCGGACACTGCGAGAGGGCTGTACAAGCAATGATCACACGCACGGCACAGTGGACACACCAGGAACTGCGGTGTTGGCCGTCGAATGGTGCTAGCTGCGCAGCATTTGTGCACCGCCGCCGTCAGTGTCAGCCAGTTTGCCATGGCATACGGAGCTCCATCGCAGTCTTTAACACTGGTAGCATGCCGTGACAGCGTGGACGTGAACCGTATGTGCAGTTGACGGACTTTGAGCGAGGGCTTATAGTGGGCATGCGGGAGGCCGGGTGGACGTGTGTGATGTTTCTTAAACAAAATAGCTTATGTGACTTTGGATAAATTAACCTAAATGCATTTGAATGTGGTATCTCTAAGATCTTGGATAGTGCGATGTATATATTGAAGAACTTTTTTATTTCTTTGTTAATTGCTTTTGATTTTTTGTAACTTGTAGTTAACGTGAGGTCTCCTACTTTAAACTATGTGACTTTAAGATTTTTGTCATGCCTTTTCTTCCTTTTACCATGATATGCTTCCATATTTTTCTTTCCCATCTCTTCCCTCTCATCAGCAGCTAACTCTGTACATGTTGGAAACTAAACCAATTCACCTAGTAAGTTAGCAGGTTTGAGGTTAAAATTAACTTCATATAGTGTGAATCCAGTTGTAGTATGCTGCAAATTATTTAGAATGTCTTTAAATTTCCTTATACAAGTGTACCAATTCATATGATCCTTGGAATAGTATGTTCTGCACAACCTACCAATTTCCCTCATATACGTCTCCATAGGATTGCATGATGGAGAATAAACAGATATTAAGATGTCATTAATGTTCTCATTTTCAATAAATTCTTTGCATGTATGAGGTGTGAACTTACTTCCATTACCTGACACTGAAGCATGTGGTTTGCCAACATTCCTAAAATAATCATTAATAAAACACTGAATAATTTTCTTACTTGTAGCTTTTTTCAAAGGGTACAGCTTTACCACTTTTGAAAACAAGTCTACAGTAACAAGCAAATATGTGGAGCCTCCTTTAGTATGGGGAAGTTGACCAAATATGTCAATTCCCACCAGTTCTGACTTACTTGTGGAATTATACTCTGCATGAAACCTTTATGCTTTTGGTTGGTAACCTTTACTCTCTGACAATGATCACAAGAACTCAAACACTTCCTAACCCTCCTGGAGATATTATCAAAGTACACATTTTCCTGTATCTTTTGGATACACTACAGGGATCCACAATGGCCAAAATTCTTATGTATATAGTTAATCAAAATGTCAATATATTGTCTAGGCCAATAAATCTTCCTCTTATTCAAATTTCGACTACTTCTTCCAAATAAAATTCCTTTAAACACTTGGTAATACTGTTTTACCTTATCACATCCTGTCTTAACTATTAACTATGTACCTCTAGACTAGATTCCATGTTTCATCCTGATTCTGATTACATCTCAGTTCTTTGCGGATTCTCACAATTTCATTCTCTTCTTTAATACCTTGAACGTACATGATCCTAAAATTCTTATTCTCTCAAATATACTCACTATCCATGTTAACTCCTACTGGTAATCTAGACAGATTGTCATCAACTACATTCTGATCACCTCTAATGTATTGGATTGAATAGTCAAATTGCAATAAAAAAATTGACAACTTTGTAATCCTACTTGATATAGTTTGCACTCCCAAATGTAGCACAAAGCTTTATAGTCTGTGTATACAATGACTTTGTCACCAACTAAATAATTCGGAAATTTTTTAAAACCATATACAATGGCTAAAAGTTCCTTCCAGGTTCAAAAATGGCTCTGAGCACTATGGGACTTAACTTCTAAGGTCATCAGTCCACTAGAACTTAGACCTACTTAAACCTAACTAACCTAATGACATTACACACATCCATGCCTGAGGCAGGATTCGAACCTGTGACCATAGCGGTCGCGCTGTTCCATACTGTAGCGCCTAGAACTGCTTGGCAACCCCAGCCGGCTACTTCTAGCTGACTGAATAATTTTTTTTATGCTTTTGTAAATGTCTACTGGCAAAACTAATAGCACAGTGCACAGTCTCTCCTTCAACTTCCTTCCGTTGAAATAAACAAACACCTAAGCCATAATCACACCCATCAGTCATTTTACCAAATGATAAAGATAAGTCTGGTCTATATGAGATTTCACTATTGACAAGCTGTCTTTTAATCTCATTGAAAACTGCTTGATATTCGTTAGTCCATTCCCAAATGCTGATCTTTTTCGAAAGCACAAGAAGATAAGGTGCATTTAAAGCTTGTGTTCTTACATATTTCCTATAGAAATAGCATAAACCATAAAATGATATAAGTTCCTTCTTTGATCTTGGTTTAGGGAAATCTGCAATGGCCAACAATTTGTCTTTTTCAGGTAGAATTCCTTCCTTATCAAAAATATGCCCAAGAAATTTCATCTCTCTTACTCCAAATTTACATTTTTCCAATTTTAATGACATACCCTCTGTCTAAATTTTATTACAATTCCTTTCAGAATTTCCATATGTTCATCCCAAGTTTTACTGACTGCCAAAATGCTGTCCACATAAATGGCTAATTTTGAAAGTAAGTCACTTCCCAAAACAAAATCCAAGTCCCTGATAAATTCAGCAACTGATAAGATTAATCCAAAAGGTACTACACAGTAATGAGTTAAAACAAGTAGTAAGCAGGTTAACTGAAAATGAGTGGTGTGAATCATGATAGTGTTACGGTGCTGCGGGCACACTTAGAATTTGTCCAGTGCACAAACCTTCGGGTAAAGTCTGGCATCAATGGGCCAGTGCTGTGGCCACAGTGATATCAAAAGGACTGGAGCAGAAGTGCCTGGAACCCTCCACCTTGCGTCGCCTTGACACTTCAAGACATTACAATGCCGGGGCTGTATAAAGCCCACCCTGCTGCCACAGTCATTCAGTGTGGATAGTTTCATTCAGTGCATGCTGCAGATGTGTTTAGTGTTCCAACTTTAGTGTCTAATGGTCTATTTTATATGACTAATTTTATTTGTTTACTTAAGTCTCTTAGTATATTGTGAATTAAGTTTGCAACTGATAAATTTGTTACGAAAAAGGCGCACTTGGAAGTTGATGATACTGCAAGCCAACCTCAACCATTATTGTGTCATCAAATGCTTCATCATCTTCAGGCCCAAACCATTCACAGCCAAAACCTTGACAATCCAGAAAGGAAAGATCATTTCAGAAGTCTTGGTTGATCAAATATACATGGCTAGAATATGGAGCACCTACTGAAAAAGTTTCTTGCAAAACTTGCAAAGAGGTAGATGCTAAAAATATATTACAATTTTCTTCAAAAAAAGAAGATGCATTTACTTCTGTAGGGTTTTCTAACTGGAAAAAGGCTTTGGAAAAATGCCATCTTCATGAAAATACGTTTACACATAAAGGAGCTGTTCTGAAACTAAATTCTATCACTAACCGAAGTGTGGCCTCCCAGTTGAATGAACAGTTAGATAGTGATGTGAAGAAAGTCTGTTTAGTTCATGAGACAGTTTTTACTGCTGTGCAATTTCTATGCCAACAAGGACTATCAATTAGAGGGCACAAAGACGTTAACTCAAATTTTTTCAGTTGTTGTAATTCTAAAAGAGTGACATACCTGAGTTTAAAGATTGGTTAGGGTGTTCGGGGTATAAGTGGATGTCCCATGATATTCAAAACAAGATCATTGATCTATTAGGAAAGACTGTGCTGAGAAAGGTATTGGCTTCAGTCAAGAAGACTGAACATTTTTCTATTATGGTTGGCAAAACAAGTGATTCTTCGATTCACGAACAAGTGTCATTTTGTATTCATGCTGTAAATGATTCCTTAATAATCAATGAAGACTTTATTTGCTTATACGAGACCCCCAAAACTGAATCACAAACTCTGTTTAGTATTTTAAAAGACATTTCTGCTCATCTTGATTTGTCAATGGATAACTTAAGAGTACAGTGCTATGATAGTGCCTTGAATATGAGAAGTAAGTTCAAAGTACTAAAAAAGTTAGTTTTGGATAGACAGTCAAAAGCACATTGTGTGCACTGCACTGCTCACAGTTTAGACTTGGCAGTTGTAGACAGTCTCCACCATCTTATGTCTAAGAGGGATATTATGGCTTTAGCCAAGGACTTAATGAACACCGCAAGGAAATCCAACAGAAGGATGGGACTTCTCAGAAGCATACGCTGTGAGAACACCAATGACCAAGTTTGTCTACGACCCCTTTGCTTGACTTAATGCAAGCTTTTAGTATCTTGAGAATATTGAAAAAATTTGAAGAACTTCTAGAGTTTTTTGAAACATTTTCTGCAGAGGATAAAAACAGAGGCAGGTTACAAATGTGCAGGCTGCCTTGAGTCTATGTTACAATTCAAAACTTATTTCTTTTTACGTCTTTATTGTCATACAATGAACCCAGTAGAGGATGTTAATGAAAAAATTCAATGCCCTCACCTAAGTGTTGCAGATCTGGAAAAAATATATGAGGGCTTGATTTGTATATGGAATGGAAGGTGAGGTAGTTTTGAACACTTTTGGGAATTGTGTTTAAAAGAAAAACCTTCACAAGTTGATTATTCTTTGCTTCCTCAGAATCAAAGTACACCAAAGAAGTACGAAAACAACAAAGCCAGCTCACAGCACACTTTTAAAACCCAAAAGGAATACTACACAGCTATTTAGATTGAAGTTTGTGAAATGGTGCAATCTTGCATTACTGAGCAGTTTGCTTCAACTGGACTCACACAGGTCAATGCAGCTGAACAAGAGTGCTTGCTTTTAGTAAACAGAGGTGAAACAAATTTGGAAAAATCAACAGAGTTTTCCAAAAATGACCTAGACATTGAGAGACTGTGCTTACACTTGAATATGTTAGCCAATAAAAAACAACTGGTCCAAAAAAACATGCATGATGTAAGAAAGTACATTACACAAGAGCTTGCAGTTGGAGAAATGTTATGTGAAGTAGTGAAGTGCATTAAGCTTCTCCAAGTAGTTCCAATCATGACAGCAACAGCAGAACTGTCATTTAATGCCCTTAGACACCTGAAGTCATATCTCTGATCAACAATGGGACAGAAGCAATTGAACAACTGGGCTGTTCTTCATGCCCACCGAGATGTTTTGGATGAATTCGATATCCAACCAGTCATCAACGACTTCATATTCAGGAATCCAGTCAGACAGTCGACATCAGCACCTTTCTAAAGACACTCTAGCCCCATTCCATATCACATGAATACCTACAGACTGATATGTCTGTCTACTACTTTACACATGCCAAAATGACATACAACTATGTAAGAGATAAGAAGAATACCAGTATCACACATCATGATTAATGTCCAGATTACAATAACATACTACCAGTTATCTCAAGATCAGTCTCCAGTCATGCCAAAGGTGTGTACACTCCATTGTTCATCACTTCTTCTTTATCTGTTCAGAATAAATCCAATACATCTTCACTATTCTTGGGTAACCTGTTTCACTTTGACATCATCAAAATCTTCACTTTGTATAAGGTTGTAATTGGTAAGACTTTTGGTTACATAAATATTTATGAAAAGTTAACCATCTGGAAAGTACAAGATACATATTACTACACAAACAGTTCATCACACTTAAATAGTACAATCCACCATAACACTTCTCCCCACATTTCTTTCTTGAATAAAGTACCATTTCAACTAAGTAGTAATGCTGAATGACAACACTGTTTCTGATCTCTCCATATTTCTTTTACTCACTTGTAAGTCAGATCTCCATCTTGCTCCTTAGCAACATTTTCCAGAGAAGATGTAATCAAATTGCTAAAAGAAACATTTTGCAAGTAAGTAATACTAAAATTGTCTACATGGAGATCCTCCTCAGGCTCATTTTTTAACCCTAGTGGAGACCTCTAAACTGCATCAGCAACACTGTTGAACCTACTGGGAATGTAAACTATCTTGAAAATGAATTCTTGAAGATGCAATGCGCAACTGGTCAAACAACGATGAGTTAATTTCTCACTTATGAAAAATTCTAATGCTCTGTAGTCAATTATGGTTTTAACCATTACTTCAAACAGATATGATTTTAATTTCATGAAGGCATATACAACAGCTAAGGCCACCAGTTCGGTCACTTCATGAGTACCCAGTTTGCAAATGCAAGTGTATGGTGCTACACGACTCTGTCTGCTTCAGATTCCTGATACAACTCAGCACTAAGACCTACCCTGGAACTCTTCGGTCTTCTTGTTTTCCAGTGCGCAAGAGTGTAACATGGCCAAAATACTCAAAATTATGAATATTTTGTAGAAACCGGTTGACCTCAAGAAAATATGAACTTGTTTCCTTTTCTTAGTCACTGGGAGGCCTCTAATGACTTTTTCCTGGATTGGGTAAAATATCTAATGTTGTTACAATGTAGACAAGAAGCCTTGCTTGCTTCCACCCAAATTCTGACTTTCCTAAGTTAACAGTCACCCGATATTCTTTAAAAACACCTATCAGCCAATTCAACACCTCATTGTGATTCTCACAGCTCTCTTATGCAATTAACATGTCAACATCATATGTTGTCAACAACTTCTTTAGATCCAATAGAAGAATACTATTAAAGCCTCTAATAAATGTAGTTAAACTAACATTCTAGCCAAAAGGTAACTTGTGGAATCAGCGGCAGCAACCGTAGCATAAGAATTCTGAATACTTCTGGCATGAGGGATCTGTCAGTAACTGGGTTAGATAGATTGTAGTGAGAACCTTAACATCATGACATTTCTGCACTAAACCTATTGTATTAATCTGTCTGGAATCTAACAGTATTCTAATGTCATTTTCTCTTTTTCACACAACCAACAGTGGATTATTATAAGAGCTGACCTCTGGTTCAATCACTCCTTGCTGTAATATTACCTCAGTTTCAGCTTCAACTTTCTCTTTGTAATTTATTGGTATAGAGTATGGTTTTACAAAGAACCTTATGTTCTCTAACTTTAAATTGATATGAACATCCATTAATAGGTTTTTGATATTCAGAGAAGACAGAAGAATAATGGCATAAAACTTCTTTTCACTACTTCATCAGCCTCTTCTATGTATTCAGTGTATTCTGAATGTCCTGTTCAGCACTTAGACCCTTGTTGTGGTCTAGTAATAAAATGGTGATAGAAGTATTCTCTTTCACAAGAGACATCCACTCAAAATATACTTTTCACTTCATTAAAAATTTAAGGCAATTATCTCATTCTTTTCTCTAATGCCATATTCAACAAAGCACAGCTTCAGTGTTGACCCATTATACTCCAACAACACTCTGCACAATGCCTGAAATCTGTTACTACTTGGTCTGTAGACAAGAAGTCCACATCTAATATAGAATCAGTTACTAGTTTTTGCACAATCACAAAATTTCCATAAAACCTTTTTGCCTATCACAAAAATTTGACACACACGTGTTTTATTACAAGAACACTCTTTCCTGGAATTGTATCTTTGATCTTAATTAGTGGCAAAGGATGTGTTGACTAAGAACCTATCCTATTACACTTCTGAAACACAGCTTCACTCACCGAAGACACCTGGCTGTTGGTGTTAAGTGTAAAACCTGGAACAATTCCATTGATGTCTAACAATGCAGTATTATATTCACTTTGTCATATCTCTTCATCTCATCATTCACCAGTTTACAGCCCGCTCCCTGGTAGCTGAGTGGTCAGTGCAACAGAATGTCACACATAACACCCCGGGTTCGATTCCCAGCTAGGTCGGAGATTTTCTCCACTCAGGAACTGGGTGTTGTGTTGTCCTTATCATCATCATTTAATACTCATCGACATGCAAGTCACTGAAGTGGCGTCAATTCGAAAGACTTGCACCAGGCAAATGGTCTACCCAATGGGAGGCCCTAGCCACAAGGAATTTCCATTTTTACCAGTTTGCATTCATGTTCTTTTGGTTGGTAGCTCTCAATGTGGCTGCAGAATCCAACTGTCAATCATGTGATGGCCTAATGTCCATTCATACATTATTTCTTGGTGATCTGATTTCCACTAACATATCCATGCCACGATTTTTATCATGGCAGTGCCTGGTTCCATTACCACCTCCATTACCTTGGTTACTGAGATTTCTACCATACCAGTCTGCTGTACTTACTTCATCTATAATCATTATTCTTATTCCTCTTATATCTATTATTCCCTGACCTCCAGCTGTCATGCTCCTACATGTAATATCATTAATTATTTCACTGCAATCGTAATTTATTCCTTGACAAAACTTTGAATTTGGGTATTGAAACTGGTTGACATAGCAATCCTAAAAATTTTGTACCTCAGAGTCATAGTCCTAAGCCAGAATTGTTATAATTTTTCATTGTAAGGATACTACATTTAACTCTGTCCTGCACTGTTTCAGACCAATATGGAGATAAAAATATTTGTCTCAACTCTTAATGTAATTCACACAATCTAATTAATTTATGGATTTATAGTGTACATTAAATTTCTAGGTAACCACACATAAATTCATCCTTATGACTATCTGATAAAGTAGGTGGTAGAGAAAAATCAAATTATTAAAACTGTGTGCCAGACTGAGACTCGAACTCGGGGCAAGTGCTCTACCAACTGAGCTACCCAAGCACGACTCACAGCCCGCCCTCACAGCTTTACTTCTGCCAGTATCTCATCTCCTACCTTCCAAACTTTACAGAAGCTCTCCTGCGAACCTCGCAGAACTAGCACTCCTGAAAGAAAGGATATTGTGGAGACATGGCTTAGCCACAGCCTGGGGGATGTTTCCAGAATGAGATTTTTCACTTTGCAGCAGAATGTGAGCTGATATGAAACTTCCTGGCAGATTAAAACTGTTTTCTATCATACCCATGGCGGGTGGTGTATTCTGAAGAATGCTTCTTTTGTTCACCAAATTAGCCTTCTGGACATCGGTAAAAATGGCGTTTCTCCCCATTCTACATTACAGTTATGAAACAGATTCTGCTGGTGGATCTACACCACATGAGATCCTATCTGTATTGTGACTTTAGTGAGTGGCACCCAGAGGAGGCTCCTCAAAGAAATACTTGTTGACCAGGTGGAAGCAACCTGCACAGTTACCAGGTTGTGCCTTCAGAGAATTCTCCAGGTGGTGGACTCCTCTGTACAGTCTTAGACATAAAAACTGACCGCTGGCCGGACGCCACAGAGACTAAAGTCCGAGTCGTTCACTTAAGGTGGCCAATAAAACTGACCGCCCCGGCCATCTGCACAATCTGGCTACACTGTAAGATGCGGAAGTGTTAGAAGGAAGTGTTGTCTACTGCCGAGATAATATGGATGGAGTGAGCCCGTGGTCTTGCGGCAATCGTCGTGCATTCTAAACGTAGAGTCGCATGTTCGCGTCCAACTGTAATTTTTTTTTTTTTTTAATCACATTTCCGTCTAAAGTTATGAGTCTGATTAAACATCGAAGACAATTCGCTTAACATTCTACCCACCCGCAATAACAAGTGTTCCAGAAACAATTCCGCAGGACAGCTCGTGGCTGCGTCGCGATCATAACAGCTTACGTTCGGGCGTTTCCTCGCGCTGCAGCGGCTACCGGCCACCGGCCAGACGCCACCCGCTGCCTGAAATCCCGCGCCGCCCATGTGAAGGCGGCGCCACGCTGTCAGTATATGTATCAGTGCCATTTTCGAATTTGAAGTTCTAGTTATTATCATGCTGTTAAGCATTGGATTTTGCATACTCGAAAATCGTGGACTAGGATTAAGCATTGTAAAATTGAATCGCAAGTGGAAAAAGGTGTAACATCTGCAACACAACATTTACTTTGGTATAACAGAAGGGTGAATGTAGAGGGGGCAGCTAGAAAGATTTGAACTGTGTTTGGAGCGAGTTCTTTTGGGAAAAATATGCCAGAAAAAGGTATTCTTGTTTCAACAAAGATCGTTCTGCCATGAATGATTTTCCACATTAAGGAAGTCTCGACTACTGATATATGTGACAGATTACCATTTTACCATCATGCGACATTTGCATTCAACAGGCAAAGTTCAGAAGTCTGGTGTAGGAGTACTGCATGCTCTAATTCGTAACAACAAAAATCAACGGAGTGACTATTATTGAACGTCATCAGGTCGCTCATTGAGCATTCCTATGCAATACTGTTACTGGTGACGTGTTATGATGCCTTTATCGTCAACTTCCTAAGAAGAAATGAAAGACTGAGCCCCACCAAAAGACGTAGACTAGAGGAAAGAGTGGTGTGAACATAATATTTTACATATGATAGCTCCAAAAGTGTGTTTTGGGCTACGAATTCTGCCCCAAGGGGTGTGTGCAACACTGCTGGAATTTGTTATCAACAACTGAGACACCTTTCGGTCGCAGTGTAAGAAAATCGAGCAACAAAACTACATCACCTATGCTGCTGCATGATAACACACTCTGTTAATTTTAGAAATAAAACTATCAAACTATCCAGGAGACTGATAGGAAAGTCGTCTCTCAGGGACTTGTATTGATAGGGAAGTCCTCTCTCAAGCACTTGTCCCTCTCGTCATATATTCGCAAAATATTACCTTTCCCGCTCTTGATCGATCAACCGTCAAACCAGTTCATATCTAGACGAAAATACTCTTAAAAGTCCTATGGTTTAATGACATCGTTAAAACAAGTAGGTTTCTACAGGTGTAGAATTTTTAAACAACTGTAGCATTGTCAGATTGTTTTAGATATCGTGAAAGAAAATTAAGCTGATGATTAATTTCTCTTTGATTATTACTGTTGCGTTTAGTAAACTAATGGAAAATGCAAATAAAATATTCACTATACTAATACAAATTAAATTCAGCTTACTACAGAAACATCACGACGGCAGCCTATCTTAATAAAGCATTAAGTTCAAAAATGGGTCAAAGGGCTGTGAGCACTACGGGACTAATTTTTGAGATCATCAGTCTCCTAGAACTTAGAACTATTTAAACCTAACTAACCTAAAGACATCGCACACATCCATGCCAGAGGCAGGATTCGAACCTGCAACCGTAGTGGTCGCGCGGTTCCAGACGGCAGCGATGCATTAAGTGTCTGTAAGACGATTAATCCTATTTTAACACGAATTAGTATGATATTACCGAATTTAGACATCGAAAAGATCTGTATTTACTTCATTTCCTGTATCATTCGCAAGTACACTCCTGGAAATAGAAATAAGAACACCGTGAATTCATTGTCCCAGGAAGGGGAAACTTTATTGACACATTCCTGGGGTCAGATACATCACATCATCACACTGACAGAACCACAGGCACATAGACACAGGCAACAGAGCATGCACAATTTCGGCACTAGTACAGTGTATATCCACCTTTCGCAGGAATGCAGGCTGCTATTCTCCCATGGAGACGATCGTAGAGATGCTGGATGTAGTCCTGTGGAACGGCATGCCATGCCATTTCCACCTGGCGCCTCAGTTGGACCAGCGTTCGTGCTGGACGTGCAGACCGCGTGAGACGACGCTTCATCCAGTCACAAACATGCTCAATGGGGGACAGATCCGGAGATCTTGCTGGCCAGGGTAGTTGACTTACACCTTCTAGAGCACGTTGGGTGGCACGGGATACATGCGGACGTGCATTGTCCTGTTGGAACAGCAAGTTCCCTTGCCGGTCTAGGAATGGTAGAGCGATGGGTTCGATGACGGTTTGGATGTACCGTGCACTATTCAGTGTCCCCTCGACGATCACCAGTGGTGTACGGCCAGTGTAGGAGATCGCTCCCCACACCATGATGCCGGGTGTTGGCCCTGTGTGCCTCGGTCGTATGCAGTCCTGATTGTGGCGCTCACCTGCACGGCGCCAAACACGCATACGACCATCATTGGCACCAAGGCAGAAACGACTCTCATCGCTGAAGACGACACGTCTCCATTCGTCCCTCCATTCACGCCTGTCGCGACACCACTGGAGGCGGGCTGCACGATGTTGGGGCGTGAGCGGAAGACGGCCTAACGGTGTGCGGGACCGTAGCCCAGCTTCATGGAGACGGTTGCGAATGGTCCTCGCCGATACCCCAGGAGCAACAGTGTCCCTAATTTGCTGGGAAGTGGCGGTGCGGTCCCCTACGGCACTGCGTAGGATCCTACGGTCTTGGCGTGCATCCGTGCGTCGCTGCGGTCCGGTCCCAGGTCGACGGGCACGTGCACCTTCCGCCGACCACTGGCGACAACATCGATGTACTGTGGAGACCTCACGCCCCACGTGTTGAGCAATTCGGCGGTACGTCCACCCGGCCTCCCGCATGCCCACTATACGCCCTCGCTCAAAGTCCGTCAGCTGCACATACGGTTCACGTCCACGCTGTCGCGGCATGCTACCAGTGTTAAAGACTGCGATGGAGCTCCGTATGCCACGGCAAACTGGCTGACACTGACGGCGGCGGTGCACAAATGCTGCGCAGCTAGCGCCATTCGACGGCCAACACCGCGGTTCCTGGTGTGTCCGCTGTGCCGTGCGTGTGATCATTGCTTGTACAGCCCTCTCGCAGTGTCCGGAGCAAGTATGGTGGGTCTGACACACCGGTGTCAATGTGTTCTTTTTTCCATTTCCAGGAGTGTATTATGAAAATGTGGCATTTCATAGATAAAATTATGTATTCACAACAACAAAAAATATGTTGGCAGAAAACAAAAGTCGCATTATGAAACTGGCAGTACCGTAAGGTTTTCGCTCTGACACTAAGGTTTACTATAAGTAGCAAGACGAATTTTGCTCGAGCGTTATCTTACGATTCCCTTATTGAATTTGTATCTGCCTGCTTGTAGCTCAGCTTCAAAAGAATTAAAAATTTGTTTTTTTCCTAAAGTGGGAAGTTATCCTTTTGTGGTTGAATTGTTGGCAAATGTCAGTCAGACGTGTGCCGTTGGTCTAAGCGTTTCGGTATGTTGAATTTGTACCAATGATTTTTCTACGGTTTTTTTTTTTTTTCATTTCCAAATAGAGAGTGAAGTCTCCCGTCAGTATTTTCACGTCATCTTGGTGAATTTTGCTCATAGTATTTTCGAGTGTGTTACAGAAGTTTTCGACATTTTTGGTGTTTTTCTTATTTTCGATGTTGGTGGGGGCATGTGCATTGATGAGTGTATATTTTTTACTGCGGCTCTGAATGAGCATAGTCATAAGTTGATTGTTGATGAGTGTGATTTCTTTGACAGAATTGATGATACATCTGTGTTCGAGAAATGCCATGCCCAAAATTGGTACGCCTTTCGCTACCTTTTGTTGCATTTTGCTCTTCAAGATGCAATGTTTCCGTAATGCAAAGTTTCATTGTCAGTTAGTCGTGGTTCTTGAAGAGCAATGATGAGAATTTTTTTTTCGGTCGATTGATGAGAATTTTTTGTCGCTCGATTTATTATGTGAGATTATTTAGTTTTCGTATTTGGATCAATGTATCCATGTTTTGTTATAAAAAATGATCTTGTGTGTGTGGAATCTTATGGGACTTAACTGCAAAAGTCATTAGTCCCCTAAGCGTACACACCACTTAACCTAAATTATCCTAAAGACAAACACACACACCCATGCCCGAGGGAAGACTCGAACCTCCGCCGGGACCAGCCGAACAGTCCATGACTGCTGCGCCACAGACCGCTTGGCTAATCCCGCGCGGCGTGTAGTTTTCAAATGCATGTTTTCTGCTTGTAGGGAAATTTACAAGAGATCTTCAATATTCTCTGCCGTGCTAACCTGGACTCCCCAGAATCCGAAATTCCAACTGCAGCCTGTCGACAGCCGGGTTGTGTACCAGCTGGGGTAAAGTTGACTTTCCTTGCACAATTCATGTTTGCTTGTATTTCATTGGTTTGGCCTGGGTGATTCCAGGACCGGACAAGTCCAGAGGGTGTTGAAGCCTTTGGAAGCAAATATTTTCAGCCGAGCTCATTGAGCAAACAGAGGATGACGAGAGTAGCGATGGTTTTCACTCAGACGTGTCTGGATTTTGTGTTCAACGGATTGAGTAGTCGTTCAGGATTGTGTTGGTATTTGGTTCACCCCAAGATTTGACTTCCTCGGTACCACCCATGGGGGGGGGGGTTCACCTATCGGCCCCACGGGATTTTTATTATTATTACTAGCTGACCCGGCGAACTTCGTACCGCCTAACAGTCAATGAATGTCGTGTTACCTTTTAGCTGAACTAATTTAGGCTTTGATGAACGTAATACAATGATACAAAATAATATTAATATAGATAGAATTATAAAAGTATTTTATTTTGATGAATGATGATGAATACATACAGAATGACATTCAAGCACCTTGTGGTAAACGACATTCTTTGTTTTTTGGTCAGGCGCAAGAACAAATAATGCGGATGGTTTGCCGACACGTGAGCATGCCACGTACAATTGACCATGAGAAAAACACGCATTTTCTAGATTGAGGCCACAAATAGTCAAGGATTGGCTCTGTGATTTGTTGATCGTCATGGCGAAGGCAAGACGAATCGGGAATTGAATTCGTTTAAACTCAAAGGGCCTATCTGTTGGGATCATCGGAATCCTTGGAATAAGAACTTCCTCATCTTTAAATTTTCCTTTAAGTATCGACGCGTGAATCACATTGCTCATCAGTTTTCTTATCACCAAACGCGTTCCATTGCACAGTTTTGGTTGGTTTAAATTTCTAAGCATGATGACTACCGAGCCAACCTTCAGTTGTAAATTGTGCGGTGGTAAACCAGGCACATCCAAGGAGTTCAAAAATTCAGTTGGATAATTAGTGGCTTCTTCTTCGTTTGTTACACAGTCGATAGATTTGAATGAATACAGAGTACCTACGATTTGATTTTGAATTATAAAATTGAGGTCATCTACATCTTTATTTTTAGCCGCCAAAATTGCTCGCTCACTTAACCATTTAGTATTTTTGTGGTTAGCAATGATATCCGGAAATACTTTGTTGATAAGCTCGTCTTTTGATGAGACGAAATTGCAAAAATTTGGAGGAAATGAAATCAAACCGCTCGATTCGTCAACAGGAACACGGCCATTACCGATAGTCAGCAATTGCTTCGAGAAATCATCAGCAGATAGATCGTTCAACAATGCAACTATCATATCGAAACGCTGCTCGATTCAAATCAATACTTGAACTATTTCTTCTTGCACTTCGAAGATTATTCCTCTGTTCATCTGTACGATAAGCTCGACGATTTCTCGTTTCTAATCTAGCCGTTTCACGGGCTGCCTCTCTTTGCTCTTGTGTTTGAGAAGCACGAATTAAGGCCCTTCTTTGCTCCATCTTAACGCGGCGCTCTTCTCGGGCAATTTCTCGTTTTTCGTCAGATAATTGACTCGCGATATTCCGTTGCATAATTGCATTACGGCTACGCTGGGAAAGATTAGATCTTCTAGGACGCGGCATTTTTATTAATAGTAATACTGAATATGCACTCGCACAAAACCACATAAAACAATCGAGACATAGACAATAGCTTATCAAGAAAAATCATAGACAACCTATGAAAAGACATTTACACTTTTGTTAACCTGTAGAATAAATCTTTAATTAATTTAATAAATAATTTACACAAATTAATGTCTAAAACAAACAAATATAACAGTACCTACCTGAACTTTCGAGACATTTTACACAAAATAAATTTCTGAACGCACACATAAATAGTTGTTACAGTATTTGACAGGATTGGACAACAAATGTTTGACATGTAATAAACAAATGAGCATTTATTGAAATGATTAAGTATTCATTACACATTTCTGAACGCACGCGTAATATTTTTCAATCTTTTTAAAAGAAAATACACATAATAGTTTATTCATCCATTTTAAATAGTTTATGAACGCATGCATAAATGTCAATCATTACTTACAGATTTTGACAAAAAAATTTGACAGCTCCGAAACTAAAGTACTTTTAGGGAAAATAACGCATTTTTCAAAGTATTCGTCAATTTTTCATTATTTTTAAGATGTATTCTGCTATTCGGGGCGGAGACAAATCCAACAAATCAAAAACCATGAAAATTTTTATTCGTCAATTTTTCATTATTTTTAAGATGTATTCTGCTATTCGGGGCGGAGACAAATCCATCAAATCAAAAACCATGAAAATTGGTTCAGCAGATCTTGAGTTATAAGTGTTTTAACAAACCCGACTTTGTTTTATATATATAGATTATTATTATTGTCATTATATCATCAGCAAATCCGATATGATGCATCATCCCACCACTGAAATAGATGTGCATTGTTCGATTCAGTATTTCCAGCACATAAATATGGGTTATAATTACGTTACATTGCTACTAGTAGACATATTTCTCACTTTGTCTTAGGCAGTTGCTACCTGTTACTCTATCATAGGAATTTATGTGTGCAGCATTGTTGCAATACAGACGTTCCAATTATCCGATTTCTGTAATTTCATTTCGATACCAGATCGTTCTAATCGGATTCAGCCAGTCAGGCTTAATGTGGATATACGAATACGACTCTCATCATCTGATAGACAGGGTAAACCACATTCTTAAACGGACGGTTGAATCTAGATCACTTATTTGTGACAGGGCCTGAATTCTTAGACACTGTGGAAAATAATAATACAATGTGCTTATTACTAATATGTTATTTAAATATAAATATATGAACGAACGAGATAACTTTATTTACAGGAGCAGAGCCCCATCCATCATAGCAGAGCAGTGCGAGATTGGTTTCAGGGTCAAGAGAGGATAAAGCTGTTGCCGTTTGTTCCACGATCACCGAACATCAACCAGATAGGGAATATGTTGGCAGAGGTAACAAGGTCATTGCCATGTGGACCTACAAATGCAAGCGACCTTTGGACGAATATAGAAAACGTATGGTGGGAAGTAAACCATCACGCTACACTGTCGACGACTTAATGAAATCAATGCCCCCACGCCTTCGAGAAATCTTACGTAATGATCGTGGGTGGGTTGGTTACTAAAAGTATACTCGTCCTCAAACCCCAGGTGGACAATTATCTGATAGTCGGTCAAGCTTTGCTTTGTCGCAGCTCTTTAGATACAAGTCCATTTACTTTCAGTCTCCTCCTTACAATTCTTGCACTGCAAGGTAATTGAAAAATCTCATCCACTCGACGCCAACTGAGGAATTGACTGGTGCATGTGTTGTTCAACACACAGTAGTTGTCACCCTCACTGGAATCAATGACTGTTTGTGTGTGTGTGTGTGTGTTTTCGTGTTCACGCACAATCTGAATCAATACTATTAACATTAGAGAGACAACCAACAATAAATATTGCATCAAATATGGCTGTAAAGTATTTTAATGCGATGGGAAGTTACAAACTGCATTTTTACCCAACCCACGACCTGCATATTACGTTAAGTAAGATGTATTAACTCCATAGTATCGTTAGCAGAGACAGTGCGCTCTTCTTGTCGAGGCTCGCGACAAGTGCGGCGATTAGCAGTGCCCAATGCCGCCGCGATTTGTTTATGCTGGCTGAGCGTGGACACTGCAGCAGACGCTTCGCCATAAACAGAAAGAAATCACCTTGGCTCTGACTGCAGTGAACGGATATCTCTGCCTGCGTGTTCTTTTAGTAACCAACGTGAGACTCTACTCACAGGTGCCATGGAGCAATTGCAACGGATATCATGTCATTAGTCATCAGAATATTAACCAGTGATGAAGTGTCCACTCTATCTGAATCCCAACAAAATAGGAACCTGCAGACAAAGGAATATGAGGTGATATCAAAATTTATCCAACATACAAAAATTAACTGCAGGGCTTTCATGTATGCAGTAGTAGCACACAAGGAAATATTATGTCTTGGAAGCGTATATTTCATTTCCTCTTCTCATATTAACGCCCTTGTTTTAGTATGAAGTGAGAAAATGAACACGAAAAACTAAAGTTCCTGAGCAGCATATCAATCATTTCCTGTTCTCATATAATAACTTTTGTTTTAGTATGAAGTAAAAAAATAAACAGTGTAAGGTTGTGAAGCATAATACGACATCAGATTCTTATCGTAGGCGCTATCGGAAACGCAAAAAGCAGGGAGCTATCCATTCTTTTGTCCAACAGTCTGTCTCCTTTCACGCATTACTCCTGCTAGGAGATTCTTATTTAAGGACTTGTGGGCATCAAGTTCTTCAGCAGAACAAACCTTATGTTATTGTGCTAATTACGGTATGGAAAAAATGCAACAAAGATGATTTCCCCTAAAACAGTGGGGATATTTGCAAATGTCTGTATTCAGCAATGACTGCCAGCTGACACAACACTTCACAGAATCCATGCGGCAGGCAACACAACTGTGCGTGCACTTCAGACTTCATTCAGTAAGACGTCAGGAGATGGATGGAAATGTCAAATTAACGTCGCTTTCCGAGTCGTATTCAATCCAGAATGAGGTGTTATTAAGGTAGTTGAGCGTTCTAGCAATTACACTTTTGTAATTCACATATGAGTATTCCGATAGCCAAAAGAAACCGTTAGTGTGAAATTATCGGGAACTGCATTAATATCAAACTGCAAGAACTTGAGACAATACGTGGACTCTTCTCTTCGCTGGGTGACCTATTACTGTTATTTAGGATTCTCTCCGTCCTAGGCGTAATGCAAATGGAACTTCAGAGGCGCTTTCCGCTATTCTTGACAAACATCAGCAACTTGTAATCACTGCGAATTACAGCTGCGTGATGATATGGCTCAGGTTGTCAGTAGATGTCGTGGTGCTATGCTGTCAAACTGCTTACAGTAACGTTAATGGTGGCACACATAATTTAGCGCTGACTACCTGACTGATAGTGTTGTGGCATTGTCGCTTCTCTTTATTTGGTCTCAGCTTGAGTAATCCGATTTAACGAACATAGTACTCCATTCGCGGGCTGCTAATGATACAGATGACTACAGAAATCATCGTGCGGGTATTACATTAATTCTGCAATGAATTGTTTAACAAATATTACTCTCAGCTATGCAACTGTAATGACTCATTACACAGGTACTCTATGTTGCACTTGGTTAAGGGATCAGTTCGCTGCAAAACTGCTTCTACTGTTCGTAAATACTTGTATACTTCTTAAATGGTTCAAATGGCTCTGAGCACTATGGGACTTAACTTCTGAGGTCATCAGCCCACTAGAACTTAGAACTACTTAAACCTAACTAACCTAATGACATCAGACACATCCATGCCCGAGACAGGATTTGAACCTGCGACCGTAGCGGTCGCGCGGTTCCAGACAGTAGCGCCTAGAACCGCTCGGCCACCCCGGCCGGCATACTTGTATACTGACCATTCGTTATTTGACTAAATATGAACTACAATCTGAT
This sequence comes from Schistocerca cancellata, assembly GCF_023864275.1. NCBI lineage: Eukaryota > Metazoa > Arthropoda > Insecta > Orthoptera > Acrididae > Schistocerca > Schistocerca cancellata. Next base: position 713,438,585 of record NC_064628.1, read on the forward strand.
TCGCATATATATGACATGGGTTAGCGCCGGCACAAAGCAATGACTAAGGGTTGGATGCCGCTGAAGTCCCGTTACACTGATGGCAAGACAAATGTTCGCAAATCACCTCTATTGCCTCAAAAAACAATTGCATCTTAAATATCGAAGGACCGACGTCCACACTGTCAGAGCGCGTTGAAATACAGCTAAGACAGCAGATAAATATTTGTGACCGACTGGACTTCGAACCTGAACCTGCTGCTTACTAGACTGACATGCTGATCACTGCACTATTATTTTTTAAAAAAAGTTTGATAAGATTTTCAGCACCAGGTAGGCGCGAGCAAAGAGGGCAGGGGTCGAAGATCCGAGGCCTGGCCTCAATGCCTCCCCCATACCTGTCACTGAGCAGCTGCATTATTCGCATGTATTGCATGTTTGCACCCATATATACCTTTAAATTGTGGAACAAAATTGAAGTAGTAATTAAGGTAAAATAAATTACAGATTGCCGCCTCCAATGGCGAGCGTACCTTGTAGAACATAACTTATAACAGTGAAAAGCGTGACGGAAAAATACGTAACAAACATTCATTCAGAAATATAATCACAATTTAAGTTATTCTGCACTGGATGCATATGAGGTCTGTAAGGAAGCCATATATTTTTCAACAAATGAAAAAAATTTCGGAACCGGAGGGGTTTTGCCAAATTAGAACAGTTCTGATTTTAGAACCAACGTAAAAGAATATCCCAGCAATAAAAAAAAGTGAAAGAATAGTATTCTGCTTCTAATAAAAAAAACTGTCCACCTCTTCGTAGCCCACATAAAGCAATAGATAAAAAAATTTGAAACCATTCCTTATATTTGTCATTCTTCTTCAGCGTAAAATGTTCTGCAATATAAAAGATATATTCTTTTAAGTTCTGTTTGTTACGACGTAAAACACAAACTGTCCCAGAAGCCGAGAATAACTGTTATTCTTTGCGTACGGGTAACATTTCCAGTCGGGTTGTAAAGCTTCAGTTATCGGTATATGACTTTCTGCGGTTCTGATGATATTGCTAATTTCTTCCTAGTCCTGTTCCAAATTCTGATTCTATTTTCACATAAGAAGATGTGCGCTACAGTTTCTACAAGCCGACATTTGTCGCAGTATGAAGATGGTCTCAATTTGATTTTCCATAATCGTTCCACTGAGAGTATGGTTTCGTTTACAACGTCGCACCATACGACACTGACTCTAGTTGGTAGAATTTTATTGTTAACAGTCAAGCTTACTCGTCTACTAATCACTTGGATATTCATCTGACTATATCCAAGCATGTTTAAATAGACACCACTACATATATATATATATATATATATATATATATATATATATACATATATATATATATATATATATATATATATTGTTCTATGATAAAATCTATCAATACTTTGACGATATTCTGGTGTGGCTCAACCAACAATGAACATTTATATGCCACTAGCGGTCAGTTACTGTCCTTATACATGGGATAAAGAAATTAAATCATAAATACATTTACTTCAGTAGGGACCGACAATTCCACACGCCCTGAAAAGTATGACATAAGAGATCAGTAGGTGCAGTTTCATCATTCTGTAGTGTGATATACCATACATTTACAAAATTCAGCTTATTACACAACAGTGACTTCTCACAGGCATCTTACTTAGGCAGAAATAAGTTAAAAAGCCAGAATAGTATTAGTCACAAAATATTTATTTGTTAATACTTCAGAGAGGCGTGAGATGGAAACACTAATCGGACTAAGGTCATGGAAATAGAAATGGAAGTTTCAGATCAGTTTTTGTTTTATTAGAATTATTACTATGACAAACCCTCACATAGATTAATAGATTAATACAATATGAGCCAGTTGCTACACTAAATGCATTCACATTCTGCTCGATTTCTAAATTGGTCTCATATATGTTTGGTGAATGACTTACTATCTCCAGATTGCAGATTAAACATGGGACACAAACGGAATCTTGAACATAATGTAATCGTCACTCTGCTACATGTTTCGTAGGGAAACGGAAACAGTGTAGTTCTTTCTCTCTAGATATAATACACTCCTGGAAACTGAAATAAGAACACCGTGAATTCATTGTCCCAGGAAGGGGAAACTTTATTGACACATTCCTGGGGTCAGATACATCACATGATCACACTGACAGAACCACAGGCACATAGACACAGGCAACAGAGCATGCACAATGTCGGCACTAATACAGTGTATATCCACCTTTCGCAGCAATGCAGGCTGCTATTCTCCCATGGAGACGATCGTAGAGATGCTGGATGTAGTCCTGTGGAACGGCTTGCCATGCCATTTCCACCTGGCGCCTCAGTTGGACCAGCGTTCGTGCTGGACGTGCAGACCGCGTGAGACGACGCTTCATCCAGTCCCAAACATGCTCAATGGGGGACAGATCCGGAGATCTTGCTGGCCAGGGTAGTTGACTTACACCTTCTAGAGCACGTTGGGTGGCACGGGATACATGCGGACGTGCATTGTCCTGTTGGAACAGCAAGTTCCCTTGCCGGTCTAGGAATGGTAGAACGATGGGTTCGATGACGGTTTGGATGTACCGTGCACTATTCAGTGTCCCCTCGACGATCACCAGTGGTGTACGGCCAGTGTAGGAGATCGCTCCCCACACCATGATGCCGGGTGTTGGCCCTGTGTGCCTCGGTCGTATGCAGTCCTGATTGTGGCGCTCACCTGCACGGCGCCAAACACGCATACGACCATCATTGGCACCAAGGCAGAAGCGACTCTCATCGCTGAAGACGACACGTCTCCATTCGTCCCTCCATTCACGCCTGTCGCGACACCACTGGAGGCGGGCTGCACGATGTTGGGGCGTGAGCGGAAGACGGCCTAACGGTGTGCGGGACCGTAGCCCAGCTTCATGGAGACGGTTGCGAATGGTCCTCGCCGATACCCCAGGAGCAACAGTGTCCCTAAATTGCTGGGAAGTGGCGGTGCGGTCCCCTACGGCACTGCGTAGGATCCTACGGTCTTGGCGTGCATCCGTGCGTCGCTGCGGTCCGGTCCCAGGTCGACGGGCACGTGCACCTTCCGCCGACCACTGGCGACAACATCGATGTACTGTGGAGACCTCACGCCCCACGTGTTGAGCAATTCGGCGGTACGTCCACCCGGCCTCCCGCATGCCCACTATACGCCCTCGCTCAAAGTCCGTCAACTGCACATACGGTTCACGTCCACGCTGTCGCGGCATGCTACCAGTGTTAAAGACTGCGATGGAGCTCCGTATGCCACGGCAAACTGGCTGACACTGACGGCGGCGGTGCACAAATGCTGCGCAGCTAGCGCCATTCGACGGCCAACACCGCGGTTCCTGGTGTGTCCGCTGTGCCGTGCGTGTGATCATTGCTTGTACAGCCCTCTCGCAGTGTCCGGAGCAAGTATGGTGGGTCTGACACACCGGTGTCAATGTGTTCTTTTTTCCATTTCCAGGAGTGTAGTTTAGCACTCTCAGTACCAATTCCAATATTATACAATCCTTCTCATCATCTGAGTGTAGCAGAATAATCAAACCACAAATTGTCTGATAAAAACAACATTCAAACAGCCTCTTCTAGCCCAGCACTGCCTGCCTGCACAAACTCACAATAACAGGCACTTCATACGTAAAATAACTCAGTGCTGGCTAACTCAAAGCAGCGTGCACAGCATTACATAGCGAGACACTTAGCATTGCCCACCTCTGATCTTGGAAGACTGACAGGCTCCATGCAACTGCCTCTCTTTCTTTCTTTCCAAGTCTATCAGGTGTAGAAGTATGAAACCGGAATTTGATTGCAATAATTACACGTCTGTTGTTTGAAACTGATAAACAACATTTTATTCAAAATAATCTCCATTGTTATTTATACATTTCTCTCACCTCTCCTGCAGGCTACGAATGCCACGCAAAAATAAATAAATAAATAAATAAATCTTCTCTTAAAGCGAACCAGTCAGCGAACCATTTTCGTACATTATCATACAAACTGAAACGTTGCTCAACGAGAGCGTGACCCAGTGATGCAAAAGGATGATGATCGGAAGGAGCCCAGTCTGGATAATAAGCCGCATACCCCAGTATTTTACAACTGAACGCCTCGATCGTTTCCCTGACCCATTTTTCTCTGTGTGATGGAGCGTTATCATGGAGCTATCTGACTTTGTGTTGCCTTTTTCCACAGTCCGGTCGTTTTTTAAGTAATTCTCGATTTAAAGCGATTATTTGCTGTTGGTAGCAACCAGTGTTAACGGTTTCACCAGGTTTTAGCAGCTCGTCATAGATGACACCCTTCTGATACCACCAAACATAGAGTATTGTATTCTTTCCAAAGCGATTTGGTCTTGCAGTGGATGTGGATGGTTTGCCTGGCTTCACCCACGATGTACGACGCTTAGGATCCATTTTTTATCGTCGCTATTCGATTGAGAAACGACTTTATTTTATATCTGCCGAGCAGCATTTCAAAACGGTCTTTCGGGTTGCTTGCTGTCTTTCATTCAGTTCATGCTGAACCCATTTTCCCAATTTCTGCACCTTTCCCATAGCTTTCCACTGAAGATAAACGGTTTTCTGCGTCACATTCAATAGTTCTGCGAGTTCGTAGGTACAGTAGGTGACAGACATCGTTTAAAAAAAAGAAAACACCTCGCACGACGCATTCTGTGAGTATTGCTCAGTTTTATGCGACCCGTACCAAATGTGACTGTCAGGTAATACTGAAAGTAAACAAAAACCGGCAGCATATATAGTCACAGGTTTGTTTGATCCATGGGGCATCCTTGTGGGGATGCTGGAAAGCTCAAAAACCTGAACTGGCAGCCGCTTCAAGATAGATGCCAACCACCAATAAGGCCTGCAATTTGTTGTCTTCGAACTTCTTCGGTGGTTTCCCGCACCGGTCGTTTCTCACGTCAAACTCACCACTTTTGAATTTTTTGCACCACTTGAAGCACTGTGTTTCCCAAGAGCATCTTCGCTGAAAGCTTCGACAAGCATTCGATGCAACTTTGCAGCAGTTTTCTTCAAATGATAACAGAAAACCAATTCTGTCCGCAAAAGGTAATTCGTAGGCACGAAACTCGACGACATGTTTACGGGTTTGAAGCAGATACCAATGTATGGAACTTGGATTACTGTGTATTGACATTCGTCGTCAGCCATTACAGCCAGCAGATGGCGCTGCAGACGCAGTCTCACAGGCCCTACATTGACGGCTAGCACCATCTGCTGGGAAAGTTCCAGTTTCATACTTCTACACCTGCTACATGCTCTCATTATAATACGACCACGCCCAGGCTGTTCATTGACCAAGCTACTGACTCCAAAGATCACGAGCAAATCTTAAGTGTTTCCCACGCAGCAGAGATGAATGACGACATCGGTCAAAGTGTAATCGGAAAATGAACGCAAAAAGGTATCCTGTAACCGATGTGAGAAATATGTGAAGGATGGCTGATTTAACAGACACCTTTCAAGCTATAATGAAAACAAAATAAGTGTAAAATTATAAATACATGTTGTTGTTGTTGTTGTGGTCTTCAGTCTTGAGACTGGTTTGAGCAGCTCTCCATGCTACTCTATCCTGTGCAAGCTTCTTCATCCCCCAGTACCTACTGCAACCTACATCCTTCTGAATCTGTTTAGTGAATTCATCTCTTGGTCTCCCTCTACGATTTTTACCCTCCACGCTGCCCTCCAATACTAAATTGGTGATCCCTTGATGCCTCAGAACATGTCCTACCAACTGATCCCTTCTTCTAGTCAAGTTGTGCCACAAACTTCTCTTCTCCCCAATCCTGTTCAATACCTCCTCATTAGTTATATGATCCACCCATCTAATCTTCAGCATTCTACTGTAGCACCACATTTCGAAAGTTTCTATTCTCTTCTTGTCTACAATGTTTATCGCCCATGTTTCACTTCCATATATGGCTACACTCCATACAAATACTTTCAGAAACAACTCCCTGACACTTAAATCTATACTCGATGTTAACAAATTTCTCTTCTTCAGAAACGCTTTCCTTGCCATTGCCAGTCTACATTTTATATCCTCTCTACTTCGACCATCATCAGTTAATTTGCTCCCCAAATAGCAAAACTCCTTTACTACTTTAAGTGTCTCATTTCCTAATCTAATTCCCTCAGCACCACCCGACTATTTCAACTACATTCCATTACCCTAGTTTTGCTTTTGTTGATGTTCATCTTATATTCTCCTTTCAAGACACTATCCATTCCGTTCAATTGCTCTTCTGAGTCCTTTGCTGTCTCTGACAGAATTACAATGTCATCGGCGAACCTCAAAGTTTTTATTTCTTCTCCTTGGATTTTAATATCTACTCCGAATTTTTCTTTTGTTTCCTTCACTGCTTGCTCAATAAAGAGATTGAATAACATTGGGGAGAGACTACAACCCTGTCTCACTCCCTTCCCAACCACTGCTTCCCTTTCATGCCCCTCGACTCTTATTTACCTTTCAATTTCATATAAATTAAATAATGTGACCAGTGATTAAAGAAATGTAGATTAAGAAAAAACTGCCATCTGGTTTCTGTACAAACTTACATAGCCTTTAGCTCCCTGTATTTTACCCCTGCCACCTTCAGAATTTGAAAGAAAGTATTCCAGTCAACATTGTCAAAAGCTTTCTCTAAGTCTACAAATGCTAGAAACGTAGGTTTGCCTTTCCTTAATCTAGCTTCTAAGATAAGTCGTAGGGTCAGTATTGCCTCACGTGTTCCAACATTTCTACGGAATCCAAACTGATCTTCCCCAAGGGCGGCTTCTACCAGTTTTTCCATTTGTTTCTAAAGAATTCGCGTTAGTATTTTGCATCCGTGATTTATTAAACTGATTGTTCGGTAATTTTCACACCTGTCAGCACCTGCTTTCTTTGGGATTGGAATTATTATAGTCTTCTTTAAGTCAGGGGGTATTTCGCCTGTCTCATACATCTTGCTCACCAGATGGTAGAGTTTTGTCAGGACTGGCTCTCCCAAGGCCGTCAGTAGTTCTAATGGAATGTTGTATACTCCCGGGGCCTTGTTTCGACTCAGGTCTGTCAGTGGTCTCTCAAACTCTTCACGCACACCATATCTCCCATTTCGTCTTCATCTACATCCTCTTCCATTTCCATAATATTGTCCTCATGTACATCGCCCTTGTATAAACCCTCTATATACTCCTTCCACCTTTCTGCCTTCCCTTCTTTGCTTAGAACTGGGTTGCCATCTGAGCTCTTGATATTCATACAAGTGGTTCTCTTCTCTCCAAAGGTCTCTTTAATTTTCCTGTAGGCAGTATCTCTCTTACCCCGAGTGAGATAAGCCTCTACGTCCTTACATTTATCCTCTAGCCATTCCTGCTTAGCCATTTTGCACTTCCTGTCGATCTTATTTTTGAGACATTTGTATTCCTTTTTGCCTGCTTCATGTACTGTATTTTTGTATTTTCTCCTTTCATCAATTAAATTCAATATCTCTTCTGTGACCCAAGGATTACTATTAGCCCTCGTCTTCTTACCTACATGATCCTCTGCTGCCTTCAGTATTTCATTTCTCAAAACTACCCATTTTACTTCTACTGTATTTCTTTCCCCCATTCCTGTCAATCGTTCCCTAATGCTCTCCCTGAAACTCTGTACAACCTCTGGTTTAGTGAGTTTATCCAGGTCCCATCTCCTCAAATTCCCACCTTTTTGCAGTTTCTTCAGTTTTAATCTACAGTTCATAACCAATAGATTGTGGTCAGAGTCCACATCTGCCCCTGGAAATGTCTTACAATTTAAAACCTGGTTCCTAAATCTCTGTCTTACCATTATATAATCTATCTGAAACCTGTCAGTATCTCCAGGCTTCCTCCATGTATACAACTATAAATACATACTTGCATTTATTGTAAAGGACGATTCTAGAAGTCAGTCAAAGGCCTGGTGGGGGGAGGGGGGGGGGGCGGCGGCGGCAAGGGGTTTGGTGGAATGGAATATGGCATAACAAAAGGAGAGTTGGGGTCCTCTGCTGACAAATTGGTAAAATTTGGTGTTGCTTAAAGTAGTTTATTTTAACTGTTTTGGAGTTCAGGGTAAAAAATCTGTATTAATAAATGAAAAGACGCCCATTTTAAGTTAAATGATATTTATTGGTTTAAGTAGTAAGCTACTTGTCGTTCCTATTCTTTTGTTAAAATGTGTTTGGAATTTATTGCAATCTCTGTTGCTACATTGTGAGGTGCCGGGGTGGAGAAAAGTATGTACCTCTTTAATTCAGACGAATTTTACATGAGAACGAGACATGCACTCGACCCCCTCCTTATCTACCAGCTAATTATTAATTATGAGCACAACGGTAATGGAAGGAAATAATGGTGGACCCTGCTAGTTGGTAAAATAAGGAGTGCACACACACAATAATTTAATAAAAATACTAATCTACTCAAAAAAAGGGAACTTTATCATAATAAACAACATAAAATGGGATTCTGCATATATCTACGAAATGATATGCGGATTAAATGAGATTTATTATACATCACAACATAAATGTACATGATTATCGACACAAACAGTGGGTTAAAGGACAGGGTATACTGAAATATTATGAGAATAAGAGTTGGCTTGAGAACAAGGCGCTCCAACTCTCTGTGATGCTAACAATTGACGATAATGACTGGAGGCCCTAATGAATCAAATATTAATCTCCTGACTATATAGCAGTATCGCAATTAGTAGTGAGAGCTCACATGGGATCACATGGAAAAAGAAGCAAGGTGGACTTGTAGCAAAGCAAACGCGCACGCTGCTGAGGGATTCAGTATAAAATTGATAAGGTCCTACAATGCCGGAGCCGAAAAATACTGTACCAGTACTGAAATCCGCAGCACGTCGTCGACAGGCAACGTCCTGATGATGTAGGCGCCGACTTCTGCCGTGCAGCAACCTGACCACGAAGGCTGTCCGAGAATTCTAAGTTCTTCCTAAAACGAGCGACCAGGTGGCAAGATCATCCGACTCTGAGGAAGATCAGAGCCCGAATCCCCTCTGTGATGCGATGCAAGAGCGAAGCCAGCATTGCTCAACTCCCAACTCTCCTCAAAAACCGCGAATCAGCATTCAGTGCTGATTCCAAAATTCCCCCACACAGTCTCAGAACATCATTTGCGCCAATAGCGACCGTTCCCTTCAATTTTGAGCAGCGCTTTATGACATCAACTAGCATCAGTTTAAGTTGACCAATCATGCCTCAGCCATTCAGCTGAGGGCACTGAACTTGCCGTTTGACTGGCTACGAAAACAACCTGCCTAGACCACCGGCCATCTGGTGCCAGACAGTTGCATTCAGCAGGGCACAGTCCGCAAGTATTCTCAGAATCAGGAGGACAATGCAGTCAGTCGGTGCCAGGAATCTTCGTTCCGGACGCGCCCGAATTGTAAACACATAAACTGCGGCGACACTCAGATGTCTCGCCGGGCGTTTCGCCCTGCATACAATAGGCAAAACTCGACCGACATCAGTCGTTCCGCCAGGCGCTTAAGCCTATAGTACGAACCCCTCAGAAATTCAGGGAAGTGTAGTCTCCAACCGGAAATGCCGTTTGCCGCGTCCTCCGATGCAAGCTGCGCACAAGCCACCCAAGGAACTAAACCAACATGCATGGGAATCAAACGAAAAGTAGTTTTTGAGCTCTCAGTACAAATACTCTCATTCCAAAAACATTATTCGGTCTGTTACTACCGTGCAATGGCATAGAACATTAATAAAATTGATGAAAATGAGAGAAGGGCAGCTTGAAAACTGTAACCTTCAGCGGAAACGCATCTCAGTACGAAGCTTAACTATTAAATTTCCTATTCATTTCTTCTATAGGTTTAATAGTGCATAGTGTGCACAAGAATATGAAAATTTTGCACATGATTTTTGAAGGTGTTGTGGATTGCATAAAACCCATTGGTAGGGACAGTTGAATCACTCTGGTTTGTTTTGTTTTAGGACGTAAAAACGACAAAGGTCATATGCTCTCAGGTCAGAACCTTAGAACACTAATACGGAAAAGGAGTTAAAAGCGACTACACGTGAAGCCCAGGGACAGGGAGGGAAGAGAGCTAAGAACAAGAACTTACTCCTGGAGAAAAGTCTACAAAATGTGCCGCAGAGACAGCAGAGGTTCCGAACTAAAGATTAAATGTCCTTCCAGGTATTAATAAGAGGGATAAATAATAAAACACCATCGACGGCCCGCGCGTCGTTCGCTAAAATGGCTGATAACTCAGGCGGAAAACATACATTAGAACCTAAGTGGCTGAAAAAAAGGGCATTCGTTCAGGAAATGGCGAACCATCAAAGGTTGATGACAATTAGCACAAAGTGATGGGTGATCGCCACTTAACAATTGGCGATGGCTAAAACGACAGTGTCAAATACGCAACATCGGCAAATGATCTCGTCGCGGCGAAAGGGCGGAGAGGAGGTCGGGCAAGCCGTTGTGAGAGATTTAATTCCCCAGATCTTGTTCTCATGAAGAAAAGACTAGTGGTGGTGATCTCCTCGTGACGAGAGGGCCGAGATGAGATCGGACTAGTGGTTGTGAGAGGTTTAATTTTCCGGAGCTTGTTTCCGTGAAGGGAAGACCAATGTTGATGCCAAAATGACACCACTGACAGACGGCAACTTGGAGATCATTGGAAGAAATGGAAGAACTAGTGGGCCAGGGTAAGAGGACTGCAGCCTTGTTTCCCGTCAGACCGACGTGACCAGGAACCCACATAAACACCACAGTAGCTCTGTCAAGAGTGAGCAAGTGGAAGCTTTCTGGGGACCGTTGCACTAAGGGATCGACTGTGTACAACACACAGAGGCTCTGAAGGATACTGAGAGAAACAGAGCAGATGACGCAATTGAGAAGTCTGTCTCGCCGGATGCACTGCATGGCCCGATACAGTCCGGAGAACTCTGCTGTAAATAGTGAGCAGTATTTCAGAAGCCGATGCCGAATCACTCTGTATAGCTTCTTAGAGAGCAGATAGTGTGATCCTTGGTAAACTATTCTTATTTATCATAAAAAATGTCTAACAAAATAGTGATACATCAGCCATGTAATTGTAGATAGCATGAATCTGAACAATGATAACAGTCAGGTCTTTCATATATCTTTAATTTTAATCAGCATAGTAGATCAGTATACTCGTACTTGTCTATTTTTATGGAAAATTATTGTGCCCTTCTTTTTAACAAACTTAGTCGCTCTGTTCCCACCTGGTGCAATCATCTAATGAAACTGTCGTCTTTCTCTTGTCCCCAGTTGGATCCATGAGTGATTCAGTAATATTCTACGAATCATACTTCTTTTCCTTTGACATTTGCGCTGTGTATCTCTTCGATCATACAAGCACTATGCCATATACAATGGCGGAAAAAAATCGCAACACCAAAAAATAATTAATCTATTCTAATGAAATTTCGGCAATACATTTGTCTTGGTAACATATTTAAGTGAATAACATTGCAAGATCACAGGTTAATGTAAGCGTGAGTTAAGTCATTGCAAAGGTGAAATGCTGGTACATTAACAACCAGTGTAACCGTCAGAATGTTGAATGCAAGCATGCAGACACGCATGCATTGTGTTGTACAGGTGCCAGACGTCAGTTTGTGAGATGGAGTTCCATGCCTGCTGCATTCGGTCGGTCAGTACAGGGATGAGTTAATGCTGGTTGTGGATGATACTGGAATTGTCATCCAATGTCGTCCAAAATGTGCTTACCTGGAGACAAGTCTGGTGATCAAGCAGACCAAAACAACTTTTCGACACTCTGTAGAGCATGTTGGGCTGCAACAGCGGTATGTGGGAGTGCGTTATCCTGTTGGAAAACATCCACTGGAGCGCTGTTCCTGAATGGCAGTGCAACAGGTCGAATCTCCAGATTAACGTACGAATTTGCAATCAGGGTGCGTGGTATAACAAGAGAGCGCTCCTGCTGTCATACAAAATCGCACTGCAGACCATAACTCCAGGTGCAGGTTCAGTGTGCCTAGCAGGCAGACAGGTTGGTTGCAGACCCTCAACTCGCCTCCTTCTAACCAACGCACGACCATCACTGGTACTGACACAGAACCAGATTTCATCAGAAAACACAACTGACCTACACCCTGCCCTCCAGTGAGCTCGTGCTTGACACCACTGATGTTGGTCACAAGTGGCGGTGGTTTGGGGTCAGTAGAATGCATGCTACAGGACGTCTGACTTGGAGCTGTCCATGAAGTAACCGATCTGTAACAGTTCGTTGTGTCACTGTGGTGGCAATTGCTGTTCAGATTGTTGCTGTAGATGCAGTACGATGCGCCATACCTATAAGTCGAACTACCTCTCAGTAGTGTCACGTGTCCATCTGGAGCCTGGCCTCCTTGCGACCTAGATTCCCGTGACGAACGCTGCCACCAATCATGTGCAGTAGCTACATGCCTGCCAAGCCTTTCTGCAGTATTGCAGAAGGAACATCTATCCTCTCGTAGCCATATTACACGACCTCATTTAAACTCAGTGAGGTGTTAATAATGGCGTCTTTGTCACCTTGAAGGAACTCTTGACTAACATCAACTCACCATGTTAACTTTCAAATGTAACTAACGCTCACAACTGCTACAGCATGTATTTAGAGCAAATCTGATTTGCATCCTCATAGCGGAGCTACTAGCGCCACTCTTATGTGACTAACGCAAAATTCGCTACATGCCTGCCAAGCCTTTCTGCAGTATTGCAGAAGGAACATCCATCCTCTCGTAGCCATATTACACGACCTCATTTAAACTCAGTGAGGTGTTAATAATGGCGTCTTTGTCACCTTGAAGGAACTCTTGACTAACATCAACACACCATGTTAACTTTCAAATGTAACTAACGCTCACAACTGCTACATCATGTATTTAGAGCAAATCTGATTTGCATCCTCATAGCGGAGCTACTAGCGCCACTCTTATGTGACTAACGCAAAATTCGAACAGACATTGAAACCTCCCCTTGGAAAAATTTATGAATTACTGTGCTAGTAAACCCCTTACGTCATTTGATTTTCAAACAGCTGAGAAAGACTGAACGTACTCAGACATTTCTCTCTTTACTTACTCTGATCATCACTAAACTGACACACAAAATACACTCCTGGAAATGGAAAAAAGAACACATTGACACCGGTGTGTCAGACCCACCATACTTGTTCCGGACACTGCGAGAGAGCTGTACAAGCAATGATCACACGCACGGCACAGCGGACACACCAGGAACCGCGGTGTTGGCCGTCGAATGGCGCTAGCTGCGCAGCATTTGTGCACCGCCGCCGTCAGTGTCAGCCAGTTTGCCGTGGCATACGGAGCTCCATCGCAGTCTTTAACACTGGTAGCATGACGCGACAGCGTGGACGTGAACCGTATGTGCAGTTGACGGACTTTGAGCGAGGGCGTATAGTGGGCATGCGGGAGGCCGGGTGGACGTACCACCGAATTGCTCAACACGTGGGGCGTGAGGTCTCCACAGTACATCGATGTTGTCGCCAGTGGTCGGCGGAAGGTGCACGTGCCCGTCGACCTGGGACCGGACCGCAGCGACGCACGGATGCACGCCAAGACCGTAGGATCCTACGCAGTGCCGTAGGGGACCGCACCGCCACTTCCCAGCAATTTAGGGACACTGTTGCTCCTGGGGTATCGGCGAGGACCATTCGCAACCGTCTCCATGAAGCTGGGCTACGGTCCCGCACACCGTTAGGCCGTCTTCCGCTCACGCCCCAACACCGTGCAGCCCGCCTCCAGTGGTGTCGCGACAGGCGTGAATAGAGGGACGAATGGAGACGTGTCGTCTTCAGCGATGAGAGTCGCTTCTGCCTTGGTGCCAATGATGGTCGTATGCGTGTTTGGCGCCGTGCAGGTGAGCGCCACAATCAGGACTGCATACGACCGAGGCACACAGGGCCAACACCCGGCATCATGGTGTGGGGAGCGATCTCCTACACTGGCCGTACACCACTGGTGATCGTCGAGGGGACACTGAATAGTGCACGGTACATCCAAACCGTCATCGAACCCATCGTTCTACCATTCCTAGACCGGCAAGGGAACTTGCTGTTCCAACAGGACAATGCACGTCCGCATGTATCTCGTGCCACCCAACGTGCTCTAGAAGGTGTAAGTCAACTACCCTGGCCAGCAAGATCTACGGATCTGTCCCCCATTGAGCATGTTTGGGACTGGATGAAGCGTCGTCTCACGCGGTCTGCACGTCCAGCACGAACGCTGGTCCAACTGAGGCGCCAGGTGGAAATGGCATGGCAAGCCGTTCCACAGGACTACATTCAGCATCTCTACGATCGTCTCCATGGGAGAATAGCAGCCTGCATTGCTGCGAAAGGTGGATATACACTGTACTAGTGCCGACATTGTGCATGCTCTGTTGCCTGTGTCTATGTGCCTGTGGTTCTGTCAGTGTGATGATGTGATGTATCTGACCCCAGGAATGTGTCAATAAAGTTTCCCCTTCCTGGGACAATGAATTCACGGTGTTCTTATTTCAATTTCCAGGAGTGTATTTAGCGCAACGCAATCTGACTTTCAGTAATCCCTACAAAAGAATGGCCCTGACTAAGAATAACCTCTACCTTTCATGAATCACGTACCTCACAAAAATCTTCGTTACTCGAACTGCTGCAATACAGCGAGCGCCAATACTGCCAGCTAAATAAAAGATTCTAACTACTGAAGGCACTAACTACTGATAGGCATAGTTAGCAAATGAAAGATTTTGATAGAGAACAAACAATGTATTTACCTTAATAGTGTTCAAAAGTCATAATATATGTATATCAGTTCATGACATACAGTCTTACAAATTTACTCTTTCTGATTGGCACACGTCTAGATCATCCGCTCTCAAAACTCTTGCCATCTCTCTCCCCACATCCACCACTCCTGGCGGCCTCACCTCCAACTGCGCAACGCTACGCGCTGTTCACATCCAACTGCCCAACACTACAATAGCAAAAATTCCAACAATGCAAACCACCCACAGACTGCAAACAGCACAGTCAGTGATTTTCACACAGAGCGCTACATGGCGTTACCAACAGAAAAACCTAAACAGCCTACTTACGACATTATCTTTCGGAAGTAGAAACACTCCTGCCAACTTTTACGAGGGTTAACTGAAAAGTAATGCCTCCACCTTCGTAACTCTTCAGCATTGGTATGCACCAGGTACTGGCGTGTTCCGTAAGCTCTTCTCTACTGCTCTTGTTGGCGGGAAGCCTTAGCATTGAACGGTTGTGTTGTTACAGTGTTAAGTATGGAACCCTGCGCAGACGGTTGGTCAATGTCATTTAAGCAACGTGCAGTCATTGAATTCTTGACAGCAGAAGGTGTCACCCCAAAGGTGATTCATCAGAGAAAGAAAGCAGTTTATGGTGATTGTATTGATGTGAGTACTGTGCGTCGTCGGGCGAGTAAGTTTAAAGATGTTGATGGAAAAATCATGGCCACAGTGTTCTGGGACGCAGATGGTGTTATCCACGTTGATTTCCTTGATCATGAAATAACAATAAATTCAGAGCGTTACATCAGAACGCCTGGAACTCTGAAACGATGGCTAACAAGGGGCCGAAAGGAAAAGGGAAATGTTTTCCTGCAGCACGACAATGCCAAAACACACATTTCACATGCCACCACAGCAGAACTTCAGAGACTGAATCTCATCACCGTATGGCATCCTCTATACGGTCCACCTTTAGCTCCATCTGACTTCCATCTGTTCCCAATAATTAAAGACGATCTGTGGGGACATCATTATGCTTCTGACGAAGACGTTGGAAGAACTGTGAGACTGTGATTGCGGAAACAGTGTGTCAACTTCTTCCGTGACGACTTCAGAAAACTTGTTCACCATTGGCAGAAATGTATCCAATTGGCTGGTGATTATGTGGAAAAGTGAATATTGGTATTTAAAGATCACATTCTAAGGATTATTTCTGCATTTGATTTATTAAAATATTCCCATCCAAACCCAATTAACGAAGGTGGAGGCATTACTTTTCATTCAACCCTCGTATTTATGTCGCACAACTCCTTGGTGTTCCGACTTTTTCCGTCAGTGGACATTCTTCTGTCAGAAAAATTGCGGTCTCCTCAGCCCACTGCATCGGTCAGCAACTCATGTCAACAACAACAACTAAAGTGTACAACATAACGGACGAAAGCTTCTGTACTGCTTGCACCGAAGCTGAGAGAAGTCGAAATTCGTTTGGTGGTTCGTTCATAAACCGTCAACCAGAGGGTCATGAGCGAACACCTGGGAATGTGACCTGTGCACGATCGTATGCCGTTTGAGTGCACGCACCTATTGTTCACATCAGAAAGAAATTTCGTTCACCGTTGCACTTTTGCTTGTGTTCGTTTCAGTATAATGGGGGGCTTTGGAGGAGAGTTTAAATTGAATTTTCGGAGAGCTTCAAACAGGCAAAAATAAAGCGAGAATGCAAAACACATGTAACTCAGTTTACAAATTTAAACCTGCACACGGTTGAAAGGCGGCATTTTCAGATTGGCTTTCCAATTCTGACGTTTCGTTGGTCGCTTGATTACAACTCCGACAGCGTGGTGGGATGCTAAGCCCCGTGTTATTTCCGTTCCCGCCTGCACTAGATAGCAGAGCGGTCACATAAGGAACACTGAACCGCTTCATAAGGCTTGGTTTCAAATTAATACGGGTTCACACACGCAACAGAAGTGTCGCCGCAGCTAGTAGCATACTGCATTTGCATGTGTGAACTCCCAGTCGTAAGTGGCGAAACGTAGAGACGCAACTTTTGTCATGCCACAAAAAGCTCAGCATGGTTTTAGTTTCTTGCGCCACATTCCTTCCACGACTTCTGCCTGGTGGCTGTATTTCCAAACACTAGCATTCTGTTTGGTGGTGTGCTTCATTCGATTTCAGTGTGTGTTCATTTTATTACTGGAAAAAGTAAAAACAGTGGGTGGGAGATTAGCTTCTGGAACTAGAAGATTTAATTATCTGTAGTAGTCTGTGTGTGTGTGTACAAGATTTAGAAACCCATGATTTTCCCGAGTGATCTTGAAAGATTTAATGAATAAATAATATGTTACTAAAAGAGCGAGGCATATAAACTTCGTGATATGTGAGACTAAGCACTGTACAAATTGTGGATTACATGTAGCAAATAGCGCTCGAGTCTGATACGGCAGCTGTTAAACTAAAAATTAGTTATTCAAAATGTCTACATCAACGAAGTCAATAAGATTCTAAAATCTTGGAAGAATGGCATGTCTGCAGATGATATTTACATGCCAGATTTTGGTTAGTTTGTCACTGCAGACAGCATTTTCTTCTTCGAGTGTTATTTCCTTTATAACTGTGTTTGTGGCCCTTGATTTATCGCTGCGCAAAATCTGTTGTCGGATCCAACATTTTGGTGTCGTCTCCCTTGTATTAACTCTTGTCACAACTCTAGTGCCACGACCTGCACTATAACATTGTTAACTGCTCATATGATTTCAGATGACGCCATATTGAAAGCTGTGCAACTACGTAACATTTGTAGCGACCCGTGTGAACGGCAGCTCACGGTACCACTACAAAAAAAAACAGATGTGGCGATGCATTCGTTTCGTGTGAAAACCCACCTTTATGGTACATTGAAAATTCGAAAATTTGAAGCTCAATACAATACTTCGTGGACAGTAGTATTATAATATTACTGACTGTTGATAAAAGAGGATACACTTACAAAAATAGAAAGTAAAGTGAAGTTGGGATTTACACCACCAATATTGTACACATCACATTGTTCTCAGCAAAAATCTTAGATTTAAGCTTTTATCTATGAGCGGTCGAAACAAATAGTCTCTATAGCATGCCGTTAGGGGTGGAATAAATGATTCCAACTATAGGTGAAAGAAACAAATTTTACTATCTAGAATTTCTCTGCCAACATTGCGATGTCTTCACTTCTCAACAAAAAGCAAACAATGTATTTTCAGTATTATTTTATTGATTTTGATTCGCTGAAGACGTAATAAGTTTATATCTGGCACAAACTGTCGGCTCACGGACAGGAGTAGACAGTTTCGAAGACTCTCGTCACTCATGTTGACACACGTAATCGTAATTTATTTGGTTGCGTAATTGAAAAAAAACCTTTCACACACATTCACTGATAGCCAAAACACTATGACCACTGCCCAACGCGACGTTGGATGCCGCCTGGTGGCATTGCAAGCAAGTGACGCGGCAGCATAAGTATGTAAGTGGACGGGGTCTCATCCTAGTGAAGATCTGGGCTGCAAATGGGGTTATCCATTGAGATAAGCGACTTCGACAAAGGGTAGATTATTATTATGCAGAGCCTGTGAACGAGTATCTCTAAAACAGCAAAGCTGGTCGAACGTTCACGTGCTGCTGTCGTGAGCACCTAGGAAAGAGGTAGAAGGACAGTGAAACTATCACGAGGCGCTAAATGGTTGGACGTCCACGATTCTTTACAGAACGTGGGGTTCGGAGGGTTGTCTGCTTTGTAAAGTAGGATAGATGGTGATCTGTGGCATCTCTGCCGAAAGAGCACAATGCTGGTGCATGCACAAGTGTTTCGGAGCACACTGTTCGTCGTACGTTGTCGAACACGGAGCTCCGCAGCAGACCACCCCTAAGTGTTCACATGTTGACCCAACGACTTGGTCAATTTCGATTGCAGTGGGCACGGGACCATCGGGATTCGACTGTCGATCAATGGAAACTTGTCGGCTCTTCGGGTGAATCACATTTTTGTTACACTAGGTCGATGGTCGACTCCACAAACGCCGTTATCGAGGCGAACGGTGGCTCGAGTCGTGCAGTGCGCCACGGATGCAGGCCGTTGGGAGCAGTATTATGCTATGGGAGACATTCTGCTGCGCTTGCATGGGGCCTGTAGTAGTAATCTAAGATACGCTGACAGCTGCGAACAGCCTGCATCCCTTCATGCTTGATGTCTTCCCCGACGGGAATGTCATCTTTCAGCAGTATAATTATCCGTGTCTTGGAGCCAGAATCGTGCCACAGTGGTTTCAAGATCATTATAATGAACTCACGTTGATGTCTCGGCGACCAAATTCTCCTGATGTAAATCCTATGGAACCCATCTGGATTGCTATCGGGCGCCGTCACCGTGTACGCGGATCAGCGGCCGTTATTTACGCAAATTACGCGACCTGTACGTAGCCATCTAATGCCACATACCTCCATAAACATACCAAAAAACTTTCGGTTCCCTGATATGCAGAATACGTGATATATTTCGTTCCAAAGATTGACAAACAAGCTATTAAGCAGGTAGCCATAATGTTTTGGTCCGTCAGTGTATGTTCACCCAAACATAGAAATCCCTTTGGAGACTCATTATGGACACTTGGAAACTCTTTCTTGCTCACTTTGTCCAGACTCGCGTTGACTGTCCGCAACGGTAATGTACATTGACGCTTGTGTTTCAACTGATAGACAGTTTTAAAGTAAAAGAATTATACTATAGATCCAACGATTCCATCTGTGCAAAATGCACGGGTGCGCTTTCAGCTGAAATGGTAGGCGGTCTCGAAAACATCTAAAAACAGATGTGAGATTGACAGTATCGTGAAAACGTTTAGAAATACTTTCCTCTATTTCTTCCAACACAGAAATACACTCCTGGAAATTGAAATAAGAACACCGTGAATTCATTGTCCCAGGAAGGGGAAACTTTATTGACACATTCCTGGGGTCAGATACATCACATCATCACACTGACAGAACCACAGGCACATAGACACAGGCAACAGAGCATGCACAATGTCGGCACTAGTACAGTGTATATCCACCTTTCGCAGCAATGCAGGCTGCTATTCTCCCATGGAGACGATCGTAGAGATGCTGGATGTAGTCCTGTGGAACGGCTTACCATGCCATTTCCACCTGGCGCCTCAGTTGGACCAGCGTTCGTGCTGGACGTGCAGACCGCGTGAGACGACGCTTCATCCAGTCACAAACATGCTCAATGGGGGACAGATCCGGAGATCTTGCTGGCCAGGGTAGTTGACTTACACCTTCTAGAGCACGTTGGGTGGCACGGGATACATGCGGACGTGCATTGTCCTGTTGGAACAGCAAGTTCCCTTGCCGGTCTAGGAATGGTAGAACGATGGGTTCGATGACGGTTTGGATGTACCGTGCACTATTCAGTGTCCCCTCGACGATCACCAGTGGTGTACGGCCAGTGTAGTAGATCGCTCCCCACACCATGATGCCAGGTGTTGGCCCTGTGTGCCTCGGTCGTATGCAGTCCTGATTGTGGCGCTCACCTGCACGGCGCCAAACACGCATACGACCATCATTGGCACCAAGGCAGAAGCGACTCTCATCGCTGAAGACGACACGTCTCCATTCGTCCCTCTATTCACGCCTGTCGCGACACCACTGGAGGCGGGCTGCACGATGTTGGGGCGTGAGCGGAAGACGGCCTAACGGTGTGCGGGACCGTAGCCCAGCTTCATGGAGACGGTTGCGAATGGTCCTCGCCGATACCCCAGGAGCAACAGTGTCCCTAAATTGCTGGGAAGTGGCGGTGCGGTCCCCTACGGCACTGCGTAGGATCCTACGGTCTTGGCGTGCATCCGTGCGTCGCTGCGGTCCGGTCCCAGGTCGACGGGCACGTGCACCTTCCGCCGACCACTGGCGACAACATCGATGTACTGTGGAGACCTCACGCCCCACGTGTTGAGCAATTCGGCGGTACGTCCACCCGGCCTCCCGCATGCCCACTATACGCCCTCGCTCAAAGTCCGTCAACTGCACATACGGTTCACGTCCACGCTGTCGCGGCATGCTACCAGTGTTAAAGACTGCGATGGAGCTCCGTATGCCACGGCAAACTGGCTGACACTGACGGCGGCGGTGCACAAATGCTGCGCAGCTAGCGCCATTCGACGGCCAACACCGCGGTTCCTGGTGTGTCCGCTGTGCCGTGCGTGTGATCATTGCTTGTACAGCCCTCTCGCAGTGTCCGGAGCAAGTATGGTGGGTCTGACACACCGGTGTCAATGTGTTCTTTTTTCCATTTCCAGGAGTGTAGATTCTTCAGAATTCGCATTTCCTGTCATACCAGACACCTTGAGGGAAAGGGTAGTGTTCTTCGTTAGATGTTGTTCCTCCCACAGTGAGATTTTCTTTTTGTAGCTATCCACTCTTTCCATCAAATCAGATATATGTTGCTTTTCACCTGGCAGTGTCTTACTGAGGGCGTTCAAGTGTGCGTTTAAGTTCACTAAAATTGCGAGGTGTGCAGTACAGGGTGGTTATTATCAAACTTTCGCTTACTTGATACTGTCCCATGAAAACTGAGTGATCGTAGTACAATGAAAGGATAGGCAGAAGAGAAATAACGAAGTGAGCTTCATCACTTCCACAAAATGTTCAGTGGCCACGTAACGTCCACTTCAGCCCTAGCTAGAAACGTTAGAGTAATGTCTACTCGAATATCTACGTCACGCGGCAAAAGTTAGTGACTGATGTGAAGTTTGTACAGGCACCATTTCACAATAGTTTGCACCATTTTTCGAACGGTGGACCATGGAATTTTCAGGTGTCGTGACAGCTCGTACACTGCTTGAAGACTGCACATTGCGTCCAGCATTCTCAGCCATGGTAACAGAAATTCTTCAACAATTTGTGACGCAATTGGCCGTCGACCTCTCTCAGGTGCAATTCCCAAATCGCCAGTTAACTTCAACTTCCAAATCATGTTGTTTAACCCCGGCGTGGAAAGAAGACCTCTCCGTATTCTTTTAATGCGTCGATACTCGCAAAGAGCAGGAGCACTTCATCTACATCTACATATATACTCCGCTAGCCACCAAGCGGTGTGTGGCGGAGGGCACAATTAACGCCAAAGTCATATTACCCCTCCCCCCCTCTGTTCCACTCTCGGATCGCAGGAGGGAAAAACGACTGTCTGAACGCCTCAGTAAGAGTTCGAATTTCCCTTATCTTTGAATGGTGATCAATGCGCGATTTGAAAGTTGGTGGTGTGCTCTACATCCTCGGTGAAGATCGGATTTCGGAATTTAGTGAGCAGCCCCTTCCGTTTAGCTACTCGTCTATCTGCAACTGTATCCCACTTCAAACTTTCTATTAGATTTGTAGCGCTCTCGCGATGGCTAAATGTACCAGTCGTGAATCTTGCCGCTCTTCTTTGGACCCTCTCAATCTCTTGAATTAGACCCAACAGGTAAGGGTCCCATACAGACGAACAGTACTCTAAAACTGGACGAACTAACGTATTGTAACCAATTTCTTTTGTTGAAGGACTGCATCGCTTCAGGATTCTACCAATAAACCGCAATGTAGAGTTTGCCTTGCCCGTTACTTGTGCAATTCGATAATTTCATTTGAGATCATTTCAAATAGTCACACCCAGATTCTTGATGGATGTTACCGCTTCCAAAGACTGGGCATTTACTTTGTACTCGTACATTAAAGGGGTTTTCGCCTTGTTATACGCAGTAGGTTACACTTACTAATATTGAGAGATAACTGCTAGTCATTACACCACGCATTTATTTTCTGCAAGTCCTCATTGATTTGTTCACAACTTTCGTGTGATACTACTTTCCTGTAGACTATAGCATCATCGGCAGACAGTCTAATGCTGCTGTCAATACCATCAACTCTATCGTTCATGTAAATCGTAAAAAGCAGCGGACCTATTACGCTGCCCTGGGGCACACCTGAAGTTACGCTTGTTTCTGTTGAAGTCGCCCCGATCAGGACGACATACTGCTCCCTGTCTGTTGGAAAACTTTCTATGCAACCGCATATCGGATAGACCATAAGCGCGCACTTTTTGGAGCAAGTGACGGTTCGGAACTGAGTCGAACGCCTTTCGAAAGTCGAGAAATATGGCATCAACCTGGGAGCCGGTATCTAGAGTCTGTTGTATATCTTGCACAAAGAGGGCCGGCTGTGTCTCGCATGACGGGTGTTTCCTAAAACCCCGCTGGTTTCTGCAGATGAGCTTCTCAGAGTATAGAAAGGTCACACAAAACATGTTCCATGATTCTACAAGAAATCGATGTCAGTGAAATTGGCCGGTAGTTATGTGCATCTGATTTTCTCCCCTTTTTATATGTTGCTATGACCTGGGCCTTCTTCCAATCCCGTGGAGCTCTCCACTAATCCAATGATCTCTGATAGATGAAGGATAAGAATGGTGCTATATTTGTAGCATAGTCAACATATAATTGTTGTTGGTTTTATAAAACAATTCTACGAATATACCCCTGCTCACCTTGTTCAGACTTGTGTTGACTGTCCGCAGCGGTAATGTACATTGACGCTTGTGTTTCAACCTTACGCTGCTGTACCAGCACCGGCGCTAAAGGCAAGTCATGACACTGGCACCACTTACAACGCAAATCCATGCGGTAAATAGTTTTACATCTACACTGACTCAGGTAGCAAAAGTTTAATTATAACCTCTCGCCGGCCGAAGTGGCCGTGCGGTTAAAGGCGCTTCAGTCTGGAACCGCAAGACCGCTACGGTCGCAGGTTCGAATCCTGCCTCGGGCATGGATGTTTGTGATGTCCTTAGGTTAGTTAGGTTTAACTAGTTCTAAGTTCTAGGGGACTAATGACCTCAGCAGTTGAGTCCCATAGTGCTCAGAGCCTATAACCTCTCTGTACATAATGGAGCTTGCAATTTTGATTCCTGCCTTCCTTTCTCCTTCAGATATTGAACGATAACGAGTCTTAAAATGGAAAAGCGTTCTAGGCATGCCCCTCGCCGTAACCAACGTGTTGCACAGCAGTAAATAACGGCAACATACGCTTGATTCAATTCCACCACAAACCATTGAAACTGACAGTGTAATAACGCATGCGACTTGAAAGTTTACTATACAGACCACCAATTTCATGACGTGTTCCAAGTGTGCAAATTTAACAGAAAGTTCTTCTTGATTGCAAAACAATGAATCTCCTACAAGCAATCTCTTGATCGGTGTAGTTTTTTGCGCAAAATGCTGCAGGCTTATTTTGTGCCCTTCGAATCGCTGGCGCTCCATCGATGACAACTGAGACCAACATGTTGCAATTCAGGTCAATGGCTTCAGATGCCACTTCAACAGGTTTAAGCAAGTCGATGCTACTCCTTGTGTCTTTTATTCGCATCAAATCTAACAGTTCTTTTGAAACGTGCAGTCTGATGTTGACTCCAAGAACGTAAATCGCAAGTTGTGGCGTTTCCGAAATGAACGAATCGTCCAAAGCTGTCGAGAATGCAACGAACTTGTTGGCATTGTCAGTTAACTACTGTAAACATCCACTTGCATGAGAGCTATGCTGTCAAGTTACTGATCGTCGCAAAAGACTTTCACAAACCTCTGTACCTCGAATGGCGTCAGACACCATAGTTCCATTTCCTCAACAATGCAGTCTGTGTTGAATTCGGTAAAGCTGAAAGTTTATTTGACATGGTAATTTTGAGCGTCATTTTGCATCTTTGTTTTAAAGACGGTCCTGTAGAGTTGGTTACTTACTAATAAGAAGAATCAGTGGGATGTTAAATAGACTGGATTTCTACAAACAAATACAAAACGCCCAATTACCACTATTTGGATAGGTTACTTGGATCGCCTCGCTTTGCCCTTTCATATTCGCTGACTAACAACTAAATCTTTATATTTTTGATGCACTGTGTTGCAAAGCCCTTCTATAGCAAATGTGTGAGGCTCGCTAATTTTGTGACTGCATAATAGACGCAGAGAATCGTCAACCTTCTTTTCTAAACTGCGATTTCCATTCATTTTTAAACGCCTGTGTCGATAGGTCATTTAACGACCTCGCTTTGAGTATCTTTTTCAATTGCAACAACTAGTGTACATGTAAACTTTCATTATACCACCGTGTAATAAATACAGTCACGACGCTGGTGCGAAAGCTGTTACTGTTTGAAAGTTGGAGAGACACTAGCGTTCCAAGCGGTGTGAAAGCAGACAGTCACTTGCACCGTAATTATTTTCTATTTAATTAACGGAATAGTAGTTACATTTTTGCCTTCCATATATTAAGAAGTTACTAAGGGACATGAATTATCGTGAAATGCGTGTAAAAACAGCCGTATCACACTGATTCAATGACGCAAACTATAACTCATTCATGATGAAGTGCTTTCGAATATGTCTATACTTGCAGCTTATTCAGTTGAAAGCAAAAGAATATAAAAACATTTCAAGCATAAGAAACACGTATTTCTGTTGTGTTAAATTACAATGAAATCCAGACCTTTAACTGCTTACAGGCGTTGCTAAACATTAACAGGGACAGTTGAAAATGTGTGCCCAACCGGAACTCAAACCCGTGATCTGCTTACATGGCAGACGCTCTATGCGACTGAGCCATCGAGGACACAGAGGATAGTGCGACTGCAGAGACTTACCTCTGGCACGCTCCCTGTGAAACCCAGACTTCCAACTTACTGTCCACACACTACATTTGTACTGCACCTGCCCACTATACTCATTACTTGCGGTAGTCGATCTACCGATATACGTCTTTCCGTAAAAGGTCAGGTCTTCTGCTGTTCACTAGCAATTTTCTGTTATTTAAGAAAAACGTCAGTACTCAGTAAATGTCTGTACGTTACAAGAGAAACGTAAATAAACTGTTCAGTAATGCACAGTTCCGTATCTCCCATGGTCCTCACAGCACTAAATAATCACAAGTGCGATTTAATATCTTAGTTACTGTCGATTTTTACGGCACAACACACACTTCCAATTGTAACAATTATGTTGCATATCAATATAAACGTAAGCATTCGCACACATGCAATATCGTATTCAGAAGTGTTACTTGCTTTCCACTTGCGGCGCTACTATCGCTGGACGTAACAAAAACGAAACACAGTGTCGTGACTGTTATGTTAGACTGTGGTTATATCTTGAGTTACACCATGAGCTAATAACGAGGAAAAAACATCGCTACCACATCAAGAAATAGTGTCGCATCAAACTGCTAAATGAAATGTCGGGAGTAGCTACCAAGTAGTTCTGATGGAACTAAATGCCGAGTAGTGGCGAGGCTGGCAGAGCCCTGGCAAGCATGCATGCAGCGTACTGTGCACGTATTGTCAAGTACCATGCATAAATGTAACCAAGAACACAGAGTTCTAGAAATGTAACCAAGAACACAGAGTTCTAGCTTATCTGATACAGGGGAACCTGTGGCAGCATGGGGTACTCAATATTCAACAGTCATGCTGAGGTACCAGAAAATTATAATAAACTGTTAAACTGGTTTGGATCTCTTTATTATAATGTTAGCTTCCAAAACATTACACCATAACACCATTTAACTACCTAGCTTCACATTTTAATTAAACTATTGAACATTGTAATTTTCCCCATTTTGCCCCAATGGTGGGGCAAGATGGGGAATAATATTTCCCACACAAAAACTAGTCACAAATGAAAATCCTAACATCTTATATACATTTCACAGCCTTGGCTGGAGTTGAGTAGAGAGAGAGAGAAAGAGAGAGTTTACCGATGACGCTGATGTGGGAGGGACTTAACTGACATGACAGTACAGTATTTGACAAAAACAGAGAGAGGTAAACGAAATGCAGAGGTGGAATGTAACAAAATGTGTGTGTGTATGTGTGTGTGTGTGTTTGTGTGTGTGTATATGTATGTGTGTGTGAGACAAATGACTCCTATTTACAGAATTAAGGTGATACTTACATTTTTTAGAGAAACTGTGTCCTGGCAATACTTTTTTTTAACTTGATAGCAATTTACACAATTCAGGTGAAGCTTACAGAATTTTCTTCTTTGGCATAGAAACAATGTAGTGTTGTGAATATCTCTGATAAATAACTGAATAAATTTCAACATGGCGACTAAATATAGATTGGCTGATTCATTTAATGGATTGGTAAAGTACTGCAGTGTAAATGGCTGTTCCATTTTAATGGACGCTTAAAATTTTGTTTTCAAAACGTCCAACCTACGCCATGTCTGTTTCGTTTTAATGCTGGTAACATAGGCTACTACACTCTGGACTGGTTGTTTCATTTTAATGATTGCTACAAAGATTGTAAATTTCCCATCAGT
This sequence comes from Schistocerca cancellata, assembly GCF_023864275.1. Lineage (NCBI taxonomy): Eukaryota > Metazoa > Arthropoda > Insecta > Orthoptera > Acrididae > Schistocerca > Schistocerca cancellata. The sequence goes on from NC_064628.1 coordinate 713,465,807, forward strand.
GCTATCTTCCATTTTTAAATTTCCACTCATCGTCGTCTTGAAAGCATAATGCATTCAAAATTACTGAGAAATGTTATTGATGATGTCATTGTCCCTGGTATGTAGGCAAGCGCCTGCCCTTCCCTATATGTAACCCCTTCAAGCAGAAGTCAAAGGGGGTCAAATGCCCATAGCTCTACTATTGGCATGTATAGTAAATAAAAAAGGTTTCACAAACGATAGAAATGGAGCTTAAGTTCTAAATACTAGATAACTAATTTATAAAAATGAGTATATTGATTAATGTAATACAGATATTTTTTGAAGTTTGATCCGTTTATTCTTCCTGTTCACAGCTAATGCATGGACAGCTATCAGTAATTGTCTGGCCATATTAGAAACATATTTTACTGAGCGTGCTCAGTTTTCTATGAGAAAACCTCTCAGCTATAAAGAACAAATTGAGTATCTGGACTTCTTAAGAAGTAACAGCTCCACTAGAAGCATACCACAGTCGGAGTACAGAAGACTGGCTTATGGAGCGAAACTTAATGACTTTTATTCGCCAATTTACGTCCCTGAAAGCGACGATGACTTAGCTGAGAAGATAGACTTGGGCAAGCTGCTGAAACGAGGTGGTAGATTTTCTATCTGAAGAAAGTAAGATAGGTAAAATATTAAAAAAGACACATTTGTACCTCGTTACATTATGATGAATAAAATAGATGAGATTTACTTTCTCAGTGTGTATTTTTTCCATGTCACTCATGAAAGAGGGCTGTACTTTACCGCGAGAACTCGTCTTTCAAAATACCCATTTACGTTTGACAAGTGACACAGGCCATTGTTCAGTAATGAACAATTGTCAATAATCAGCTATGAACAAGCGTCAATAATCAACTACCACCTCCTAGAAACTGGTGGCTGGATAACAAGACACTCACAACATTGCGTTTCCTACGTCACAACACATACAACAGCTACGCCATAAGTTTGAGACTGAAATTTTAATTTGTGAAATAATTTAGACAAATTGGTCTTTTATACAGCTACCCTCTTGTTGTACGCAAAAAGTATCTGCCTAACTTAGAGGAGGTTGCTCATAATGCCTTCAGAACCTCCTATACCTTCATCACACAAACCTTCCTCGATATAAAATGTGTTCCATATGATTACGAGGGCGTGCTGGAAAGTAGGGCCTCCGAACTCTCTTATGTAACATCTCTTGAAGCTTCTTAAAGGCAACAAACGCCATTAACATTTATTCTTTATGTCTACATATTTGCAGTCCACTGCCACTAGAGGGCTCCGAATTGTAACGTGTATGATGACGGTGTATAAGATAACGACGTCGGTGAGTGAGAAACAAGATGCTGTATCAGTTTTTGAATTCAAAGAGTTCGTCCGCACATGAAGCACCCTCTTCTTCAGCATGACAATGCAACACTACACACGAGCGCTGCGACATCTGCTCACTGCCATAGATCATCCTCCACACAGTCCCGACTTGGCCCCAGTCCATTTCCATCCGTTTCCAAAACGCAAAGAACACCTTAGAGGACTTTACTTTGATAGTGATGAAGCGGTGCAAGCAGAAGCGAGGTTGCGGTTCCATCAACTAAATCAAACATTCTACAGTGACGGTATCCACAAACTGGTCTCCCGTTGGGAGAAATGTTTTCGTCACCAGGGTGACTATGTTGAGAAATAAATATGTAGATATGAAGAATAAAGATGTAGAATGTTAATAACGTTTGTTTTATGTAAAAAAGCTTTAACAGCCCTCACTTAAAATATTCGGTAGCATTACTTTTCAACATGCCTTCGTATCTTTTTAAACACTGAGAAAGAAAACTCAGTTGGACTAAGTTCTAGGCTGTACCATCGGTGTACAAAATTTCTGTTATTCTTTTGGCTAGATTTTTGTTGATAATATAGCCAATGTGAGGGCCTACGCTATCTTATGTAGGCGTCAAACAAGTGAACACATTCCAGAGTGTTTCTCCAGATACCTATGTCCACCCAGAGCACTTAGAATTAAAGTCTGGATAATCGTTGTACACTCCTGGAAATTGAAATAAGAACACCGTGAATTCATTGTCCCAGGAAGGGGAAACTTTATTGACACATTCCTGGGGTCAGATACATCACATGATCACACTGACAGAACCACAGGCACATAGACACAGGCAACAGAGCATGCACAATGTCGGCACTAATACAGTGTATATCCACCTTTCGCAGCAATGCAGGCTGCTATTCTCCCATGGAGACGATCGTAGAGATGCTGGATGTAGTCCTGTGGAACGGCTTGCCATGCCATTTCCACCTGGCGCCTCAGTTGGACCAGCGTTCGTGCTGGACGTGCAGACCGCGTGAGACGACGCTTCATCCAGTCCCAAACATGCTCAATGGGGGACAGATCCGGAGATCTTGCTGGCCAGGGTAGTTGACTTACACCTTCTAGAGCACGTTGGGTGGCACGGGATACATGCGGACGTGCATTGTCCTGTTGGAACAGCAAGTTCCCTTGCCGGTCTAGGAATGGTAGAACGATGGATTCGATGACGGTTTGGATGTACCGTGCACTATTCAGTGTCCCCTCGACGATCACCAGTGGTGTACGGCCAGTGTAGGAGATCGCTCCCCACACCATGATGCCGGGTGTTGGCCCTGTGTGCCTCGGTCGTATGCAGCCCTGATTGTGGCGCTCACCTGCACGGCGCCAAACACGCATACGACCATCATTGGCACCAAGGCAGAAGCGACACTCATCGCTGAAGACGACACGTCTCCATTCGTCCCTCCATTCACGCCTGTCGCGACACCACTGGAGGCGGGCTGCACGATGTTGGGGCGTGAGCGGAAGACGGCCTAACGGTGTGCGGGACCGTAGCCCAGCTTCATGGAGACGGTTGCGAATGGTCCTCGCCGATACCCCAGGAGCAACAGTGTCCACAATTTGCTGGGAAGTGGCGGTGCGGTCCCCTACGGCACTGCGTAGGATCCTACGGTCTTGGCGTGCATCCGTGCGTCGCTGCGGTCCGGTCCCAGGTCGACGGGCACGTGCACCTTCCGCCGACCACTGGCGACAACATCGATGTACTGTGGAGACCTCATGCCCCACGTGTTGAGCAATTCGGCGGTACGTCCACCCGGCCTCCCGCATGCCCACTATATGCCCTCGCTCAAAGTCCGTCAACTGCACATACGGTTCACGTCCACGCTGTCGCGGCATGCTACCAGTGTTAAAGACTGCGATGGAGCTCCGTATGCCACGGCAAACTGGCTGACACTGACGGCGGCGGTGCACAAATGCTGCGCAGCTAGCGCCATTCGACGGCCAACACCGCGGTTCCTGGTGTGTCCGCTGTGCCGTGCGTGTGATCATTGCTTGTACAGCCCTCTCGCAGTGTCCGGAGCAAGTATGGTGGGTCTGACACACCGGTGTCAATGTGTTCTTTTTTCCATTTCCAGGAGTGTATTTGTGGACCTTTAAGTTCCAACCTAACTGAAGAATGAGTTCACCTTTTACTTTTCCAGATAATCATACGGCTATAGGGTTTCTTTCTTGATTTTTGTATGGTTTCAGGTGGCTGATTAGAGAGACGTTTCATTCCTCCAGAGGTCCTCAGCAACTGACTTTTTTACTGAATAGGTCGATCTACACTGATGTATTTCCCTCTTACCCCAAGATTTGTGTGCTAAGGGCATTAAAAAACAATTTATACTTGTCGAAGTGGTACAAAGTTCACAGCATAATTTATTAATTAGTGCTACATAAATCGAAGCTACTTTTACTTACCGAAATACTAACAAATGGATGCATGACTCAGTAGGAGGGGTTATTAGATGAATCTTCAAGGCTTATAAGGAAGAAACGAAAAGGTAGCTGAAGAATGTTCTTGGGATCTGACGTGAAAACTGGTTTCGTGGAATTTTCTAATTAGGCTTATGCAGTTGTTAGAGAATGAAAGGAAGACTGGGGTTTAACGCCAGGTTGATAGCAAGATCGTTATAGACGTAGCACACGCTCGAAATGGAGAAGCAAATCTGCTATGACATTTCAAAGGAACAAACCCTGCATTCGCGTCGAATGATTTAGGGAAACTACAGAAAACCTAAATCCGGATAGCCAGATAGGGATTTATAGCGACAACCCACCAAAAAAGAGTCCAGCCTCCTCATTTGGTCAAATTGGAAGTCATTCTTTGAGTGTCTGACGAGAAACATTTTTTGTCGTGGCTGGTGTAATGCATAAGTGACACAAGCAGCCACCTGGCGGGTCAAACTGATGCAATATTTGTACACTGAGTGTATCTCAATTAGAAGTGGCAGTACTTCATTTTCAGGCTCACTAGGTTTAAAATCATTTTTAACGAGATCTTATCAGGAACCTAAGGAACCGAGGGAGAGGAGGGAGGTGGAAAGGGTTGTTGTCAAATGATATATCTCTTGTGTGGAAAAATCGTGAAGGGTGGGGCACCAAATGATATACCACTTGTTTCGGAAACTATTTTCTAACCAGCCTGGCTTCTGTAACACACTTTGCTACGCCAAACAAACCTGTAACCAGTCACGTTGCATACCTTTGCGTAGTTTCAGCGACGACTTGATTAAAAAATAAATAAAATAAAAAATTAAAAGAAATCAAGAGTATGTTCATTAAATTAACTGAGAATTCAAATAATAAAGTAAAAACAATTTGGAAGATGGTAAAAAAGAAGACAGACAAAACTTCAGAGGATACAGACGGTATCGAAATGTATCATAATGACGCCGTAGTAGATGAAGATGAAATAGTTGCCAATATCTTCAACAGCCATTTTCCAACAGTAGCATTATCAGCTTGGTTGAAGTTGAGAACATTCCACAAAAATCAAATGGCTCTGAGCACTATGGGACTTAACTTCTGAGGTCATCAGTCCCCTAGACCTTAGAACTACTTAAACCTAACTAACCTAAGGACATCACACACATCCATGCCCGAGGCAGGATTCGAACCTGCGACCGTAGCGGTCGCGCGGTTCCAGACTGTAGCGCCTAGAACCGCTCGGCCACCTCGGCCGGCCCACAAAAATCAAAACAGAACAAAATTAGCTAGGTGATAGTACCCTATATCACAACATATAACACTGAAAATGTGATACGACAAATGAAAAACAAATATGTCATTGTTGTGGACAATATACACTGAAGAGCCAAAGAAACTGGTACACCTGCCTAATCTCGTGTAGGGATCCCGAGAGCACGCGGAAGTGCCGCAACACGACGTAGCATGAACTCAACTAAAGTCTGAAGTAGTGCTGGAGGGAACTGACACCATGAATCCTGCAGGGCTGCCCATGAACCCGTAGGAGTACGAGGAGGTGGAGATGTCTTCTGAACAGCACGTTGCAAGGCATCCCAGATATGCTCAATAATGTTCATGTTTTGGAAGTGTTCCTGGAGCCACTGTGTAGCAATTCTGGACATGTGGAGTGTCACATCGTTCTGCTAGAATTCCCCAAATCCGTCGGGATACACAACGGACATGAATGAATGCAGGTGACCAGACAGGATGCTTACGTACGTGTCACCTGTCAGAGTCGTGTCTAGACGTATCAGAGGGCCCATATCACTCCAACGGCACACTCTCCACACCATTACAGAGCCTCCTCCAGCTTGAACAGTCCTCTGTTGACATGCAGGGCCCAAGGTTGGTTCAAATGGCTCTGAGCGCTATGGGACTTAACGTCTATGGTCATCAGTCCCCTAGAACTTAGAACTACTTAAACCTAACTAACCTAAGGACATCACACAACACCCAGTCATCTCGAGGCAGAGAAAATCCCTGACCCCGCCGGGAATCGAACCCGGGAACCTGGGCGTGGGAAGCGAGAATGCTACCGCACGACCACGAGCTGCGGACAATAGGTTGTCAGACCAGACAACATGTTTCCAGTCATCAACAGTCCAATGTCGGCGTTGACGGGGGCAGGCAAGGTGTAAAGCTTTGTGTCGTGCAGTCAAGAAGAGTACACGAATGGGCTTTCAGCTCCGAAAGCCCATATCGATGATGTTTCGTTGAATGGTTGACACGCTAACACTTGTTGATGGCCGAGTACTGAAATCTGCAGCAATTTGAGGAAGGGTTGCACTTCCGTCACGTTGAACGATTCTCTTCAGTCGTCGTTGGTCCCGTTCTTGCAGGATCTCTTTCCGGCCGCAGCGATATCAGAGATTTGAAGTTTTACCGGATTCCTGATATTCACGGTACATTCATGAAATAGTCGTACGTGAAAATCCCCACTTCATTGCTACCTCGGAGACGCTGTGTCCCATCGCTCGTGCGGCGACTATAATACCGCGTTAAACTCACTTAAATCTTGATAATCTGCCACTGTAACAGCAGTAACTGATTTTATAACTGCACCAGACACTTGTTCCCTTATACAGGGTGTTACAAAAAGGTACGGCCAAACTTTCAGGAAACATTCCTCACACACAAATAAAGAATAGATGTTATGTGGACATGTGTCCGGAAACGCTTAATTTCCATGTTAGAGCTCATTTTAGTTTCGTCGTCCACCTACGCTCAATGGAGCACGTTATCATGATTTCATACGGGATACTCTACCTGTGCTGCTAGAACATGTGCCTTTACAAGTACTACACAACATGTGGTTCATGCACGATGGAGCTCCTGCACATTTCAGTCGAAGTGTTCGTACGCTTCTCAACAACAGATTCGGTGACCGATGGATTGGTAGAGGCGGACCAATTCCATGGCCTCCACGCTCTCCTGACATCAACCCTCTTGACTTTCATTTAGGGGGGCATTTGAGAGCTCTTGTCTACGCAACCCCGGTACCAAATGTAGAGATTCTTCGTGCTCGTATTGTGGACAGCTGTGATACAATACGCCATTCTCCAGGGCTGCATCAGCGCATCAGGGATTCCATGCGATGGAGGGTGGATGCATGTATCCTCGCTAACGGAGGACATTTTGAACATTTCCTGTAACAAAGTGTTTGAAGTCACGCTGGAGCGTTCTGTTGCTGTGTTTCCATTCCGTGATTAATGTGATTTGAAGAGAAGTAATAAAATGAGCTCTAACATAGAAAGTAAGCGTTTCCGGACACATGTCCACATAACATATTTTCTTTCTTTGTGTGTGAGGAATGTTTCCTGAAAGTTTGGCCGTACCTTTTTCTAACACCCTGTATAGGCGTTGCCGACCGCAGCGCCGTATTCTGCCTGCTTACATATCTCTATATTTGAATATGCATGCCTATACCAGTTTCTTTGTCGCTTCAGTGGATATATATATATCCCTTAGCTCAGTTCATCCTAATTTAAAATTTCTGAAAACATTATCAGCGATCATATATTAAAATGATTATTAAAAAACAGTCTTGATCGGAAATTTCTTTCAGTCGGAGTGACCGGTTTCAATCCTTAAGGATCATCTTCAGACTCCAGAACGGCAGGTGAACTTCCATGGAGCAGGCTGCGCCGATCCACGACGCAATCGGTTCAGCGTAGTGGATCGTCGCAGCCTGCTCCATGGAAGTCCACCTGCCGTTCTGGAGTTTGAAGATGATTCTTAAGGATTGAAACCGGTCACTCTGATTAAAAGAAATTCATGACCAAGACTGTTTTTCAATTATATTCCTAATTTCTTAATCTTTGTTTAGTTCTGTAGTGTAGACGTTTTGTTTCTTTAGTAGTAAACTGATATTATAAGGTTGCTCTAAATGTAGATTGCTGCACGTTTCTTTGCTAAGCTATCGTCGTCTGGCGGCGATCCGTCGACTTACTCTGTGCTGTGCGCATTCGCGGAGGTTGTCAATACATGTGGGCCAACTCAAGTTACCAAACCCGGTTAACTCAGGTTGAGGGGATTTCAAGTCAACCCGAGGTAGGTCGTTGCTATTGTACTGTATGGAACTGGGGACCTAGAAACGTCGGAGAGGCTTCGTCCCCGCCGTAGCCCGCAGTGGTTCACAACCCAACAACAAGCTACAGCAGTCCACTCACCCCACCGTCGCCCCACACCGAACCGAGGGTTATTGTGCGGTTTGGCCCCCAGTGGAACCCTCCCAGGAACGTCTCACACCAGACGAGTGTAACCCCACTGTTTGTGTGGAAGAGTAATTATGGTGTGCGCATACATGGAGAAAGCGTTTTCGCAGCAATCACCAACATAGTGTATATGAGACTAACTGTGAGGCACCATATTGGCATTTAGTTCAAGCCTACACGCATATAAGTCGTTTCTGAGCACAAGCAAATTGAGAATCATTCGAAAACCTGTTTTTAACTGCGTGATTCGTTGCAATAAAATAATGAGAGACATCATATTCATGGCGAAAGAATTAATGTAACTTGCGTATTATGAGACTATATCAGTTGAAGGTAGCGACACACTGAGGATCCACGAAAAGCACACTGTTCTTGGTACAATTTGTTATAATTAAATTTCAGTTAGTAACATAGTTACGATTAAAGCTTTTAGCAAGTGGCAAGATCTTATAAGGGAGCACCAAAGGAACTGGTGTCGCTTCAGCGTAGTGAGTAGCGTTGATAAGTGAAACCTAGATAATTGATTTGATGATGGTACGGATCTCACTAAGTCTAAATATTTTTTTCATAGTATTCGCGTATAGAATAGTTTCTGATGCTTCATTGTTAGCTTAATGTAAGTATATACTACAATATTTGATGTTATGTAAATATAAGTTCACCTTTCTAGTTTGTTCGATCGGCTACAGGACAGCTTGCGCAACTTGTGTAAAGATATTTTGTTCCTTTTTCTTTTGAGTTTAGTGATTTACATGTTGTAAAGTTTCTGCTACTGGGGAGGAACAGTGATCAAGTAAGAATGACTTTAGGGTTTTACTAAATGTGTGGAAGATAAAATAGTGTTTATCTTATGTGGAGAACTCCTGCAAATTCGTGTCCCACTGTTTGCAATGGAACTTTTATAAGCCTGTGTCCTTATTGATTGGACATAGTACTTTCCTTTTTGTCTTAAAACATGTACATCGATACTGAAGTTTTTATTTGTGTGTATTACATATAGAACAACATGACTAGGATATGAACAATGGAGGAAATGTGCGTTGTAATAGAGCTAACGCGGGAATTTTACGCAGCCTGTTGAGTAAACAGTGAGAATTACGAACTAGAAACATCCTACAACTGCCGCTGGAGTGCGTTGCGATCGCGTATACCACGTTGGGGCCCACGTACCGTATGCACTAGTCGTATCGTTCCTGAGCGTTCAGCAGCACGTTGAACTTGGCACGCTCAACGTTAACGTTCGACAGCACGGTCCGTGTGCCGACGGCTTAACCGGTCGGGCAGCTCGTTGCTAACTCAAGTTGTATTCAGGCAGTGCGGCGGCGGTCGCCGCTACCGATGACGATTTCGCGCGAGGTTGGAGTTAACCGCCGTCGTGCCGACCGAATCCGAGTTGAACCGAGTTAGTCTCCGCCTACAGAACGGGATGTCATTCACTGTGGTCAAGTCATTCATCAAGGATCTGACTAAATTCAAAAAGCAGCTAAAACTTTCTATGTTGGATAGCTCTTTATATTGTTTACAGAAATGTTTTGAATGTATGTCGTGGATGAAGGCGTTTGGAAGGATGTGGTATTTATTTGCTCTCGAATAGCATTTGACCAATTATCAATAACAAGAGTACTGTTATATGAAGAAAAAACATAAAGCTGTCATGAACCTGAAGGATGATTTTATCACTCCAATGCTTTGCTAGACATCATGCTATCAGCAGTGATATCTCGTTGCCTTCCTCTGATCTATGAGCTGACTTACCCGGATAGGTATAGGGAAACCTACAGTTGAACGTAGATTCCAAATCAATTTACAGCTCGGCGTTTATCACATCAATGAACACTTCCAGTAGTGGCTGAAGTGAAACATGACAGTTGAAAATGTTGGGATTTACAAAGGGTCGAAACCAAAAATCTTTTGGTCTGTATTCTGGTACTGTAGCACTGAGTCACTGGCGACAGCAATTAACGTTTATGATTAGGATTTCTCTGTAAGGAAGACGCAGAATGCTAGCTTGTATGGATAGTAAGTGGCAGAAGTAACTTCGGGTGTGTCCCAGGGAAGTGTGTTGGGGTCCGTGCTGTTCTTATTATGTATTAATCAATGGTGATGATGATGATGGTGTTTGGTTTGTGGAGCGCTCAACTGCGCGGACATCAGCGCCTGTACAAATTCCCAATCTGTACACAGTCCAATGTAGCCACTTCCACGAATGATGATGGAATTATAAAGACAACACAAACACCCAATCGCAGGCAGGGAAAGTTCCCAACCTGGCCAGGAATCGAACTCGGGAACCTGTGATCCAGACGTAGTAACGCCAGCCACTAGACCACGAGCTGTGGACGTGTATTAATCACCTGGCAGACAATGTCAAAAGTAATCTTAGAATTTTATTGATATAATTGTCTATAACGATGTATAGTCTGAATGATGTGAAAGTGGTACAAAGACTGACAACTTGTAGTAAATGTTCAGATATGTAATATTGCGTATAGGGACAGTTAAATGAAAATGAGACAGATGGGGAAAAAGTTAGAAAACTGTTCATTACTTCAAAAGTAAGCACCATAACTGTTGATACATTTATCCTACTGTGAGATAAGGCGGTCAGTGTCTTCATGGAAAATGTTTGCGATTGTCTACAGAACCAAGAGTTTACCCATGCATGCTCCTCTTTGTCCAAAGCGAACTGATTGATACGAATGTCTTTCTTCAGGGTTATAAAAATATGGAAATCGGTTGGGGAGAGATCTGGATGGTATGAAGGATGTGTAAGGCTTCCCAGCGAAGTTTTTGCAACCTTAGCAAAGTGTGGAGGGCACTTTGTTGGCAGGTTGTTTCGACCATGCTTCAGAAGAGATTACTATAATCTCTGAACTGATTCTAAAAGAGGGTCTGGTGGGTAGTGTTGTAGGTCTCTGAAATCAGCACTGCTGATCAGATACCACCATGGAAGCAGTGAGGGTATGCATGTGAACAAATTTACACTATTCACCCTTTGCAACGTCTGTCTCCTCGCCCATCCCCCTCCTGGGAGAGGTGACATACCGTGACGTCAACTGTCTGAGCTCCCAGCTACAACTGCTGTTTGTTTTATAGGGTGATTTTTTATGCCAATAACCCATTATGGTGTAGCACAGAGACTACTGACTATGGCCATTTCTTAGAGCAGGTGTTCTCAAACCTGGACGTTTGTATACTGAATAATGGCTCTCCTACCCGTTTTAGTACAGCATGTGGATTCTTTACAGTCATCGACCTTTTACTCTGTAGCCCTGGTGTTTAACCCATTTGTTCGCTGGATAGTAAGTGCCATCTGTCGAAAGATGCCCTCAGCATCTTTAAATACCAACGAGCCCGAGAGATAGAGGTGAGAGAGATTTCGGTGAGAGAGATTTCGGTGTATTTTTAGTCAACAAAAAGCGAATAATTTTCCACACATCTGTCAGAACAGCATAATAAAATTTGACGCCTCTGTCATCGCCGACTACCTGGAAATAAATTTTTCCCCAAGTGGTTTCGTCTGACAACTACACCACCACACACCCTTACAAAAAGTGAGAATGCAATATCACCCTGTCCTTCAAAACATCTCTAGCTGTAATGTAACAAAAAAATGTTCAAATGTGTGTGAAATCTTATGGGACTTAACTGCTAAGGTCATCAGTCTCTAAGCTTACACACTACTTAACCTAAATTACCCTAAGGACAAACACACACACCCATGCCCGAGGGAAGGCTCGAACCTCCGTCGGGATCAGCCTCACAGTCCATGACTGCAGCGCCTAAGACCGCTCAGCTAATCCCGCATGTCTGTAGTGTAACACTTACATATAACTCTTACAGTGTGATTGTTGGATTTTTTGTCAGATATTAATAATAACAAATAATTAAAAGTATAGGCAGAGAGACCCATTGTAGCTCTTTTGGAGCTCAGAGATCGAACTACGAGAACAAGGTTGCATAACAGATGTCAGAGATTAACCTACGAGAATAAAGATGGTGAAGCAGGGGGTCAGATATCAATCTGTTTTAATGAGTGTAACTACTTAGTGCACTTATAATGTGCGGAAATACGGCTCTAGACCCTGACTGAACACTTCACCAAATGTTACACCTTGCCATGGAAGGAGTCCACACAGGATACGGTGGCCAATGCCGAGTGACCAGTCCTCGCCCAAAGTGCTGGGCGAGTTCATTCATTTGTTCGGAAGATGAGGCTTATAGTGTTTGCCACCTTTCAGCCAGTCAGCGATGACGGAATCTAGGCGCACTCCGTGCAAACTTTCTCAAACGATTTTACAAGAAATATTCGGTATAAAAATTTGATTTTTTGCACTACTTATAGCTTTATATGTCAAGTTCATGATGACTTATGCATTATTTCGTTAATGACAGTAGTTATTGTGATATTTAGGTGGAAGTTATACACAGCACGAATTTCGGAAACCTTTTCAATGAAAAATAGGAGTCGTTAAGCTTTTGCATTTGGCGCATATTATATGTTGTCGTGTCTGGAATGTGGCTAACATGTTGAATTTTTCTTTAGACTTGGACGGAGGTCTCTATCTGTCTTCAATCTTGAGATAGTTGATCTGATGTGGCACACTCACCTGCGATCGCGGCGCGCCAGCAATAAAGTCAGAGTGAAATTTTCACAACATTCCTCATATTTCATAAACGGTTTGAGATATTGAAATGAGACTTTGGTAATGATAGCACGCAAAGAGAGGAGTATCCTACCATATGATTATTATGCAAAACTTCATTATCTACCGTGTTATTCCACCAACTACAGACTTTAGCGATGGAAGAATGTACTTTTTAATGGCAATCGATATCTGGTGAAATGAGATATGCTATAGGTCTTGGGGCAACCTAAGTGAGGACATTACACGTTTAGTTTTTGCCGAGGATGCTTATTCATATGCTACTGACCGTACTTTTCCTTAGTTCCTTACTTAAAAACTTAATAAACCACTGTATCAGAATTCTCTCACAAATGCATCTACACAACATTTTAGTGAGGTGACACTGTGGAGACTTCGCTGTGTTTTGACAAAAGAAGCACATTTTAACATGGCAACAAGAGGAAATTGTAGGTTTTACTCAATATTCACCAATTAATATGGTTTTCTGAATCTTACAAAATGCTCAACAAGCCAGGAGAAAATAAATCGCTGTAATTTCAGCGTATTTACTTTTAGATAGTAACCAAAGCAGAAGTAACAGATCTTTTTGAATGATCACAACCCAAGTGTGGGTGTGGAGGGGCTTCACTTAAGATTTACAAAAAATGTGAGCATAGGCTTCAGTTTAAAATGGCACTTTCCCTCCAGCACTTGGCATTTTCCCTTCAGCAATTGCTGGCGACCCCCACCACTACTGCTCTCCCCACTCATGGGCTGACAACTGTGCATCTACCGTCCACATTATTCTGTGGGGACTCCACCTTCAGGATAGTATACCTAGGAAAACATTATGTTTCTGATAGATGTTCAATATGGTTTTAGAATCACTTAAAGGAATGTACAGTAGAAACTGCCACAATCATTTTCTACTGTTTTTCTTGTTGTGAGACATGAGCTTGTGTTTTAAGCAGCATTTGTAAATATTACGAGTTTTATAGATTTAAGTACTGAATAAAATATTTAAGCTATTTCGAGGATACTGATAACTCTTCACTTACTGTACTTTATTGTGAGTAAAATCCTGTATATTTTTAAAACTATCTAACTAACATGTTCATAGTTCTTCTGCCACAGAACACCTGATAACTGCAAATGAACTGAGTTTCTTTGATATTTTCTATAATTTTCCCTGTCTTGAAAATGGAATTTGTGTTACTTTGAAAAAAGCTTCTATTTAAAAATGTTTTTAATTTGCAACTGATTTTTGATAATCTTTTGTTAATTTGATTTCAGTTAGTGATTATTAGTGTGTAGCAGAGTAATAATGTAAAACATAGACCTTTAAATACAATACTTACAAAATTTTCTCTATTGCAATACTTTGAAAATTGAATAGAATATTTGTTCCTAGGTACATGACTATGTTCCACCTTGGAACAGTTTTTCACGTTTGGAAAACCTCACTTTTCTGGTGTAATTGTTATAATTTCAGAAAAAGACTGCAGCAGACATAAAGTGAATGCTGTCATTTCTAAATGGAATTAGAAAATATTTAAAATTTCTATTACAGGGATGGCTAGAGACAGAGGTGTGAAAAGTGACCCAAGGTACAACACTCTTCAGTGCCTACAAAATGTAAGCGCCACATTGTCACTATTTTTAACCAAATGTGGTTTGAGGACGAGTCCCATTCCTCTTCCAGAGTATAGGGAGAGCACGGTTATCACAATTTTGGAACCACATAAGATTTAACAGAAAGCTGTTAACTAGACACGCCGCGCGGGATAAGCCGAGCGGTCTGAGGCGCTGCAGTCATGGACTGTGCGGCTGGTCCCGGCGGAGGTTCGAGTCCTCCGTCGGGCATAGGTGTGTGTGTTTGTCCTTAGGATAATTTAGGTTAAGTAGTGTGTAAGCTTAGGGACTGATGACCTTAGCAGTCCCATAAGATTTCACACACATTTGAACTTTTTTTTTGTTAATTAGACACCAAACACTTATCAATGCCATCTGCAAGTGGTATGGGTCGATGGTGAGCTGATAACTGTGCTGGATCCTCGAGACGAAGGGCCTCTTGTCTAATTCACAGTGTAGATGTCGGGAAGGCTGGTCTACCATGGATTATCAACTCTACCTGGAGTTTTCCACCAAAATGGCCTTACCCATCGTCAGCATCTCACTGCTGTTTTCTTTGATATGCGTACAGCCTATGTCACAACATGGTGCCGCTATATCCTGACTGCTTTACACTGAGGTGATGAAAAAGCAGTTCATTGGCGGAACGGTCATTTGCATTTATGTGATTCCTGTGAAAAGGTTTCTGGGCTGATTGTGACTGCACAATGGGAGTTGAGAGACTTTGAACATGGAATAGTAGCTGGAGATAGACGCATGGAAGATTTCATTTCGGAAATCGTAAGGGAGTTCAGTATTCCGAGATCCAGAGTGTCAAGAGAGTGCTAAGAATACCAAATTTCAGGCATTACCTCTCACCACGAACAATGCAGTGGCCGAAGGCTTTCACTTAGCAACCGAGAGCAGCGGAATTTGAGCAGAGTTGTCAGTGATAAGAGACAAGCAACACTGCGTGAAATAACCGCAGAAATCAATATGGGACGTGCGACGAACGTATCCGTTAGGCCAGTGAGGCGAAATTTGGCTTTAATTGGATACGGCAGTGGACGACTGACGCGAGTGTCTTTGTTAACAGCACGACATCGCGTGCAATGCCTCTTATGGGCTCGTAACCATCAGTTGGACCCTACACGACTGGAAAATCGTGGCCTAGTCAGATGAGTGCCGATTTAAGCTGACAAGAACTGATGGTAGGAATCGAGTGTGGCGCAGAGCTGGTGAAGCAATGGACCTAAGTGTGTGAGCTAGGCGTGGCTCCATGATGGGGTAGGCTATGTTTACCTGGAGTGGAATGGGTCTTCTGATCCAAACGAACCAATCAATAACTAGAAATGTTTATGTTCAGCGACTTAGAGATCATTTGCAGTCCTTCGTTGACTTCAGGTTCCCATGACAATGCACCATCCTATCGAACATTTATGGAACATAATGGAGAGGTAAGTTCGTGGACAAAATCCTGCACTGGCAACACTTCCTCAATTATGGACGGCTAAAGAGGCAGTACGGCTCAATATTTCTTCAAGAGACTTCCAACAACTTGTCGAGTCCTTGCTACGTCCACTTGCTGCAGTACGGAGGGCAAAACGAGATCCGACACGATATTGGAGGTATCCCATGAATTTTGTCACTTCAGTGTACAAGACTGGGGCTTCAATGGCCGCTCCCGACTTCATCCAAAGTTTCTTTCTCCTTCAGAGTCCAAGTCGGTAATTCACACAGTATGTCCTATGCAGTCCCACAAGGCTCTTTCCTGAGTACGACATCCTTCAGTGGCTGTGCGGTTCTAGGCGCTCCAGTCCGGAGGCGCGCTGATGCTACGGTCGCAGGTTCGAATCCTGCTTCGGGCATGGGTGTGTGTGATGTCCTTAGGTTAGTGAGGTTTAAGTAGTTCTAAGTTCTAGGGGACTGATGACCACATCAGTTGAGTCCCATAGTGCTCAGAGCCATTTGACATCCTTCAGTGGATTCACAGAAGCAGTGAGATCTAATCATTTCAACATCATTATTTATTGATGACTTCTCCAACTCTCTGTTTTTTCAACTTGAAGATCGACATGCGTCGACTACAGGGCACTATAACAAAAACAGAATATTGAGAACCCACATGTGGCTTCCGATCTGCCTCTATCAAGACGTGCAACATGCAACTTGTTAACTATGAACTGCTCATCTACACTCAGAGCTCTGCCTGCGCAATGAGACGCCTCATGTGGTCGAGGTATGACTTCTTAGGACTCATATTTTACGACAAGTTAACTTTATTACCTTATTTATAACAGCTTAAGCGACATGCCAGTTCCAACTTAATGTCCTAAGCTGTCTCAGATAACACGTTCTGAGGTGCGGATCGTTTCACAATTTTTCAACTCAAAGGAGCTCTCACTTTGCCACATTTAGATTATGGAAGTATGGCTTGTGACTGGCTGTACCTTCTGCGTTGGTACTCCTAGACCTGATCCACCATGGTAGTGTTGCAGCAACGTGCCTCAGAGCAGACTTTCCAACTCCTGGCTAGATGGGCAAGCTATCTGCCTGTGAAATCATGCTGCCAGGGCCAGAATTTTGCTGAGGTGCCTTGCTGCAGCAGCCCCGTCCGCCACATTGGCGAACTAAATTATCTCATGCCATGGTCTGACGTTGTGCCGCCTTGCTTCCTTACATCACCAAAGGTGGGGTCTGATCATAACAAAGTTGTCGCTCAGAGCTAATAGTATCTTGTTTACGACAACTACCATGTCAGCTGACACTCTGATGTGGGTCAGCCAGATTTGTCAACATCCAGCCACTCTGTGAGCAGCTGCTGGAGCTGACGATTCCAGGACTCAGGCCAGAGCCATCAAGACAGGGCCACCTCTAGGTTTATTCCAAACGATCTCTAGGTATCTCCAAGGTGTCTTGCGTTCGGAGCCTGCACACCAGTGCATCACACACTTGACCAACTGCCAGAGCAGTCAGGTGTCCCCACACACATGCCCACTACCTGCCAACACCTGATGTAAGCTGCAAGTCTGCAAGACCAAATGCTGATAGTGCCTCTTCACTGAGTCAGTGCTCCTGCCCAGCAGCCCCACGTTGCCATGGCCAAGTGCACTGCATTGTGCTGTGCTGAGGTAATCACTGCCGCATGGGGTCAATATAACCACCAAGTTGCCTCCATCTGCCAATGTACGAGTGCCTTACTAAATAAAGAGTGTATTGTCCAGCTGGGCTCTATTCATTCCATGATAGCCGGATTGCTCGTGTTATACAACTCATCGTCCTTCACACACCATTCTATGTTAAGAGATGCCCTCCTAGGTTAAGAGATGCCCATCTTGGTGATAAATTGGGTCTGCATTGTCCACTTCATTATGCTGTCGTTCGAAAAGAGCCAATGACAATGAATGACATTGTGTGTCCATGCTCAGCAACATCATCTCGGTATGGTGAGTGAACGATTTTTTTTTAATGGCTTACCATTCGAGTGACTGGCAGTGGTAGAATGACTGAATCGGAGGGTCAGCCTAAAGACTCAATTTGTACCCACCTTAGCTGCCATTACCACTACCTCATTGTTTCCTTCTTAGGGTAAAGCAGGGCAGAATGTGTTAGCATCTCTAGACCACCTGCTGACAGCCACAAAGCTGGATCATTGGTTGGAAGGACAACTGTTGCATATGGCGAAATCACGCTTGACGGAAGATGCGAAAAGATACCTGATGTGTCACGAAGAGTTAAGAAATGCTCAGGCATTTAAAATTCTGAAGAAAGGGTAGTTACAGCGTTCTAGGAGGTTGACTAATTGCTGGTAACAGTATACACTGTAAAATATCTAAGAGTACTAGCTATACCCGGTGAACTTCGTTCCGCCTCTGAAAATCTTTATATGTTATAGCTGACCCGGCAAACGTTGTTTTGCCATATAAATTATCTCTTGTCTATAAGAAAAATGTGTACGTGTAACAAAGTGTATACCCGGCGAAACGTTATAGCTAACACGGCAAACGTTGTTTTGCCATATAAATTATCTCTAATCTATAAGAAAAAAGTATACAGGGTTATTACAAATGATTGAAGCGATTTCACAGCACTACAATAACTTTATTATTTGAGATATTTTCACAATGCTTTGCACACACATACAAAAACTCAAAAAGTTTTTTTAGGCATTCACAAATGTTCGATGTGTGCCCCTTGAGATTCGGCAGACATCAAGCCAATAATCAAGTTCCTCCCACACTCGGCGCAGCATGACCCCATCAATGAGTTCGAAAGCATCGTTGATGCAAGCTCGCAGTTCTGGCACGTTTCTTGGTAGAGGAGGTTTAAACACTGAATCTTTCACATAGCCCCACAGAAAGAAATCGCATGGGGTTAAGTCGGGAGAGCGTGGAGGCCATGACATGAATTGTTGATCATGATATCCACCACGACTGATCCATCGGTTTTCCTATCTCCTGTTTAAGAAATGCCGAACATCATGATGGAAGTGCGGTGGAGCACCATCCTGTTGAAAGATGAAGTCGGCGCTGTCGGTCTCCAGTTGTGGCATGAGCCAATTTTCCGCGGGCTACGCGTGAAACTTGTCCGCACGCGTTCAACCGTTTCTTCGCTCACTGCAGGCCGACCCGTTGATTTCCCCTTACAGAGGTATCCAGAAGCTTTAAACTGCGCATACCATCGCCGAATGGAGTTAGCAGTTGGTGGATCTTTGTTGAACTTCGTCCTGAAGTGTCGTTGCAAAGTTATGACTGACTGATGTGAGTGCATTTCAAGCACGACATACCCTTTCTCGGCTCCTGTCGCCATTTTGCCTCACTGCGCTCTCGAGCGCTCTGACGGCAGAAACCTGAAGTGCGGCTTCAGCCGAACAAAACTTTATGAGTTTTTCTACGCATCTGTAGTGTGTCGTGACCATATGTCAATGAATGGAGCTACAGTGAATTTATGAAATCGCTTCAATCATTTGTAATAGCCCTGTACTTGTAACACAATGTATAAGTGTAGCACAATAGCCGTTGTTGGCGGGGAGCTCGTGACACAAACAATAATAATGGCCGACAACTGTGTAAGGAGTGAGAAAAGGCTTAGGGGGAAGTCCGGAAGTATCGGCCACTATTAGTTCTAGCGTTCCTACGGTAGATCGCGCGGATTTAACAATTGCAGCCGATACACGGCTCGTCCATGAGCATACAAAAATTGCGGCAATTCCGTGTCGAAATGTGTTCGCCAGCATTATGAATAAGGCCAAGCGCACACGCATCGATTTTTATCGTACGTAAAAATATTGTACGATTAAATTGTTTAAAAGAATAAAGGAGAGCCTAGGAACTTCTTTGTTCCACTAAAAGAATTTGATCGTACGATATATTTCCGTACGATAAAAATCGATGCGTGCGCGTAAGCCCTATATGTCGGTTTGGCGAATGACGCGTATTTAAGCCATGTGATTAGTCATGATGGGGTTCAGACAGATCCTAGACTAGTAAAGGCCCTACAAGATTTACCGACACCTCATATGGAGAGGGGTTTTGCAGTCATTCTTGGGGTTAGCAAACTATTGTAGAACATTTCTCTCAAAATCCGCCAAAATAGCATGACCTCTCACTCAGTTATTAAAAAAATGGTATGAAGTTCCAGTGGACATCAGAGTGTGAAGACGCCTGCAGCAAATTAAAAGAATTGTTGACAAATAGTGCGGTGTTAATTTTTCCAAATTGTGAGAAGCAGTTTGCATTGTCTTGCAACACAACTAATCAAGCACGTGGCTGTGTATGAAGTCAGAAAGTGAACTATGTGGCGTCCCCAGTAACCTATGCCTCATTGAAGTGGAAAGGGATTCTTCAGCTCTGGAGAAGGAAACTGCTAAGTCTCTTATATGATGAAATACACTTCAAGTGTCACCTGAATGATAGAAAATTTAAGGTTGTAACGAATTATGCAGCATTAAAGTGGCTACTGGGGTTGAAAGGTCCATGAGGTGGGATAATGTGTTGGGCACTGATGCTTAGTCAATTCAGTTTTGAGGTAATCCTGGCCAGATTCACAGGAATGTTAATGACCTCAGTGGAAGGATCAGTGTATTATGGTGTGTGGGTCACATCATTGTGGTGTGGCAGAAAGTGAAACAGCTGATGAGGATTGTGAACTATTTGCAACACAATCACAGATACAATGGGGTAGTACGCAAGCAAATGAAACCTAGGCCTCTTGCTGTAGTTCCAACCAAGATATGTGATGAAATATTGAGACAGGGACATGATCATGTGTTTTCAGGCCACAGGCGTTTAAGAACAATGTAAGGATAATGAGGGCACAGGTCTGTTGTCATTCGAGGTAACACATGACCAAGAGATGTTGTCAAAACTTGAGACAGTCAAACCTAAAATAGGGAAGAATTGAGAATTAGTATGAAATTTTGCAGGAGATATGGAAGCAAGTACAAAAAGCCAATACAAAATCCCTCACACAGTAGGAAAGAATGGGATGGTGGGATGCAAAGTTACCAGAACAGCGTATAGGGCAATGGGTGATGTTAAGATGCCAGTACACTTCCAAGGGAAAGATAAAGAAATTCTCACTTATAGTCACGGCCCATATCAAGTGACTGGAATGGATTCACCAGTGATAATAAAGCTACAACTTCCTACCCGCAACACAGTCATCCATACTGGGTGCATTCAAACTCTTTACTGCCGTTATCGGCACCAGTCCCAAGAAAGGATGGAAGAGGAAAAAACAAGAAGGCAATACAGAATGTGCGTTTTGATGAGAATGTACCAAAGTCTTGGATCACAGGGATATACGAACGATGAAAGCATTTTTGTGTATTTTACTTGAGGCATTGATTTGCAGGAAGAGTTGCATTCTTGTGGTATGTTAATAGTTAATTTGGGGATATAATGTGGACTGTTTGTTTGTCTTGATAGTGTAGCAATTTGGGTGTTTATTTATTTAGTGTATGGTTGTAGTGTACATGCTGGTACATTTACCATTCGCGGACACTAATGCCAGATACAAGTATTATACAATTCATCCATATCCTGCAGAATGGGGGACGTTAGAATTATTTATAAATATTAGGAAGAAGGAAATTTTTCTGGTCACACCAGACAGGAAAAGGCACGCATTTTTATCAGCAGAGAAGCTGCGGTAATGTCACCATTTGCCATTTACTGGTTTCTGTACACTGTACTGCAATGTATACAATGAAGGAGACATATAATATAATAAAATAATGGAATAGATGATAATAAAATGCGTGGCTTTTTAAAATGTATTGCATTAATGAGATTAATTTTTCGGCATGAATGACAAGCACAATAAGCTGAGCTATGCCTGGAAATAAGTTCGTATTAGTTCATATTATTTTGCAGGGCGAAGTAGTTTCTTTCTCCGCTGTAGATTTGTGCTTACCATTCTTTATAATGCTACGTTTGGTCGCCGTGTTCACCTTTGAAGTCTTGACCGTGTTCCCATTAAGCTTATCGGATCTTCGTAATTTTCCAAAGTACAAGGTGGGCTTCAGTTCTTGTAATTATTGTACTATTTGAAATAACAACTCACACGACCTTTCTGTTAATAAAACAATACTGTATTTTTCTAAACGGTGCACATATGAAATACATACTCCTCACTTATTCATAGCGACCCCAAAATGGCGGTCTACAATTACTCGCTAAAAATGGCGTGCTTCTCACTCGTTCACTAGCTGAGCGCGAATCCTTCCTTCCTCCTACTGGTACCAGAAAGAATCCTCTGTTTTTTAACAACTGAAAGTAAAAAAAAATACATGACGGTAGGCATAGGCTCTACGATGGGCTACCGCTTTGTCTTCTCTCTTTGCCTTTAAAGAAGACGAAAACATAAAGGAAATGCAAAAGGTTTATCACAGACAGCCAGTGAAGAAAGTATAGATAAGAGTGTAAGAAAAGTATACAGTACTACATTATTTTAAGTAATCCGCAAATAGTAGCATTCTGGATTTCAGTGGGCCAGATCTTTTGAATGTGGTAGAAGTATTGAGACAACCCCTCTCTGAGCAGCCTTTTCAACCCTTGGTGAGGTGCTCAGGCTAACTATCATGTCATACAGGTCTGTAGCCATCCAGAAAACCCGAATCAGCACTTTCTCATTCCTGATATGTAATTACAACTCCAGAAAATCAGCATCGATCCAGAACTTGGCCTCGTTACAGTCTGCCTGGTGTGACACTTACTTACCCCTTCTCAATCCTTTTACAAATATTGCTCTTTTGAGCATCCCACAGAGCATGCCCTGCATTCAGAGTCCTCTGGATCTTTAATTTTACCCAAAGAATATGACAAATCCCTCAGTTTTCACCAATTTTTCATCCCAGCAATTGGTGAGTACCCTAATTTAGATATCATTCTTACAGATGACTCAAGAATTGAAAACGAGATAGGCTGTGCTTTACATATAACTGGAGCAGTGGACAATCCTTCATTCCTACAGGATACAACGTCTTTACAGCAGATCTGGTGGCCATCACGTATGCTCTTCGTTACAACCATACAAAATCACATGAGTCTTCAAAAATCTGCAGTAGGTCTATGAGCGGGTGACAGATTATAGGCCACCATTACTCCTGGAGTCTATTAGAGATGTGCTGAACATTCACGATCCCCTCTTAGATCTCCATGTCAATGGGAAGACAGTATTCTTCTGGACCCCCGGCATGGTCGGATTACAGGGAATGAACCCATTCATTTGTTTGCCAAGGAAATAAAGACACCAGTATACGACATACTGACTACACGTTACTGTCTCTTAGTGGCAAGCAAAGAAAAAATAATGGAAATAATGGAGTGTCATAGACAAACCAGAAGCTACAAACATGAAAGAGTGTACGCCTTTAGCCTCTTTGTTGGTCACACCAGACTGACCCATTAACACATCCAACAACAAGCTGCCCTTCTACTTTGTAGTGGTACCCTTCACAAATGGCGTCCATACCCTGTTGAAGTGCTTCGTATTCACTGTCACACGGCAAGCTTTACAGCTAGCCAAGCCACTCCCCTGACTAATAATGCCCAGGTGGCGAATCAGATTTTAAATTTTATTCATCACAGTGGACTGTTTACTTTTATTCGAAGTCTTCATTGTTACAGTTCTGCTGGCTTCTGAACAGGGATGGAGGATCGCATCCAGCCAAGTTATTAGTCCCTTGGGACTCTGGCTGCCCCTGGATAAAGACCTGGTTCGGTTCCTGACATAACTGAACGGTTTAAATACACTTGTGTGCCGAACGTAAGGAAGAAAGTAACTGTCACATGATGCGTCAACTGCCAAGAAACATAGTTCGATGAAACTAGGACCATACATAGAAAGGGCTTTTAGAGTATAGTACAGAAGGTAACAGAAAGAAGTACTCAAGGAGACTAACAGAAATGACACTTTTATTCAAAGACAACCATTACACTGAAGCAGCCACAATTCACAATGGCCCTCTGAACATTAGAAAAGGTGGGACATGATTGATAACAGCGTGTGTGAGCACCACAGATGGAAATTCATGATCTGCAATGGTCTCCCATGCTGGCCACGAAGTTGGCAAGAAGTTCTTGTGGTGGGGCATTCCATTCCTCCATCAGCCCATTTGACAATTTCTGCATGGTAATTTGTTCATAGGGAGATGCAACAATACCTCTCCTCAACACATCCCATTGGTGTTCGGTGGGACTGAAGTCAGCGGAATGGGCAGGCCAGTCCATTCGCTAAATATACTCTCGTTCCAAGAGTTCCTCCACCTGAGCCTGTGATGCGGTCGCGCTTTGTCATCCATAAAAATTAAGTCAGAATCGAATACACCCCTGAAAAGAGGAACATGGCGAAGGAGTACGGCGTCACAATAATGCCGACCGGTGAGTGTACCATGTTCGAAGATTTGGGGCAATATCCCCATGCAATATTAAGCCTCCCCACACCATAACACCTGGATCACCAAAATGATGATGCTTGACAACGCTAGGCATACTATAATACGGGGAGAGATGTGCATACATAATGCACCCATGAGCATTGTTGAACATTATTGTTTTGGTTGTCAAAGTATTATAGGTTGGGGATGCATAATGTTGCACGCATATATTGACCTCAAATCTTTGAAGACGATACACTCACAAATCAGCATTATTGTGATGCTGTACTCCTCCTTTGCATGCGTCTTTTCGGGGGTGCATTCAGTTCTGACTTCATTTTTGTGGATGATAATGCACGACTGCATCGAACGGCTCAGGTGAAGGAGCCCTTAGAGTTAAAGGATGTTCGGAGAATGGTCTGGCCTCAGCGTCCCTGCGAATGCATCCCATCGAGCACGCGCAATATCGACGACCCTATGATCTGTTATCGACTTTCGTTAGCGTTCGATACGGACCTCTTACAAGATTTCATGCATGCTTATCGGAGATTTATAAAAAAAACATGTTATTCTGAAATGATTTACTATAATTATTGTTATAATTGAACCTCACATCATGTTTTATTGACGGTTAATGCTTTCATATAAGAACACTGTCTCATGAGTGAGCTGTTACCGTCAACAATTTACAAATTAAGCATGAAACGTGCTTGTATTATAATTTGCAGTATGCCTTGCAATGGAAATGGAACACTGAAAATTTGTCACAAACACGTCATCATTGTCATTAAATGTCAGTTAATAATGCATCAACAATGCAAGCCTTCAAGAGGTACAATGATAACGAAGACAGGAGGCATATACCACATGACTAAGTTCTAGCGTTCTGCGTAACGTCCTCGTTACTGGAGTCGAAGATGTAGGTTCGCATTTCGTCAACTGCAATGTTTTTTCCATGTTAGCGTTGTTAATTATTCCTGGGACTTTTTTTTAATGTAATACAAGTATGTTCTGCAACTTTCAATGTTATTTACATTTCCGCCTGATTAGAGAAAGAAGGATGAAATTCTTTTTTAGCGATTTCCGAATGTGTGGTTAGGCAGTAACCTAAAAAGACAGCCGCAACAAGCACAGTATATACGGTACAGAGCCCTTGCACCCTTTAAACATAGATATGACAATACTCGTAAATTTTACAAATGAAATCAACTGGCAGCTTCCCAACGTCTGTTTCCACACAGTTGTGAATGGTATGTGTCATTCATCTAATAACTATTGCGAGGGTAATCCCAAAAGTAATGACTCCTATTTTTTAATAAGTACATAGACCTGTTTATTTCTACAATGGTTTACATCAGTTTACAGCTTGAACATACAGCTATTTTTCAACATAATCATCGTTTCTGTCGATGCATTTTTGTAGACGCTGTGGCAGGTTTTGTACGCCCATGTCGTAGCAGCTCGCAGCCATGCTGTTCAGAAAGTTATGAACCTCTTCCTTCACCTCGTCGTCGGAGCTGAATCGCTTTCCGGCCAAATGTTCTTTTAACCTAGGGAACAGGTGACAGTCACTGGGCGCCAAGTTAGGACTATAGGGTGGGTGAGTGATTATGTTCCACTGAAACTGTTGCAGGAGAGCAACGGTTTGCCGAGCGATGTGTTGGCGAGCGTTGTCATGGAGAATGTGCTCGCCCTTTTTCAATATTCCTCTTCTACGGTTCTGAATTGCCCATTTGAGTTTTTTCAGAGTCTCACAGTACCTGTCAGCGTTAACTGTGGTCCAAGTGAGCATAAAATCGACCCACAATACCCTTTTCCGATCCAAAAAGACGGTTGTCATAGCTTTACCGGGAGACTGTGTTTGTTTGAATTTACGCGGCTTTGGTGAAGAAGGATGCCGCCACTAGCGTGATTGTTGCTTGGCCTCAGGTGTAAAGTGGTATGCCCAGGTTTCGTCACCTGTGACAATTGAGTCCAGAAAGTTGTCCTGTTCAGCTGCAAGGCAGTGAAGAAATGCGCGGGAAGCATCAACTCGTTGCCACATGTGGTCCTCAGTCAGTATGCGTGGCACCCATCTTGCCAACACCTTCCGATAGTTTAATGTTTCCGTTAAAATTCTGTGAGCGGTGCTTCGAGAAACCTCACGAACCAACGTGCAGAGATGATCCAGGGTGATCTGCCGATCTTAACGCATGCTTTGCTCTACCTTCAACACTGTCTCCTCAGAAATTGACGGTCTCCCGTTCCTTTGTTCGTCGTGAATGTCAGTCCGACCTGCCGGCCGACGTGGCCGAGCGGTTCTAAGCGATACAGTCTGGAGCCGCATGACCGTTACGATCGAAGGTTCGAATCCTGCCTTGGGCATGGATGTGTGTGATGTCCTTAGGTTAGTTAGGTTTAAGTAGTTCTAAGTTCTAGGGGACTGATGACCTCAGAAGTTAAGTCCCATAGTGCTCACAGCGATTTGAAACATTTCAGTCCGACCAGCTGCAAACACTCTACACCACTTATGAACATTTTTGACATCCATACATGACTCACCATACACTTCCGTCACTTGGCGATGGATTTCAATTGGCACAGTGCCCTTTGCGTTCAAAAACCGAATAACTGCGCGCAATTCGCACGTGGCGGTAACATCCAACTGGCGCTCCATTCTCAATGGCTACCAAACCATGACTGAGCACCTCAGCGTGGCGTGCGCATGTTTACACACAGCGCGTGAAGCACTCTTCATAACAGTGTGACCAACTGCCACACAAACAGAGTTCTGTACTTATAAAAAATAGGAGACCTTACTTTTGGGGATACCCTCGTAGATAATTCCTAAATAGCCTTGTTTACAATTTAGCAAAAACATTGTCTCTGACACTTCTGTTTACTCCACCATACATACTACAGTATTCATGTTGTAAACAGATAAACTCACAAACTTTAATTTTAGACAGTGTTAATGCAGAACCTGTAATGCCACGACCAAGCATAGCCAAGGCGCAGCAGTTGAATAAGTGAACGCTCATGCCATCTGTTGGATAGTTGCGCAAACAAAAGCACAGGTGCTTCCGCCTGGCGGCAGTCGAATGAAATAGCGCTACGAGTAAGACAGTACCTGAATAGTGCTGCACTCGGCCGACGAAATAAAGAATTATTACTAGGATAATTACTAGGATAATATTACTATGTACAGTAAAAATATTAATTTAATATTATATATATATATATATATATATATATATATATATATATATATATATATAATGTCTGTAATTGAATAGGGTGATGTTATGGTATGTCCATTTGTAAATAGAGAACTTGGTATAGAGTAAATTAATATTTAAATGTGAGGGGAATCCCAGAGAACGCGGACAATGCAGGTTGGCGCGTGAATTTGGCAGTAGAGAGAGATGTGTTCTGGAACTGTTCAAATGCAGAACAGAGATTACGCGGCGCGAAAGTGACGGTTTAAGTACGGTACGGTAACGTTGCTTATAGACAGTTAAAAGTGAGCTTACAACAAACGCGAACTGGATTTATGGTGTGTCAGCAAGTCAAATGGACAATAAGGCTTGCAGTATGCAACATTTCGACGGAGACGGCTTGTGAGCGATATAATTGCTGTTTCCGCTCAAAAAGCACATGGCACGCCTTGTGGAAGTCTGCGTAATTTATGACGGACTGCAGCGATCAGCAGCAAAGTATGAAGTGACCAGTGTCTGCAGCTAAAGTTGCAATGTGATCTTACTACCATATGTGGTCCATTGACCAGCACAAGCAACGAACAAGTAGTTATCGTACGACAGTGTTTTTATGAACAGTGCATTCTACACCGCCGCCATAACAAGTACATTTATCCGTAGCGAACCAATTTATGTATTTATCAAGTCAAGTTCTCTACAGTGTAATGTCTGAGTGAAATAATAAGTTTGTGATTCAAAGTGCATTCCATGAGTGTCATCAATTATTTACAGAAAATAGTTCATTATTATTCCAAATCCATTACTGTGTGTGCAGCAATACCAGTAAAAAGGCTATATTACGTGAGTATCGGCGCATTAATGCAACAAGATGATATAATCGGAGGTAACGCCGAAAATTTCCAACAAACGCCGGATTATACAACTGACAGAAGATGCCAGGTACTTTGCCACATTAATTACAGTTCAACTCGATATGGTGGCTTTTCAGTACATTATCAACGTAAAAACTCATTCAGTTTCATTAGAACAAAATGATTCTAAAGTAATCTTTTTAACATCTCTGGTAACCACCAGTTCTATAGTGTTCACTGATTAATCAATTAAAGAATTTATTGCCACCACAGTACTCATTGTACCTTCAGTACAATCCAAATTCAGTAACATTAAAATCATTACTGACAGTTGGTGTAGATCAATCTAACTTACAGCAAGTTCAAGTGTTTATCATATGTGTGTGTATACTGTGTTACGTAAATGTTGTTCTCCTGCTAGACGTGATTAACGTACACCAGTTAGTGCATTCTGTTCAGTCACTTTAAAGAGGTTATTTTTGTTAATGAAAATCAGAATTCATTTAACATTCGATTTCTTGTACGCCATCGCCAATATTTAGTCAGTAATTCCGCGTAGTAGTCTGAACTACCTATCAAAGCTATTCAGGCTTATTACAAGCGATAGCCGCTTTCCAGACGTCCGATGCCGCATGGTCTAAAAATATTACAGTACATTCGGATAGTGGCATCGCATATGGCTTTGCCGTGACAGGACTCGTCACAGTAGCCAATTTTTCGTGGTATTTGACCGCCACGTGGCGACCGTAGGCGAAAGGGGCATTAGTGTCCTGAACTTTGTAGTTAAAATTGGGTATATTTTAAGTAATACGATCTCTAAATTTTTAGGAAATTCCAAGATGGCGGACAAACAAAAATTATTAAGTGACATGGACAAAGTAGAGCAAGATGGCGGAAGTCCAAATAGTAACAGTGGGGAAGATAACACATGTGAACCAGAGATGGCCACAGTATTTGAGAGTAAACCAGAGCGTGTTCGATAGTTGTACAAAGAGTAGTGGGGCTCTCGAGGACTTACAAAAGACAGTGAATGTAAAGATCGAAACTATAAAGCAGGAAGTCACAGATAGTGACCAAAGTAATTTAGAAGGGGCAACAGCATACCCAGTACATGTAGGAAAAATAAAAATGGAACACGTAGTGGAACCCACTTGGGATTTAAGTATGTTGGTATGCATGTTGCAAACAATGACTGGAAACATAGGCACAATAAACGAAAATATAGGTTTGCTGAAAGAGGAAGTAAATGAAAACATAAGTTTGCTGAAAGAGGAAGTAAATGAAAATATAGGTTTGCTGAAAGAGGATATGAATGAAATAGAAGGGGAAGTGAATGAAAGAATAGGCTCACTAGGCGAAAACACAGATAATGTAAATAGAAATATGGAGGCATCATTGAAAGTAATGGGGGAGAGGCTAGACACCTATGAAGGACGTGTTAGTGCAGTTGAAAAGAGTGTAGAATTAGTAAACCTTGAAGTCAAACATATTAAAGAAACTCATGAGATAGTAGCTCAGGAAATGAAAACCGAAATACAGGAATCCGTTTCTGAATTGGAAACCAAGATTATTCATGTTCAGTCATAGAACTTTTTAATGACATTTGTTGTGCAATCCATGGAAGTGTGGCTATGTTTATGACACAGTATGGTGCACGCGTGCTAGCTGAATGATGTCACTTATGTGTCATATTTCGCCAATACATGGTGTTACAAAAAGGTACGGCCAAACTTTCAGGAAACACTTCTCACACACAAATGAAGAAAAGATGTTATGTGGGCATGTGTCCGGAAACAATTAATTTCCATGTTAGAGCTCATTTTAGTTTCGTCAGTATGTACTGAACTTCCTCGATTCACCACCAGTTGGCCCAATTGAAGGAAGGTAATGTTGACTTCGGTGCTTGTGTTGACATGCGACTCATTGCTCTACAGTAGGCATTGTTGGTGATGTCTTAACTGGGCCCCATGTTCTTCCACCTACGCTCAATGGAGCACGTTATCATGATTTCATACGGGATACTCTACCTGTGCTGCTAGAACATGTGCCTTTACAAGTACTACACAACATGTGGTTCATGCACGATGGAGCTCCTGCACATTTCAGTCGAAGTGTTCGTACGCTTCTCAACAACAGATTCTGTGACTGATGGATTGGTAGAGGCGGACCAATTCCATGGCCTCCACGCTCTCCTGACCTAAACCCTCTTGACTTTCATTTATGGGGGCATTTGAAAGCTCTTGTCTACGCAACCCCGGTACCAAATGTAGAGACTCTTCGTGCTCGTATTGTGGACGGCTGTGATACAATACGCCATTCTCCAGGGCTGCATCAGCGCATCAGGGATTCCATGCGATGGAGGGTGGATGCATGTATCCTCGCTAACGGAGGACATTTTGAACATTTCCTGTAACAAAGTGTTTGAAGTCACGCTGGTACGTTCTGTTGCTGTGTGTTTCCATTCCATGATTAATGTGATTTGAAGAGAAGTAATAAAATGAGCTCTAACATGGAAAGTAAGCGTTTCCGGACACATGTCCACATAACATATTTTCTTTTTTTGTGTGTGAGGAATGTTTCCTGAAAGTTTGGCCGTACCTTTTTGTAACACCCTGTATACATCAGATGAGCTGCAGATCACTGTGTGTCAGATAGCACAACGTTGGACAATCATGCAGTTGTCATTACAATTCTATGAAAATAATGTCATGGTCCTGCCCTGGAAATATAACACATTAGGCATAGAAGTATTGTTATAGATGTATTACGATAATGAAAACGTAGAAAATTGGTTGTAAGTATATTATGAAAATATACTTGTAACACATTGGTTGTATACGTAGAAGAGACGCAGTTGATGTGTATTGGAAAATGAAGAAAAACATACATAATACATTGCGAGCTGTATATCTCAAAGTTTTTCTTGTGATCTACACCCGTAATTCCTGTTTGAACCTGCAAGGCCGACAGTTACACAGTTACCATCACCACTAGACGAGAGTGGTGTCATGGTCCACCCACTCTTAGTGCAGGATGCTCGCTGAGTGTTTAGTTTTTATGGTACAAAAATGCTGAACTGTGATTTCGGAGATCTAAATACGTGTAACGCAATTCGCGTAGGAGCTCTGCGACTGGGGACTCTAGGTATATCTGTGTTGTTTTAGAAACTCTCTGATTGGCGTGTTTCCAAGAAAGTGGCATGGCTTAAGAAAAGGTTGAGAAAAAAGTTACTGGGCACTAAAATAGTGAGATGAGATTGAATAAATTTGTGTGTATTTGCTTAGAAGCTCTGTGACTGACATATTTCCAAGAAAGGGATGTTGTTTAGGACAGGCGAGATGCATGATTACGGCATCCCGCCACCGTTGCAGTTCTCCTAGCCGCAGCCCCAGTGAGCCGACGGTTCAAAATCACATTTGTCCCAAAGAATACCTTGCTTTAAATTCTTACCTCTTACTGAATTTTTTGTACATTTCCTCTGCACTACCAACGATCTTCTTATGTAGTTGCTTAAGACAGAAAATATATAACTATCGAACTTCAGTGTTGGCTCACTGAGTTTTGTCGTTTGCTGAAGGTTTTCTCAATGAGCCACGTCCAATACACATGGCCCTATCGCAGGTTCGTCCTTGAACCGACAGTTCTCAGCGCAGCGTTAACCTTACAGCAGATAGGTGCCGACTGCTCACAACACCTATTTCTTTCTTTCTTCCCTTTTTTTTTAAAAAAAAGGAAACACAGAAAGAAAACTGGGAATATTGCAGTGGGTAGTAACGAACAGCTTGATTTAGATGCTGGGAATTTCAGTACTGAATATTGTTCTTTTCCTAAATATATAGGCATAATTAATGCTCTAAATGAAAATATGCAGAAGACATTAAAATACAACTGGACAAGGGAAACGTGCTATATTAAATCAACTAGAACAATATCACAATACTGACAATATTACGATCCAGACACTAGTAGAAGGCTTATGTATATGTGAGTCAGAAGTTTAAGAAACCAGAAAAGAAGGCTTATGCATATGTGAGTCAGAAGTTTAAGAAACCAGAAAGAGAGAAAACGTTAACTTCTATATACATCAAGTAATAAGAAAATTATGGAAACGGAATAATAGATCTACATAGAAGGCGTGGAAATGGATCTCAGAAGGAAAAAGGGAACCAAGGTCGACCGCCTAGATGATGGCTAACGGATGAGATGGCTGGTGAGATCTCAGTTAGTTTTGTGCCATTATTCCAACCTTGTTTACATTGAACCGCTGGCTTTGTGTATTAGATTTTTCAACGTTCTTATTTGAGATACTTCAATTACGTTCTCCACGAACGTTCACATTATTCTCCCGATCGGCAACAAATGATTTACGAGGCTATTTCAGCAGTGTCGCTCGCTTACGTTACAAACCAAGTGTTTAACTGTGTCGTCAGTTTCACCTGCATCTACATCTACATACATACTTCGTAAGCCATCGTACGGTATATGGCAGAGGGTACCACGTACCACAACTAGTCATTTCCTTTCTTGTTCGACTCGCAAATATAACGAGGGAAAACAACTGTCTAAAAGCCTCAGTATGAGCCCTAAATTCTCGCGTCTTATTTTTGTGGCCCTTAAGCGAAACTTACGTCGGCGGCAGTAGAATCGTTCCGCAGTCTGTCTCAGACGTCGGTTCTGTAAATTTCCACAATAGTGTATCGCAAAAGTAATGTCGTCTTCCCTTCAGGGGTTCCTATTTGAATTCATAAAGTATCTCCATAACACTTTTGTGCTGACTGAATCTACCGGTAACAAATCTAACAGCCCGCTTCTGAATTACTTCGATTTCTTCCTTTAAGATGGCCTGTTGGAGATCCAAAACACTCGAACACCACTCAAGAATGGGTAGCAATAACGTTCTACTTGTCATCTTCTTTATGGATAAGCTACAGTTTCCCAAAAATCTCCAAATAAAACGAGGTCGAGCATTCGCCTTTCCTACTACCATCCTTGCGTGTTCATTCCACATCATATCACTTTGAAACGTTACACCCAGTTATTTAATTATTTAATAGATGTGACTGTATCAAGCAGCAGCCTACTGATGCTGTATTCGAACGTCACAGGATTGTTTTTCCTACTCTTATCCGAATTAAATTATACTATATATATATATACCAAATAGAAATTCTGTGTAAGTCATCACGTATACCCCTTCAGTCACTCAACGACGACACCTTCCCGCACAACACACAGTAATCAGCAAACAGCGGTTAATTGCTCCCCACTCTGTCCGTCAGATCATTTATGTGTATAGAAAATAAGAGCGGTCGTATCATGCTTCCCTGGGGCAGTCCTGACGGTATCCTTATCTCTGATGAACACTCGTCGTCGAGGGCAACGTGGTGTATTCTATTACTTAAAAAGTCTTCGAGTCACTCGCATATCTGGGACCCTAAACCGTATGTTCAGACCTTCGTCAAAGTCTGCAGGTGGGCACCGTGTCAAACGCATTCCGAAAATATAGGAATATGGCATCTGCCTGTTGCTCTCCGTTCAAATGGCTCTGAGCACAATGGGACTTAACTTCTGAGGTCATCAGTCCCCTAGAACTTAGAACTACTTAAACCTAACTAACCTAAGAACATCATACAAATCCATGCCTGAGGCAGGATTCGAACCTGCGACCGTAGCAGTCGCGCGGTTCCGGACTGAAGCGCCTAGAACTGCTCGGCCACAGAGGCCTGCCTTGTTGCTCTCCGTCCATGGTTTGTTGGAGATCATGTGAAAAAGGGCAATCTGAGTTTCGCAGGAGCGATGCTTTCTAAATCCGTGCTATTTATGGACAGAAGCTTTTCTGTCTCAACGAAATTTATTATGCTCTAACTCAGAATGCCTTCAAGAATTTTGCGGCAAAGCGATGTTAAGGATAGAGGTAAGTAATTTTTCAGGTCCGTTCTTTTACCTTTCTTATATATAGGAGACACCTGCGCTCTTTTCCAGTCTCTTGGGACTTTGTACTGGGCGAGAGATTCGCGATAAAAGCAAAGTAAGTAAGAGGCCATTATCGCAGAGTGATCTATTTAAAACAGAACTGGAATTCCATTTGGATGTTGCGACTTGTTTGTTTTCAGCTCGTTCAGTAGCTTCTCTACGCCAAATATGTCCTCCATATGGGAGTCCGTAAGTCAGTCAAAAGACGGCATGTTTGTGCGATCCTCCTGCGTGGATGATTTCTTAAACGTGAAATTTAAATCACCAGATTTCCTTTTGCTGTCTTCTATTGCCCTGATCGACGGGTGACTGGACAGAAGCCTTCGATCAGCTTAGTGATTTTACATATGACCATAATTTTCTCGGGTTCCCGGCTCACTCTATGAGTTTGTTGTTGTTGTTGGTTAAGCACCGTGCCCGGCACGCAGATGGTGCTAAAGTACTTCGTTGTAGTACGTCCCATAAGAGCAGATACAGCTGAAAACGCTCAAGACAAATCTGTTGCATCATTTGGGAAGGACGCACCTGCCCTCAGGGAACACAGTTGTCGCTCAACACGAATTATAATAGACTAAGCACTGCAACAAAAGAACAATTTTAACGTTCTTCTCGTTGCAGGCTTTGCGAGCAGACGGTTCAAGGTCATATTTGTCCCAGAGAAGCTTTTGCTTTCCTGCTTATCTCTCAATGAATACACAGATTCCCAGGTCTTTTAAAAAATGGAAGGTTATTACAGTGTAACGTCACATCAACAACGTGACCGTTAAAGACTAAGTCGGAATGAACACTGAGGGGAGGAACAGGCCGCAGAGTTGCTGAAGGACCCTAACCAGCAATCGGAAAAATCATAGACAAAATGGACTGTTTCATGGACGGGGATATGAACATTGCTCCTTTCGTACGTCTGTCAAATGTCTCAATCACTAAGGCAGCATCCATCGGGATGCATTTACGAAAATTTGATTGTTTGCAGCGGGATTAGAAGTTAGAAATATGCAAGAATGTTTAGCAACTCACTGCAGGCGAGACACTAGGAAGTGACAAATTTTGCTTTTCGGGACGTATCCTTTATGAAAACAACAAATGCTGTCCAGAAATTAAAAAGTGGGTAGCCCCTGTGTGTTCCAGGACAAGCGAAATCTCTTACGAAGCAAATCCATGAATATCCTGTCACAGAAGGTTTTTGGTAAATATTTTATTCGGAATGTAATGATAAATCAAAATGAGGCCTTGTCAATAAGTTGAATAAGACAGATAGCTGCTATCAGAAACAGAACTGTGGCTATCTAGGCGTCATAAGAGCGATTTCGAGCGAGGAAAAAAATAAATAAATAGGTCTTAATTGAAACAGATGAAGAAACAACTCGCCTGGGAAATGGAAAAGAGCAAAATACGTCATAAATCACATCGACAGGCATAATAAATGGATAAAAAATATTGTAGATGTCAAAATATTAGACAAAAAAAGAAGGGGTAGCCCCACTTTAATCCAAAACCAGGAGAAGCTACTGGAACACAGAGACAAGAAGTGGTGCAAAGTACATTCTCATATTACTGGAGGTATTCAAAATCGGTAGCTTTAGAGTTTCTCTGTAAGGTTTATGGTATCTCATCTTCCTGCCACGTAGTGACATACTTGTAGTTCAGTGTCGAATTTAAATTGATCTACAGAAAATTAAGCTACTATTATTACAAGTTTCCCTTCCTAAGTGAACGTATCACATGCAGCAAGATCATTCATGATCCTACCGCAATGTTAAATGAGAACTTCCATTATTAAACTGACAGTATCATTAACCAATCGTTGTTCGTGATACCTGTTGTCAAATATCCGGAGCGTTTCGGTTTAATCACTGTTGGCAGCCTATGTTATTTCACCAGTGTACACAAACCATAGATGCTCGTACCCAAACGTCAACTATAGAATGAATATACTCTGTGACGTTCGGTAGTGTATAACGTCTTTGGAAGATACGAAAACTGCAATATGTGTCTCTAAGCGTTCATAGTAGTTGTCAAATTTAATAGGATGAAGGTCAGAAACATCGATTAACATCGGCGCAAATAGTGTCATATGTTTGAGGATAGTACCATAAATTTCTCGTTTACGACGCAGTCATGGACTACTACGACTCAAGAATGAAAGCATCGAAACGTAAGTTGTGGGCCGTTTATTTACCTGCTTGCATAGTATGTACATTTAAGAATGGTTCACTGTTCGAGTGCCGAAGGACTTAACAGAGCTCTTAACGGTATTTTCATTGCATGTGTTCAAGTGGTAGTAAATCTAAACAACAAACAGACGATTGTCATTAGTCAGTTCAGGATACGAGCTGTATTTGCTTAGTATTATTCCATGTACACTTATGAGCAATCGAATAAGAGCCTCTTGCGTAGTGGTGTACAGTACCTTTCGTGGCATGGACGCCACAAGACACTGAACACAGAAGAGAGCTATCTTAATCCGTTAACGTTCAGCTGGAGCCCACAGCTCAAAAAGGTTGCTGGGAGCGGTGTCCAAGGTGCGCATATCTCTGTCGATGGCACCCCATGTCAAAACCAGGACTGATGTCAAGCGAGGCAATAAGCACCATGATTTCTGTGGAAAGTGTCTCAAAACTATTCTGGCATATGAGAGGTGGTGCATTAACCTGCTCATTTCGCACCCACCGCCTTTCGTGATGAAATTTGCAAGTTGTCACTTCTTCTTTATAATAGTGAAACACTTCCCCTGAGCGATGCTGGGAGCCACGGCAAAAGAGAAGTCGCACCTGCTGTAGCGAAAAGCACGAAGATGGTTAGAACATGACGTCGAGATCATTAGAACCTGAGCTGTAGCTGAGCAGGACAAGAATGTTTGAGGAAACCATCTGTGATCCTATTCAAACTACAGCCCCAGCCTGCAACTAGAATAATCAGAAAAACCTCATGGAATACAAACCATGATTGCTAGAATGGTTATTTAAATCTTATTTCTGCTGAAAATGAATCTAGTATCTACATCAACATGGTTACTCAGCAATTCACACTTAAGTGCCATAGAGGGTTTATCGAACCAATTTCATACTAATTCTCTGCCATTCCACTCTCGAATGGCGCGTGGGGAAAAGGAACGTCTAAATCTTTCCGTTCGAGCTCTGATTTCTCTTATGTTGTTATGATGATCATTTCTTCCAACGTAGGTGGATGTCAACAAAATATTTTCGCATTCGGAAGAGAAAGTGGGTGATTGAAATTTCGTAAATACATCTCGCCGCAAAGAAAACCGCCTTTGTTTCAGTGACTGCCACCCCAACTCGCTTCATATCAGTGACTCTCTCACCCCTATTGCGCGATAACACGAAACGAGCTGCCCTTCTTTACACTTTTTCGATGTCCTCCGTTAATCCTACCTGGTAAGGATCCCACACCGTGCGGCAATATTCCAGCAGAGGATGGAAAAGTGTAATGTAGGCTGTCTGTTTAGTGGGTTTGTCGCATCTTCTATGTGTTGCCAACAAAGCGCAGTCTTTGTTTCGCCTTCCCCACAATATTATCTATGCGGTCTTTCCAATTTGAGTTGCTCGTAATTGTAATTCCTAGGTACTTAGTCGAATTGATAGCCCTTAGATTTGTGCGATTTATCTTATACCCAAAATTTATCAGATTTCTTTTAGTACCCATGTGGATAACCTCGCACTTTTCTTTGTTTAGTGCTAATTGCCACTTTTCGCACCATACAGAAATTCTCTGTAGATTATTTTGTAATCGGAATTGATCGTCTGATGATTTTACTAGACAGTAAATTACAGCGTCATCTGCAAACAATCTAAGGGGCTGCTCAGATTATCACCTTGATCATTTATGTAAATCAGGAACAACAGAAGGCCTATGACACTACCCTACGGAACGCCAGATATCACTTATGTTCTACTCGATGATTTACGTGACCTCTCTGAGAGGAAATCACGAATCCAGTCACACAACTGAGATAATACTCCATATGCACACAATTTGATTAATAGTCGCTTGTGAGGAACCGTATCAAAAGCCTTCTGGAAATCTAGGAATATGGAATCGATCTGAGATCCCTTTTCGACAGAACTCATTACTTCATGGGTATAAAGAGCTAACCTTGTTGCACAAGAACGATATTTTCTGAATCCGCGTTGGTTATGTATCAATAAGTCATTTTCTTCAAGGTGATTCATAATGTTCGAGTACATTATATGCTCCAAAATCCTACTGCAAATTGAGGTCAGTGATATGGGTCTGTAATTCAATGGGTTACTCCTATTTCCTTTCTTGAATATTGGTGTGACCTGTGCTACTTTCCAGTCTTTAGGAACAGACCTTTCTTCAAGTGAGCGGTTGCGTATGATTGCTAAGAAAGGCGCTATTGTGTCTGCATACTCTGAAAGGAACCTGATTGGTATGCCATCTGGACCGGAAGACTTGCCTTTCTTAAGTGATTTGAGTTGTTTCGCAACATCTAAGATATCTATTTTTATGTCACTCATGCTAACAGCTGTTCTGGTTTGGAATTGTGGAATATTTAGTTCATCTTCTTTGGTGAAGGAATGACAGAAAACTGTATTTAGTAACTCCGCTTTAGTGGCACCATCATCGGTAACATTTCAATACTAGCCTACTTACGTCAGGATCTGGATTCAGACCTCATCCGCCAACCTTATATAGTCTCTGGAACTGACCTGCACGTTTGGTTCAATATCCTGTCTGAGCACATGCACACCAGCAGCTCCAAAGACTGCATCTGCCTGTACATTCCACTGGCCTTCCATAAACTGTTTTCGACCACTTCTATGAGCAAGCATATCGTGGCATGTGTGCATCTACTTCCCTCACCGAGGAACGTTTTTTCTGGCCTGGCATTCAACGGGACTGCCGCATGTCGATTCGTGCCTCCATCACATGCCAACTTGTCAAAGTGGGCCATCATTCCCCCCTGTGTAGCACCGATTCACCTATGTCCAAGTCGACCTCGTTGGCTCCTTGCCCTCTTCAGACGGGTGCCGTTTTCGCTTCTCAATGATAGATCAGTCCAGATGCTGGCCTGAAGTCGTGCCCATCCTGGAAATTTCGGTCAAAGCAGTTGCCGCCACTTTCATCAACACATGGGTTTCGCATTTCGCCCCCCCCCCCCTCCCCCACCACCACCACATAAAGTCTGACCGCAGGCGCCAGTTCACTTCCCTCTCGTTCCAAAGCCTGATGAGACCTGTGGACACTTGTCCATAGTATAGCTAGCTATCATCTTGCAGCTAATGGTATTTTCGAACATTTCCACGAAACATTGTAATCTGCTCTTACCTACTGCGGAGGAAAATGGTCTGTCAGTTTGCCACTGGTTTTGTTAGGTTTGTGTATAGCTCACAAGACGGACTTGGAGGCATCCTCTGCCGACTTGGTGCATGGACAGCGCCTGGTTATGCCAGGTGAGTTCATTGAGCTGCAGCCTTTCCCCGCTATGTTGTGTATCCCAGCGTATGTACAACAGCTGCAAGACCACACTGCCCAGCTGCAGCTGACGCACCTGCAACGTCATGCTGAGCACAGAGCTTTTGTGCATGGTGGCCTCACGTTGTGCACTCCTCAGAAGCTACACATCGATACCTGTCAGCCCCTGCTCTTGTGACCTCACCTCATTTTGCAGAGAGCCGGCCGGGGTGGCCGAGCGGTTCTAGGCGCTACAGTCTGGAACCGCGCGACCGATACGGTCGCAGGTTCGAATCCTGCCTGGGGCATGGGTGTGTGTGATGTCCTTAGGTTAGTTAGGTTTAAGTAGTTCTAAGTTCTAGGGAACTGATGACCTCAGAAGTTAAGTCCCATTGTGCTCAGAGTCATTTGAACCATTTTCATTTTGCAGAGAAATGACAAAACAGTCACTGTGCACCTCCACAGCACCCTGTCGGTAGCATTCATCGGCAAACTATAGCCCACCTTACGTGCTTACCATCAATGATGCTGATATACACCCCCAGCAGTCGAAATATCCCTGTGAAATACCAACGCCACAGGCACCACTGCCGACACTGAGGCCTGCCCTGACACCACGTGTACCTGGAACCTAGATGCAGCCACATTTTCCCCATGCGTTACCCTTCCTGCCACCATTCCCGAGTGAACAGAACCTGATGCTAAACGCACAATGCACAACACCAAGCCTGAAGCTTCACCATCACTGACCGATGGAGTCGCAGGGAACACTCTTCCAGCAGCGCTCGTTGCAGTTCAGTACACAGCCTCCAGCATCTAAGAAGTAATGCCTATCCTCGACACTGCACCAACAGCCCAGCAGGGCATTCATCTGATGGCAGAGACGCCAGCAGCATTCACGAACGCCCACACACTCCAGCGTGCATACCAGCCACACCATGCAGGTTGCCGATGCCTCCCATACAACCTGCTGTCAGATCAGAGTCTCCACGCACCTCTACCATCGACGCTTGCATGGCTGACTGACACCCCAGAGCCGCACTCATATGTCACTACCCCAGCGTTCAACTCTCACAAGGGGGGGGGGGGGGGGGGAAACTGTGTGGCGCCTCTTAATTCCAATTTTCGAGATCCCCACAGTCAGCCCTAGCAGATGACTCCACCCACACTCACGCACCTGGACTTTAGATTAGATTAGATTAGATTAGTACTTGTTCCTTAGATCATGAATACGACACTTCGTAATTATGTGAAACGTGTCAGGTTAATAAAAAGTGTCTATACAAGATATTACATTAGACAAAATATTACATGACACTCAATATTTTTAATTTTTTTTGTGGAGGTTGGGAAATTACCCACTTACTATATCCAAATATTCATCTAATGAGTAGAAGGAGTTCCCATTAAGAAATTCTTTCAATTTCCTTTTAAATGCTATATGGCTATCTGTCAGACTTTTGATGCTATTAGGTAAGAGACCAAAGACTTTTGTGGCAGCATAATTTACCCCCTTCTGAGCCAAAGTTAGATTTAACCTTGAGTAGTGAGGATCATCCTTTCTCCTAGTGTTGTAGCCACGTACACTGCTATTACTTTTGAATTCGTTCGAATTGTTAATAACAAATTTCATAAGTGAATATATATACTGTGAGGCTACAGTGAAGATTTCTAGCTCTTTAAATAAGTGTCTGCAGGATGATCTTGGATGAGCTCCAGCAGTTATTCTGATTACATGCTTTTGTGCAATGAACACTCTTTCACTCAATGATGAGTTACCCCAGAATATGATGCCATACGAAAGCAGAGAATGAAAATAGGCGTGGTAACCTAATTTACTCAGATGTATATCGCCAAAATTTGCAATGACCCTAATAGCATAAGTATCTGAACTCAACCGTTTCAGCAGATCCTCAGTGTGTTTTTTCCAGTTCAACCCCTCATCAATGCATACACCTAGAAATTTTGAATATCCTACCTTAGCTACCGATTTCTGATCGAAGTCTATATTTATTAATGGGGTCATTCCATTTACTGTGTGGAACTGTATATACTGTGTTTTGTCAAAATTTAATGAGAGCCCATTTGCAGAGAACCACTTAATGATTTTCTGAAAAACATCGTTTACAATTTCACCAGTTAATTCTTGGTTGTCGGGTGTGATAGCTATACTTGTATCATCGGCAAAAAGTACCAGCTTTGCATCTTCGTGAATATAGAATGGCAAGTCATTAATAAATAGTAAGAAAAGCAGAGGACGCAAGACCGAACCTTGCGGCAGACCATCCTTGATTGTTCTCCAGTTTGAGAAGTCACCGGTTTTTTGCATATTATGTGAACTGTTTATTTCAACTTTCTGCTCTCCTGCAGTTAGGTATGATTTAAACCATTTGAGCACTGCCCCATTCATACCACAGTACTTGAACTTATCTAGAAGTATTCCATGATTTACACAATCAAAAGCCTTTGATAGATCACAAAAAATCCCAACGGGTGACTTCCGGTTACTCAGAGCATTTAACATTTCATTAGTGAAAGTATATATAGCATTTTCTGCAAAGAGCTCATGTGAGATAGGCAACTGCCAACAGGAATGTCGTTTTGCCCACCACAGTGTGCAGAAATGGACGCGCCTGCCGGATTTTCCGTAGCTGGAGACGATGCCATTTGCATATGTGTGCGTATGCTGAGTGGTAGTAACAGTGGCTATGTGAGTGTGTCGTTTGCTGTTTTAGTGAATGCGTAGTGTTTTCTGATGAGGAACTGGGCACTGAACAAATCCTCACAATAACCTGATGGCTTCCCGACGGCAGTTCATACGCATATTTCGGTCAATCGACCTTGCATCGCATTTTGCAAATAACTTGCAGGCGCCTCTCTTATCAGACAGGACCAGTGGCGTACCTGCCGGCATGGCTCGAATGTACAGATGCCAACTTTAACTCATGCAGCTTGTCGTTGTAGGACCCTCTCACCGATACCGCATGTGACGATACAGTTTTGTCCTGGAGATTATTAAGTGATTCTCGCTTGTGCCTAGCGACCACGTGTATGCCGCTTCCTCGCTTTCTGGACTCACGGGGTTTTTATTTCGCCCTCCACATACGTCTGCAACTGGTGGTAGTACTGGCTTAGATCAAGACTGTGTTTCTCACGTCCTAGGGAGATATGAAGTTAAAACGTGTGTCAGTTGTTTGAATTTCTGTCTGGAACTTAGTTTAGTTTCATGAGAGGAGAAACTAAGAATTCTACAAGCATGGATCCGAATTGTAATAAATAGATTTCTAAACGATTTTCTAAGTAGTTTTAGATAGCGTGTAGTTTATGGATAAATAAATAATCATGAGGTTGAAATTCTAACTAGTGCACTTTTCTAAAATACTCGTTTCGTTCTACTGCACTGCCATCTACTTTCCCTTTTAAATTTATGGGAACGTGCGCCGTACGGTGAGCACTGACAACACAGCACATGTACCCTAGTTCTGAAGGTTAATGGCAGCTGAAGGATCTGACAGAGGAGTGGAAATACAACAACTTTGGAACAGGAACTTACGGACTTGGAAGTAAGCATGAGCCAGAGAAAGCTTCATGGAATGTCAGGAACAATCAACATACACATACATAGCTTAAGGAAAGATAATATACTGCTTCTGTATAAGTACAACTGATTGATCATGTGCGTCCCGTAAGTTGTCATGCCGTTGAGGTCTTGTGTATCATATGTTGTGTAAGTACATCATTCTGCTTTTCATTCGTATGCTCTGAGAGAAGTGAGTTGTTCGTACTACAGAACTGCTGTGAATCGATAGAGTACCCTACGACATTACCGACTGCAACTGCAGTGTTTATTATACGTACACTACTTTGTGAAGTCAAACGGTACATGTTTACAGAACTGCGAGACATGAATTATATGTATGGCAGGGCCACAGACAATGCACATGAAGCTCAACGCATTTACCGTGCTCAGTATCCGAACAGATGTCAAACACAGTCCCGAATGCCTCAAATCACTCACCGCCAGCCCTGAGATACAGTGAAACTTACGGCCAGTGCCAATGCAGGCCGCCCATTGACTGTTCATACAGTTGATACGGAGGAAGAGGTATTTGCACATGTTATGAACAGTCATGCATGTCATCGCGTATACAGCGTGTACATCGGATCCAACCCAAGGAAGAAATTCGCAAAGTTGCTCTAAATTGTTTATCGACTGGGATTGACTATGTCATTACCCTAAATTCTTTTTCTGTTCTTTCCCATAACAATTAGTAGGCCTAAATAATTTTTCCCAATGTGGACGTACTAGAACATTGCCGCTCTTGAAACTGAATATAATTTACTATGAATCAACTGCAGCCAGTTGCTTTTATTGGCGTTTATTTAATGATGATGACATTTCAAGATGTCTGGCAAGCCAACCTCAAATGTTTACTTTTCTTTACGTGTCGTGGACATTGCTTTTTTTTACTATGTTCATTGCAGAATTTTGAAACGAAAGTTTTTAAGACAGCTGTTGTAAAACATCACAAGTAAAGTTACTATGTTCAGATTCATGGAATGAACATAACATGAATGTACTCTCGAAAACGTGTGTTTTTAGA
Organism: Schistocerca cancellata; assembly: GCF_023864275.1. Taxonomy (NCBI): domain Eukaryota; kingdom Metazoa; phylum Arthropoda; class Insecta; order Orthoptera; family Acrididae; genus Schistocerca; species Schistocerca cancellata. The sequence continues at coordinate 713,510,033 of NC_064628.1, forward strand.
CATAGTTTATTGGCTTGGCATATCGGGAAAGAGGTGTCGTTCATATATGAGTATATAGGTGCATTACCCCATAAGGGGACATCCATTAATAATGCGAAGTTTTTCCCTTTTTTTAATTTGGACGCTCCCTTCCCCCTTGGTGAGGTTTTGTGAGATGTGGTGAGACCTCTTCTCTCCCCCTTACATGAGGCTTACCCTATGATTTTTAAGTAATTATATTTATTTCATATGTTCATGTTTTTTCTTTATACTATTAAAAATACCTATTACGTTGCTTGGAATTAATTTTATAAAGCCACATTGAAACCGTTACAATATTGGATATTTGCTGAATACTGTCTGCCATTTCGCAGCTTTCAAGACAGTTAATTTACTTAACCTCGTTACAGAGCACCTTAAACGTAGTTATGAATTACACAGAAAAAAATTAGTACATTGATTTAGAAAGTGTATTGAACAGTATTTTCGAGATACAATTAAAACACTTTGTTTTAACCAAGCCAAACCTGAGTAGAATATGGATGGACAGACAGGCTGACAAACAAAAACGATCCATGAAAATAGTATTAACTAATTTGTCGGATCCTAAAAAAGTGACCTTTCATTGATGTACACATTAAATGTCATTGCGCTTTACTTACTTCGCAAATGAAACACATTATTTTTTGTACCTTACTTTGAACCATATGTTACGTAGCTTTTTAGTCTCTTCATTTATGTGATCACTAAGAGAATTCTTGTCGGTGACATTCAGCTTAGTTTTCTTCCACAAATGATAAACTTCTTCCTAGCGTGTGTCTTTTGACGAGTCGGTGTGGCGCTACACATAAGCATTCTAAAAGTTTTGATACAAATTCGTGTTCAGCACAATAACAGCGGCTTTATATGCTGTGCAGAATATGATGGGTGAGTCATTGACTGCTAAGCAGTGATTTCGACGGCGCAGTAGGGAACTACTTTAATGATATCTGACACTTATCGGCACTTATTTCAAATCTAAGAATCCCGAGCATGCATGTCTTTGCTCGGAAGTAATTTTTTAAAACGGATGCTACCAGTTATTATAATGCACATTCTCTGAATTAAGAAGTTGGTATATATATATATATATATATATATATATATATATATATATATATATATATATATATATATATATTAATGACTTGCCATTCTATATTCACGAAGATGCAAAGCTGGTACTTTTTGCCGATGATACAAGTATAGCTATCACACCCGACAACCAAGAATTAACTGGTGAAATTGTAAACGATGTTTTTCAGAAAATCATTAAGTGGTTCTCTGCAAATGGGCTCTCATTAAATTTTGACAAAACACAGTATATACAGTTCCACACAGTAAATGGAATGACCCCATTAATAAATATAGACTTCGATCAGAAATCGGTAGCTAAGGTAGGATATTCAAAATTTCTAGGTGTATGCATTGATGAGGGGTTGAACTGGAAAAAACACACTGAGGATCTGCTGAAACGGTTGAGTTCAGATACTTATGCTATTAGGGTCATTGCAAATTTTGGCGATATACATCTGAGTAAATTAGGTTACCACGCCTATTTTCATTCTCTGCTTTCGTATGGCATCATATTCTGGGGTAACTCATCATTGAGTGAAAGAGTGTTCATTGCACAAAAGCATGTAATCAGAATAACTGCTGGAGCTCATCCAAGATCATCCTGCAGACACTTATTTAAAGAGCTAGAAATCTTCACTGTAGCCTCACAGTATATATATTCACTTATGAAATTTGTTATTCACAATTCGAACGAATTCAAAAGTAATAGCAGTGTACGTGGCTACAACACTAGGAGAAAGGATGATCTTCACTACTCAAGGTTAAATCTAACTTTGGCTCAGAAGGGGGTAAATTATGCTGCCACAAAAGTCTTTGGTCACTTACCTAATAGCATCAAAAGTCTGACAGATAGCCATATAGCATTTAAAAGGAACTTAAAAGAATTTCTTAATGGGAACTCCTTCTACTCATTAGATGAATTTTTGGATATAGTAAGTGGGTAATTTCCCAACCTCCCCCCAAAAATTAAAAATATTGAGTCTCATATAATTTTTTGTCTAATGTAATATCTTGTATAGACACCTTTTATTAACCTGATACGTTTCACATCATTACGAAGTGTCGTATTCATGATCTGTGGAACAAGTACTAATCTAATCTAATCGAGACATGAGATTTTTATGAGATTTGGTGAGATTCTGACGGACCTGCCCCCTATTATGAGCTGACGTAATTAATGGACTTCCCCTAAACATTAACGTCACGGTAGCTGTGGTGCTGACTTTATGCGCTAGGAGTGCTGCAGTTGCGTCATGTGGTGATGCGGCATGTAAGGTTAACTAAGTATGTGAGTCAGGCTCGTGGGTCGCCAGAGATTGCCCATGCCTGTCTTGTACAATGGATAAGTCTCAAAGTAGTACGAGGCGTGCCTTGTGTGACAACCAGTTGCACCTCCATCGTCACCAACGAGCCCAGGGTTTGGTTGTGGATGATTACCAACAAAGAGTTCAGTCTCGTGAAGAGGTTGTTCAGCGTTGTGAGACTGAGCCATCTTTTTAAGTAATATGTCTTTCATAGACTAGACACAGCTCGCCAGAGAAGGGTTCTTTAACTGTTGTAACAGCCACATCTGAGTACGGTACAATCCTTGCATCCCGTTCGAACTGCACCACTAACACCAATTTGCGGTGAATGTACGGGCCGGTATTATCGCTTATCTCTTGATCGAACCACACCTCTTGTGCCCCCCCCCCCCCCCCCGTCTGAATGGAGTGAAATACAAAGTCCTTCGTCGAACATGTACTTCCTGAATTGTTCGAGGCTGTCCCATTAACATGCATCTGCAGTTGTGGATGAAAGTAGACGGGGCACCTACATACTTTTCTATGCAAGCACGTGTCGTACTCACATGTCAAAAGCCTCGTGTACATGTCGCCAGTTCTCGACAAAGCTAAATTCCTCGCAGTGATACGTGTGGCGTCTGATGAGGTTCGTATGATGTTTGATGTACTTGGTGTAGGGCGTCAGAATGCCTGTATTGAATGTAGCGGTCGCCATTTTGTACACCGTCGTTAATGTACAGCATTTTTGAGTAAAAAGTACATTACCTTTTGTGAACTTACGGAGCATATGCACTGATTGTTCTTGCTGTTCCTAACATTTGAAAGCCTTCGCTGGCTTAGGATCACCTCCAAGATCATAAGTTCCTGTTCCAAAGTTACTGTATTTCGACTCTTCTATCATCCCCTTCAATTTTCTTACAGATTTTTGAATCACTATTTATGAAGGAGAATATTTAATTAATGATAATGGTCTTGTTGAATAGTTACAGAGTTTCATAATAATATGGCCATACTAAATTGACATACACTACTGGCCACTAAAATTGCTACACCAAGAAGACATGCAGATGGTAAACGGGTATTCATTGGACAAATATATTATACTAGAACTGACATGTGCTTTCATTTTCACGCAATTTTGGTGCATAGATCCTGAGAAATCAGTACCCAGAACAACCACCTCTGGCCGAAACAACGGCCTTGATACACCTGGGCATTGAGTCAAACAGAGCTTGGATGGCGTGTACAAGTACAGCTGCCCATGTAGCTTTAACACGATACCACAGTTCATCGAGAGTAGTGACTGGAGTATTGTGACGAACCAGTTGCTCGGCCACCATTGACCAGACATTTTCAATTGGTGAGAGATCTGGAGAATGTGTTGGCCAGGGAAGCAGTCGAACATTTTCTGTATCCAGAAAGGCCCGTACAGGACCTGCAACATGCGGTCGTACATTATACTGCTGAAATGTAGGGTTTCGCAGGGATCGAATGAATGGTAGAGCCAAAATGCCGTCAATGCGAACAAGAGGTGACCGAGACGTGTAACCAATGTCACCCCATACCATCACGCCGGATGATACGCCAGTATGGTGATGGTGATGACGAATACACACTTCCAATGTGCGTTCACCGTGATGTCGCCAAACACGGATGCGACTATCATGATGCTGTAAACGGAACCTGGATTCATCTGAAAAAATGACGTTTTGCCATTCGTGCACCCAGGTTCGTCGTTGAGTACACCATAGCAGGCGCTCCTGTCTGTGATGCAGCGTCAAGGGTAAGTCCATGCTACTGCAAACGTCGTCGAATTGTTCGTGCAGCTGGTTGTTGTCTTGCAAACGTCCCCATCTGTTGACTCAGGGACCGAGACGTGGCTGCACGATCCGTTACAGCCATGCGGATAAGATGCCTGTCATCTCGACTGCTAGTGATACGAGGCCGTTGGGATCTAGCACGGCGTTCCGTATTACCCTCTTGAACCCACCTATTCCATATTCTGTTAACAGTCATTGGATCTCGACCAACGCGAGCAGCAATGTCGCGATACGATAAACCGCAATCGCCATAGGCTACGATCCGACCCTTATCAAAGTCGGAAACGTGATGGTGCGCATTTCTCCTCCTTACACGAGGCATCACAGCAACGTTTCACCAGGCAACGCCGGTCAACTGCTGTTTGTGTATGAGAAATCGGTTGGAAACTTTCCTCATGTCAGTACGTTGTAGGTGTCGCCACCGGCGCCAACCTTGTGTGATGCTCTGAAAAGCTAATCATTTGTATATCACAGCATCTTCTTCCTGTCGGTTAAATTTCGCGTCTGTAGCACGTCATCTTTGTGGTGTAGCAATTTTAATGGCCAGTAGTGTATGTGTTCAGGGCCGGGATGTCAGTCATGAAATGATTACAGTGAGGGAAAAAAGAGTCCAGTATTTGTGAATGTATTGAGTATAGGCTATCCGGCATACATTCCGGAATTCTCTATGTATGCAAGTAGTCATGTATTTCGAAGGGGCGTAAAAAACAGAGGTCAATTTATGCATGCAAGAAACCTTAGACCATAGGCGATATAGACCGCGAACGGGGTGATTAGACTGATACTATCATCTCGATGAGCTGATGGCTGGATTCTATCTTCAAGCGCCTGAGGAAATAAACACTGGTTTTTCTTTGTTGAAGTATTTTCATTAAAGCGCTTTATTATGACAATGATAAAGTCTTGTGCACCGTTTGGTTGCAACGAAAAATATGCGACAGTACTATCTGAAACAACTTTTAGCTGAAGTGTGGCTTAGTTTGCATTAAAATCAGAGATGTGACTTGTGCCAAATGTGGTATCACCGCCAGACACCACACTTGCTAGGTGGTAGCCTTTAAATCGGCCGCGGTCCGTTAGTATACGTCGGACCCGCGTGTCGCCACTATCAGTGATTGCAGACCGAGCGCCGCCACACGGCAGGTCTAGAGACACTTCCTAGCACTCGCCCCAGCTGTACAGCCGACTTTGTTAGCTATGGTTCACTGACAAATTACGCTCTCATTTGCCGAGACGATAGTTAGCATAGCCTTCAGCTACGTCATTTGCTACGACCTAGCAAGGCGCCATTACCAGTTACTATTGATGCTGTAAAACATGTACCGTCAAGAGCTATGTTCACCAATTATGGATTAAAGTTAAGTATTCCAACAGATACGTACTATTTTTGCTAGTCTCAATTCCTTGTCCTGTTCCAGACCTCACGCCAGCCTGCGTGAGCTTAAACGCGTGCCTTTCGGCTTCCTGTCATAGTGGATTGGCTGTCTTGCCAAGCCACAACACCAAATACATGCATTTGAAATAAAAGTACAAAAGCAAAATACCAATTTGTCTTTCGCATTTGAAATACTTTTCTCCAAAAAACATTTTCTATTTTATTAGAAATACTTGAAAAATAGATATTTTTCAGTTTGCAAAATGCAAAAAGCTTTTGCTGATTTTTTATTTCAAACTTTGTAGTTTTCATCTAATGAGCCATTTGTTTAAACAAAAATATTTGCATGATGGATACAGATAGCACAATAAATGCCAAAGTTGTACCTGTCAAATGTACATGACCATGAGCCTAATTATTAGAATCATGGTTAGACTTTAGTACGGTTTATATGTTTACCATTATTGTTAATGTAAAACGTACCGAAATAATCTGATAACGCCTATGACCTCAAAAGGTTGAAGTTTAAATAGTTCCTGGGAGTTGTATTCAAGGCTGCGGCGAGTAAAGTGCACCCTCTCACGTACCAAGGCCCGTCTCTTAATTGTCTTGGCTGCTGCAGAGTCGATGTGATGCGTGACCTCAGCAAAGTTTGGCACAATCTGCTCGGTATGACATCTCTTTAGGAACGCAGGAGCATTCGGCAAACTGGCCAATCAGTTTCATTCTTGGACCTGGGACCGGGTGGATGGTGTTACCTGGACGACAGCCGATTCTGCACATAAAAAGGCCACTGGACGTCAGATTTCAAAATTCTCACGTCTCTCGGATAAACCATCGCTGGAGGCACTATGCAAGACGATCATCAATCTCATTGATATGGAGCTGTCTCATGAGGCGGTTTCGGTTATGGAGAAGGGACTCAACTTTGCTCCCACCCCTAGGTTCACGCCGGTCGCGGACATCGCCAGAGCAGTGGAACAGGTTGCAGCAAGATTACCACCTGGAGGAGCAGAAGAAGTGCGTCGGGAAACCTGCCGGGCTCTGACCAGAACTAAACCTACGAAGATTAACATTACCAGTAGAGAGAGGGCGGCCATTCGGGACCTAAGAGAGTGCTCTGAGATAGTTATCTTACCTGCTGACAAAGGCAATGCCACTGTTGTTCTTTCCCGTAAGGACTATATTGAGAAGATGCAGCGCCTGCTAGATGACGACTCCTATAGGAAGATCAATGCTGACCCCACGAAGAAGGTGGAGAACAAGACCAGGGCTCTACTCAAGGACGCGGATCTACCAGAGGGGGACTCGTGGTCGTGCGGAAGCGTTCTCACTTCCCGCGCCCGGGTTCCCGGGTTCGATTCCCGGCGGGGTCAGGGATTTTCTCTACCTCGTGATGACTGGGTGTTGTGTGATGTCCTTAGGTTAGTTAGGTTTAAGTAGTTCTAAGTTCAAGTGATCTGATGACCATAGATGTTAAGTCCCATAGTGCTCAGAGCCATTTTGTTGAACTTAGCTCCTGTGTAGGTAAATGCCCTCACCATATCCGTAATTCCGTGGATTTCGTGAAACATCTCGACAACTTCAGACTGAAAGACACTGATATCCTAGTGAGCTTCGACGTGGTTTCACTATTCATCAGGGTGCCTCTACGAGAGTCAGTCGAGCTTATTGGGCAGAAATTTTACGACAAGACCGCCGAACTCTTTAGGCATGTCTTTACCTCAACGTATTTTCTGTTTAATGGGGAATACTATGAGTAAACGGATGGAGTCGCAATGGGCAGCCCACTCTCGCCGGTGGTCGCGAATTTGTACATGGAGTACTTCAAGGAGGAAGCCTTGGCGTCATCCAATTGGAAACCTAGTTGTTTCTTTCGTTATGTCGATGACACGTTCGTCATCTGGCCCCATGGTAGGAACAAGCTCCTGGTTTTCCTTACACACCTAAACTCCATGTATCCAAACATCAAATTCACTATGGAGACCGAAGCAGAAGGAAGATTACCATTCCTGGACGTCATGGTCAAGAGAAGAGCTGATGGTACCCTAAGCCACGGTGTGTACAGGAAGAAAACACACACTGACCTGTACCTGCATGCAGACAGCTGCCACCACCCTTCTCAGAGGAATGGAGTACTAAAAACACTAGTACACAGGGCGCGCAGCATCTCAGATGCAGAGAATCTGCCCCAGGAATTCGAACACCTCAAAACCGTGTTCCGAAAAAACGGGTACTCGGAATGGCAGATTAGACACGCTCTCCGTCCCACCACCACAGCACAACCTGTGGAGACGGATGAAGTCACGGAAGAAGAGGTAGCCACTGCCTTTATTCCGTACAATGGCGCACTATCGGGGAAAATCGGCCATATATTAAAGAAACATCGAGTTAAAACAGTCTTTTGCCCGCCCAATAAAATACGGGCATTACTGGGAAGCGTGAAAGATGACCTCGGTTTGAGGAAGGCCGGCATATACCAAATTCCCTGTGAGTGTGAAGACTTATATCGGACAAACAGTACGCACCATCGAAGATCGTTGCCGAGAACGTTAAAGGCACACTCGACTGAAATATCCAAATAAGTCGACGGTAGCAGAGCACTGTTTGTCCGAGAAACACGAGATGGATTACGAGCGTCCGAAGATCCTGGCTCAGACCTCTAAATATTGGGACAGCGTTATAAGGGAGGCTATCGAAACTCGCACCCGGGAAGATCTTATCAACCGAGATTGCGGCTACAATCTCAGCAAGACTTGGGACCCGGCATTGAATGTAATTAAGAAGACTCTCAGCAAGAAGTACGAACTGGCGACCAGGGTGGACGTAGCAAGCACATCGACGCTACGACAGATTCCGACGCCCACGTCTTCGCGACCACCGGTGCGCGGGCGCGGTTGCCGACGGCGAAGAGAGCGGCCCGCGCGGGAAGGGGATTTAAATCGGCCACCCGCCCTCAGGAGCTCAGCTCGTCAGCGCACCTGACGATGGCGACATGTCTGATCGCCGAAATATTGTGCCCGTTGGACACTATGAACCGGCAGTATACCCGTGGACTGTTCGAGTTCAATAATTTTAATAACTACTACATTAATCTTCATTATATTTTCTTCTTCTAATAAGTCTTTTGCCACCATTTAATTTCTTCTTTATGTAAACTAATTGCGTGGTGCTAGCTGATTATGACCCAACAGATTTCGTTCCAGAAACTGGCATGACTTTCCAGCAGTCTCATAGGATGGTTGGTTCGGGCCAGTCTCGTCTTCCATTCTTCGTATTTTTCTCCGGTCGGACCGCAATGCATTTCTTTATTGCTTGTTTCCTACCCTCCGCTGCGTCTGAGAGGATATCTCAGGCATCGACGATTCCTTACCTACTGTTTGTCTGCCATAGTGCAGACCGTTATCGTGATCCCTTCGTCCTTCGCGGCAGTCACTTTACTGCTGTCCGCCTCCATCGAAGATCTTGTTTTGCGTGTCTGGCTGTCTGTTTATGTGTCTTAGTTGCATTACTATTCTTTCTTATTCTGCCGTTGCTATGGCGTGATGCGTGCTTCGCGTCCAATCTGTGCACATATAACAAGTTCTTGTCCCACTGTTAACATTATCGTGCCTGTCTGACGACTGCGTACTTTGCGTGGAGTTGTGCATTACCGAGCGCACTATGTTTCGTTTCTCATCCTACAAGTCTATAAATTGGTTTCTTTGGAGTTTTATTTCCAGTAACGCACTCTCCTTTGTATGAAACTTTTTAAATGTGCAGCTACGTATGAATCCCACTTGAGAGTAGTTTCTACTAATCAGTGCAATTTGACCTTCAACAGAAACAGTTTCCAAACACAATTTATTTTTTACTGCTTCCTCCACGCATTTTTGCACCTTCATCTGCATTCCCCCTATTGATTTTATTTCCTCGCCTACTCCTGTGTTCCGCGTTTTGAACATTTCCTAAAAGCTTATTCTTTGTTTTTTCCTTATCTTAATTGAACTTCCAATTTCACCTCCGTTTTTGATTCACTGGTTTTTCTCGCTCGTTTTTCGTTTGACGCTTTCATTTCTTTCGCGCTACTTTCTAGTCTGATGTTTGACAATATTAATTTATTTTGTATAATTTGCTTGTGTATTGACTCTTTCTTCAATTTTTATATATTACATTTCGTTTGACAATTTCATTTCTTCTTATTTCTTCTATTGACAATTTAATTCTGCTATAATATTTGTTAATTTGACATTTCCTAACCCCTTATTTGGCGATTCTACATATCCCCCTCCCCTTTTTTGCCGTCTGGTCTTTCCCCTGTATTTTCCTGCCTTACCATTTTCGGGGGGTGCTCGAGTTCCCCGCGCTTTTGTCCGAGGTCTGCTTGCAGAAATTCTGCATTACCTAAACTGCTTATTTGATACTCTTCCCAGACTGTCCTGTTCTCCTATTTAGTTTCATTTAGCAATATTAATATCTCCATTTCATTGTTTTAATCACACAAACACCGGTCCTAAATATTACGCAGTACACGTGGCTATAGGCTATACTACACGAAGTTTCGAAACACGCAGTTATGGACATGTTATTGCCTACTACAGCAACTCTAAATACTCTCCTACCATAGCGATTCTACTTACTGAGCTAAACCTCTCGCAATACTTGCATTTGTAGTTTTCTGCTACTTGCGGCTGCTACCTCCTGTGGCGTTACATCTGCTTGTTCAGTGTATGTTAGTCATGTGGTCCAACATCTGATTCTTTCTTCCTTCTTCATTCTTCGTTCTTTCGATGCTGCATCCACAGACTACTTTTAATTCCATTTGTCGTACATTGTATTACACCAGTATGCTCTATTTAATCATTTTTAATTTTTTTTATTTGTAGTGGTTGCATTCGAAGATTGAAACACCTTGTGCTGTCCAAGGGAATTAACTATAACTGTTCCTTCATGATCATTGCTTTCGAAGATTTCGAATTTCAGTTCTGTCACAGGATTGAAGTTGGTACTTGCATATTGGCTTCTTCCTTTTTCTGTCATATTGACTTTGTGTCAGACTTGATTTTAACAGCCTTGGCGGGTAGCTTCACTCCCATCGTACACTCATCGCGGTGATAAAGTTGCTAACAGTCTGCCTAACGACATGTGTCTTATCAGACTTCTACTCTGACTGCTCCGCATAACTAGTTGAGTAAAGCATTAAAAATTATGAGAGAAGTCTTTTTAAATCAAAAATTAGGCACTGAATTTGTATACTTTAAGTTAATAGAAAACCTCTAAACGATGCCCAAAGTTTGTTCACAGTACGTTAAAAGTCACACGATTGCTCAATTCCACTCGAGTTAGCCGTAACTTTTCTGATTCTGTTCTGTCGCCTTAGAGTATTGTATATTTTCTCAGTTCGTACAAAACTAACGGCGACCATTATTATCACTGTTGAGACCTACTGTTTTCGCACTCCAGTGTGCGACTGTGCATTTCGCGCTCGCTTGCGACTCACTATTAGACCAACTGCCGCGTGTCTAGTCAACGGGCGCCAAAACGTTCCTATACTCGGAGGGGGGGGGGGAGGGGGGGCGTCATCTACGTACCTGTACATATACATCTATAAGTACATCTATACTCTTCAAACCACCGTGAGGTCCGTGGCAAAGGGTACATCCAATTGTACCATTTCTTAGGGTTTCCCCTTTCCATTAACGTATGGAGCACGGGAAGAATTGTTGTTTAAATGCCTCCGTGCGTTCTGTAGTTATTCTACACTCATGCTCATAAATTAAGGATAATGCTGAAACATGGTGAAACAACACCGTGGTGGACGGTTTGCGGGTTTAAATCACCTCGGGGTATGACCATGCGGTGCATTTGACCTGCGATCGTCGCACGGTGGCGCTGGCAGCAGTCCACATACGCAGAGGTGTGTTGGTGCAAGTCAGAGTACGGTGCAGCGAGTAAGTGTGCAGACGTTTTCAGACGTGCTAATACTGACTGTGTGCCCGCATCTCGTGGTCGTGCGGTAGCGTTCTCGCTTCCCACGCCCGGGTTCCCGGGTTCGATTCCCGGCGGGGTCAGGGATTTTCTCTGCCTCGTGATGGTTGGGTGTTGTGTGCTGTCCTTAGGTTAGTTAGGTTTAAGTAGTTCTAAGTTCTAGGGGACTTATGACCACAGCAGTTGAGTCCCATAGTGCTCAGAGCCAATACTGACTGTGTGTTGAAAATGGCTCAAAGAACACATATTGATAACGTTATGAGGGGTAGAATACCAGGACGACTGGAGGCTGGTCAAACTCAGCAGATCTTAGCACGTCCCCTCCGTGTGCCACAAAGTGTGTTCTCACGATTATAACAACGATTCCAGCAGACAGGAAACATGCCCAGGCGCTACAGTACGGGACGTTCACAGTATACAACACCACAAAAGATCGATATCTCACCATCAGTGCCCGCAGACGGCCACGGAGTACTGCAGGTAGCCTTGCTTGGAACCTTACCGCAGCCACTGGAACAGTTGTCTCCAGACGCACAGTCTACAGACGACTGAACAGACATGGAGGCCTGCAAGGTGCATTCCACTGACCCCTCGTCACAGGACAGCCCGTAAAGCCTTGTGTCAGGAACACACAGTACATGGTCAATGGAACAGTGGTCCCAGGTAATGTTCACTGACGAGTCCATGTATAGTCTGAACAGGGATTCTCGCCAGGCTTTCATCTGACGTGAACCGGGAACCAGATACCAACCCCTTAACGTCCTTGAAAGAGACCTGTATGGAGGTCGTGGATTGATGGTGTGGGGTGGGATTATGGTTGGTGCACATACACCCATGCATGTCTTTGACAGAGGAACTGTAACAGGTCAGGTGTATCGGGACGTCATTTTGCAGGGGTGCAGTGGGTCCCACCTTCCTCCTTATGGCTGATAACGAACGGCCCCACCTAGCTGCCATCGTGGAGGAGTACCTTGAAACGGAAGATATCAGGCGAATGTAGTGGCCTGCCTGTTCTCCAGACCTAAACCCCATCGAGCATATCTGGGATGCTCTTGGTCGACGTATCGCTGCACGTCCTCAAACCACTAGTACACTTCAGGAGCTCCGACAGGCACTGGCGCAAGAATGGGAGGCTGTACCCCAGCAGCTGCTCGACCACCTGATCCAGGGTATGCCAACCCGTTGTGCGGCCTGTGTACGTGTGCATCGTGATCATATCTCATATTGATGTCGAGGTACATGCGCAGGAAACAGTGCGTTTTGTAGCACATGTGTTTCGGGACAGTTTTATCAACTTATCACCAATACCGTGGACTTACAGATCTGTGTCGTGTGTGTTCCCTATGTGCCTATGCTATTAGCACCAGTTTTGTGTAGTGCCACGTTGTGTGGCACCACATTCTGCAATCATCCTTAATTTATGAGCATGAGTGTATGTCATCCCACGATTCGTATGTGAGCGATAAGCAGGGAGCTGTAGTATACTTCTAGAGTCTTCATCTAAAGCTATATGTCTTCAACAGTCATCCAGTTCAGTTCCTTCAGTATCTCTGTGACAAACTCTGACGGATTAAACAAACCTATGACCATTCGTGCTGCCCTTCCCTGTATATGTTCAAATTCCCCTGTTAGTCTCATTTGGTGTGGATTCCACAGCCTTGAGCAGTATTCTAGAATCAGTCGCACGAGTGATTTGTATGCAATCTCCTTTATAGACTGATTGCACTTCCCCAGTACTTTACCAATAAATCAAAGTCTGTCAGCCGCTTTACCCACGAGTGATCCTATGTGATCATTCCATTTCATATCCATACAAAATGTTACACCCAGGTATTTGGATGAGTCGGCCGATTCCAAGAGTGACTCATTGATATTATAGTCATAGGATACTATGTTTTTCAGTTTTGTGAAGTGCACAGTCTTACATTTCTGAACATTTAAAGCAAGCTGCCAATCTTTGCACCGCTTTGAAATCTTATCAAGACCTGACTGAAGCCGCGCGGGACTAGCCGAGCGGTCTAGGGCGCTGCAGTCATGGACTGTATCGCTGATCCCGGCGGAGGTTCGAGTCCTCCCTCGGGCATGGGTGTGTGTGTTTTTCCTTAGGATAATTTCGGTGAAGTAGTGTGTAAGGTTAGGGACTGATGACCTTAGCAGTTAAGTCCCATAAGATTTCACACACATTTTTTGAAGCTGACTGAATATTTATGCAGCCTCTTTCAGACAGTACTTCATCATAGGTAACTATATCATATGTAAAAAGTCTGAGGTTACTATCAGTATTGCCAGCAAGGTCATTGATATACAACATGAACAACAAGAGCCCCTACACATTTCCATGGGGCACACCTGTATGATTGCACTTTTGATAATAAGCGAAGATCTGGTGCAGAGTCCAATGCTTTTTGGAAATCGGGAAACACTGCCTCTACCTGACAGTCTTGATCGAAAGCTCAGTATGCTACATGAGAAATATGCGTGTTGGGTGTCACATGATCGATGTTTCCGCAATGCATACTGGTTGGCATGGAGGAGGTAATTCTGTTCGAGAGACCCCTTTATGCTTGAACTCAGAATATGTTCTGAGATCTTACAACAAATCGATGTCAAGGATATTCGATGGTAGTTTTGTGGATCACTTCTGCTACCCTTCTTGTAGTTGGGTCTGACCTGTGCTTCCCGGCACGTGGTTTTTTTTTGTGAAGGATCTGCAATATCTTAATAGTTACAAGAGGAACTAACACAGGTTCAATTTTTAAGGACTTCAGCTGTTTCTCAATATCACCTACAATAATACTTACACTAGGTGATCAAAAGTATCCGGACACACCTATAAACATAATTTTTTTCATATTAGGTGCATTGTGCTGCCACCTATTGCAAGGTAGTGTATATCACCAACCTCAGTAGTCATTAAACATCGTGAGAGAGCGGAATGTGGCTCTCCGCGGAACTCACGGACTTAAAACGTGATGAGGTGAATGTGTGGCCCTTGTGTCATACGTCAGTACGCGATATTTCCACACTCGTAAACATCTCTAGGTCCACTGTTTCCGATGTGATAGTGAAATAGGAACGTGAAGAGACACGTACAGCACAAAAGTTTACAGGTTGACCTCGTCTGTTGACTGACAGAGACCGCAGACACTTGAAGAGGGTCATAGTGTGTAATAGGCGAACCATCACACAGGAATTCAAAACTGCATCATGATCCACAGCAAGTACTATGACAGTTAGGCGGGAGGTGAGAAAACTTGGATTTCATGGTCGAGCGGCTGCTTATAAGCCACGCATCACGCCGGTAAATGCCAAACGACGCCTCGTTTGGTGAGAGGAGTGTAAACATTGGACGACTGAATGGTGGAAGAACGCTGTGTGGAGTGATGAATCACGGTACACAATGTGGCGATCTGATGGCAGGGTTTGGGAACGGCAGATGCGCGATGAACGTCATCTGCCAGCGTGTGTAGTGCCATAGTGCCAACAGTAAAATTCGGAGGTGGTGGTGGTGCTATGGTGTGGTCGTGTTTCTCATGAAAGGGGCTTGCGCCCCTTGTTGTTTTGCGAGGCACTATCACGGCACAGGCCTACATTGATATTTTAAGCATCTTCTTGCTTCCCACTGTTGAAGAACAATTCGGGGATAGCAATTGCATCTTTCAACACGATCGAGCACCTGTTCATAATGCACGGCCTGTTGCGGAGTGGTTACACGACAGTAACATCCCTTTAATGGACTGGCCTGCACAGAGTTCTGACCTGAATGCTAAAGAACACCTTTGGGATGTTTTGGAACGCCGACTTCGTGGCAGGCCTCACCGACTGACACCGATACCTCTGCTCAGTGCAGCACTCCGTTAAGAATGGACTGCCATTCCCCGACAAACCTTTCAGCACCTGATTGAACATATACCTGCGAGACTGGAAGCTGTCTTCAAGACTAAGGGTGGGCCAACACAATATTGAATTCTAGCGTTCCCGATGGAGGACGCCACGAACTTGTAAGTCGTTTTCAGCCAGCTGTCCGGATACTTTTGACCACATAGTGTATTTCATTCATCTTTTGAGTGGTGCGTGGATTAAATTGGGGCAGTTTTCCTGTGTTTTCCTTTGTAAAGAAACATTTGAAAACGGAGTAAAACATTTCAGCATTTGCTCTACAGCCCTTAATTTCAGTTCCCGTCTCATTGCGCTGGGGACTGGACACTAACTTCTACGCCAGTAATAGCCTTTACACACGACCAGAATTTCTTTGGATTTGGTGAAATATTATTTGATAATACTATGCTGTGGTAGTCACTGAGGGCATCACTCATTGCTCTCTTGACAGCTAAACATGTTTCATTCAGCATCTCTCTCTATATAACCTTACGCTTTGCTACATATCTGTTGTTGTTGTGGTCTTCAGTCCAGAGATGGTTTGATGCAGCTCTCCATGCTACTCTATCATGTGCAAGCTTCTTCATCTCCCAGTACCTATTACAACCTACATCCTTCTGAATCTCTTTAGTGTATTCATCTCTTGGTCTCCCTCTACGATTTTTACCCTCCACGCTGCCTTCCAATACCAAATTGGTGATCCCTTGATGCCTCAGAATATGCCCTACCAAAAGATCCCTTCTTCTAGTCAAGTTGTGCCACAAATTTCTCTTCTCTCCAATTCTATTCAATACCTCCTCATCAGTAATGTGATCCACCCATCTAATCTTCAGCATTCTTCTGTAGCACCACATTTCGAAAGCTTCTATTCTCTTCTTGTCTAAACTATTTATCGTCCACGTTTCACTTCCATACATGGCGACATTCCATACAAATACTTTCAGAAACGACTTCCTGACATTTAAATATATACTCGATGTTAACAAATTTCTCTTCTTAAGAAACGCTTTCCTTGCCATTGCCAGTCTACATTTTATATCCTCTCTACTTCGACCATCATAAGTTATTTTGCTCCCCAAATAGCAAAACTCCTTTACTACTTTAAGCGTCTCATTTCCTAATCTAATTCCCGCAGCATCACCCGATTTAATTCGACTACATTCCATTATCCTCGTTTTGCTTTTGTTGATGTTCATCTTATACCCTCCTTTCAAGACACTGCCCATTCCGTTCAACTGCTCTTTCAAATCCCTTGCTGTCTCTGACTGAATTACAATGTCATCAGCGAACCTCAAAGTTTTTATTTTTTCTCCATGGATTTTAATTCCTACTCCGAATTTTTCTTTTGTTTCCTTTACTGCTGGCTCAATATACAGATTGAATAACATCGGGGATAGGCTACAACCCTCTCTCACTCCCTTCTCAACCACTGCTTCCCTTTCATGCCCCTCGATTCTTATAACTGCCTTCGGGTTTCTGTACACATTTTAAATAGCCTTTCGCTCCCTGTATTTTACCCCTGCCACCTTCAGAATTTGAAAGAGAGTATTCCAGTCAACACTGCCAAAAGCTTTCTTGAAGTCTACAATCGCTAGAAACGTAGGTTTGCCTTTCCTTAATCTATTTTCTAAGGTAAGCCGTAGGGTCAGTATTGCCTCACGTGTTCCAATATTTCTACGGAATCCAAACTAATCTTACCCGAGATCGGCTTCTACCAGTTTTTCCATTCGTCTGTACAGAATTCGTGTTAGTATTTTGCAGCTGTGACTTATTAAACTGATAGTTCGGTAATTTTCACATCTGTCAACACCTGATTTCTTTGGGATTGGAATTATTATATTCTTCTTGAAGTGTGAGGGTATTTCGCCTGTTTCATACATCTTGCTCACCAGATGGTAGAGTTTCGTCAGGAATGGCTCTCCCAAGGCTGTCAGTAGTTCTAATGGAATGTTGTGTACTCCCGGGGACTTGTTTCGACTCAGGTCTTTCAGTGCTCTGTCAAACTCTTCACGCAGTATCATATCTCCCATTTCATCTTCATCTATATTCTCTTCAATTTCTGCAATATTGTCCTCAAGAACATCGCCTTTGTATAGACCCTCTATATACTCCTTCCACCTTTCTGCTTCCCTTCTTTGCTTAGAAATGGGTTTCCATCTGAGCTCTTGATATTCATGCAAGTGGTCTTTTTTTTCTCGAAAGGTGTCTTTAATTTTCCTGTAGGCAGTATCTATCTTACCCCGAGTGAGATAAGCCTCTACGTCCTTACATTTATCCTCTACCCATATCTGCTTAGCCATTTTGCACTTCCTGTCGATCTTATTTTTGAGACGTTTGTATTCCTTTTCGCCTGCTTCATGTACTGCAATTTTGTATTTTCTCCTTTCTTCAATTAAATTCAGTATCTCTTCTGTCACCCGAGGATTTCTATTAGCTCTCGTCTTTTTACCTAAGTGATCCTCTGCTGCCTTCAATATTTCATCTCTGAAAGCTACCCATTTTACTTCTACTGTATTTCTTTCCCCCATTTCTGTCAATCGTTCCCTAATGCTCTTCCTGAAACTCTGTACAACCTCTGGTTCTTTCAGTTTATCCAGGTCCCATCTCCTCAAATTCCCACCTTCTTGGAGTTTCTTCATTTTTAATCTACAGTTCATAACCAATACATTATGGTCAGAGTCCACGTCTGCTCCTGGAAATGTCTTACAATTTAAAACCTAGTTCCTGAATCTATGTCTTACCACTATATAATCTATCTGAAACCTTCTAGTATCCCCAGAAGAGCTTCTGTAAACTTTGGAAGGTAGGAGACGAGGTACTGGCAGAAGTAAAGCTGTGAGAACCGGGCGTGAGTCGTGCTTCGGTAGCTCAGTTGGTAGAGCACTTGCCCGCGAAAGGCAAAGGTCTTGATTTCGAGTCTCGGTGCGGCACACAGTTTTAATCTTCCACGAAGTTTCAAAGCGACGTTTTTCGAACGTGGAGGAGATACACAGAGACAGGTACTGTAGATGACATGCCTCGCTCAGGCCGCCCAAGGGCTACTACTGCAGTGGATGACCGCTACCTACGGATTATGGCTCGGAGGAACCCTGGCAGCAACGTCACCATGTTGAATAATGTTTTTCGTGCAGCCACATGAGGTCGTGTTACGACGCAACCTGTGCGCAATAAGCTGCATGATGCGCAACTTCACTCCCGACGTCCATGGCGAGGTCCACCTTTGCTACCACGACACCATGCAGCGCGGTGCAGATGGGCCCACAAACAAGCCGAATCGAACGCTCAGGATTGAGATCACGTTCTCTTCACGGATGAGTGTCGCATATGCCTTCAACCAGACAATCGTCTAAGACGTGTTTGGAGGCAACCCGGTCAGGCTGAACGCCTTAGACACACAGTCCAGCGAGTTCAGCAAGGTGGAGGTTCCCTGCTGTTTTGGGGTGGCATTAAGTCGGCCGACGTACGCCGCTGGTGGCCATGGAAGGCTCTGTAATGACTGTACGATACGTGAATGCCGTCCTCCAACCGATAGTGCAACCATATCAGCAGCATATTGGCGAGTAATTCGTCTTCATGGACGACAATTCGCGCCCCCGTCGTGCACATCTTGTGAATGACTTCCTTCGGGATAACTACATAGCTCGACCAGAGTGGCTAGCATGTTATTCAGACACGAACCCTATCGAACATGCCTGGGATAGGTTGGAAAGGGCTGTTTACGGACGACGTGACCCACCCATCACTCTGAGGGATCTACGCCGAATCGCTCTTGACGAGTAGTACAATCTGCACTAACGGTTCTTTGATGAACTTGGGGATAGTATGCCACGATGAATACAGGCATGCATCAATGCAAGAGGATGTGCTACTGGATATTAGAGGTATCGGTGTGTTCAGCAATCTGGACCACTACCTCTAAAGGTCTCGCTGTATGATGGTACAACATGCAATGTGTGGTTTTCATGAGCAATAATAAGGGCGTAAATTATGTTTATGTTGATATCTATTCCAATTTTCTGTATAGATTCCGGAACTCTCCGAACCGAGCTGATGCAATACTTTTTTTGATGTGTGTATCTTTCTGTCTGTTTTAGTTGTCATTTGTACTTTGGTAATCATTGTTGCTACAACTGCATCATTGATATTTTTTTCGATGTGGGCATTCTCAAATAGGTCAGGTCTGTTTGTTGCCATTGGGTCCAGTATATTTTCATCATGAGTGGGATTTCTAACTATCTGTCTAGTAGTTTGCAGAGAAGGCATTTAGCAAGGTTTCGCAGGATGTCTTATCATGCCCACCATTAACAAAACTGTAATTTTCCCAGTTAATTGTTAGATTATTGAAGTGTCTACCAATGATTACAGTATCATTAGGTGCTTACGTACAAGTGAAGAGAGGTTTTCTCTGAAGTTTTCTGTCACATCAGGAGATGTGTCTTGTGGCGATAGAAGGATCCAGTTACTTTATGCCCGTCCCTGATACTGAGTCTTGCCTGAAGAAGCTCACACGGTGGTGGACAATTTTGGGGAGCGAGTGGGGCGCCCCCCCCCCCCCTCCGTCCTTTGCGTGGCCACCCGTATTGCCACCCATGCCCCCCGCCATCCCCACCATTCAGCCTGCATGCTATTTGTTTGTTTCTTTCGTCAGTCGACTCGACTGAATCGAGTTATCGAGTAGCTTTACTTTCCTTTGTAGCACGCATAAACACCATTAATGATAGTGATTCTGTTATGCAAGCATTGTCTGTTTGTCCTAGATTTGACTATCCTACTTTGAACACACTGTACGAAATATTTCCTTGTCTACCTGCTTCTATTGCTGCAGTAGAAAGAAGTTTCTCAACATTGCTATGTACAAACACACGGCTGAGGTCGTCAATGAAAGAGGAACGACTTAATGGCTTAGCTCTGTTGAACACTGAACCTGACGTTGATTGCCTTATTGACGATGTAATTAACCCATTTTCCAGGAAGAATAGGCGCATAGAGTTCATCATTTAAGGAAGAAAACCAGAATTGTAACTTTTCTTATATCATAAGATGGCATTGTCTTCTATATGTTGTGAGCATGTAGGTGCTATTCTGTCAGTCTGCGGAACGGATTAATCTGAGATGTACCCTTTACCCTGTGGCTCCTGCAAGATGCAGTTTCCAGCCTCACACTACTACAGAAGTCAGACAGACGCTCCTAACGTTCTAAAGAGAAATGCCTGAAAAACTTTGAGCAATAAATATCTTCTGGAGTCGTCCGCTGTACGGAAACGACGCAAAAATTCACAAAATTTCTTACGTAACTAGTGGGATACTTGGGTACTGGAGTAGTGCTAGTTAGTATAAAAAACATTAAACTAACGAAAATCATTATTTATTTTGCAAAAATTCTGAGAAATCACAATGGCACTTTTAGTTATGAATTGAAAAAGTTATTTCCGGGTTCTTTTCGGAATGTGAAGTTACCTCTTAAGGATAGGATTTGCTAATGAAATTTCCATGCTAAGTTTAAGAGTGTTATTGACTTGGCAGAATGGCTGAGAGCCACGCCTACCTCACTTGAATAATTATCCGTTAGAATGTTGCTAGGTACGGCCGAGGCTGTCGCGTGTGAAATGCAGTGAAGTGTACTGTGTACTGTTGTGCAGGAAATATGGGGCTCGCAAGAGCTGTAGTGCACTATACCGTAAGCTGCGATGACTGCTGTTTGCACCACTCGCTGCTGACAAATAAGATAACTCTCGTTCTATCTGGATTGACCTTTGCCAATCAAACTCTCCCTACGCCTTGATGAAGTCAAGGACTTCTATTCGCCCCTAGTCTAACTATTGGCGTGGTACACCGGTCAGATAACCATTCCACCGCGTTGTCACTCAAAAATTCGCTCGCAGGCGTTTAACTATAACTCTGTCCGTTCACACCGCACAATAAGTGTGTCGGCCAACACAGTGAACAACGCTTAATTGCAAGGACTCAATATAGAGTCGCACTCCGATTCGTTTGTGACAGAGGTGCTCCCCCAGTGAAGTACTGAGGAGAGACTTGTTCCTCGCCCTTTGAGTACACGTACGAGACGACACGCTCTCGTTACATGTTCTCGCTCCAAGAGCAACAACGTAACAGCTCCTCTCCACGCCAGACGTGAAGGGGTGTATATCTTTCGGTCTCTTCCATTACTCCTTCAGCTCAAGGCATCAGGAATATCGTCTGCCAATCAGCATTGCTCTTCTAAAACGAAAGAATGACGTTTCGTTTAAGGCGACCAATCTGGAAATCTTTAGCATCGGCGTTTGGCATTTTCTGTCTCCCTGTGAAAACCTCTGAAACTGCGTGCTATGTTTGTAAAGAATGCGTAGGCTGGACGCTCCCACACGATGTAGTGGAATTTACTTTTAAGCCTAACACGGGGTCATTCTCCCCTTTCACTCGGGCAAATGCTGTCCGCTCCACAGGCAGTCGCCGTCTGGCGTAGATAGACTGAATTGTCCTCTGAAGGGACCGGCCTCTCGGCGTGTGGTCCACTTCTCCCGAACTAAAAGCTCTTGTGACTGTCGTGTCTTGAATGTGTGTGTGTACACCAGCCTTGAGTACCTCAACCCCGGTGCGAACTTGTTATTTGCGTATAGTTTACATGAATTCACACAACATTGACTTTACCTTATCGAGTTTGGGTTCGAATGAATTGTCTTGATGTCCGGAATATGATTGTGAGAGCGGAATATGTAAGCAATGAAGGTCAGGAGACCACGACGTCTTACAATGTGTATAATCAATTCAAATAAAACTTTCTTAAACTTTGCATGTGATTTGATTATTTTTTATTACAGTAAAAGTAAAGGTAGCTCAAGATATCTTTAGCGCCTTGAGATTTTTCTATATCTGCCACTGAACTCACATGCAGTTTCAATTTCTACCTCGGTGGATTTGAGTTTCTTGTCTGCTACAACAAACACGCCACCTCTCTTTCCCATAGGCTTTCACAGAACAGATTAGCGTGGTGAGCTAAACCAAGCAGCAAATGGAAATAAAATTTTTCAGCGACATAAAATCTTCTTAAGGGGACCTGGACGTTATGGTCTGTAGTTCTTATTAGTATTTAGAAATTTAGTAACTCAGAAACTTTAGTAGATATTGGAATCAAAATTTAACCATAAAATTAGTACATTCTGACCTCTATGTGAAAAAATTAATAAACGTGAAATACATAGTGGAGTGAATATAGATTTTTTATCTTACATACTGAATTACATGTAATTTTCGTTTTAGATGCACTACACTTCCGTACTATTCAAAGCAAAAGGTCAAAACCAATTTTATTCTTTTAATTATTAAGTTGTTGAAATGGTAAACCAGGAATATTCACCAATTTGCTGTTCTGTGTAATTTTTTTAAAAAAATTATTAGAATTAATTTTTTCTTCTAATAATTTCAGAATATATGACATGCTTTGGCTTAAAATGTTTAATACATTGCTGAGTAATGCGGTTTACTGTATACAAGCAGTATATTATTATTTATGCAAAATTTTAGTTTTGGAGATTTAATATTGGGTGAGATGATACCTAAGTATTCATGAACATTGATTATGGGAAATTGAAACTAAAGATTTTCATGTCATTTTCTTCTCAGTGATAACATCAAAATATTCCAGCTCCATCATTTGGTTGATTCTGAGTGTCCGTTTCATCTTCTTTAGTTTTCTTTCTTTTCTTTGTTATTCTGACTTCCTTTGTCAGTGACACGTTTCCTGTCCACTGGTAGTGGCTCACTTTTCATGTTGTCTGCCGTTTTGATGTCCACTCTGCTCATGGTTTTTAATCTTCTTGCTACTCCGTCATTAAAACATATTATGGCATCCATCACACCAACCCAAAGGTTGACATGCCAACGTAACAGTTTTTGCCATGCATCCATATGAAAATATTGAAGCTTTCATTTGGATTCTGAATTTTGCCTTGTAAAGATTTCACTAGGAGTTTAGAATCTGCAAGGTCTTTATATATTGGCTTAAATTGTACCATAACAGTGTCTGGCCTAGGGTGTACATTGTATGTTTTTGGCCATTTGTTCACACCTATTATACTTTCACCATGAAGTGTTTCCTTTGGGGCAGAGCCCATACTGTGGATGCTCATCAGAGAATATTCTGAGAAACAGAGTTCCCCAAAAAAGACGTTTTCGCTGTTTTTGCTGATGGATAGACCATAATATTCTGTGAGGTTTTGTATTTCTGATTTGCTGAGTCTGCCCTGCCCACCAATTGCATTGCCCCCGGAGAGTCCACTTCCTGTCATGTCCTTACAGAGTTTCATAAGTCTTGCCCACATTCTCTACTTCACATGTCGTATACAGTCCATTTCTTAAATTTCAGTTTCGCGATATGGTTTAGCAACCACAACACTATGAAGCCTTTAGAGGCAACATTACCATGGTAGTGAGTGTATCGCACATGAAGTCTAGCAACTAATCTACTAAAAAGCAGATACTGCCCCCTTGCTTTCCACACCAGCACTGAAACCTCCAGAGTTTTTGTTACATTCATGTTCGGTTACCTTATTGGTACACCCTTGGCAGTGTTTTGTCAGATGTTATAGGTCATCACCTTGCCTGTATCTACAGAGGTAACTGTGACAACTTATTCAGCGATGTATGGCCTCTCTTCTGGGAGAAACAAATTAGTAGATGACAAATGTCTACTGTTTCTTTCGCTGATATGTTTTTAGATAGTTCACTGACTTCTATTAGGGCGTTATGCACACGTTTGTAATATCTCTCAATCTGACAGGTGGCAGTGGAAGACCCATCATAGCACAAAACATATGGGCTGTTGTTCTTCCCTTTCCAATACACATGGCATAAGCATGATGAATATACACTACACTATATTTTCTGCATGTTTCAGTAGTTATCATTGTACACTTCGTTACTTTACACACTTGGCATTCCACTACAATTTTTCCGGATATTCCTCTTCTCTTACTTATGTCTTTACTGAACACAAGGAACTTTTCACTATTATATTATTCACATTCAGCAACAGACAAAAGCAGCTCTGAAAGCTTGCGCTTACTAATTAAAATGTAACCGTCATTTTCGCTATTTACAACACCAGCATCTTTTTCATTTTCGATAAGATGTTTCAGTCTGCGCTTTGAAGCCCTGTTTTGCGAACCTTTGGCCTAACCTCACTTTCCTACAGCGAAACGATTTCTTAATTTTTACGATTTACAACAACGTGCTTGTGTTGACTACCGCGAAATTTACGACTGCAATTAAATTTCTTCATTTTCGGCATTTTACGAAGTAAAGTGGTTGAAATATACAGTCACAGCAACAAGTTTACAATACGAACGCACACGAAAAACATAAGTAATCACGTAACCTACGTGTCTCGACAGAAAGATCGATTGCAATAAATCCCTGCTCATAATACAGTCGATATGTACGTCAAGGTTGCAATGGAAGTAACGGCGCCAAATTAAATAACGAGATTGTAGGCAAAATTTCGTATTTGACAGTAGTGTAACACCTAGGCATTCATGCCCCACAAGGCATTTAATCACGAAAATGATAAGGTGCTATACATAAAGTATATATTTTTAGAATCAGAAAGAATCACAGACCTTTATGAAAGAAAAAATTACATTTTTTCGGCTCTCATGACGTCCAGATCCCCGTAAAATTGTGCAGCATATCCAGTATAAAACACATTTTCTGGTAAAATAACTACAGCAATCTCGTGAAAACTAGCTTTTAACAGCTTGGCATTTTTATTTTACAAGGAAATGTTTCTGCTACAGTTATTCAAAGATGTCCACTGAGTCTAAATATCTCGGTCCTATACAACACTAACTACTATTAAAAGGTATAACTTTCTTTTCATTATTTAACGAATAGCCCCATGTTTCTTTGTGATAAATAATACCCGCCCACATAGCCTCGCGTGCTAGGGAAGACGGGGTGGTGATAGGAACGGCATCCGGCTGCTCTCTACCACAAACATTGCCAAATACTAAAATTATAATCCAGACGCCGTGAAGAAACCGTATAAAGGCCACGGAAAAGAACAATTCCTCTATGATAAACTAATAACGTTATTGTGATACTTTAAGATTACTTGACCATAACATTATGTGCCAGTCTTGACTAAATCAGGGAAATGTAACTCAAATAGTGCTAATTACTTGCATCAAAAATAAAAGCGGAATATACGAGGCTGGATTAAAAAAGTTATGCCTTCTGTGTCGTAAAAGATTTAATAATGAACATATAACAGCAGAATTAGAACAGACCATAGCCTGAGCTCTCCCCTATACAACACTACAGTGCAACATAGCCAGCATGCTTTTGTACATATTTTCGCCATCACTGAGCAAGTGAGGCATCTCAGCAAGTTTGGAAAAATTCAGGGTTTGGATTCTTGATCGATGATTTTAAAGCTGTTTTAACTGCATCCCTAAAGAAATTCTATGGGGACGCTGTAACGGACAGCAGCAGTTTGCGGCGTTCGATGAAGAAGTTTGGTAACGGAGAAATGGACATTGAAGATAAACTGCGGTTTGGCCGGCCGACAATATTTGTCGCAGATGTCAGTCGAGGACATGCTGATGAAGTAAGACAGATGCGTCACAGTTCACAGTCTACAGTGAAGTCTACGTAACCACACTCTAGAAACTTAAAGCAGCAACAATCCAAGCCCCCACAAGTCATTTCTCACCACCCAATCGATTGCAAAAATGCGATGATCAGGGGTGTCTGATGCACCCTACAGCCTAATTTAGTCCCCTCTGACTTCTGCCTGTTTGGACATATGAAAGAGAACCCAGGTGGTTACAGATGCAGATTCGGATGAGGTTAAAATAGCTTTCAAATCAAGCAAAACCCTGACATTTTCCAAACTGGTTGTGATGCCTGGGTTCAACGATAGCGCAAATGTGTGCAAATATAGGACGACCGTGTTGGATGGTAGTGTTGTGCAGAGGACATTTGAGGCTACGACATCTACTAGTTCCGCTCCTATATTTTCATTATTAAATTTTTTATGACTCTGGAGGCATTATTTTTTGATCCATCCTCGTATATTTTTACAAAACTGTATGTAAGTACAACTGGCATGATAACAACTATGGCAGTTATTGGATATAACTGATCGTCGGATCACGTTTCTTTACAGAGAAATTAATGATGAAATATAAATATTTAACCCATGAATTAAAATACTAAATAAGTCAAACCATATCTGAGATTTAAAGATTTTGATTGAAAAGGCAAGTACGATGACGTGTAAAACGTTGTAATTATGTGTTGCAGAGGAAATGCATGGAGAGGAGTTCAGAAGAGCAGGGAGAGACGTAATTGAACACATCATTAAGTACACATTGGGCGTGAAGGATATGAGGGTGACGCCAGACGTGAATCCGTCCCACGTCATGAACTCGTTACCCAAGCAGGCGCCAGACAGTGGCGAGAAATGGGAAGAAATAATGCACGATATGGACACAAAAATACTGCCGGCGGTTAGTAAACACACTAGTTTGTCAACTTCTATTGCTTCCTAACATTTTTGTCCTCATTAGTCACATAAAGAAATAGTACGCACTAACGACTTCTCTATCATGCACAAGACACCAGTATCAGCATCATCATAGCGAAGGAACAAGCAGAAAAGAGCATCCGCATCTTTGTGTAAACACAAAATATGAAGGAACACGCTGACCTTTTTCTGCTCAGTCTTCACCTATGTGTTTAATAATTCGGCAAATTTACATTTGTAGCTAAGTGTTCTTATCTGTATTGTTGTTATCTAAGAATACAAAACACATGTAGCTAAAATAACATGTTAAGCAGGCAGCTAACACTTCATCTTATGCCCAAATGGTGCTACATACCAAAGTAAACCTGACAAAGCTGTAATGTCTCTTGTCATGTTGAGAAAACATTACTTACATTTTACTACATTGATGCACTGTGCACCATAATTATAATCTTTCCCACATATAGCTATTGTTCTAAGTCAACTTGAATCTAAATGAGGGTACGTTACTGACAGTACAAAAACACACTGGCCAGGTACCATTTTAGATGGAAGAAGATAATGAATCAAGAAAATATAAATAGCTTTATTGACTGGCTAATTTCACATTATCTCTAATACTTTTGATCATTGATGTACTTGTGATAGCATGTTCATCCAGTGACATATATTTTGACATTTTAGTGCAACAAACCATACTTCAAAGTGTCACGTTTTGATGAGATCTGTAATCCTTGGTATCACTTAAATAGCGTATTTCCGTAATGGTAATGTATGTGATAATTTGTTACAATTTTTCAGTAACATAGCGATGTATAGATTAATTTGTCACAATTAACCTGTAATATGTCAATGTATGGGGCAACGTGTTACAGTTTGGCTGTAACATGCGGCAATTTTAAAGAAAAGATATTTTTTTAATGTTTTACACCAAAGCCGCTATTCATTTACTGACTAACGAGTTTTGGGGTTCGCCAATTCTCACAAGCCACCAATTACAGAGAACAAAATTCGTCATGAGTGAATGTCTTTAACATGTGTAATAAAGGTATCAGTGATAAAATGGTTCTTATGGTAACTAGTTACATATTTGTATTTAGGGCATGTATGGTGTGGACAAATCGATTTACACTGCAGGTCAAAATTTTTAGTCACCTCTCTCTAATGTGAATTTGTGGTTGAAACAGAGATTTCAAAAATGGTTCAAATGGCTCTGAGCACTATGGGACTCAACTGCTGTGGTCATAAGTCCCCTAGAACTTAGAACTACTTAAACCTAACTAACCTAAGGACAGCACACACATCCATGCCCGAGGCAGGATTCGAACCTGCGACCGAAGCGGTCGTGCGGTTCCAGACTGTAGCGCCTTTAACCGCTCGGCCACTCTGGCCGGCTGAAACAGAGATTTCATTTTGAATATTGTATAACCCCACATCTCCACCTTGATAATAAAACAACTATAAAAATGCAAAGACTTAGCGCCTCTGTTGTGTATTTGACTGGTTATCCACACAGAGGGTTGCTAATGAGTTATCTACAACAACACTGACATACCTTTACCTAAGACAGTTCCATTTGAAAAAGCCTAAATTCTTCAACTGTCTGTTTAGCAATCTGTTTATAATAATTTACAGTTCATTGTGTGCATCTAGCAGTGTATTGGTATACCTGATCAGGTTCATATCATATTACCTCCTAATGAATGGAAGTGGAGGACTGGAATTGAAAGATGTGCTGTAATTATAGCTCTGCATCAGGAAAGGTATTCTAGTAGGACAATAGCAGCAAAAATTGGCGAAGCCAAGCCAAAATTGTGTATAATATCAGCGGTTCAAGGAATCTGGTGCCGATGCAAGTGTTTCGACATCTGGAAGTCACTGAGTAACATCATATGGAGAAGATCAGTTCATATGTGTAGAGAGTAAAAGTCAGAGGACACATGCGACTCCTCAGATTTGTAGGGAAGTAAATAACATGTTAGCTGAGGTCATCCAATGTTGAAGATCACTGGAATAATTGACAGACAAAATGGACTGCAATACCACTACAAAATCTGATAACCAGAATGTGAAGTGTTTGAGCAACTATTCTGAGGGCAAAAGTTGGATACTTTGAAGAGCTAAAATTCAAATCATATTGTACTGCACTAAAAAATAGAGGGAAAAATATTTATTTTGTTGGTCTATTTAGTTTGTATGATTTGTTTGTACACTGAAATAAAGTATACAGTGGTTATCATAGGTGACTGAAAGCCTTTGACTGGTGCCATGTGACATCACACTTAAATGCATCTCAGATCTTAGTTAAAAGATGTCACAAGAAGTTGTTGTACATTAATGTATTACGTTAATGTATGAGCATAATATATATTTTTCTTACTGGTGCCTTCATTATCCAGCATGATGTGATCCACGTGACAATAATATTTTGTATGCAGTGGGAAATTTGTTCTTATTGAATTACACTGTGTGTCATCATGGCTTATTTATTGTGGATTTTATCGCAAATTTTGAAACATATTGATGCAAAAAATTGTATTATAAGATGTTATATAATCTCTAATATATTCTATTAATGTCACAGTTGCATTAATATCACTGACTAAATTCAGAGTGAGACACACTATTCCATCACATCAAAGCTGTACAATAAATTTTCGTTTTTTAAAGCACTGTTTAAGAATCAGCTTATTGTTTCATTTGTGTTTCAGTGGAATCTACATACAGCATTATTGTTATACTGGTATAATTTTCAGTGCACTGTTTCTAGTCTCGCTGAATCATTAAGTTAGAATGGAGTGCTATTCATATGCAGATTAAGGTACTAGTGAAGGTTTTTATGAATCGTTTTCAGTCGCATATTTGGTGATTAATGCTTGGAGGAGTGCCTTTCGCATGCTGGTTAAGGTGATATGGAAATTTTCCATGAACTTTTTGCTGCATAGTTCTGTTTGTTCAGTTAGCATTTGTTTTTGGTAGTTCGTCATGTGAATGTATATTTGTCTTTCTTCTGCAATTTCCATTAATTGGCCTTTGAGGACATTGAGTAAAATAGTGAGATTTCTTCTAATATTTTCGGTGGAGTGTCTATTTTGTTTGAGGTGCATGCCAAAAGCTTAAATGTTATTTTCGCTTGTATTTGTGTATTCTGTGTACCCTATTTTAAAGGTTCTGCCTGTCTGTTCAATGTAGGTTTTACTACATTTG
Source organism: Schistocerca cancellata (assembly GCF_023864275.1). Lineage (NCBI taxonomy): Eukaryota > Metazoa > Arthropoda > Insecta > Orthoptera > Acrididae > Schistocerca > Schistocerca cancellata. The sequence continues at coordinate 713,540,183 of NC_064628.1, forward strand.
CAGCATTCGATTTTGTAAACGCCAGAATGCTTATGTCGTTGTGTTTTGACTATTTTATGAATGATGTTGGCTTCTAATTTGTAACTAAAAATATTATAGAAGCCTATTTTGACATTTGCTTTCCATATTGCATAACTTATAGTGTATATTTATCTGAAACATGTACCCAGTACGGAGGTAATACAGATTATCTTTCTTTTTTGTTTCAGTCTTTGTAAGTGTGATTGTGTCTTTAATGCTTTTCTATTTTGTATGGAATTCTTTTTATATATCTCACTGATTAGCTCTGGGTTATAGCTGTTACTGATTGCTCTGCTGTGTTTGTATTTAGTTCAGATTTAATATCTACATTTTTAAGATGCTATTTGATGACAGAATCTACTGTTGGTCTAAAGCATTTTCTTTTGCGAGCTGCAAGACTTGATGTAATGAAAACGGTTATGTAGGACAATTTATTACAATTTTCCTGCAACACGGTGATGTATGAAGCATTTTGTCACAATTTTATTTCGTGCTTATCTGTAACCAAATATGCTACTTGCGATCCAATAGGTGATGCTCACTGCCAAACTGTGGAATATTCACTGTCAGCATCTGGTGTTAAAATATTATTTCAGTTCTGAATGTCATTTTTGTTTATGTCGAGTATCACTGTCTTCTCTGTTTAGCACTGTAGTTTCCACTGTTTGGCGTGTGAGTTAGCATTTTCAGCAGAAGATGACAAATATTTTGTACATGTGGCTGTTTGTTGCAATTTTTTTATACCCTGGTGAGGTAAGGGAGCAATTTCTTAGAATAGTGTTTGATGCTTATCTGTAACCAATTATGAAACAGGGCAGGTTGTTATAATGTTGCAGTAAAATGGTCATGCAAGGGATGAATTGCCTTGTAGTTTCCACTGTGCAATAGCGTAAAGTTGCCATTATGAATTGAAGATGACAAATGTCTTCCATTACAACATAAATCTAATACTGATGTGTATGGGTCGTCTGGGTAGTAAGGCTTGCATACATCGTTTTGGGCTTAGGAGCTCGGAGGTGGACGGAGGAAACTGTGACAGTGCAAACAAATTAGTGACACACACAAATATACAATTTACTGCGCTGCGATATTTAACTAAAGTTGTACAGCAACTCGTTGGATGTGCTTGTGGACATTTGTAGACTAACTCTCGAAGGCTGGTGCCTACAAACTATATGTACAAATAGCAACCCTGGAACTCTGTGCTAGAACTGCCGTACATCAATGCTGAACATGAACGATCTGTTGCTACCTGTGGCTGCCGCTTATCGCAAAACCACCTCACCGCCGGCGGCGCAGTGGTTGCTGATTGGGGCATGCTTGTGGTTGGTGGCGCCAGTTGGAAACTGTCTCAGTGCGACAGATCCGGTTGCGTCCATTAGTAAGGACAAAACACCTCCCCCCTCGTGTTGTCGTGTAGTGTCGGTTGCTGCTATGACAGTGGGGAGGGGGAGAAGAGGTTGGGGAGGTGTGGATGCATTCACGATGAGGGAATGGGAGCCAGTAGAGCCGAGTCTCTAGATGGTGCCAAGGTCCCATCGTTCCCCAGTATCCGCGTTGCAACCGTTCCGGAATGCCAACAAACAAATGAGGCAGAGGACACACTCCAGCATCCGGCAATGGAGCACAATCTGCATGGTGTTGACCCGCAGTGGAGTCGTAGTGTGCGACGGTGGCCCCTTCGTAGGCGTCAGTGTGGAGTGGACCATCCCCATAAGACGTTTGTTGTTCACTCGGTGCTGGCCGAGGCGTTGGTTCCAGTTTCACGGATCTGGGGCCTGATAGTGGCGACACAGGAACCCAGGTCGCCAGATGGAGTGTGGGCTGCGTTATCTGGGCAAGCAACAAATCTCTAAACAAAGACTCAGTGATAGGAATACACAAATTAAAAGGGCGAAGTTAGTTCCCGTGCTGCCACTGCATACCTTCTGGACGCAGTACAAGAGACATGGATCTACCTGATAATTGTACAATACTGCCGCACTCCCAGGTCTTCCATCCTCTATACAATATGAAAAAAATTTGTTGATTATCTTTATACATTGCCTGAGTGGATGGAATAGATGTCGGCTGCCATAGTGTGTGCAGCGGCTGAAGCAGTTTGCTGTGGTGCTGTCCGTGGAGTAGCTCCGCTGGTGAAGGATCATTGCAGGGCTGAGAGTAGTAGGATGAGAGGAAGAGCAGCAAAGCTGCTTGTTCCCACATGTGGTGGGTGCTAAGCTTGTCCATCTGCTGTTTGAAAGTGCGCACCAAGCGCTCCACTACTTCGTTTGATTGAGGGTGAAAAGTGCACTAATGATGTGACGAATGCTGTTGGTTGTATAAAAGCCCTCAAATTCAGCCGACACAAGTTGAGGTCCATTGTCAGTCACTAGCACCTGTGGAAGAGCTTCAGTGCCATATATGGACCTCAAAGGCTGGAGTGCAACGTATCTACGTTGAATTCATGGGCATGTCAAACGGAAACTTAGTATGTGTGTCGACGACAATCAACCAACGAATATTTCAGTAGGCTCCAGCAAAGTCCAGATGAATGCGATGTCAAGATGCTTCTGGTTTTGCCCAATTAAAGAAACGCTGAGGATCAGCTGCATGGTGTTCTGCACAAGCATGGCACTGTGTCGTCATCTATTCTATTTGAGCGTCCGTGCCGAACCAAACCTGTTCGAAAGTAGCGCGCCAATGCCATACGAGGATGGGTGGCCAAGACAACTGGTTTGCCAAGATCAAGATGGACCAGACAACAACCGATCAGCAAAGCGTCTTTCAATTTCTGAAATGTAGTGTCATTCGTGGTACCACACGGAAGGTATATTCTTACATCAAAGACGATGTAAGGGAGCCTTAATTTGAGGTGTATGAGGAATGAAGCGGGCATAGAACAACTTCCCTAGTACTGATTGCGATTCAGAGATATATCTTGGAGGTCTGAGGTTACGAACAGCCTGCAAGTGCGACTACATCGAATGAACACCTTGGGAATTGATCGCATGACTCAATTTCACTCTGGAAGAACACACACTTGTCTTTGTTACATTTGAGGCTTGCCTCTGACAACACTTTGAACAGGGTACGCAAATTACTGAGGTACTCTTCTGCCAAGCGCCATGATACCGCAATGTCAGCCACGTAATGTGTACATGAAGGCACAGCTTCGGTTAATTGTTCCAGATAGCGTTGAAAGATCGCTGGTGCAGCTGCGCTACCGAAACGAAAGCGGAGAAATTCGTAGAGTTCCATCTTTATTAATCACGAACACTTGCTGTGACTGATCATCTAATGGAATATGAAGGTATGCGTTGAACAAATCGATCTTGGGGAAGTAGCGAACCGCTCCTGAGCGGTCCATAAGATCATCAGGTTGCGGCAGTGGGAATGAATCTACTACACTATTGGCCATTAAAATTGCTACACCAAGAAGAAATGCAGATGATAAACGGGTATTCATTGGTCAAATATATTATACTAGAACTGACATGTGATTACATTTTCACGCAATTTGGGTAATAACGGCCTTCATACGCCTGGGCATTGAGTCAAACACAACTTGGATGGCGTGTACAGGTACAGCTGCCCATGCAGCTTTAACACGATACCACAGTTCATCGAGAGTAGTGACTGGAGTATTGTGACGAACCAGTTGCTCGGGCACCATTGACCAGACATTTTCAATTGGTGAGAGATCTGGAGAATGTGCTGGCCAGGGCAGCAGTCGAACATTTTCTGTATCCAGAAAGGCCCGTACAGGACTTGCAACATGCGGTAGTGCATTATCCTGCTGAAATGTAGGGTTTCGCAGGGATCGAATGAAGGGTAGAGCCACGGGTCGTAACACATCTGACATGTAACGTCCACTGTTCAAAGTGCCGTCAATGCGAACAAGAGGTGACCGAGACGTGTAACCAATGGCACCCCATACCATCACGCCTGGTGATACGCCAGTATGCCGATGACGAATACACGCTTCCAATGTGCGTTCACCGCGATGTCGCCAAACACTGATGCGACCATCATTATGCTATAAACAGAACCTGGATTCATCCGAAAAAAAATGACGTTTTGCCATTCGTGTACCCAGGTTCGTCGTTGAGTACTCCATCGCAGGCGCTCGTGTCTGTGATGGAGCGTCGAGGGTAACCGCAGCCATGTTCTTCGAGCTGATAGTCCATGCTGCTGCAAACGTCGTCCAACTGTTCGTGCAGATAGTTGTTGTCTTGAAAACGTCCCAATCTGTTGCCTCAGGGATCGAGACGTGGCTGCATGATCCGTTACAGCTATGCGGATAAGATGCCTGTCATCTCGACTGCTAGTGATACGAGGCCGTTGGGATCCAGCACGGCGTTCCGTATTACCCTCCTGAACCCACCGATTCCATATTCTGCTAACAGTCATTGGATCTCGACCAACGCAAGCAGCAATGTCGTGATACGATAAACCGCAATCGCGATAGGCTACGATCCGGCCTTTATCAATGTCGGAAACGTGATGGTACGCATTTCTCCTCCTCACACGAGGCATCACAACAACGTTTCACCAGGCAACGCCGGTCAACTGCTGTTTGTGTATGAAAAATCGGTTGGGAACTTTCCTCATGTCAGAAAGTTGTAGGTGTCGCCACCGGCGCCAACCTTGTGTGAATGTTCTGAAAAGCTAATCATTTGCATATCACAGCATCTTCTTCCTGTCGGTTAAATTTCGCGTCTGTAGCACGTCATCTTCGTGGTGTAGCAATTTTAATGGACAGTAGTGTAATAATATCTGAGGATTCACTGTCGCCTTAACGTCTACGCAGATTCTCAACTTCGCTGAAGGTTTCTTGACGAAAAATAACGGGGATGCAGCAAACTGGCTGTGATAGGTGCAATGACTCCTTTTTCCTGCCACTGTGTAGGTTTCTTTGCAACATGTTCACGGAGCACGTAATGCAGCGCACGAGCTCTGCAAATGTGGGGCTGTACGTTGCCTTTCATCGTCACATGAGCAACGAAATTGGTAGCTTCAGCTAAGCCCTCAGCAAACAACACTTTAAATTCGTCACACAACTGAGCAATACTGTCTCTAGAGTCAAAAGAAGTTCAAAAGCGTGTGAACTGCTAAGGGACTAAACTGCTGAGGTCTTCGTCCATAGACTTACACACTACTTGAACTAACTTAAAATAACTTATGCTAAGAACAGTACACACTCCCATGCTCGAGGGAGGAGCAGCCACACAATCAGTAACATGGCGCCTCTAACCGCGCGGCCACACCGCGCAGCGTCAGAAGAAGTAACTGCCAGCACAGTGTCTCCGATACACAATCCAAACAAATAAACGCCATAAATATTATCACTGTTCCGTTGACGTAAAAATTGAAATTTCACAGCCTTTTGCAAATTTTGATAGACGGCAGGAAGGCTACAAGATCCTATTACTGGAATATCCTGTCCATTATACCCTCTCAGCGTAGTTGTTGACTTGTGTAACATGGGTTTGGCAAGCAGATCATAATTATTATAATTTAGCAATGCCACTGAAGCACCCGTGTCTAAATGAAACTGAACACTTTGTCCAGCAATAGCAAGATCCAAAAAAAGTTTGTTGGAGTGGTGCTGCACTGAAGAAACTACTGATTCTATGTACTGCAGAATTGCACTGTTGCCGGCCGGTGTGGCCGTGCGGTTCTAGGCGCGTCAGTCTGGAACCGCGTGACCGCTACGGTTGCAGGTTCGAATCCTGCCTCGGGCATGGATGTGTGTGATGTCCTTAGGTTAGTTAGGTTTAAGTAGTTCTAAGTTCTGGGGGACTGATGGCTACAGATGTTGAGTCCCATAGTGCTCAGAGCCAATTGCACTGTTACGTTCCGCACTAACATCACAGCTCGGCTCAGGATGAACAACATGCACCTGAAAGTTAGTGTTACGTGGGCGTTTGTTCTGAGCGGAAGTCTTTGTCACCTGCAGACAAACTGCTTTAATGTGTGCGTTCTTACCACATGTAAAAGAAGCCTCTTAACGCGAAGGGCACCGGTCACATTTATGAGATTTGAAACAGCGCGGGCAAGGTTACACGCCGGTAAATTTCCGACCAGGTTGTTTACGTTGAGAGCTGTGCCGTACACGACTTGCCTGCTGCGTGTTTGCCTTCACAGTGGGCTGCATATGTTGCCGCGCAGTTTTATCCCTTGGGGCTACGGCACAAATGATCCCTGACTGAAAACTATCAACTAAAATGTCACACGAATCTTGAAAGTCAATAATTTGTAAACCATTTTGCAACATTTTAAAATTTTTTTCGCGCATTCTACAATCTGCCAAGTTTTGGGTAACTACGTCAAGAATCATCAGGTAACTATAGTATTTTCCAAATTCACGCTTAAATTTGCACTGTCTTGTGAGTCCTCCACTGCCTGTAAATTTGACATGGTTGTTTCTTGAGCCTAAAGAATTTAGATCTGGCAGCCGCCACATTGATCTTATCGTCATAATATTTGTTCGTGCTTGACTAAGCTGCCCATAGCTAACTAGTTCTGGCCTTGTAGTACGGAATAACTTCGCACAAATACAGCAAAGGGCGATACCAACGGCGGACAGAAAAAAAACTGATTCATCGTACCTTGAAGTTGGTGAGCGGCCAGGTGTGCTTCAAATTGTGGCAAATATTCCGAATAGTCGTCCTTTTCTTCTTGAAATTGTCGAAACGGAGGCATCAGTGAACACTGTGCTGCTCGTGACGGTGCAGGGGGTGACGGAGTCTGATTTCGTATTTCAGTTGCTGCCGTCTGGGTTGGATGAACCCCTTCATCAGTTCCATAATCTGGTTCACTGACTGCATCTGTAAACGAAGAAACTGATTTAGATCAAGCGGTGGCGCTGCAGACGTTTGCATTTGCGGAGCTGCTAATTGTCAGGTAGACAAATGACGGATTTGGAATGGTGGGTTTGATATATGAACAATGACAGCACAGCAAGTAAACAACAAGAACGAAGAGCACCAAATAGCAAAGTGACACAAGAAATGTTGCAGCGCAGTGAGTTCGGAATCCTCGTCGCCAGACGATGTGTATGGGCCATCTGGGCACGCGCTGTATTAGGTTTAGGTGCTCCGTGGTTGATGGAGGAATCTGTGACAGTGCTAACAAATTAGTGACACACAAACATACACTTCATTGCACCGCGATACCTAACTAAAGTTGTACAGCCACTCGTTGGATGTGCCTGAGGACATAAACACCTAAGCAGTGGCCTGTCAAGGCGAGTGTTACTGAATACAATGTCAACAAGACTATGTCCTTCCTGGGCGCCACAACGTCAATCACTGTAGGAAACACTTGTCAGCATGCGAAGACTATAGGTGACTCCACGTGTAGACTACATCTCGCAGGCTGATCTCCACTACGAACTGTAACTACGAACAGCAACCCTGGAACTTCATACTAAAACTGTCGTACGCCGACGCCGAACGTGAACCATCTGTGGCTGCTGTTTATCGCAAAAGTCTATCTCATTTGCCGTGGCGCGGAGGCTGCTGATTGCGCCACGCTTGTGGTTGGTGGCGAACTTCAAACCGCCAGTCGGAAACTGTGTCAGCGTACCAGCTCCATTGGTGAAGACGCAACAAATACCCTGCATCGAGTCAGTGTAATGTTTGGATTACTTAGAAATGTAGTCGAAAGAGCCGGCCGCTGTGACCGAGCGGTTCTAGGCGCCTCAGTCCGGAACCGCGGTGCTGCTACGGTCGCAGGTTCGAATCCTGCCTCGGGCATGGATGTGTGTGTTGCCCTTAGGTTAGTTAGGTTTAAGTAGTTCTAAGTATAGGGGACTGATGACCTCAAATGTTAAGTCCCATAGTGCTTAGAGCCATTTGAACCATTTTTTGTAGTTGACAGCATAGCAGCTCTCATTTCTTATCTATACACATGTGTGTTATTATTGTTCGGTATGCCATTTCGAATAGGTACTAATAAGGATTGTGATGCTTTCAGCTGACTCACTTCAACTACTTTTCACTGTTACCAAACTACAAAACTGTGGACACTTTTCGAAGGACGTCACATCACAGGACTTTGGGTCACTATTTTCACTATTTTATAAAATTAAGTATGGTGTAAACTGAACCATATATATGCTCGATATCTCTGGCGGAGAGTGCGTAGTGATAGGGGACAGAGAGAACACTGGATCTGGAAGAAAGTGGTTTCAGTCCCCAACACATCTTTTTGTTAAAATACAGCAAGTGTTGACTCAAAGTCTCGAGTGATGTAAGATGCGATGTCCTTCGAAAAGCAGGCAGAAGTCGGTAGCTGGGTGACAATGAAAAGAACCCAAAACTGTGTACCAAAAAGCATTGCGACTTTCATATCTTATGAAGTTTCAACTATTACTGTAGCATGATATTTTAGCTAACATGTGTTTTATACAGTTATGGAACAACTGAGACGTTAAAATATAACTGTGGCAATTAATTTGTGAGCCCACAGTTATGTTTTATGTGTCAGGTGTAAGGTACAAAAAAGTTAAGTCTTCCAGTCGCTGACACATTATTTTAGCCAATATGTTTTTTATAGAACAATAATACTGATGTACTTAGACAAACAGTCTAGATCGCACAAATATCATTCACTGGTGACCAGTTCCAGTGGACCATCTCCATACCATACTCCAAAGTTGATGTATGGGGGCGGATCCATGAAGCTTGAACTGCAGAAGCCTCCAGGTGCTGTCAACTGCAGCATCTGGAGGCATCTGATCTGTCTATCTTAGCTCCACACATCTACTTTCGAATATGGTCTGAAGATGATCCACCTTTCCAGTGAAGCCAGTCGCCAATAAATGTGGTTTGTACGATCTAGACTGTTTTTCGAAGTACTACTGTGAAAATCAGTCAATGTTTCTCCCAAAATAATTTCGGAAATATGTGAATAAATATATATTTTAGGTGTGGATGTATTCAAAGTTACACCAGTATTGTCAATATATTTTTGTGTATTTTAGGCATGATAATAACATTGTGACACTTGACATAAATATTGTATATGTGTTGCTGTTGTATTTTTGGTATACATTTTAGATGTGGAAATAATGTAAGTTAAGGCTGTAAGTTAAGGCCTTGATAAATAGCACAGACATTTTAATAATGGAATACTGTAAGTTAAGGCCTTCATGTATTTTTGATAAACAGCACAAACATTTTAATAATGGAAATACGGTTGTATTTTTAATATGTTTGTATATTTTTGATCAATAATTCAGGTCGTTCAGATGCTTTTGAATTTGGCGCATGGGTTGTGGCACTAGAGAGGCTACAAAGGAAAACTGAGATAGTTCCACCAAATCGGATTTTTTTCAAATATCTCGCCATTTTAAACTTGGAGAACTGGGCTAGTCCTACGATCTTGGAATTTTTTAGTTTCCTGACACTGCAATCTTGCATATTTTTGAATTCCTTTCACCATTATCTTGGATTCTTGAATTTTTTGCCACTGCTCTCTTGGATTTTGGCGACTGCAGTGCCACCAAGAGGTGACCACTTGAACTGTGTACCGAAGTCGTCATAGCCTTGCTACCCAAGTGGACTTCGCCAGCTCCACTGAAGACGTAGTATGTTCACTTGGAAAAGATATACCAGAGAAAATTCGTTGGTAGTCTTGTCGTGTGTTGATGAGAGCCACATCACTAAAGAGCAACATTTTGCCTATGGAGAGGACAGTGTTCTGCGTCAAGCAGATGTAGATACTGTTGTACTCAAATTGAATAAAGGTAATGACCATGCTGACGCCACGGGAGGACCATTTCAATAACATCGATGTTTCATTGCGTGACCACATGGTCGGTAGATGCCCTACTAATCGTGTAATGAGAAAAAAACTAGAACTGTCGATTGCCAGTTCTCTATCACAAGAAGTCATTAAGAGATTGATGCCACATAGTTCTGTTTTACCTGGGCTAACAAGCACAAAGAAGGTGTGCCTATCGACCTTTTGTGAGCAATATTGGAGCAGCCACATATGACTTTGCCAACTACTTAGCGTTCTTACTCACCCCAACCGTACGCAAGTGTCCACATAATATAATAATTTCTATTGATTTTTTGAGCAGACGTGACTCGCTTACAATGTAAAACAACGATTTATTGATCAGTTTTGTGTTGTCTTCCTTTTTACAAAAGTGATTCTGATACAGTTGCTACATCTCGTCGGTAAACAGGTCTGGTGCTGACATGACAGCGTTGTCTGAAGCACTCTTCAAAGCACATTTTATTTAACAACTTTTGTGAAGAATCTTATGAGGTCGCCAATGGGAAACCATTTACTGCCCTTGTAGCCAACCATTTTATGGAATATTTTGAGGAACCAATTTTAGACTCAGCAGTTTTACAACCAACAGTATTTTGGCGATACGTTGAAGATACTTTCGTAGATTTGGATCGTGGTTTGGACTATCTCGGAGAGTTCATGCAACACCTAAAGCCCATACATGCAAACATGAAATTTGCCATGGCTGCGGAACAGAAGGCTATTTGCTGTCTTTAGAGATCTTAGTGCGACGTGAGAACGGTGGTACATTTGGAAATTACGTATTCCAAATCTTATTCATACAAACCTCTATTTACAGGCAAATAGTTGCCATCACCTGGCACATTCAGCGTACTTCTGAAGACTTTGATTCATCAAATGCTTACAGTCTTAGATGCTAATAGCCTGCAAACAGAACTGATACAACTCCAAACTGTGTTCTTCATCTCACCAGATACGCAGAGCGCTACAGGCATATAAACCGCGGAACAAGCAAGAGGATGAGCATGAGGCCACCAAGACGACAGCCGCCCTGTTACATGTTGGAAAATTTTCCGCCAAAATAGGCAGACTACTTCGGAAACATAAGGTTAAAGTGATCTTTCGTCCTTCGTCAATAATGTAGGTGATCCTGGAACCGATCAAAGACGATTCTGAGTTACGCATGGCAAATGTTTAAAAGTTGCCGTGCGATTGTGGCAAATAATGTATAGGGCAAACTACGCGCACTCTTCAGGAGCCCATTGTGGTATACTCGCCTCCTCAAAGTCAACAAATCCTCTATCGCAGAGCTCTGTATTTCTACAGCGCGTTCGACGAAATAGAGTGCAACAAATATTGTGGCCCATCCTTCTAACTTCTGGAACTTCATTATCAAAGAAGCAGTAGAAATGCAATTGTCTGTGGCTCTTATCAGTCGAAACAGCAGTTTCCAATTGGTTTCTGCATAGAATCCTACGTACTCTGCGTAGCCGGCGCCGTTATGCGATTTTACCGCGTGAAGACGATAGCTCTGATATCGATGAGGTGTGTTTTTAACACAGAGGCAAAACTTGCACCCGAAGGGCGTGCGCTCAAGCGATGCTTATGCGACAACAAGGTACACCATGCATACTCAGGCTGACTTTAAATACAAGAGCTCATTATAAAGTTGCGTATATACGTTTGAGGGTGGCCAGAGGACTCTGCGCCGAAATATCGTGGCAGCAAATTACTGACGTCCGTCAGTTCATCTGTATTTTAAGGTACAGCCTTTACGCCTGGGAAATTCTAAATTTCATAGGGTTGTCATGTTTAGAGTACGAGGTAGAATTGGCTAGCAAATCTCAATTATAATTGCTGTTAAAAGATTTAATAACGTTAAGTGAATAGAACTTCACAATTTGCACTTCAAAACAAACATGACTATCGATAAATAAATCCATAGCTACTGGAGTGCCAATGTGTTAACTGAAGGCTTATCTCCGTAACCGTCTGTTTCTCTGCAAACAATAAAAACTGGATGCATGCTACATACAGTACCACTTCCTGAAATATTAACTGTTCCTCCTGAAACATGCTGCATATTAATTCGACTTTGCACATTTCGTTTGCCTGTCTGTTACAGATGACTCACTGGATTCATCCACACTTCTACGGTTATTACCCATCGGGTCGTTCATTCCCTTCCATCTTTGGTGATGCGCTGGCGAGCGCCCTTGGTGGACATGGCTTCTCTTGGGTATGTTCAGTATGTTACTGGATATATATTTATTGTGAATGACTCTCTTAAATTTATTAACTAGCACTGGCCCCTTCTGCTCCCAGAGTGCAAACCCGGCACAGACGGAATTGGAAATGGTTGTCCTTGATTGGTTTGGTAAGTCCTCTTTATATCTTACACTCTCGCTTGGATACAGTATCAGCGTATTTAAAATTAAGTTCCTCCAAACAAAAACTTCATATAATTATTATTTCCAAGCCGAAAGTCGTTGGATAATTTCTTGGATGTACCATTAAAGAAGTGTAGATAATACCAAGCAACCAGTATTTGATATTGTGCATCTTATGTTCTATGATCGCTCTTGGACTATTATTTCAACATCAAGTTTTAATACTATCGCAGTATATCTATGGCGTTATTGAACCTTGCGATACCACTGTCATTTAGTGCAAAAGCTAGTACAGGTTGCCAATAGGCAGGTCAATAATTTCACAATCCAAGATGATGCTAAGCACTGCTCTCTTATCAATGACATCATCATTATCACTTGACAAACCATAAGTTCCCCCTCCACACCCCTCCCTCTCTGCCTCTTCTCTCTCAAGCCACTTCAGCATTGCATAAAAACAAAAAAACCTAATCACAGCATAGTATTTTAGTGGACATTAAACTGAGATAAAAATGTAGCCCCAGAGACGCTGTATTGACCGTCCTCTAAGGTAACTGAAATATCAGAGTTTTTTGCACCTTTTCAAATATTTATCCAAAAAATTACGTAAACAATAATGTAACTTGCGGTATTTCCACGTCAGCGATTTAAATATGTAAGCAAAACGCACACACACACACACACACACACACACACACACACACACACACACATACACACGCACACACACATACACACACTTACAGAATGTTTTTGTCGTGAATTTACAGATTAAGCAGCACTAATGAACATGCAAAGATAGATCTCTGTATCATACATGGTGGCTACTGTAGTGTTAAGCAACTGAAGTTATGGCGGTGTCAGTTACTGGGAAAAACTGATTCCTTTCGATCCCTTTATAATAAATTATAGTGTTGTTCTGTCATTACAGTAAGTATTACAGAAAGATAAAGACATAGAGGAAGGAAATTAACAGTTGTGTATGAACCGGAGGGACGAAATTTACTTGTTACGATGACAATGAGATAGATGTGGAAATATTGCACATAGTTTTTTGAAGTTGTGTGTACACATGGTTGATGAAATTTAACAATAGGGCAGTACAGTATTTTCATAGGCGGAAAGTTATACAGTTGCCAGCTGAGACTTGTTCCACCAAATTGTGACTTGTTAGTCTTATTCCACCATCACAGTCTTCGGTAATATTTGGAATATTACGGAATTATATTTGCGTATTACGAAAATATGCAGTTTAAGGATACAGCGCAATAAAGATCCCCTCAAAACCGTTTATTCCTTCCTCCATGACACGACGTAAGGTCAGTTTGTTTGTCTTTTGGCTATTTTGTGTGTGCGTGCGTGCGCGCCTTCGCCCGCGCGCCTGTGTGTGTGTGTGTGTGTGTATGTGGTGACTTTACATCACGCGTTTTGATAAGATTTTTGATGTTAGTTAGTAGTTGATTCTTTAGAATACAGTTTTAAACAGCCCTGGCACCATAATTCCAATTGCAGCCTTCCTCGAAAGTGGTTTTTGTACATAACTCCAATAGACCCAAATCATTTGTGATGAAAGCAATAACTTCCAGTCACTATCAACAATTGTATTTTCGTACTATAGAGGATGATACATTATTTTCTTCCCCCTAAAAAGGTGCTTGCTCTGGTGAAGCATTAATGGAACAGATGTGTGAACATCAGACGTGATAGTTCGTTGTATGAACCATCAAAAACGTGGAATCAGATTGAAATGATGTATTTAAGACCTGGAGATACGTTTGCAACAATTGACAAATACCATAAAACAATTTATGTGCGGAAACATTCAGTTTGAGGGTCCATTATGCCTTACACCAAGCGTAGGTCTCAAAAGACAATTAGACAATTAATTACATTCTTCCAGTAGCTGTCATTAAGTCAGACTGCTCGTTGTTTGTGTGCGTGCTTCCTTAGCATTGTATCTTGGACAACATATGTTTTCTGCAGTTTTCAGCATGGTCAGGTTTACTTTTACTACATCGCCTCAAGTAGACCTACACACAGAGTTAAGTGCCTGTTTTGTATATTGTCTTTTGGCCACTGGTGTTTAAGTAAGAAAATAGCACTGGACACCTAATTTGAGAGCACAGAACTATGTTTCAGGTGTTAATTTTGATGGATATGTGTTGTGTGTGTGTGTGCGTGTGTGTGTGTGTGTGTGTGTGTCGGTCGGTGTCAAAAGTAGTGTTACGAAGTTTGACATAAACACTACATAATTTATATTGCTGACATATTTTTGTGGTTAGATGCTCATGTGTGTGTTGTTTGATTTAATAGCAACAAAACAATATTCACACTGCTTACGCAGTTAGTGTATCACTTCACGCAAATCTTGCTAGGGATGACGTACACTGCTGGCCATTAAAATTGCTACACCAAGAAGAAATGCAGATGATAAACAGGTATTCATTGGACAAATATTATACACTCCTGGAAATGGAAAAAAGAACACATTGACACCGGTGTGTCAGACCCACCATACTTGCTCCGGACACTGCGAGAGGGCTGTACAAGCAATGATCACACGCACGGCACAGCGGACACACCAGGAACCGCGGTGTTGGCCGTCGAATGGCGCTAGCTGCGCAGCATTTGTGCACCGCCGCCGTCAGTGTCAGCCAGTTTGCCGTGGCATACGGAGCTCCATCGCAGTCTTTAACACTGGTAGCATGCCGCGACAGCGTGGACGTGAACCGTATGTGCAGCTGACGGACTTTGAGCGAGGGCGTGTAGTGGGCATGCGGGAGGCCGGGTGGACGTACCGCCGAATTGCTCAACACGTGGGGCGTGAGGTCTCCACAGAACATCGATGTTGTCGCCAGTGGTCGGCGGAAGGTGCACGTGCCCGTCGACCTGGGACCGGACCGCAGCGACGCACGGATGCACGCCAAGACCGTAGGATCCTACGCAGTGCCGTAGGGGACCGCACCGCCACTTCCCAGCAAATTAGGGACACTGTTGCTCCTGGGGTATCGGCGAGGACCATTCGCAACCGTCTCCATGAAGCTGGGCTACGGTCCCGCACACCGTTAGGCCGTCTTCCGCTCACGCCCCAACATCGTGCAGCCCGCCTCCAGTGGTGTCGCGACAGGCGTGAATGGAGGGACGAATGGAGACGTGTCGTCTTCAGCGATGAGAGTCGCTTCTGCCTTGGTGCCAATGATGGTCGTATGCGTGTTTGGCGCCATGCAGGTGAGCGCCACAATCAGGACTGCATACGACCGAGGCACACAGGGCCAACACCCGGCATCATGGTGTGGGGAGCGATCTCCTACACTGGCCGTACACCACTGGTGATCGTCGAGGGGACACTGAATAGTGCACGGTACATCCAAACCGTCATCGAACCCATCGTTCTACCATTCCTAGACCGGCAAGGGAACTTGGTGTTCCAACAGGACAATGCACGTCCGCATGTATCCCGTGCCACCCAACGTGCTCTAGAAGGTGTAAGTCAACTACCCTGGCCAGCAAGATCTCCGGATCTGTCCCCCATTGAGCATGTTTGGGACTGGATGAAGCGTTGTCTCACGCGGTCTGCACGTCCAGCACGAACGCTGGTCCAACTGAGGCGCCAGGTGGAAATGGCATGGCAAGCCGTTCCACAGGACTACATCCAGCATCTCTACGATCGTCTCCATGGGAGAATAGCAGCCTGCATTGCTGCGAAAGGTGGATATACACTGTACTAGTGCCGACATTGTGTATGCTCTGTTGCCTGTGTCTATATGCCTGTGGTTCTGTCAGTGTGATCATGTGATGTATCTGACCCCAGGAATGTGTCAATAAAGTTTCCCCTTCCTGGGACAATGAATTCACGGTGTTCTTATTTCAATTTCCAGGAGTGTATATAAAAATATAAATATTATACTAGAACTGACATGTGATTACATTTTCACGCAATTTGGGTGCATAGATCATGAGAAATCAGTACCCAGAACAACCACCTCCGGCCGTAATAACGGCCTTGATACGCCTGGGCATCGAGTCAAATAGAGCTTGGATGGCGTGTACAGGCACAGCTGCCCACGCAGCTTCAACACGATACCTCAGTTCATCAAGAGTAGTGCTGGCGTATTGTGACGAGACGAGCCAATTACTCGGCCACCATTGACCAGACGTTATCAATTGGTGATAGATCAGAATAATGTGCTGACCAGGGCAGCAGTCGAACATTTTCTGTATCCAGAAAGGCCCGTACAGGCCTGCAACATGCGGTCGTGCATTATCCTGCTGAAATGTAGGGTACCGCAGGGATCGAATGAAAGGTAGAGCCACGGGTCGTAACGCATCTGAAATGTAACGTCCACTGTTCAAAGTGCATGTAAATGCGAACAAGAGGTGACCGAGACGTGTAACCAATGGCACCCCATACCATAACACACGCTTCCAATTTGCCTTCACCGCGATGTCGCCAAACACGGATGCGACCATCATGATGCTGTAAACAGAACCTGGATTTATCCGAAAAATGACATTTTGCTATTTGTGCAGCCAGGTTCGTCGTTGAGTACACCATCGCAGGCGCTCCTGTCTGTGATGCAGCGTCAAGGGTAACCGCAGCCATGGTCTGCGAGCTGATAGTCCATGCTGCTGCAAACGTCGTCGAACTGTTCGTGCAGATGGTTGTTGTCTTGCAAACGTCGCCATCTGCTGACTCAAGGATCGTGACGTGGCTGCCCGATCCGTTACAGCCATGCGGATAAGATGCTAGTGATATGAGGCCGTTGGGATCTAGCGGGCGTTCCGTATAACCCTCCTGAACCCACCGATTTCATATTCTGCTAACAGTCATTGGATCTCGAGCAACGCCAGCAGCACTGTCGTGATACGATAAACCGCAATCGCGATAGGCTACAATCCGACCTTTATCAAAGTCGGAAACGTGATGGTACACATTTCCCCTCCTTACACGAGGCATCACAACAACGTTTCACCAGGCAACGCCGGTCAACTGCTGTTTGTGTATGGGAAAGCGGTTGGAAACTGTCCTCATGTCAGCACGTTGTAGGTGTGGCCACCGGCGCCAACCTTGTGTGAATGTTCTGAAAAGCTAATCATTTGCATATCACAGCATCTTCTTCCCGTCGGTTAAATTTCGCGTCTGTAGCACGTCATCTTCGTGGTGTAGCAATTTTAATGGCCAGTCGTGTAAACGTTCATGGTGTAAACACTGTGTGTGTATGTGTGTGTGTGTGTGTGTGTGTGTGTGTGTGTAATGTCGCCAATTTACACAATTCAGAGGGAATTTTTTTTTATCATAGAGCAATATTCAGAGGCAAATATCTTAGAACATGACACCAATTCAAGTGAAGCTTACGTAATTGTTTTCGCAAATAACGCATATCTTCGAACTGGGTGCCATTTTTACGCAATTCACATATAGGTCTACATTTTGATTGGGTGCCTCATTTTAATACCCATTAAAATATTATGCTATAATTGGATGTCTAATGTTAATACTACACTGAGGTAGGCTGGATAGGGGCGGGGAAGGGGAGGAAGTGTGTCTTCACATGTGATGAAGGCACTGTAACGAGGGTGCGGCTTTCTGCCATCTTGGATTGTAACGGCATTGTTGCTCCATGTGCTCCATCTCCACTAACGTTTGCACTTGACGTCAGTGCTACTGCAGGTTTCAATATCGCATTTAAGTGAAAAGTTTATCAGGATCCATATACATATACTAATTCCCAAGTAACTGATTTTTCTCATATCTTAACTCCCAAATAACTACAAGTATCAATTCAAAATTGCTTTTCATCAAAGAAAATCAAAGGTCTTGCTTGGGATAACTGGTGGACAATGCATATTCTACGTAAAATTTCAATAACTACAGATCATAGTAAATCGGAATTTGGTGTGACCTATTTGTGTGTTAGAAGGCGTGGTTACTTAATTTCGCTAACATTAATGTTTTTTCAGTACTTATCTTTTTACGAACATTGGTATAAAACTCTACTAGGAAGTACATTTCACACATTCCTACTTAGTGTCATTCTTACTTTCACTTTATATGATATTATTTGTAACTAAATTCGGCTTTTATATATTAAATTACATTCGGAAGACGAATTAGCTTGAGACTGGAGATAGTACCTTCAGAAAGACCATTTTTTGGATTGTGACAGATACTCTATATGTTACTCGGAAATGAATAATATTTATGAGGACTTATTGGAAAGTCTGAGCTACCTCCTCGAAAAAAATGCAGTTATATTATTCATTTTCCGTCTGTTTGCAAGTGTATTCATGCAGTCGTCGTAGAAATTGAAATCGCCACTCCAAAATGCCATAACGCACTCCTCGAGGGTCAAAATAAAGTGACTCCACCCATCTCCACTTTATCAAACAAACAAATCGCAATTACATAACTTGATTTTTTCGAGCTGATTCTTAAAACTTAATCACTGTCTCTCATATAGCAATCTTTAATGTGTATGTAGATAATTAAAACGCAAAAAAGCAATTTCTGTATTGGTTACACTTCCGACTGGAGACTTTTATGTTCATCCAAAGCTACAAATAAGAGTAACAATCTACTGGAGTAGGTTCAGTAGCCTCAACAACCATTTTTAATACGATTAGTTTGACTGAGCTGTTGTACTACCAGAGATGAGGAATTTGCATAAGCTGCATCCTGTTGCGACTGTGTGCTGTTCCTCGTTGCCAAGTTAATATTCACCGAATTGTCTCATTCGAGTGGTTAACATTATTTTTAGATGCAAAATTCCTCATTCTCACTAGTTCTGCGAACAGTGATTACGATGAAAGTATTTATAATGTTCAGACGAATTTAAATCACTTACTGTACCTGAAAAAAGTATGTTCCAGTTATTAGGTTCATAGTAACAGTATCCAACAAATATTAATTTCCGGTTATCTGACTTGCTTTACTGCAAAATCATGTGGAATGCTCACACACCAGTACACAATTATGTCACCATCTGTGGCTATTTTTGGGAACAGCTAATTATAACAAATATTCTGTGCTTTTTTCGATCTATAGAAAAGTACAAGAAAATTCAATAGACTTGTTTCACTTTATTTGCAAAGTATCCCCAATAGAGGTGCCGTAAACATTTTGCCACGCAGTTACCTTTCAGATTTTGATTACTGTAGAATTAACCCCCAGCCCCGGAGCGTAGAATGTCAGATTCCTTAATCGGGTAAGTAGGTTAGAAAATTTGAAAAGGAAAATGGATAGGTTAAAGTTAAGATATAGTGGGATGGTAGATGCTATTTTCCTTGACTTCCGGAAGGCGTTCGATACAGTTCCGCACTGTCGCCTGATAAACAAAGTAAGAGCCTACGGAATATCAGACCAGCTGTGTGGCTGGATTGAAGAGTTTTTACCAAACAGAACACAGCATGTTGTTATCAATGGAGAGACGTCTACAGACGTTAAAGTAACCTCTGGCGGGCCACAGGGGAGTGTTATGGGACCATTGCTTTTCACAATATACACTCCTGGAAATTGAAATAAGAACACCGTGAATTCATTGTCCCAGGAAGGGGAAACTTTATTGACACATTCCTGGGGTCGGATACATCACATGATCACACTGACAGAACCACAGGCACATAGACACAGGCAACAGAGCATGCACAATGTCGGCACTAGTACAGTGTATATCCACATTTCGCAGCAATGCAGGCTGCTATTCTCCCATGGAGACGATCGTAGAGATGCTGGATGTAGTCCTGTGGAACGGCTTGCCATGCCATTTCCACCTGGCGCCTCAGTTGGACCAGCGTTCGTGCTGGACGTGCAGACCGCGTGAGATGACGCTTCATCCAGTCCCAAACATGCTTAATGGGGGACAGATCCGGAGATCTTGCTGGCCAGGGTAGTTGACTTACACCTTCTAGAGCACGTTGGGTGGCACGGGATACATGCGGACGTGAATTGTCCTGTTGGAACACCAAGTTCCCTTGCCGGTCTAGGAATGGTAGAACGATGGGTTCGATGACGGTTTGGATGTACCGTGCACTATTCAGTGTCCCCTCGACGATCACCAGTGGTGTACGGCCAGTGTAGGAGATCGCTCCCCACACCATGATGCCGGGTGTTGGCCCTGTGTGCCTCGGTCGTATGCAGTCCTGATTGTGGCGCTCACCTGCACGGCGCCAAACACGCATACGACCATCATTGGCACCAAGGCAGAAGCGACTCTCATCGCTGAAGACGACACGTCTCCATTCGTCCCTCCATTCACGCCTGTCGCGACACCACTGGAGGCGGGCTGCACGATGTTGGGGCGTGAGCGGAAGACGGCCTAACGGTGTGCGGGACCGTAGCCCAGCTTCATGGAGACGGTTGCGAATGGTCCTCGCCGATACCCCAGGAGCAACAGTGTCCCTAATTTGCTGGGAAGTGGCGGTGCGGTCCCCTACGGCACTGCGTAGGATCCTACGGTCTTGGCGTGCATCCGTGCGTCGCTGCGGTCCGGTCCCAGGTCGACGGGCACGTGCACCTTCCGCCGACCACTGGCGACAACATCGATGTACTGTGGAGACCTCACGCCCCACGCGTTGAGCAATTCGGCGGTACGTCCACCCGGCCTCCCGCATGCCCACTATACGCCCTCGCTCAAAGTCCGTCAACTGCACATACGGTTCACGTCCACGCTGTCGCGGCATGCTACCAGTGTTAAAGACTGCGATGGAGCTCCGTATGCCACGGCAAACTGGCTGACACTGACGGCGGAGGTGCACAAATGCTGCGCAGCTAGCGCCATTCGACGGCCAACACCGCGGTTCCTGGTGTGTCCGCTGTGCCGTGCGTGTGATCATTGCTTGTACAGCCCTCTCGCAGTGCCCGGAGCAAGTATGGTGGGTCTGACAAACCGGTGTCAATGTGTTCTTTTTTCCATTTCCAGGAGTGTATATAAATGACCTAGTAGATAGTGTCGGAAGTTCCATGCGGCTTTTCGCGGATGATGCTGTAGTATACAGAGAAGTTGCAGCATTAGAAAATTGTAGCGAAATGCAGGAAGATCTGCAGCGGATAGGCACTTGGTGCAGGGAGTGGCAACTGACCCTTAACATAGACAAATGTAATGTATTTCGAATACATAGAAAGAAGGATCCTTTATTGTATGATTATATGATAGCGGAACAAACACTGGTAGCAGTTACTTCTGTAAAATATCAGGGATATGCGTGCTGAACGATTTGAAGTGGAATGAGCATATAAAATTAATACCGAGCGAGGTGGCGCAGTGGTTAGCACACTGGACTCGCATTCGGGAGGACGACGGTTCAATCCCGTCTCCGGCCATCCTGATTTAGGTTTTCCGTGATTTCCCTAAATCGCTTCAGGCAAATGCCGGGATGGTTCCTTTGAAAGGGCACGGCCGGTTTCCTCCCCCATCCTTCCCTCACCCGAGCTTGCGCTCCGTCTCTAATGACCTCGTTGTCGACGGGACGTTAAACACTGATCTCCATATAAAATTAATTGTTGGTAAGGCGGGTGCCAGGTTGAGATTCATTGGGAGAGTCCTTAGAAAATGTAGTCCATCACCAAAGGAGGTGGCTTACAAAACACTCGTTCGACCTATACTTGAGTATTGCTCATCATGTGGGATCCGTACCAGATCGGGTTGACGGAGGAGATAGAGAAGATCCAAAGAAGAGCGGCGCGTTTCGTCACAGGGTTATTTCGTAACCGTGATAGCGTTATGGAGATGTTTAGCAAACTCAAGTGGCAGACTCTGCAAGAGAGGCGCTGTGCATCGCGGTGTAGCTTGCTCGCCAGGTTTCGAGAGGGTGCGTTTCTGGATGAGGTATCGAATATATTGCTTCCCCCTACTTATACCTCCCGAGGAGATCACGAATGTAAAATTAGAGAGATTAGAGCGCGCACGGAGGCTTTCAGACAGTCGTTCTTCCCGCGAACCATACGCGACTGGAACAGAAAAGGGAGGTAATGACAGTGGCACGTAAAGTGCCCTCCGCCACACACCGTTGGGTGGCTTGCGGAGTATAAATGTAGATGTAGAATTAGTAAAGTTCGGTGGCAGCACGAAGAAGACTTCTGATCAGGTCAATACATGATTACCAAATAAGGGTAATGCAAGAGCAGGTTTAAAAATGAATAGAAAAACAGAAATGCGGATAAGCTACTTCAAATAGCACAGTGGTCACATTATTGTAGCCACGTTAGAAACCAAGCTCACGCCTACCACAGTGGTACAATTTTATATGCCAACCAGCTCCGCAAATGATGAACAAATTGAAGAAATATATAATGTGATAAAAGAAATTATTCAGATAGGTAAGGGAGACGAAAATTTAATAGTCTTGGGGGACTGGAATTCGACTGTAGGAAAAGGAAGAGAAGGTGAATATGAACTGGGGGTAAGGAATAAAAGAGGAATCCTCCTGGTAGAATTTTGCATCATAGTTAACACTTAGTGTAAGAATCATCAAAGAAGGCTGCATACGTGGAAGAGGCGTCTACACAGTGGAAGGTTTCAGATAGATTATATAATGGTAAGACAGAGATTTAGGAATCAGGTTTTAAATGTAAGATATTTCCAGAGGAAGCTGTGGACTCTCATCACAATTAATTGGTTATGAACTGCAGATTAAAACTACAGAAAATGCAAAATGTAGGAATTTATGGAGATGGGACCAAGATAAACTGAAGGAACCGAAGGTTGTAGAGAGTTTCAGGGAGAGCATTAGCGAACAGTTGACAAGAACAGGGGAAAGAAATAAAGTAGAAGAAGAATGACTACCTTTCAGAGATGAAATAGTCAAGGCAGCAGAGAATGAAGTAGGTAAAAATACGAGAGCTAGTAGAAATCCTTAGGTAACGGAAGAGATACTGAATTTAATTGATGAAAGGAGAAAATATAAAACTGCAGTAAATGAAGCAGGCAAAAAGGAATACAAATATCTCAAACATGAGATCGATAGGAAGTGCAAAATGGCTAAGCAGGGATGGCTAGAGGACAATTGTAACGATGTAGAGGCTTATCTCACTAGGGGTAGGATAGATACTGCCTACAGGAAAATTAAAGAGACCTTTGGAGAAAAGAGAACCACTTGCATGAATATCAAGAGCTCAGATGGAAACCAAGTTCTAAGCAAAGAAGGGAAAGCAGAAAGGTGGAAGGAGTATATAGAGGGTCTATACAGGGGCGATGTTCTTCAGGACAATATTATGAAATGGAAGAGGATGTAGATGAAGATGAAATGGGAGATACGATACTGCGTGAAGAGTTTGACAGAGCACTGAAATACCTGAGTCGAAACAAGGCTCCGGGAGTAGACAACATTCCATTAGAACTACTGACGGCCTTGGGAGAGCCGGTCCTGACAAAACTCTACCATCTGGTGAGCAAGATGTATGAGACAGGCGAAATACCCTCAGACTTCACGAAGAATATATTAATTCCAATCCCAAAGAAAGCAGGTGTTGTCAGATGTGAAAATTACCGAACTATCAGTTTAATAAGTCACAGCTGCAAAATGCTAGCGCGAATTCTTTACAGACGAATGGAAAAACTGGTAGAAGCAGACCCGGGTAAGATCAGTTTGATTCCGTAGGAGTTTGGAACACATGAGGCAATATTGACCCTACGGCTTGTTTTAGAAGATAGATTAAGGAAAGGCAAACCACGTTTCTAGCATTTGCAGACTTAGAACAATCTTTTGACAATATTGACTGGAATACTCTCTTTCAAATTCTGAAGGTGGCAGGTGTAAAATACAGGGAGCGAAAGGCTATTTACAACTTGTACAGAGACCAGATGGCAGTTATAAGAGTCGAGGGACATGAAAGGGAAGCAGTGGTTGGGAAGGGGGGTGAGACAGGGTTGTAGCCTCTCCCCGAAGTTATTCAATCTGTATATTGAGCAAGCAGTAAAGGAAACAAAAGAAAAATTCGATGTAGGTATTAAAATCCATGGAGAAGAAATAAAAACTTTGACGTTCGCTGATGACATTGTAATTCTGTCAGAGACAGCAAAGGACCTGGAACAGTAGCTGAACGGAATGGACAGTGTCTTGAAAGGAGGATATAAGGTGAACATAAACAAGAACAAAACGAGGATAATGGAGTGTAGTAGAATTAAATCAGTTGATGCTGAGGGAATTAGACTAGGAAATGAGACACTTTAATTTGTAAATGAGTTTTGCTTTTTGGGGAGCAAAATAACTGATGTTAGTCGAAGTAGAGAGGATATAAAATGTAGACTGGCTATGGCAAGGAAAGCGTTTCTGATGAAAATAAATTTGTTTACATCGAGTATAGATTTATGCGTCAAGATGTCTTTTCTATATATGTATGGAGTGTAGGCATGTTTGGATGTGAACATGGACGATAAACAGTGTAGACAAGAAGAGAATAGAAGCTTTCGAAATGTGGTGCTACAGAAGAATGCTGAAGATTAGATGTATAGAACACGTGACTAACGAGGAGGTACTGAACAGAATAGGGGAGAAGAGGAATTTGTCACACAACTTGATTAGAAGAAGTGAACGGTTGGTAGGTCACGTTCTGAGGCATCAAGGGATCACCAATTTAGTACTGGAGGGAAGCGTAAGTGGGTCAAAATCGTTGAGGGAGGCCAAGAAATGAAGACACTAAGCAGATTCAGAAGGATGTAGGTTGCAGTAGTTATTCGGAGATGAAGAAGCTTGCACAGGATAGAGTAGCATGGAGAGCTGCATTAAACCAGTCTCTGTAGTGAAGACCACAACAACAACAAAAGAGAGTTAGAAACAATTTTGCTCGAGAATGTGTTACAGCGTTTGTTCTTCATTTCACTTGTTGTAATGACTGCCTTGCTCCTTTCAATACTGACAACGAAAAGACAAAAAACAGAGAAAAATGTATTCCGTAGGTGAATCATTACCATCAATAAACAGCATAGCTTCAATTCTGGCTTTGATTCTGCTTATTATCCATATCAGACAGTCATAGCCCTCTAGCGTCTATTCCATTAATTCCCAGCCGTGTAACAAACCAAATTTTACTTTCGCGTCTGTCCAACATTCGTCGTCCAATATAACATAGCTTTGTCAAAAATTATTTGAGCTGAACGCCTCTTTTTTTGGAGGATCCGCCGCAAGATGGTTTCTTCGTTTTCACTGTGATATAGCGTTGAATGTCCTTTCGAAAAGTAGTAAGTTGTAATCTACCTTATCACATTTTTCACAGACATCTGTTATTTGAAAGCTGTCGTATGTGAAATAGCTAGCAGTGCATCATAAGTGCTGTTCTCCTGAATCCGTGACGATATTTTTACAGCAGCCCATTTTCCATCACTAATGTTCAAGCTTAGAATATACTTAAGGATCCTGGAACAAAATGATATTAGGGATATTACCTGGTATTCCATGCATCCGTTCTGGTAAGTTCCTTACAAATTGGAGTAACCTCCTCTGTCTTCCAGTAGTCCTGAACTACCGTTACGGGAGAGATTTTTGTGGATATGATGAAATGTGGTTATTTCGTAGCGTTATTCAGCGTAAAATGTTAACAGGAATTCTGTCAGGGTCTTGTTCACTTTGAACAGTATCAATCGTTTTACATTACCGTGCCTATTCCTTCTGTTTCACCCATTTGAGAATTTGTGAAATGGTGGAACGGTGATAGGATCATCACACGTGAATCATTTTTAAATTTCTGTCTGCCGTCTTTTAATCCGATTCGTTCATGGACTGTAAGCAGATTAGTTACTAGCATTTTCTGATGACTCTTTAATCGAATCATGTCTGTGAAAATTATTGTTGACCTCACCACAGTCCTTTTTACGGATGCACTGGTTGCGGTTAACATTCATCTGTCACATAACAGTTTATTGGACGGGCATCCAAAGCCAAACTTTTGCACGTTGAACAAAAACAGCTGGAGCTGTTGTAAATATTTTATTAAAGGCACGACCAGTCTCGTAATTTAAATCACATCATATGCAAATCTGAATAAAAAGAAAAAGAGACCATAAACAGTATTACTTAAAGACCATATCACACTGACTAAATACTTACGTTATGGTGATCAAGCCACTTTTACAGTCTGATCCCAAACTTTTCCTTAAAATTGGCGAAATTTGGCAAAAAACGATAATCATGATTAAAAAACGGCAATGAAACTGGAACCTGTGAACAAAGGAAGGGTGCGGGGGTTGGGGGGTGAAAAGACGAAGTGTAGAGTAAAAAGTACCTCACCTGGAGCCGCAACGGGACAGAACGCTGCGACTGCCATACGCGAACTTACAGGATATCAAAACATAGGCCCTGAAACTCTATAAAAGTACTGGAGGAGACTAGGAAATGCCGTTAAAGTCCTAGACCCGATGAAGGGAAACTCCTGATCTACACCTCCACGCGGTAGAGAGTGGGCAACATTACTTCATATGATGGCTAATGTAGACAGAGATCGAGGGATGACCGGATTAGTCATCAATCCAGTATTTGCTGGACAGGACACATTCTTGCCCCGGCAATAAGAAATCATTTCCAAAGGCGGAAGAACCAGCTGATGGTCAACGGCATAAGATGTGGAAGGCAACGGAAAACCACCACATTAAAGAACTACGGATATCCCAGGCACCAGCAGTAAACCATGCCAGTATCTTCTGTAAAATTTTCCGGAGTTAAAATATTCCCCAATTGGATCTCCGAGTGGGGACTGCAAAAGATACAACAAGGTGAAGGAAGAGAACCCCAATTTTAACATAGCAACTTCAAATGTGAGAACACTGGTTTAGTGTAGCAAATTAGAAAATCTAAACCTTGAAATGAAACGACTGGAAATCAATATCCTACGCATATCGGAGATGAGATGGCCCCAACTAGGTGATTTCACATAGGAACGGACCGAGATAGACCAGGAATGGGAGGAGTTGGAATAATTTTGACGAATAACTATGGCTCATATGCCAAGGAATATGTGCAATATAGCTCTCGAATAATACTAGTCAAACTTGAAACTAAACCAAAGGACAGTCCGATAATACAGGTACACATGCTAACATCAAAAGAAGAAGATACAGTCGTTGACGAAATATACGAAGAAATAAGTAATGCGATGTGGAATGTTAAGGGAGATGAAAACCTGATTGTCATTGGGGAGTGGAATGCGATTGTGGGTGAAGAAACGGAGGAAGGGATTGTTGGCAAATATGGACTTGGAAGAAGAAAAGAAAGAGGAGATCGACTAATCGAGTTCTGCTCTAGGCAGCAGTTAGTTGTTCAAATGGTTCAAATGGCTCTGAGCACTATGGGACTTAACTTCTAAGGTCATCAGTCCCCTAGAACTTAGAACTACTTAAACCTAACTAACCTAAGGACATCACGCACATCCATGCCCGAGGCAGGATTCGAACCTGCGACCGTAACGGTCGCTCGGTTCCAGACTGTAGCGCCTAGAACCGCTCGGCCACCCCGGCCGGCGCAGTTAGTTGTTGTAAACACATGGTTGGCCACTGGAGACCTGAGGAGACAGCAGATTCATTACATTCTAGTGAAAGCACGTTTTAGGAACCAGGTAAAAGATGGCAAGAGTTATCCATCTGTAGACATATGCAGACCATAACCTAGTCCTGATGAAAATTTCACCCATATTCAAATGTCTGAAGAAGAAGACATTAAAACTTAAATGGAAGCTATAAAAGTTGAAAACCTAGGGACTGACAAAGCGCTATGCTCACGAAACAGACAATCTAGCCAAAAATTTTCAACAACATCATCATCATCATCATCATTTAAGACTGATTATGCCTTTCAGCGTTCAGTCTGGAGCATAGCCCCCGTTATACAGTTCCTCCATGATCCCCTATACAGTGCTAACATTGGTGCCTCTTCTGACGTTAAACCTATTACTTCAAAATCATTCTTAACCGAATCCAGGTACCTTCTCCTCGGTCTGCCCCGACTCCTCCTACCCTCTACTGCTGAATCCATGAGTCTCTTGGGTAACCTTGCTTCTCCCATGCGTGTAACATGACCCCACCATCTAAGCCTGTTCGCCCTGACTGCTACATCTATAGAGTTCATTCCCAGTTTTTCTTTGATTTCCTCATTGTGGACATCCTCCTGCCATTGTTCCCATCTACTAGTAGCTGCAATCATCCTAGCTACTTTCATATCCGTAACCTCAACCTTGTTGATAAGGTAACCTGAATCCACCCAGCTTTCGCTCCCATACAACAAAGTTGGTCGAAAGATTAAACGGTGCACAGATAACTTGATCTTCGTACTGACTTCCTTCTTGCAGAAGAGAGTAGATCGTAGCTGAGCGCTCACTGCATTAGCTTTGCTACACCTCGCTTCCAGTTCTTTCACTATGTTGCCATCCTGTGAGAATATGCATCCTAAGTACTTGAAACCGTCCACCTGTTCTAACTTTGTTCCTCCTATTTGGCACTCAATCCGTTTATATTTCTTTCCCACTGACATTACTTTCGTTTTGGAGATGCTAATCTTCATACCATAGTCCTTACATTTCTGATCTAGCTCTGAAATATTACTTTGCAAACTTTCAATCGAATCTGCCATCACAACTAAGTCATCCGCATATGCAAGACTGCTTATTTTGTGTTCACATATCTTAATCTCACCCAGCCGGTCTATTGTTTTCAACATATGATCCATAAATAATATGAACAACAGTGGAGACAGGTTGCAGCCTTGTCTTACCCCTGAAGCTACTCTGAACCATGAACTCAATTTACCGTCAACTCTAACTGCTGCCTGACTATCCATGTAAAGACCTTTAATTGCTTGCAAAAGTTTGCCTCCTATTCCATAATCTTGTAGAACAGACAATAACTTCCTCCTAGGAACCCGGTCATATGCCATTTCTAGATATATAAAGCAAACTTTAAGCCTAATATCACACGCATCAAAAATTCTCATAAAAGTAATTCTGAAGAGAATTGAAAAGAAGGTGGAGGATGTGCTGAGTGAAGATCAGTTTGGTTTCACAAGGGGATTGGGAACAAGAGAAGCGATTCTGGCACTGAGACTCCTTATCCAAAAACAATTACAGAAAAATAAACCTACTCATGTATGTGGGGTTGCAAAATTTTGACAGTAAGGGAATCCGTAATGCGTCTCCCGTTGCACTTAGTTTAGCACTTTTCTGACACTCTCGAGCTAGCTAAACGATCCCGGGAAAAATTGTGCAGCTTTTCTTTGAATCTCCTCTATCTCCTAAGCTAATAAAACTCGGTAATGGTCCCAGACAGCCTTACAAGGGACCTCTGGTATCGGGCCGAGCGGAAGTTGAATGCCCGACGGAACAAATAGATCTCGATGAAAGGTTGCACTGTCGCCGCAGCACTGCACTCGCCTAATGAGCGCGCCACCGACTCGCCACGTGAATACAACGGCCAACAGCGCCCCTCTCAGCCGGCATAAATATGGACGAGCCTCGTCCGCTCAGTTAGTCGTGTACTTTGTCTCATAGCGTTCGTTACTATGTCCACCGTACTACTAACTATTCGTTCACATTGGTGTTGGTTTTCCTCTTTGGTCTCGCTTTGGACTGCGGCTTGTATTTCACCTGTTGACATCGTTGTGTCGAAGGTTCATTGCACTTCGTTGTTGTACAAGCTGTTATTGACTTGCGATCGTTGTGTCGCGTCCGCTATTCAGTCAGCACGGTTGCTCAGCTCCGACGTGCGTTTGAGTCCCGTTCGCAGCTGGTCTTCCCGCATTGCGTCGTCACTGTTTCTCTCCCGATATACGGCCACTCGCAGATAAAGCAATTATCGACGAGGAAGAAGGAAGTTGTTTCGTGGAATGGCAGCTAAATTGGTCGGCATGTTCGAGCAACAGCAGTAGCTGATGCACCAGCAGCAGATATTGACGTACTTGCAGAAGTCGTTTCAGTCCTTAGCGGACAAACTTCGTGTGTAGGAGGTCGCTGCGCCTCAGGGACCAGCGTCCCCTGCACTCGACACCATATTCTGTCCTCCGTCGTTTCCTCCTTTGAAAGACGCTACGGAAGCAACATTTCACGCGTTTCAAGTGACGGACAATTTGTTGCGGCGATCATTGTTTCTATCTTGGGCGTCGCCGGACACGTTTTGCCTCCACCGAAAATTGGCACCTCTGTCTGACCCTGTCGCCCTCTCCTTTCAGGAGATATGCGCTCTGCCGACTAATTATTATTCCCAGCGGTACCACGTAGTTGCCTCCAGGCTAGAATTTCATCAATAGCATAAACAGCCGGGCCAATCATACCGCTCGGAGGTTACTGACTTACAAGGACTCAGCCAAAAATGTGATTTTACTTGAGCCAGTCTAGGTATAAGACTTCCTATGCCGACCCCTTGATTCGAGATGTGGTGGTTCAACTGGCACCTGACCCGGAGGTTCACATGGTGGCGTTGTAACTGGATAACACATCATTGGACGTCTTCCGCATCGCTCATTTGTTCGAAACTGCACAGGCGGCTAATGAACGACTCGTGGCAAGGCCGCAAGAGGTGGCAGTTCACAGTCCACCACGTGCGCCACCTCAGCGTCGTACACGTAGAACGACCGCCAGGTTGCAGGAATGTCGTGATTCGTCTTTGTCCTATATCTCTGACTTTTGAACCTGAGGTCGCCCTCGACAACAGCTACAGGGGCCGCTGCCCTCCCCCCCCCCCCCACCCTCCTCTTGCTGTCCGCAGTGTTTTTCCTCTCACTCCCCCGAGCAGACAGTCCACATCGGTGGGGGTCCTGTACACACTTTGTCAAGAAGGGGCACATCCGCTCAGTATGTCCCAGTCGAACCAGCTGGCCCCACCCAGCGCCGCGACCACACCAGGACATGGAACACATAATGCAGACACTAACCCCCGAAAGCGATACCTTCAAGAAAATTTTTTCTCAAGCTTCGGATGCTTCACCAGGACATCATTTTTAAGGTGGACACTGGGACAAGCTTCGGATGCTTCACCAGGACATCATTTTTAAGGTGGACACTGGGACAATTTTAATTAACTTTTCTTTGGCTCATTCGTTCCTCGATAGAGACAATACAATGAATTATAGTAATGAATATCAAAAAAATTCATACAAACTCCCGGCGCTTGAGCCTGGCATTTTTTAAATTAAAGGTCCTTTCATGTATTTTTACCCGTGGTTCTTCTCTCAATGGTAAATCGGACTTCGTGAGAAAAACAGCACCCGAAGACGACAGTGGATCGAGCTGGACGACTTTTTGCTTAAAAGTACAGAACCTCTTGCCATGCCAAGTCACCCAATTATCTTACAATGACTAAAGATACAAAATAAAACAGACATAGGTTAGTAATAACAGTATAGCCTGAAAAAGCATACATAGATTAGTAATTACAGTATAGTTTGAAATGAAAACACAATTTAAAGTAGGACACTTACATTATGCAATTACGAGTGCCGTTTGGTTGCAGCTCGTCACTATGTTTATAAAATAATGTAGTATAAATGGCGGTGTGCCACATTTGTCCGATCTGGACAGGACCTAGAAAACAAAGGGTAACTTCTTCTTTCGCCAATAATATGACGATCAAAAATCTTTCCAGCGGCTGCATACAATATTTTTGCAGCCGTGGACTCTATGGCTCAAATTATTTATTTATTTCATTACTTATAATTACGTTTTCTGCTAATAAAAGCTCAGCATGCACATGTGCCTTTAAACAACCGTCTCTCTGATCAGCCAAGCGACTTATGTCTGAATGGATTCACCTGACGTGTCCCCAACCTCGCGCAGTTTAGTGGCTTATGGTTACAGTGCGACTCCTCTTCACAGGCAGTTCTCGACTTCGGCAACTTACAAGTACCTTACCTGGCTTTGGACTTTGACCATCCGTCGGCTACCAACATTTTTGGCCTAGACACATTCACAGCATTTAGATTTTCTCTCTTGGATGAAGTCAGGGTTCTTTCCGCTGCAATCGCTTTCCAGGAACTGGGCAATCTTGCAAGGAGTTTTAGTGTCTTTCAACCGGATTTGGGGGTGCTTCAGACTTTCAGGCGGACGTTACCCTTTAGCTAGATGCTACGCTACGTTTTTACCACGCCAGACTGATTTCGGTGGCCTTGCAGGCTGCCATGAAGCAGGAACTCGATCATCTGCAGGCAACTGGCGTTGTCGAACCTGTCAAATCTGTTGCATGGGTCATGCCCCTAGTTATCAGGAAGCCGAAAGGACCTCTTTGCTTGTGTGGGAATTTCAAGAAAACCATCAATGCTTAGTCACAGGCAAAAACCCTACCTATTATCCAGCAGGAAGATCTCCTCACAAACCTGGCTGGGGGGAGGAGGGCCATATTTTTCTGAGATCGACCTCGCTGATGCATACCTCCAGCTGCCCTTATAAGTCATCTCGCAACATTCGATTCTACACAGAGTACGCGAAAGAACTTGCCCCCCTTCTAACAGCCGTGTACCGCAAGTCTCTAGAGGAACGGAAGGTTCCAAATGATTGGAAAAGAGCACAGGTAGTCCCAGTCTTCAAGAAGGGTCGTCGAGCAGATGCGCAAAACTATAGGCCTATATCTCTGACGTCGATCTGTTGTAGAATTTTAGAACATGTTTTTTGTTCGAGTATCATGTCGTTTTTGGAAACCCAGAATCTACTATGTAGGAATCAACATGGATTCCGGAAACAGCGATCGTGTGAGACCCAACTCGCTTTATTTGTTCATGAGACCCAGAAAATATTATATACAGGCTCCCAGGTAGATGCTATTTTCCTTGACTTCCGGAAGGCGTTCGATACAGTTCCGCACTGTCGCCTGATAAACAAAGTAAGAGCCTACGGAATATCAGACCAGCTGTGTGGCTGGATTGAAGAATTTTTAGCAAACAGAACACAGCATGTTGTTATCAATGGAGAGACGTCTACAGACGTTAAAGTAACTTCTGGCGTGCCACAGGGGAGTGTTATGGGACCATTGCTTTTCACAATATATATAAATGACCTAGTAGATAGTGTCGGAAGTTCCATGCTGCTTTTCGCGGATGATGCTGTAATATACAGAGAAGTTGCAGCATTAGAAAATTGTAGCGAAATGCAGGAAGATCTGCAGCGGATAGGTACTTGGTGCAGGGAGTGGCAACTGACCCTTAACAGAGACAAATGTAATGTATTGCGAATACATAGAAAGAAGGATCCTTTATTGTATGATTATATGATAGCAGAACAAACACTGGTAGCAGTTACTTCTGTAAAATATCTGGGAGCATGCGTGCGGAACGATTTGAAGTGGAATGATCATATAAAATTAATTGTTGGTAAGGCGGGTACCAGGTTGAGATTCATTGGGAGAGTCCTTAGAAAATGTAGTCCATCAACAAAAGAGGTGGGTTACAAAACACTCGTTCGACCTATACTTGAGTATTGCGCATCAGTGTGGGATCCGTACCAGATCGGGTTGACGTAGGAGATAGAGAAGATCCAAAGAAGAGCGGCGCGTTTCGTCACAGGGTTATTTGGTAACCGTGATAGCGTTACGGAGATGTTTAACAAACTCAAGTGGCAGACTCTGCAAGAGAGGCGCTCTGCATCGCGGTGTAGCTTGCTCGCCAGGTTTCGAGAGGGTGCGTTGCTGGATGAGGTATCGAATATATTGCTTCCCCCTACTTATACCTCCCGAGGAGATCACGAATGTAAAATTAGAGAGATTAGAGCGCGCACGAAGGCTTTCAGACAGTCGTTCTTCCCGCGAACCATACGCGACTGGAACAGGAAAGGGAGGTAATGACAATGGCACGTAAAGTGCCCTCCGCCACACACCGTTGGGTGGCTTGCGGAGTATAAATGTAGATGTAGATGTAGATTGTCGTCCTTAACACGCCGTTTCGATTGTATAAGTGTAAGCGACCCTCCTTTGGCATTTCCTCAGTTCCTGCAATATTCCAGCGATTTCTGAAACAGTTAATACATCGTATTCCGGCTTCCATGAATTAGTTGGATGACCTTATTGTCACTGCCGGGATCGTTTGGCAAATCCCCACACCCTGCTCACGACCCTGCGGTACACGGGCCTGCATTGTCGTTTGGAGAAGTGCAGATTTTACAACCAGGAGAGGAGTCCTTGGGGCATTGGCTCTCTAAACAGAGAATGTGGCCTACTAATCGGAACGTTGCTGCCATCGCTTCTTCACCTCGCCCAACGAACTTACCCGAATTAAAAAAAAATATTTGGGCAAGCTCAACTATTATGCTAACTTCGTACCCTAGACTCCTCACACTGCGCAACCTCCCAAGTAGTTGCATAAAAAAAGTGTCCTTGTACCTGGATCCCTGCCTACGAGCAGGGTTTCATCGAGTTGAAAACTTTGCTGACATTCGCACCCTGTCTCACGCTCTTTTCTCCTGACTGCCCATTGGTTATGACAACCAATGCACCCACCTACAGTATCAGAGCATTCTTGGCACACAGTAATAGCGATGGTTCCGAAAGAGCCTACAGAATGTGCATCCAAGATCCTGTGTTGGCAGTCAGTCAATATCATGTCTACCTTTTTGGGACACAGCTCTCTCTAATTACAAAATGGTTCAAATGGCTCTGAGCACTATGGGACTTAACATCTGTGGTCATCAGTCCCCTAGATCTTAGAACTACTTAAACCTAACTAACCTACGGACATCACACACATTGATGCCCGAGGTAGGATTCGAACCTGCGACCATAACGATCACGCGGTTCCAGACTGAAGCCCCTAGAACCGCACGGCCACACCGGCCGGCTCTCTAATTACAGATCGTTAGCCACTCGTGGTGTTATTCAGGTCGCATTCCAATCTCCCACAATGAACAGCGCAACACCTCCAGCGCTGAGTGTGGTTCTTCAATGCCTACAATTATATATCCAGTACAAGACGACAACCCAGCATTCTAATGCTGACCCATTGTCCCATTTACCAGCTGGCGCAAACCCAGATTTCAACCGACAGGAGGTCCTTTGCTTCCACATCGATTCTGAACGCCAACATGGCTTTTGCCTTATGGCCACGTGTGTTGCTACTGCTATGCGCTGGGACCCCACCCTGTGACATGTCCTTATCTATGTAATACATGATTGGTCCGATTATCTCCTCATCAATTGACGACAGAGCTCCTCCTTTTGAAACAGCTTTCTCACCACCTCTTCGTTGTGCATGGTGTCCTCCTTTTAAATACTGAGACAATTGCACAACGAGTTTCTATTCTGCCGGAGTTGAATCGTTGGGTATTGAGTTTGCTCCACCAGAGCCATTGGGGCATGTACTGCATGAAGATGCTGGCACAACACCATATTTACTGGCCTGGGCTCAACGGCGACATCGAAAAGATGGTCTGTAGTTGTGCAGCATGTGCTTGGCACCAGGTGACATCCACTCATCCTTTGACCCCTGTCCTACTCCTCACCTCTGTTGGGACCGCTTCCATCTCGATTTTGCAGGCCTGTCCTTAGGTTCTATTTGGTTTCTCATTTTGGATACTTATTTGAAGTTCCCCTACTTTGTATACATGATATCCACCATGACCTAGGCCAAACTTACTGCCTTAGCCCAAGTTTTGGCCAGTGAAGGGTTGTCTCACACATTGGTCTCTGACAATAGCCTACAATTCACAACCCTGCCTTCGGGGACTTTTGTGCTGCCAGTGGTATCAAACACATCTGTAGGTCTCCATTCTACCCTTCCTCCACTGGTGAAGCTGAATGTATGGTCTGGTCTTTTAAGCAGCAGCTGAAGAAGGATATCAAATGCTATGCCACTATGGTGAGCACTTATCAAACCACATCAATTAACAATCATAGACCTGGGCAGCTCTTCCATGGTCCCCAGCCTCAGTTTGTGCTTCATCTGCTGATACCACCATTGTCAGAGTCTCACTCGCATCCCTTCAGGCACGGCAGAGTGGGCACGCTCTACAGGAGTGCTGAGGCTTGGACGCCAGCAATTGCAGTGTCCACCCATGGGTGATGAGTTACATTGGTCCAAATACACTCCTGGAAATTGAAATAAGAACACCGTGAATTCATTGTCCCAGGAAGGGGAAACTTTATTGACACATTCCTGGAGTCAGATACATCACATGATCACACTGACAGAACCACAGACACATAGTCACAGGCATCAGAGCATGCACAATGTCGGCACTAGTACAGTGTATATCCTCCTTTCGCAGCAATGCAGGCTGCTATTCTCCCATGGAGACGATCGTAGAGATGCTGGATGTAGTCCTGTGGAACGGCTTGCCATGCCATTTCCACCTGGCGCCTCAGTTGGACCAGCGTTCGTGCTGGACGTGCAGACCGCGTGAGACGACGCTTCATCCAGTCCCAAACATGCTCAATGGGGGACAGATCCGGAGATCTTGCTGGCCAGGGTAGTTGACTTACACCTTCTAGAGCACGTTGGGTGGCACGGGATACATGCGGACGTGCATTGTCCTGTTGGAACAGCTAGTTCCCTTGCCGGTCTAGGAATGGTAGAACGATGGGTTCGATGACGGTTTGGATGTACCGTGCACTATTCAGTGTCCCCTCGACGATCACCAGTGGTGTACGGCCAGTGTAGGAGATCGCTCCCCACACCATGATGCCGGGTGTTGGCCCTGTGTGCCTCGGTCGTATGCAGTCCTTATTGTGGCGCTCACCTGCACGGCGCCAAACACGCATACGACCATCATTGGCACCAAGGCAGAAGCGACTCTCATCGCTGAAGACGACACGTATCCATTCGTCCCTCCATTCACGCCTGTCGCGACACCACTGGAGGCGGGCTGCACGATGTTGGGGCGTGAGCGGAAGACGGCCTAACGGTGTGCGGGCCCGTAGCCCAGCTTCATGGAGACGGTTGCGAATGGTCCTCGCCGATACCCCAGGAGCAACAGTGTCCCTAATTTGCTGGGAAGTGGCGGTGCGGTCCCCTACGGCACTGCGTAGGATCCTACGGTCTTGGCGTGCATCCGTGCGTCGCTGCGGTCCGGTCCCAGGTCGACGGGCACGTGCACCTTCCGCCGACCACTGGCGACAACATCGATGTACTGTGGAGACCTCACACCCCACGTGTTGAGCAATTCGGCGGTACGTCCACCCGGCCTCCCGCATGCCCACTATACGCCCTCGCTCAAAGTCCGTCAACTGCACATACGGTTCACGTCCACGCTGTCGCGGCATGCTACCAGTGTTAAAGACTGCGATGGAGCTCCGTATGCCACGGCAAACTGGCTGACACTGACGGTGGCGGTGCACAAATGCTGCGCAGCTAGCGCCATTCGACGGCCAACACCGCGGTTCCTGGTGTGTCCGCTGTGCCGTGCGTGTGATCATTGCTTGTACAGCCCTCTCGCAGTGTCCGGAGCAAGTATGGTGGGTCTGACAAACCGGTGTCAATGTGTTCTTTTTTCCATTTCCAGGAGTGTACATAAGGGCTCAAGCACTGTCATCAAAGCCAGGTTCAGTCTCAGACACTAGTATCTGCTCCACAGTCCTGTCTTCTACCACTTTCTGGTGACAATGAGACACAATGGCCAGAACCCTGGGGAGCTACTGCAGATATCCCAATCCTTTTCTGTGGCCCTCTGTGGATTAGTGCTTTCCAATGGCATGCCAATCTCCAGCGATGATCTGATGACCACTGCCAACTGCACTTCCCCACACAGCCTAAAGTCGACGAGATTGCACCTTCACCTGTACCTTTGTTTCACCTTCCCTGGCACCAACTGTGTCATTTCCGCACATACACACCAGTTTGGGGGGGCGGGGGGGGGGGGGGGGAGGCGAGGAAGGATCTACTATCGGGCCATGCGGAAGTTGAATACTGGTTGGAAGAAATGGATCTCAATGGACGAGAGAGGACAATGTCACTACAGTGCTGCACTCATCCTCAGTCATCATGTACTTCATCTGATAGCGTTTGTTACTATTTCCACTGTACTAATGATTACTAGTCGATGACTTCACTTTGGTGTTGGTTTTCCTCTTTTATCTCCTCTTTCATCTCTCCCCCCCCCCGCCCCCAGGGGGCCCACAGCTCTTTTGTGGGTGCATCTGTGGTGCGCACAGGTCCCCAAGATATTACAGCCTTTATTCTTTTTCAGGCTGCATTACCTCCCCCTGCCTTCTCCTTTCCTGTCCTTGTTCCTATCCCTTTGCCTCTTTTTTTTCCTCTTTTGGTGTTCTTCTTCATGTCAGCCTAGCTATTCTCCTAACTTTGCTTTTAGTTGATTGCTTTTCCTCCTCCTTTTTGTCTTTTCTTTTTGGTCCCCCTCTGGGGTTTGACCTCCATCACTAAATTTGAAATCTGTAGAGTGAGCCAAATGTGGAAGACCTTCCTCACTAGCGTTTTTGGCGTGGGTTCCTCTACCCCTCCTCCTTCTCTCCCTCTCCCTTTTCTCCCCTTCCCATCCCTTCCTGCCATAGCTCTTTTACCTCCTTGCTAGGTGACCACCTTGGTAGCCAGTCCATGTGGTGGGGCTGTTATGTACCCATCTGGCTAAGCCTCCTGATACCACAGGGATCACACTCTAATACCTGCACCGTGAACGCCTAGGAGCTAGGAGTGATTGACCATTTTTTCTGTGTATCGATGCTCCCAGCAATGACTCCCCTGTCAGGCAGTCGTTGCTGTGGCTGCGTGACACCCACGAGGCGAGCCTCTATTCTGAGTGGGTGATACCAGGGCGGACGTTTGGCACATGAAACATGTTAAACTCTCTGGCTGCTCCTCTGCGGCTTCATTTCTTCCTCAACGTAGTTCTGTCTCAGTTTCTGTTCCTGCCTTCCTGGCCTTACCCTCCTTGGCTAGCCACTGGGAGGAGGGCCATGCCCGCTGGCTTGGGACATAACCCTTGACACAGTTCTTTGTCTGCATCAGGGCTGACGGGGAGACTTTTGCCGCCACCAAGCACATTTTCTTTGTGGAACATATTAAGAACAATTTCGATGAAGTTGAGTTGTTAAGTAAGATGAGGGCTGGCTCTCTTCTTATAAAAACAAACTATGACTGTTAGTCGGCCTCCCTCTGTGCCTGCGACTGTTAAGGAGACGTCCTTCAGACTATCGCTCCTCACAAGTTACTCAATATGACACAGGATGTAATTTTCCATAGGAACCTTCTCCTCCAGTCCGACGATCTTAGGGCTAATCTGGAATGACGTGGTGTTAATTTCGTCTGACGTGTCCAGAGAGGCCCTAAGAAGCATCGTGTAGACACTGGCACTTTCATCCTGGCATTTGAGGTGTATGCCCTGCCCGAGAATGTCAAGGTAATGGTGTACAGATGCGACGTGAAACCGTACATGCCACCACCCACATGTTGCTTCCATTGCCCCAAACTTCAGACACATATCCTCATGATGTGATGCGACACCCATCTCTAGTAAATGTGACTGCCCTCTTCATGTGGGAAGCCCCTGCATCCCACCACCTAACAGTGTAAACTGCTATGGTCTCCATTCTCCCTGCTCTCTGGAGTGTCCAGTGTATATGGAGGAAAAAAGAATTCAGGAAATAAAGATCCTTGACTATTTCAGCTACTTCAAGGCCTGGAAGAAGTTTATCAGACTTCACGCTGTAAATCTCTTCTCTACCTCTGCATCAGTTATGCCTTCCCCTGCTCACCCCTTCTCCATACCCCTATCCTCCCCTTGCCCTTTCTTCACCCTTGGTGGCTCCCATCCCTTCTGCTCCAGTCATCTCTCCTCTTCCTCCTCAGCCAGGGAAGGCATACTCTTCCCTGGCTCTTCTTAGGGATGGGGCTCCCTCTAGGAATACTCCTCCTCATTGTTCCCATGGTAGGAAGCTTGCACCCTTGGGTCAGATAAGAGATCCACTCTCCATGGGCCCCAAAGCCGCTTGCTCTCTGTCTGATCCCAACATTGCTGCCACCTATTCTCTTACTGATAACATCTCCTCCCTCTCTCCAAGGGAGAAGAAGAAACAGCAGCACAAGTCATAGGATGGGGCTTCTCTGGCTTCTGGGAGGGTTTCGTTTCTTCCTCCACATTCCCAATCAGACCCAGTTTTTATGGATGTCACCCCATCCTCGGCAGTGACGACTAATGACCAAGTGACATGACCTCCCCTCGGCTTCTTTATGTCTCACCTGGACTCTCACCCCACGATAATCCAATGGAATTGCAATGGACATTATCGTTACCTACCAGAAATACAACGCCTTGTTTCCTCCTGCTCTGCATTGTGTCTTTCTCTTCAAAAAACATACTTCTGTGATGACCACTCTCCAACGTTTCATAGTTATCAGGCATTCTGTCAGAACTGTGCCAGCCCTGGGACAGCATCAGGAAGGGTCTTCATTTTGGTTGATGCCTATGTTGTTAGTAACTGCAATGGTGGTCAGAGTGCAGATGACTCCAGCAATCATTTTTTTGAAATGTCTACCTCCCTCCTGTTAGGCCACTTCCTTATGTTCAACTGTCTAGCTTAGTACAGTAACTCCCTCGTTGACTCCAGTGCACACCACACCCTGTGAGGGAGTGCCAATTTCATGGGTAGGGGTCTTCTGATTACAGACTTTGATTTGTGTCTCCTCAATGATGGTGCCCCTATCCACTTCAGTACTGCTCATGACACCTCTACTTCTATCGATCTCACGATCTCCTCCACTACTCTCTTAGCTTCCGTACATTGGTTACCCCATGATGATCTTTGTGACAGTGAACACTTACATTGGTCACCCCATGATGATCTCTGTGACAGTGAACACTCTCCAGTGATTCTATCATTCTCCTGCTGCTGCCAGGCAGACAGGTCTCCACGTTGGTCATTCTGCAGGGCCAGTTGGCCTTTATATACATCTGCTGTGCGCTTCGACACCTCTCTCTCAAATCGCATTGACACAATCGTGCAGAGTGTCT
The DNA here is from genome assembly GCF_023864275.1 of Schistocerca cancellata. Lineage (NCBI taxonomy): Eukaryota > Metazoa > Arthropoda > Insecta > Orthoptera > Acrididae > Schistocerca > Schistocerca cancellata. Next base: position 713,581,196 of record NC_064628.1, read on the forward strand.
TTGCCGCTATTCTTCATGCTGCTGGCACTGCTCTACTCCTATCCACAGGTCTCCCTCGTCGTCACCGATACCATGGTGGACCAAGGACGTAGCAATGGCTGTCCAGGACTGTCGATTGGTGCTGCAGCTATTTAAACGACACCCTTCACAGGCCAACCTCCTCACTCTTAAGCACCTCTGTGCTAAGGCTCGTTACCTTATGTATTAAGCAGAGTAAACAGGAATGTTGGGAGTGCTATGTTTCCTCCTTGGGGACGCATAGCTCTTTAGCACAGGTCTGGTCCAAGCTCTGTAGCCTTCTGGGTTGCCAACGATAGTCAGTCGTCCAGGGCCTTATCCTCCCAGGTTCTCTGTGCACTGATCCATTGGTCTTTGCAAAACACATCGCACCATACTTTGTGGCAGCATAGGCGTCGTCATCTTCCTGTCGTGCTACCTTTCTCTGGCAGAAATGCCGAGTTGAACAGACCCCCCACCCCCTCTGTTTCAGCCCTCACCAAGTTGAACCCAGTAATGAACCCTTCACTGAATGAGAATTCTTGAATGCTCTTATCTCTTACCTCTTCACCTGACATGGCCCCATGCCCAGATTCCATCCACAACCAGATGATCCAACACCTGGGTGTTACGTAGGGACAACATGTACTCAGGGTGTTCAGCTGGATTTGGCTCATGGATTCCTTCCCCCACAATGGCAAGACAGTATAGTTATCTCCATCCATAAGCCTTGAAAGAACCAGTCTCTCGACAGCTACCACCCAGTTAGCCTGACTACTTTGTAAGCTACTTGAAAGGGTGGTTAGTTTCAGATTATGTTTGGTACTCGAATCTCGGGATATTTTGTTCCCGTATCAGTGTGGCTTCTGAGAAGAATGATCTCCAACTGACCATTTACTCAGATTGGAAACTGCAATCCGATATGCTTTTACTAACCGCCAGCACCTTTTCGCGGTCTTCTTTCATCTACATAAGGCATGCAACACGACTTGGCGCCATGAGATCTTAGTTACTGTCCATGATTGGGACTTTAACGGCCCCCTTCCGATTTTTATTCGCGAGTTTGTATCTCACCAGCTGTTCCGGGTTCGAGTTGGCACTGCACTCAGCATTCCTTACAGTCAGGAGAACGGTATCCCACTGGAATCTGTTTTAAGTGTCACGCTCTTCCTCACAGCCATCAATGAGCTTGTAACCTCTCTAGGGTCTCTAGTTACCCTGGTGTTGTATGCCGCCGTTTTTTTTTGCATCTGATGGAGCTTGCACTTGAAAGCATCTTCTGAAAACCGGGTCCAAGGCGCCGTCAGGTGGGCCTATGCATGGGCTGTTTCCTAGGGCTTCCAGTTTTCTCCCTCCAAAGCGCGGGTTAAGCATTTTTGTCGTCGACCCACAGCACAGAATGTGCCCCATATATTTCCTCTCACCCCCCCCCCCTCCACCCCTACCTGCTTGTTGGTGCCTAGACCACGGATTAGCACCATCCATTTCCAGGGTCCTATGGTATCTGTCACTCCTATGGTCTTTTGGAGTCTTGTACATTCCATCCTTGGTTGCAGAGTTCCAGGCTGCTACCGTCTTCTACACTGATGGTTCTAAGTCGGCAGATAAAATGAGATACACTTTCACGTCTCCTACTGGCTTAGAACACCATGTATTGCTGGGATCATGTAGTGTGTTCACAGTGGAACTGCTAGCTATTAACAGGGCCCTCCATTTTGCTACACAGGCCTGCCTCCACAGTGTTTTAATAGGTACCGATTCAATGAGCATACTGCAGGCAATCGACCAAAGCTACTCTCATCATCCTTTGGTCTCTGCTATCAATGACCTTCTCTCTGCCCTTTGCCACGTCATCTCCTCAGTTGTCTTTCTATGAACTGGCTGACCGTTTGGCTAGAGAAGCCGATACTTACCTCCCCCCTCCCCCTCCCCCATTCACTTTCATGATTCCAGCTGCGAGTATGCGGATCTACGTTAATTCTCTCTTTTCCCAAAAGTGGATTGACATCTGGTGCACTACTGCTCTCAGTAATATACTCCGCACAATCAAGGAGACTATTGCAGTTTGGTGCTCTTCCTTCCTCTCCTCTCGGAAGGAATCCACTGTCTCATGCTGTCTACGCATTGGTCATACCAGATTTACCCACTGTTTTCTCATGCATGACGAACCACGCCCACATTGTGGTTGTGGAGCCAGACTAATCATATCCCACATATTGATGGAATGTCCCCGTCTTTTGGCCCTTCGTACTAAGTATAGTCTTCCAGATTAGTTAATTTTAATGTAAGCAGCTGATTCATAGATGGTTGAACTGGTCCTCAGTTTTCTCTGTGAAAGTTGTTTTTATTAACAGATATAAAGCTTTGCTTTCCTCCTGGAGCAAGGGAAGGGTGGTTGTGGTTGGGGCCTCTCTTCATGTGTTCTCAGTCTGGGACCCCATGATCACTCCCCCGTGGAAAGACAACCCTTTCTTTCCAGTTTTTAGATTTGGTCTACCCTATTATTCTCCCACATGAACCATGGACCTTGCCATTGGTGGGGAGACTTGCATTCCTCAGCGATACAGATGACCGTACCATAGTTGCAACCACAACGGAGGGGTTATCTCTTGAGAGGCCAAAGAAACGTGTGGTTCCTGAAGAGGGGCAGCAGCCTTTTCAGTAGTTGCAGGGGCAACAGTCTGGATGATTGAATGATTCGGCCTCGTAACACTAACCAAAACGGCCTTGCTGTGCCGGTACTGCGAACGTCTGAAAGCAAGGGCAAACAACAGCTGTAATTTTTCCCGAGGGCATGCAGCTTTACTATATGGTTAAATGATGATGGCGTCCTCTTGGACAGAATTTTCCGGAGGTAAAATAGTCCCCCATTCGGATCTCCAGGCGGGGACTACTCAAGAGGACGTCGTTATCAGGAGAAAAAAAACTGACGTTCTACGGATCAGAGCGTGGAATGTCAGATCCCTTAATCGGGCAGGTAGGTTAGAATATTTAAAAAGGGTAATGGATAGGTTAAAGTTAGATATACAGGGTGTTACAAAAAGGTACGGCCAAACTTTCAGGAAACATTCCTCACACACAAATAAAGAAAAGATGTTATGTGGACATGTGTCCGGAAAAGCTTAATTTCCATGTTAGAGCTCATTTTAGTTTCGTCAGTATGTACTGTACTTCCTCGATTCACCGCCAGTTGGCCCAATTGAAGGAAGGTAATGTTGAATTCGGTACTTGTGTTGACATGCGACTCATTGCTCTACAGTACTAGCATCAAGCACATCAGTACGTAGCATCAACAGGTTAGTGTTCATCAGAAACCTGGTTTTGCAGTCAGCGAAATGCTTACAAATGCAGAGTTGGCAGATGCCCATTTGATGTATGGATTAGCACGGGGTAGTAGTCGTGGCGCGGTACGTTTGTATCGAGGCAGATTTCCAGAACGACGGTGTCCCGACAGGAAGACGTTCGAAGCAATTGATCGGCGTCTTAGGGAGCACGGAACATTCCAGCCTATGACTCGCGACTGGGGAAGACCTAGAACGACCAGAATACCTGCACTGGACGAGGCAATTCTTCGCGCAGTTGACGATAACCCTAATGTCAGCGTCAGAGAAGTTGCTGCTGTACAAGGTAACGTTGACTACGTGACTGTATGGAGAGCACTACGGGAGAACCAGTTGTTTCCGTACCATGTACAGCGTGTGCAGGTACTATCAGCAGCTGATTGGCCTCCACGGGTACACTTCTGCGAATGGTTCATCCAACAATGTGTTAATCCTCATATCAGTGCAAATGTTCTCTTTACGGATGAGGCTTCATTCCAACGTGATCAGATTGTAAATTTTGACAATCAACGCGTGTGGGCTGACGAGAATCCGCACGCAATTATGCAATCACGTCATCAATACAGATTTTCTGTGAACGTTTGGGCAGGCATTGTTGGTGATGTCTTGATTGGGCCCAATGTTCTCCCACCTACGCTCAATGGAGCACGTTATCATCATTTCATACGCGATACTCTACTTGTTCTGCTAGAACATGTGCCTTTACAAGTACGACACAACATGTGGTTCATGCACGATGGAGCTCCTGCACATTTCAGTCGAAGTGTTCGTACGCTTCTCAACAACAGATTCGGTGACCGATGGATTGGTAGAGGCGGACCAATTCCATGGTCTCCACGCTCTCCTGACCTCAATGCACTTGACTTTCATTTATGGGGGCATTTGAAAGCTCTTGTCTACGCAACCCCGGTACCAAATGTAGAGACTCTTCATGCTCGTATTGTGAACGGCTGTGATACAATACGCCATTCTCCAGGGCTGCATCAGCGCATCAGGGATTCCATGCGACGGAGGATGGATGCATGTATCCTCGCTAACGGAGGACGTTTTGAACATTTCCTGTAGTAAAGTGTTTGAAGTCACGCTGGTACGTTCTGTTGCTGTGTGTTTCCATTCCATGATTAATGTGATTTGAAGAGAAGTAATGAAATGAGCTCTAACATGGAAAGTAACCGTTTCCGGACACATGTCCACCCAACATATTTCGTTTCTTTGTGTGTGAGGAATGTTTCCTGAAAGTTTGGCCGTACCTTTTTGTAACACCCTGTAGTGAGAATTAGCGAAGTTCGGTGGCAGGAGGAACAAGACTTTTGGTCAGGTGAATACAGGATTATAAATATAAAATCAAATAGGGGTAATGCAGGGGTAGGTTTAATAGTGAATAAAAAAATAGGAGTACGGGTAAGCTACTACAAACAGCATAGTGAACGCATTATTGTGGCCAAGATAGACAAGAAGCCCACGCCTATTACAGTAGTACAAGTTTATATGACAACTATCTCTGCAGATGATGAAGAAATTGATGAAATGTATGATGAGATAAAAGAAATTATTCAGGTAGTGAAGGGAGACGAAAATTTAATAGTCATGGGTGACTGGAATTCGAGAGTAGGTAAATTGAGAGAAGGTAACATAGTAGGTGAATATGGATTGGGGGTAAGAAATGAAAGAGGAAGCTGTCTGGTAGAATTTTGCACAGAGCATAACTTAATAATAGTTAACACTTGGTTCAAGAATCATAAAAGAATGTTGTATAGATGGAAGAATCCGGGAGATACTAGAAGGTGTCAGATAGATTATATAATAGTAAGACAGAGCCAGGAACCAGGTTTTAAATTGTAAGGCATTTCCAAGGGCAGATGTGAACTCTGACCACAATCTATTGGTTATGAACTGTAGATTAACACTGAAGAAACTGCAAAAAGGTGGGAATTTAAGGAGATGGGACCTGGATAAACTGACTAAACCAGAGGTTATACAGAGTTTCAGTGAGAGCATAAGGGAACAATTGACAGGAATGGGGGAAAGAAATACAGTAGAAGAAGAATGGGTAGCTCTGAGAAATGAAGTAGTGAAGGCAGCAGAGGATCAAGTAGGTAAAAAGACGAGGGCTAGTAGAAATCCTTGGGTAACAGAATAAATATTGAATTTAATTGATGAAAGGAAAAAATATAAAACTGCAGTAAATGAAGCAGGCAAAAAGGAATACAAATGTCTCAAACATGAGATCGATAGGAAGTGCAAAATGGCTAAGCAGGGATGGCTAGAGGACAAATGTAAGGATGTAGAGGCTTATTTCACTAGGGGTAAGATAGATACTGCCTACAGGAAAATTAAAGAGACCTTTGGAGAAAAGAGAACCACTTGAATGAATATCAAGAGCTCAGATGGAAACCCAGTTCTAAGCAAAGAAGGGAAAGCAGAAAGGCGGAAGGAGTATATAGAGGGTCTATACAGGGGCGATGTACTTGAGAACAATATTATGGAAATGGAAGAGGATGTAGGTGAAGGTGAAATGGGAGATACGATACTGCATGAAGAGTTTGACAGAGTGATACGTCCCCTTAGAAAAATTATACATGACTGTGCTTAAACTGACTCAATATTTTTAGCGCAACGCAATCTGACTTGCAAAAATCCCTGCAAAAGAATGGCCCTGACTAACATTAACGTATACGTTTCACAAATCACTTACCTCACCAAAAATCTTCCTTACTCGAACTACTGCAATACAGCGAGCGCCACTACTGCCAGCTAAATAAAAGATTCAAACTACGGAAGGCACTAACTACTGATAGGCATAGTTAGCAAATGAAAGACTTTAATAGAGAACAAACAGTGTATTTACCTTAATAATCATAATATATATAGCAGTTCATGACAAATTTCAAAACTCCGCCATCTCTCTCCCCACATCCACCACTGCTGGCGGCTCACCTCCAACTGCGCCACGCTACGCGCTGTTAACATCCAGCTGCCCCCCTACAATGGCAGACAACAATGCAAACTAGCCACAGACTGCACACAGCACAGCCAGTGATTTTCATACAGAGCGCTACGTGGCATTACCAATATAAAAATCTAAACAGCCTACTTACAAGAGCACTGAAAGACCTGAGTCGAAACAAGGCCCCAGGAGTAGACAACATTCCATTAGAACTACTGACGGCCTTGGCAGAGCCAGTGCTGGCAAAACTCTACCATCTGGTGAGCAAGATGTATGAGACAGGCGATATACCCTCAGACTTCAAGAAGAATATAATAATTCCAATCCCAAAGAAAGCAGGTGTTGACAGATGTGAAAATTACGCAACTATCAGTTTAATTAGTCACAGCTGCAAAATACTAACGTGAATTCCTTACAGACGAATGGAAAAACTGATATAAGCCGACCTTGGGGAAGATCAGTTTGGATTCCGTAGAAATACTGGAACGCGTGAGGCAGCACTGACCTTACGACTTATCTTAGAAAATAGATTAAGGAAAGGCAAACCTACGTTTCTAGCATTTGTAGACTTAGAGAAAGCTTTTGACAATGTTGACTGGAATACGCTCTTCCAAATTCTAAAGGTGGTAGGGGTAAAATACAGGGAGCGAAAGGCTATTTACAATTTGTACAGAAACCAGATGGTAGTTATAAGAGTCGAGGGACATGAAAGGGAAGCAGTGGTTGGGAAGGGGGGTGAGACAGGGTTGTAGCCTCTCCCCGAAGTTATTCAATCTGTATATTGAACAAGAAGTAAAGGAAACAAAATAAAAATTTGGAGTAGGACTTAAAATCCATGGAGAAGAAATAAAAACTTTGAGGTTCGCTGATGACATTGTAATTCTGTCAGAGACAGCAAAGGACCTGGAAGACCAGTTGAACGGAATGGACAGTGTCTTGAAAGGAGGATATAAGATGAACATCAACAAAAGCAAAACGAGAATAATGGAATGTAGTCGAATTAAGTCGGGTGATGCTGAGGGAATTAGATTAGGAAATGAGACACTTAAAGTAGTAAAGGAGTTTTGTTATTTGGGGAACAAAATAACTGATGATGGTCGAAGTAGAGAAGATATAAAATGTAGACTGGCAATGGCAAGGAATGCGTTTCTGAAGAAGAGAAATTTGTTAACATCGGGTATAAATTTAAGTGTCAGTACGTCGTTTCTGAAAGTATTTGTATGGAGTGTATCCATGTATGGAAGTGAAACATGGACGATAAATAGTTGCTTTCGATATGTGGCGCTACAGAAGAATGCTGAAGATTTGGTGGGTAGATCATATAACTGATGAGGAGGTATTGAATAGAATTGGGGAGAAGAGGAGTTCGTGGCACAACTTGACAAGAAAAAGGGACCGGTTGGTAGGACATATTCTGAGGAATCAAGGGATCACGAATTAACATTGGAGGGCAGCGTGGAGAGTAAAAATCGTAGAGGGAGACCAAGAGATGAATACACTACACAGATTCAGAAGGATGTAGGTTGCAATAAGTACTGGGGGATGAAGAAGCTTGCACAGGATGGAGTAGCATGGAGAGCTGCATCAAACCAGTCTCAGGACTGAAGACCACAACAACGACAACCCTATTATGCCTTCTACTGTGTGTGTTTTGACTTCCTCGTTTTATAGTTCGACTATCCACTTTAAGCAGACCCTATCTCTTCCATGAGTAACTTTGGAGTTGCGGAACTCATGACCTCACTGTTTAGTCCCATAACCCCTCTCAATTATTCATCAATCAACTCCATTTTGGTCTCAGTTTGGATCGTGGCTCGTATTTGACTTGTTGACAGTGTTGTGTTGCAGTTTTGTTGCACTTCGTTATAGCATAGGCTGCTATTGACTTGCGCTTGTTGTGTGAGGTCTGTCTTTTGGTCAGCCCGGTTGATCGACTCTGCCATGGGTTTGAGTCCCGTCACAGGCGGTCTTCCCTCCTTGCGTCGTCACCTTTTCTCTCAAGTTTTCAGACATGTGCACCGGTATCCGGCCACGCGCGGGTATAGCACAACCCATTGAGTGCGAGGTCGCAAAAGGCCAATGATATTTGCAGCGTTGGACACCGCACGTATTGTCTGCCATACAACCGCAGTATTGGCAGCTCATGGAGACAAGGAGCGGGACTAGAGGTATCTAAAGGTGAGCATTCCATGAGGCTATGGAGCGTAGTTGAACTTATTAGATTTGAAGAGGCAATTAATATGAAAGGAACGCTGGAAATCAGAGATACAAAGAGAGTTGTATCAATATCAAGTAACATCAATGCCTTGACACATTCGTATACAATTATGCCAGGTTTTAATCTGGATGATGAAATGGCTGAAAATTATTTATTATGCTGCGAATAGTTGTAGGTGCTTTCTCCTACGATTCTTTCTCGTGTTTGTGTGATCTTGCAAGGGAGGTAGGGAATATTTACGCCACAGCAAGCAAGAGTGGGAAAATGGGCGTAAGAGAACCAAAACTATGGTATGAGCCCTGCTTTTGGCCAATAGCTTGTCAAAATAATTTGCTTTTGCTTCATTCCTAGTCTGTGTATAAAAACTGTACTCCTTTATATCACATTATCCCTCCTAAAAAGTGTGTGACATTGCAATTCATACTCTCTGGAACCACTGGACAAATTCAACCTCTGGATTTTTTTTTCATGTCTATGAAACACATTATCGCACTATCTGCCGCTGCGCCTTGAAGGATAAACCGATACGGTCCAGTGCACACTGTTTCACATTCGGTTGCATGCCATCATTCTCCATCAATTTGCATAATGAAGTGGCTACCGAACTGAACATTCTGCACGGTTTGTAACTCCCAAAAAGTTCGCCTTTGATCTTGATGGTGCAAACCTTTGTCATTACTGTGGCACTCCGTTTTTCATTCGGTGTTTATTGTACCAGACCATTTTGTGAAGTATAATACATGCACCCCATAGAAGGCTGACCTCTACACTTCCTTGACATTCATTTTCTGTCGCCCTCCTGGTGCACATGGTAACTCATTAGCAGCTAATATTTTCCCTGTCATAAGTGTTCACACGACACTTTCAAATGAGACTTATTTAAGACTGAACTTGCGACCTCTCAGTTAAACGGTTCCGTGTTAGTACACTCGAGATTTGGTCAAGAGAGGGTCCTGTAAGTGACCTTTTTCGAACTTAAGATTCTTCCTTTAAATCTGTGTCTGTCATCTGCGTACCCCGCATATATATTTGTGCTCTTACCACCTCAAAGCGCTCTGCAGAGACACTCCTAAATATCTGTAGGAGGTGATTAACCCCTGTGGCTGATCGTCGATGATGTAGTCACATGTTAACAGACGTTTCCTCCTATTTATGGTCATTACATGCATTGTACAATGGAGGCTTTCACGACAGTATGTCATAATTGCTGATCAATCTTCAAGGTTATACGGCCGTGGTCGGAAGGTCTACATTGGAACTACCAAGAGAAGCGTTAGTATAAGACCGAAATAACATAAAAGTCTTTGCCGACTAGGGAAAGAAGAAAAATCGGTTGTAACAAAGCATGGCCTTCAATCAGGAAATCATGAAGTGAAGTTTTCCGAAACCAAAATTTTAGCTGATATGACTGTTATCCACGACTAGATAGATAAGCCATCGAAATATACAAGCATAGTTAAAATTTTATCACAAAGGAAGTCATGAAACTCAATGATATATGGACAGTGGCTCTGCACAATCGATACATAAATTTTTATTCTTGACAGGCGGCAGTCGATAAGTTTTATCTCTGCTGAAGGCTGTCTCTGCAGATCACTGGGTAAATTGGACGACGCCCGCTTTACTCAGTGTTAAGTCGTTCTCCATCGTCTGACTCGTCGGCCGCCAAGATTCAGCGTAGCCAAGAACACCTCTGAAGATATCCGCCGCAGCACTGGACAAAACGTCAGGATACAAAAAGTTCGACCACGGCCAAACAGCCTAGAAGATTCACCAGCAACCATTACATTCATGTTGAAGTTCAGCAGTGAATCTTTGCGCTAAGTGCTTCGTTTATCTGCACTTCTATGTATTTTGGTAACAATTTTTTTAAAGACTTCCGCTGGGACTGGTGCCAGGCATGACCACACTCAGCGCTGAACTCCCCATTAACTCTTCAGGATACTTGAAAGCATTCCGTTGACTCACCGGCAATAACCCCAAAAAAATGGTTCAAATGGCTCTGAGTACTATGGGACTTAACGTCTGAGGTCATCAGTCCCCTAGAACTTAGAACTACTTAAACCTAACTAACCTAAGGAAACACAAAAATCCATGCCCGAGGCAGGTTTCGAACCTGCGACCGTAGCCGTCGCCCGGCTCCAGACTGTAGCTCCTAGAACCACTCGGCCACTGCGGCCAGCGACCAATAACCCCATACCTCACTACTTGCTTCTCTGTGATAACCATCCCTTACCTGACAACTTGAGCAAAGCTAACCATTTGGCATCCTATTTGTCTGACCTCATCTCCATCCCTGATGACTACAACGTGATTACTCACTTTTCCCTACCATCCACAATCGTACAGATACATCTGTCACACCTCTGGCTCCTAGCTTTCAGTACTTGGGACAACATAACACAAACAGAATTAAATACAACAATTACAGCAACTGACATAAAAGAAGTACACCACAAAAAACGCAACATTTCCCCTGATCATTACTGCATTACTTACTGACACCTCTTGGAACACCTCCTCTCCTTTCTCATCACCCTTGCAACCCTTTACACCACTATTACCTTCACAGGTTACTATCGTCAACAACTTTTCTTCAAACCCCATTAACCTCCTACTGATACCATCTCTAACTGCCCTGTATGTCACATCTAAATGTTTAGCAAAGTCTTCAAATCCATCTTCTCTGATATGGATGCATCAACACTTCAGCCAACACCATCTTCTTCTTGTTAACAAGTGTGGCTTCCATCCCAGTTTCTTCTCTGATGACCAACTCTTGCGCCTCACCCATCTCCTGTTCCATCAACTCAACTCCAATAAATCCGCCGTCTTTGTCTCCCACGATCTAGAAAAAGCCTGCAGCCATGCATGGCATTTCGGACTGCTTGTCATATTCCAGACATATGCACTTCCAATTAATTCAGTTAACTTATTACATCCTTTCTATCCAATTGCCCATCCTTTGACACTATTATCAATACCAACTCCTGTACCTTCGAGGAGTGCCCCAAGGCTCTGATGCCTCTGTCCTCTTTCCTCTCATTTATTTGCTCTACACTGCTTATAAGTGCAAACCACCCCCACCCAGCCACCTTCTTTGGTATGCTGATGACACCTCTTTCCTCATCCTCTTCCCTATACTTCAGAAATCCAAACGATCCTTCCAAATCCATCTCAGTGAGCTTACCTCTTGGTGTAACCAGTGACTCTTCAAGATCAAAGCCTCCAAAACCCAGGCAATAATTATAGGACAAACCACCCGCAGCTTCCGCCTCCACGACTTCTGCCTTCCGATTAACAACCGTCCTGTCCAGTTAACTAATACAGTAAAATATCTTGGAACCCTCAAATGGCAACTAACGTGAGAACCTCAGTTACTAATCATCCAACAGAAAGCTCACAACAGATTAAAACTACTAACACGCCGAACTTGGGCATTACACTTCTCTACTATTCTTCATATTTACAAAACCCCGATCCAACCCATCCTCTGCTATGCAAATGTTGCATGGCTCTCCGTCCCACCAAAGCTCTAGAAGTCTATCAAAATCCTTGAACGCCAATCACTCTGTCTCCTTTTAAATCCATTTATCTTCAACCACGTGGATCCTCTACTATCTCATCAAATTCCCACCTTTCCTCACCCATATCCAAAACCTACATTTGAAACGCACGTTCAGAATATCTGACATGCTAGATATTGCTCTGCACGTTCGGAAAGACTCGCCGACGTGCTTTTTCTGTATTATGACGTCATAAACTCGGCAAGGTCAATGTTAACGTTTGAATGCGTGGTCCGAGTGCCGACGGCCTTAGTCTGTTCGGTGGCAATCAGCGAGTGCTCACCTGCGCGAAGGAGACTGAGGCCAAACCGCAAGGGAAACGAGTGATTGACTGAGGAGAAACCGCGTAGAAAGCGGGTGATGAGGCTCGACTGCCGTTCACTCAGCTTCGCTACGCAGATGCAGTGCTCTTAGGTCTCTCTTATGCCTACTGTTCTGACAAAGGAAACTCCCCATCACACACCGCTCAGATTTAGTGGTAAGAGAACCCAGTGATCAGCCCGTCAAAAACTGAACACAAATCATGCATGAAAACAGGAAGAAGGTGTACTGGACTAAGAAAAAAAAAAGGGAACAGTGAACGGTCCAAGAGAAAAAGTGCAATACAGCGCACCATACTATGCATTGGTTACAGAATATGAGTCATGTGGTAAGAATACGTTAACGTCGCAAGTAAATGTGATGAATAGTGGGAGCAGACGAGGTACTACGAGACGCCTCACGGAAATGAAAACAACAAATAACGTGTGTGAACTATGTTGTAACAAAGGAATTCAGTAGTCAAGACTTCCAAACGGATCGCAGCTTCAAAACGTTAATAATATGTGTTTTGACAGAGCGCAGAGAAACTGTGTGATTGTAAAACTGTTGCGTTCATTTGTTGCAGCTTAAGGGATGAAATGAAATGTGATGCGGCGAGGGTCTGCCGGCGGGTAGACGCGATCGCCTGGTGCAAATCTTTTGAGGTGACGCCACTTCGGCGACTTGCGTGTCGATAAGGATGAAATGATGATGAAGACCGACACAGACACCCAGTCCCTGAGCGGAGAAAATTTCCAACCAGCCGAGAATCGAACCTGGGTCCCCCGGCATGACAAGCCAGTGCGCTGTCCACTCAGCTACGGTGGCGGACTAGCTTAAGGGATAAACCGATATGTTTTCATCATTTCCTTGGGAGTGATCACATTCACATTCATACGAACACCTAATCGAGCAAAGAGGCATATCTCACTCACTCACCAATCGAAGAAAATAGGTGCGTCGATAAGAGATTCCTATCATATGACACACGCACTGTCACCAATGCCGTGTATGACACACCAGATGTGTTTTCCGATGGAGGATTCGGTTGACTTGTCGCCTTGTCATCAAACGTTTGCGGTTCCCATATGAAGGCCACTTCATTTCGGCTGCTAATAGTGTAGTTGTGCAGAACCAACTGACATTATCGGTCCCTACCTTACACCTCGCTGTTGCTAACGGACGTTACACCACGACAGAGCACAGATTTGAATAAATAAAACAGCGGAAAAAAGGCATGACGGAGGTCTGAATACGGCTCGCCAGCTTCGGAGTCCAACACCTGAACCACTTGACCACGACATCACTGGTCTACCCAGCTTCATGCACTTCTTGTTTTTGGACCGTTCACTGTTCCTATTTTGCTTTTTTCCACAGTCCACTACACTTTCTTCCTGTTTTGATGCTTGATATGTGTTCGGATTTTGACGGGCTGTCCACTTAGCCTTCTTACCACTAAACCTGAAGGGGGATGCGATGGAAAGTTTCCCTTGTAAGTGTAGCTCGTTGTTGCCCTATGTGTGTGCATCGTGAGTCTTTCATGTCGAATGCTGTAATTAACAAAACTACAGCTTAATATATGTTTATACCTTAGAAACTGTTAAGCACTGAGGATAACGGATATCTAATAGTTACAGATTCCGTTTTCGTTTCTTTCAGCTAAGGCTTTAGGACTACCAAACGAGTTTCTTCACTCAACCAAGAAGAAGATGGGTGGGGGCTGTTTCCAGGTAAGTCCTTCAAGTTTGATTTCACAAGTAGTAACTGAAAACACATTGAATGAATAACACCATCGGCATAATCACTTTTTTAATTCTTTCTTATTAATGGCAATCAGTTTTGAACTGACTAGCTGATCATCTTCAGGTATAAGTTGGAGAAAGGAAAAGTGGCGTGCAATAATATAAAAACTACTTAAATGTAATACAATAAATAATACCAACAATGGTACAATAAATAACATTAAAAATCATGAACTTATTGATACCTAGGGCTGCAAGGAGCAACAGCGTTAAGACTGTAACGTAAAACTACGTAAAAATTACAGGGAATGTTGTGAGAATGGTTGCATAGTCAGTTACTAAACATGCACACTACAGTCGCCAGATCAATGATAATGTGCAAAGAAAATGTAGAAAAACAATGACACAGTAAATTTTGTAAGACAGAAATTTCGAAATTAACAAAATGCTGAACTCAAACGTTGCTTTGTAAAACTCAGGAGAATTACCCCAATTACATCCTTGTACCACTGAAAAGATAAATTAAATTAGTATTAGTGTCAGTGATGTTGAAAATCAATTGAAATCATTAAAAATGAACAATGCTCGAGGGCTCAGTGGTATTTCTATCAGTCTGTATACTGACTTTTACTCTTTTAACTATAATATATCGTATATCCTTCACACAATATAGACCGTACCCGTAAGTTGAAAGGAAGCACAGGTCACACCCAGCTACAAGAATGGTAGCAGAAGTGATCCACATAACTATCGCCCAATAGCTTTGAAATCAATTTCTTGTAGAATCTTACAACATATTCTCAGCTCAAACGTAATGAGGTCTCATCCACGCCAACCAGTATGTGAAACCCAACGCGCGTGTTTCTCACATGACATACTGAAAGCTTTGGATCAAGCCTGTCAGACAGAGGCGGTATTTCTCGATATCCGAAAATCATTTGACTCTGTACCACATCCACGCTTATTATCAAAAGTGCGATCATACGGGATATCAAGTGAAATTTGTGACTGGATTGAGGACCTTTTGGGTGTGGAGGACGCAGTATGATATCTCGGATGGAGAGCCGTCGACAGATGTAGAAGTAACTTCGGCTGTGCTCCATGGAGGTGTTTTGGGACCCTTGATGTTCATGTTGTATATTAATGACCTTGAAAACAGTACTAATAGTAACCTCAAACGTTTCGCAGATGATGCAGTTATCTGCTATCAAGTAATGTCTGAAAGACGCTGCACAAATATTCAGCCAAATCAAATACTGCCAACTTGCTTTAAATGTTCAGAAACATAAAAGTGGACCATTCACAAAACGGTAAAACGTGGTATCCTATGACTACAATATCAATGAGTCAATAATGGTATCGCCCGCATCTCGTGGTCGTGCGGTAGCGTTCTCGCTTCCCACGCCCGGGTTCCCGGGTTCGATTCCCGGCGGGGTCAGGAATTTTCTCTGCCTCGTGATGGCTGGGTGTTGTGTGATGTCCTTAGGTTAGTTAGGTTTAAGTAGTTCTAAGTTCTAGGGGACTGATGACCTAAGATGTTAAGTCCCATAGTGCTCAGAGCTATTTTGAGCCAATAATGGTATCGGTTATGTAGTACAAATACCTGGGGGTAACACTTTAAAGGGGTATGAAATGGAATGAGCACATAGGCTCAGTTGTAGGTAAAGCAGGTGGTAAACTTCGGTTTATTGGTAGAATACTGGGGAAATACAATCAGTCTACAGAGAAGATTGCTTACAAATCATTCATGCGATCTGTCAATAGAATATTACTCAAGTTGAAACTGAGTCTTTAACTTTTTTTTAATTTTTACTAAGCCCTAACCAACAGAATTTTCCCTGACAAAGGCAACTCATAATTAACCAATTCGTTTATTACCCACAATATACAAGCCCAATACAATCTGATTGCTATACATTGACAACGTGACTTCCAATAATTAACATAAAAGAATAGCCCTGAATTGCAAGAAATACTAACAGTAACACAAATCCAGAAAATATGAAATTAAAGAAATGTAGAACTACCTCCAGCTCTGTTAATTGCCTAAACTCATTTCAGTCACGAATCCCGATAGTGGAAATCCCATTCTTTTTCACAAGTCACTTACCTCACAGAAAATTTTCGTAACACTAACTACAGCAATTACAGCTGTGATTTTGAACCGGCCGTTGTGGCTGAGCGGTTCTAGGCGCTTCAGTCGTGAACCGCGCTGCTGCTGCGGTCGCGGGTTCGAATCCTGCCTCGGGCATGGATGTGTGTGTTAGGTTAGTCAGGTTTAAGTAGTTCTAAGTTCTAGGGGACTGATGACCTCAGATGTTAAGTCCCATAGCGCTCAGAGCCATTTGAACCATTTTTTGAATTACAGCAAGTAGCAACAACAGCCAACTAAATAAAAGGATTCTAACTACTATAGACTGTAACTACTAGGAGGCCTACGGTTAGCAAAAAAAAAAAAACTTTTGTTGAAGAGCAAACAATGTATTTAGAAAATTTTACCTTATTCATGCGACATCCAGTTCCACCTTTCCTTGCATCTTTCCTTATAAGAAATTTCATCTCACTTTACATTGCGTGTCCTACCAACACAGAGTTTCCACTAAGAAAAAACATGTCCATACACTTCTCTATCCACTCGCTTACTGCTAGTCCAACCACAGAATCTCTTGCCCAAGGTGCAGAGCGCTGTCAGCGATATTAACACAGTCTATAGCACTGCCAACATACAAACAGTCTACTTACAAAGTGTGTGGCAATTCTACGAAATAGGATTAACGGGGGAAATGATACAAAGCAAGGCAGCACGAATGGTCACAGGTTTGTTCGATCCGTGGGAGACCGTCGCAGAGATGTTGAAGAAACTGAACTGGCACTCTTTAAGAGAGAGACGTAAGCTATACCGAGAAAGCCTACCTACAAAGTTTCAAGTCTCGGCTTTAAATGGTGAGCCTAATAATATACTACAGCCATTATATATCATTGCCGTCGGGATCATGAGGACAAGATTAGTTTAATTTCAACATTCTTAAAGTAATTTAAACAGCATTCTTCCCAAGCTCTCTCCATAAAAGAATGGAACAGGAAAAAAAACTGTAATAATTTGGTACGATGGTAAGTAGTCCCTGCCATGCACTTGAAAATGATTAGAGAGTATGGATGTAAAACACAGGGCCATTTTTCCAAGAATAAATTCTTAACAGGAGTTGAGTTTGGATTTCGTAAATGCCTCTCTGCTGGGAAGGCAATGTAAGATCTGATTAACTCAGTTCTACGAGGGCGTGCTACTATCGAATTTTTTATGTGAAACCTCTCAGGCTTTTTAAATAAAATACTTGCTATTAACATTCCACGTCTTCATTCTTCATGTCTACATATTAGCACCCCTCTGCCGGTAGAGGGCTCCGAAGTGTATCGAGTAACATGGCTGTGTGTAACGTAACTATGTCGGTGTGAGAGAAATGCGCGCTATAATCGAGTATCAAATTCCAAGAGTTCGTCCCCACATCGAGCACCCTCCCCTTCAGCATAACAATGCGAGACCACACACATCAGCTGCGTTATCTGCAACATCGTGCATCCTCAATACAACACCGACTTGGCTCCATCTGATTTTGATCTGTTTCCAAATCGTAAAGAACACGTTCGAGCACTAACTTTGACAGGGATGAAGCGCTGAAGGAGACGTTGTCGCTCCGTGAACAAAGTCTAACTTTCTGCAGTGATAGTGTCAACAAACTGATCTCTTGTTTGGTATCAACGGTGGTTATGTTGAGAAATATGCAGACATTAAGAATAAAGATGTGGAATCTTGATAAGGTTGGTTTTATTTAAAAATCATTAAGAGTTTTTATATTAAAAAACTTGGGAACCAATAAGTTCCAGTACGTCCTCCTAGTGGAATGAAACAACAAAAATTATCCTGTTGCCTTTTTGTGTCATCTTGCCAAGGTCTTACGCTTTATATATCATAACGTACTGCTTGGGAAACTGAAATGGTATATCTTTAAAAGTCTTCCTCTGGCATGTCTGGAACCATATCTAAACAACAGAAAATTGAGTAACATTAACAAATGATACAACAACAAAGAAATTAAATTCAGAGTGAGAAACCTTAGAAATGATGTGTCACAAGGTTTAGTATTGTTGATGGTCTACATAAATGATTAACTTGGGACATTCGAGGACGCCTGTCAAACTACGAGTATAATGTATGATGATGACACGAGTGTATCGATAAAGGATCGATGGTGAGTGTTCATCGGAACTGAGGGTATCATCTGGAATGCTCCAGGAAATTGTGGTAGGTCCGCTGTTGTTTTCTATCTACATAAATAATCTTTTGGGTAGGGTGGATAGCAATGTGCGGCTGTTTGCTGATGATGCAGTGGTGTACGGGAAGGTGTCGTCGTTGAGTGACTGTAGGAGGATACAAGATGCCTTGGACAGGATTTGTGATTAGTGTAAAGAATGGCAGCTAACTCTAAATATAGATAAATGTAAATTAATGCAGATGAATAGGAAAAAGAATCCCGTAATGTTTGAATACTCCATTAGTAGTGTAGCGCTTGACACAGTCATGTCGATTAAATATTTGTGTGTAACATTGCAGGGCGATATGAAGTGGGACAAGCATGGAATGGCAGTTGTGGGGAAGGCGGATAGTCGTCTTCGGTTCATTGGTAGAATTTTGGGAAGATGTGGTTCATCTGTAAAGGAGAGCGCTTATAAAACACTAATACGACCTATTCTTGAGTACTGCTCGAGCTTTTGGGATCCCTATCAGGTCGGACTGAGGGAGGACATAGAAGCAATTCAGAGGCGGGCTGCTAGATTTGTTACTGGTAGGTTTGATCATCACGCGAGTGTTACGGAAATGTTTCAGGAACTCGGGTGGGAGTCTGTAGAGGAAAGGAGGCATTCTTTTCGTGAATCGCTACTGAGGAAATTTAGAGAACCAGCATTTGCGATTGACTGTAGTACAATTTTACTGACGCCAACTTACATTTCGCGGAAAGACCACAAAGATAAGATAAGAGAGATTAGGGCTCGTACAGAGGCATATACGCAGTTATTTTTCCCTCGTTCTGTTTGGGAGTGGAACAGGGAGAGAAGATGCTAGTTGTGGTACGAGGTACCCTCCGCCACGTACAGTATGGTGGATTGCGGAGTATGTATGTAGATGTAGAGGTGAAACACATCAATTCCAGAAACAACCAGGAGAACGATGGAAGAGGCTTATAACAGATTCCTAGCTAACACCTTAATCTTAATCTTGTAGAGCCTCATATTAAGAAATTCTACAGAAATAAAATTGACTTATTGGCACCAAAAATATAGATTACTTGGCACCTAAAATATAGATTACTGGGCATACAACGGATGAAGCACCATGTGTGAAGTTTCTGTGCATACAAGTGGATAGTACACTGAAGTGGCGCCAGCATGTGGATAAATTAACCGAGTAGCTCAGTGTCAACCGATTTGTACTCAGAATCTCTCTCACTGTGTTCACCTTCAGTTCTGTCCTATGAGCCGCGCGGGATTAGCCGAGCGGTCTGGAGCGCTGCAGTCATGGACTGTGCGGCTGGTCCCGGCGGAGGTTCGAGTCCTCCGTCGGGCATGGGTGTGTGTGTTTGTGCTGAGGATAATTTAGGTTAAGTAGTGTGTAAGCTTAGGGACTGATAACCTTAGCAATTAAGTCCCATAAGATTTCACACACATTTGAACAACATCTGTTCTATGGCACTGTCTTCTGGGCATTGTAGCTAGGGCGAAAAAGTATTTATTTTACAAAAGTGTACAAATGTGAGTATTGTGTACCGTATAAGTGATAAACAAAATCTTGCAGATGCCGTTTCAGACACCTATCGATTCTTACACTTAGGGGCATTACTTGTGCTCCCTAATGATGACCACAAGATTGATTTAGGATGAATTCAGCATTCACAGCCACAATACTAGATGTAGAAATAATTTCCATATAGATTCCAGAGTGGAGTTTTGCATTCTGCTACAAAAATCTGTAACAGGTTGCCAGTGAACATCTAAATCCCAAAATATTTTTTAAAAAAGTAAAAGAATACCTAGTTAGCCATTCCTTCCATAGTTTACCAGAATGCCTGGACTTGAGAATGTAAATTCCAAATAACTCCAATATTTTTGCATTGGATAGATTCTGACTTCGCCAGTATGTAGACAGCTAACGCTAGTCTGTGTAAAGTTAAATAAATGTTTTGATAGAAGTATCAAATGGAGACACCAGCTGGGTAGTGTAGGAAATTTGTGGTAAGGTCTTATGGGACCAAACTGCTGAGGTCATCGGTCCTTAGGCTTACACACTATTTAATATAACTTAAACTAACTTACGCTAAGGACGACACACACACCCATGCCCGAGGGAGGACTCGAACCTCCGACGGGGGTAGCCGCACGGACCGTGACAAGACGTCTTAGACCGCGCGGCTACCCCGTACGGCTAGTAGTATAGCAGGAGGAGCAGTAGATACAGTATTTTCCAAGTAAATTGATGTATACGTACATATACACTGTCCAGTTACTCCAGTGTGACAACCTATCAGAAGGCTGAATAGTCACCCTTTGCAGTACGGGCCTCTGTGAGACGCGCAGGAAGAGAGATAATGACAACCTGGAAAGTACCGTCAGGGCTGTGGACCCATGCCGACTCCAATGCCGTGGCCAACTGCGCTAGATTTCTCGGTTGAGGATCCATGGTGCGAACAGCCCGATCTACATAGTCCCACATATTCTCTGTTGGGTTTCATTGCATTGTCCTGCTGATACATACCATATTAACCAGGAGAAAACAAGCTGCATGTAGGGTCCCACAGATTCTCTGTTGGGTTTCATTGCATTGTCCTGCTGATACATACCATAGTAACCAGGAGAAAACAAGCTGCATGTTGGGTCCCACAGATTCTCTGTTGGGTTTCATTGCATTGTCCTGCTGATACATACCATAGTAACCAGGAGAAAACAAGCTGCATGTTGGGTCCCACAGATTCTTGTGAATTGGCAGGAGCCAATTCACGGGGTTTGGAGGAAGCCGAAAGGCACGCGTTTAAGCTCACGCAAACTGGCGTGAGGTCTGGAACAGTTAAAGGAGTTGAGTCTAGTAAATAAAGTACGTAGTTGCTTGAATATTTAACTTTAATCCATAATTGGTGTACATCGCTCTTGACGGTACATGATTTATAATCTCAATATAAACTGGTAATGGCGCCTTGCTAGGTCGTAGCAAATGACGTAGCTGAAGGCTATGCTAACTATCGTCGCGGCAAATGAGAGCGTATTTGTCAGTGTAGCATCGCTAGCAAAGTCGGCTGTACAACTGGGGCGAGTGCTAGGACGTCTCTCTAGACCTGCCGTGTGGCGGCGCTCGGTCTGCAATCACTGACAGTGGTGACACGCGGGTGCGTCGTATACTAGCGGACCGCGGCCGATTTAAAAACTACCACCTAGCAAGTGTGGTGTCTGGCGGTGACACCACAATTCTCTGTTGGGTTTCATTGCATTGCCCTGCTGATACATGCCATAGTGCCCAGGAGAAAACAAACTGCATGTAGGGGTCGACGTGTCTCCAAGGATAGATGTATACTTATCTTGATCCTTGTGCTGCCATATTAACGAGATCACCGAGGGAATGCCATGAAAACATCTTAATGCCATAACGTTGCCTCCTCCAAGCAAGACAGGTGCAGGATGCTTGCTTTAAGACGTTTCACGCTGTACATGCCAGTGACCATCTGGCCGATGGAGCATGAAACGTGATTCGTCTGAGAAGACCACCTGTCGCCACTCAGTGCAAATTCCAGCTTTCATCGCTGATGGTGAGAAGCCACCAGCATGAATGCATGAACCGGGCTCCTGCTGTGGAAGCAGATACACAGGAACATTCGCTTGACGGTCGTTAAGGAAGCGCTATTGGTAGACCGATGGTTCATCTAGATGGTCAGTTGCTCAACAGTTACACGTCTATTCGCCTGTGCACATCCCCGCAGGCTTTGTTCACGCCTGTATTCTACACCCTATGGGACACAACAGTTGCCTCGGCGCCAGTTTCAGATAGCATCATTTTTCCATGCATGGTATACGAGGGTCACTCCAAAAGAAATGCACACTATTTTTGTAAAAATACAGTTTTCATTCTGCATGTGTGAAAGCTTTACAGTGTGTAGATACATCCTTCCCGCTTGTTTTCAAAATTAGTTCCCGTGAGTGGCGCCGTCACAGCATGTGTTCAAGATGGCTGCTACACTTGACGTTCGTCAGAAGCAAAGTGCTGTCATAGAATTCCTGTGCTGTGAAAACGAGATAGTGGGAAACATCCACAAGAGGCTGTAAAAGGTATATGGAGATGCTGCTGTCGATCGCAGTACTGATAGTCGGTGGGCAAGAAGGTTACGTAATGAAAGCGGGCATGGCAGTATTGAGGATTGTCCTCGCAGTGGCAGGCCTCGTACTGCACACACTCCAGACAATGTGCAGAGAGTTAACGAATTGGTGGCTGCTGACAGAAGCATCACAGTGAACGAATTGTCACGCTACATAGGGATAGGGGAGGGAAGTGTTTGCAGAATACTGAAAGTGTTGGCGTTAAGAAAGGTTCGTGCAAGGTGGGTTCCTAGGATGTTGACAGTGTCTCACAAAGAAACAAGAAAAACGGTATGCAGCGAACTTTTGGAACAATACTAGAATGGTGGAGATGAATTTCTTGGAAGAATTGTGGCAGGTGATGAAACATGGCTCCATCATTTTTCACCAGAGACGAAGAGGCAATCAATGGAGTGGCATCATGCAAATTCACCCAAGAAAAGGAAATTCTAAACCACATCTTATGATGGAAAAGTTATGGCTACGATTTTTTTCGATTCCGAAGGACGCTTGCTTGTGGACATCGTGCCAAGTGGAACTACCATAAATTCTGATGCATAAGTGACGACACTGAAGAAACTTCAAGTTCGACTGAGTCGTGTTCTACCACATCGGCAAAAGCAGGATGTTTTGCTGTTGCACGACAATGCACGGCCACATGTCAGTCAAAAAACCACGGAAGTGATCACAAAACTCTGATGGACAACACTGAAACACCCACCATACAGTCCTGACCTGGCTCCAAGTGACTATCATCTCTTTGGGAAACTGAAAGACTCTCTTCGTGGAAAAAGGTCTGAAGATGATGACTCCCTTGTGCACGCTGCTAAACAGTGGTTCCAACAGGTTGGTCCAGAATTTTACCTTGCGGGTATACAGGCGCTGGTTCCAAAATGGCGTAAGGCAGTTGAGAGGGATGGAAATTATGTGGAGAAATGAAAATGTTGTTCCTAAAGGATGTATCTAAAGACTGCAAAACTTTCAAACATGTAGAATAAAAGAAGGATATTTTTAAAAAAAATAGTGTGCATTTCTTTTGGAGTGACCCTCGTAATGTAACCACAGTGACATGCAAACAGTTTACAAACTTAGCCGTTTGGGAAATGCTTCCACCTCTGGTCTGAAAGGTATGATCATGCCCTTTTGGGAATCAGATAAATAGCTCAATTTCCACAACACAACGACGTCTGGACCGTTTTCTGCGTTCCCCAGACACTCTTTATTCTCCACTGTTAGTGCTGCCACATGCCGTCTGTGAGTACTTATTGCACGTAAACGTTGAACCTGAGCGATATCACATTATGTGACTGGATCGTGTATAAACTAGTCTAGAAGTAATTAGCAGAATTATCAGTTCGTTGTAGATTAGCGCTAGTCATAATTTGTTTTAATATACTTTGCAGATGTAACCAGCTCTGGTTACTTCTGCTTATTAATGACTAACCTTATTCGTTCCTCATTCCTCAAGGCTCTCCTTCATGATGAGATTAATGCAACACGATGTATGAAAAAATTCTTGCCATATTATCCAGAATTTTTTGAGGAATGTCGTGATAAAGGCAACGCTTTAACTGCCACAAAATAATACGGAAAGCGGCTATCATCCCAGTCGTACGTTAATAGAGCTGGGGATGGAATATAACAGCCTGTATGTGTTGTCCAGTACTTGACTGCTTACGCTTGAAATATGAGGGCAAATTATCTCGCTCTGTCTGTCTGTCTGTGTGTG
Organism: Schistocerca cancellata; assembly: GCF_023864275.1. Classification (NCBI taxonomy): domain Eukaryota; kingdom Metazoa; phylum Arthropoda; class Insecta; order Orthoptera; family Acrididae; genus Schistocerca; species Schistocerca cancellata. Next base: position 713,605,427 of record NC_064628.1, read on the forward strand.
TGTGTGTGTGTGTGTGAGAGAGAGAGAGAGAGAGAGAGAGAGAGAGGCGTAGTGTTTAACGTCGCTGGCTGGCGTACTGCGGGAGCCGGTTCAGACCGGACCACTAGCATTTATTTGTTTCTTGGTGTTTATCGTTTGTGCAAGATTGTCGAAGTGTATTGCGTTTGTAATGTTAGTATATTCTGGTATATTCAGTTTTGTAGAAATCGCTGTACTCTTCGTCCGGGAGGACAGTTTCGTTCTGGCTGTAGGTTGATGCCAACAATAAACGTGCTTTTGGGAGCAACAAGGAGACCACACTGCAGTCGGATATTTGTTAGGTATGTGAAGTTCAGAACTCAAATAGAATCCAAAACAGTTGAATGTAACTTTCAAAAATCTCAAGAAAATCAACCTTGAAGCTTTCCGAGCAACTTTAATTTATCAGCATTAAGGCGATTTTTTCTTTCAGTACGCACTCCATGAGTTACTCGGTAGCACCCAGGGAATGGTTATCAGGTAATCAATGGGTCACTGGTTCGAATCTGGCTATGGCTTTCTTTGTTTCATTTTTTTCGTTCAGCTCGAATAACTACAAATTTAAATATAAAATGCATTAAATATATGTTGATGAACACATAGATAATCATCATTCTTTTAGAAAATTGAGCGTCTTGTTTCGAATTACATATCACACAGAAAATTCCAATTATTGTTGTAAATGTAAAAACCCAATTATCGATGTTTCACAAAAGATTGTTAATAAGTTTCTATTTTTTTATTTAAACAATATTTTATAAAATCTCGATAATTGACAATACATATTTAATTGGAAACAAAGAAATGTGTATTTCTCATGAAAGATGACGATTGGATACGTATTTGACGAATTTTACACCTTTCCTCTCTTTTTATACTATTCCTCCCAGAAGAGCAGATATCGACCACATTAAATAATCTAACGCGATACTAACACAACAAATGTCATCATACGTAACTTTTGTATGTTTTACCATTGTTCCTCGATTTTTCGATTCTAGCACGCTTGTTATCCAGTAAATCATTACAGTTCGGACGATTCCGTAACAGAGCAAAACGTCTGGCAATCATTCCCCAGTCCACTCCTTTTGTAACGGACATACACATTTCGTTTAGCACATTCCAAAATATTTTTCCGTCTTCTTGACGATGCATCCCGTGGTGACTTTCCTCGTGGAAAGTAGGATCAAAGTGTAAGCAGTGCACAGCCCGAAACCAAACACCTGTAAATGAAAAACTTTACATAATCTTATACCATTCGTTTGTATCCTAATTCTCAATTCTCTTTCTTTTCTTCCATAGTTGAACAGTCAGTGGGTCTGACTGCTAGGCGGTGGTCCCAGGGTCAGTTCTGTGTTATGACAGGGACGCTCCCTCGCCGAGAGGACTGGAAGAGAATATGTTCAGAGTCGTTAAGCTAGTTTAAAAGCCACTTAAAAGAGAAATACTTGCTCCAAAGTCCTGAAAAGCTGACAAAGGCTGACAAAGCGGTGTGTTGACCCAATACCCCTCTGCACTGTGTCCAAATGACGCCATCCACAGATGATGATACAGTGGCCGATCCTATGATTCAAATCGGGAATTACTTTTATTCCTCTTGGGTCATAGATGTGAGTTCATATTTTTGTCTGAATGTGAAAAATGGATGCAATTACGAATCAACACTTCCTTACTTCAGTGAACTTCTATTCCTTTGCAGTAAGACAGTCTCTCATACTCGTGTTTCTCTACGTTATGGTGCGATGAATCTGTTGTCTTAAAGCGCTATTAAACTCTTTAGTCATTCTATAAAATGCTGTGAATTCCAATTAAGTCTGTTGCAGCCCCATCACTACTAAAAATAGTCTGCAGTTTTCGTTTTTCTCCTTGTATAGAGTCTCCTTCACTTTTGTATTCGTCTGTAAAATAATAGCCGGCCGAAGTGGCCGTGCGGTTAAAGGCGCTGCAGTCTGGAACCGCAAGACCGCTACGGTCGCAGGTTCGAATCCTGCCTCGGGCATGGATGTTTGTGATGTCCTTAGGTTAGTTAGGTTTAACTAGTTCTACGTTCTAGGGGACTAATGACCTCAGCAGTTGAGTCCCATAGTGCTCAGAGCCATTTGAACCATTTTTTTGGAAAATAATACTGCCGTATCCACCACAAAACTTGAATCCGTACTTGAAATCCCGAGTGTAACAAGCAGTACTCCCCATTCTCCAAGCCCACATTCATGAAATGCTGCTTTCGCCTTTTCAGAACAATATCGTGTGCGGAACTGCTTTTCCATCCATCCGGTATACAATCCGCCACCTACCAATATCCGTCTCCACAGCGTAGCATCGAGTTCCGAACTGCGTTGCCATCCAGTCAACGAGTCAGATCACCTGCCAGTTTCCGTCTCTACAGAGTACTTTCATGTGGAGAACGACGTTGACATCCTATTGGCAATCAGACAGCGATTCATATCACCATCAGTTTCCGTCTGTATAGAGAGGCGCCGTGTGCGGAATTGCGATGAATCCAGTCGGTAACTAGTCAGCGGTTTAGACCAACTACCAGTTCAAGTTCGTTTTTAGTACCCCCGTGTGTGAATGGTCTACGGTTAGCAACTTTCTGAGTCGTAAAGCATACTACGTTTCGTCTTTCGCCTGCTAGCCAAAGCCGCATGTCATCAATCTTGAGGCAGATACTGTGATAATCTCAACCCACAGGAAAAATAATTATCAAAATCTGAACTGTGAAGTCATCCAAAATTCTAGTTGGAAAACCATACTCTTTGTTATACTTCTCAATTGGTCACGTTCCCACTTTGTTTATGAACTGAAAACTCTAATATTCACGAGAAAATGGTCTGAAATTAACCTGAACCGACAAAATTGTATATACAGGGTGTTACAAAAAGGTACGGCCAAACTTTCAGGAAACATTCCTCACACACAAAGAAAGAAAATATGTTATGCGGTCATGTGTCCGGAAACGCTTACTTTCCGTGTTAGAGCTCATTTTATTACTTCTCTTCAAATCACATTAATCATGGAATGGAAACACACAGAAACAGATCGTACCAGCGTGACTTAAAACACTTTGTTGCAGGAAATGTTCAAAATGTCCTCCGTTAGCGAGGATACATGCATCCACCCTCCGTCGCATGGAATCCCTGATGCGCTGATGCAGCCCTGGAGAATGGCGTATTGTATCACAGCCGTCCACAATACGAGCACGAAGAGTCTCTACATTTGGTACCTGGGTTGCGTAGACAAGAGCTTTCAAATGCCCCCATAAATAAAGTCAAGAGGGTTGAGGCCAGGAGAGCGTGGAGGCCATGCAATTGGTCCGCCTCTACCGATCCATCGGTCACCGAATCTGTTGTTGAGAAGCGTACGAACACTTCGACTGAAATGTGCAGGAGCTCCATCGTGCATGAACCACATGTTGTGTCGTACTTGTAAAGGCACATGTTCTAGCAGAACAGGTAGAGTATCCCGTATGAAATCATGATAACGCGCTCCATTGAGCGTAGGTGGAAGAACATGGGGTCCAATCAAGACATCACCAACAATGCCTGCCCAAACGTTCACAGAAAATCTGTGGTGATGACGTGATTGCACAATTGCGTGCGGATTCTCGTCAGCCCACACGTGTTGATTGTGAAAATTTACAATCTGATCACGTTGCAATGAAGCCTCATCCGTAAAGAGAACATTTGCACTGATATGAGGATTGACACATTGTTGGATGAACCATTCGCAGAAGTGTACCCGTGGAGGCCAGTCAGCTGCTGATAGTACCTGCACACGCTGTACATGGTGCGGAAACAACTGGTTCTCCTGTAGTACTCTCCATACAGTGACGTAGTCAACGTTACCTTGTACAGCAGCAACTTCTCTGACGCTGACATTAGGGTTATCGTCAACTGCACGAAGAATTGCCTCGTCCATTGCAGGTGTCCTGGTCGTTCTAGGTCTTCCCCAGTCGCGAGTCATAGGCTGGAATGTTCCGTGCTCCCTAAGACGCCGATCAATTGCTTCGAACGTCTTCCTGTCGGGAAACCTTCGTTCTGGAAATCTGTCTCGATACAAACGTACCGCGCCACGGCTATTGCTCCGTGCTAATCCATGCATCAAACGGGCATCTGCCAACTCCGCATCTGTAAACATTGCAATAACTGCAAAACCACGTTCGTGATGAACACTAACCTGTTGATGCTACGTACTGATGTGCATGATGCTAGTACTGTAGAGCAATGAGTCGCATGTCAACATTACCTTCCTTCAATTGGGCCAACTGGCGGTGAATCGAGGAAGTACAGTACATACTGACAAAACTAAAATGAGCTCTAACATGGAAATTAAGCGTTTCCGGACACATGTCCACATAACATCTTTTCTTTATTTGCGTGTGAGGAATGTTTCCTGAAAGTTTGGCCGTACCTTTTTGTAACACCCTATATATTCTCTGAAACTTCAAACACTTCTAAGACAATATCTGAAAGGAATTAGAAAAAGTGACAAAATTTCGTGAATCACACACAATACTGTTAATAATTGCATGAATAGTGGTGGGGGGAGGGGGGGTTCACCATACATCTACCCACTTTTGAGTATAACCAGTGTCTCTTAATACTACGACTCGTAGCAATACAATATCGAAAACTTTTATTACTGGATAAACAGTCCCTACGTTATTTGACAGCTGACATTTATAATTCACGCTCACGTCAGAAAATGCACCAATACGGGAATAGCAGCTTTTACGTTATTGGTCAGAACGCGAGCAATTATGGCGGTTGCCATAATTTTCGCGCGACGCCATATTTCACGACAAAATACTCTTATTAGTCACTGTCATATATCTAGTCTCATAACAATACATAAAACTACATAAAATAACTACAATAACTTTGACATGCAAGGAGAATTAGTTCTAATGAGAGGAAGAAGTTTATATTTACTGGTGTTTCAACAATGACTACCAGGCAACTTTTAATTCACTGATCGTAATTTTATTTTCGTTAGCAGAAAGCAAACATAAACTAAACAAAGAATTTATTTGAATAGAGTCTGTAATTCTTATACTTTTAATAGAGAAAGAAAGTTTCTAGGTCAGGGGATAGCGTTCGGCGAAATCTCTTAACTTTTTGTTGCATACGAAGCGTTGCGTTGGACAGCACGATGTCGGCGGGTTACGATGATGAGAGCAGGATACAGGTAGTTCTGCTGGTTAATCTTCTCCGGCGAAACGCAAATAAAGTTCCGGCACAGCTGTATCATTAACCCAGTGGTGATTAACAAATCACACAACGCCAGTATACGACCGTTGTTGACATGTCCTCTCTTTCAAAGTACATTACGTAGACATCGCTCGTTTTTACACTTTATGCACTGTCCGTATAATTACACAGTTCGTCACACTCATATAGTCTTAGCCACAAATATACAGTTCATAGAATTGTTCTTGTGTGTGAAGCACACCGTAAACAGTGTCCACTCTGTTCTCGCATTTCAAACTTCGACAACGTCACTGAAAGTCATTTATATTGCACAGTTAATTAAAGTCTTCACTTTCACGGCTTGATAGAATGTAATAGACAACAGTTCCACCACCCAAAACCAATGCCAGCAAAGTTCATTCGCATAAAAGCACTGTTCGTGTCGGCCACAACAAAGTATTGTTAGCGACACTTTCACACTCCGGTTTATTTGCTCTTAAAGTTCGCTGGCGATGGCAATACATACTGCAGTGGTAAAGAGAATTAACAATCTGATAGTTCGGTATCACTGTCCACAGAACTGCGTATGCTTTTCATAAAAAACAGTACTATTTTTCCGCGCAGACACACCATCCACCATCCCCTCTACTACACAACAACCTTTCGACTATCGATAACACTACCGCTGTCCCATGTCTATAGATGTTATATCGTTATCGTAAATTACATAAATCTTTATAAATGTTATTGACTGCATTTTTCATGATTAATAATATTCCAAAAGAGAACTTTACAAATTTTACCACAGGTACAAGGCAAGAAACATATTTATCCATTGGCAAATGAAATAATCACAATTACATCTTTACATTTAAAAACCACAGTAGAATGTTGCATAATCACAATTAGAAATGCCCATATGAACAAAAGAAAAAGAATAGAAATCTAAAGAAAATCACGAAAAGAAATGCTATATGTGTAATTAGCAATGCCTTCACAATTTCAAGGGTAAACATAACACCCAGTTTTCAGCCTATTTAGGAACGTTTCAGAAGTGTATTATGATTTGAAGATTATTTTGAAGACGAATGGCAGTTTATTATTGTTATTTCAGCAGCGTCCGACCCCTGATAGGATGACGGTTTTTGTTGCTGCAGCCGTCCGAGAGCGACGCCATCCTTGTTGCAATGATGGCGGCGAGGCACGCTGCCACGCAGTTCTTGCGTGAGGACAGACTGGATCGTAGCCTAAGCAGCGTCAGGAAGAACCGGCACGGCGACGACCTGGACGTCGACTGCGCTGCACTACAGAAGATTATCGCCTATACCTCTCGAGAGGCACACACCTGCGTCGAGAAGGCCGCCAAGATCTGCCTCATCCAACTGCGCGTGCTACCGACCGACAGTGAACACCGTCTGCGGGGGGACGCTCTCCGCAAGGTGAGTGGGTTGACAATTCTAGTTTCTGAGACTTACACTAATGGCAAATTTTAAAAGAAATACGTTGCGAGGCAGCTCTTGTATTCATGTAAGCACAGCGCACAAAAAAAAGTCACCAGGAAGAAATGTCACGCTATTACTGCCTCTAGTCTTGATAATGGCTATCGTATGACAGCGAAACTTGGTAGACGTTCTAATGTGCTAATGCAGACCGGTTCGCACTGGAAAAAAAATTAGTTCCAATTATGGCAGGAATTGAGACACTTAAAGTAGTAAAGGAGTTTTGCTATTTGGGGAGCAAAATAACTGATGATGGTCGAAGTAAAGAGGATATAAAATGTAGACTGGCAATGGCAAGGAAAGCGTATCTGAAGAAGAGAAATTTGTTAACATCGAGTATAGATTTAAGTGTCAGAAAGTCGTTTCTGAAAGTATTTGTATGGAGTGTAGCCATGTATGGAAGTGAAACATGGACGATAAATAGTCTGGACAAGAAGAGAATAGAAGCTTTCGAAATGTGGTGCTACAGAAGAATGCTGAAGATTAGATGGGTAGATCACGTAACTAATGAGGATGTATTGAATAGAATTGGGGAGAAGAGGAATTTGTGGCACAACTTGACAAGAAGAAGGGACCGGTTGGTAGGAGATGTTCTGAGGCATCAAGGGATCACAAATTTAGCATTAGAGGGCAGCGTGGAGGGTAAAAATCGTAGAGGGAGACCAAGAGATGAATACACTAAGCAGATTCAGAAGGATGTAGGTTGCAGTAAGTACTGGGAGATGAAGAAGCTTGCACAGGATAGAGTTGCATGGAGAGCTGCATCTAACCAGTCTCAGGACTGAAGACAACAACAACAACATGGCAGTCAGGTGCAAATCTGGCTCCGTACAGCATCTCACCGACGTCTCTGGTGCTAACATTGAACAAACTGTGTAAGCGTCGATTAATAACAAAATCAACATTTTGCCTTTCTCGCTTGTTTGACCCTTTCTGCTCATGTCCCGTTTCTAATCCATTATATATGTAAAAATTTCTATGCTTCTCTCTTCCATTCATATCGTCAGATTTGCTCTTGGTGCCGAAAATTTGAACTAATTTTTTTCAGAGTACATAGGTTCCGCACTGACGCAGTAGCATATCTTCCAGTTTCGCTGCCATACAATAATTATAGTCCACGCTAGACCTCTGTGAGTATTTCCACTTAAATTAAAGCCTCCCGGTAACTTTTCTGGGATTTAAATCGAATAATTTACTGGGCCAGGCGAGGTGTGATATTATGCCTCAGCGTTCCTCAAACAAGAAAGTGTGCGTGCAACCCTGCAGCCGTGCGTACATGGTTGTTGCCATCTTGGAAGACAGGAGTGTCCACATCACACTCACTATGAAGATGTAGATGATTGGGCAACATTTGGTAACCGAGAATGTAAGAATAAACATCGTAGTTCATGCTCACGATAACCTGAATGAGGGACCCTAAGACGTCATATGAAAAACACCTGCAAGACATTACACAACCACACAAACAATACACTACAGGTTAAACGTCTCATTCGGCCGTCAGTGTTTTCCATGCTTAGCATCATTTGTAAAAAGTCAAAATCGTAATTCGCTACATACCTCCAGCCAGCCATAGTCCAGTTCCTGAATTGTTTGGCCCGCTGAGGAAGTGCATTCATACACACATCAAAAAAAGTTTTGCATCACCCCGGTTCCCAGAACTTCTGAAGATAGACGTTGACTGTGGACATTCTATCACAGACACTGTCCCTTTGACTGTTCAGAGATGTCACTAAGCCCGCCCAAAGATTTAAACAACCATGCCTAGGGTCCGACAACCGATCAGTTCCAGTCATTCCACCAGGAAGGAGGTATACGGCTCGTGTTGTCTGTAGTTCAACCATGCCTAGACTGTCAATACCGCGGTTCGATTGCGTCTGCATTCTTACTTTGTGCGTGGAAGGGCTCTCAACAAGGAAGGTCCAGGCGTCTCGGAGTGTACATATGGACCCAACAACACACCGAATTGACCGCTCAGGATTTGTATCAAGTTCTCTTCACCGACGAGTGTCGCATATACCTTCAACCAGACAATCGTCGGGTACGTTTTTGGAGGCAACCCGGTCCGGCTGAACATCTTAGACACACTGTCCAGCGAGTTCAGCAAGGTGAAAGTTCCCTGCTACTTTCGGGAGGCATAATGTAGGACCGACGTACGCCGCTGTAGGTCATGGAAGGCGCCGTAACGGCTGTAGAATACGTGAATGCCATCATCCGATAATGCGACCATATCGGCAGCATATTGGCGAGGCATTCGTCTTCATGAATGACAATTCGCACCCCCATCGTGCACATATTGTGAATGACTTCCTTCAGGATAACGACATAGCTCGACCAGAGTGGCCAGCATGTTCTCCAGACATGAAACCATTAGAACATGCCTGGGATGGACTGAAAAATTCTGTTTATGGACGACGTGATCCACTAACCATTGTGAGGGATCTACGCCGAATTGCCGTTGATGAGTGGGACAATCTGGACCTACAGTGTCTTGATGAACTTGTGGATAGTATGCCAGACATGCATCAATGCAAGAAGACGTGCTACTGGGTATTAGAGGTACCAGTGTGTACAGCAATCTGGACCACCACCTCTTAAGGTCTCGTTTTATGGTGGTACAACATGCAATGGCGGAAATGATGTTTATGTTGATCTCTGTTCCAGTTTTCTGTACAGGTTCCGAAACTCTCGAAACCGAGGTGATGCAAAACTTTTTTTGATGTGTGTATATGCCGCTGTGAGCTATGACCTTTTGCGAAGTATCTGACTTCAAATAGCCATTCCGTTCCCAGTGTTCGTTCAAAAACTGGTTGAGATGGACCAGTATTCACTGACATCAGCAGTTCCTGTTGCGTCAGAAAGCGATTCTCATCTACACAATTTAAAAAAAAAATTAAAAAAATTAACATTGAATCGTCTCCAGTCCCTGTCGGTTAGGTTCTTTTCGCGGCGCTGTGCGTACCCTGAGGTACACGTTTCCGAATGATACATGGTTCCTTGTAGGCAGGTTAAAGGGTCCGTGTTGATACACCAACAAACTGGGAAACTTCATTCACACTGTGGTCATGGGCACGTCCAAACGCTATAGCTTCTTCCTGCTATTTGAGGTAATGCCTCCAGTTTGACCCTTCTTACTGCGTTCACTCAATAGTACCGACTGACACGAACACGCGATTTCACTGCCATGATTTCTGTTAGTGGTAGAGTCTATATCGTCCCTTCCATTACACTGTCGTTGCTTACTGTCTTCTATTTCTGGAAAGCCTGAATTATGGAGCAGTAATATTAACAAAAGATGTGGAGCTATGCAACTGATGATTGGAGTACACTTTTTGAAATTTTGAAGGTAGCATGGAAAAATAGAGACACTGAAAAGTAATTTGCAGTGTGTACAGAAACCAGGTTACAGTTGTAAGGGTGGAAGGACATCGAAGGGAAGCTTTCGTTGAGAAAGGGGTGAGGCAGGTTTGTAGGACATTCCTCATGTATTCAGTGTGTACATTGTGCAAGCAGTAAAGGAAAACAAAGAGAAATTGGGGAAGGTACGAGGACGTGCTGGAAACAAATGGCTCCGATTTTTTTTTAAGGTAAGAACCCTTTAAGCTTTTGAAATAAAACAAACTCTTTTAATATTCTACATCTTTATTCTTCATGCCTACATATTTATTTCTCAGAACAGTGACCATTTCGGGGAAAACATGTCTCCCAACGCCAAACCAGTTTGTTGATACCGTCAGTGTAGAATGTTTGAGTTTGTGGATGGAGTCACAGTCGCACTTCTGCTTCCACCGCTGCATCGCTATCAAAATGAAATCCTCGAAGTTGTATTTTAAGTTTTGGAGACAAATGAAAGTCGGATTGTGCCAACTCGGGACCGTATGGACTGTTTCCTTCATTATGAGAACCAAACAGTCCAACGTCGCATATTACTGAAATCGATACAATCATCACAGTACACAGCTTTTACCGCACCGACATAGTTACGTTACACACCGCCATGCTACACGCAAGAATTCAGAGTCCTCTAGCGGAAGACGGTTACAACTCGCGTCAGCGAAACGGGAAAGTCAACCAAGTAATGTGGATGACTACGTCAGACGATATTGGGAACAGAATAAAAAAATCGGGTGCATTGCTTTTCAGTACGCCCTCGTAATTAAAGTTCAGGGAGAGGATACAAAAGCGTTGAGATTTGATAATGACATTGTAATTTTGTCAGAGTCGCCAAAGGACTAGAAAGAACATTTGAATGAAATTGCTGGTGTCTTGGGAAAAAAAAGATGAACATCAACAAAAGTAAGATTAGCGTAATGGAATTTCTTTCTTTCTTGTCCTGTAGCAGGATACGGCGCAAATCGCGAAATTGTATTTAAGTATCCTACTCGAAGTTTCCGATTGATAATAATCATTTATTGATATTTTTATAGCCCCTTAGTTTCTCCGCTACATTCAAACTAAGGGGCGATAAAAAGTTTCCTTCGAATGCCGTACAGTGCATAATCGGTATGCTAATCGCGCAAAATCGCCGTGAGCGTTGAGACAATCATCCCATCGACGCACCGGGCTGACGATACACGTTTGTAAAACACCGTGTCCTGTTGCTTCAAGAAGTCCCCAAATATCTGTTGCACATCCTCATCCGACAGTAACCGTCGACCCTTCGAGGCCTTTTCTAAGAGACCAAAGTCGTGATCATCGTAAGGCAAGCCATCAGGACTATAGGGCGGATGCTCGAGGGTCTCCCACTAGAGTTGGCATAACTTCTGCGTTACGACATTTGCGATATGGAGACGTACATTATCATTAAGCAGCAACACCCAGCACACAATTTGGCGCACCATTCCACAACAGTGGTTCTCGACAGACATGCTGCCCCGTACACTTGCTTCATTCTCCCATGAATGTCTACCATTGTTTGTCCTTCTGCAGCCCAAAAAAGAGTAACAGGACGTTGGTTCCGTTTTGACGCATTTGGTAATAATGTCGCCATAGTTCTAGTTTCCACATTTGCCTCACGCACGATGGAAAGTTACGAATGCCACACTGATCCCTTACCTACATGTTCGTGCTTATATACTCGCATCGGTATCGCACTACGTTGCAGATACGCTGCAACGACGCCCTCAAAGAGAAACTTTTTGATTTCCCCATATATGTATATGCCGTTGCTTTTAACCTTCCGTCGGTGGCGCATACCTCATAGGTGCATTATTTCTTTCATTGTTTACATTTGGCACCACTGACACGCACACCTCCTAAATTCCATTCCACTAGAGAGCAGCATTCCTGCGGCTGCGGTCTGAATCACTTCAGACGAGTTGTTGTTGTTTGTTGTGGTCTTCAGTCCAGAGACTGGTTTGACGCAGTTCTCCATGCTACTCTATCCTGTGCAAGCTTCTTCATCTCCCAGTACCTACTGCGCCCTACATCCTTCTGAATCTGCTTAGTGTATTCACTCTTGGTCTCCCTCTACGATTTTTACCCTCCACGCTGCCCTCCAATACTAAATTGGTGATCCCTTGATGCCTCAGAACATGTCCTACCAACCAATCCCTTCTTCTGGTCAAGTTGTGCCACAAACTTCACTTCTCCCCAATCCTATTCAGTACTTCCTCATTAATTATGTGATCTACCCATCTAGTCTTCAGCATTCTTCTGTAGCACCACATTTCTAAAGCTTCTATTCTCTTCTTGTCTAATCGATTTATCGTCCACATTTTACTTCCATACATGATTACACTCCATACAAACACTTTCAGAAACGACTTCCTGACACTTAAATCTATACTCGAAGTTATCAAATTTCTCTTCTCCAGAAACGCTTTCCTTGCCATTTGTCAGTCTACATTTTATATCCTCTCTACTTCGACCAACTTCAGTTATTTTGCTCCCAAAATAGCACAACTCATTTACTAATATAAGTGTCTCATTTCCTAATCTAATACCCTCAGCATCACCCGACTTAATTCGACTCCATTCCATTATTCTCGTTTTGCTTTTGTTGATGTTCATCGTATATCCTCCTTTCAAGACACTGTCCATTCCGTTCAACTGGTCTTCCAAGTCCTTTGCTGTCTCTGACAGAATTACAATGTCATCAGCGAACCTCAAAGTTTTTATTTCTTCTCCATGGATTTTAAGTCCTACTCCAAATTTATCTTTTGTTTCCTTTACTTCTTGCTCAATATACAGATTGAATAACTTCGGGGAGAGGCTACAACCCTTTCTCACCCCCCTTCCCAACCACTGCTTCCCTTTCATGTCCCTCGACTCTTATAAATACCATCTGGTTTCTGTACAAATTGTAAATAGTCTTTCGTTCCCTGTATTTTACCCCTACCACCTTTAGAATTTGGAAGAGAGTATTCCAGTCAACATTGTCAAAAGCTTTCTCTAAGTCTACAAATGCTAGAAACGTAGGTTTGCCTTTCCTTAATCTATTTTCTAAGATAAGTCGTAAGGTCAGTACTGCCTCACGTGTTCCAATATTTCTACGGAATCCAAACTGATCTTCCCCAAGGTCGGCTTGTACCAGTTTTTTCCATTCGTCTGTGAAGAATTGGTGTTAGTATTATGTAGCCGTGGCTTATTAAACTGATTGTTCGGTAATTTTCACATATGTCAACACCTGCTTTCTTTGGGATTGGAATTATTATATTCTTCTTGAAGTCAGAGGGTATTTCGCCTGTCTCATACATCTTGCTCACCAGATGGTAGAGTTTTGTCAGGACTGACTCTCCCAAGGCTGTCAGCAGTTCTAATGGAATGTTGTCTACTCCTGGGGCCTTGTTTCGGCTTAGGTCTTTCAGTGCTCTGTCAAACTCTTCACGCAGTATCGTATGTCCCATTTCACCTTCATCTACATCCTCTTCCATTTCCATGATATTCACCCCAAGAACATCGCCCTTGTATAGACCCTCTATATACTCCTTCCACCTTTCTGCTTTCCCTTGTTTGCTTACAGCTGGGTTTCCATCTGAGCTCTTGATATTCATGCAAGTGGTTCTCTTTTCTCCAAAGGTCTCTTTAATTTTCCTGTAGGTAGTATCTATCCTACCCCTAGTGAGATAAGCCTCTACATCGTTACAATTGTCCTCTAGCCATCCCTGCTTAGCCACTTTGCACTTCCTATCGATCTCATGTTTGAGATATTTGTATTCCTTTTTGCCTGCTTCATTTACTGCAGTTTTATATTTTCTCCTCTCATCAATTAAATTCAGTATCTCTTCTGTTGCCCAAGGATTTCTACTAGCCCTCGTCTTTTTACCTACTTGATCCTCTGCTGCTTTCATTATTTCATTCCTCAAAGCTACCCATTCTCATTCTACTCTATTTCTTTCCCCCATTCTTGTCAATCGCCCCCTAATGCTCTCTCTGAGACACTCTACACCCTCTGGTTCTTTCAATTTACCCAGGTCGCATCTCCTTAAATTCCCACCTTTTTGCAGTTTCTTCAGATTTTATCTACAGTTCATAACCAATAGATTGTGGTCAGAGTCCACATCTGCCCCTGGAAATGTCTTACAATTTTAAATCTGGTTACTAAATCTCTGTCTTACCATTATATAATCTATCTGACACCTTCTAGTATCCCCAGGCTTCTTCCATGTACACAAACTTCTTTCATGATTTTTTAACCAAGTGATAGCTATGATTAAGTTATGCTCTGTGCAAAATTCTATCAGGCGGATTCCTCTTTCATTTCTTCCCCCCAATCCATATTCACCTACTACGTTTCCTTCTCTCCCGTTTCCTACAATCAAATTCCAGTCACCCATAACTATTAAATTTTCGTCTCCCTTCACTATCTGAATAATTTCTTTTATTTCATCATACATTTCATCAACCTCTTCGTCATCTGCAGAGCTAGTTGGTATATTACATTGTACTACTACGGTAGGCGTGGGCTTCGTATCTACCTTGGGCACAATAATGCGTTTACTACGCTGTTTGTAGTAGCTTACTCGCATTCCTATGTTCTTATTCATTATTAAACCTACTCCTGCATTACCCCTATTTTATTTTGTATTTATAACCCTGTATTCACCTGACCATAAGTCGTGTTCCTCCTGCCACCGAACTTCACTAATTCCCACTATATCTAACTTTAACCTATCCATTTCCCTTTTTAAATTTTCTAACCTACCTGCCCGATTAAGCGATCTGACATTCCACGCTCCGACACGTAGAACGCCAGTTTTCTTTCTCCTGATAACAACGTCCTCCTGAGTAGTCCCCGCCCGGAGATCCGAATGGGGGACTATTTTACCTCCGAAATATTTTACCCAAGAGGACGCCATCATCATTTAACCATACAGTAAAGCTGCATGCCCTCGGGAAAAATTACGGCTGTAGTTTCCCCTTGCTTTCAGCCGTTCGCAGTACCAACACAGCAAGGCCGTTTTGGTTAATGTTACAAGGCCAGATCAGTCAATCATCTAGACTGTTGCCCCTGCAGCTACTGAAAAGGCTGCTGCCCCTCGTCAGGAACCACACGTTTGTCTGGCCTCTCAACAGATACCCCTCCGTTGTGGTTCCTGTATCGCTGAGTCACGCAAGCCTCCCCACCAACGGCAAGGTCCATGGTTCATGGGGAGGTTCATACGCGTAGCATACCTAATCACTTACTGCGTGACTACGTTTTTC
Source organism: Schistocerca cancellata (assembly GCF_023864275.1). NCBI lineage: Eukaryota > Metazoa > Arthropoda > Insecta > Orthoptera > Acrididae > Schistocerca > Schistocerca cancellata. Next base: position 713,620,779 of record NC_064628.1, read on the forward strand.
ACTTTCAAATGTATTAAAGTTAAGCATTTAATTAAATTTGTCATTTCATACTCTATCCGTGAGTTTACCAAGCGCGCGGTCGCTTGGGAATTATTTTTACTGATAGGACTGATGAAGCGCCTCACAGGTGCAGGGCGACTACAGATAAGAGGGAAATGGGCGCGACTAGCATAATATTAATAGTGCTGCATGATCAGCAATTTGATTAAAACCTTGAACCGTTTCGAGCGAATGATCTCAAAATCAAATGCTTGCAACGACCCGTACAGTCATTCACTGCGCCAGCTCGCCAACGGCTTTGCCATTTGACAGCCACTGCCCGCTGCGCTAAGCACACGGCAAAGCCACTCTTTCTTGTGGCCAGAAATGTAGTTTCTCTTATTCTCACAACGCAATGACGCCATTGCTCGCTAGTATCATGAGCACATATTGATATTCGGACTAGCCGTGAGAACAATAACCTAACAGGGATCACATGACCGCCTGACACAAGTCCTGCATCATCCAAAGCGCCCCATAGCGTACATCTACATCTACGTCATACGTCGCAAGCCACCTAATGATGTGTGGCGGAGAGTACTTCTACTACCACTAACTGTTCCACTCACGAATGGCGCTTGGGGAGACTGTCGGTAACCCTCTGTATTAGCTCTAATTTCTCGAATTTTCTCGTCGCGATCATTTCACGAGATGTATATCGGATGAAATAGTATGTTGTTCGCCTCTTCCCGCAAAGTGGTCTCTCGAAATTTCAATAGTAAACCTGTTCGTTATGCACGACGCCTCTCTTGTAACGTCTGCCACTGGAATTTGTTGAGCATCTCTGTAACGCTCCCGTGCCGACTAATCGATTCAGTGACAAAACGCGCCGCTCTTCGTTGGATCTTCTCTCTCTCTCTCTCTCTTCCTCTCTCTCTCTCTCTCTCTCTCTCTCTCTCTCTCTCTCATCTATCAGTCCTGCTAAGGATCCCAGACAGATGAACAATACTCAACAATCAGTCGAACAAGTGCAATATGCCACTTCGTTCGTGGATGACTTACGTTTCACTAAGATTCTTCCTGTGAATCTCAGTCTGGCCTCTGCTTTTGCCAGATATTTCTTTTCGTGGTCTTTCATTTTAAAGTCGCTCTTTGAACGGGTTGACTAGTACTATGTTCGTTGTTCTCGGGCACCATGGTTAATCCTTGGATGCATGAGTCGCTGGAGTAGCAAAAATGCATAAGAGGGGCTTGCGAGACTCCTAGCTTGCAAGTACTAAATGCTAGTACTAAAGGAAATGTTATAAGATTTTGAATGGTTTAGTGACGCATAATGAATAAGAAAGTATTTATTATCATATAATGACTATTATTTTAGTATAAAGTGAAGTACAATATTATAAACTATGTTACAGTTTTCCAGAACTGAATAACTAACTGTTAATTTTACTGATCCACGCCAGAATACTTGCTCATTAAATGTAATGCTCTTCACAAATAATTTCACTATGTTTTTTGCAATAATTTTCTTGTGCATTTTCAGAATGACTGATCGCTTCTCTGTCTGATAGATGTGGACTCATGAAGCATCTTCCTTTTGAGATCTTCCATTGACGCAATCTTAGCCCGTCGGCTACTAATTCCACAACGTGCCGTGGCTTATACTACTTTGCTTTCGAGGTTTGGATTCTTCATTCTCCACTGCATATGAGAAAAGTTTAGCTTCTATCAGACCTGCCGTCCATGTACACTTGACAGCAAAAAACGTGGGTAACTGCCGAATACAACCAACATAACCTAGCTGTGTTGCAGGTCCTCTAAACACAAAAACCCCGTGGGGTGCAGTCGTTTGACTACACACAATGGGTACCGCAAGAGACTACTAGAGACCAAAGGTCTTTATGGCAGTCAGTCTAAGCGTCAACTAATATCGGCATACAAAACATATTATGAAACACGTTCTTAGCGATGAGACACCCCATAACACTCATAAACTAACCTTAATTACAACAAGTGACATTCCAAAAGTTCTGAGAAAACGGATTATTTTACGTATATCGTACAGTAATCCCTAGTCAAAATTAAATACTTGAGACAACATATGGAGTTACAAAGATGTAGGGCAATTGAAAAAAAAGTTTTTCGCTCTCTAAAAGGTTTTCCATCCACGTGCTGAAGGTCGCTCAACGGCGAGTGGCTCTGGAAACTGAATATTGGACGAACCAGTAGAAAAACGCGCTTAACGGCAACAAGCACTCTTAGGAAATCTCAACATTAACAGCGAATCACCAGTAATATCATTGTTCTCGTAACACATCAACAGCTACACAAATTTGAACTTTAAATGACATGACCAACGTCGTCGTTCTGGACCTGGATTCAAACCCAGCACCTATAGCCATTGCTAACTAAGCTAAGCTTTGTTTGTGCCTTATTGAGACCCGATCACTAGGCATAAAGAGACGTGAAGTATAGACGTTTGCACCAGTATCAGTTATCAATTCAGATCCTGAAAATAAATAACGAAAATGTTTGTACTGAACTGGGAATCCTGTCATAACAGTTACCTTCCTGGGAAGTACCCCCAACGACGTTTAATATGGTGTCATTCACAAGAAACAAGGTGTGCTCATGTTTAAAATTGAAATGCCATCATATAAAGTTTGTGACAGGGATGCGAACCCAGCACCTAATCGGATTGTTAACGCAGTACAGTCATGCTCAAAAGTATCCGAACGACCTGAATTGCATTTCGCCTTATTCCCATGCAACCCACATCACGCAACTCGTTTGACTATTGAAAATGGTTCCAACAAGTCACCACTAGAAAAAAACTGCTCTGTATCGCAATAACTCAAGATATAAAGTAATACCATGATACTACAAATATCAGGGAACATCTCATCACAGATAAGACTGTCCTTAAGGCTTGTAAGCTCACATTTATTGCAATAAATGACATACCTGAAATGTTAGCACTCTCATTATTACGTCAGATGGGTAATGCACGTAGTAAGTTCGTCGTATTCATGATTTCCTCTTCAAAGTAACATACCATACTTGTTATTTAACACAAAATGTCATTAAAAATTTACGTTATTCACGAGCAGCTAGTTGAGAATATGTATGAACTTCAAATGACACGACAAACCGCCTCGTTCTGCATGTGGATTCAAACCCAGGTCATGCAAACTAAGATTTCGTGACTGACGGAAATTAACAGTCATTCCTGACTAGGCATAAAGAGATTGATATACCTCGATTTTAGACAGTATCAGTTAACAAATACCAACTTTAAATTACATAACGTAAACATTTTTAACGGACGCGAATTCCTACCCAGCATCTATTTTCCCTGTTAATGTACTACGAGAGATGTTAAATACTGCTTCTTCACAAGTAACTTACTTGAAATGCAGTGAGGTAAAGCTTTGTGTTGGACAGGGATTCGAACCCAGAACCTAATCGGATTGCTATCGAAGCACAATCAACTTTGACATATCGGATTTTCTCGGCAGTAGCTAGATGTATTAACTGAAATGACGAGACGAAACATTAATTTTTTTCTTCCCAGGACTCCAACCCGGCACATATCGCTGTTATATTCTAGAGAAAAGGAACGTTAAGTATGGGTTTGTTACACCAGCAGCGACATGTGAGCATGTTTGAAATAGAAATAATATGACGAAGAGTTCAGTGCTGACTGAGAATCGAACCCCAAACATATCGTTGTTGACTACACACAAAGAGATGACAGTTACCGAATTTTTCTCCACCAGCAGCTCGGAATAACATCCTTCAACTTACAGTGATCTCGCAAATAGTTCTGTGTCTCACTGAGAGTCAAAAACGTCAGATATCGTTAGTGTTGACAACGAATGAAAATGCATTAAAAATAAAAATTATTATCCACCAGCAGATAGGTGTTCTCATGCTAGAGCTTGATAAAACATAGTGAAAACTTTAGTGCTGGGCCAGGATTCCAACCCATTCATGCGCAATATGTGGAGATGTTGAGGAATCTGCAGTTTTGAACAAACAACGAGTTGTAGTCGAGCTGTATTGTCACGAAGGGATCAAATTCCGCGTTAAGGGCGGCCTGAGTTGCATTCCCAGTTTATAACCAATTTTATCGACATACAGAAACTCAAATAAAAGATGGAATAAGTGTCCTGTGACCATACACAGGGTTTGTTTCGTCACTAGAAATAAATAACTAGCATAAGAAAGGTTACTGGTGATATTTCTACATGTCGCCACTCCTTACTTTATTGTGGTTCCACCTAACGTCTACTTGGTAGAGAAGGAATATCATGTTTAATGTGATTTTCAGACCACAATGCCATTATACCTTCTTCACAAGAGAATAGAATCTGCCTCTCCCTATCAAAAAACATCGGCAGAAGTTGGAATCGAACCCAGACCATCATCATAGGAAACTATCATCAGTCCAACAAACCCTCTTCTCTACGACTCATTTCTCTATCATAACACCGATGCGGCACACAAGATGAGAATTCTGACACACAGGCTCCCTGTAGTGGTTTGCAGGACGTTCAGTACATTCATTTACTTGGTTGACCGAATCGCCATGAACTAGCTGCCTTGGCTACCCAGTGCATACATTCGACTCTATTTTGTAATCACCAAAATAAAATAATGTAACTGCCACCTACATAGAACTACCAACAGTGTAAGGTGCAGAAATTTAAATAGGAAGTGTTCCTTTCTATTTGAGCTACTCTATTGCCGTATCTGTTTGTTGAAACCGTCGTACAGTGCAAAAGAAATGCTGTAACTGTCTGTCTCTCAGAAGTCTAGATCCGGCCATATGCATTATCTCACAGCACTGTGGAGTGCGGAAGTTCTGGAGGAACTGTTGTTCAATTCCAGAGCTGCTGTAGCAACGTCACAGCTAGTAGCGTAAGGGTAAGCGTCACGCACTGTTGATAAGACGTCGCGTGTTCTATTACATTCGCTGCTACATTTTTTTAAAACGCAATTTTGCTGTCTGCTGAAGTTATCAATTTAATGGAACTTTGAACATAATTCTCTGCACTTCTCAACCCAAAATAGTCGCATGTGGAAAAAAGGCTAACTTCTGCGTCTATTTGTTCTTTTCAGGTTTAATAGACAGCCAGGCAGCAGATACACCTCGAAGCTTTTGTATTATGTATGGGGAGAGCGCATCGTGCCAAAATAGTCATAAAAGTATTCTCTACATTAGCTGTCGTCTGGTAGTGGCATTTTATTCTTCTTCAAACCTTGTTTGACAGCTTTAACTCAGAACAAGTTTTCTACATGCACGTAATCAATAAACTGCATGTGCATTGTCAGACTGTTATAGATAACATCACAGAATTCGCTATCCATCGTCGATGATTAATTTCTCTCTCATGTTTAGTATTGTTTTAACACACTAAAAGATACCTTATGACAACTGTGCACTGTATTATAAGAAACGAAATAAAATTACCCTCGATAACCTTACGACGAAAGTCTGTTTTAATGAAACTGAGTATCTGTACACAAGCGTGCCTCTATCTACACGAATTAGTAAAATACTACTCACTTAGTTTCGATTGGGTCTGTGTTTAAATGGTATGCTGTGTCATACTCAACAGGTATGCAAATGTGGCATTTCATAAATGAAGTTACGTATTCCTAGAAACCCAAAATTTGCTAGTCAGCAGCGGAAAGAGGCGTTACCTGTAGTGCAGCATTGTAAGTTTTTCACCATTTCACTATGAGCTGAAAGTATTTTCTTACGATTTGCTTATCGATGTTTGATCTGACTGCTACCAGCTCTTACACAGAAGGGATAAAAACGTTACATTTAGCGAGTCTGGAACCGCGAACCATAATACTCGCTTTTCCACAGGTCAGCACGTCAACACAGAGCTAGGGGATAAATATGATTTGCGCTTTCCTCTTACGAGGCCAATAGTGGCTAGAACTCGTAAACCGCTATTTACAGGACGAGATTACTTGCGATTGCCACGTTCAATGACTTTGCTGGACCGAAAACCGTAAATATACAATCTTCTGTTACACCTCAAGCGATAACAACTCAGACTATTCAATGGAAATGACAGGAGAAATCAAGTGAACTTTGAGGCTTAATTCCGTGCACACCAGGAAGTAACTCGTCAATCACAGAGTTGCCAAACATACCTTGCGTTGTTGCCAAATCTCAGTTACATTCCCAGCAGGAAGAAGACGAACCGATGTGATCCTACAGTGCGCTGGGAAGTGACCATAGCCGGCACCTCAAAGAGGCGGCTGCTATGGCCTGGAATAAAATGGTTCAAATGGCTCTGAGCACTATGGGACTTAACTGCTACGGTCATCAGTCCCCTAGAACTTAGAACTACTTAACCTAACTAACCTAAGGACAGCACACAACACCCAGCCATCACGAGGCAGAGAAAATCCCTGACCCCGCCGGGAATCGAACCCGGGAACCCGGGCGTGGGAAGCAAGAACGCTACCGCACGACCACGAGATGCGGGCAACCTGAAATACGTAATGCGTCTGATTCGCATTTCTGTAACTAGGTTTAGGGACGGAGCTTAGTTACTAATAATACTCAAAACTGACTGCTACTAAGCATCATAAAGCAGTAACTCTCAGCCGGCCGGATTGGCCGAGTGGTTCTAGGCGCTACAGTCTGGAACTGCGCGACCACTACCGACTCAGGTTCGAATCCTGCCTCAGGCATGGATGTGTGTGGTGTCCTTAGGTTAGTTACGTTTAAGTAGTTCTGAGTTCTAGGGGACTGATAACCTCAGAAGTTAAGCCCCATAGTGCTCAGAGCCATTTGAAATATTTTTTGACTCTACCTCGAATAGCCCTCTCCCAGCGAGCCATTATGGCAGACAGCCTGATGTGTATTTCTGCTTGCCGCTCTTATACTGATTCCAGGAGAGGAGGTAAACATATTTACGTCAAACGGGGCGGCAGAGGTAGGGGCATGCGGCGCAGCCGTGCTGGCTCGTCCCGGGCTGTTGGCCCACCAACGCCACCGCCAGCTCGCTCACTTCGGTCTCGCCTTGGCCAGCCTGGCTGGCCCGTAGCTCGTGAGCCACGGCTAGTACAGACCCGGGCCACGATCACCCTTTGAAGGATCAAAAGTTACACCTAACCTAACCAAGTCTGTAGTATAAAGTAACGCAGCTAAGCTATTATGCTATAACATGTGCAGGCGCACCTACAGTTGACGATTCATTCAAATATTTGACGAACAATACTTTCAAAAATACATTCATCTTAAACATAGCTACCAAAAAATATTTCACCTAGCTAGCAATAGCATGACGCAGGAAATTATACTTTCTTGTAAGCGCTGTGCATTAGATGTAGCCTTAAGAAAACCTGTATTCAACCACGACAACTAAGCGGAATGTAAAAGTAAACAGGGTTGGCGGCAGCTTCTCCAAATAATAGTATATACTTAGTATATAATACACGTTTTGTGCACTTATAACATGTACTCAGTGTCTCTGAAACAATACGTACTGCACGACGGAAATTACTTTCAGCTGAGGCACTTCATTTACATCTCAATGATACACGACTACTAGAGAACATTGCTCTTTACGGCAGTCAATCCACTTGTAAATTAACATCATGATATCGCAGATATTAGGCAACACGTTACTAGGGATGAGGAAGGCCTTAACGTTTGCAACTAAACATGCTACTCCTAGCTACTATTGAATATGAAGTTGATTATTAACGTGTGTGCGGCGTTCGACTCTCAGTCAGCACAGACGTTTTCGTCACCTTATTTCTAGTTAAACGTGTGCACATCTCACTGATGGTGGACCAACATTTCTCGTCTGTTCCTGGTTAGACAACGACGGTGGTAGGCGCCGGGTTCGAATGCTGGTCAGGCAATACAACTTCAGTCGTCATTTAAGGTTCCAACCCCACTACTGGTGACAAACTGTGATATCTACATTCTGATTTTACGTACTTATTCAACAATCCGATTAGGTGCTGGGTTCGCATCCTTGTCCCCAGCATTACATGATGGCATTTCAATTTTAAACATGTGCATCCTTGTTCCTTAACAATGCAACACTATACAATGTCTTTCGAGGTTAATTAGCAAGAAGGTAATTGTCATGTTAGGATTCCTGCTTTCGTACAAACATTATCGTCATATACGTTCAAGTTGAGAATTGATAACTGATACTGGTACAAACGTCAATATTTGACGTGTCTTTCTGGCTAGTGATCGAGTCTCGATAAGGCACAAAGCTTTGCTTGGTTAACAATGGCTTTATGTTCTGGGTTTGCATCCGGATCATGAACGAAGACATTGGTCATGTCATTTAAAGTACAACTTTGTGTACAAGTAACTGTTGATGAGTAATGTGAACAATGATATTACTTGTGATTCGCCGTTAATGCTGGGATTTTCGTAGACTACTTGTCGCCATTAATCACGTTTTCTTTTAACTGCTTAGTATTACATAAAGTTGATGCGAAACCACTCCCCGTTGAACGTTGAACGACGTTCAGCATGTGTTGGGTAAACCTTTTAGACAACAAAGAACTTGTTTCCAATTGCCATACAACTTTATTGTAATTACGTTTAGTTTACAAACGTTAAGGACTGTCTGATCTCTTCTGTACTATCGTGGTGTTACTTTACATCTGGACGGACTGTCATGAAGACCAGTGTTCTTTAGTAGTCTCTAGCGGTACCCATTGTGTATCTTACGACGACTGTACTGTGGAGGGTTGCGACGATGTGCAACACAGATATGCTATGTTGGTTGCATACATTCAGGTGCAGCCTACACATTGGAACTCAGTCGTGACCCACTTTTTTTGCTGTCGAATTTACATGGGGTATTACAGTGAAAATAAGCACAAGACATACATTGCTATTGCATCCAATACGTTTGTCCTCAAGAAAAAATACCATCTTCTTGAGACTCTCTTCCAAGTAAATGTACTTGCCTTCTGGTGAAGAGAATCAACACCTGATGTACGTTCATTTGACAATAATGTTGTTTTTATATTTTTCATCTACATTGGTGCTGTTTTGCAGAGGCTTAGCAATATCACACGTTTATTCTTTTTGCCCACACAAAGTACAACTGTAATATTGTCTTTCAGCTGAAAATGATGATTATAAAATTGCTCAGGTCTTTACAGCCTTCATACCGAGTGTATTTTCCTGTTTCTTTTTTTTTTAAGTTGCACTACCTCTAATTGTGTTCTCGTATTCCGCTCATTGGCGCCAGTGATTTACTGTATTGAGTTCCATACTGAGCGGTAAGAAAATCAGCAATTTTGTAGTTTGTATCATCTAATTCTTTACTACTTGTTTCACCTGGGACGCTATAAGATTTTGGTTCATCATCTTGATGACCATCAGTATCTGAATCTCTGCTGTCCTCTTGATCAAAGAGAGCTCCATCTTCAAGCCATCCAGTAATAATGCATTTAAAGTTTAGATCAGATGTGCTGACTTCAGATGTTCTTCCGTCTTTACAGGCAGTAGGGTACATAATTATGTCCTAAGTAAGGAATAGTAGTTTCTTAAATAGTTATTATGTTTATGATACGAAATTTACGAGGGTGGAACTTAAATAGTGGCAACTATTTATTCAGAACCGATACAAAAGAGTTACGTGTTTGCACCTGTTACCTGTCCTTCAGAGTAGTCACCAGCGTTGTATAGAAGCCGTTGCCAGCAATGTTGAAGGTGTAGTATACCGTTAGCAGAGCCTGTTCTGTTGATGATGCGAATGGAGCGGTGTAAAGTTATGGTGATTCTCGTGTACGACTGTGATGGTGTTATCCTAACGCATTACGTTCCTCCACGGCAGACCGTCAATGCCCAGTATTCCTGTTTGTTTTGGAGCATATCCTTCGACCAGCTTTGAGAAAGAAGAGGCGACACTTTCTGCTCAACCCACCCATCATTTTGCACGACAGTGTACGGACGCATACAGAGCAAGCTGTGTCTGCTCTGTTCGGTCAGTGGGACTGGGAAGTACTGTACCATCCACCATACTCCCCGGACTTAAGTCCTTGTGACTTTGATTTGATTCCGAAGATGCATTCGCTTCAGAACTGTTCCAGGGATTCGACAGGCAGTAAACCACTCCATTTGCACCATCAACAGAACAGGCTCTGCTAACCGTATACTACTCCTTCCACATGGCTGACAACGGGTTCGACACTACGCTGGTGATTACTTTGAAGGACAGTAACAGGTGCAAACATGCAACTCTTTTGTATCTGTTGTGAATAAATAGTTGCCACTATTTAAGTTCCAACCCTCGTATGTTCGTCTGAATGTGTTTTTGCACTTAGAAATACTCTTATTTCCAGTTGACTACTGGTATGTTACTTTGTGTTTCTGACCTCTTAATAAAGAGTATAACTGCGCCAAACAGATAAATGTTATCTGTAATCTAGCTATTAATCGGAAAGGCAGCTGGTTTGCTACGGAGTCTAAAAGACTCCTGTCGTGCATTATACGAGTAGGACTACAACATACATAAAATAACAAATTGCATTGTAACAAACAAGTAAGTCAGTTGTATTCCCAAGGATTACACAGGACATCAATTAAAATAAATTAATTTTAAAACAATTTCTTGAGAGAATCAATGGTTGTCAGGTCTAAAAGACCGCTGTTATGCATCCAAGGGTAAAGCGAAAAAGGGCTGCGTGACGCACGATTTGTTGAGGGACGGGTTTCGACAGGCGATGGAACAAGACGAGCACAACGGGCTGATGCCGTGTTTCGTGTGCGCGACGCTGGGCACGCAGACCACGTGCGCATTCGACAACCTGCACGAGATCGCGATGGAGTGCCGGCGCAAGACCGCCGTCTGGCTGCACGTGGACGCCACGTACGCGGGCAACGCGCTCATCTGCCCCGAGATGCGCCACTTGGCCGACGGCCTGGACCGCGCCAACTCGATCAACGTGAGCGCGGACAAGTGGCTGCCGGTCAACTTCGACTGCGCGTGCCTGTGGGTGCGCGACTACTTCCAGCTGGTCGAGGCGTTCTCGACGCACCCGCTGCAGACGCAGCAGGAGCGCGACAACCCGGTCCTCGACTTCCGCCACTGGGGGCTGCCCCGCGAGCGCCGCTTCCGCGCCCTCAAGCTCTGGTTCACCTTCCGCACGTTCGGCATAGCCGCCCTCCAGGACCGCATACGCAACCACTGCTCACTCGCCAAACTGTTCGAGAACTTGCTGCGTGGGGACGGGCGCTTCAGAGTCATGGACAGTGCCAAGGTGAGCAGCGAGCACTTGTCTAACCTAACCCATGGCAGATTTGTACGCGGTCCATCACGTGTTCTACTAAAATCATGATTTATTTCAGTGTTTCGTTTTATAATGAATTATTCCAGGCAAGCTACAAATAGATTAATTAGTAGCGCTTCTTCCTTATTACGAGCTTGTTTTGACTATAGCGCCAGCTCACGTAAACCTGTAACTTTGGTGAATATACTTACGTTTATAAAAGTAGTACAGAAAGATCACTTTACATATAAACTGACGTCTAGTGGAAAAAGCCGTCCATATTGCTTCAGTGAGTAAACTGTAACCTGCCTGTTTATTGCTGGACTGTAATAAGTCACGTATTTTCTATTTGTGTAGAATTTTTCCGTGAAATAACTTTTGACAGCTATCTTGACAATTTACCCTCGTTGATGCTTTATGTTTACAGTGCAATCTTTCCTAGTCAGTGATGTTATTTGTGTTTCATATGCAATCTTTGCTAGTCAGTGATGGTATTTGTGTTTCATAGATATCGTAATTTTGTTATGATTTGTACCTACAGTTATTTATTGCTTCGATCTTTTCTCCTAAATGTCAGTAAAATATTCTAGATTATTTTTATGTTTAAGATCGATTTCTTCATTGAGAATATTGCTTCGATAATTTTTCGTGTGTGTATATACTTCTAATACTTCAAGAATGTTTACAGCGCACCATTTTGATATTTTGTGTAGAACTTGTAATCAATTTTCGATGTGCTCTGATTTGTGATTTTGATTTTTTTTTATATGTGGATGAAGGCTTGATAGATTTCTGTCGCAATTTATGTGTTCTTTAAATCTAATGGTGAAGTTTCGTCCCGTTTGATCGATATAGAATTAAGCCCGGTCATTACATGATCTTAAACATAGAAATTATCTATAACATTTTTAAGTAGGCTGTTTAGGTTTATATGTTGGTAACGCCACGGAGCGCTCTGTATGAAAATCACTGACTGTGCTGTGTGCAGTCTGTGGCTTGTTGGCATTGTTGGAATACACGCTATTTTAGTGTTGGGCAGTTGGATTCGAACAGAGCAGAACGCCAATATAGTAGAAGTGCAAATACCACATTATTATACGGAACCACAGAACGACACCAGCGCTACTTGTGGCCTGGCTGTGAACTTCAATACGAAAAAAATATGGCGCGAAAATCTCTTATGTTTATTTCTGAATACGCAAATTAGATGATAATATTTTTCATTTAATCTTTGAATGTGGGCCGCATAGTGCAGTAATAAAGGTTTTTGAGACCTTGAAAAGCAATATATAAAAGAAATCTCAATCAAAAACAAACATTAACTACTCGTAGCTGCAGTTTACATTGTGAAAATTTTCGTTAATTACGACGTTACCTTTTGACTGTGAAATGTTTTTGTAAAACTCAATATTGCGATTTTGGCTGTGTGGCCATTATCATGTGGAAATAAATGAGCTTTATCACATGTCAGACTAAAAAAAGTCATCTGACATTGCATGCATATATAAATGATTTTTAGGTTTCCACGTATCCTAAAGCACATTATGTCCACTCGCATGACCGAAAGTGGAAGGTTACACAAATAAATAACTGCACAGCTAAAGGATAACCAAGAGGTCATTTACAAAAAAAAAAAAAAAAACTGTGCTACAAACCAAGGATGTAAAGTCTACAAAATCCGATTTATTATTTTTTCTGTGGATTGTTATTTATGGATATTCAGTCACCTGAAATTGAACTTCAGCACAGTAAAAATAAATTTATGAAACACTCAAAATACTACTTTACATCAACTGAAAAACAAATTGGGAGCAGAGCAGGTAGACACTCCATGAATGTAGCCAAAATGTATTTGCCAATGAGACATACAAAGAAAATGAACTGCACTACATAACATTTTTTTTCTTTTTCCCCAACTTGACTGTTATTTTGGCAACACCCATCATGTTTAAATAATGAAAGAAGATGCTGGTACAACATTTATTTTTAACGTTTTTATGTTTGTCTGGTACACTACTGAAAATTAACACGAACTCCCCTTGACAGCACTTTATTCATTATACTTTTAGAGTCCCATCATCACATCTAGAAAGTGTTAAGTTATGTTCCTGCTGAATTACCAGATTTTGTCATAACAAATCAAAGGCATGATTTTGATACAGGAACATGTAATTCTCTGCTTTTAACACAACAATTGTGTATGTATAGGGAGCTTACTCTAATTGTACACATAGTAAACACTGAAATACAAAGTCTTTTAACATGATTTGAACTTATTTTTAAGTTGTTGCATACACAATTTCCTCTTGTTTGTAAATTTCTTTGCTTTCACATAGTTCTATATTATAAATGGAATACTTGTCTTCAGAAGTATCTCTTCAATCTCATGTTTATTACAAATTGTTGTATGAGACAGATCAAATGTTTTTTTTTTTTAAATTATCATGTAGTCTTGTTGTGTGACCGTGTCTATTTAGATACTCATACAGCTGATCATTGAGTGCCCTTAGGAAAATCATGATTCTTTCACTTGCATGTTTCAAATGAGAATGCTTGTCACTATTCTCCTTAAATGAGGTAAACAAATGATTTTCAGTCATAACAGAGGAGTAGAGACTGGTATTACATGTTTCACAATCATCTGGTACATCTATGGCTTTCAGTACACAGCCTGCTACATAGGCTAAGGCTTGTTGATCTTCTACAGACTCGATGATACCATCTGAGTAACAATAAATTTGCTCAGGTGTATCAGTGTCATTCATCTCACATTCACTTAAGTGTTCACTCCTACCACTTGCTGCCAAAAAGTGACACAAACTGCTCAAGGGAGTGTAATCATCTTTTTCACAGTTACTTACACGCATGGCTTTGAAAGGCAAAGTCATATGATTGACAACAAGTCTTCAGAGCTTGTACAAACTGAAAACAAGTTGGGTTTGTATTAGCAATACCATGTTGTCTTATACAACAAAAGAAATTTTCTAAAGCATCTTGATTGAACGCCTTTAAATTTAAGTACTTAAAGCCAACCACTTTCAAGGCTTCCACAAGAAAATAATAGACTATAATGTAATCTGCCAACCTTTTATGAAGCTAAACATATTAGTCTTGTTTTTTCCTGTTTTTAAATCTATGATTTGCCAACTGCCTATTTCCCTCAATATGCTATACCACATTTCTAAATGTGGCGTATTTTCTGATAAAGCCCACCTAAATTGTTTTCCATCTCTGGAATATTGCTCATTACTGTTGTGTGAATCAAAGAGATTATCTACCTTTACCACAAACTCAGCTGTGTGTATAACTTCAGATGGTAATGTGTGAGTAGAAACATATGTTTCAATTGCAGCTGCAACAGTGGCTCATTTGTGCAGCAGCAACTTTTACCTTCATTTTGACATGGAAATCAGAAAAGTTAAAGTGTTGTGCTTTTAATTTGGGAAGAGTTTTGAACCGTTTTTTTAATCCAAAAGAACAATGTACTGATTTACTCAAACTTTGCTGCTTTGCAAGGTTCATCATACAACTCTTTTAGAATTTTCAATTTATTCCTCTCATTCTGTAGCTGTTTTTTCAATTTACACACTCTGGAAACTGTAATTCTATGCAGTTTATACATTTTGTGTTTTCTTGGAGTTAAATCACATTTAGAAAAGCCAGATCCCATTATACCTGGACTACTTTCAACATCATAAACTGGTGAGGATAAAAAGCTGTACTCACCATCATCTGTGATCTGTAAAGGGGGACTGCTTGGTTGTATTACTGTAGATTTTGCATTGTGACCTGTCTCATGCACACTTATATTTGTTCCCGATGTGGTGAAACCGCCACCACCACCACTACCACCACCACCAGTGTAACACAGATGGGTGGGGGGAGGGTGATACAACACCAATTCCATGTGCTTTGGAATAACACTAGGATTTAGCCTGTGTCTAGTAAAGTTCACAAAATCTGCTTCATAAAAATGATCCTCACACACATAATAATAACTACAGTTGACACCTTCATCTATATTACAGATCAATTTCCACTTCTTTAAAGTCTCACTTTTTGATGCAGCTGGAAATTTATAGAAATGTTTATTCTTGTGTTTGGAATTTGTTTTTACATAATTACTACTCCTGCATCTGGGACACTTGCACGAGTATTTAAACCTCAAACTGGATTCTTCTCTTCCTGTATGATCCATCCTCATGTGTCTGAAATGTTATTCAAACCAAAAATTAGGAACGAGAAAAAAGATCAGGTACTGTTTACATTAATTAATGTTAAAGAAAACTCAATGTGAAATTAATTTCACTATCAAAAATCATATTAGCTTATGTCTAAATGCTGCTATCCTGTACTGAAGTATTGATAACTGTTATCATGGCTCGTAATCTGATGTGGTATTGCTACAAAATAGTGAAAAAACAAAACAAAATAAATTCTCATTTCTACTACGGATATGCACATCACTCTGTTTATAACTGTTCAACACTACTTGGTTAAACAGTGCTATCAGACAGTAGAAACACTGCTTATTGTACCATTTCAGTATATTTCAGCATCTAGATACCATGATAGATACCAAATTCAACTGTACATTATCAGTAACAGTTACAGCTGTAAATCTGTATTACATTGTGTTGAGCATTAAAGTGCGAGAAGATTTCTACTGCATTGGATATTGCCACAATAATATGTGTAAATGTCCAACTGCTTGAAGGACCTGCTTTGTGTGACTTGCAAACAAATGTCTTATTATGTGAGAACACAACCTTTGTCTATACAACAGCAACAAACACTTTTTACCTGGATATGTTATGTACCGTACAGAATATTTACTGTCGAAAACGGGAAATAGAACACACTCGAGGCATTACAAATCAATTGTAACACGTCCAATATTTGGTATGTATTAAGTGACACAATAAATGGTACTTATTCTGTCACTAAGATTACTTCGTGGCAAAAAGGAAGATGAATCAAAGCCAGAATTATATTCCATTACAGGATTCGGAAAGTTGAATACCAACTATGTCAAAAGCTGCTAGCATGGGATTCTCCATGAAATACAAGGAAATATGAACAGAAATAAGAAATATACCTACCATTTAAGTAAACTGAGCAACGGAAATTGTATTTCTTTGCGGGAACAAATATGCAAGAGTCCACAGAACGTAATGTGATGATACAACCTCGTGTTCTATATGAAACAAAAGTAAAAAAGTAAATACTGAATCATCACAGCATCAAATATTACGAATGCATCCAAAAATTAAGCAGAATGATAGCAACATACTTACGCTGCAATTTAAACGAAAAATCACGATCACGTTGCTACGATACCAAAACAATTATGGAAGACTAAGTCATCCAATAGGAACACGAGACTATAGATTGCTAAACTTGCAGCGCTCCAAGTGGCCTGGGACCAAATCAACGTCGTGTTACCGGAAATCCCTATGTGAGTTTCACCCTCCTGGTGAACAGCGCGTAGCGTTGGACTGTTGGAGGTGAGCCGCCAGCAGTGGTGGATGTGGAGAGAGAGATGCCAGAGTTTTGATACTATAAGCGGACGATCTGGACGTGTGCCCGCCAGAAAAAGGAAATTTGTAAAGATGGATGTCATGAATTAATATATATATATATATATATATATATATATATATATATATATATATATATATATATATATATGATAACTTTTTAACATTATTAATCTGTTCTCTATCGAAATTTTTCGTTTTGCTAACTATGCCTATCAGTAGTTAGTGCTTTCAGTAGTTAGAATTTCTTATTTAGCTAGCAGTGTTGGCACTCGCTGTGTTGCAGTAGTTCGAGTAACGAAGATTATTGTGAGGTAAGGGATTCATGAAAGGTATAGGCACGGCCGCCTGTATTAGAGGCCGGAGTCGTCAAGCTGACAACGTCGTAGCCTGTGACGTCAGTAGGCCGGCTAGCGTGACCAGCTAGTCCGAGACTGAAGTTTAGATTTCGTCAAATGCAGGCAACGTGTCAGACATAAATACGCAATGACGTATTACGCCGACTTTATGTCAGAATTACGCATTTTATTCTCGTTTCCTTGCAACGATGAACTTTTCAATAACTCACATGTGCTTCATAGCAATATATTATGACGTTTCTTACCCGAGATTTGGAGATACAAGTTCAGCAAACAATTTTGTGAGGTGCCTACTGACATTATTTGCAGACTTGCAATTATTTCAGTCTGTTATTTGAAATGTATTATCATGTTCCTTCCTATATAATTGACAAACTAATATAAAAGTTTCTGACAGCTGCAACATATCTTTCACACCTTTGTATATGATGGTGGCATAATAATAATAATTTTTAACGAACGTTTTTTGTGTATTGTTCATTAGTATGTTAGATTTTTTTTTAAATCACAGGTCATACACAGTCTATTTAAATACTTTCACACATCTTTCTGAGTCAGAATGAACTGGTGACCTTGCTGTAGGATTTGCATAAGAAGCATGAGTGAAATTTATCAGTGCATTAAAGTTGATTTCATAGTGGCCACCTCCTCCTTGCCAGTACTAATCAGAGCATTTAAGAACTGAGGTTTTGGGTAAGAAAGAAGTTTCATAATTTTGTGTCAAAAGTTATGTAATGTTTTTAATTTTCTATTAACTCCCTCCTTCTTGGAACATATTAAATGATCATTTTGGAGTTTGGTAATTTTTTTTTCTACCTGTGCCTCTGAAAAGACACACGCTAATGGCTTTTTCTCCAGCCGTCTGACACAGCTTGGTGCCCACGACGCATTACATGCAGGTGGTCACTTAACTTTCTTACGGAAATATTTACGACAGCAGTTTCTGCTACAGTGACAGTCTCATATAAAAATATTTCACAGGTCAAGAATTTGCGTTACAAAGCTGTAGAAACAAAATCCTATTGATATAACAGTGTCCAAAAATTTTCGTCGCCATTGTAATACATTCACGCATTTACATACATTCATAACTCTTAAAGTACGATTCTTGGTTTCCAACAACCTTTTTCACAAACCAGAGTCCCTAACCACTACTCATTATTCCTTACCTTATTTGTCGACACTTCTTCAATATTTCATCTTAATAAATATGTAGCATAATCAAATTCCTCCTATAACATCGGCTTATTGATCATAAACATACCTCAACAGCATAATACACATCGTCATCGTAAAAATAACATCATAACACCTCAGTCAAATCTCAAAAAAGTCGTAGCTTTCTGCAATAATTTCAAACCATAAAAAAATTCTCTGCTTATTTCAATAATGTCATCTACCTCAAACGTACTTTAAAATCATGCTCCCTTACCAAATACATCATTCAAAGCTCTCATAGTATCACAATGGTTCCAAAAAAACATGAACAGTTCACAAAGTACAGACAAAATACAATTTCATAAGTGTGAAGTTACCCAACTGTTTAATTGCGTAAACATGTGTCACTGATGTAAAAAAAAGTTTATCCCTCAGTTAAATGATCAGATAGCTGTGTAATTTATGTGTTAGAGGAATATGGTACCGATGTGTAAAGTTGTATAAGCAAATACCATATTAGCTAGGGCTCCTTGTGCTTGCCAAACACATGGTACACAAAGTAGGCGTGTACCCCCCTGAGGATTAATGTAATTATACCCTCAGGTGTTACAGATTACAAAAATGGAATGAAATGTATCACGGAAAATCTTTGTATCATTGTACTTCAAATATCTTTAAAAATAAATGATTTAAGTACAAAATTAATCACTCAAATACGTGTCCTGTAGCGCTAAATGGGCGTCTTGTGGTAAGATAATCTCTGTGGAAGTGTCGTAGTTATCGTCCTCCGAAAGCTAAGTTCTGCAGAAGCCAATGTACTTACCTCATGATACACAAAAGTGAAATGCTTTGCGTATAGATATCTTAGTTATTACGCTTAATGCCATGATGAGGAAATTACTGTGCTGTAGTGTATTGTTGTCCTACGGAAAAGGCTGTCTCCTTGTAGCCATAGCACAAAAGTCACTACTAAAACATGTCTCACTTTACAGAAGAATTCAGAAAAAACTGTGCAGATATAAAACAGATACACCACAAAAGCATTGTAAATTGTCACTCATTAGCAGCGTCGTGATAAAATCGTGTAGCTGTCACACAAACCAACCACTGTGTCATCTAGTATCTCACAGAAAGTACTTTAAATCCAGAATATATTTTCAAGTAAACCAAAATGTTGCATTAAAATCTCATTAGCAGTACCTGTATATGTTCTAAGTATGTAAGCCTTACAGTCGTTACGTAATCGTGCAACTAACTAGCAAGAATGTACACACACAATAACACTGTGACGTCTGTTCACTATCACAATGCAGTGGTAATTTCTGTTTAAATAAGTTCTCTTGGTTCTTGACTGGATATTTAACTTCAACATTGTTGCATGTTAACAATTTCTCAGTGTGACAAATTGTACTAGTAGTGTGAAGTGAAAAATTTTATAGCAAAGACTAAATTAAAAAGCAGATTATCTCCCAATAAATGGTTTTACATGTGAAATGTGGTGTAACCCTTTGCTCTTCCTAGTATGCAGAGTTTCAACTTTAACGCAATTATCATGTGGTATACGTCGGTAAAGAATACTGGAATTTTTCTCAAGGTTAGCGTCTATGTTATTTTTCCCTGAGCCAGCGGGCACACGTGGCTGCCTGCAGTGCGAGTCATTGTCTGTTTCTTTGTTGGCGCGCATCGTTACTGGGATTAGGAGACCTAACTTCTACAAATTCACCTTGCCGAGAGGGCCCTGCCCTGTTTAAATCCTGCCAGTTCTGATGCAATTCAGGTCTGTCGTTATGACCACATCGTCTGTCGTCATGTCGGTAGTTCCTGTAGTTTCTTTCTTGTCGGTTAAGTGCTGGAGAATTTCTCCCTGAATCGTAACTGCACGCTGGATCGTTGCGTCTAAAGTTATTCTGTCTCCCGTAATAATAATTGTTTTGGTTCCCATATTGTCTGTTTCTCTGATTGTTTCTGTGATAGTCATTACTGCGGAGAGGTGATCTTTCCCTGAAATTATTATTACTCTGCCAACGGTTGTCATACGGGTGGTGTCTGTTTTGGTCACAATTT
The DNA here is from genome assembly GCF_023864275.1 of Schistocerca cancellata. Lineage (NCBI taxonomy): Eukaryota > Metazoa > Arthropoda > Insecta > Orthoptera > Acrididae > Schistocerca > Schistocerca cancellata. Next base: position 713,641,162 of record NC_064628.1, read on the forward strand.
GTGTTGTGAGAATAGCCTTGTCGCGTCCAGTTATTATTTCTGTCTTCACGGAATTGTGACCTGTAATTGTTGTGCTCCTGTTTTCGCATTCCGCGATTGTCAGTGTCAATTTCTAGTTCTTGTAAGAGCCCCTGAAAAGCTTCAATGTCGTCTTTGCAACGTCCTGCCAAAATAATATGTCGTAAATGTTCAGGTTATTTGATTAAGCAAATGCGAATGAGTTCTGAGGGGCTGTATAGGTTTGACAGGTACTGATTCTTGAGCAACATGTCTTCAAAATATTTGACAAGACTGGAAAATTCAGATTGTTCAAAGTGTTTCATCATCATGATGCCTTGTTTTACTCGGTCTTGTGTAGCTTGAGACCAATATGCTGAGAGGAACGCATGGTAAAATTCTCCTTCACTGTGGCAATCGTGAATGACCGATCACATTCTTACAGCTGGTTCATTCTCTAAGTAGCCACACATAAATTCTAACCTGTGCTCCAATGACCAGTTGGGAGGAAAACAATGAGGGAATTGATGGAGCCACGTTTGTGGATGAATGTCATTGGCAGAATTCTTAAACGTTTTGAATTTACGTGTAGTAATGAACAGCTTATAGTCAAAATCATCATGTCGGCGAGTCGCATGTCGGTCATTGTTACGTCATTTCGGCGGTTCCATCTCAAAATTCGGTGCGCCTTGCCAATTTCTTTCATAATTTCCGAAGTGTCCTGTGTTATTATTTTGTAGCTTTTCCATATTTCTAAGTTCCTCTTCCCATGTTGGAGCGCGAGTGTCCTCTGAAATACGAAATTTTTGTATTACTTGTGACAACTGATCTTGTACTTCCCGGATTTCTCTTTTGTATTGCGTATTAATTTGATTCTGATTTTGTTTGAATTTCCTAATTTGTTCGCACTCTTCAGTGTCATTAAAGACTACTGGTTTTGTGTCATTCAGATTATCATCTACCTTCGTAGATAAATTATTTAGCTGATCCGAAAGTTCAACTACTTTCTCTGATAATGAACTAATTTCCTCAACGTGTCTTTCTACTGTGTCCTTTAAGTTTTCCTGAGTTTTTGCAAGTTGCGTAACCGAATCGGTAGATGCAACTGAGTCCATTTTAGCTTGCAAGGTCTCATGATTTTCATGAACAATAGTTTGCAGTTCTTTTATGGCTGCTTCATGATTCTGTAATTCATTTTCATGACGCGAAAAAATAGGTTGGAAATGCTCACAAATTTGTGTTTTTACGTCATTACAGACTTTTTGACATTTCGATTCGATTTTATGTAACTCAGTAGTTAAATCTTCACGTGTTTGTTCAAGCATGGTGTGAAGATTTTGTTCCATTGCGTCTAACTTTTGAAGATTTTGTTCCACTGTGTCTAACTGTTGCTGTGTTTGTTTCTGGTGTTGTTCCATTGTGTCTAACTTTTGAAGCCTTTGTCCCATTTGTCTCTGATTTTGTTCCATTGTGTCTAACTTTTGAAGCTTTTGCTGTGTTTGTCTCTGATTTTGTTCCATTTGTTGCATTAATTGCAATAATAATGTATTAGTGTCTGGAATCTGTTTCTCTATACTTTTTGGCAGTGCGTTTTCACCGGCAGCATTCACATTTTGACAAGCAGAAAATGTGTCTTGAGTTACTTGAGAAAACGGTGAGGACCCAAAACCTAAGTCTGCAGTATTTGCAATATTGTGTTCTGTCATTTCTGATTCCTGAGGCGAGCTGTTGCCGACCGATCGATCGATAATGCTTCCCTGTTCACTACCTGTTTGACTGTCTACACCATTATTTGCCACCCGCTCCATTTCCCTATGCACAATTACCAAATTACTACTTCGAATGTCTGTTAATTCACTACACAGTGGTGCTGATAAGCTACGCTTGTCGTCACTATTATTTCTCAGTTTACTTTGGAGCCTGGTGTTACGTTTTTCACACACCATTATTGTTACAATATTTCACACGATAGCCAGCCGCAGTGGTCTAGCGGTTCTAGGCGCTCAGTCCGGAACCGCGCGACTGCTGCGGTCGCAGGTTCGAATCCTGCCTCGAGCATGGCTGTGTGTGATGTCCTTAGGTTAGTTAGGTTTAAGTAGTTCTAAGTTCTAGGGGACTTATGACCACAGATGTTGAGTCCCATAGTGCTCAGAGCCATTTGAACCATTTGAACCATTTCACACGATAACACAGAAAAGCACAATTTGAAGAGCAAAAATAAGAGAACACATTAACATAGCACTGAAAATAATATCTAGTTAATTGCAAGCGCAGCTGCGAAATACTTGGTGCAAATTTACATGCATGCCACAACTGTTTTACTGTACAAGAATGAAAGACTGCAACTACAATGGAAATTCTCTCTATAATTACGCGCTAGCAATAAACAATAGCTACACTAATTACACAGACTACAAGAAAAAAATCAGAAGATTCCAGGTTCGTATCCTGGCAGGGTCGCCATATGAAATGTCCCCTTAGAACAATTATACAAGACTGTGCTTAAACTGACACACAATATTTTTAGCGCAACGCAATCTGACTTTCAAAAATCCCTACAAAAGAATGGCCCTGACTAACATTAACCTATACGTTTCACAAATCACTTACCTCACCAAAAATCTTCGTTACTCGAACTACTGCAATACAGCAAGCGCCACTACTGCCAGCTAAATAAAAGATTCAAACTACTGAAGGCACTAACTACTAGTAGGCATAGTTAGCAAATCAAAGATTTTAATAGAGAACAGACAATGTATTTACCTTAATAATCATAATATATATATATAGCAGTTCATGCCAACCAGTATTACAAATTTCAAAACTCCGCCGTCTCTCTCCCCACATCCACCACTGCTGGCGGCTCATCTCCAACTGCGCAACGCTACATGCTGTTCACATCCAGCTGCCGCTGCCCAACACTACAATGGCAGACAACAATGCAAACTACTCGTAGCCACTGACTGCACACAGCACAGTCAGTGATTTTCATACAGAGAGCACTACGTGGCGGCGGCGTTACCAATATAAGAACCTAAACAGCCTACTTACATAGCCTACTTACAGTTTGGTATAATTATTTAACAAAATGTTACACATAATGGAAACCAGCTTTTTGTAGATATCAGTAAGTGGCCTGCCACAGAGACATGAATCTGTTACAAATATTTGCAGAGAAACATGTGATTCAACTCCTTGGCCAACCAGATTGAGTAGTAACTGCTTTTAATTTTGACAAGTGAGGAATTTTGTTTCATACTCTTCAGATATTAAAAGCTGCATCATTGTATATACAAAAGTGCCAATTTCTACAACAATATCTGATGGCCCAGTCAATCCACTTTGGATATTTATCTATGGTGTGTGTGCCTAAAACAAAATCAGTGCATGTTGTACAACTGAGCAATTGTGTTGTTTTGTGTGCTGCATAACCACAAACATACAGAAGTACAGATTGGTGTACATCAACATTTTCATTACCTATGTTGTTCAAAACACTTACAAACGGATTCACGTCAACATCCGTAGACATTATATCTGAGGTGCTTACGTCGTTCATTATTTCTGGAGAAAATTTTACTGGGCCATATTTTGCAGACTTTATTCCGAAAACACTCATTATACGCAACTTATTTTCAGATTCAAATACCTGGGTTACAGAAACATTGTAGTTTCCACCCGATAATTGACGATACCTACTAAACCATGATTCCAAATTATCAATTTGTAGTTTTCCCGTCAGAAGATACTGCACCCCTACACCACTGAAAGAATATTCACCAACTTCTGAAATAACAGAAGTCCAGTATAGCATAATTACACTGAAATGTCAGATAAAACAGACACTGCGAAAGTACGTAAACAACTGCTTCTGTTCGCTACCTTATAGCCACAGCCATGCGGTAGGCCTTAACGTAACGTTGCCACATTTCAGTCCTCCGGCCTCTAATACAGGCGGCCGTGGTAGAGGTTATTGTCAGTCAGGGCCATTCTTTTGTAGGGATTATTGAAAGTTAGATTTCTTTGCGCTAAAAAAATATTGTGTGTCAGTTTAGTGATGATCAGAATAAGTAAAGAGAGAACTGTCTGAGTACGTTCAGTTTTACTCAGCTGTCTTTGTATCAGCATAGAAGTTTACCAGCACAATAATTCATAATTTTTCTAAGGGGACGTTACAAATTTTATGGCCATTTGGAAACGAGAACAGATAAAAGCACACTGTAAACGAAAACAGAAAGATAACCATTCATATCAAATCGTAACAAAATTATAATATCACTGAAACACCATTAGCATCACTGAATCTCAAAGATAACACTGTAAACATAAAGCACTAACGAGAATATAGCTGCCAAAAGCATTTCAAGAAAAAGAAAGGTCTACACAAATAGAAATGCAATATTGTCGTCTATTCCAACTTGACGTAAGTACAGGGTTATTACGAATGATTGAAGCGATTTCACAGCTCTACAATAACTTTATTATTTGAGATATTTTCACAATGCTTTGCACACACATACAAAAACTCAAAAAGTTTTTTTTTTAGCCATTCACAAATGTTCGGTATGTGCCCCTTTAGTGATTCGGCAGACATCAAGCCGATAATCAAGTTCCTCCCACACTCGGCGCAATATGTCCCCATCAATGAGTTCGAAAGCATCGTTGATGCGAGCTCGCAGTTCTGGCACGTTTCTTGGTAGAGGAGGTTTAAACACTGCATCTTTCACATACCCCCACAGAAAGAAATCGCATGGGGTTAAGTCGGGAGAGCGTGGAGGCCATGACATGGGCAAATGCCAAATGCCGGGATGGTTCCTCTGAAAGGGCACGGCCGACTTCCTTCCCAATCCGTCCCTAATCCGATGAGACCGATGACCACGCTGTCTGGTCTCCTTCCCCAAACCGACCAACCAACCATGACATGAATTGCTAATCATGATCTCCACCACGACCGATCCATCGGTTTTCCAATCTCCTGTTTAAGAAATGCCGAACATCATGATGGAAGTGCGGTGGAGCACCTTCCTGTTGAAAGATCAAGTTGGCGCTGTCGATCTCCAGTTGTGGCATGAGCCAATTTTCCAGCATGTCCAGATACACGTGTCCTGTAACGTTTTTTTCGCAGAAGAAAAAGGGGTCGTAAACTTTAAACCGTGAGATTGCACAAAACACGTTAACTTTTGGTGAATTGCGAATTTGCTGCACGAATGCGTGAGGATTCTCTACCGCCCAGATTCGCACATTGTGTCTGTTCACTTCACCATTAAGAAAAAATGTTGCTTCATCACTGAAAACAAGTTTCGCACTGAACGTATCCTCTTCCATGAGCTGTTACAACCGCGCCGAAAATTCAAAGCGTTTGACTTTGTCATCGGGTGTCAGGGCTTGTAGCAATTGTACACGGTAAGGCTTCTGCTTTAGCCTTTTCCGTAAGATTTTCCAAACCGTCGGCTGTGGTACGTTTAGCTCCCTGCTTGCTTTATTCGTCGACTTCCGCGGGCTACGGGTCAAACTTGCCCGCACGCGTTCAACCGTTTCTTCGCTCACTGCAGGCCGACCCGCTGATTTCCCCTTACAGAGGCATCCAGAAGCTTTAAACTGCGCATGCCATCGCCGAATGGAGTTAGCAGTTGGTGGATCTTTGTTGAACTTCGTCCTGAAGTGTCGTTGCACTGTTATGACTGACTGATGTGAGTGCATTTCAAGCACGACATACGCTTTCTCGGCTCCTGTCGCCATTTTGTCTCACTGCGCTCTCGAGCGCTCTGCTGGCAGAAACCTGAAGTGCGGCTTCAGCCGAATAAAACTTTATGAGTTTTTCTACGTATCTGTAGTGTGTCGTGACCATATGTCAATGAATGGAGCTACAGTGAATTTATGAAATCGCTTCAATCATTTGTAATAGCCCTGTACATATGTAAACTGACCTTTATGTACAACTTTTATAAACGTGAGTAAACTCAGCAGATTTAACATCTACAGTTTTATTTAAAAATGGCGCTATAGCCGAAACAAGATTATAGTAAGGAAGGAGCACTGTTAATTATACTATTTGCAGCTCGGCTGGACTAATTCATTATAAAATGTCATATTATGACGTATTCTATGCTGCGGGTCCGTCTGAAAAGAAAATGTTTCTTTTTTTATTTTATGACATAATCAACATTATGTTTACGGATGACGGGGTTAGACCGCCTCAAACGACCATCTTCAGATCAAAAAATAACAATTAAAGCCCCTTTATCATTTGAGGTGTCTCATGTAAAATGTTCCCCATATTCGACCTTTTTTAGTCTTTGTTGACAGGGCTATTATGCCACCAGCATAATAGACTATTTCGTTAACATTATTAATTTAAACTTACAGTGAGGGCAATGGAAGAAAAATTACTTTTGTAAATGTTACCGTATAACCAATTATGTTGACAGTTCGAGCCAAGCACAGTAGTTTCGTACTCGGAAGAGCTGGCTAATACAGCGATGTAACTTTATTTTGTGATGTTGAAATTCACAAAATTGTTAGGTAAAATTTACACAAACGTCAATTATAGAATTCGTAATTGCTCGACTAAACCAATTGCGTAATAAGGCAAACCAACGAAGACCAAAAAGGTCTCATACAGGAAATAATTTTTTGTGTTAGCAGAAGAGCCAACACCGTGTTACGAGTGGAGGCCGAAATGCACGCGTTTTAGCTCAAGCAGGCTAGGGTGAGGAGGGAAGAACTATACTGACGTGAGGTCTGGAACATGACAAGGAATGAGAATTCAGAAAGTGGACGTAATTAGTTTGATACTTAACTTTAATCCATTAATGATGAACGTCGCTCTTGACGGTACATGATTCACAATATTATCTGTTCAGAATACATTCTTCAAGATACTAAGTATAGTAACTGAATATGGCGCCTTGCTAGGTCGTAGCAAATGACGTAGCTGAAGGCTATGCTAAACTGTCGTCTCTGCAAATGAGAGCGTATGTAGACAGTGAACCATCGCTAGCAAAGTCGGCTGTACAGCTGGGGCGAGTGCTAGGGAGTCTCTCTAGACTAGACCTGCCGTGTGGCGGCGCTCGGTCTGCAATCACTGATAGTGGCGTCACGCGGGTCCGACGTATAGTAACGGACCGCGGCCGATTTAAAGGCTACCATCTAACAAGTGTGGTGTCTGGCGGTAACACCACGTAATTTGTGTAGTCGCGAATTGTTGTACAGTGGTAGGAGGGAGTGCCATGAATAACATACTAGAATTCCTGGCTAGTGGGGGGTGAGTGTAGGAGTAGAGGTATCTTTGAAGGTAGGTCACTTTCCTACGTTTTTCTTGAATGGCTTTAAAACTATGACCTCTAGAAAAAACGTATCCCAGCACAGCATTTAATTACATTAAATTTCCTACAAGAAGGTCCTGTCCACTTTCTCTCTAGGACTGATAAATTGCACATAGCGAACGAGAGAATATGAAAATCTCGTGCGTTGTTTCTGAAGGCCAGATATAACATTGCGGCTTTCACTTAATCACATCCGTAGGGGCAGCTGAATCACCCTGTGTACGCCACGCATCATTTGATTCTGTGATATAACAGATACATCATATTGATAAACGCCATATCTGTTATACCACTCAATGAAATGGTGCATAGCATATATACAGGGAAGAGCCAAAGTAACTAGTACACCTTCCTAATATCGTGTAGGACCCCCCTAAGTCTGAAGCAGTGCTGGAGGGAATGGGCACCATGAATCCTGCAGGAATGTCCATAAATCCGTAAGAGTACGAGGGGATGGAGATCTCTTCTGAGCAGCATGTTGCAAGGCATTCCAGATATGTTCGATAATGTTCATGTCTGTGGAGTTTGGTGGCCATCGGAAGTGTTTAAACTCAGACGAGTGTTCCTGGAGCCACTCTGTAACAATTTTGGACGTGTGCGTTTTCGCATTCTCCTGCTGGAATTGCCCGAGTCCGTCAGAATGCACATTGGTCGTGAATGGATCTAAGTGAACAGACAGGACTCTGACGTTTCAACAGTCAGAGTCTTATCTAGACGTATCAGGTGTCACATATCACTCCAACTGAACACGCCCCACACCATTACAGAACCTCCACCAGCTTTAACAGTCCACTGCTGACATGCAGGGTCCGTGGATTCACGAGCTTGTTTCCATACCCGTACACGTCCATCCGCTCGGTACAATTTGAAACGAGATTCGTATGACCAGGCAACATGTTTCCAGTCATCAACTATCCAGTGTCGCTGTTGACGGATCCAGGCGAGGCGTAAAGCTTTGAGTCGTGCAGTCGACAGGGTACACGAGTGGATCTTCGGCTTCGAAATCCCATATTGATGATGTTTCGTTGAATGGCTCGCTCACTGACACTTGTTGATGGCCCAGCATTGAAATCTGCAGCTATTTGCGGAAGGTTTGCCCTTCTGTAACGTTGAACGATTCTCTTCAGTTGCTGTTGGTCCCGTTCTTGCATGATCTTTTTCCGGCCGCAATGATGTCGGAGATTTAATGTCTTACCAGATTCCTGACACACACGGTACGTTCGTGTAATGGCCGTATGGGAAAACCCTACTTCATCCGTACCTCGGAGATACTGTGTCCCTTCGCTCGTGCGCCGACTATAACACCACGTTCAAACTCACATAAATCTTGATAACGTGCCATTGTAGCAGCAGTAACCGAACTAACAACTGCGCCAGACACTTGTTGTTTCTTGCCGACCGCAGCGCCTTATTTTGCCTGTTGACATATCTGTGTATTTGAATACACATGCCTGTACCAGTTTCTTTGGCGCACATTTTTTGAGTTTGGAATTGTAAATATAATTGTGACAAAACGTCTCGCTTTAATATCTGACGTAGGCACTGCTTTCTATTCTGTTATCTAAAGATGGCCATTTAACTGGTGGAAACTAGTAATCGTTGTATCCTTCCTTGCGATCTTGGCAATTGAAAAGTTTTCAACATGAAGACTAGAACACTATATTTAAAGCTCGCCTCCTACATCTACCTAGCACTAAATTTTAAACTACGGTAAAAAATTTTATTTGCGAGTTGATTTGGTTGGTAAGACCTCCTAAAACACATTATCAAATGCTAGCAATGAAACGGAAATCCTTACAACAGTAGACCGAGCGAGGTGGCGCAGTGGTTAGCACACTGGACTCGCATTCGGGAGGACGACGGTTCAATCCCGTCTCCGGCCATCCTGATTTAGGTTTTCCGTGATTTCCCTAAATCGCTACAGGCAAATGCCGGGATGGTTCCTTTGAAAGGGCACGGCCGATTTCCTTCCCCATCCTTCCCTACCCCGAGCTTGCGCTCCGTCTCTAATGACTTCGTTGTCGACGGGACGTTAAACACTAATCTCCTCCTCCTCCTCCTTACAACAGTAATAATGTGCGTTCTGAACTTCCGTACTCAATAAACCGGTCGAAGGTCCTTAGCTGAAACAAAAGACCTGACTTAGAATTTGTAAATTCCTCAGTTCATTCGTTCCAAGAATGACAAACAAAGTTCCGAATTTTTTCTAATGATCAGTTCCAGTTTGCTGACAAATCCGCTTTCTGTCATCAACAAAAATCTGAACTGACATGAGCCATCCCAAAATAATACTGAGCCATGCTGTCACAGCAGCTTTAACGTTTATAAATTTCTGTGAATAGATTTACACTCGTCTTCTTTGCAGTTTACAATATAATTGAGTTCTCATAATCCAAGTACTTGCACAACAGGTTTGTTATTACGATAAGCATTACTTGGCACTTTTTGCCAACATAATAAGAACATAATTTTTATTAATATTATCTTTTCTGACCATTCCCAATTTAACATGTTTCTTAATTACGAAGGGCAATAACATTTGCACATAAGAATCCGAATATTAATAAGTTTGTTTATCTTTTCAGTAAATACGACTTTTACAAAAGTGATGTCTTTTTAAGAAAATTATATTAAGTGACATTAACAATACAGTACTGTAGTATGCTCATTATTGATTGACGTTACAAATTTCTCAGTTTACGGAATTATAAGTTAAGTGAAAGAAGAATTACAGAAAAGTACTCAAAATTAAGGAACAAAAATGCAAAATTAAAAGGTGATATAGGGATAAAAGAGAAATTACGATTATGAAACATGCATACATATCATGGTAAATATTAGTTTGTGTATCGTATTCTCCAATACTAAATGACATAATCTGTTACTTTACACTGATGACCCTCATTAAGAATATTTTGTATGTGTAGCAATGCAGAAAATTTATCATTGTCTAACAAAAATCTTTTCTTAGAAAATCTTCGGAGCAATAAGTCGTGTAATTTTTCTCGCGTCTAGAGTCTGGATTCCCGTCACGACCGCAAGTGAGACTTCGCTCACCACAACGCTATCTCCAAGTGCGAAACGAAGCGACGTTACGTATTGTTGCATGTTACACAGTTCACACTTAAAACCTTGAAATTATACATTGTCAGAAAACGATTAGGGGCAGGTGTACTACCCTGGTGATTTTTTTTCGACGTCTAGATGTTTTCTAATGTATTTTTCATCCTTCTGGAGATGTCTATTGTTTGTAACTGTAGATCGGTAAGTACTTACGCCCTCACAAATGAAGAAGTTAAACTTAACATGTAAAGCACTGCTAAGAACTCTTTTAAATACAGTCACTGAAATGAGCAGTATCGACAGACAATCCGGATATTTCATACATGAAGATAGGAAGAAATGTTTGGTATGCGGCACAATGTTCACACACACCTAAAGATTTTTTTGTTTTTGTAGGTTAGTTACTGACGAAAATGGCCATCCCCAGCAGATGGCACAGTGAGTGGTAAGCTTGATAGTGGAATGTTACCGCTGATGTTCGCTGCTGTGGAGTATTTAACCAGGGTACCAATTACGTGAATGTGATCCGTCAGTCGTATGTTGGTAATTCCTTTGCCTCTAAATCTTCTCTTTCTACACTCGTGTCGCTCCTTTCAACATATCAGTTAAACATTCACATTTAAGCTCTAAATAACCAAACTCGTCTTAACCTTGTGATCAGAGTTGTAAAGATTATTTTGGAACACCCAATATTTCACACATCTTTTGAAATAGAGTTAATTTCACTTATTACTATTTCAGATAAAAGATAATTTCATCATGAAATCAATCTTTTGCCTACAATCTTTCTACACAGGAAGATAGGTAATGTTTGTGCTTACATTGTGCTCACGACGTATTGCACGTATAACGGAGACAGAATTCGCGGGCCCTCTCACCTTTTCGCTGTGCTCTGCAGCAAAGCTTTACGGTATGTTACACAGAGTAAAAGGCAAGGGGACACAGTTCTGCCCGCATAGTCCGAACTTAAATGCATCCCAAGTTAACGTTACAGAAGGAACATAATATGCCAAGTGAACTATCGTAGGGGGGTTGATAAAAATTGAATTTTAAGCGAATATAGTTAAATAAATCTCAGTTTTCTTCTATCGCAGCACGTGGACGGGTAATGATGATCTGTAAGTTTCACAGTCAATAATAACTTAATTCACGATGGTTGCTTATTGGAATAACACGATGAACTTGTACACAGAGTTTCAATTGCTTTGCAGTTTTATTTTTCCCACAGCGGTCTATGCTCTTCACTGGCAGACGCGTCCTTTTCCATATACCTGTCATTGTAGATTCAGTAAACGAAGATAGCAATAGTACAGACACATTAGGCAGCAGATATTCGTGGCACATTGGAATGAAACAGAGCTTACATTACACGGAATTCCGTGAACTAGGTGCTGGAAAGCTATCTATCGACAGTAGCTAAGGCTACAAGTTTCCCTCTCCTCGACCACACCAGACAGAGCATAAAGACTGTAAACTGGTGATAACGATATCTTCAGAGAAGGATGAGATGAAACCTGTTAGCATATTTATTTGTCGATTTTGACATGATCATATGTGTGTATGCGAATCAAGTTGTGTCCAGTAGTTGTTATGATGGTGTTACTAAGATCCAGACAAAGTTTTCTTAAAACAAAAGCCGCTAACCAGCCCGAAGTTCACCTGAAATGAAGATACACGTGCAAAAACCACACTGTGTCTGGCTGACATAATCGTATCGAAGGAGCTGGATTCTGTCCAAGACGGCTTTCATATATTGAGTCAGGAACTTTAAACCATGCGGCCACTCCAGCGTAGTTCTGTGGTCGCAGTTCTTGTTCTAGGACTATCGCAACGGCTGCCATCTCCAGGACAAAATTCTTAGTTGGAGCAAGAGAGCCATTTAACTAAGGCGTGCTTCACCAGCACGGTTGCTGCGTCCATACTAGCAGCACATTTCGTTAGCGGAACTGACAAGATGGTACAGCTTTACACCGTCTGTTACGAATTGCTGAAGGCCATAAAGCCCCACAGTTTCCGAATTGGTCACGTTCCAGGTTCCGTCCACCGACTCTTTCAGATGAGAGGACAACGACAGGTCGCAAGTGATTTTCTCTAATGTGAAGTATTCATTTATAATTGTTGCCTCCACTAATTCTAACACTTGCGATTGTAAAACATTAATTTAAATGTAATATAGCCTATCTCTGTCGCTCTTCTTTTTTTATTTTATTTTATTTATTTTTTATTGCTTCCCACGCCCGGGTTCCCGGGTTCGATTCCCGGCGGGGTCAGGGATTTTCTCTGCCTCGTGATGACTGGGTGTTGTGTGCTGTCCTTAGGTTAGTTAGGTTTAAGTAGTTCTAAGTTCTAGGGGACTGATGACCATAGATGTTAAGTCCCGTAGTGCCCAGAGCCATTTGAACCATTTTTTTTTATTTTTTACTGCGAATAGGCCATTTGAGAACGACGTTCCAATTTAAATTCTTCGTTCTTAGTTCTTTTCTTTTCTTCCAGTACGCTTTCATTTGTTCATTATGTTTCTCCTTTCTGTCTTCAGACCATTGTGAACCAGTCTGTTTAGCTCCATGCCTTCAGATCTTTCCATTTTCCAATACTTTTTCCCGAAAGGCTTCTCTGTTATTTATATCTTTGGTTTTTATATTGTTTCCTTCTAAATCCTTTTTTACTTCGATGACCGGGCTTGTTGTGGACTTCTTACCCCACCAATATTTGAAGTTACTGGTCAGTCTATTGTCTTGCATTCGAAATAAATCTCCAAAAAACACCAGTCTTCTTCTTGTCATTACGCTTGAAATATTTTCTATATTTTAGTATATTTCAGCATTACTTCATGATTTCCAACCTTCTGCTGTGTTTTTTGGTCCTAATATTTTCTTTACAATTCGCCTTTCTAGTACTTCTAATTTATTTAAATTATAGTTTAACGACAGCCATTCGCTTGCATATAGGCATTCTGGCTTCACTACTGCGTTGTAATGCCTTATTTTTGCATTTTTGGATAGGCACTATTTTATTTTCGAGTTCTTTGGTGATATCATACGCTCTCCCCATTTTATGCCTATCCTCTGTCTCCTTTATTAATATAAGAACCTACTGAGCGCCATAAATCAATGTCACAACAGTAGTTGAAGCTGTACCGGAACTTAAACTTTTAAGTTATATGTCTGCATGTTCGTTGCCCAACTCACCTTCCGCGCACGCGTCTTTTCGGCCATCTCTGATAGACGTCTGATGCTGCAGTCATGCCTTTATAAGCGGAAAACCGTGTCAGCAGCGGACTTCACTGGCTTTTACATCTGTCGACGATGGCGGAGATAGACACCGAAAGCTCGAGAATTTTATTCGAACTGACGCGGCTTGAAAACCAGGAAGATTCTATTCATTTTATTTAAATTTGAAAGTTGTATAGTCCAATGGTTATTAGTTTTATTAATAGCGCGTCTAGAATGCATACGTAATAGGGAGACGAATTTCGAATCGTAAACAAAAGTGACAAATCTGAACTAGCTTTTTGATATAATTTCCGCACATCAATACTAACAACTATAAATGGTGAAACACGATTGCAAACATTTACGTCTGCATCTAATTGACAAAAATTGAATTCGAACCCAGATCTCCTGCTTACTAGGCAGATGTGCTGATCACTTCACCATCCAGACGCGTGGTCATCACAACAGCATGGTCCATCTTAGCAGCCTCCCATCAGAACCAAATTCCCAACTTATGCACACAGTCCTGGCGTATTGCTCCTAGCCCAAGCCTATTATCCTCAGTACGTGCGGCATTTCACTGATTCCCGTAAGAGTTGGAATGTGGTGTGCATCTGCACTGAAGTGATCAACGACCGTCGTCGCCTTAAGTATATACACTCCTGGAAATTGAAATAAGAACACCGTGAATTCATTGTCCCAGGAAGGGGAAACTTTATTGACACATTCCTGGGGTCAGATACATCACATGATCACACTGACAGAACCACAGGCACATAGACACAGGCAACAGAGCATGCACAATGTCGGCACTAGTACAGTGTATATCCACCTTTCGCAGCAATGCAGGCTGCTATTCTCCCATGGAGACGATCGTAGAGATGCTGGATGTAGTCCTGTGGAACGGCTTGCCATGCCATTTCCACCTGGCGCCTCAGTTGGACCAGCGTTCGTGCTGGACGTGCAGACCGCGTGAGACGACGCTTCATCCAGTCCCAAACATGCTCAATGGGGGACAGATCCGGAGATCTTGCTGGCCAGGGTAGTTGACTTACACCTTCTAGAGCACGTTGGGTGGCACGGGATACATGCGGACGTGCATTGTCCTGTTGGAACAGCAAGTTCCCTTGCCGGTCTAGGAATGGTAGAACGATGGGTTCGATGACGGTTTGGATGTACCGTGCACTATTCAGTGTCCCCTCGACGATCACCAGTGGTGTACGGCCAGTGTAAGAGATCGCTCCCCACACCATGATGCCGGGTGTTGGCCCTGTGTGCCTCGGTCGTATGCAGTCCTGATTGTGGCGCTCACCTGCACGGCGCCAAACACGCATACGACCATCATTGGCACCAAGGCAGAAGCGACTCTCATCGCTGAAGACGACACGTCTCCATTCGTCCCTCCATTCACGTCTGTAGCGACACCACTGGAGGCGGGCTGCACGATGTTGGGGCGTGAGCGGAAGACGGCCTAGCGGTGTGCGGGACCGTAGCCCAGCTTCATGGAGACGGTTGCGAATGGTCCTCGCCGATACCCCAGGAGCAACAGTGTCCCTAATTTGCTGGGAAGTGGCGGTGCGGTCCCCTATGGCACTGCGTAGGATCCTACGGTCTTGGCGTGCATCCGTGCGTCGCTGCGGTCCGGTCCCAGGTCGACGGGCACGTGCACCTTCCGCCGACCACTGGCGACAACATCGATGTACTGTGGAGACCTCACGCCCCACGTGTTTTGCAATTCGGCGGTACGTCCACCCGGCCTCCCGCATGCCCACTATACGCCCTCGCTCAAAGTCCGTCAACTGCACATACGGTTCACGTCCACGCTGTCGCGGCATGCTACCAGTGTTAAAGACTACGATGGAGCTCCGTATGCCACGGCAAACTGGCTGACACTGACGGCGGCGGTGCACAAATGCTGCGCAGCTAGCGCCATTCGACGGCCAACACCGCGGTTCCTGGTGTGTGCTGTGCCGTGCGTGTAATCATTGCTTGTACAGCCCTCTCGCAGTGTCCGGAGCAAGTATGGTGGGTCTGACACACCGGTGTCAATGTGTTCTTTTTTCCATTTCCAGGAGTGTATGTCGTGTCTGTTCTTTTGGACATGTACAAACAGGCACCATTTCGGTGGTGCAGCCACTATGAACCAAGACAAGGGTAAAATAGCATAGTCCGTGCAGTTGCGATTGCTGCTGTGTCCGGATGATGCATTGGTCAGTGCATTTGCCTAGTAAGTAGGACACCTGGGTTCTAATCGCACTGCGGCACAAATTTTCAGCTTCTCTCATTGAGTTAAATCAATGGCACTGGCAGCTAATGTCAAATTCCTTTGTGTCTTGAGATTACATATTAATTGAACCATTTTTGTCAGTCATACACTGGTCATCATCTCTGACAACGGCATGTTTCGTTCCTTCAAAATTGCTCTATACCTTGTGCCGAGTGGTCATGTTCTCCAGCAACTTTGAAATCCTGCCACGTGCCGTGAACGGCGCTGCTGTCGAAGTGACACCAATGGCGGCTGATTTCGCGACCTAGATGTGCAGCATCTAGAAACGAGCATCTGTCTCGCGACAGCGACCTGTACGGAACTAGCGAACAGTCTGGGCCACCTGTTGTGTCAAAGGTTTTTCTTTTTGTATCACTCAGGTGTGCAGTAACGTATGTAGAGGTTGTTTTGACAGCTTCAGTCGTACTGCCATAGGCAGCTGAGTGCAGTTGCTTTCTGTTTAGTATTCTCATACGTAACGGAGGTTCTTGGATAATTTTCCTCAGTCGTTCGATCGTTTGTTTAGACCCTTCAGTGTCTCTGCATTCCCTCCTGCCTTGTCTTCCCTCTTCATCTCCCACCCCACCTGTCTCCTGCCTCTTGGTGCACCCACTGACGCCCCTACTCTTTTCATCCCGCCCCCTGCCCTGCTGTACCTTGCTCTCCCGTCCTTTTCCATCCTCTCAGGCCTCTCCCTCGGCAGGTCCCTCCTGGCAGTACTGTGTCCAACTTGTATGTAACATGTGTGTTTGACTTCAGTGCCTTTTTTGTGCTCTACGAATCGCCAAGTGTGTTTTTTCACTTTATGTCGACTTTTTTTTAATTGTCCCCTATGAACGTCTCCACGTCAGTGTATGTTTACGTCCATTATCTCTTTACTGTGTTTTTATGTCCCCCATTTTTATCGCCTTTTTATATATCATTTTCTTCTAGTATTAGCTGTCATGTCACTCAGCTGAAGAGCGGCGGATTGTGCCACTGACAGCCTTCCTCTGCCCATGTGGTGCAGGGGAATGAAATCACAATAAAGAAAAAAAGTCGTTTGTTCAGTAACTGGGGAAATGATTGAGCATCGATTACAGCTTTACATTCAACTACCAGCTGTAAGTTGTTTCTTGCTGTTAGTATTGGTATGCCGACGCATATATGGTTCACAGTGAGTTGTGTGTATGGTGTGTTCCTAGTCAGTCATGCATCACGAATACGGAAATTTGTTTTGGCTCCTTACTGAGTGTTTCCACAGTGTTGCATAGCTGTTGATTAGGGGCATCTGCATCATTTAGTATGCAAATCACGTGCAAGGTCTTTTGTTAATATTCCTCAATTTGGTGTCGTGTACCAGTGAGCATATGTGTTTCTGTTGGGTTTAGACACCGTGTCTTGGAAATTTGTTTGCCTCACTTTTCGAGGTTTCTACAAAGGTTTGCAGTTGCTCACAGGACAGTGACGTTCGCTGAGCGTGTGAAATGTCTAAGGGTTTGCGCCTCAACATCATTTATTTGCTGACATTTTGTACTATCAGCTAAACATAGAGCTTTTAGTTTTGGCCAGCCGGAGTGGCCTAGCGGTTCTAGGCGCTACAGTCTGGAACCGCGCGACCGCTACGGTCGCACGTTCGAATCCTGCCTCGAGCATGGATGTGTGTGATGTCCTTAGGTTAGTTAGGTTTAAGTAGTTCTAAGTTCTAGGGGACTGATGACCTTAGAAGTTAAGTCCCATAGTGCTCAGAGCCATTTGAACCTTTTTTTTTTTTTTTTTTTGGACAGTTTGTATTTTGCTCTATTTGTAGAAGTTATTGCACCATTCGTGTAGTCAGTTGAATAAAATCTGCCTGGGCTTAGATATTATGCACTATGCTTCTGGAAGGGGAACTATTGATGAGTTGTTCCCTCAGCTGTCACATGTCACACGGTTCGGTAACTCACATACAGGTAGATGGCGACAGCAGTGTCAGAGAGAGAATATAATCTAGCTGGTTGTGTTATATCAAACTAATTTTATCCTATTGATGGTCTTTTTGGCGAATGTGCGTGCATTTAGTTACGTTCTTTCTTGTGCTGGTCTATATGTGCTTTCAGAATTTTCGACATGTTTCGTGTTTATTGGGCATGGAACACATGGCTGCATATTAATTTAGATCGTCGAAGTGCGCCGATCTGTTTGATTTGAGTTGCCACTGTGTTGCTTGGTTCAAAGTAACGACGTCCATGATGCTTCGGTTAGGTGAATGTTTTGTACTCTGCTTCGTTCTGTTTTTTGTAAGCAAAGGCGCATATTTTATTGAGTTGTTTTCTCGCATTGCGGCTGAGGGACAAAGAACGTATGTTCATTGTCGAGCTGCCTTCAGTGGCTATCCTGACCGCTCATAGGATACTGTCCACTAACGTGTCGTAAATTTTAGTATTAACTGGGTACGTGGAACAGTATTACATATGTAGTATTCGTTCCAGTCCATCGTTGGCTGATTGAGACAGCAACCAGTTCTCGTGGTTATATTAAAAATAAAACAGTCACCGTTGCACAGTATATTTACGTAAAAATACCGCATTTCGCCGTGGTTAGGCATCATCAGATTATGCAATTTACTACCTATCCTATAAACGTAAGGCATGGTTCTAAGCTGCGCAAAAAATTTAAAACCGCAAACAACAGCCACTAAAACCGTCGAATAAAATTCATTGTACCGGCAGCCAAAGCTATACCCCAGCCACAACACACACACACACACACACACACACACACACACACACTCACACAATCACACACATAAAACCGTGTGGATGAAAATCCAGTCGTCACAAGTATTACAAGGGACTTTGGGAACCTAGACAGAAATTTTCGCTAATCAACCCACAGTCACAACAGAAACGAGGTCTGACAAATTAATTAATGAAACCAACGAAGAATTACAAATATATTTGAACTGTTAAAGCAGCAAGTAGCGCACAGCGAAGAACCAAGCGTACATGTTGGCCTGGATGCCAAACAGCTGAACGGTCTAATCGCGGATGGCAGCATATAGGTGCTCTAATACAACGAAAGCACAATAGATGGCGCAAGTTAATTAAATTATGGTGAAGGCTAGTATGGGACTGATTAATCTACACTTGATAAGAACGAATAAATTAGATTAAAGTTAAAATGTAATAAAAATTAACTTATTGAACGAGTAATACGGAACACCCAAGTTACGTTCAGTACAGTGATACTTAGTGTACATACTAGGTAAACAGTATTGCGGTAAATGACAGTAATATACAGGGTGTTACAAAAAGGTACGGCCAAACTTTCAGGAAACATTCCTCACACACAAATAAAGAAAAGATGTTATGTAGACATGTGTCCGGAAACGCTTAATTTCCATGTTAGAGCTCATTTTAGTTTCGTCCACCTACGCTCAATGGAGCACGTTATCATGATTTCATACGGGATACTCTACCTGTGCTGCAAGAACATCTGCCTTCACAAGTGCGACAAAACATGTGGTTCATGCACGATGGAGCTCCTCCACATTTCAGTCGAAGTGTTCGTACGCTTCTCAACAATAGATTCGGTGACCGATGGATTGGTAGGGCGGACCAATTCCATGGCCTCCACGCTCTCCTGACCTCAACCCTCTTGACTTTCATTTATGGGGGCATTTGAAAGCTCTTGTCTACGCAACCCCGGTACCAAATGTAGAGACTCTTCGTGCTCGTATTGTGGACGGCTGTGATACAATACGCCATTCTCCAGGGCTGCATCAGCGCATCAGGTATTCCATGCGACGGAGGGTGGATGCATGTATCCTCGATAACGGAGGACATTTTGAACATTTCCTGTAACAAAGGGTTTGAAGTCACGCTGGTACGTTCTGTTGCTGTGTTTTTCCATTCCATGATTAATGTGATTTGAAGAGAAGTAATAAAATGAGCTCTAACATGGAAAATAAGCGTTTCCGGACACATGTCCACATAACATATTTTCTTTCTTTGTGTGTGAGGAATGTTTCTTGAAAGTTTGGCCGTACCTATTTGTAACACCCTGTATAAAGTTAGCTATGACGTATGCCACTCGTAAAGCATACAAAAGCAGCGTCTATGAACAAAAAATTAACGAACTGTAAAATACCCATAAAACTTCTACAAATCTAAAAACTTTAATAAATTTCATGTCTGTATGGGGGGCGGGGGCAGAATTCTGTGACACTGTTCTATTAAATGCACGTTCAGGTAACACACAATTATTTCAGGTAACACACAATTATAGTGAATGTTCATACAGGGCAATAAAAACCTAAACCTCTAAGTGCCTACAATATGGTCGTGGGATTAAAACGCATTATACACCGTAAAAAGACGAAAAATTGGTCCATAACCAATGGTATAAACTGGATAGGTCTTAGGTCAGCAAAAAGACTTCAACGATAAAACAAATCATTGGAATAATAGCTTCGGTATGACAGGTATCATTAAATCATAAAATGTCTGATTCTTGCTAACCAGCCAATCATTCACATGGGTGTACAGCAATTTCGATCTCTTCTAGTCAGTTTAGTTATTTCCATTTTTGGCCGAATAGACTAGTTTTAAATTCTTACCGTCGGCGACTGATGGCCACTAGCTGTTGGGTGCTTCGCAATCGCTTAACGGTGTTTAAACTGTCCTTCTTTATTCAGTAAATTCTAGCGAAACACAGGCTTAAACATCCTACGCGTTTGTCCTATATATACAGCATCACATTCACTACAATTTATATGACGGCCGGATTTTCATACAGACAGTTTTATGTCTGTGCGGCTGGCATAGAGCTTTGGTAGCCGGCGCAATGAACTTCGTTTGACAGTTTTACTCAAATGATTTTTGCGGTTTTCATTAAATTTCTGCCACAGCCTAGAACCGTGCTTTATGTCTATAGGGTACTTCTTTAATTAGCCTCTTTTTCCATTTTAGATAATCGGATGATTCCTAACCACGACGAAACGCGTCATTTTCGCATAAAATGACTTTTCATTGGCGACTTTTATATTTTTCATATAATGTTCATATACTTTTGCTGTCAACGTTGTTTCTTAATCGTAGCTCACTATGCATTCCCACTTCAAAATTTCTGGCTTTTTAACTATATAACTCAACAGGAACTAGCCTCATCAAAACCAACATTAGAACACTAGCATATTGCGCTACCATTTGCAATAAGTAACACTCTAGGCTAATTTGCCACTAAAAGAGTTAGAACTATTCTCGCTGTATGGCAATGCTGTTAGAGCTCAGGACAGCCAGTGAAGACAGCGGACAACCTCGACAACGAACATAAGTCAATTATCCCATAGACAAAATGCAAGGGTACAATTCAATAAAAAGAACCAACCAGAGTACGAAAGATTCACCTAACCCAAGCAGCGTGGACGTCGTTCCTTTGAACCAACCAACACACAATAACAAAACGCAAGTCAGACTGATAAACACACTGCGATGATTTAAGTAAATACGCAGCCGTGTGTCCCATGTATAATAAATACCAAACATGGCGAAAATGCTGAAAGAAAGTATAGGTCAGTACAAGGGACAACGTAACTGAATGCACGCACGTTCTTCGGCAAGACCTTCAACAAGATTAAAATAATTTTATACAACACAGCCAGCCAAATTGTATTCTCTTTGGGAGACTGCTGTCGCCAACCACTTGTACGTGAGCTACCAAACTGTGTGACATGTGACAGCGAAGGGAACAATTCAACAATAGTTCCACTTCCAGAAGCATACTGCATAGTATCTAACCCCAGGCAGATTTCATTGCAGGACAGTCAACTGACTACACGAATGGTGCAGTAACAATACAAAATTACAATCAGATTGCCCAAATCGAAAAGCTTTCTATGTACAGCTGAGAGTACAAAATGTCGGAAAATAACTGTAGAGGCCCAAACATCCAGACACTTCGCACGCCCAGGGAACGTCACTGTCCCCTAAGCAGCCGACAGTCCCTGAGGGAACCTCGCAAAGCGAGCCAAACATATTTCCCTAGACGTCGTGCCTAAATCTACCTGAAACACACACGCTCACTTGTGGACAACATAAAACCAACAAATACTGTATTAACTAACCCTGCAGTCGTTTCGCATACTAAACAACACACATGTCCGTAATAACCAAGAGCTTGCTGGCTAGCTCCGTACTGACCGCTGTTACGAAACAGAACTTCTCCTTTCTGCTCACTGGAAGCCTCAGATCGCGAAAAACCGTCAGAGAGGGTCACTTTAACAGCAGCTCTGTACACGACAGGTGGTGAGTTTTCCAAATCTTCGGATAGCAGTACCAATCGCCACAAGATACTGGGCAGTTCCGAAGGAATGAAACATGCTCTTGTCAATGAAGACGACGCGCAAAGAATTGACTATAGTGGTCCAATGAGGCCACGAAAGTATGTACATGGTGAGGCAGCTAAGGCAGACCACCCCAAATACACCCAGAATGAATAAGTATATCGAGGTGTGGTTTTTGCCAAGTTATAGCGGACAACGTTACGAATTTCCTGACATTCGAACGTCTTTTTCATCGTTCATAATCGCGGAATTACGACACTGACTTTTTTCTTGGAACTATATACTTTCTTCCGTGCCACTTGAAAGAAAAAGAGAACTTCAACGACATAACATATAGGTGGCTTGTTCAAATAGTATCAAGATTACAGTGCTGCAGATCACTGTCCCACCATCAAGAGAAAAGGCTCCACAGATTTTTGCCCTATTTTTCAAAATGTAAGCAAATCCGTAGATCAGCTATGGTTCTTGTGTTTACCTGTGCGCTTGATGCCTATCAGTCTGTGTTGCGCTTTTGTAGTAATCGGATAACTTGTTCGTTGGGCTGTTGAGACATTCACAATGCCTACGACAGTCGAAAAAGTGAATAGCGTTTACGACGAATATCGCCAAACGACAAACACTGTAAAAGAAATGTTCTGGAAACCAGAAGTGTGGAGAATAAAACACATCAAGGAAAAAGAATGGTAACTGATGAAAGAAATTAAACTAACTGACATTTTATTACAACACATAATCCAAATGTCACTAAGAGACATCTTACAAGAAGTAGTAACCAAACAAGTGTTTTTCAAACATTACATTCCATGGCATTTCATCCTCTTCACATTTTGCAGCATCATGACAATGACTTCCAAAACTGCTTACAGTTCTCTGAATGCTATCTACAAATAGTGCAAAGTGGTACAGCATGCATACTAGTGACAAAACTGTAAAATCGTCGTGTCTGTCTGTTTGAACACGCTAACCTCCAAAACTACTAGGCGAATTTTCATGGAATTTTCACAGGTAACTTGAGCGTAGCTTGGGGAAACATGTCGGCTTTATTTCGTCCAACTCAGATCACAAAAAAGATATTGTAATATAATCCGCCGAAGGGAATACATTTACTCTCTGCAAAACGTATAACTGGGTAGGCATCCAAGACCAGAATCATTTGACACAAGTTTTCTGAGTATCATATCCCGTCGAAACAAAAATCTATACTGGAGAAATTGTTTTCCCCACCGTTTTAAGTGGTCTCCTTCTGGGTCTGTTGATGTGCTTTAGCCTCGTGGAGTGGTTACAGTGGCTTTCTGCTGGGTCCACTATACACAGAAATAGACCCAGAGGGAGGCAACTGTAACCGATACCGAAAGGTGGTTTTTCCAGTGTAGTGTTTTATATCATGATGCGCCACTCAGAAGTCATTTGGCGTTTACTCTACGACATTTGAACTCTACCATACCTGTGAAAATGCTTTTATGGATTGATATGTTCTATGTAATGAATATAATGCTTATACAATCCTGAACAAGTTTAATCTATGCTTCCACACTATTGTTATTAAATGCGAAAGTAACTCTGTTACATTTTCACGACTAAACTATTTAATCGATCTCGTTCGAATGGAGACAATTTAAACCCTGATGGAGAACATAGATTACTTTAAAAAAGACCGGTAAGAGTGTGAAGTAGAGGATGGAATATCTTTTTTTATATCAGTGAACATAAATTATCTAAAAAATATTAAATTTGTTACATAATGTCCACATTGAACGATGCATAGTTACTTAAGTAGTATTTGCTTAGATGTTCATGTCCGAAAGAACAGACACCATATCTATATAAGTATATAGTTCTGGCAATACCGGAAATGACCTCCTTCTTCTGTGCAGATGCACACATATTCCGCGAACTCTTACGGTACTTGGTAAGAATGTCTTCCATGAGTAATGAGTGTGTTGGGGTGGTACACTACGAGTGTAGTGTGTGAACATACAAGGTGAGAATGTGGGTCTCGCGGGAGTGCGCGAGATAGTCGCTGCAGTCGCACTATCCTCCGTGCCCTCGGTGGTTCAGATGGATAGAGTGTCTGCCATGTAAGCAGGAGATTCCGGGTTCGAGTCCCGCTCGGTGCACACATTTTCACCTGTCCACGTTGATATGTATCAAAGCCCGTCAGCAGCTGAAGATATTAATATAATTCTAATTTCGTTCTAGACTGCTGCAGGTCATCAATGGTGTCCGTTCTATCGGACATGTCCGAAAGAATAGGCACCATATCCATATAATTATATAACTCTACTGTAGCCGTGTGCACCACCGCGGCAACTACCTAAGGTGGAGCTTCCGCCCTTGTTCCTAACTCACCCAAACGTTACCCACGCCGTGTCTCTAATAGCAACACCTCCCGTGCCCTCTCCCCCACCCCAACCCCCCCCCCCACCCCCCAACAACTGCGCCATCAAGTAAGCCATTCTCCGCCCACTTCATTCGGAAAGTGAAACACGGAAAAAATCTTCAAAGTGTAATTTTTTTAATATATTGGCGTATAATATAATCTTAACGATGTTTTCTCTAATACACACATCAAAACAAGTTTTGCATCACCCGATTCCCAGAACTCTTGAAAATAGACGGTGACTGTGGGTATCGTATCACAGACTCAGTCCCTTTGACTGTTCAGAGATGTCACTAAACCCGCCCAAAGATGTAAACAACCATGCATGAACAGCGCCTATTAGACGGACAGGGACCAACAGCCGAAGAGTTCCAGTCATTCCACCAGAAGGAGGTACACGGCTCGTGTTGTCTGTAGTTCAACTATGCCTAGACTGTCAATACCGCGGTTCGGTCGCGTCTGCATTGTTACTCTGTGCCAAGAAGGGCTCTCAACAAAGGACGTGCCCAGGCGTGTCGGAGTGAACCAAAGCGATGTTGTTCTGACATTGAGGAGATACAGAGAGACAGGAACTGTCGATGACGTGCCTCTCTCAGGCCACCCAAGGACTACTACTGCAGTGGATGACCGCTACCTATGGATTATGGCTCGGAGGAATCCTGACAGCAACGCCACCATGTTGAATAATGCTTTTCGTGCAGCCACAGGACGTCGTGTTACGACTCAAAATGTGCGCAATAGGCTGCATGATCCGCAATTTCACTCCCGACGTACATGGCGAGGTCCATCTTTGCAACCACGATACCACGCGGCGCGGTACATATAGGCCCAACAACATGCCGAATGGACCGCTCAGGATTGGCATCAAGTTCTCTTCACCGATGAGTGTCGCAAATGCATTAAACCCGACAGTCGTCGGAGACGTGTTTGGAGGCAACCCGGTCAGGCTGAACGCCTTAGACACACTGTCCAAAGAGTGCAGCAAGGTTGAGGTTCTCTGCTGTTTTGCGGTGTCATTATCTGGGCCGACGTACGCCGCTAATGGTCATGGAAGGCGCCGTAACGGCTGTACAATACGTGAATGCCATCCTCCAACCGATAGTGCAACCATATCGGCAGCATATTGGCGAGGCATTCGTCTTCATGGACGACAATTCGCGCCCACATCGTACACTTCTTGTGAATGACTTCCTTCAGGATAACGACATGGCTCGACTACAGTGGCCAGCATATTCTCCAGACATGAACCCTATCGAACATGCCTGGGATAGACTGAAAAGGGTGTTTATGGACAACGTGACCCACGAACCACTGTGAGGGATCTACGCCGAATCGCCGTTGATGAGCTGACAATCTTGACCAACACTGCCTTGATGAACTTGTGGATAGTATGCCAGACATGCATCAATGCAAGAGGACGTGCTACTGGGTATTAGAGGTACCGGTGTGTACAGCAATCTGAACCACTACCTCTGAAGGTCTCACTGTATGGTGGTACAGCATGCATTGTGTGGTTTTCATGAGCAATAAAAATGGCGGAAATGATGTTTATGTTGATCTCTATTCCAATTTTCTGTAGAGGTTCCGGAACTATCGGAAGCGAAGTGATGCAAAACTTCTTTTTGGTGTGTGTACATAGCAATACCTGTAACTTTTACTCATCTCCACGTCATTCCACATAACAAATACTGGTATTCTCTTAAAGAAAAATCTTAATGAACTGCAAGAGAAACATTTCTTTAGGAAAAACTATATTTACCCAGTTAAACAACCATTGTATTCTGAGAACAGAAAAAATAAAAAATAATTAAAGCAAAGAATATCACGAAATATGGAATAATATCTAATACAATGTTGTAGTGTGTCTTGGTGGTTCAGACAGACTACGAATCATAAAGTCTTAGGTACGATCCCCAGTCTCTCACAGAATTGTTTACGGTCACTTATCGCTTCTTTCACCTCCGACAATGGTTTATTAATGTGGAAATCGACAAATACACATTACAAAGTAAGTCTCGCTAAAACTGAGTGTGGAAGTGAAGCACATTCCGGCTCCAATAAGTCTATACCTAGAAAAGCACTGCGCTGTCTAAACCAAACTCCAGGTTGAGGACAGATTTACTTGGAGTATTGGAAAACAAAAGAAAAACGGGAATTTATTTCGAAATAAGTGTACATAATATACTTTTAAAACATTAACCGCCAATCTATTGAATGTGTATACTGACGAACAACTTTATCTTACTTAAATGGTTTTTACAATGTTCTAGTATCGACAAAATGGTATTTTTGTTTTGAAACATCAATATTTCATGATCTTAGATTCTCTATTGCTTGCACTTCTAAACCAGATAATCGTTGTCAACTCATTGTAAGACATGAGTAGTTTTTGCTTGTTTTGGTGTGGAAAAAGAACGCTCAGCTTTTGCAACTGTAACACGTGCTGTAAGATACACCAGGACAGCTGTGACTTCGTCTGGCAAAATTCTATATCAGTGAGATATAATAGTTCTATTAAGTTTTGTATGTTCGATAGTTTCGGTATCTATTACTGGTTAAGAGCTATATGATGTGAAAAACGCCTATATTTTCAAGTGAATGTCAGCATTCTCATAGTAACTTTCGTCCATGAACGAAATGTTTGACAATTACTGTTTCTCACATACATCGTTGATCAACGGTGAATAAAAATGTTTTAATTATGTTAAATCAGAAAAGGCATTTCTAATGTATATCATAATTATGTCAAAGTACGTGAGATTATGTTATGGTGTACGATAAAGTAGAAGGAAGCTTAAGTAACAGCAAACAAACTGTTGAACCTAAAGCGAACAGTAGACTCTAAATCAGAAAATAAAGCAAAATCAATATGAAAAACACATATAAACTATGTGATTAACGTTATACATTTATTGCAACAATACGAGATAGGTTGCACCTAGTCTACAATATTTTCCTTTGGAATATTGTTAAAGTATGGTCATTGCTCACATGTTCTTAAAAGTAGCAACAATTTTTTCGAGCTGTTCTTTGCGGTTTCCTTGCCAGGCAAAGATGACGACGCTATGCCTCTTTTTGCTTTGATGCCAAACAGGGATTCATTAGGCCCTCAGGTGTTTTGTCATGGTGTATTTTGTTCTTGGGAAATCCAGAAAACGGCAAACCAACCTATGATATGTGACGGTGTCAGTCGTCTATGCAGTTACCATATTTTGTACAGCCTCATTAGTCCCTTTAATTTTATCTTAATGGTATTTACGCGAAATGTACGTTGGCGGCAGTAGAATCTCTCTTCAGTCAGCTTCAGATACCGGTTCTCCAAAATTTCTCAGTAGTGCTCCTCGAACTTCGTCTTTCCTCGAGTAATTCTCATTTGAGTTCCACGTAGCATCTCCGTAACACTTGCGTGTTTTTCGAATCTACTGGTAACATATCCAGCAGCCCGCCTCTGAGTTCGTTCCACGTCTGCCTTTAATACGATCTGGTGCGGATCCCAAACATTCGAACAATACTCAACAGTGGGTCGCACTGACCTCTTACATACGGCCACCTTTACAGGTGAATCACGCGTCCTATAATTCTCCCAATAAACTGACGTCGACCATTCGCCTTCTCTGCTACAGTCTTTCATGCATTTCACATTGGTTTGGAACGTTACGCCTAGATATTTAATTGACATGCCTGTGTCAAGCAGCGCACTATTAATACTGTATCTGAACATTATGGGTTTGTTTTTTCCTACTCATCTGCATTAACTTACATTTTTTCTACATTTAGAGCCAGCTGCCATTCACCACACTAACTAGAAATTTTGTCTAAGTCAACTTGTATCCTGCTACAGGCACTCGAAGGCGACGCCTCCCCATGCACCACAGCATCATTAGCAAACAGCCGCTGATTGCTGCCCACCCTGTTCGCTAAATCATTTATGTATATAGAAAATAATAGCGGTCCTATCACACTTCCCTGGGGCACTCGTGACGGTACTCTTGTCTCTGACGAACACTCTCTGTCGAGAACAACATAGCCTGCTGGATTCTGTTACTTAAGAAGTCTTCGAGCCACTCACTTACCTGAGAATCTATTCCGCATGCTAGTACCTTCGTTAACAGTTTGCAAAGGGGCATTGCGTCATATGTTCTTCGGAAGCCTAGGAAAGTGGAATCCTCCTGTTTCCTTTCATCCATGGTTCGCAGCTGAGTTTGGCACGAGCGATGCGTTCTAAAACCGCGCTGATTTTTTGACAGAAGCTTTTCCTCCTCAAGGAAATTTGTTATATTCGACCTGAGATTATGTTCAAGGATTCTGTATCAGACGAAACTTAAAGATATTTGTCTGTAATTTTGCGGGTCCGTGCTTTACTCTTCTTATATACAAGAGTCACATGCGCTTTTTTCCAGTCGCTTGGGTCTTTGCGCTGGGCAAGAGATTCGAGATAAACGCAGTTCCCGTGGTACTATAGCTTTGAAGTTCGACATGGCCTCGAAGGTCGACTTGATATGTTGAGATTAAATTCAAACTGACCATTGGTTTCACAACAAGTTATCTTAGCAACAGTACGTTTCGTTTAACATTATTTACATAAATTAAAAAACGACATTAAGATTTCATACGTAAAATTTCTGTATTCAGCCTGCAATTCTTCCAGCCTTTCATGTTATACATGAGTGGACAATTAAGTTTTCATAACGTAATATTCATTTTCCCTTGTGTTCTTCGTCGGCCACTGTGTTGACCGTGGTGGTGCGTAATACATGAAATTTGGTATTCTCGTCACAGTCTTGACACTGTGGTTCTCAGAATATTGAATTTCCTAACGATTTCCGAAATGAAATATCCCTTGCGTCAAACTGCCATTCAGCGTTCAAAGTCTATTAATTCCCTTTCGTGCGGTCACAATTAGTCGGAAACCTTTTCCCATAAAGTCACTGAGTACAAATGACAGCTCCGCCAACGAGCTGCATTTCCGACCTTGTGTACTACCCGCATCTGTATATGTGCACATCGCCATCCCATGAGTTTTGTCTCCCCAGTACATCTCACTCTTCTCCTGCTAAACTACTGTAACAATTTTCACCACATCCCTTGCTGTCAGGCAACAATCACTGTGGGGGTAAGAACCAGGTACTTGTCACAGTTTAGGAGATATGACGTCATAAACAATGAGATTCTCGATAAACTGCCGCATCATACATGACGTTCAAATTTATTACTTCTTTCGTATTATCTCTGTTAGTAACATATGTCGCTGACAGTATCCACATAAGCCGCTGAAGGTACCTACACAAATATATCAGTGAGCCGCACATAGTTCAAGAGATATGACGTCATATTTTAGAAGCTTTCAACTGCGAAGCTCAAACGGCTGTAGGCGAAAACAATAGCCATTTATAGACGGCGTTGCTATAGTGACGTTTACAAAGTCACGTTGTAGACAAGCGAACAGTAAAAGTCTGGGATCAAGTTTCTTAATTTGGATACTGTGTTGATACATTTGTACATTATGCATATTTCTCTGTACGACTGTTTCATAATATCAAAGGCGTGCTCTCAAATACATGGAAATGAGTCTTTTTCTCTGCTTCACTAGAAACACAACACATTTTTGTTTTCGTTTCCGATAGAAAACTGGCAAAATTAATACCCAGGCAGTGCCGGGTTTGTCAGCTAGTATTATAATAATAATTTATTTACTTGAATACGTAGTACATGGTGTAGAATTTTAAGTCACTTGAAAATTATTATTCCGAAATTTTAAAAATACATATGACTTGAAAGTAATTTAAACGTCCATAAAATAATAATAAATATTTAGAAAACGTCGTAATTTACGCTACATAAGAAAGAAGTGAACACTTAGCATTATTAGTGTTTTACTAAGCACTACCGTTCTGTGTGTGACTATGGCTTGCTTGTCTGTATCTGTCTTTTTAAGCTACTTCCGTCAGCGTTCGGTTAAGTTTCTGATTCTTTTCTCAGCGGAGAGCCTTTTTGTTTCTGTCTTGCCTGATTCAAATTCATGTACTTCTGCAGTTCTGCCTGTGGACTCATGAAATACTACATATTTGTTTACATGCGAGCAGCATACACGGTCAGCCACCCTTACCAGGTTGGAATGTTTTCTGCTGTCCCATCAGTCTCCAAACTCATACACGTACACTAGCACTCACGCAAAGAGTGAAATGTGTTCCGTGTTAAACATAACTTGTAATTTTATAGAACTGTTGGCCATTTTCGAGATCCTTCGCTGTTCGTGCTACTTTATTCACCGAAAGTTAGCTGAGAAATTTCGATATTAATGTCCGCTGCCTAATAATAAAAGTGAAGCACGCGGAAGTCGTACACACTATCGGCTGGTACGTATGTAATTGTTGTTGTTGTTGTTGTGGTCTTCAGTCCTGAGACTGGTTTGATGCAGCTCTCCATGAAACTCTATCCTGTGCAAGCTTCTTCATCTCCCAGCCGGCCGGAGTGGCCGTGCGGTTCTAGGCGCTGCAGTCTGCAACCGAGCGACCACTACGATCGCAGGTTCGAATACTGCCTCGGGTATGGATGTGTGTAATGTCCTTAGGTTAATTAGGTTTAATTAGTTCTAACGTCTAGGCGACTGCTGACCTCAGAAGTTAAGTCGCATAGTGTTCAGAGCCATTTCAACCATTTCATTTCATCTCCCGGTACCTACTGCAACCTACATCCTTCTGAATCCGTTTAGTGTATTCATCTCTTGGTCTCCCTCTACGATTTTTACCCTCCACGCTGCCCTCCAATACTACATTTGGTGATCCCTTGATGCCTCAGAACATGTCCTACCAACCGATCCCTTCTTCTAGTCAAGATGTACCACAAATTCCTTTTCTCCCCAATCCTATTCAATACCTCCTCATTAGTTATATGATCCACCCATCTAATCTTCAGCATTCTTCTGTAGCACCACATTTCGAAAGCTTCTATTCTCTTATTGTCCAAACTATTTATCGTCCATGTTCCACTTCCATACATGGCTACGCTCCGTACAAATACTTTCAGAAACGACTTCCTGACACTTAAATCTATACCCGATGTTAACAAATTTCTCTTCTTCAGAAATGCTGTCCTTGCCATTGCCAGTCTACATTTGATATCCTCTCTACTTCGACCATCATCAGTTATTTTGCTCCCCAAATAGCAAAACTCCTTTACTACTTTAAGTGTTTCATTTCCTAATCTAATTCCCTCAGCATCACCCGACTTAATTCGGCTACATTCCATTATCCTCGTTTTCCTTTTGTTGATATTCATCTTATACCCTCCTTTCATGACACTGTCCATTCCTTTCAACTGCTCTTCCAAGTCCTTTGCTGTCTCTGACAGAATTACAGTGTCATCGGCGAACCTCAAAGTTTTTATTTCTTCTCCATGGATTTTAATACCTATTCCGAATTTTTCTTTTGTTTCCTTCACTGGTTGCTCAATATACAGATTGAATAACATCGGGGATAGGCTACAACCCTGTCTCACTCCCTTCCCAACCACTGCTTCCCTTTCATGCCCCGCGACTCTTATAACTGCCATCTGGTTTCTGTACAAAATTGTAAATAGCCTTTCGCTCCCTGTATTTTACCCCTGCCACCTTCAGAATTTGAAAGAGAGTATTCCAGTCAACATTGTCAAAAGCGTTCTCTAAGTTTAGAAATGCTAGAAACGTAGGTTTGCCTATCCTTAACCTAGCTTCCATTACTTCTACGGAATCCAAACTGATCTTCGCTAGGTCGGCTTCTACCAGTTTTTACATTCGTCTGTAAAGAATTCGCGTTAGTATTTTGCATTCGTGACTTATTAAACTGATTGTTCGGTAATTTTCACATCCGTCATCACCGGCTTTTTGGGATTGGAATCATTATATTCTTCTTGAAGTCTGAGGGTATTTCGCCTGTCTCATACATGCTGCTCACCAGATGGTAGAGTTTTGTCATGACTGGCTCTCCCAAGGCCGTCAGTAGTTCTAATGGAATGTTGTCTACTCCCGGGGCCTTGTTTCGACTCAGGTCTTTCAGTGCTCTGTCAAACTCTTCACGCAGTATAGTATCTCCCATTTCATCTTCTTCTACATCCTGTTCCATTTCCATAATATTGTCCTCAAGTACATTGCCCTTGTATATACCCTCTATATACTCCTTCCACCTTTCTGCTTTTCCTTCTTTGCTTAGAATTGCGTTTCCATCTGAGCTCTTAATATTCATACAAGTGGTTCTCTTTTCTCCAAAGGTTTCTTTAATTTTCCTGTAGGAAGTATCTATCTTACCCCTCATGAGATAAGCCTCTACATCGTTACATTTGTCCTCTAGCCATCCCTGCTTATCCATTTTGCACTTCCTGTCGATCTCATTTTTGAGACGTTTGTATTGCTTTTTGCCTGCTTCATTTACTGCATTTTTATATTTTCTCCTTTCATCAATTAAATTCAATATTTCTTCTGTTACCCAAGGGTTTCTACTAGCCCTCGTGTTTTTACCTACTAGATCCTCTGCTGCCTTTACTAGTTTATTTCTCAAAACTACCCATTCTTCTTCTACTGTATTTCTTTTCCCCATTCCTGTCAAATGGTTCAAATGGCTCTGAGCACTATGGGACTTAACAGCTGTGGTCATCAGTCCCCTAGAACTTAGAACTACTTAAACCCAACTAACCTAAGGACATCACACACATCCATGCCCGAGGCAGGATTCGAACCTGCGACCGTATCAGTCGCACGGTTCCGGACTGTGCGCCTAGAACCGCGAGACCACCGCGGCCGGCCCCATTCCTGTCAATTGTTTCTTGTTCCCTTATGTTCTCCCTGAAACTCTGTACAACCTCGGGTTTAGTCAGTTTATCAAGGTCCCATCTCCTTAAATTACCACCTTTTTGCAGTTTCGTCAGTTTTAATCTACAGTTCATAACCAATAGATTGTGGTCAGAGTCCACATCTGCCCCTGGAAATGTCTTACAATTTAAAATCTGGTTCCTAAATCTCTGTCTTACCATTATATAATCTATCTGAAACCTTTAGTATCTCCAGGGTTCTTCCATGTATACAACCTTCTTTTATGATTCTTGAACCAAGTGTTAGATATGATTAAGTTGTGGTCTGTGCAAAATTCTACCAGACAGCTTCCTCTTTCATTTCTTACCCCCAATCCATATTCACCTACTATGTTTCCTTTTCTCCCTTTTCCTACTACCGAATTCCAGTCACCCATGAGTATTAAATTTTCGTCTCCCTTCACTATCTGAATAATTTCTTTTATTGCATCATATATTTCTTCAATTTCTTCGTCATCTGCAGAGCTAGTTGGCATATAAACTTGTACTACTGTAGTAGGCGTGGGCTTCGTGTCTATCTTGGCCACAATAATGCGTTCACTATGCTGTTTGTACTAGCTTACCCGCACTCCTATTTTTTTTATTCATTATTAAACCGACTCCTGCATTACCCTTATTTGATTTTGTTTTTATAACCCTGTATTCGCCTGACCAAAAGTCTTGTTCCTCCTGCCAGCGAACTTCACTAATTCCTACTACATCTAACTTTAACTTATCCATTTCCCTTTTTAAATTTTCTAACCTACCTGTTCGAAGGGATCTGACATTCCACGCTCCGATCCATAGAACGCCACTTTTCTTTCTCCTGATAACGACGTCCTCCTGAGTAGTCCCCGCTCGGAGTTTCGAATGGGGACTATTTTAGCTCCGGAATATTTTACCCAAGAGGGCGCCATCATCATTTAACCATACAGTAAAGCTGCATGCCCTCGGGAAAAATTACGGCTGTAGTTTCCCCTTGCTTTCAGCCGTTCGCAGTACTAGCATAGCAAGGCCGTTTTGGTTAGTGTTACAAGGCCAGATCAGTCAATCATCCAAACTGTTGCCCCTGCAACTACTGTAAAGGCTGCTGCCCCTCTTCAGGAACCACACGTTTGTCTGGCCTCTCAACAGATACCCCTCCGTTGTGGTTGCACCTACGTACCGTAGGTGCAACCACAACGGAGGGCTATCTGTATCGTTGAGGCACGCAAGCCTCCCCACCAACGGCAAGGTCCATGATTCTTTGGGGGGGGGGGGGGACGTCTGTAATTAGGGTTGTAATTCTCTGAGACAAGTAGAATAGTCACCAGCATGCATTAGCGTTGTTCATGTTTAGTCTTTTACCGCTACTGGTGGGATACATAAGGGACGTGAACAGCTTCATATGTCGATTGATCACTGTAAAGGACATAGAAATGCTCGTGTTAGACAGCGTTATCAGCAACTAATAGAGTTTGGTCGAATCATACAAAATCCACTTTTGCAAGCATTCGGATGTGACAACGGCCGATTTTGGACCGCGTGGTAACGTGGGGACAGGCTGACATACTCGTCATCATAATTCTAGTCGACCACACCTAACAGCCTCAGGGAAGACCGCAGTATTATTGCACACCAAGCACATCCGAGTCCCTTCACATCTACGTCAGCCATCCTAGAACGAGGACTGGGCTGCTGCAATAAACTTTTATCATCCCGCACCTTTAGTCCGAGACTAGCAGCGGACAGACTATGGAATTACGTCCCTCGCGTGAGCTATCGGAACACTACAACACAGATGGCTGTGTTCGAAGGGTGGAGTGGTCGTGAAGCATGGACTGCTGATTTTTTATGTCAGATTGTGTTCAGCGACGAACCGCGGTCTGACACTAGCCCAGATGACCATCGTTGGCGAATAATATGGCGGCAACCTGTGTAGAGGTCCCATTCTTTCAATGTTTTGGAGAGGCACAACACAGTGTTATTCGTGGCGTTACGATTTGGTGGACCATTTGTCTCTCTCTCTCTCTCTCTCTCTCTCTCTCTCTCACTCTGTGTGTGTGTGTGTGTGTATGATTGTGTGTGTGTGTGTGTGTGTGTGTGTGTGTGTGTGTGTGTGTGTGTTTGTGGATTCATGTCATGGATGGTAATGATTGAAGAAACTCCGATACCACGACAGTATGTCACGATAATCCTGCATCATCAGTATTAACACTCATGCAAGTATATTTTGGTGCCATTTTTCAACAGGACAACGTTCACCCAAACAGCATGTGTGACTACGAACTGACTGCATGATATTGGTGTATTCCCATGGTTAGCATGATGAACGGATCTGTCTCCGACAGAACATCTGTTGCACAAGTTCACTTGTGAGCGTCATCCCAGTGTTAGTATACAGAATATCAAGGTTGAGTTACAACAGCTGTGAGCCAGCTTCCCCCAAAAGAGGCTAATACAACTTTGTCAGCCCTCCAAAACGAATCAGTACATGCATCCAGACCACAGCTGTTGATAAGTTCCTTGTAAATTCGACTCGATTTCGTAATCACTGAAATAACATTACATACCCTCCCAAACCGTGAAGTTTAATTTCGTTTCCCCGTCCCCTTGTGAGTGCTTCACTTTTGTCGTCAGGCAGTGTAAGTAAAAATAGAAACGCTTAATGTAAAGTGATCTTTGGGTGAGAGATGATAGGGAGGTGGGATGGGGGGTTTAAGATACCATTATCCTGCTCTTCGATCTATCCCTTCTTTCAGACAACCATAATTGAATTTATTGGAACGCATTTCATCCCTCCATCCATCCATATCTCCACGTTCTTCGCGTGAACTATGGTGCACATTTGTAAACTGACTTCCAGATATGAAGCAGTATGCCACAAGGACAAGTAGTGATGGTGGCTGGTGCTCTAGATGGGTGTGGTGTGCTTCCGCCTGGAGTCGCTGAGCTTCCCTACTGAGTGCCACCAAAACCACCTCACGGAGCTGCTGCTCGCCTACCTCAACGCCTCTGGCCGGATGTGGGTGACGCCTGTAGAGGTCGATGATCTCCTCGCCATCCGCCTGTGTGTTGGATCGTCTCTCACCAAGGAGGAGGACATAGGTAAGAGGCACCCCAACTTGTTAGAAGGCCCTGCAGCCTACTTCAGGCCCTGCAGCCTACTTCATTACATGGTGGGATCTAGAAACATTGAGATGTTTAGCTTACAAAAAGCTTACAGCACCAGCAGATTCTCAAATCCACAACTACAATGGATTTTCTTTTCGTTTTGTTTGCAGTTCCTTAGGCCGCCTCTCGTATTCTCACGTCCGAGCCTGTCGATCCTTGTATAAATCTTCTTTCAGATTTATTCGTTGCGTATCCTCCTCCCTTTTTGCACAGGATCTTCGGCTTTTTCTCTTGTACGAAGGCTGTTATAACAGTAGGGGCGACTGGGGCAATGTGGTCACCTTAAGGAATAAACCACTACAATCGAGCGCGGGATTAACCGAGCGGTCTAAAGGCGCTGCAGTCGTGGAGTGTGCGGCTGGTCCCGGCGGAGGTTCGAGTCCTCCCTCGGGCATGGGTGTGTGTGTTCGTCCTTAGGATAATTTAGGTTAAGTAGTGTGTAAGCTTAGGGACTGATGACCTTAGCAGTTAAGTCCAATAAGATTTCACACACACACTATAATAGACACATTTTTCAGACTTATTGTCTCTAACTACACCCTTGGAACTATTTTTGTATGTATGTTCAAATAATTGTTTACCAGTTTTATAAACTTTAACACATTTATGTTAATAACAATACATGGCAAAACACAATTTTGTTTTTTAACCCAAATATGTTTCACTGCAGTTGCAGCATCTTCAGTGGGCTTTTCTTTCTCATCTGTTAAAGATAAAGAATGTTCTTTACTGTTTGTATACATGTAACTCTTACTTTTTAAATCGTAATTACAGATATTTGAAAAAACATATAAATTATGAATTCCTACCTTTTTACCACATGGTGTGGTTTTCCTGGTGTGTTGTGTTTCTACAGTGACTGTTTTGTTCCACAGTTTGTCATCTGCAACCACTTACACATTAAAGTAGATAAATAAGCCAAAATTACGATTTGAAATTGTTGTTTCTATGCCTGAAATTATATATATATATATATATATATATATATATATATATATATATATATATATATGTGTGTGTGTGTGTGTGTGTGTGTGTGTCTGTTTCCCTTACGTTTTCTTTTTCCTCATCGTCATCACTGTCATTATATATTGAGTGGCCACTGTCACTGTCGCTGTTTCACTGTTTACCAGCTGTAAAAACAAGTTTGAATGTCAGCACAGTGACCACTTTGCCCCAGGACCATGGGCAGTGAGATCCCTTGGTGAATAAATGCAAATAATATCAAATAAATGCTTCTGCACCTAAAGGAAACCACAGTCCAGTGTAGAAATTAATTTTAATTTGAATAGAGACTATATATACCTATAAAAATTTACTGAATGAAATGTAAACGTAATCACAAACAAATCTGAAAATAACTTTCTGATATTAAATTTAACACTTTCAAACTTCAGTGTCTTAGAGAAATGCACTAATCGTTGCATGAGTTGACTTCCTGCATTTGTTTACACAAAAATCACAAGTGAAATCGTCACAGTCATCAACTCCAGCACACTCTTCATGAGACCATTGACGACAAGATGAACAATACATCCATCCTCCAGCAGTTGTCGACCATTTATCCTCACAGAACATGCATCCGGCGTCATCTCCTTCGTTTTCATCCTCGCTGCATGTATCCTCCCGAAGAGAAGCTTTCCTCCTCTTAGTGTTGGTCTCCCTTTGCTTATCTGAGGCAGCAAGTTTCCTCCACATTCTATTTGTCGTGCTCTGCACATTCTTCTTCCTTCAGTTTTCCTTTCGTTTTGTTGCTTTAAAATTCTTCTCTTCAGTCGGTTGTTGCTTATATGGACTGCTATTTAAGATGGTAGTTGAGCTACTCTTCCTCTTCGGCAAACGATCTTGAACGTATTTGGATGGCTGGCTACTATCTTCAGGAGTAACCACAAAAAAAGGACTAGGTTGCGGTGACATTAGAGCTGGAATAGTTGGTGCAGTATTAGAGAACGTAGATTGAACTGGTACAGTTTTCAGTCTTTCTGAACTGGAAGACATAGGCCTCTCTTCAGTAATAAGAGGTCTGCCAATAGACAAAGAGGCAGCAAAATCTGCTTCTTCAAAAACATCAGGGTTGAAAGGACAAATGCCACATGTTTAAAACGCATTGTGGGCTGTCATAGACGTTGCCACCGTCAGATATGCTTCTCCAAAGAGTCTGCTCATGGTATTGGATCACTGCTCATCCAGGATTGTTGCAGACGAACTTCTCTATAGCAGACACATAAAACGTGTTAAGCCGGAACATGAATGACACATCCAATGGCTACAATTTATGGGTGCAATGAGGCGGAGTTGTAACTATTGACACTCTGATTTCGCTTGCACGCATAATGACGTCCAGATTCTTGGTATGTGTAACAGTCCAGTACGAGAGGAGCAGAGTACTTGTCTGATGGCTTAGTGTGGCTCAGGAAATGGTCAAACCGTGAAGAAAAACTTTCCAGTTACATGCAACCTAAATTCTTCTAAGAAAAGGAGCACCCTTAGGTAACACAGCTTTCACTGGATGCGAGGGAAAATAATTATTGGGGCATGAAATGTCCCTCTGTGGACATACAAATGACTGCTTTCGACAGAACTCCACGTTCCGCCAATGTAACTGTCTTTCCTCGACAGGCGTGGATTATTTTTTTTTTTTTGACAGTAATTACACCAGTCTCATTGACGTTGAAGACACGATGGGGCGGAATTCTGTTTTTCATCGAAGGCAGTTTTTAATATTGAGAAAAATTTATCTACATTAGACTTGTGCAAGGCCTGAACTCCAGCGATGGATTTCGCTTTAGGCCATCGCAGTGTCAGTTCTGGGTGACAATTCTTGAATCCGTAGAAACAATCTTCTCCAACAAAACCAGATTCTATGTTGGAAAGGTGTTTAATATTGTTTTATCAATTAGTTGAAAAGCAAGACTTCCGACATCTTTAACTGTAAAGCCAAAGAACATTGTTTACATTTTCCAAATATAGTCTTTCAGTTCCTTCCCCTGTTCAGAGGTGAAAGCAGGTCGTTTTGAACCAAGGATTTTTTTCCTCGGTTTCCATGATTTAAATTGGTAACTCGTCTCTTCAGTGTCATTCTGGAGATACTAAATATTATATTTGCTTTCGTGCAAGCCATTTCGCCGGTTCTCACTCCCTTAATAGCCTACCGCATTTTAGTTGGACTGCGTCATTGTTGTGAAGTCTTGTTAGGTCGATTTCTAATCATTTAAGAGTTATGTGTAAGAGAAAACTCGAGTTATACGTTTGAATATGTTTCAGAGAGACAAACGTCGCGGGAGGCAGCGGACTATGCGTACGCTAGATTTGGAAGACCACGTTCTACAGAATATTGAGAGGAACATTCCTACAAGCTCCAGGCAAGTGGCCTGCCAACGGGGTGTAAGCGAAATACGATTAGGTGTATCCTGCATGGCAACCGCTGCTATTTCTATCACCTGCAACCAGTGCAAGGATTATCGACAGAGGATTTCCCTCTATTTGAAGGATTTTGTCGATAGTTTTCGCACTAGATAATCAAAATTATGGGATTTCTGTCTTCAGTCCTCTTTACCAAAGAAACAACTTTAAACCAGAACTGGCATTATCAATCTTCATAATCGTCATCTGTGGGCTACAGACAATCCTCGTGGAATGATTGAGGCGTGGGCAGAAATTCTTACTGACCACATACTTGGACTATTATTATTCCACAACGCCTCGATGCAGGAACGTACCTGCACTTTCTGCAGAATATTCTGCCTGGGCTGCTTGAGAATGTGGCTTTGGCAATACGATAGGTTATGTGGTTTCTCCATGATGGATGACCACCCTACTTCCGCATTACTGTTATCCGACACCTCAACAACATTGTCCTCAGTCGTTGGCTAGAAAATGGAGGCCCTGTACCATGGCCTGCTAGATCATTGGTCTTAAACCCTCTGGATTTTTACATCTGGGGGCATCTGAAAAGCGTTTTGTATGCTGAACCAGTTCCTGATGTGCAGACGCTTCAAAAGGGTGTTTACAACGCCTGTGACGCTATTTGCAGAGAGGCCGGAACTTGAGAAAGAGTGTGGAAATCCATTAATCCACTTTGAATCCATGCCAGAATTCATTAATCCTAGTGGGTCACAAGAATGGCATGTCAGTCGCTCGGTAACCTATTACCAGATGTTTTCCACTGGAGAGAGATCTGGACAAAATGCTCGCCAAGTCAACAGTCGAACACCCTCTGTGTGGATGTACATCATGGAAGCATGGGCAGTATACTGCCATTAGTTATCTTCTTGAAAGACGAAGTCATGACGACATCGAAAATAGGGGATAGCTATTGCCCTTAATAATGCAGAAATGTAACGTCTGTTGTCAAAATTACGGGCTACGTTCACGAGAGGTGAACATATTGTATATTCAATGACAACAAAAAAAAAATAACGCCTGGTAGAAGGCCCGTATGCTGATGAAAAATGCAGTGTGTCAACGTTATTGTTGTCGGAGCCTTCACAGATTGATACGTGAGTTGTGGTGCTGTATATAGAACCGGAACTCGTCTGAAAAGACGACGTGGAGACACTCTTGCGTCCAGTGTTGTCACTGGACGAACCAATGTCGCCAAGCTTCTCCCTGCTGCCACGTCAAGAGAACGTGCAACAATGGTAGCTGTGTTGACAGTCTGTGAAGCTCAACACGTATTGTGTAAAATTTCCTTATGTGGGTAATGTAGTTAGTCTTACTACTATCTGCTTTGACAATAGCGCTGTAGTGCTAATCATTGGGATATCCAAGCATTTAGTGCACTTCATGCCATGTTTACGTATTTTGTATGCCACTCTCATGCAGTCTTAATGGTAAGCAGCGCAGGAATATATTGCAGCCCAGTACGTATCACTCCTCTAGAAACATTGAACACAAAAACTAACTAATTACAGCATGCATAATTTAATAACTCATGTTTCCCACACTCCATTCCAAAATGGAATGCGGAGGAATTCAAATATGTCTTACATTTCCAAGTACACTTTATCATGCTCTTCAAAATGGTCTTCAAAGCGTGGATGTAGATATAGCTCATGATTACCACATAATCTCCATAATTCGCCGCAGGATTTAGACCAAGACACATGAGTGACCAGTCCAAACATGGACTGCTTCACCTGCAAGAAATTTGTCCACTGGTGCAATTCAATGTAGATTAACGTTATCATTAATCAAGAGTAAACCTAGAGCAACAGCATCTCTGGATAGTCGCTTATGTTACTAAGTACCTCATCCCAGTACCTCTAGACATCTGCAGAAGGAGTTCGATATCAATCCATACAAATCTTTGACCATTTTGCGGAGTGATGTGAGGGTGGGACCCTATGTTGCGAGGGTCGTTTCAACGACGCTGCCGAAGTTTCACTGGGAAGCCCTTTCACATCCTCTATATACACTCCTGGAAATTGAAATAAGAACACCGTGAATTCATTGTCCCAGCAAGGGGAAACTTTAT
The DNA here is from genome assembly GCF_023864275.1 of Schistocerca cancellata. NCBI lineage: Eukaryota > Metazoa > Arthropoda > Insecta > Orthoptera > Acrididae > Schistocerca > Schistocerca cancellata. The sequence continues at coordinate 713,683,158 of NC_064628.1, forward strand.
TGACACATTCCTGGGGTCAGATACATCACATGATCACACTGACAGAACCACAGGCACATAGACACAGGCAACAGAGCATGCACAATGTCGGCACTAGTACAGTGTATATCCACCTTTCGCAGCAATGCAGGCTGCTATTCTCCCATGGAGACGATCGTAGAGATGCTGGATGTAGTCCTGTGGAACGGCTTGCCATGCCATTTCCACCTGGCGCCTCAGTTGGACCAGCGTTCGTGCTGGACGTGCAGACCGCGTGAGACGACGCTTCATCCAGTCCCAAACATGCTCAATGGGGGACAGATCCGGAGATCTTGCTGGCCAGGGTAGTTGACTTACACCTTCTAGAGCACGTTGGGTGGCACGGGATACATGCGGACGTGCATTGTCCTGTTGGAACAGCAAGTTCCCTTGCCGGTCTAGGAATGGTAGAACGATGGGTTCGATGACGGTTTGGATGTACCGTGCACAATTCAGTGTCCCCTCGACGATCACCAGTGGTGTACGGCCAGTGTAGGAGATCGCTCCCCACACCATGATGCCGGGTGTTGGCCCTGTGTGCCTCGGTCGTATGCAGTCCTGATTGTGGCGCTCACCTGCACGGCGCCAAACACGCATACGACCATCATTGGCACCAAGGCAGAAGCGACTCTCATTCGTCCCTCCATTCACGCCTGTCGCGACACCACTGGAGGCGGGCTGCACGATGTTGGGGCGTGAGCGGAAGACGGCCTAACGGTGTGCGGGACCGTAGCCTAGCTTCATGGAGACGGTTGCGAATGGTCCTCGCCGATACCCCAGGAGCAACAGTGTCCCTAATTTGCTGGGAAGTGGCGGTGCGGTCCCCTACGGCACTGCGTAGGATCCTACGGTCTTGGCGTGCATCCGTGCGTCGCTGCGGTCCGGTCCCAGGTCGACGGGCACGTGCACCTTCCGCCAACCACTGGCGACAACATCGATGTACTGTGGAGACCTCACGCCCCACGTGTTGAGCAATTCTGCGGTACGTCCACCCGGCCTCCCGCATGCCCACTATATGCTCTCGCTCAAAGTCCGTCAACTGCACATACGGTTCACGTCCACGCTGTCGCGGCATGCTACCAGTGTTAAAGACTGCGATGGAGCTCCGTATGCCACGGCAAACTGGCTGACACTGACGGCGGCGATGCACAAATGCTGCGCAGCTAGCGCCATTCGACGGCCAACACTGCGGTTCCTGGTGTGTCCGCTGTGCCGTGCGTGTGATCATTGCTTGTACAGCCCTCTCGCAGTGTCCGGAGCAAGTATGGTGGGTCTGACACACCGGTGTCAATGTGTTCTTTTTTCCATTTCCAGGAGTGTACATTCCCCATCCCTCCCACTGCGATAGTTTTTGAGCACTGAAGAAATATTCATGGCTTCGATTTGTTTCGAAAAATAATCACGATTCAGTATGCGACCACAATCATTAAGGCACTGACTGTCTTGCTTCGCAGTCTGATGAACCTACTAGCAGTTATGGTGATTACGTTATCATTTGACTGCCCCTTATACTCTATAGAATAATTTCTGAATGTGCACTGGTCCAGTGTGTGTGTGTGTGTGTGTGTGTGTGTGTGTAAAAGAGAGTGAGACTGCTTGTGCAGTTAAGTGTAAATCACCGTATTAAAATAAAATTTTATAAGATTAATGTAAAGGACATCCATGTCAGGATGCATTATGAATGGAACTTACTCGGTGATAAAAACGGTTTACTAGAGTTTGATCCTTTCTAGCTGTGATAACACAGGAATGACTCACGGATCAGACATCAGAGCTTCACTTCTGCCAGCACCTGCCGCCTACCTTCCAAACTTCATACGAGTTCTCCTGTAACTTTTTCAAATGTTCAAATGTGTGTGAATTTCTATGGGACCAAACTGCTGAGGTCATCGGTCCCTAGACTTACACACTACTTAAACTAACTTACGCTAAAGACAACACACACACCCATGCCAAAGGGAGGACTCGAATCCCGACGGGAGTGGCCGCCCGATTCGTGACATGTCGCCTCTAACCGTGTGGCCACTCCCCGAGGTCGTAACTCTTTCACTTTGCAGCAGAGTGTGCCTTGTTCTGAAACTTCTTGGAAGAAATCCACAATATCCCTCATTCTGAGAGTGCTCATCTCGCATTGTATGCTGAAGAGATGCTGCGAAGTTTGGAGAGTTGGAGAGTGTTACTGGCGGAACTGAAACTGTGAGGACGGGGCTTGAATCTTCCTTGGGTAGCACATTCGATAAGGACGTTGCTTGCGAAAGAGACAGCCCTGAGCTCGAATACCGGGTTGAGACAAAGTTTTAATCTGCCAAGAAGTTCCAAAAACTGATTCATACTACCTCATAGTGAGAAATCGTCGTTATTATCCACGGAACATGCATAACTGACTGATGAAAATGGAAAGTGCTACATCATGAAACAACGGTTTAGTGTTTATCAAACTTTGTGCATATATTCATCACTTAACTGGTCTTAAATGGGTAAAAAAATGGAAATGAGCGTATGGCGATGGTTGGCCGGGCGGCCCCGTTCGGGGAAGTGCGGCCGCCAAGTTCAAGTCTCATTTCATTCGACGCCACATTGGGCGACTTGCGCGCCGGTGATCAGGATGAAATGATGATGACGACAACACAATACCCAGTCCACGAGACGAGAAAATCTCCAACCTGGCCGGGTATCGAACCCGGGCCGGCTTGCATGGGAGGCAAGCACATTACCACCCAGCTAAGCAGGCGGACTGAAATGGGTAAATTTTCATACCACTCGAAACTCATATCCATCATCAACCTCAGTATAGATGTCTCCCTTCCTCCACCATCTGCGTAAATATATTCTCGTATTCGTTGTGGCATGTGGAACGGAAGTCAACAGTCTCCGAATGTTATCTTGAGGAATTTGTTGTTATGCCTGAAACACACGTAGAAGAAGATTGCTGGCTGGATGCTGGTACGAAAATATATGTCTTCCCGTCGTATCTCAAAGACTCTCTACGGGTGGGTTATATACCTCAAGGTATTTTCAGTGCGATCTGCGGTGTTGAGCCTCGCATTATTCTGCTGGAATGAACTTTACCATTTTTGCCAGATACTGTCGAACACTAGGTCTCCCTTCAACGACGGCGTCGATCTGACAATTATGAACATTAGGTCTCAGTTGATTCTAGCTCTACACCGTGAAAAGTCTGTTCTCTATGTTATTATGTCAGTGATAATCGATACATGCCAACTTGAGATGGTAACCTTTCTGCCAGTACCTCTAACCAACAGTGAAAATGTAACTTGGTTTTTTGTTAACTACAATGACGGAAAAAAAGTCGCAACGCCAAAAAATAATTAATGTAAGTAATGAATTTTCGAGAATACATTCGTCTGAATAACATATTTAAGCGATTAACATTGCAAGGTCACAGGTTAATGTAAGCGCGAGATAAACCATAGCAAATGTGAAATGCTGGTACATTATTAATTGGATTAATAACTGGTGTAACCACCAGAATGATGAATGCAAACATGCAAATGTACACTAATTGTGTTGTACGGGTAGTGGATGTCAGTTTGTGGGATTGAGTTCCATGCCTGTTGCACTTGGTCAGTCAATACATGGACCGTTAATCTTGGTTGTGGATGACTCCGGAGTATTCATCTAGTGATGTCGCTTATGTGCTCGATTGGAGACATATCTGGTGACGAGCTGGCCTAGGCAGTATGTTGACACGCTGTGGAGAATGCTGGGCTACAACAACGGTATGTGGACGAGCGTTATCCTGTTGGACAACACCCCTTGGAATGACGTTCATGAATGGCAGCACAGCAGGTCGAATCACCAGAGTGACATCAAAATTTGTGGTCAGGGTGCATGGGATAACCACGAGAGTGCTCCTGCTGTCATAAAAAATCTCACCTGATGGCATAACCCTAGGTGTAGGTCCAGTGTTTTTAGCTCGCAGACAGGTTGGTTGTGGGGCCTGGTTGGTTCTGGGGCCTCAAATGGCCTCCTTGTAAACTGCACATAGCCATCACTGGTACCGAGGCAGAACCAACTTTCAGCAGAGAACACAAGAGGTGATCAACGGGCCCTCCAGTGAGCTATCGCTTGACACCACTGAAGTCGCAGATGGCGGTGGTTTGGGGTCAATGGAATGCACAGGGCGTCTGGCTCGGAGTTATCCTTGATGTAACCGACTTGTAACAGTCCGTTGTGTCACTATGGTGCCAACTGCCGCTCAAATTGCTGCTGCAGATGCAGTGCGATGCGCCGGAGTCATACGACGAACACGATGGTCTTCCCTCTCGGTAGTGTCACGTGGCCTTACGGAGCAAGGTCATGTTGTAATCGTACATTCTCGTGACCACCGCTGCCACCAATCATCTACAGTACTACATTCCAGGCAAGTATTTCTGCAGTATCGCAAAAGGGACACGCGGCTTCTCGTAGCCCTATTACACGTTCTTGTTCAAACTCAGAGAGGTGTTGATAATAGTGTCTTTATCGCTTAAAGGCATTCTTGACTAACATCAACTAGCCACGTCCAATTTCAAAGGTAACTAACGCTCATTACAGCGTGTATTTGAAGCAAACCTGATTTGTGTCCTCATATCGACGCTACTAGCGCCATGTTATGCAACTGGCGCGAAACGTGAATAGACATAAGTTTTCGGGTGCAGAAACACGCCTACCAACTTCTGTTTACATCCCACAACTTATTCTTGGTGCTGCAACTTTTTCTTCCGTCTGTGTAAAAAAAAAAAAAAAATTAAAAAAAAATAAAGAAATAAAATAAAAAAAACGATTAATTTAGGTTGATAAAAGTCACAGGCAGAAATGCCTGCTGGTACAAACAGTCCTCATCTCCTAGCTGGTCAGCGTATTTTGTGCAATACACAATGTTGTACTTCTTCATATCCTTCCACTTTTAGAGTTTTCTTATGAGAAATAAGTACACCACATCCGACCTCAAAAAACAGCCCCATATGGTAACAGCAACTTCTCCACACTTCACTGTTCAAACTACAGTCTGGAGCCGAGCGACCGCTACGGTCGCAGGTTCGAATCTTGCCTCGGGCATGGATGTGTGTGATGTCCTTAGGTTAGTTAGGTTTAAGTAGTTCTAAGTTCTAGGGGACTGATGACCTCAGAAGTTAAGTCGCATAGTGCTCAGAGCCATTTGAACCATTTTTCTACTGACGATACAATAGTTCCCGCCTCCTTTTATACTGGCAAGTTCACCCCTCGTAACAGCTAGCGGTCAATTCCGCATTATGTAGGGGTGTCTGAAGACTTTCGATCAGTCAGTGTACGTATGACGACGCAATGTATAAAGACTCCTATTATTACTAGGCTAATTACTATTTAGCTCTACAGGGCCTTTATACTGAAATGGTTCTCCACACCACCTAGTATTGACTTCTATGTGTGTGAGTAACTGTTTGTTCACTGTTGTGGGTAAATACATACAGCGTACACAGGGCGGTGTGTGAAACTGATTGCGATTACACTCTTCCGCTGTTGTAGAAATCTGCTCCAGATGCTGCAGATACCGTGTTGAGCTGAAAGTGGTAACCAAAGTACGGAGAAATATTCTTCGGGGCTCTGTTGCATAGCAATCAGATTGCTTTCAGTTCTGAGAAATGTCCAGTTACTATTGTGGATTTGAATGATCCATGAAGTGACTTCTTTTCCGAAGAAAACATCGAACTATTTCACTAGAACTGAACGCTCCCGTCGGAACTGTTCTCAGCTGTGGGATATTAGTAGATCACAATAGCAGTATATCGCTGGGTGTATAATAAGACGTACCTTCTTGAAATGAACAATATTTTTATTGTTCTATTAACTGATTTCCTTCCATATGCACTTATATTTTACAATATGAATCACAAACTCGCAATGGCGTAGATTTTTACATCACAAGAATGGCTCTCCTCTCCTCAAATTATTCTTAACAAGAACAAAACAAAAAAACTATATCCTAAGAATAATTATGTGAGCGCTGACCGCCACAGAGTAATAAACAATATCTTTGTCTCTCTCTCGCACTGTCACAGCAAGTTACGCTGCATGATACATCATAAATGGTACTAAAACATGGTTGAGTAATCAAATGAATTTGTAGTATCTGTGTCGCCAATGCAGAGTCTTGTACCGTAAGCAAGCAAGGGAGAGACGTTATTATGGGTGGCTGGTATCCTCTTTCTACAACACCAGTGCACACGTGAGTTAATTGCATTCTTTATTTACATGAAGTGGATACTTAACTTCAATAGAGTCCATGTTCGTGGTACAAGCTCATCAGTAATAGGCCTCTTGCAGGCAATACCGGTAATCTTGCTGTAGTTACAATTCTGGTCGCTATGTACTATCGTAACCTGTGACCCCCTCTGCAAGTAGACTGATAGACACCAAACAGGAGTGTGAGTTAGTCAGTGAGGCCCTTTGGTCAGCGGCGGCGGCCTAAATTCATGCTGTCAAGAGGGCGTTGGTGGCGTGTTGCTAGTCGGTGTGTCTATGGCCTCTCTCGTGATAGGCACTCTTGATCCAGCACCTGTTATGGATCATCGCACTACGTGTTTTCCGACTATTGTGCTGGCGACGGCTTACGCCAGCACAGACTTGTTGTTGCATTAATAAGCGGATCTGAATCCCACAAACATGGAAAAACTGAAGTGTCAGTTTGGCAGTGTTCGTTCGTGGTGTACCACTCTACATGTTACAGGGTATTTCTATATACATACCTAGGTCTAGATTGAGACTTAGCACCTATTCCACAATGACATGTCTTGTAAGCAATAACATCTCGGTCGGCGAATAATTCCAATCCGGGTAGAGAGGCATTCTCACATCGGACGATAGCGAAAGTAAATCATCCATTCCAGTACTGCCTGTAGCAACGTCAAGACTAAAATTAACTCGACGTCCACGGAAAAAAATCGGTCCATTCAATATGACACTTTGTGCAGTTCCATTTGTGCCAAGTTTATTCTCCAGACTTATTATGTGTTTGTAGACTGGCATGCGCTGGCGACGTTGACGATACACACGTCGACGAGGCATAGTGCTTCAGTGCTGTTGCAGATATAGTTCAGAGCGGAATGATTCCGCTGGTCTGCGTTGGGCGCTTTTATACTGAGCGCACGCTTGATTACATAAGAGCGCTGATAACAGACTTAGCCGCTGAGAGGGCTGGCGCGGGAGCGTTATCCCGCAGGTGTGCTCTAGTCTCACTAGGAGCACGGGTACACGCTGGCGAGCGGGGGGAGGGGGGGGGGGCTAGCCGTACAATTAAATAAATAAGTTTGACACGAGCTCGGTGTGTGGCCCGGCAGAGCACACGTGGCACCGCGTGGTGGACAGCGTGTTCCGCATCGAGGCGAGCATGTGGACGGAGAAGGTGCCGGAGCTTCACGTGAGCAGGGCGGACCGCGAGCAGCAGCTGAGCCTGCTGCGCTACCTCAACGGCACGGTGACGGCGCCGCCCATGCGCTACCGACGCCTGCAGGCCGCGCAGCTGCTGCGCGACCCCTACGGGCCCTTCCTCGTGCCCGACTCCGACGACCGCATCGCCGACATCTTCGACCTCTCGGACCTCGCCAGGGCCTACTCGCGCGTCTGAGTCTCGCGCTCCTGCTTCTCCTCGTATAAAAGAAATAAACACCGTTCACACGTGTTTCTCATTTTATTTATCTTCTTTATTGGTTACTAACTTAAGACTAATAAGGGTATCGTGCCTACCCGTCATCACCAATTTGGCCACGAATGAAAGTGACAGAACTGAGAGCTTCAGAAAAAATATTTTTGTAGTGGATCGGGTAAAGAATGAGCCTTTTGTGTAGTCGTAGTTTGCAAGCAGCAGTCGGCACAGTGTAAAGACTACAGAATGGCCATCTGAGGGGCGTGCGGTCTAGTGCCTATGAGGAAATTTTTTTATTTTCAATTTTTACGTTACATACAGTACATATAAACCGAAATAATGCCCAACATATTATAGTTATTAATATTTTCATAAAAATGCGTGAAAAGGAAAGGCGAAGAAAAATCTGGTGGATGACTATGTGACAAAAATTACTTCATCAACATCTCGGAAACTTACAGCGACCTTACATAAAAAAAATTTTGACTGGTGTGATGAAGTCATAAGTGCAGGACAAATTTCTTCTCTTTATTGAGCCGCGCGGGATGAGCCGAGCGGTCTAGGGCGCTGCAGTCAAGGTCTGTGCAGCTGGTCCCGGCGGAGGTTCGAGTCCTCCCTCGGGCATGGGTGTGTGTGTTTGTCCTTAGGATAATTTAAGTTAAGTAGTGCGTAAGCTTAGGGGCTGATGACCTTAGCAGTTAAGTCCCATAAGATTTCACACACATTTGAACATTTCTCTTTATTGATTCATGTGGACGACAAAGAAAACCAAAATTATTTCACGACGAGATTTTTCGAGATGAATGATTACCATCATGCACCATTAAAGTTAATGCCTCTCGCACCCCCCCCCCCCCCCCCCCGAAAAATAGGGCCATTCGTTAGCGCAACACTACTATGTCTGTATTTATCGTCCGGGAAAAGAATTTGCTCAAGAACCTTCAAACCAGTTCCTATCTCATCGAGAAGACTGCATCAAAATACATTGTATTGCTAATATGAGTATTTGCTGAAATGACACATTAGGCCTTGTTTGCAGCCATACTGTGACATGAGTGAAAAACTTTTGTGAATGTAAACCAAGTTGGTTTTTCTCTAGAAGCTTTAAAAGTACCACGTAAGTATGAAAATGTGACTTTTATAACGTATGCAAGATTGCCAAGTAAATTACTGTTTTCCTTGTTTTTACAATGAATATCACCCTAGCACGTGTAAATCATGTAGTGAAAAATAGTAAACGTGTCTAATTTTGTATACGAAGTTCTCGTGTACGTCCTACAATTCCATCCTGGAAATTTAGTTGCGATCCCAAATTTTCGCTGGCCTTTCCTCTTCACGCCTATTACGAAAATATTAATAAACACAATGTACTGAGCATTATTTCGGTTTATTCGCAGTGTAGGCAAAGCAAAAGCTGAAAATAAGGAAATAACAACAATATCCGGCTATCGATTCTATCCCACTAACAGCGGGTTAGCCATTTGTTCTCTTCCGCTGCGCCAGTCGCTGTCTGCAAACAACGCTGACATAAATGCCTTATGCCTCGCTCGACCCGCGCCAAAAATGATGTTTTTTTTCTAAACTTTTGGTCATATGGAGCTCTTACTTTTGACATTTTCATTTATGGCCATCCCTTTCACGTACCATAAATCTGAAAGAGATCGTTGACGAGTAGTCGTCGTCCTCTTGTCAGACGATACAGACCGCATGTGATGTCATTATCTTGGCACCAAAATCTCTGTCAACTGAGAGGTGGCTGCAGTCATCTGCCAGTGATTTCTGGAGTAATGTTCAATTTATTGTAGTATTGTAGTATTTTCAGTAAATGTGCCTTTGTCACAATGGTGAAATCTTCGTCAGAATTTTGTTGCGCCAAAGGATGTGTGCAACGAAGAGACGTTTCGTTCCCAGTTATATTTCTTTTAAAAGCACAAAAAATTGCAAACACATTTATCGAGATCAGGTTAGTGAATTTACAGGCTGCAGCAGCAACTTTTCGAAAGAAATAATCCGATCTGGCTGTAGAATACTTTTTATTAAAAGTCAGGACCGCGTCACTAAAAGACGCATCCTCATGTGATTAAGATTCTTTTTAACAGGTCATCACCGAAAGGTAACTGACTTAGAGCCACTCCCCATCATTCACGTCATGTTGCAAACAAATAGCGCGCTAAAAGTGGTAGTCTTGATTTAAAACGAAGAGGACAGAAGAACAGGGCCACGAGCAGAAAGGTGGTTGAGTGGCATCAGGAAAGGCAGTACTGTGTTTCCAAAATAACATGCAGAAGTAGCATCGTTTATAAGCAAATGCGAATGATCTTCCGTTTTAGAGTATTTATTTGTCCAGAATGAGATTTTCACTCTGCAGCGGAGTGTGCGCTGATATTAAACTTCCTGTGCCTGTGCCTGTCTCATACATCTTGCTCACCAGATGGTAGAGTTTTGTCAGGACTGGCTCTCCCAAGATCGTAAGTAGTTCTAATGGAATGTTGTCTAATACCGGGGCCTTGTTTCGACTCAGGTCTTTCAGTGCTCTGTCAAACTCTTCACGCAGTATCGTATCTCCCATTTCATCTTCATCTGCATCCTCTTCCATTTCCATAATATGTCCTCAAGTACATCGCCCTTGTATAGACCCTCTATATACTCCTTCCACCTTTCTGCTTTCCCTTCTTTGCTTAGAACTGGGTTTCCATCTGAGCTCTTGATATTCATACAAGTGGTTCTCTTTTCTCCAAAGGTCTCTTTAATTTTCCTGTAGGCAGTATCTATCTTACCCCTAATGAGATAAGCCTCTACATCCTTACATTTGTCCTCTAGCCATCCCTGCTTAGCCATTTTGCACTTCTTGTCGATATCATTTTTGAGACGTTTGTATTCCTTTTTGCCTGCTTTATTTACTGCATTTTTATATTTTCTCCTTTCATCAATTAAATTCAGTATTTCTTCTGTTACTCAAGGGTTTCTACTAGCCCTCCTCTTTTTACCTACTTGATCCTCTGCTGCCTTCACTACTTCATCCCTCAGAGATATCCATTCTTCTTGTGCTTCATGTACTAGCAAATCAGTAGTAACAATGATCAGAACTTTAACTTAACCACACCATAACACAGAAAAAGAGCGCACTCTTTTCCATATATGTGTGCTTCAAAAATAAAACACACCATAAAATGTCTCTATTCAACCCAATCCTGAGTGACAAGAAATAAAATTTTAAAACTTGCATTCCAGTGTGTCTGTTTTTTATTTTATATGTCTAAATGTAATAATCCATTTTTTTCACAAGAAGACACAGTAAAACGCGTAACTTCATAAACTAGTGCTGAAAAACTTCATGACAGATTAAAACTGTTTCATATCAGCGCGCACTCCGCTGCAAGTGAAAATCTCCTTCTGAGTACTAAAAACTCAGCTCGAGAGACAGTAACCAAAAAAAAAAAAAAAAGTAAAATAAGGAGAGTCTGAAATAACACAACTGGATAATGGTTAAAGCGTTAAATTCATTTTGTGAAATGTTTCGTATGCAAAGTGTTTGTCGCATTGTAATTGTTAATTTTTTAATAAAAATTGTCGCCTAGCAGTTCATCAGCTTGGATTCGATTCCTGCTGGTAGCATCTTTTTTATATTTTCTTTCATTTCTTGCAGTCTTAAACGTTTATTTGCGCGATTTAAATATCTTTCAGCAGTTCACTTTATGAAAATTGAATATATTCAATTTAGTAACGATTACTATCATTGTAAGTCAAAAAGCTATGGGACACCAAATTATAGCACGTTGGTAAAAGTTTCACAAGTCGTCACTCTTTGTTTCGTAAAAAAACCTGGTGTTATGGACAGACACGAACATCATTTCTTATAAAAGCATAACAAAACATCGTACACGTATTGCTGAGGAATCGTCAGAAAGCTAAATTCATCCTGCCTCACAGATATTTTGCCCCCTACTCTTCTAAAAGCAGTGAACTGAATCACTCCCATTGCAACAAATACAGGAATTCACTGAAGACTGTAATTCTGCCGCTTGTAAAAAGAAAGAGCTAACAATACAGAGTTTCAAACTGTTTAATACGGGCTCACCAGGCCAGATGTGAAAACTATAGCCGTTACATTAGTACTGTAAATTTCTGAGAAATTATATTAACTGTACTACTATAGGCGCATGTGTAATATTAACACGACAAGTCATTCAATTGCTAATATAAATGCTTGATTTCGCCTATAAATAAGGAAAACTACATCTTAAAGCTTAACTTCACATACTACATAATGACAAGAACGCGGCTTGTTGCACTCTGTGAAATGACTTAGATGTTTGTTTGAAACTTTAACACGATAGAGATAGAAGCGTGCGTTGTCTATATGTATCAATGGTCTAAGGTTGCTAGATAAGTGCTACAAGCGAAGACGGAATTCGCACGGGGGAGCAAGAGCAGTGATGTCTAATCGACACTGGTTTCGACTTCCTCATCGACTACCAATAAAAATCGACCCCAAGAAATAAAAGCTGTCAATGTCGATATTAAATGATGAATTTGTAAGAACGGCGTAAGAAGTAACATACAAATAATGTGGCGTAATATTTATTAATCAACTACTGCAATAATTAACACTACATGTCCCACAATGTTTTCTATACGTACTTTAAAAATAACATAGAAATTTCTCCTTCAGTCTGTTGCATTGTTATCACAGAGCAGATCCTACTTTTGCCAAAAGTCTTTCAGAAGCAGACGATGTGGTTATACAGCTCATCCACAACAGTTCTTTGTCTTTGGACAGGTACCGATGCCGCAGTCATCCATTTCGCAGTGTAGGTGGACGAAAAAGAAAAAATCCGATTGTCAGACTTATTAGGGCAACAGTGCGACACCTTATAGTTTTGCCGTGAGCGGAGTGAGACCTCTGACGACCGTTGATTACATGCCACCTTAGTGTCTATGACACATGATGAACCGTTACCCTAAATCTACACTACGATTTACTTTCTGCAACGACTAAGGGTGATCCAAGGTACTCAAGGTGGGGCGTTTCCTGATGAGAGATGACCTCAAAATTCCGGTGTCGGACACGATAAGAGTACACTTGTCGCTCGCGAACATAGGCCGTGCGGTCTACGTTCTAATCGTTAACGACAAGGCGCGCGAACGCATTCTACGCGAGAGCAAGCAGGGGCTCCGCTTCTGTCATGCCAGCGATAATGTTGGGGAGATTACCATCGACCACGCCGACTCAGTCATGCGTACCATACGATTTTTCGATTTGCCATTCGAAGTTCCAGTAGAGGACGTCGTCGAGGCTCTCCGACCCTACGGCACAGTCCACGGCCATACTGTGGAGATACGGACGCAGTTTCAGATATATCCTGTGTTAAACGGCGTCCTACATGTCACCATTGATATCCTTCCTAAAGGCCAGTGGATGCCGTGCAACAATCATGTAGTACGGCCAGCCTCAGACCTGTTCCGCTTGTGGCTAAAACGGCCACCTTAGGTCCGAACGCCAACAACGGCGCGTTACGCAACCTGCAGCCGCCGACGAACCACCAGCGTCGCAAACAACGGTGCTACCGGCGACCAACGCCGATGCTCTGGCTTCTCCTGCCGCCTCGCAACGACTGCCAGACGCCATTACTGAGCCAGATCACATCCCGACGGAAAGTTTCTCGCACGGTCCACCACCTCAGCCGGTCGTCGACCCCGATCTGATGGTACCAACGTTGCCGTCAGCTGACCCGACCCTGAGCCACAAGATGGAGATTGACTCTCTTATCGCCTCTACGGCGGCCTTCTTGGCAGAGCTACGCGACTCCCTCCCGTCGTCGGACAAAGAAGGTCGTGTGAGGAAACAACGTTCACTGAACGCAGAGAGAGAAGGCGCTGAACCGCCTCCGGCCAAGAGAAGATGTTACAAGCCTAAGACAAGGCAGCCCTAGAACCCAAGAACACCCATGAAACCGCCACCGCCGAAGGAGACGATGTGAGTGTGGCCATATCCACCAGTGTGTCTGCGGCCATCCGAACACAGCACAGTGAGAACGCTGAACTATTTAATGGATTCAGCACTGTCGAAACTACATCACGAACCACTACTCCATATTTTCAGGACGAAATGAACGATAAACGTGTGTCTGATTCCGTGGAGTGGCATGAGGAGGACATCGAGAAACAAGACCCATTATAGGATGCTGCGTTGTCGCCGCAGATCCACTGATCATACTCACCACTGAACCCCCTGGGTGCAACTGGCATTTTGTTCCACCGCCACGCCCATATACTTCCGCTGAAGCCACGTTGGATCAGTATTCAGCAGTCCACCATCAGGCCTATCAGATAGCAACAATCAATGCCAACAACATCCTTTCACAGGTGAAAAATTGATCTTATGCAGGAGATGTTCTGGGCTTCTCATCTTGATTTCACCTCCTGTAGGATTTCACATGGCCAATCTCCTGGATATCAGGAGATGATCTCATGGGCCACGCAGTGGCCAACTACATCGTGAAGGGATTCCTGTCAATGATGTCACCTTCATCCATCACCTTGGGTATGACACTCACTGCCATCAGGACATGCTTCATAAATATCTACACTCCACTGGGCACTGACCAGTGGCATGAATGGGCCTGATTTTACTCTCAAGACATCACCTGCCTGTTTTAAGGGTGATACAAACACTGACTGCTATGAGGTGATTTTAACTGCATTGTGCAACCAAAATATCAGGCTCCCCACTATACTACATACCAGAAACTACATGTAGTGGTTCAGGACCACCAGCACCATGATACATGGGAAGTCCAACATGGCGACTGTTCTGGCCGTACCTATCTTAAAGTAATTCTGCAGACCATCTTTGCAGGATATATGCCTCACAAAATCTTATGTGTGCGGTACAGGGTGCCAAACGTAGGTCACTGGCCTTTTCCAACCATTGTGCTTACATGTACTTAATCCTCCTTCTCCTCCTTCTGTATAGTGCAGCCATGCACCTTGAAAACTGAATACTTATCACCTGCACGACCCAACTTGTCACCAGCGAATCACTGGTATATGGGCAGCCTACAAGTGACCCATTCCCATCTGTCACTCGACATTGATGTGGTCGATGATGTCCAGAGGACAGTGATGAGATAAGGGAAGGATATGGCCAAATAACAACACAACATCGTCAAATCGTACTGTGCAATCCTCTGAGATCTGGACGCCCAGCTGCCAACTCCAGACAAACAGATGTAAAACCACAGAACTAACGCTCGGATAATTGCACTGGCATGCTGCAAATTCCAGAGGGCTGGTGATACATGCACAAGGTCATGACCAGGTGGGGGTGGAAATTCCATCCATGCATCATATAGGGTTCAATAAGTGACGGTGTAGTCGACAGCTCATGCACACTCTCATCATGCTTCATTACCCACAGGTGCCCAATCCGAACAACATCGTTAATGCTTTCATCAGACATTACAGACTTGCCTACAGGGAAGAGGATGTCGATACCAGTTATGATGACTCCATCTAGCGTTATATCATGTGTACCTTCACCTATGTGGAGGCAGATGCTTTAACAGTGGTGGTCACGCTAGACGAAGTCGATGAAGCAGTCGATAAGTGTTAAGTCAAAAGATTGCCCAGCATTGACGGCTTACCATCTGAATTTTCCGAAATTTCCAGAGGTTCATGGCAAAGCAGTGAACAGCTATGTTCCAGGAACTGATGACATCTTACCAAGTAGGCCCACCTGCCTTTGTTGATGTCACCATCATTCCAGTCTACAAAGCAGCCCATAGTTTGACAGTCACTAACTACTGACCACTCACTGTGCACAATGCAGATTACAGGATCTTTGCCTGCATACTGCCAATGTGTCTCACATTCTTTCCTTGGAGCTAACAACACCTGGGGGACATGTTAACATAAAGACTGTCAAAGGCTTATGCTGCGACTTAGGTGGGATGCTGACGACCTGCAGACTCTGTGCAGCAGTTGTCACAATGGAGTTTGATAGAACCTTCTATAAAATGCGCCACCATTTCCTGTTTTTGGTGGTAACCTGCATGGACATCTCACCTCCCTTCATCGAAGTTCTCTGGCGCCCTTACAGTAGTGCCAGTTCACCAGTCCAAGTATTGGACATTTGGTAGGGCTGGGCTGGTACGCAACTGCCACCCAATTTAGCAAGAGTGCTCCCTCTTTCCTGTACATTTTCCCCCTAAAACCCCTCAAAAAATGGTTCAAATGGCTCTGAGCACTATGGGACTTAGCTATGGTCATCAGTCCCCTAGAACTTAGAACTACTTAAACCTAACTAAACTAAGGACATCACACAACACCCAGTCATCACGAGGCAGAGAAAATCCCTGACCCCGCCGGAAATCGAACCCCGGAGCGAGAACGCTACCGCACGACCACGAGCTGCGGACTAAAGTCCCTCACTGGGGGCCTGTTGAACGAGGTCTATGGATTCTTCCATCGCCATCACACCTTTCATTGGCAGGTTTACACTGACAACCTCCTCTCCCTCATCCCTCATCCATTCCAGCTCCGAGATTCGAGCAGTCCTCAAATTGATTGGATGTTAAGGGGGTGCCACAGGCAGTGCTATGAACGTGACCAAATCTGTGATGTACACCAGAAGAGGCCTCTAGTAAGGTGAAATGGTAGGCCTGCCAGTATTGTGGTCATTCTGGTATGTGGATATTACCTTTACTCCAACCATCGCACCCATAACAGTGACGAATTTCCGTCGCCTGTTATACATCATCCGCAACGACATCTGCCAGAACCTCCTGCACCACCAGGACAGTCTTCAATGCACTGAGCTCCAAAATCGTTATGTGGCATCAAAACTGGTCAACGTCAGGCAAGTGTTCCCTCTGCCAATGACGATTGGTCTCATCCTTCAGCTCCATGCCCAGGCTAATGGATGAAGGTGACATCATTGACAGTAACACCTTCACGGCATAGATGACCACTGTATGGCCTATGGGATCATTTGCGGAGGCGTAGGTGGTGTAGCAGTTGATATCCAGGAGGCTGGCCATGTGAAATTTCTGCAGGAGGCTGAAATCAATATCAGAAGCCCAGAACATCTTCCCCCTAAAGTCAATTTTTCAACTGCGAACAGATGCTGTTGCCATTGATTGTTGCTATCCGATAGGCCTGGTGCCAGACTGCTGAATATTGATTCAACGACGTGTCAGAGGAATTACATAGGCGTGGCAGTGGAACAACATCCTGCTCGCACTCAGGGGTTTCAGGGGTGAGTATGATCAGTGCAGTGGCGCCGACGACGCAGCGTCCTGTAATAGGTCTCGTTCCTCGATGTCCTTTTCGTGTCATTCCGTGGAATCACTCACAGGTTTATCGTTCAGTTGGTCCTGCAAAGATGGAGTAGTGGTTCGCGACGTAGTTTCGACAATGCTGAATCCATTAAGCAGTTCAGCGTCCTCACTGTGCTGTGGAGGGACGTCCGCAGGGAGACTGGTGGACGTGGCCACGCTCACACCGTTTCCTTCGGCGGTGGCGGTTTCATGGGCGTCGTTGGGGTCGAGGGCGGCCTCGTCTTCGGCTTGTAACATCTTCTCTTGGCCGAAGACGGTTCAGCGCCTTCTCTTGCGATGTTTCAGTGAACGTTGTTTTCTCACACGAACGGGAGGGAGTCACGTCACTCTGCCAAGAAGGCCGCCGTAGAGGCGATAGGAGAGTCGATCTTCATCTTGTGGCTGAGAGTTGGCATCATCAGATCGGGGTCGACGGCTAGCCGAGGGAGTGGGCTGTGTGAGACAGCCCTCGTTGGAATATGATCTGGCTCAGTTGTGGCGCCTGGGAGTCGTTGCGCGGCAGCAGGTGAAGCCAGAGGAGTGGCAATGGTCGCCTGTGACACCGTTTTTTGCGACACGGTTGGTTCGTCGGTGGCTGCAAGTTGCGTAATGCGCCGTTGTAGACATTCGGATCTAAGGTGGCATTCTTTGCCACATGCAGAACAGGTCTGAGGCTGGCCATCTTACGTGATAATTGCACGGCATCTGCTGTCCTGTAGGGACAGGTATTCGGAGATCAATGGTTACCTGTCAGCTATTATCTTACACATGATTCCACGTTTAAAGTCCCTTATGAGACTCTTACCCAGTCCCCAGGGGATGGTGGATGTGGACTCATCAACATCTGGATGTGTCCTGTGACTTTGTATATGAGCATTATGAGAAAACAATGGACCAGACAGGGCGAGTCCCTAATACACAGCTTCATTGATGCCCTCAGGCAAAAGTTACACACATATCGGCCTCCCAGACACACATGCCCAGGACCAAAGATTTTGACAACCCGCTATTGGGCCATGTTCCTCCTGACGTACTGGAGACCAAATATCTCTCCATTTGGTGGGCAATAATGTGGAGTAGCATTCACCAGCACTTCCTCCCTACGGATGTCAGGGCAATGTGGTATCACATAAACAAGAATTTTGCATCAAAACAGCGACTGCACAATATCAGTTTGTCAGAGTCCCCTCTTTGTAACTCGACGTTTATGACCACCATCTGACCTGCGCCTCTTAGCACGATGTCTGGCGATTCATGCAGCAGATGACTGCCTGCTATAGTGGAGTGCTACCGGATGCAATCAGACTGCAGATGTGGCCGAGCGGTTCTAGGCGCTACAGTCTGGAACTGCGCGACCGCTACGGTCGCAGATTCGAATCCTGCCTCGGGCATGGATATGTGTGATGTCCTTAGCTTAGGTTTAAGTAGTTCTAAGTTCTAGGGGACTGATGACCTCAGAAGTTAAGTCGCATAGTACTCAGAGCCATTTGAACCAAGACTGCAGATGTCTCTAGACCCGGAGGACACTTATCTTCCTGCTGCCAAATATCGTGCCATTATGTAGGTCAAGAGGCGCACGATCAGTTACCTATTCCATGAGGTAGTAAAATCGCGCCTCGACTTCTTGACATATTTACAAACAGTCCGTGCACCACTCGAACACACATCATGCTCACAACTTTTATTTGCCAACTACCTTAGAGGGGTATTTGCTTCACTTCCACTTAGTTGGGGAGTGCCAGTAGCTGTGGGCACCTAAAATACCTCCAGCAGTGTCTGAGTACCAGCCGCCTATGTCGATTCTACCCCCGACCTCTGCAGATGGGAGAGCGCACTGTAATTGCACGGATTTTTTCTTGCCCAGTCTTCTGTTTTTTTCCTATGTACATGACGTCTGTCCGACATACTTTCATAATAATAGTGAAAAATTAAATAAAAGTGAAATAAATAATAAAAAAAGCCTTCCACTTCTGTTAATTTCCAAGCCTACCACTTTCCTATGGTGGGGGTGATGGGGACACAGTGGCCAGGCCTCAGAACCTTGGTCGCTCTGACAGCCCCCCAGCCCCCCCCCCCCCCCCCCGCCTCCCATCCACCACCAGTCCAGTCCTAAAAAAGGAATTATTAGATTGCAAAGAAAAAGAGAGAGACAGAAATTGCTCAAGTGAACTGATTGCTGACTGGTAATTCAGTGGCTTGGTTTCGATTCCTGCTGTTATCATCGGGTTTTTTAATTACATGTTATTCCTTGCAATATTGAACGATTAATCACAGTATTTAAATATACTTCAACAGTTCAATTTATACACGCAAAATTAATATACTCAGTTTAGTAAGGCTGCTAGTATTCTACCATATTGTAACACATCGGTAAAATTTTGCACTATCTGCCACAACTTGTCTCTTATAAAATCCAGCCAATATGGACAGAAACAGACATCATTTTTTTATAAAAGGATAGCCAAACATTGCAAACGTATTGTTGATGAATCGTCAGGAAACGAAATTTATCCTGCCTCACTGATATTTTGCCTCCTACTCTTCTAAAAGCAGTGAACTAAATCACTCGCATCGCAACGAATACAGGGATTCACTGAAGACTGCAATTCTCTCGCTTGTAAAGAGAAATAACTAACAATACAAACTTTCAAACTATTTGTTACCGTCTCATCAGACCAGATGTAAAAACTATAGCCGTCACATTAATATTGTGAATTTCCGAGAAATTATATTAACTGTGTGACTATAGGCCTATGTGTAATGTTAATATGACAACTCGCTCAATTGTTAAAATAAATGCTTGATTTCATCTTTGAACAAGCAAACCCTTAATTTTCAGCTCCACTTCGTCTAGCATAAAATGACAACAGTTCAGCTTATTGCACTCCGTAGATGTTCGTTTGAAAACTTAACAGGACGTAGATAGAAGTGTGCGTGGTCTATGTGTATTTATGGTGTAAGATTGCTGAGATCAGTGCAACAAACGCAGACGGACTGTGCACGGGGAAACATTAGCAGGGATATGTGATCGACAATCGTTTCGATTTTATAGACGTCAAGACATCAATCGCCGATAAAAATAGACCCCGAAATATAGGACTTTTTGATATCGATATTAAATGATGAATTTATAAGAATGGCGTAAAAAGCAACATACAAATAATCTGGTATCATATATAGCTATTCATAAATACAACAATAATTAACATTGAATGTCACAAAGCTTTTCTATACAGACTGTAAAAAAAGAGAAATTTTTCCCTCAGTCTGTTACAGTTTTGAGACAGAGCAGGTCCTGCTTTAGACAATTGTCTTTCAGAAAAAACCATGTGGTTACACAGCTTACATACTCCAGCGCTATGTTCTGTGTCTTTGGATAGGTACCGATGCCACAGTGGCCCATTTAGCAGGACGGCTCGGAAAAAGAGGAAACAAAAAGATTTACCTTGAATTAAAACTTGGTATTCAAGGGTTTTAGGGTTTTGAGGGTGCTTTTTATTAATTTGATATTACTATTTTTACTCTCTTTCAAATTCTGAAGGTGACAGGGGTAAAATACAGGGAGCGAAAGGTTATTTACAATATGTACAGAAAGCAGATGGCAGTTATAAGAGTCGAGGGACATGGGAGGGAAGCAGTGATTGGGAAGAGAGTGAGAGAGGGTTGTAGCCTCTCCCCTATGTTATTCAATCTGTATATCGAGCAGGCAGTAAAGGAAACAAAAGAAAAATTCGGAGTAGGAATTAAAATCCATGGAGAAGAAATAAAAACCTTGAGGTTCGCCGATGACATTGTAATTCTGTCAGAGACAGCAAATGACCTGGAAGAGCAGTTGAACGGAATGGACAGTGTCTTGAAAGGAGGATATAAGATGAACATCAACAAAAGCAAAACGAGGATAATGGAATGTAGTCGAATTAAGACGGGTGATGCTGAGGGAATTAGATTAGGAAATGAGACACTTAAAGTAGTAAAGGAGTTTTGCTATTTGGAGAGCAAAATAACTGATGATGGTCGAAGTAGAGAGGATATCAAATGTAGACTGTCAATGGCAAGGAAAGTATTTCTGAAGAAGAGAAATTTGTTAACATCGAGTATAGATTTAAGTGTCAGGAAGTCGTTTCTGAAAGTATTTGTACGGAGCGTAGCCATGTATGTAAGTGAAACATGGACGATAAATAGTTTGGACAAGAAGAGAATAGAAGCTTTCGAAATGTGGTGCTACAGAAGAATGCTGAAGATTAGATGGGTAGATCACATAACTAATGAGGAGGTATTGAACAGAATTGGGGAGAAGAGGAGTTTGTGGCACAACTTGACTAGAAGAAGGGATCGGTTGCTAGAACATGTTCTGAGGCATCAAGGGATCACCAATTTAGTATTGGAGGGCAGTGTGGAGGGTAAAAATCGTAGAGGGAGGCCAAGAGATGAATACATTAAGCAAAATCAGAAGGATGTAGGTTGCGGTAGGTACAGAGAAATGAAGAAGCTTGCACAGGATAGAGTAGCATGGAGAGCTGCATCAAACCAGTCTCAGGACTGAAGACCACAACGACAAAAACATAGTCTACACGAAATTTGGATGATACCTTCATCTTTGCAGAGAACAGTTTCTCTACATTTTCAGCTTTCGTTCCAAATAGATTGCTTATATAGAGATTTCACGTCGATGCACTTTCCAGTATTCGCCGACATAATTGATATTGACATTTGAAAACTTAAATTTTAGACATTTTAAACTGAGTTTGACCATATATACAAGACCAGAAAAAAATTAGTATTCCGTTTTAGAGCTTTCTAATTCACTCAAGATACAACAGTGCATATGGAGTGCGAGAAATAATTACATTTACAGCTCAATAGCACAAATAGTTCTGAGGTACCCATGATGAAACAACCACATTAGTAAGTGGTGTAACCTCCAAGCGCGGCAATGCAGGCGCTTGACTCTGGCATCCAGTCGATCGCACATATGGCGAAAACAGTCCACAGTTACTTTGTGGCACGCCTGCTCGACCTGTTCATGTGGTTCTGGAAGAGTTGTTGGTTGACGAGTCGCACAATTCACTTCTCATCCATTCATATCCCAGACATGGTCTCGTCCATTCATGTCCCAGACATGGTCAATTGGAGACATGTCCAGAGATCGTGCTGGCCAGGGAAGTTGTTGCACGTAATGCATCGCACGTTGAGTATCACGAACAGTGTGTGGGCGAGAATTATCCTCTTAGAATAACACGCTACCTTCCTGCTGCGAGAACGGCTAAAACGAGCCTAACAACATTCTACACTTACCGACCGTTGCTTAGCGTCCCCTTCAGAAACACCGAAGGTGAACGAAAGCTGCAGTAGCTTATCGCAGCCAGACCCTTAGGCTTAGGGTGGGGCCAGTGTGTCTTGGGCGAATGCACTCTACGAGACAGCACTCACCAGGTCCACGTTGTACGCCTAAACGACCATTACTTGCGTGCAGGCAGAATCTGCTTTCATTGCTAAAGAACACATGCGCTATTCCATCTTCCAAGTGATCCTCTGACGGCACCAGTCGAGCTGCACACGTCGACACTGCGGTGTGAGTGGAACACGGGCTAGGGGTGTGCGTGCCCGTAGTCCCACAGCTAATAACTGGTTCGCTACAGCTCGTGTTGACACTTCTGGGCTCAAAAGCACTTTTATCTGTGCTGTGGTAACTGTACGATCAGCCACTGCTGCCCTTACAAAACAATGGTCATGCCGGGCGTCTGTGCTCCATCGACATCCAGAACTGCATCTACAGGTGTCACAATGTTCACTTGACCACTGATACCAGCATCGTTGCACGACTGACGCTGTACGTCCAACTTGTGTCGCAATTCTCCGAAAGGACCATCGCACCACTCGGAAGGCCACAGTTTGATCCCTGTCAGATTCGCTCAGTTGGCTTTAGGAAGTGGCATGGTTGCCTTCTTGCTTCACACGCCAGCATCACACTGAGCCCTCTGGCTATTAGCATTCCCTATTAAGAAGTAGATACAGATGGCGCTCTGGTAGCTATACCACTATGCTATCTGTTGGCAGACGACGCTCAGTACATCTACTATCCCCCAGGTGGTATATGTCGTCATCATCAAAATCGACGTCATCTTTCCAGGTGTACTATTTTTTTCAGGCAGTGTAGTTTGTTTCAATTTATATTTACACAATGAAACCAACTTAACCATCCTCGTTACAGAGCGCGCCTCTTGGCTAGGCGAGTGTCCCAAATCTTGATATTAAAAGTGATATCAAAAATGTTGTGGAACTTCGTGGTACAGGATCCCACAAAGAATCGAAGGGCCATACCCATCATGACATGTTAAAATAAAGTAAACCATGAAGCCAGATAAAACTCGCAACCATATCGTAATACAAGATATCAGAAAAAATCGAAGGACTATACCCTACACACCGTCTTAAAATAAACTAAACCATCAAGTTAGATAAAACTCACAATGTGGTTGGGAGATGGAAGTCAGTTTCAAAAATTTTAATGTATAACAACTGCAGTGTCACACGAAAGAACATCTGCGCCATTCGTGACGCCACTGTAGTGGGGCCAAGCAAACCTAAATTTACTTCTGGAGGAGGTCGAGTGGATACTGCAACACATACCAGATATTAGATCACTTTATTAAAGTCTGAACAAGCTGAAATATTTAACATTGTAACAATCCATGTCCACGGGAAGACAAAATGTATTTGTTACTGTAGCTGAATCTGTAACTTATGATGACGTCTAAAACTCATTGAGAGCGTGTCTTCACCAACTTCTTTCATGTGTCGCTGCATCTGGCAGTGATTGTCTCCTTGTTTCTGGTTCTGTCGTGAGCTACTAACTTTGACATGGTACCTAGTTCTTCAGGCGACACCACAAAGCAGAAACTGAAATACTTCCGATCGGAGTCTTTGAAACTGGAACAAACTCAAGTGAATATTGATCACAAGATACTGTAGCACGTGACTGAAAGGTTTTGTCTTCGTATTTGCCGTAAATATTGAGCTCTGTTGTTATTCACTTTAACATTAGCGTGAACTCTAGACTGATTGTCTTGTGTACTATGAGGAAGATAAATAAACAGACCCTCAAAATCAACCTCAGTTGTTTTCACAGTATTTTGAGACTACAGTAGACAAAATTGTTTCCAAATCCGGATCTGGCAATTTTAGAATGGCAGTGCGAGTGCGTGTGTCTCACAAATTTTGTGCGATTGTATAAAATAACATAACATCATTGTAGTTTAACCCACAAGAAGACTTGAACCTGCAACGTCTTGTTATCCCAAAATCTTCACCAATCCTCTGCGTTAACGACTGTTCAGCGTGCTTATAAGATGAAAGAATTTAAATCTCACCGCAGTGCTGCCGGCCGGGGTGGCCGAGCGGTTCTAGGCGCTACAGTCTGGAACCGCGTCACCACTGCAGTCGCAGGTTCGAATCCTGCCTCGGGCATGGATGTGTGTGATGTCCTTAGGTTAGTTAGATTTAAGTAGTTCTAAGTTCTAGGGGACTAATGACGTCAGAAGTTAAGTCCCATAGTGCTCAGAGCCATTTTTTCACCGCAGTGACATGAATTTCTGATTCATAAATTTCGTCGAGTTCTTCGCAAGCAATATCCAGGCGAGAGTCGGGACACAGCTTAGATACAGTCTGTGCATGTCAGCTCCTTCAGTTGATAAAACAAAAACAATGCGCGCCGTACCTTGAATGTTGTAAGCAGTGTAGTGGGCTTCAAGTTGCGCACAATATTCCGACCAGTCCTCTTCTCCAGTGTTTAACTGGCGGGTCTTGGGAGCGCAAACGATTATAGTGGTGCAGGGGTGCTTGTTGCAACAAGAGGGTTGTCGTCTGTTCAACACTGAGGAACAGTCGTTCAATCTGCTGCGCCTGAAAATGAACAGCTTCGCTTAAAGACATTTATCATGGGGGCTCAGACTTGCTTAACACTTTACAGCATACACGAAAACATAGTAATGTTATGTTGGCTGCTGAGAATAGCGGAAATGAAAACTGACTAGGGTGAAATTCAATCCACTGGAAAACAACAGCAACCGCTCTTTTGCTGTTGTAGTGCCGGAAGAAAAAACGATTGAGACACTCTCGAGAGCACTGTAGTGGGAGCTAAGCCTAGATTTACTTCTGGAGGAGGTAGAGTGGATACTACAATGCACACAAAACATTAGATCACTTTATTAAAGTTTGAACAATCTGAAGTACTTAAATTGGAAACAGCCCATGTCCACAGGAAGATAAAATGTATTTGTTAGTGTCACTGAATCTCTAACTTATCACTTGATGTAATTCAGAATGATAGTCTCTTCTCTCGATGACAACTAATTATGAATTTCGATACAGTTCTGACATCTAATACAGCTCACACTGTTGGATCTGAAGTAAGACGATTCTGTCGTTAGAGATGTGAGCTGAGCGCCATTGCACTCTGACGTAAGTACCCTTCCGACAGCGGCGGCGTGTGGAACGCCTTGAGAATAAGTCTACGTCGACGTCTCTAATTCGTCGCTGCGTCTGGCAACGACTGTCCTTACTTGTTGTTCCCTCGTGAGATACCAACTCTGTTACCTCGATCAGAGCAAATATGTTGCGAGAGCATCTCACAACTCAGTTACTTTGACCTGCTCTTACCTTACCTGAAGGATAAATGACTACCATAATGTTATGCGGTGGTGACAACTTTATCAGATTACCGGGAACTATCTGTGAACTTAATAACTTGCATCTTCTGATTTTTTCTCACCATTTTTGGAAATTAAGCCACTGTGATGATGAAGTGACTCCACCCGTGTAACGGATGTTGTCTAAGATCTAGAAGGTGATGTATCTGGTAACAGCTGAAATGTGATGGCAGGTCTGTTTATGTTCCAGTTTGCAAATGATTCTTTTATTGTACTATTTGGAAGTGTTCATTCCATAAATCAAACCTGCTTTCTGTTTTCCTGTGACGTTTCAACATGTTTCCCAGCTTCAGTGACACTCGTTTCAACAGCTGCAAGGAAATCCTTGATGGTTTTGATTGCATTCGAACGTGTTAAAGTATCTGAGAAGTGTATGAGTTTGAATCTAGGATTGAACAACGTTGATGTAGCAGTATTTTAACGTGTTCAGTCGGAAGTAAGCGATTTTTCATTTCTATTATGATGTAACTCTTCACATTCTCTCCGGCGGCCTGTATTAGTTGCAGGCCACATACTTGGAAGTTCAACATATTAGTTACTGGGATTACTTTATTGCTTGCGATGTATTTTTCTGCGCAAATCGCCCTAATAGCCACTTCTGTAGGCCGCAGCACGTCACAACTATCTACTAGGTGTACAATTTATGCGAGATCGCACGGGTTGTGCACTGGCATGCCAGTTAATGATAATATTAATCACTGGACGAAGATGCAAAAATCTTCCACTCATAAAAAACGTTGAATTTCACCTAGTTGATACTTCTTGAATTACTATGAGGTTTGAGTCTTTTCTTAGCTCATCGCTTGCTATAGCACATTGTTTAAACCACATTACAATCCATTTTATAGCAGTAATGAGGTAAGACACTTTTTCAGTATTTTTGCTCCAAATTTAGCGTAAGGGAAAAACATTACATAACTTCTTCCAAATCCTATTTCTACCACTTCAACAAAAGTATCTCTTTATGAGATTTTTTTCAGACCATAAAAAAATTAGTGATAGTAGTAACAAATAGCCTGGAATTTCCTTTTTTAAATTATTTTTATTTATTTATTTATTTTCGCTAACAGCGAAGCTAGATACGAGAGTCAGAATTTTAATAGTGGAAACAATTTATTTACAACTTACACAAAATAGATACGTGTTTCAAGGTTTTACAATCTTTCAGAGTGGTCACCAGCATTGTGTATATTCCGTCTCCAGCGATGTGGAAGTCGTAGGATACCCTTAGGCCAGCTGTGTTGACACTTCGAGTTGGGAAATCTGTTATCTGGCGAATCTCCGTAAAAGTTCTCAAGCGAATACAATGAAGTGCTTCCTACACCTTCAGAACCAAGCAGAAGTCTTAAGTGCTTAATTCCGGTGAGTATGCTCAGTGATACAGCACTTTCCAGCCCCATTGAGTCAACATATCAGTCACAACTAACGTCACATGCGTCCGAGCATTGTCCTGTAATATGGAGGGCGGGTTCTGTAAAAGTGTCGCCCCTTACATCTCTAAGCTGACAACAGGCTGTGTTCAGAAAATGAATAACTGTTTACAAAGTTGTGATAACATGATAACTAGACGTGTAATATCTGTATTGGTGGTAATTTATCCATTGTTGCACAGAACAGATAAGAGCTGGTTTTTCTTGGAAGTTAAGAGAGAAGCAGTACGTCACAAAATATTCATAAGTCTCTTAAAATCAATATTTTTCGTTTGCTCTGTGCTGTACGTCTCGTGATAGCAGTCATATTAGTTCTGTCACAGGTAAAAACTTTCATATGTGCATTTTTGTTTATGGTCCTCGAAATTCTTGAAATGCGTATCCATAACCTCTATAAATTCTCTTAACGACATCAGTCTCCACCGTTAGCTGGGACTGTTGTTATCTGTGTCCCACGATTTGACTTTGTTACGCCTCGGTTGTATTTCAACCTGCATGTCAAAAACGAAACTTTACTCATTATGTCACTCGTGTCGTTGATTACAACCATTGATTGTATTATTGACAAGGGGTCCACAACCCTACAAGAATGTTATTATGTTTAACCTTTTTCTATACTGTAATATGGCATCAAATTTTTTGCTTCACGAGGGAATACACGCCGCAATTTCAACGGTATAAGAAAAATTAGTTATAGCAAAAAGCGGGAAATGACGTCATTTAAAAAACTATTCATAGTATTGTACAATAGTGGAAATCATTATATAGCCATGGATATTTGTAGTAAAATTAACATTGTCGGTTGTCATAGTTGTAAACAGTGTTCATGCAATAGCTCGAGATCCTGTGTACTGACAAATGCAGTCAAATGGTATCGCATTCCATGTCAGTTGTTCAGTATATGACAAGATATCAACGATTTAAGTGGTAGGGGGTAGAACTTGATATAAATGCAGTCGGCTGTGTACGATGTTGGTGTTTGCGTGCGTGCTTTGCCTGTAGATGGGAAACAGACACCAGTAGTGACAGTGCGGCCTGTGTGAAAAAATCAGTTATCATGTGATGAAGAAGCAAAAATCTGTGCGTAGTTGAAAAAGTGCTCTCTAATCGTCAAATCGCCAAGAAGTTGAACCGCAGAAGTGCAGTGTTTTATAATGTCGTTAGATTCGGCGCACAAGATGGACAGAACGGAAAATATGTGCAATGTAGAACATTATTTGAAGCGTCGAAACAGTGCCGTTTGCCAAGGCAAGGGTCACAAACCGTTATTCTTGTCAACTTGTTGCTTATTTATAGTTCGCAGCCAGACGTGTACAACTTTTGTCAACTGAAAGTATCTTGCATTCAAGAAATTATTTCAGAAACCTGCTCTATCACCCAAACATTAAAAATGCTAGATTGGAGTTTGCTGAAAACATGTGTCATGGATTGGAGAATGGGATAAAATTGTTTTCAGTGATGACAAGAAGTTTAATTTGGACGGTATGGTCCAGATGGATTTCAGTATGGTTGGTATTATCTAGGAACAGTGCAGCAGGTAAGAATGGGTAGAAATGTTGCTTGTGGAAGTATAATAATATGGACTGTATTCTGCACGAAAGGTAAGTCAGCACTTCGTGGGTGAACACTAGAATGATCTCTGATATGTACAGTCATGCTCAAAAGTATCAGAACGACCTGAATTACATTTCGCGTGATTCGCATGCAACCCCCATAACACAGCTGTCTAGCAGGTCCTCTAATCACTCCTCAGTACAGTCGTTTGACTATTGAACATGGTTCCAACATGTCACCACTAGAAAACACTGCTCTCTTCTGCAATAAATCAAGATGTAAAGTAATACCACGATACTACAAATATCATGGAACACCTTATCACATATGAGACTGTCCTTAAGGCTTGTAAGCTCTGTGACCTTTATTGCAATAAATGAAATACCTGAAATGTTACCACTTTCATTATTATGTCAGATAGGTAATGCACGTAGAAAGTTCGTTGTATTCCTGATTTCCTCTTCAAAGTAACATACCGTACTTATTATTTAACACAAAATGACATTAAAATTTAAGTTATTTACGAGCAGCTAGTTGAGAATATCTATGAACTTCAAATGACACGACGAACCGTCTCGTTCTGCAAATGGATTCAAAACCAGGTAATGCAGACTGAGCAAAGATTTCGTGACTGACGGAAACCAACAACCATTCCTAGCTAGACATACAGAGAGTGATATACCTCGATTTTAGATAGTATCAGTTAGCAAATATCAACTTTAAATTATATAACGTAAACATTTTTAACGGAAGCGAATTCCTACCCAGCATCTATTGCCCTGTTAACGAATTATGACAGATGCTAAATATTGCTTCTTCACAAGTAACTTACTTGAAATGCCGTAAGGTAATTCTCTCTGTCGGACAGGGATTCGAACCCAGAACCTAATCGTATTGTTATCGAAGCACAGTCAACTGTGACATATCGGATTTTCTCGGCAGTAGCTAGATGTTTTAACTGAAATGATGAGACGAAACATTAATTTTTTTCCTTCCCAGGACTCCATACCGGCACCTATCGCTGTTATATTCTAGAGAAAACAAACGTTAAATATGGGTTTGTTACACCAGCAGCGACATGTGAGCATGTTAGAACCAGAAATAATATGACGCAAAGTTCAGTGCTGACTGGGAATCGAACCCCACACATATCGTTGTTAACTACATACAAAGGGGCATCAGCTACCGATTTTTTCTCCACCAATAGCTTGGACTAACATTCTTGAACTTACAGTGCTCTCGCAAATAGTTCTGTGTCACACTGGGAGTCAAAAACGTCAGATATCGCTAGTGTTGACAACGGATGAAAATACACTCCTGGAAATTGAAATAAGAACACCGTGAATTCATTGTCCCAGGAAGGGGAAACTTTATTGACACATTCCTGGGGTCAGATACATCACATGATCACACTGACAGAACCACAGGCACATAGACACAGGCAACAGAGCATGCACAATGTCGGCACTAGTACAGTGTATATCCACCTTTCGCAGCAATGCAGGCTGCTATTCTCCCATGGAGACGATCGTAGAGATGCTGGATGTAGTCCTGTGGAACGGCTTGCCATGCCATTTCTAACTGGCGCCTCAGTTGGACCAGCGTTCGTGCTGGACGTGCAGACCGCGTGAGACGACGCTTCATCCAGTCCCAAACATGCTCAATGGGGGACAGATCCGGAGATCTTGCTGGCCAGGGTAGTTGATGTACACCTTCTAGAGCACGTTGGGTGGCACGGGATACATGCGGACGTGCATTGTCGTGTTGAAACAGCAACAAGTTCCCTTGCCGGTCTAGGAATGGTAGAACGATGGGTTCGATGACGGTTTGGATGTACCGTGCACTATTCAGTGTCCCCTCGACGATCACCAGTGGTGTACGGCCAGTGTAGGAGATCGCTCCCCACACCATGATGCCGGGTGTTGGCCCTGTGTGCCTCGGTCGTATCCAGTCCTGATTGTGGCGCTCACCTGCACGGCGCCAAACACGCATACGACCATCATTGGCACCAAGGCAGAAGCGACTCTCATCGCTGAAGACGACACGTCTCCATTCGTCCCTCCATTCACGCCTGTCGCGACACCACTGGAGGCGGGCTGCACGATGTTGGGGCGTGAGCGGAAGACGGCCTAACGGTGTGCGGGACCGTAGCCCAGCTTCATGGAGACGGTTGCGAATGGTCCTCGCCGATACCCCAGGAGCAACAGTGTCCCTAATTTGCTGGGAAGTGGCGGTGCGGTCCCCTACGGCACTGCGTAGGATCCTACGGTCTTGGCGTGCATCCGTGCGTCGCTGCGGTCCGGTCCCAGGTCGACGGGCACGTGCACCTTTCGCCGACCACTGGCGACAACATCGATGTACTGTGGAGACCTCACGCCCCACGTGTTGAGCAATTCGGCGGTACGTCCACCCGGCCTCCCGCATGCCCACTATACGCCCTCGCTCAAAGTCCGTCAACTGCACATACGGTTCACATCCACGCTGTCGCGGCATGCTACCAGTGTTAAAGACTGCGATGGAGCTCCGTATGCCACGGCAAACTGGCTGACACTGACGGCGGCGGTGCACAAATGCTGTTCAGCTAGCGCCATTCGACGGCCAACACCGCGGTTCCTGGTGTGTCCGCTGTGCCGTGCGTGTGATCATTGCTTGTACAGCCCCCTCGCAGTGTCCGGAGCAAGTATGGTGGGTCTGACACACCGGTGTCAATGTGTTCTTTTTTCCATTTCCAGGAGTGTACATTAAAGATCATAATTGTTATCCACCAGTAGTTAGGTGTTCTCATG
This sequence comes from Schistocerca cancellata, assembly GCF_023864275.1. Classification (NCBI taxonomy): domain Eukaryota; kingdom Metazoa; phylum Arthropoda; class Insecta; order Orthoptera; family Acrididae; genus Schistocerca; species Schistocerca cancellata. Next base: position 713,714,598 of record NC_064628.1, read on the forward strand.
CTAGAACTTGATAATACATAATGAAAACCTTAGTGCCGGGCCAGGATTCGAACCCAATCAACCGGCCTTTTGTGACCGAGGGGTTCTAGGCGCTACAGTCTGGAAACACGCGACAGCTACGGTCGCAGGTTCGAATCCTGCCTCAGGCATGGATGTGTGTAATGTCCTTAGGTTAGTTAGGTTTAAGTAGTTCTAAGTTCTAGGGGACTGATGACCTCAGGTGTTAAGTCCCATAGTGCTCAGAGCCATATGAACCATTTGAATCCATTCACGCGAAATATGAGGAATCTGCAGCTTTGAACAAACAACAAAAAAATATTCAAATGTGTGTGAAATCTTATGGGACTTAACTGCTAAGGTCATCAGTCCCTAAGCTTACACACTACTGAACCTAAATTATCCTAATGACTGACACACACACCCATGCCCAAGGGAGGACTCGAATCTCCACTGGGACCAGCCGCACAGTCCATGACTGCAGCACCTGAGACCGCTGAGCTAACCCCGCGCGGCAACAAACAATAAATTGTAGTCGAGCTGTATTATCTCAAAGGGATCAAATTCCGCGTTAAGGGCGGTCTGAGTTGCATTCCCAGTTCAGAACCAATTTTATCGACATACAAAAGCTCAAATAAAAGATGAAATAAGTGTCCTGTGACCCTACATAGCGTTTGTTTCGTCACTGGAAATAAATAAGTAGTATAAGAAAGGTTACTGGTGATAAAGTTTCTACATGTCGCCACTCCTGACATTATTGTGGTTCAACCTAACGTCTACATGGTAGAGAAGAAATATCATGTTTAATGTGGATTTCAGACCACAATACCATTACACCTTCTTCACCTGGCGTAGGCAGAAGGGAATAGAATCGTCCCTCCCTATCAAAAATCATCGGCAGAAGTTGGAATCGAACCCAGACCATAGGTATATTGAAACGTCCCCTTAGAAAAATTAGTGAATTATTGTGCTGATAAATCTCTTACATTATTTGATTTTCAAACAGCTGAGCAAAACTGAACGTATTCAGATATTTCGCTCTTTACCTATTCTGATCAACACTAAACTGACACACAATATTTTTTAGCGCAACGCAATCTGACTTTCAATAATCCCTACAAAAGAATGGCCCTGACTAACATTAACCTATACCTTTCACAAATCACTTACCTCATAAAAATCTTCGTTACTCGAACTACTGCAATACAGCGAGCGCCACTACTACCAGCTAAATAAAAGATTCAAACTACTGAAGGCACTAACTACTGATAGGCATAGTTAGCAAATGAAAGATTTTGATAGAGAACAAACAATGTATTTACCTTAATATAATATATATAGCAGTTCATGACATCCATTATTACAAATGTACTGTTTCTGATGGACACACGTCCAGATCATCTGCTCTCAAAAATCCGCCATCTCACTTCCCCACATCCACCACTGCTGGCGACTCACCTCCAAGTGCGCAACGCTATGCACTGTTAATAGCCAACTGCCCAACACTACAATAGCCGACAACAATGCAAACCAGCCACAGACTGCACACAGCACAGCCATTGATTTTCATACAGAGCGCTACGTGGCGTTACCAATATAAAAACCTAAACAGCCTACTTACATAGCCCCCATGCTCCCCACAAAAAATTTTACAAATAGTTTTGGGCCATGGGCAATACAGATTTGAAAAAATTTTTCATAATTACGATAACAAAGAAATCAAATGCACACACTTATCGATATAATGTTGGTCAAAAGCTAAAATTTTCTCACTGTCCATAAAGACAGTCCTGATCGTTCATCACAGTAAAATTGCAGTGTTTTTTTTTCTCAAAGTCTGAGCAGTAAAAGAGAATGCACATGGAAGTAGTGGATTTCCATGCAGTCTTGAAGATGTAGTGTTGTCCTTCCAACGGAAAGACAGTGCTGACTCTTGACATTCAGACAGGTAATGGACCACAACAGAGCAAACCCACAGCAGACTCAGTCGAAGTTTTGAAGAATGTTGGTAGGTAGGTCATCAAAGAGCAGACCCACTGCAGTCCTGGTAGAGAGTATTGGTGGGCCACCAGAGGTGCAGACCCACTGCAGTCCTTGTAGAAATTGTGGACAGGCCCACTGTAGTCCTGGTAGAGAGTATGGTATTGGAGGGCCACCAGAGGTGCAGACCCACTGTAGTCCTTGTAGAGATGGCCAGCAGCCATCTGTTGTGACTGTGCGGGTGCACAATCACCATTGAAGAGTCTTGCGGATAATATAGCAAGTCCATAAACCACCACTCGTGCACTCACAAAGTTTTTTTTTTCTAATTGTCCTTAGAACCAGCAATGCTGTTAACCAGTCCCTTGCTGAATTATTAACACACGTGCAAACACTATCAGTCCCTACTTCTCCATATACTATGACCAACATAGATGTGTGCAGTGAAATGGAACGTACAAGTTACTTAATTTGATGAACTGCTGTCAATTACAATTTTATAGCATAAGAATACAATGACAAAGGTACAAAATACATAATTAAAAACATAACAATACAGATAACATTTGTAGTAATACAGGCTTTACAAAAGAATAGAAATAGACATATACATCAGTGTTACAGGAATTGAGACATAAGTAAATACAGAAAACATCAGAATAACTTGTGAAACATCAACTTCACACATGAGCATTAAAACAAAACAGAATAAATAATGTCTAAGCATATTTACAAGATAAATAACATATTATTAATGCAAATTATATTTAAGGCTAACAGTATTCCTCATCTTAGTGAATGTAGCTGAGTATTAGAAAAATTCTACAACATAAATCGTATCAGATAAACACATAAAGACAGGAAGAACACAAATACACAAGGGTACACAAACATATAGCGGAATAACGCAAGGAAAGGACAGGTTTTGTTTTATTGCAGTATTTTGCAAACAAAACTTTCTTTGCTTCTTGGAGATCTCCCTTCATTCATCATTATTCCCAAAAAGTCCTATCTATACCTCATTCCTGTATTCTATTCATATTTCTTTCAAAATAATTATTTCTGATTGTACAATACTCATTTTGGCCCAAATCTTTTTCATATCACTTCGCAATGCATTCTTTACCTATTCTCCATAGTCAGTTTCTTATATAGTCTACCCCTCTTAAGCTAACTTAAATCTACTGAGCTCAGATGCTAAACTAAGGGACGAGGCAATGCAGCAGCATAAAACAATTAACACAAACATCAAGGACAAAAATTTTAAATAGGCAAAGCAATTGCAGTACTACAACTAATATAAGGCACTGTGCAGGAAACAAGAAAAATAAATTAGTAGTAAAACTGGCTTAACAGCGTAATACAACGTCAAATTCAGTAACACTATGCCTGGCAAACAGCAGCAGCAACTTATATCTAAACATGACATAGCTCAAGCAAAAAAAACATTACACTAAAGACAATAATGCAGACAAGGGAAATGCATATTCACATCTTAATGTCTATGTAATTAAAGTGGTGCACCACAACTTATTCTACGAAAAATATTACCAAGTAGTTGAAAAGAAAATTATGTATGAAAGTCCTGTTATTAGTCCCTTCTTATTTTTCTTTCCATTCCAAGAGCTCCTTTATCGAAGAATGTGGGTCATAAAATAATTATTTAATAGATCTGTTGACAGAAAGTGTTCACATTAGCAAATGCATCGAAGTTTATTTTACAGTACAAAACTAACGCTGCAACACAGCTGGAAACCAGATATTAAATGAAATAAGCATTTACGCAAACCAAAACATAAAAATATCATTCAGTAGTCATGTGACATTTCATAAGTTAGTAGAAATTCTCTCAACTCTCGTAGAAAGAAGCTTGTCATAATCAGGTGTGCAGATGTAAGTATCCTTCCAAGTAATGAGGGTGTCGCATTTGCAATGTTTTCTCTAAAGGAATGTCAATGGCGAGGATAATGCCTCCCCCTTTTTTTTTCACCTAATGGCTTTCTTTTGTCAGACGACTACCTCTCAGCTGGGCAAATAAACAATGTTTTCAGCCTTCAGTTGCAAGGCTGAAAACATTGTTTATTTGCTGTACATTTCACAGTTGCTGACACGCTGCAATATGTTAAAGATTTGTAAATCTCAGCTGGGCGCCCAAAACGCGTTACGTGCAGGTGGTCACTCAACTTTCTTACGGAAATATTTACGACAGCAGTTTCCGCTACAGTGAGTCTTATATAAAAATATTTCACAGGTCAAGAATTTGCATTGCAAATGTGTAGAAGCAAAATCTTACAGCATAATACACATCGTCATCGTAAAAATATCATAACATCTCAGTCAATTCTCAAAATCGTCGTAGCTTCCTCCAATAATTTCAAAACCTAAAAAAATTCTCTGTTCATGTCAAAAGTGTCATCTGCCTCAAACGTACTTTAAAAATCGTGATCCGATACCAAATATATCATTCATAGCTCTCATAATATCACAATGGGTCCGAAAAAATATGAACAGTTTACAAAGTACAGACAAAATACAATTTCGTAAGTGTGGAGTTATCCAACGGTGTAATCACGTAAACATCTGTCACTGACGTAATAAAAAAGTTTGTCTCTCTCAGTTAAATGATCAGATAGCTGTGTAATTTGTGTTAGAGAAATATGGTACCGATGTGTAAAGTTGTATAAGCAAATACCATATTAGCTAGGGCTCCTTGTGCTTGCCAAACACATGATGCACAAAGTAAGCATGTACCCCCCTGAGGATTATTGTAATTATACCCTCAGGTGTTACAGATTACAGCAATGGAATGAAATGTATCACGGAAAACTTTCTTTGTAATTCAAAAATCTTTAAAAATAAATGTTTTAAGTACAAAATTAATCACTCAAATACGTGTCCTGTAGCGCTAAATGTGCGTCTTGCTGTAAGATAATCTCTGTGGAAGTGTCGTAGTTATCGTCCTCCAAAAGCTAAGTTCTGCAGAAGTCAATGTACTTACCTCATGATAAACAAAAGTGAAATGCTTTGTGTATAGATATCTTACATATTACGCTTATTGCCGTGATGAAGAAAGTACTGTGCTGTAACGTATTGTTGTGCTACAGAAAAGGCTATCTCCTTGTAGCTATACCACAAAAGTTACTACTAAAACATGTTTTGCTTTCCAGAAGAATTCAGAAAAACCGTGCAGATATAAAACAGATACCCTGCAAAAGCAACAATGTAAATTGTGTCACACATTAGTAACATCGTGATATAATCGTGTAGCTGTCACATAAACTAACCACTGTGTCATCTGGTATCTCTCAGAAAGTACTTTAATTCAGAATGTATTTTCAAGTAAACCAAAATGCTGCATTAAAATCTCATTAGCAGTACCAGTATATGTCCTAAGTATGTAAGCCCGTATAGTCGTTACGTAATCGTGCAACTAACAAGCAAGAATGTACACACACAATAACACTGTGTCGTCTGTTCACAATAACAATGCAGTCGTAATTTCTGTTTAAATAAGTTCTCTTGGTTCTTGAGTGGATATTGAACTTCAAAACATTGTTGCATGTTAACAGATTCTAAGTCTGACAAAGCATACTACCGATGTAAAGTGAGAAGTTATATGGCAAAGACAAAGTTAAAAAGCAGATTATCTCTCAATAAATGGTTTCACATGTGAAATGTGGTGTAAACCTTTACTCTTCCTAGTACGCAGAGTTTCAACTTCAACGCAATTATCATGTGGTATACGTCGGATTCTGTAAGGTCCATTGTAAACTAAAAAGAATTTGTGACTCAAGTGTTTCTTCTTATGTGACAATGAATGAGCTTTAATGAGAACTTTCTGACCAATACATAATTTCTTTGCATTTTCTTTACCGTGTAGTTTTCTCCTTTTGTCTGCTGCAGATTTTATATTTTTAAGAGCCAAATCAATTATGTCTTTGTGTCGAAGTTTACGTGTATTCGGGAAAGGTACAAGCTCTCTGATTCTGTTCGGAGGTTCTACATTCTTCAGTACAAGAGTAGGTGGTAAAGCAGTGGAATCATGAGGCATTTCACTCAGCACATTTTGAAATAAGTGTAAATCTCTGTCCCAATGCTGATGCTTTCTGTGACAATAAAGTCTGCAAAGCTTATTGATGTCTTTCATAATCCGTTCAGACGGGTTACAATGTGGTGAATACAATGAAATAAAAACAGGTTTGATTTTATGATTCCAAAGCATGCGTGACCAAACAGCAGATCTGAATTGCGGTCCGTTATCTGAAATGACTTTACTAACGTGTCTAACTTCACGTAAGAAATTTTTAACAAAGGCGTTGGATACAGACCGTCCAGTGGCTTTACGTAACGGAAGTGTGGGACAATCATTCGATTTGTTGCATTTGCTAAAGGCTGTTTCAATAATTAGTGAAATGGGACTGCCAGAGTCAAGTACTGCAGTAAATTTTACGTCATTTACTGTAATGTGAATCACAGGATATGCAATGTTGTTATGTTTTACGTCGTGTTTCTGGAGTAAGATGTCTCTAATGTCTTCCATTCTTACGTAATTACTAGCTGCGGCACCTGCGTCGTCAGTTTCATAAGTACGTTTTGTGGCTGCCAGCGGTGTGAGTCATTGCCTATTGTCTCTTTGTTGGCGCGCGTCGTTATTGGGATTTGGAGACCTAACTTCTACAAATTCGCCTTGCCGAGAGGGCCCAGCTCTGTTTAAAGCTCGCCAGTTCTGATGGAATTCAGGTCTGTCGTTTTGTCGGTAGTTTACATAGTTTCTTTCTTGTCGGTCATGTGGTGGAGAATTTCTCCCTGAATCGTAACTGCGCGCTGGACCATTGCGTCTGACGTTATTCTGTCTCCCGTGATAATAATAGTTCTGGTTGCCAAATTGTCTGTTTCTATGATTGTCTCTGTCATATTCATTACTACGGAAATGCGATCTTTCTCTGTAACTATTACTCTGCCAGTGGTTGTCATACGGGTGGTGTCTGTTTCGGTCACGCTTTGCGTTGTAAGAATAGCCTTGTTGTGTCCAGTTATTATTTCTGTCATCGGGGAAATGTGACGGATGTGACCTGTAATGATTGTTTTCCTGTTTTCGCATCCTGCGACTGTCTGTGTTAATTTCTAATTCTTGTAAGAGTCCCTGAAAAGATTCAGTGTCGTCTTTGCAACGCCCTGCCAAAATAATATGCCGTAAATGTTCAGGTAATGTGATTAAGCAAATGCGGATGAGTTCTGAGGGGCTGTATGGGTTTGACAGGTACTGATTCTTGTGCAACATGTCTTCAAAATATTTCACAAGACTGGAAAATTCAGATTGTTCGAAATGTTTCATCATTATGATGCCATGTTTTACTCGGTCTTGTGTAGCTTGTGACCAATATGCTGAGAGGAACGCATGGTAAAATTCTCCTTCACTGTGACAATCGTGAATGACCGATCGCATTCTTACAGCTGGTTCATTCTCCAAGTAGCCACACATAAATTCTAACCTGTGCTCCAATGACCAGTTGGGAGGAAAACAATGAGAGAATTGATGGAGCCACGCTTGTGGATGAATGTCGTTGGCAGAATTCTTAAACATTATGAATTTACGTGTAGTAATGAACAGCTTATAGTCAAAATCATCGTGTCGGCGAGTAGCATGTCGGTCATTGTTACGTCGTGTCGGCGGTTCCATCTCAAAATTCGGTGCACATTGCCAATTTCTTTCATAACTTCCGAGATGCCCTGTGTTATTATTTTGTGGCTGTTCCGTATTTCTATGTCCCTCTTCCCGTATTGGAGCGCGAGTGTCCTCTGAAATACGTAATTCTTGTATTACCTGTGTCAGCTGATCTTGTACTTCCCAGATTTCTCATTGGTGTTGCGTATTAATTTGATTCAGATTTTGTTTCAGTTTCCTAATTTATTCACACTCTTCTGTGTCATTAAAAACTACCGGTTTTGTGTCATTCAGATTATCATCTACCTTCGTAGATAAGTTAGTGACCTGATCCGAAAGTTCGGCTACTTTCTCTGATAATGAACTAATTTCCTCCATGTGTCTTTCTGAACCAATTTTCAGAGTATCTACTGTGTCCTTTAAGTTTTCCTGAGTTTTTGCAAGTTGCGTAACCGAATCGGTAGATGCAACTGAGTCCATTTTAGCTTGCAAGGTCTCATGATTTTCATGAACAATAGTTTGCAGTTCTTTTATGGTTGCTTCGTGATTCTGTAATGCATTTTCATGACACGAAATAATAGGTTGCAAATGCTCACAAATTTGTGTTTTTACGTCATTACAGACTTTTTGACATTTCGATTCAATGTTATGTAACTCAGTAGTTAAATCTTCACATGTTTGTTCAAGCGTGGTGTCTAACTTTTGAAGATTTTGTTCCATTGCGTCTAAATGTTGCTGTGTTTGTCTCTGGTGTTGTTCCATTGTGTCTAACTTTTGAAGCTTTTGCTGTGTTTGTCTCTGATTTTGTTCCATTTGTTGCATTAGTTGTAATAACAATGCATTAGTGTCTGGAATCTGTTCCTCTACGCTTTTCGGCAGTGCATTTGCACCGGCAACATTCACATTTTGACAAGCTGAAAATGTGTCTTGACTTATTTGAGAAAATGGTGAGGACGCAAAACCTGAATCTACAGTATTTGTAAAATTGTGTCCTGTCATTTCGGATTCCTGAGGCGAGCTGTTGCCGACCGATCGATCGATAATGCTTCCCTGTTCACAACCTGTTTCACTGTCTACACCATTATTTGCCGCCCGCTCCATTTCCCTATGCACAATTACCAAATTACTACTTGGAATGTCTGTTAATTCACTACACATTGGTGCTGATAAGCTACGCTCGTCGTCACTATTATTTCTCAGTTTACTTTGGAGCCTAGTGTTACGTTTTTCACACGCCATTATTGTGACAATATTTCACACGATAACACAGAAAAACACAATTTGAAGAGCAAAAATAAGAGAACACATTAACATAGCACAGAAAATAATATGTAGTTAATTGCAAGCGCAGCTGCGAAATACTTGGTGCAAATCTACATGCGTGCCACAACTGTTTTACTGTACAAGAATGAAAAACTGCAACTACCAAGGAAATTCTCTCTATAATTACGCGCTAGCAATAAACAAAAGCTACACTAATTACACAAACTACTAAGGGTCGACATATGAAACGTCCCCTTTAAACAATTATTCACGACTGTGCTGATAAACCTCTTACACTATTTGCTTTTCAAACAGCTGAGCAAAACTGAACGTACTCAAACATTCACTAAAGTGACACACAATATTTTTAGCGCAACGCAATCTGACTATCAAAGATCCCTGCAAAAGAATGGCCCTGAGTAACATTAAACTACACCTTTCAGAAATCACTTACCTCACAAAAATCTTCATTACTCGAACTACTGCAATACAGCGAGCACCACTACTGACAGCTAAATAAAAGATTCAAACTACGGAAGGTGCTAACTACTGATAGGGATAGTTAGCAAATGAAAGATATTAATAGAGAACAAACAATGTATTTACCTTAATAGTCATAATATATATAGCAGTTCATGACAAATTTCAAAACTCCGCCATCTCTCTCCCCACATCCACCACTGCTGGCGGCTCACCTCCAACTGCGCAACGCTACGCGCTGTTCACATCCAGCTGCCGCTGCCCAACACTACAATGGCAGACAACAATGCAAACTAGCCACAGACTGCACACAGCACAGCCAGTGATTTTCATACAGAGCGCTACGTAACGTTGCCAATAAGAAAATATAAACAGCCTACTTACATAAAGAAAACATAAACAGCCTACTTACACCTTGACCAGCTGCTGGAGGTCGAAATGCAGCAAGAACATATGTATATTTGTAACACATTGCTGTTAGACATTTTTTCATCATATACAATTGTTTGAGGCATATACTCTTCATTGTTGTAGAACTTGCTATGGCGTAAGAGGAGGATCAATCTAGCATGGGGGGGACATAACTTCCGCCTGGTACTAACTTTTTATTTTTTTTCATAGTTATGTATAATCAATACCTCGCTGTAGGCAAATACAGTACCAGTTTTGTTGTTGTTGTTTCTTCTAATGAGTATCTTGTTTTAGACGACTCCCCTGAGATGGATCGGTGGCTCCACAACAACAGTTCTGGAGAGGGTGAGATACCAGAGTGGGTGCATGAGATGATGGCTGCTGAAAGGCAGTGCCACCTCGCCCTTTTGGATGAGGGGGAGGAAATATTTGATTGGGTGGAAGAACTAGCAGGAAGATCGACTGAACTGGTCAATCCTGGTACCCAGAATGTAAAAGGTGATTATAATGCAACCATCATTGTTACAGCATATAATAGTTATTCTGGAGTGCTGATGTACTTAATTGTTGTTATTTGTTTACAGCATATATTAAGAAAATCTTGAGCATTATACTTAATTTTCTCCCATTATTGGTATGTTACAGAGGTGCCGCCAACGCAGCAATCACAACAGCTTGCTGTGGCATGGACGCCTAGAGCAATGGTTGTGGGGCGAGGCATCAAACACAGCGACGTGCGTCACGATGCAAAGTGCTGCTCGAGGCTGCACAAGACGCAGTGGAAGTAGCTGCGGCTGCTGTAGCGCCGGCCCCTGCACCATCGCATACCCTCTGGCGTCTGTAGGTAGTTCATTGACAGCAACGAGCTCCTATTTTCCAGGCTAGCGATGGTGAAGGCTCCAGCATGCAGCAGCATCAGCGAGCGCCCTCTCTACAGCCTGTGTGCTATTACAGGAGCCAACTACTCCTACTCCAGATCTGACTGTTCGCCCTCGCCCGCAGTGAAAGGTATATATGCCTCGACACATACCCCTCACCGCAGAAAGCATGTCCTCCCCATTGCCATCATCCACTGGGTGGACGCAGTCAGCTCCTAGTTGTAATGTTAATGATAATGAACCTTTGGCTCGCGGTAGTGCTCTCTCCCTTCCTGATACTGAAGGACATCAGATTAACAACCTCACGACCCTTGCAAAAAACTTGGCGGTTGCCAGGGCCTTTGAGGTGCATATCTCGTTCACTAGAAATGAGAATCTGGCTGGGGAGCAGTACTCTGCTGTGAGTTCGCTCATGCCCCCCCTCCCCCTAAGCAGCAGGGTGCTGCTGAGGAGAAAAGCTTGCACTACATGTATAGTGATAATGGCATTATATCTCGGAGTGCATTAATCACCGAGAGGTGTCGTGAATTCACCTTGGGTGCTATACTGACCCAGTATTCTGAGATGGAAGTAAGAGGAGTTAGCTAAAGCACTCAGCCAAATAACACACCTCGACACCCATATTCATTTCTATGATCCATTAAAAGGAGGTTCGAGTTATGTTAAACTCCCTGAGGATATTAAGAACAGGCAGACTTGTATTAACGTTCAAAAGGAAAAGGATAATGCTTGTTTTGCAAGGTTAGTTCTGGCTTGTGAAAGAAATTACACAAAAAATCCGCAGCGCACATCTCGATACAGAATAGGTCTTAACATTTGTGGATGTTATAACTTTGACGGCATCAAGTTCCCTACAAAGATTCAGAACATGCCAAAATTCGAAGCACAAAATCCTGGAATATCAGTTCACGTTTATGGCCTGAGGAAGCAGGAAAGCAAGCCAGATGAGCAGGACAAGTATACTGTATTTGAATCACTACATTTTTCGAAATACGCAGGTGAGCGTGATACTCATGTAAACACTCTGCTCGTCTCTGAAGGTGATAATCAGTATGGCGTTTGGATCAAAGACATGTCCCGCCTCCTTAAGTCCTAACTCAATAAACAAGTGTAAACAGCACATTTGCTTCAGGTGTCTAAAACGTTTTCGGAAGAAAAGTTTAAAAAGAGATATGAGGGACTGTAAACCCAAAGAACTAGTGGATGTTGTTATGCCTTCAGAAGAAGACAAATTCATTAAATTAAGGAATGCTCACCACCAGGAAGGATGTCTGTTTGTTGTATACGCAGACTTCAAATGTCTCCTTGCACCTATCACCCACTGTGAAGAGAACTCCTTAACCTCACATACCAGTTTCATGCATAAATATGTACAGTACGCGACAGGGTACCAAATTGCATGCTCATATGATTCAAGTCTTAACTGCTATGAATCTTATAACAGGGATAATCCTACAGTTTGGTAGCTCATTGAACTTGGAAAACTCTCATGGGATGTTCATAGGCTTTACAGCACCAACATCCCTATGACTGAATAGGTGGAGGAAAAAAAATTATACAATGATGTGGTTAACTGTCATATTCGTGGGCTGTCATTAGATAGAAAAGCTGAAACTCCCCATAGAGATCACTGTCATCTTACGGGGAAGTTCCGCGGTGCAGCTCAAAACACATACAATTTGAAGCCTAAGTTACCACGACACATACCCGTCATCTTCCGTAATTTAAGAAAGTATGGCACTCACTTTCTTATTGAGCAATTGGTTTATTTTGGATGGAAGAAAAATCGGGTCAGTGTCGTGCCTGAGAGTGCTGAGAATGTATAACGCTAAAAATTACGTCCCATTTCCTTGACACAGTACGTTTTATGCAGATGCCACACCAGAAACTCGTTGAGACTCTACCTCAGGAGAATATGCATACCACCTGATCTGCATACCTCATGAGGAAGAGTTTCAGCTTGTGACTAGGAAAGGAGATTTCCCTTATGAGTATCTAGATAGAACGGCAAAAATCTACAAAATGGGGGTACCTGATATATCTGCATTTACCAATACTCTTATAGGAGATTCCATAACTAGGCAGATTGTGAGGATGTCGTGAATGTCTGGAGGAATTCCACAATCCCAATTTGGCTGAATATGCAAGGTTTCTTTTCTTTGAGCACGGGATCGTGAGGGACATTTCCAGTGTATCCAGAGATATGCCAATGCAAATAATCCATGTATGAGTATCGGATTAAATGCATCCCTCAATTCAAATCATATTCTACATTTGGATGTGAATAACATATATGGGTATACCTTGATGCAACCACTGCCGTTTGGTGGGTTTCAGTGATTGCCCAAAAACGAATCTGAGGGATTAGGTGGAAAATTAATCGGTGTGGCTACTGATTCTGATGCCAGGGGTGTGATGGAGGCAGACCTCATATACCCTGTTAGTACACATGAAATGACAGGCGACTTGCTGTCATGTCCAGAGCAACAAGTTCCGAAAGGAGGCGCTATCCCTAAACTGATGACCACAGTTGGACACAAGCAGAGGTACATAATTCATTATTGTAATCTCTGGCAGTTCCTCAGCTTATGGGTGGAGCTAGGTAGAATCACCTAGGCTATCTCCTTCAATCAGTCCCCTTAGTTGAAGAATTATATTGAATTAAATACAGAAAAGAGGGCGGGTACAACTAGTGATTTCTAAAAAGATTTTTATAAATTAATGAATAATTACATTTTCGATAAAACCATCCAAAATTCAATACATGAACGCTATACTTTGACTATGACCAAATGAGAGGGGCTGTGGGGTGTAAGAAAGTGCATAGCCAAACCAAATTTTAAGTGAGTCACTATTTTCAACGAGAAGTTTGTTGCTTTAGAGATGTCGAAGGTTTCAGTAGAATTTACAAAACCAGTCTACACACTGAACATCTCCAAACTACAAATGTACTGCTTCCAATACGAATTCGCTGAAAGTCATTTCGCGCAACCAAAGTTACTTTATATGGATGCAGATAGCTTCATCTATTGAGTGCAAAACTGCAATCCATATGAAGTAATTAGGTGTTATGGTAATGAAGTCGACACATTAGAATATGCACCGATAATCCTGATGGTATTGTTCCTCAGAACGAGAAGTTTACCGGCTTCATGAAATATGAGACTAATGGGTTGCCGACTGTGGAGTTTGTAAGTCTAAGATCAAAAATGTATGCATTTAGTACAATAGATAGAGCCATCCAGAGGAGGGTTAAGGGTGTGCGATATGCAGCATCACGTATCCTCACTGTCGAAGCCTATTTGCAGTGCCTGTACAGGGATGTTTGTGGTGATCCGTCACAACCTCCGCATTTGGCACATCAAACTAGTATACAATCGCGAGGCCATGAGGTGTACATTTTGCTGCAGTGTAAAGTCAGATTGTCACTTCATGACGATAAAAGAGCCTTTTGTGATGACAGGATCGAAACCCTCCTGTACTCAGATTGTTTACTTGAAGCATAAGCGGGTGTAGGGGACTCCGACAGAATGAATAAGAGAGAGTGAATGACCGGCTGAATGAGAACTTGTGCCAAATAGTATGGCTCTTTTATCATAGTGTAAATATTTTATGTATGTGATGTATTGTGCGCCTGCATGTATATTGCTTATGTATCTGCGTTTAGGCTTGTGAGTGCATCTGAGTGTGGATAAAATATGTATGCCTGTGTGTAAATACAGTCTATTTTGCTTTTTTATTGGGTAGCAAAATTGTAAATGGAGAAAAAATAGTGAGACCGTATTTTCTCTCTTTTGCACTTCATGTGTAGATGTGATTGTGTGAACAGGCTACATGTGTAAATACGAGGGCTATCCACAAAGTACATTACGTTTTGGAATTAAAAATAAATAAAGTATTGGAATTTTTTTTATTATATACAGAAGAAAGCCACACTTAAATACTACTTTTCTGCATAGTTGCCAGCGATGGACGAGCTTGGAAATTCTTTCGTCATAAAATTCGGCCGCCTGCGCCTTCAACCACGTGGGCTACCTCTTCTTTTGGGACAGAAAACGTATGATTTTTGTGGATCTCCTGGAAAGAGGCACTACAATAAACTCTCAAAGGTATTGCCAAACTCTGCACAACCTCAGAAGAGCAATACAAAACAAGCGCAGGGGAAAGTTGGGCTCAAAGATCTTGCTGATTCACGACAACGCCCGGGCCCACACGGCCAATGCCACTCGTGAAGTTCTCGAATCTTTTAAGTGGGAGTTGTTGCCTCATCCGCCGTACAGTCCCGACCTGGCACCGAGCGACTTCCACTTATTCCCAGCAATGAAGAAGTGGTTGGCTATGCAGCGTTTTGATGATGACGCACAGCTTCAAGAAGAGGTAACCACGTGGTTGAAGGCGCAGGCGGCCGTATTTTACGACGAAGGAATTTCCAAGCTCGTCCATCACTACGATAAGTGCCTTAATTTAAATGGCAACTATGTAGAAAAGTAGTATTTAAGTGTGGCTTTCATCTGTATATAAAAAAAATTTCCAATACTTCATTTATTTTTAATTCCAAAACGTAATGTACTTTGTGGATAGCCCTCGTAGAATATAGTTTTTAAGTTTCACCTACCACTAGCTGTCCAAGTCATAGCAGTTTTAAGCGCGAGTTCCGCCCAGTTCATTTTAGTGCAGCTGCTTGGGGTGAACATTTTAGAGCCATTCACGTCATTGAATTATTAAATTATTTCAGATGCTTGAGGTGGAAAATATTTTAGAGTCACCCAGTTCAGTGTACAAATTAAGTCTTTTGTTTGTGTGGAATTTCACGAGCAATAGTAATAGTATCAGTGTAAGAGTATCTTTACCTCTGAAATAGCTGTAATCAGTACTGCAATGTAAAGTAAAAAAATTTTTTCAACCAGTACCATTATTTGTAAAACCAAGAACTGTGAATAAAAAAATTTCAATCTGTAACAAGAACTGTGAATTTAAAAGCAGTATTACTTCGTGTATTGTAAAATAAACGATTTGTGAATGTAAAGCTGTATTACTGCTGTAAATAATTATGTCTGATAAAAAAAGAATTGTTATTCGCTAAATGTATACAAAGGCTGTGCAATATGCACAAGGTATTAGTTTGAAGCATGAGAGAGGTGACGTTTAAGACAGAGGACAGCAAAATAAATGTAATGGTTGTATGGGATTTCGCCTATCATGCTGCATGTATAGGCTTTTGGGAGCAGGCGACGCGTGATCGTGTCCGCTTCCAGAGAGATATAGCAAACGTGGCCGGAATTATATCTCCTGCGTTTGAACAAAGCCACAGACGTAGGATGTGGGCAAAGCTACGTACTATCTAAGTGGAAGCTAGGTAGAAAGAAAGAAAAACGCAGAATGTGAGGTAAAAAAATTCATTTATTTCCATTAATCCAACTTAAAAGTTGCTTTCATAAGCGGACACAACACTATTTTCACACATCTTCTTCTTCTTGAGCTGATGGAAAGTAGTGCACCCACAGAATTCCAGGTCTTGAATAGATGCAAACTTGAAGATCCACTGCATCCAAGTGATCTTCTCCTCACCTTTGACTTAGATGATGGTATCAGGATGGTCGAATATTCGAGGTATATAAGGTATACCAGGATCGTCGCAGTGGGGTTCCTGAAAGAAATAAGTTAACCACTTCGCTCTCCTCCATGTCTTAGCACAGTTCACATCCTTGAAAGGCCTCAATAATGCAATTCTTGCCAAGAATGTCTGTGTTATACTGGCATCTTCTGTATATGCTATGAATGCAACATCTCTAAGTATGAATTGTCTGCACCCATCATCATAGAAACCTTGAATGTCAGCAACGACGTTCACACTCCAAGTTGTCATTGTGAAATCCTCTGGGTATGACACAGCACTTGGCCATTTATACAGCACGCTGCACAACACCAGTAAGTGGGCAATAATTAATCACACGATCATGTAGAACTAGAGCATATACTGCAGTGTGTTCTGAGAAATTTGATGAGTGTTCAAATTTGATTCGTACAACTGTTGGTCCAGATTTAATTACCTCATTCTGCTTAGAACAATCTATTATAATGATTGGTGCAGCTCCTTGAATTTCCGTGGACTGAGTGGGGATCCTTCTTCTTCAACACCTTATAGCACCAAGCATGGACCCTTGCAAAAATGTTAAATGCTGGATTGTGTACATTCTGGTCCGACTGTAGAATTAAACTGTCATACAGATATAATTCTGAATTCAGATATACTATGGCATTAGTTAAATTACAGTTGTTAAATGCGGTGGAATCGCTAAATTTCCCCTTCTGAAGTTCATTTTTGATGAATCACAGTGTTTCCAGAGGTTTTAATGTCCCACGTTTGTCTGCCTGCTGTCAATAGCACTGAATACTCAAAACCCTCCCATGAGCAGAAAGTTAACGGCAGGTATGTACACGTATTCAGAACTTTAAAAAGCTTCAAACGCTCCTCATCTTCCACTCTGATGTGTGGCATTTCCCATATAATTTTACTGATGATGATCTGATCCTCCTCTTGAAATCCTTCAATTTATGAATTGCTATCCGTTACACTCCGTACCCGAATAAGTTCCTGTTTAGCATTCATAATAATTCGCTGCATTCGCCCCATTTTAGAGGTGTGCGTGCAGTAAATCGGAGGTGCTCTTCTGCTGTTCTGCCCACAGGCTCGTCTATGAACCATCCTTCGTTTCCTAAACATTCAAATCTGAGGGTGATGATGAGACATATGTTTTAAGGGTTGACGCTATGCCAACACTACGTGTACGATCATCCTTACCCCATTAAGTTCATATCGTATTTCCTGGAAGAGGAAGCCGGCCATTGTGGCCGTGCGGTTCTAGGCGCTTCAGTCTGGAACCGCGTGACCGCTACGGTCGCAGGTTCGAATCCTGCCTCGGGCATGGATGTGTGTTTTGTCTTTAGGTTAGTAAGTTTTAAGTAGTTCTAAGTTCTAGGGGACTGATGACCTCAGATGTTAAGTCCCATAGTGCTCCGAGCCATTTGAACCAAACCATTAATTTGCACTATGAACACCGAATGAAAAATGGCACGCAACAGTATTCACAAATTTTCGCACCATCAAGTTCGAAGACGAACTCCTTAGGAGTTACAAACAGTACAAAACGTTCGGTTAGCTACCTACTCTTGAAGAATGCATATTGAATCATGTTGGTGTAACAGGGTGATGAGAAATGGTGGAATGTTACGGCATGAAACTAAATAAGAAACAGTCTATCATGAAGCATATCGTGAAACTGGCTATTCTTTAAGGCGTATCTGCAGATAGTGCGATAATATGTTTTACAGGCACGGAAAAAAACAATCATCCAGAGGCTGAGTTTGTCCATTGGTTCTAGAGGGCATGGACTGCAATATCACACACTTTTCAGGTGGGATAGTTTGTTATGAAGGATTGTAAGTTTTATACGCAGACCAGGAATAAACAAAAATTTTGACCAGCTATTGGCCAGTGCTCATACCATGATTGTAGTTCTCTTACGCCCATTTTCACACTCTCGCTTGATGTGACGTAAATGTTCCCTACTGCCCTTCCAAGATCACGCACACGAGAAAGAATCGTAGGGGGAGAGCACCTCCAACTTCTCGCAGCACAATAAATAACTTTCTAGCTAATTTACCGTCCAGATTAAGAGTCGGTAAAAGTGTATACGAATGCGTTAAGGCGTTGATATTGGTTGATCTTTGTACTACTCTTTTGACGCCTCTAATTTTCTTTCGTATGCGTTTTCTCTTCAAATTCCTATTGTAGTTGAAAACAAATTCAGCGATGGGATAAGTTTGTTCATCTCACCTACAAATTTTCGGTCCAATTCCGTAGTTTGCTGTGCATCGTCAACTTGACTCTTCGTTTTAAATTTCGTTATCTTACATCTTCAAATTCTGCAGCACTCTTTGAAAATATGCAACCATCCATTGCTTCCCTTGAAATCACTGTAAATTATGTTGCGCGCAATTTGGTGTGCATAAAGCAGTAGGTCACTATCATGCAAATCCTGTAAATTGTATCGAGCATCCTCGAAAGACACATATCCCTAGTTTTTCTTATGCGCTGCTGATTTATTCGAAATTCTTTCATATCTGAATTTTTTACTATGCTGCGGATGATCTTCTATATACGTAATTATGTTTAGTATCTACTCCTCGGACATCGATCGTCCATTACTATGTTTTACTGGACACAAGATTTATGGCTCCCTGTCCGACAAGCGTGATGAACTACATGGCCCGCCATTTGTTTCAATAACACTTTCATTTGTTAAATATATGTCACCATCATTGCACTCCTCGTCTACGTGGTTCACACAGTCGAATGTACACGCCACCATACATTCTACTGACTCATCTAACAGAAATGCTAACATGTTATCTGCCACTTCTTTCTCAGTCTTCGAAATCCCTTGGGTTCCTTCCTGACGAAATGTCAACTTCGACAACTGTTGTTGTAGATGCAATGCAATGTTTGCTTTGTTTATTATTGCCATTGCTCTGCTTTGTATCTACTATCACTGTTGTGAGTTACTCGTCGACTAAGCTGTTCAAATACGTTCCTTAGCTTCTTGCTGTGTTCACCATTGGATACCTCCAGTCTCGCCCCCTATTGCCGTTAGCAGCCCATATTGTGGCGTCGAACGCCACTTGTGACCTCGCACTAAAGGGGTTCCTTATCAGTTTGCACTTGTCCCAGAATTCTGCCAGCCCAGAGCGTGCAGAGAACATTATCTGGGTCAGTTCCCACGTCAATTATGCTGCGACTATATGTCACGTTTTGAGGCAGTTTTCTATCTTTTATGCCTTCGTGATTAAGTATGTTCCGCACCCGCCTGTTCCTTGGATGCGGAAATAGTCGAATTAGCTCGGATATAAGCTTCATCTAACTGCCAGTTTCTGTGGGCGTTACTATACTGACTTGAAACTTAGCAGCTTATTGGTGATCTAGCAGGCTCACCACCAGAGAAAATTTTGCGGATTCTGCCTTGATTTCCGTCCAGTGGAAACTTGCTTACCCTTGTGCTTCACAAACAGCTAGTTCGTAATCCCAAAACAGCTATAAACGTACAGCTAGGAGAGAAATTGCGGGGTTTTCAGTACAATCTGTATCCATGTTTTCTCTTGCTGCGCCGAAAATATGTTGACATGCACTAGTAATAACTTCGGCGTCACCAGTTTCAGATTTAATATTAAGATTTATGTTATAAACACTACTTCCACATAGTTTTTCAGATTATTCCGGCCGAACGCTAAGCTGTTAATCAACGAATCGTTGACTTTTTTGGAACTGCAGTCACACGTATTTTCTACAGAAGACCTTAACTCACTACCAAAGAAAAGTCAGTCTTTCATGTAGCGCCGATAGCAGTATTCTACACAAACTCTGACATCTCTGGCGATAAGGACGCAAGCACTGTATGAAATAGCGATTAGTTTTCCGTTGCACCTCAGTCGACGTGGTAAGTAAAATTTAGAAAAACTTACATTCATGTCTGGAGTTAGTTGTACTTAAAACTACGTGGCACTCTATGTCTCTAAACAGAAAATAATAATTTTTCCCTTCACTGACGTAAAGAATATGACATACAAGTCAGCTGAAATGTTAACATTTTTTTCTACAGGTGACAATAGAAAGAACCGCCTAGTTATAAATAACATAACTGAAAGGTTTACTTACTGTGTCCATGTGAAGCATCCGGAGAAAGAAAGGAAGAAAGGAAGACTGAGTTTACCGTCCCGTCAACATCGAAGTTATTACAGGCGCAACACAAGCTTGGATTGTGTCAAGGTGGGGACAGGAAATCCAAAGGAACCATCCCTACATTTGTCTGGTGATATTTAGGGAAATCACGAAAACCTAAGTCTGGATGGCCAGACGCGGGTTTGAAACTTCGTCCTCCCGAATGCGACTCCAGTGTGATAACCATTGCGCAACCTCGCTCGATGAGTGTGGAGAAGGGAGACCGTTCCTAAAACACGAAGTGTCATGAATAGTAATAAAAGTTTAATCAACATTGCGCTTTCTATTAAATAACATAATAACATATGTGGCACAGACACGTGTATGAAAAAGTCAACGTGGCATGAGAAAGTTTTGCAATAACATTACTCTACTCCAAAATGACCGTCACGTAATATGAAAGAAGATAATCTCATTAATTCGCAGTTTCATTACGTCAACGATAATGCATGGTAAGCAGCGGCAGGTTTCCTAATTTCTCTGATATCCCATCTCATGTAACCTCTTTGTCTTTTGTATTTTTTTAATAAAGTTTTGTTCTGCACTTGCGATGATTCGTTTTCTGTGTAACGATTTGTAGAAAATTTAATAAAAGTGTCAAAGGTCGTATTAAGTGGTTCTTTTCAAAACTGTACGTAAAAAAAGTAGAAATATGGAGACGTCCGACGAAAATTTGCCTGGACCTGAGACGGGTAAGAAGCAAATAATTGGCAGTTCCACAGTCCCTGGAAGCAAAGTTAAGCGAAGCAAATAATTATATAATACTTGTTCGTATTTCACAGAGAGGTCTTCTAGAATGGCAGCGACGTCGTCTATGGGATCTGCATTTAAATTTGGAGAAGCAGGTAAGACTGGCCCAACAGCCGTGCATACATGTACAGAGTAGCTGATTTTACTCTTAACATCAAAGTTTCTTGCGCTGATGTTGTAAAGAATTAATTCTTTAGCAGTAATCTTTATTCTAGCCAATTCTGGTAGACAATTACCTGTGGGTCATTCCATGGATACCGACGTAACATTTGTACAATTGACATTGAAGTATTAAGTTCATCAAAATGTATTTAAAAAAAACAGAACTGAATATGAGCAGTACACAGTATATGTCTGATGATGTAAGTTGTGTTGATTTGCCAATACACAAAAGAAAATTGTTACAGACGTAACAAATCCTTCATTTTTCATGGAATGATCTCTCTACGAGTCGAAGGTCTTGTGTCACTGACTTTTGCACTTCAGAACCAGTATCAGAAAATAGCAAGCGAATCTGTTTTGTCTTTCATTGTTGAAAGTTGTTTCGTTCCAATTAACTAATTTCAAATCCGAGAGCTGTGATTTTCTTTCTGTCGATTCACAGACTAGGATAGTCTTTATTAATTCGAATGAAGCCTCTAGAATATCTTTGTTATAAACGAAATTAATGTTCATTAAATTTACCTTCTTTTACGGTGTTTGATATCATGATCTTTTGGGCTTATTGTACCTTGTTTCGCTGCTCTATGAATGACCAGCTCAGTTTGTAATTTCGCTTTAAATCGCTGAGGTCTGGTTTATGCAAAGCGAGCCTCCGTGAGCAGATCCTCAAATTCACCATTCCCGTCGATATACTTGATTTGTTCAGAGTTGTGAGACCACAGCTTCATTTTGAGGTGTTTCTAAATTTACGAATAGTGAAAAAAAAAACTTTGTATAATTTTTCTCCACTCTTTTTCAAGCACAAAAACAAAGACATCTGCTCAACTTTCAACTGCTTAGTCATTGGTGTCATCATTCTATTGAATAATGTTGAATTATCAGTCAATGACCTGACTAAGTCAACAGTCTCCAAAATTGTCCACAAATGCCCACCTTCAGCTGAAATGGCTTATTTTATTCTGTTGGATTGCGTCATCACCCCCTTGCCATTAAACAAGCTCTACGTCAACTTCTACATCTACATCTACATCTACGAACATACCATGCAAACCCCTATGAAGTGCATGACAGAAGGTACGTCACATTGTACCAATTATTAGGGCATTTTCCCGTTGAATTCATGTCTGGAGCTCGGGAAGGAGATTGCTTAAATGCTGTAATTAGTGTAATTTTTCATAAAAGAAAACATTGTCTGTAGTATGTTGTATCTGTATATCAAGTATTTGTTAAGCGATTGGCTAATTTCGACTCCTATGTCATTATCAAGCACCTATGAAAGAACATAAAACATATACAGTCTAGAGAACTCGCAAATATAATAATAAAAGGTTCTTAATTTGAGCAAAAGTTGTCTTCCTTATGTACAAAAACATTAATAGTATGCACCATGTGCATTTTGACGTTGTAACAGATATTACAAATAATGTATTTTAAAATGTAAGTTTTAACTATCAGTAATTGGTCCGCTAGCAAACTATGTAAAATGCTTGCGCAGGCATTAGCGATAGACTTCTGCATGTCCTTTAAATGTATCTTTGGCAGAAGCTGGAATTGCTGATTGCAACCTCAGCCTGCACGTTGAGTAGTCGTGGTTTGCACATGATAGGACGCGGCCTTGTGATGAATGGACGGTGTTTTCATCCTCAAGTTATACTGTATGTAGAATGATTCATGTGTAGCCTCGCATGTGACTTGATAATTTAATTTGTGTGCCATATCACGTGCCACACACTGCATACTATCAACGTTTACGTGAGTAAGGAAGATAACTTATGCCTAATTCTGTTATTATTAAGTTTGTGACTTCACCAGACTATATATAAGTATTATAGTACTCTCGTATGTCGGTATTTTCTTTTATGGATGCAAAATAATGACATTGGTCGGTCGCACAACAGATATGGGTAACTGTCATAAACTTACAACATGTTTGCTTTTACGAAGTATTTGGTGGCTGTGGACCTACATATAAACAAAATAGTATAATCTTGACTTCATGATCTCTATACGAGAGATACGTAGGTGATAGTAATATATTCCTAGATTTATCACGTAACTTTGGTTGTAAAAATCTTTTAAGGAGACTTCCACGGGATAGCATGTTTATATCTTGAAGCGTCTGCCAGTTCAGTTCTTTCATCGTCTTCGTGACACTCTCCCATGGGCCAAACGAACCTATGATCATCCCTGCGGCTCTTTTTTGTATCCGTTCAGTTTCCCCGTTAGTACTATTTGGTGTAGGTTCCCCATAACTGAGCAGTACTCCAGCAAGGGTCACACGAGTTTTTTGTACCCAGTCTCTTTTGTAGACTGACTGTATTTTCTTCGTACTCTCCACCAAAGAGCCACACAGTCTGCAACCGGATTAAGTACGACTGAGAATATGGAATCGTTCCATTTTATATCCCTACAAATTGTTACACACAAATATTTGTAAGGGTTGACCAATTCCAATTATGACTTGTTGATATTATTGTCAAAGAATACTGCTTTTTTTCGTTTTGTAAAGAGCACAATTTCACATTTCTGATCATTTAAAGGAAGTTGCCAATCTTTGCACCAATTTGAAACCTTTTCAGGATCTGACATCAGGTTTACTAAGGAATAATATGAGTCAAATTGATATTTCTACAATTTCCTGTAATGCCAAATGCCAATTTTTCGGATGATTCAGAGGATCAAAATAGTATTCAGAGTCCTCACAAGTTTCCGGTTCTGTTTGCAGGCAAATCATGTTTCAAATATATTTTTTGATTCGGTCTGACAAGGGGATTGAAGGCGCCAAAAACACACGTACACGAAAATCACTACACGAACTTCAAAATCAAAATTACACTACGTGGTTTACATATACACTACTGGCCGTTAACATTGCTACATCAAGAAGAAATGCAGATGATAAACGGGTATTCATTGGACAAATATATTACACTAGGACTGATATGTGATAACATTTTCACGCAATTTGGGTGCATAGATCCTGACAAATCAGTACCCAGAACAACCACCTCTGGCCGTAATAATGGCCTTGATACGCCTGGGCATTGAGTCAAACAGAGCTTGGATGGCGTCTACAGGTACAGCTGCCCATGCAGCTTCAACACGATACTGCAGTTCATCAAGAGCAGTGACTGTCGTATTATGACGAGCCAGTTGCTCGGCCACCATTGACCAGACGTTTTCAGTTGGTGAGAGATCTGGAGAATTTGCTGACTAGGGCAGCAGTCGAACATTTTCTGTATCCAGAAAGTCCCGTCAATGCGAACAAGAGGTGACCGAGACGTGTAACCAATGGGACCCTATACCATCACGCCGGGTGATACGTCAGTATGGCGATGACGAATACACGCTTCCAATGTGCGTTCACCGCGATGTCGCCAAACACGGATGCGACCATCATGATGCTGTAAACAGAACCTGGATTCATCCGAAAAAAAGACGTTTTCCATTCGTGCACCCAGGTTCGTCGTTGAGTACACCATCGCAGGCACTCCTGTCTGTGATGCAGCGTCAAGGGTAACCGCAGCCATTGTCTCCGAGCTGATAGTCCATGCTTCTGTAAACGTCGTCGAACTGTTCGTGCAGATGGTTGTTGTCTTGCAAACGTCCCCATCTGTTGACTCAGGGATCGAGACGTGGCTGCACGATCCGTTACAGCCATGCGGATAAGATGCCTGTCATCTCGACTGTTAGTGATACGAGGCCGTTGGGATCCAACACGGTGTTCCGTATTACCCTCCTGAACCCACCGATTCCATATTCTGCTAAAAGTCATTGGATCTCGACCAACGGGAGCAGCAATGTCGCGATACGATAAACCGCAATCGCGATAGGCTACAATCCGACCTTTATCAAAGTCGGAAACGTGATGGTACGCATTCCTCCTCCTTACACGAGGCATCACAACAATGTTTCACTAGGGAACGCCGGTCAACTGCTGTTTGTGTGTGAGAAATCGGTTGGAAACTTTCCTCATGTCAGCACGTTGTAGGTGTCGCCACCGGCGCCAACCTTGGGTGAATGCTAATCATTTGCATATCACAGCATCTTCTTCCTGTCGGATAAATTTCGCGTCTGTAGCATGTCGTCTTCGTGGTGTAGCAATTTTAATGTCAGTAGTGTACATTAAAGATTGCGTTTTAATCATTGGTTGTATATCTGGACTTGGATTTTTGCATGGCAGAATATCTCGTAAATTATCGTCTCTTTAATTGTTTTAATCAATTAATATTAATTTTAACACTATCTCTTGTACTAAACAGATTACCTGTTTCGTGGTATTTAGACCTTGTAGATCCACTGCAATGCATATTTTACTTCAGAAGGCTTTTGAAACAATATTTTGCTAAATTGGGCACTGCTCAGATGTCAGGTTTTGTAGGTTAAGTCGATGGAAGTTGCCCTCAGAAAACCTTTTATGTCATCTGAGTAAGAGGTGGTTCTGACCTCAGACCATCTTAGTAAAGTTGGATATACTTTATAACAGAGAAACCAAATACGAAATATCTGCAGCCGCTAGTACCCAGTCAAGTAGCTCCTCAATTGGCATACGAGGCTGAGTCGAGAGCTCCCACGAAGGAAAAGTCCGTAGCTATACTGCGAATCGAACCCGGGTCCTCTGTATGGCAGTCAGCCGTGCTGGCGACTCAGCTATGGAGGCAGACTATGTTATATACCAACTCCTACTACACGAAAATTTAGGTTGTGGTGAATAAGGAACTTTCCTCGTGAAGCAGTCGATTTGGAGCAGAAAGAGTGGTAACATTCGGTCTTTGATTTATGAAAGAAGCGGAGAATTCAATAGAAATATATCCCAACATTGATCACTAGTATAGCTATTCCATTCGCAGATGGTAAACTGGAAGAAATACTGTCGGTATATGCATAGACAAAGTTTTGCTATTTCAGAACGATTGGATGTTTTATTCAAGAGAAAGTCAAGCCAGTCAATAACGCGTTGGTCCACCTGCGCCCTTATGCTAGCATTTATTCGGATAGGCACTGACTGGATGTCTTCCAGAGTGATATCGTGCCTAATTCTGTCCAACTGGTGCGTTAGATCGTCGAAATCCCGAGCCAGTTGGAGGACCCTGCCAATAATGCTCCAAACGTTCTCAACTGGGGAGAGATACGGCGAACTTTCTGGCCAAGGTAGGGTTTGGCAAGCATGAAGACAAGCAATAGGAACTGTTGCCTTATGTTAGCGTGCATTATCCTGTTGAAATGTAAGCCCAACGTGGCTTGCCATGAAGGACAACTAAACGGGACGTAGAATATCGTCAATATACCGCTGTGCTGTAAGCGTGCCGCGGGTGACATCCAAAGGAGTCCTGCTATGAGAAGAAATGGCGTCCCAGACCATCATTCCTGATTGTCGGGCCGTAAGGCGGACGACAGACAGGTTGGTATCCCATTGTTGTCCGAAACATCTCCAGGCACGTCTGTCATTGACTGGAGTAGAATTATCTTCAGCGATGGGTCTCGTTTCGAAATGAGCCCCGATGACCAGCAAAAATGTTCTATTCTTGATGCTTGGCAAATTCTACCTTGGCCATCAAGGTCACCGGATCTCTCCCCAATTGAGAACGTTTGGAGCATTATACGCACGGCCCTTCAACCAGGTCAGTATTTTGACGATCTAAAGCGCCAATTGGACAGAATTTGACATGATACCCCTCAGAAGGACATCCAACACCTCTCTCAATCAATGCCACGTGGAATAACTGTTTGCATAAGGGCCAGAGGTGGGCCAAGGCATTATTGACTTGCTCAATTTGTGGAGCTCTTCCTCTTGAATAAATCCAGTCGTTCTGAAGCTGCAATACTTTGTCTGTGCATGTACATCACATCTCCCGATTTCCGTTCGTTTCGGATAATTCCTTCGTGGTTCATCTCTTTTTTTTGTAGTGTGTATTTTGTGTAATAACAAAGAAGCTAAAATTAGAGAAACTCGGTCTAATGCAGGATAAACCATCCAATTTTTCGGAAACTGTAATCGTTTGTTTGTCTGTACATGTACCTCATATCTATCGATTTTCGTCCCATTCGGATAATTCCTTGGTGGTTCCTCGCTTTTTTTTCTTAGAATGTATGTTGGAGGATGTAATACTCATTTCTTGCCTCATTTCTAAACGTGGCTGCTCGGAAATTTGTAAGGCTTTCCTCGATTCGCGTCTTTCTTGTGACGTTTCGCTCTGCAATTCGCTGAGCATGTCTGTGACACTCACGCTGACTAAACAAATTCAAGGCACATCGTCTAATTCTTATTTAAACTTTCTGCCGCCCATACGTTTATTCGGGACACAGACTCTTCTGAGTCAAGAAGAATATGATACTGTCGACTTTGGTTAGTGGCGTAATGATAATAGCTGCTATGATTCACTCTATGGTGCAAGTTTTCGACTGGATATCCTTATGAGTCTATTTTTTGTCATACATTCCATGGTTTCAAGATATTTAAGCTCTAGGTGTATTAGTCTCCCTTGGTCTCCCTCTACAAATTTTGCGACCCACACTTTCCCCCATTCCCAAATTAAGTATTCCTTCATGCCTAAGGATATATCGACTCAACTTATCTTGTCTTTCAAGCCATAAACGTATTCGGCGTCTCTTCATTTGTTGTTGTACATACTCTTTAATCTTCAGCACTCTTCAGTAACCCCATATTTAAAACTAGCATAGCTTCTATTTTCTTCCTGACGGTACTGTTTACCGCCTACGTTTCACTTCCTTATACACATTGCTTTTAAGGTGTTGTGCAGCATTCACTGTTTCATTAGAAGTTGCTTCACATTACTAGTTCCTCTTGAAATGTGTCTGCTCTCTCTAATTTTACACCTTTATAATATTTTTGATAGATTTGTCAGCTACTTAGCTAATCTTCGTCTCAATCCACGTTAGTTCTGTACACTTCTAGGATATGTTGTGACCCTTGTTTCGTTGGTTTACTGAACGTAAATCGTCTGCTGTTCCTTTTATACTGCTTCTGGCCCCAATGATCATCGTTCCTAAAGCTTCATCACGATCACTGAACGCTGTATCGTTGCGAACATTTTCCAAAAGTTATACATATATAAAAAAAAAGTTTTGCATCACTCCGGTTCTCAGAACTTCTGAAGATAGACGTTGACTGTGGATATTGTATCACAGACACAGACCCTTTCAGAGATGACACTAAACCCGCCCAAAGATGTAAACAACCATGTATGAGCAGCGCCTATTAGACGGAGGGGGTCTGACAGCCGATCAGTTCCAGTCATTCCACCAGGAGTGTGGTACACGTTGTCAGTAGTTCAACCATGCCTAGACTGTCAATACTGCGGTTCGATCGCGTCCGCGTTGTTACTCTGTGCAAGGAAGGGCTCTCAACAAGGGAAGTGTCCAGGCGTCTCGGAGTGAACCAAAGCGATGCTGATCGGACGTGGAGGAGATACAGAGAGACAGGATCTGTCGATGACATGCCTCGCTCAGGCCACCCTAGGGCTACTACTGCAGTGGATGACAGCTGGCTACGGATTACCGCTCGGAGGAACCCTGACTCAAACTGTGCGCAATAGGCTGTATGATGCGCAACTTCACTCCCGACGTACATGGCGGGGTCCATCTTTGCAACCACGACACCATGCAGCTCGGTACAAATAGGCCCAACAACGGGCCGAATGGACCGCTCAGGATTGGCATCACGTTCTCTTCGCCGATAAGTGTCACATATGCTTTCAACCAGACAATCGTCGGATACGTGTTTGGAGGCAACCCGGTTAGGCTGAACACCTTAGACACACTGTCCAGCGAGAGCAGCAAGGTGGCGGTTCCCTGCTGTTTTGCGGTGCACTATGTGTGGCCGACGTACGCCGCTGATGGTCATGGAAGGCGCCATAACGGCTGTACGATACGTGAATGCCACTCTCCGACAAATAGTGCAACCGTATCGGCAGTATATAGGCAAGGCATTCGTCTTCATGGACGACTATTCGCGCCCCCATCGTACACATCTTGTAAATGACTTCCTTCAGGATAACGACATCGCTCGACTAGAGTAGCCAGCATGTTCTCCAGACATGAACCCTACCGAACATGCCTGAGAAGGGCTGTTTATGAACGTCGTGACCCGACAACCACTTGAGGGATCTACGCGGAATCGCCGTTGAAGAGTGGCACAATCTGTACAAACAGTGCCTTGATGAAATTGTGGATAGTATGCCACGACGAATATAGGCATGCATCAATGCAAGAGGACGTGTTACTGGGTATTAGAGGTACCGGTGTCTATAGCAGTGTGGACCACAACATCTGAAGCTCTCGCTGTATGGTAGTGCAATATGCAGTGTGTGGCTTTCATGAGCAATAAAATTGGCGAAAATGATGTTTATGTTGATCCCTATTCCAATTTTCTGTACAGGTTCCGAAACTCTGGGAACTGAGCAGACGCAAAACTTTTGTGATGTGTCTAAACATATTTAACTTAGTTAGGTTTAAAAGCATGTGTTTTTCTGAAATCTGCCAACGGTACTATTAGAATGTATTGCGGTAAATTTTGAACATTATGATACAAATGAATTTGTATCTTCCACGTCAACTGCTAGACAGATGATATGTTTTCTTGTATCCAGCCATATAACGATTGTATCTCTGTACAGAGTATTTCGACTACTGACTTAATCGTCTTTTTCAGCTATCAATCACAGGTCCTAAAGAAACGACTAAGTCAGCCGTTGAAACATTGTGGATATAAACTGAGTCGTTGTATCCGGCTGGACACCGCAATGTATACCGTCTACAAATATCATAGTGAAACCTCAGCAACTATTGTGTGGTTACATATCCTGTAACTGTTACATCATAACGGTAAACATATGTAACTGTCAATAGAAGTTTTCATGGTACTATTCAGTCGTTTAAGAGATTCGGTTACGGCCATCTACAAAACGGTACTACAAGATTCATTTTTCCTTCGACAGTACGTCTTGCCCAGAGACCTCGCGTGCACAATGCCCTTCAGATTTCTGATTTTCTGCGACGAATGCGACACCTTTGTTTCCGGTAAATTTATTCTACACTAACCTCTGTGAAAATTGCAACATCCAGAAAGAATAGCTAACATTGGCTGAGACCGATGTGATGTGTGGAACAGTATACCAGTAATAAGAAATTAAGAACGCAGGGAGTTGACATCCTTCGTTGTGCGAGCGAGAGGCCATGAGCCGTAAACGTAAAATAAATTTCCAGTATTCATCGTTGACAACAAAACTATACATCTCAAAGATCAGTTTGGTTCCTGGAGAAACATAGGATAAAGCGAGATACTGACTATGACTCATCTGAGAACATATACTGAAATAGTGCAAACCTACGTTTGTGGAATTTGTAGATTTACAGAAACATTTGACATTGTTAACTGGGACAGGCTCTTTCAAATTCTAAAGGTAGCAAGGATAAAATACGGGGATGAAAAGTGTACCTACTATTTGTTCAGAAACCAGACGGCAATTTTAGCAATCGAAGAAATGAAAAGGAGGTAACAGTAGATACGGCAGCGAGACATGGTTCTAGCTCATACCTCACATTATTCAGTCAGTACAACGATCGACTAGTAAACGAAACCAAAACAGAGGTATGGAAAGGGAACTGAAGGTCAGACAGATGAAGTAAAAGCTTTGAGGTTGCCGATGACATTGCAAATCCGTGAGTGGCGGCAATCGTCTTGGATGATCCGCTGCACAGAGTGGATTATATCTTAAAAGGAGGTTATGAGATTCCCATCAACTGAAGTAAAACAAGGGTAATGGACTACAGTCAAATGAAATATAGAGATGCTAGATTATAAAACCGGTTAGTAAATGTTGCAGGTGGCTTTTTTCATTAAAACAGGAAAAATAACTGACGATGGCCGAAGTAGAGAGAAAATGAAATTCAGAGTGACAGTATCAAGAAAAGTGTTTCGAAACAAATAGAATGTTTTAAATGTTAGAAAGTCTTTTCTGAATATATTTCTGTAGAGTGTAGCCTTGCACTGAAGTGAAACACAGAAGATAAACAGTACAGATAAAAAAGGAATAAATGCTCCAGAAAGGTGATGTACAGCAAAAGATTGAAGGTTATATAGGTAGATCGAAAAACAAAGGAAGAGATATTTGTCAAATTGGGTAGAAAAGAAGTTTG
Organism: Schistocerca cancellata; assembly: GCF_023864275.1. Classification (NCBI taxonomy): domain Eukaryota; kingdom Metazoa; phylum Arthropoda; class Insecta; order Orthoptera; family Acrididae; genus Schistocerca; species Schistocerca cancellata. The sequence goes on from NC_064628.1 coordinate 713,746,117, forward strand.
TGGCACAACTTGACTACAAGAGAACATCGAATTATAGGACCATCTTGAGGTATCATGTTATAGTCGATCTGATAGGAGATTGAAGTATGAGGTGTGAGGGGAGGGGGAGAGGAGAAGAGGCGTAACAGTACGCAAATATGAAGAGCCTAGCACAGAATGGAGTACTGTGAAGAGCTGCATCATACCATTCCTTGCACTGAAGACCACTGTAACGACACGTCTTATTTTAGGGCGTCATTGAATACTTATGCATTTTCGACTCGAACGTACTGAGAACAATGTGAACGGAATTCTCTACGTTAAGGAGTGTTTAATAACCACGGTACTGCCACTTCTTCAGGCAAATCCACAATGTCCTGCCGAATGCAGAGTCTGTGTCTTATTCAAAGAATGACGAGTATCATTGCTTCTCTGACCTTCTCGCCCACCTCCACGCCGCTCATCGGAGAGGGCCGTGACTGGACGGCAGCTGCACGGCTTTCCAGCTAACATTGATAATTCTTTTTGGACACAAATTTCGTGGCGGGAAATTTCGTAGAAACATATCCGGCTCTGTATAGTTCCATGGTACGACAATTAGAGGCTGTCTCGATTTCGTGTGCAATTCTGTAATGCTAATAATGTATATGTTGTCATGTACATAATCTGTGATATAAAGTTTCAGTCGCATTTTCCTTGTTGATGATGCAATTTTCACAAACTTTAGTGTACAAACACTGTTGTTTACTTTTCGTTTCAGGCTGAATCAAAGGATACCAAAAGAAGAATTACATACACAGATAACAAGGTATATCGTATTTACCCGAATCTTAAAAAAATGTTGTTCTATGTAACATTTATTTTTAAAGTACGATTCTTAAATAGTAGCAATACTCATATCAGTCACCATCTTGCAGCTGGTATGAGCGGAGAAGAGTTCCGGACAAGTGGCCATCAGTTAGTGGATTTAATTTGTCAGTATGTCCAAGACGTCGGCACTAAGGCAATACATCCATTTGTTATGCCTGGTTTCCTGATCAAGGAACTGCCTGCCAATGCTCCGAAGGACGGCGAAGAATGGGCTGACATTATAGAGGACGTCGAGGACAAGATAATCCCTGGGGTGAGTATGGTCTCTCCTTGGCTCTGCTGTTATTTTTTAAGTGTAGATATTATCAAGGGCTCTGCACCCTTTGTCTAGAGGTAGCGTCTTTGATTAGTAATTAGTCCTCGATACCGGGTTCAAAGCCCGCTAAGATTTAAACTGTGATTAATAATCAGCATTGTCAGCTGAAGACTTCCGGCATAAGAAGTCACCCTCATTCTGCCAACAGCCTTCTCAAAGAGGGCGGAGGAGCGGATAGAGGTTCAGCACACTCTCTTGTCCTTGGGGTGAGGAACTGCCACTTAAGGTGGAAGAATCAACACTGATCAATGGGATGAGGATGTGGAAGGCAATGGAAACCATTGCATTAGACACATAAGGAGTATCCACAGGACATGTGCCGTGTAATTGAAAAAGTGTCATGATGCCAATGGAGAATTGGCAAAATATTCCGGAATAGTCCCCCAATGCGGAAGAAGACTGCCAAGGGGAAGGTGCAATGAGAAAAAAATTGAATAATCAACGAAAGGATAACATTTACTGGTCGGGACGTGGAATGTCGAAAGCTCGAACGTGGTAGAGAAGCTATAAAATCTGAAAATGGAAATGCAAAGGATCAATCTAGATATAGTGGGGGTCAATGAAGTGAAATGGAAAGAGGACAAGGATTTCTGATCAAATGAGTATGGGCAATATCAACAGTAGCAGAAAATGGTATAACGGGCTTAGTATTCGTCACGAATAGGAAGGTAGGGCAGAGAATGTGTTACTGTGAACAGTTCAGTGGTAGGGCTGTTTTTATCAGAATCGACAGCAAACCAACATCGAAAACGACAGTTCAGGTGTACATGCCGACGTTGCAAGCTGGAGATGAAGAAATAGAGAAAGTATATGACGATGTTGAAATGGTAATACAGTACGTAAAGGGATATGAAAAACTAATAGTCATGGGGGACTGAAATGCAGTTGTAGAGGAAGGAGTAGCAGAAATGGTTACAGGAGAATATGGGCTTGGGTCAAGGGATGAAAGGAGAGAGACTAATTGAGAATTTGTAATAAATTTCAACTAGTAATAGCGAATACTCTGATCAAGAATCACAAGAGCAGGAGGCAGACTTGGAAAAGACCGTGGGATACGGGAAGATTTCAGTTATATTACATCATGGTCAGGCAGAGATTCCGAAATCAGATATTGTATTGTTAGGCGTACCCAGGAGCAGATACAGACTCAGATCCCAATGTAGTAGTGATGAAGAGTAGGCTGAAGTTCAAGAGATTACTCAAGAAGAATTAATATCCACAGAAGTGGCATAGGAAAGTACTAAGGAATGACGAGATACGCTTGAGGCTCTCTAAGGCTATAGATGCAGCAATAAGGAATATCTCAGCAGGTCGTACAGTTGAGGAGGAATGGACATCTCTAAAAAGAGCAATCACAGAAGTTGTAAAGAAAAACATAGGTACAAGGAAGGTAACTGCGAAGAATCCATGCGTAAGAGAAGATATACTGCAATCGATCGATGAAAGAAGGAAGTACAAAAATGTTCAGGGAAACCCAGGAATACAGAAATATAAGTCGCTGAGGAATGAAATACACAGCAAGTGCAGAAAATCTAAGACGAAATGACTGCATGAAAAATGTGAAGAACTCGGAAAAGAAAAGATTGTCAGAAGGACTGACTCAGTATATGTTGTTGTGTGGTCTTCAGTCCTGAGACTGGTTTGATGCAGCTCTCCATGCTACTCTATCCTGTGCAAGCTTCTTCATCATCCAGTACCTACTGCAGCCTACATCCTTCCGAATCTGCTTAGTGTATTCATCTCTTGGTCTCCCTCTACGATTTTTACCCTCCACGCAGCCCTCCAATACTAAATTGGTGATCCCTCGATGTCTCAGAACATGTCCTACCAACCGATCCCTTCTCCTAGTCAAGTTATACCACAAGCACCTCTTCTCCCCAGTTCTATTCAATACCTCCTCATTAGTTATGTGATCTACCCATCTAATCTTCAGCATTCTTCTGTAGCACCACATTTCGAAAGCTTCTATTCTCTTCTTGTCTAAACTATTTATCGTCCACGTTTCACTTCCATACAAATACTTTCAGAAACGACTTCCTGACACTTAAACCTATACTAGATGTTAACAAATTTTTCTTCTTCAGAAACGCTTTCCTTGCCATTGCCAGTTTACATTTTATATCCTCTCACCTTCGACCATCATTAGTTATTTTGCTCCCCAAATAGCAAAACTCCTTTACTACTTTAAGTGTCTCATTTCCTAATCTAATTCACTCAGCATCACCCGACTTAATTCGACTACATTCCATTATCCTCGTTTTGCTTTTGTTGATGTTCAACTTATGCCCTCCTTCCAAGGCACTGTCCATTCCGTTCAATTGCTCTTCCAAGCCCCTTGCTGTCTCTGACTGAATTACAATGTCATCAGCGAACCTCAAAGTTTTTATTTCTTCTCCATGGATTTTAATACCTACTCCGAACTTTTCTTTTGTTTCCTTTATTGCTTGCTCAATATACAGATTGAATAACATCGGGGATAGGCTACACCCCTGTCTCACTCCCTTCCCAACCACTGCTTCCCTTTCATGTCCCTCGACTCTTATAACTGCCATCTGGTTTCTGTACAAATTGTAAATAGCCTTTCGCTCCCTGTATTTTACTCCTGCCGCCTTCAGAATTTGAAAGAGAGTATTCCAGTCAACATTGTCAAAAGCTTTCTCTAAGTATACAAATGCTAGAAACGTAGGTTTGCCTTTTCTTAATCTAGCTTCTAAAATAAGTCGTAGGGTCAGTATTGCCTCACGTGTTCCCATATTCCTGCGGAATCCAAACTGATATTCCCCAAGCTCATCTTCTACCAGTTTTTCCATTCGTCTGTAGAGAATTCGCGTTAGTATTTTGCAGCAGTGACTTATTAAACTGATAGTTCGGTAATTTTCACATCTGTCAGTGCCTGTTTTCTTTGGGACTGGAATTATTATATTCTTCTTGAAGTATGAGGGAATTTCGCCTGTCTCATACATCTTGCTCATCAGATGGTAGAGCTTTGTCAGGACTGACTCTCCCAAGGCTGTCAGTAGTTCTAATGGAATGTTGTCTACTCCCGGGGCCTTGTTTCGACTTAGGTCTTTCAGTGCTCTATCAAACTCTTCACGCAGTATCATATCTCCCATTTCATCTTCATCTACATCCTCTTCCATTTCTATAACATCGCAATCAAGTACATCGCCCTCATATAGACACTCTATATACTCCTTCCACCTTTCTGCTTTCCCTTCTTTCCTTAGAACTGGGTTTCCATCTGAGCTCTTGATATTAATACAAGTTGTTCTCTTTTCTCCAAAGGTCTCTTTAACTTTCCTGTAGGCAGTATCTATCTCACCCCTAATGAGATAAGCCTCTACATCCTTACATTTATCCTCTAGCCATCCCTACTTAGCCATTTTGCACTTCCTGTCGATATCATTTTTGAGACGTTTGTATTCCTTTTTGCCTGCTTCATTTACTGCTTTTTTATATTTTCTCCTTTCATCAATTAAATTCAATATTTTTTCTGTACTCAAGGGTTTCTACTAGCCCTCGTCTTTTTACCTATTTGATCCTCTGCTGCCTTCACTATATCATCCCTCAAAGCTACTCATTCTTCTTCTACTGTATTTCTTTCCCCCATACCTGTGAATTGTTCCCTTATGCTCTCCCTGAAACTCTGTACAACCTCTGGTTTAGTCAGTTTATCCAGGTCCCATCTCCTTAAATTCCCACATTTTTGCAGTTTCTTCAGTTCTAATCTACAGTTCTTGACAAAAAGATTGTGGTCAGAGTCTACATCTGCTCCTTGAAATGTCTTACAATTTAATACCTGGTTCCTAAATCTCTGTCTTACTATTATATAATCTATCTGATGCCTTTAGTATCTCCAGGGTTCTTCCATGTATACAACCTTCTTTCATGATTCTTGAACCACGTGTTAGCTATGATTAAGTTACGCTCTGCACAAAATTCTACCAGGCAGATTCCTCTTTCATTTCTTAGCCCCAATCCATATTCACCTACTATGTTTCCTTCTCTCCTTTTCCCTATTCTCGAATTCCAGTCACCCATGACTATTAAATTTTCGTCTCCCTTCACTACCTGAATAATTTCTTTTTATCATCATACATTTCATCAATTTCTTCATCATCTGCAGATCTAGTTGGCATATAAACTTGTACTACTGTAGTCGGCGTGGGCTTCGTGTCTATCTTGGCCACAATAATGCGTTCACTATGCTGTTTGTAGTATCTTACCCGTACTCCTATTTTTTATTCATTATTAAACCTACTCCCGCATACCCCTATTTGATTTTGTACTTATAACCCTGTATTCACCTGACCAAAAGTCTTGTTCCTCCTGCCACCGAACTTCACTAATTCCCATTTTCTAACCTACCTGCCCGATTAAGGGATCTGACATTCCACGCTCCGATCCGTGGAACGCCAGTTTTCTTTCTCCTGATAACGACGTCCTCAGTATATAGGAAAGTCAAAACGACCTTCGGTGAAATTAAAAGCAAGGGTGGTAACATTAAGGGTGCAACGGGAATTCCACTGTTAAATGCAGAGGAGAGAGTGGATAGCTGGAAAAAGTACTCTGAAGGCCTCTATGAGGTGGAAGATTTGTCTGGTGTGATAGAAGAAGAAACAGGAGTGGATTTAGAAGAGATAAAGGATCCAGTATTAGAATCAAAATTTAAGAGAACTTTGGAGGACTTAAAATCAAATAAGGCGGAAGGGGTAGATAACATTCCTTCAGAATATCTAAAATCATTGGGGGCAGTGGCAACAAATCACGTTGGCCACACTCCTGGCGACATACCACCTGATTTTCGGAAATATATTATTCACACAGTTCCGAAGACTGAAAGAGATGCAAAAATTATCGCACAATCAGCTTAACAGTTCATGCATCCATTTTGCTGACGAGAATAATGTTCAGAAGAATGGAAAAGAAAATTCAGGATGTGTTAGTTTGGCTTTTGGAAAGGTAGAGGCCCCAGAGAGGCAATTCTGAGGTTCAGTTGATAAGCAAGACTAAAGAAAAATCAAGACACGTTCATAGGATATGTCGACATGGAAAAAGCGTTCGAAAATTCAAATGGTGCAAGATGCTAGAAATTATGAGGACAATATGGAATAATAAGACTGGACGACCAAACACGAAGTGGGAGGATTGAAAAGGGTGTAAGACAGAGATGTAGTCTTTCGCCCCTACTGTTCAATCTGTACATCGAAGAAGCGATGATGGAAATAAGAGAGGTTCAGGAGAGTAATTAAAATTCAAGGTGAAAGCATATCAATGATACGATTCGCTTATGACATTGCTATCCCGAGTGAAAGTAAAGAAGAATTATACGAACTGCTGAATGGAATGAACAGTCTCATGAGTACAGAATATAGACTGAGACTAAATCGAAGAAAACGAAAGTAATGAGAAGTAGCAGAAATGAGAACAGCGACAAACTTAACATCAGGATTGATTGTCGCAAAGTACACTACTGGCCATTGAAATTACTACACCACGAAGATAACGTGCTACAGACGCGAAATTTAACCGACAGGAAGAATATGCTGTGATATGCAAATGATTAGCTTTTCAGAGCATTCACACAACATTGGCGCCGGTGGCGACACCTACAACGTGCTGACATGAGGAAAGTTTCCAACCGATTTCTCATACACAAACAGCAGTTGACCGGCGTTGCCTGGTGAAACGTTGTGGTGATACCTCGTGTAAGGAGGAGAAATGCGTACCATCACGTTTCCGACTTTGATAAAGGGCGGATTGTAGCCCATCGCGATTGCAGCTTATCGTATCGCGACATTGCTGCTCGCGTTGGTCGAGATCCAATGACTGTTAGCAGAATATGGAATCGGTGGGTTCAGGTGGGTAATACGGAACGCCGTGCTGGATCCCAACGGCCTCGTATCACTAGCAGTCGAGGTGACAGGCATCTTATCCGCATGGCTGTAACGGATAGTGCAGCCACGTCTCGATCCCTGAGTCAACAGATGAGGACGTTTGCAAGACAACCACCATCTGCACGAACAGTTCGACGACGTTTGCAGCAGCATGGACTATCAGCACGGAAACAACGGCTGCGGTTACCCTTGACGCTGCATCACAGACAGGAGCGCTTGCGATGGTGTACACAACGACGAACCTGGGTGCACGAATGGCAAAACGTCATTTTTGCGGATAAATCCAGGTTCTGTTTACAGCATCATGATGGTCGCATCCGTGTTTGGGGACATCGCGGTGAACGCACATTGGAAGCGTTTATTCGTCATCGCCATACTGGCGTATCACCCGGCGTGATGGTATGGGGTGCCCTTGGTTACACGTCTCAGTCACTTCTTGTTCGCATTGACGGCACTTTGAACAGTGGACGTTACATTTCAGATGTGTTACGACCCGTGGCTCTACCCTTCATTTTATCCCTACATTTTAGCAGGATAATGCACGACCGCATGTTGCAGGTCTTGTACGGGCCTTTCTGGATACAGAAAGTGTTCGACTGCTGCTCTGGCCAGCACATTCTCCAGATCTCTCACCAACTGAAAACGTCTGGTCAATGGTGGCCGAGCAACTGGCTCGTCACATTACACCAGTCACTACTCTTGACGAACTGTGGTATCGTGTTGAAGCTGCATGGGAGCTGTTGTACCTGTACACGCCATCCAAGCTCTGTTTGACTCAATGCCCAGGCGTATCAAGGCCGTAATTACGGCCAGAGGTGGTTGTTCTGGGTACAGATTTCTCTGGATCTATGCACCCAAATTTCGTGAAAATGTAATCACATGTCAGTTCTAGTATAATATATTTGTCCAATGAATACCCGTTTATCATCTGCGTTTCTTCTTGGTGTAGCAATTTTAATGGCCAGTAGTGTAGATGAAGTTAAGGTATTCTACTACCTAGGCAGCAAAATAACCGATGACGGACGGAGCAAAGAGGCCATGAAAAGCTGACAAGCACTGGTAAAAAGGACATTGCTGGCCAAAAGAAGTCTTCTAGTATCAAACGCAGGCCTTAATTGGAGGAAGAAATTTCTGAGAATGTACGTTTAGAGCGCAGCACTGTATCGTAATGAAACATGGACTGTGAGAAAACCGGAACAGAAGAGAATCGAAGCATTTAAGATATGGTGCTACAGACGAATGTTGAATATTAGGTGGACTGATGAGGTAAGGAATGAGGAGCTTCTGCGCAGAATCGGAGAGGAAAGGAATGTGTGGAAAACACTGACAAGGAGACGGGACAGGATGACAGAACATCAGTTAAGATATCGGGGAATGACTTCCATGGCATTAGAGGGAGCTGTAGAGGGCAAAAACTGTAGAGGGGGACAGAGATAGGAATACATCCAGCAAATAACTGAGGACATAGGTTGTAAGTGCTGCTCTGAAGTAAAGAGGTTGGCACAGGGCAGGAATTCGTGGCGGGCCGCATCAAACCAGTCAGAAGACTGATGACTCAAAAAGAAACATTATCATGTTTTAAAGCACTGTAATTCTCGTCTGGTGGGAGACATCCACATCAAATGAGAGTATTATTGCCAATGCGCCTTGTAGAGATTCTGATTAGTTCTGGAACTAGTTAATTGTGCATATGCGATTCTTCATAAAATTAATTACAATCTTTTGAAGACCATTTACCCTTTACCAATTAGTCTACTTTTGAAGAACGCCAGATAGCACGTCTCTAATTGCTATCGGTAAAATTTGTATTAACAGGAGAAAATTTTGACTTCTGGGTACACGCATTAATGAACCGCACATTTTTATAATATAAAAAATTTCGAGCAGAAGCGTAGTTACTTTATTAATTAATCCATCCTAAAATGGCTCTGAGCACTATGGGTGGTCATCAGCCCCCTAGACTTAAAACTACTTAAACCTAACTAACCTAAGGACAGCACACACATCCATGCCCGAGGCAAGATTCGAACCTGCGACCGTAGCAGCAGCGCGGTTCCGGACTGAAGCGCCTAGAACCGATCTGTCACAACGGCTGCTAACGTAGAACCTTTTCTCCTCGCGGATCACACTCACGCAGTGATACTTGAATGCGCGAGGTATTATAACAAGTGTACAGACTTCCGATCAGTCAGTCTGCATTTGTCTGCATTTGTCTGTACCAGTCTATAGACAAGTTTCAGTCTGTGCCTAATAAGATTATCATATTTCTGTACATAGCCATGAAGGTAAACGTATAGACACTTTGTCAAGTATCAGAGATATATCTGAGAATAAGATTAACGTACCAATACCAAAGGAACTTCAGATTGTCGATTGTAAATGGCATCCAGAACCAAGTTAAGTAATTTTTAGGCTTGTTATTATTTTAATAAATGTGTGTGAAAATTAATCGAGTTGGTCACCGTCAATCTGCTACTCTAAGCGTGCAAGTGGCATTTCTATCGTCTGACCTAACGGCAGAAGATAAACACGCCACGATAAGACCACAAGACATATTGCTGACACTCGCCTACTTCGTTAGAGCGACAAGTCAAATAATCTGATGGTGTGTGTACCGAAGGTCTTACAGTACACACACCACACCAACAATGTGATGACAGTTCTTCAATGATAACTTCACACAAAAAGTGATGTTAGACATATACTGTGTGAGATTATCTCACCTGAAGATATAACTCGTCATCCTAAAATAAAGATGTTCCGGCCTAATTTTTGTCAAGAGCCGGCATGAAGATGAAGAACGCAAGAGCAGAGAAGGCTGTGAGACGACGTGAGCCAATAGCAACGAGCATGGGATGACCTCGCGCCTGACGACACAAATGGGGGGTCCTCCCCACTCGTCTCTTATAGGGTGCCTAAAGGATGCTGCTTTCTCAGATATCTATTAAAGAAATTAAGCAAATCACATTAATGGTTTTTATTACAATAAATCAGATTGACAATACTTAACTTTGGTTTACAAGAACGTGTCGCAAGTGATTGGCGACATGCAAACAGTCAATGTCCTTCACTAACTATAATGTCCATGCAAGTTTTTCACACTCGCTTGTAAGTCACTACTATCGTTAATATCATTGCTCTGCTAGACCTCTCTACTAGTGCCTCTGCTAGTGTCCGTCTTCTACTCTCCGGCCGAGGGTGGCAGAAGTGGCGCTTATATTCCTCTTCTTGTAGTGGCCACTCCTGTCATGGTGACGTCCTAGTCAGCGTGCTATTGGCTGACGTCGTCTCACAGCCTTCTCTGCTCTTGTGTTCTTCATCTTCGTGCCAGCAATAGTCGTTAGGCCAGTACAAAAGATTTAGAGGAAATCTTTTGGCAAACCATTGAAATCTGTGCTTCTAACGTCGACATCCAAAAAGAACGAATGTAAGAAAATTTCATGGGAAAAGAAAAAGCTTGCTACTGAGAAGGAAAGACGTGAAAAAGAAAGAAGGAGCGTGCTATAGAAAGAAAACTGACGTAACCTAGATTTTATTTCATCAGTGCCAAAATAAGCAAGAAAACAAATCACACACCCGCTTGATTATTCTTCAGAGTTAGACTCAGATTTCGCACATCATGACAGCAGCTCAGATCTAGAGATGAACTTAGTGTTTTGCGAAGAATAATCCAAAGAAGAAGAGCCTGGGGCTTCAAGGAAGAAAGAGACAACCGAACAACATACACTATTTACTAGGTACCTAGATAACTTAACCTCAGTAACTGAATTCTTTCAGGTTACTCTGCTAATACTCCTTCCATGGAGAAGAAAATGTTAATTCTGTATAGGTATTTTTAAGCATTATGTTCAAATTTACAGAACCATTCAGTTCAATATTGTATTGCGTAACTTGGTTACAACACAAAAATGTTGCAAAGGGTTATTTTAAGTGTTTTATTATTCAGTCATCGCTTTTTATTAATTTTTATCTCAAATGGGGCAAAGATCTGAATTCAGTTGGGACAATACTCATCGTTTTATGGCGACTAGATTCGGACCATAATTTCCATTTTCAAATCGTAGCCTTAAGAGTAAGTGTAATCTTGCAGTCCACCAATGTACATATCAGTAACAAATGTTCATATTCATCGTTAGAAACCTTTACATGAAAACAAATTGTTACACTTCATACGAGTATATATAGTATAGTTTCCTTCCAATCGAACGCACCATGCCGGTCGTGCTGGCCGTGCGGTTCTAGGCGCTTCAGTCTGGAACCGCGCGACCGCTACGGTCGCAGGTTCGAATTCTGCCTCGGGCATGGATGTGTGTGATGTCTTTAGGTTAGTTAGGTTTAAGTAGTTCTAAGTTCTAGGTGACTGATGACCTCAGATGTTAAGTCCCATAGTGCTCAGAGCCATTTGAACCATTTTTTAATGCACCATACTATGGTATACAAAGTGTCCCATTTATCTTGACCACGCTAAATAACTGTTTGTCCAGACGCAGCTTAAAAAACGTTTCAAGCAAATGTTCCTTAGACGTCAGGGGTACACTAATCAGCATGATTGCCTTCGTTATAGCTTTGTTCTTCCAAAGATATGAACAGCGGTATGACTTTTTTAAATGGCATCCTGTATTTTTTATTCTATAATTCATTTCCTTTACTAAAGACCTATTCAAAAATGTATCACAGTGTACCATTCACTGAAACACAACGTTATTAGTTACATAACAAAACACTGACTTTGAGCCCAGGATCACAAACTCGTGCACTTACTGTGGTTGTCAGAAAACAAGTAAAACAAGTAAAAACGTACCACAAAATTGACTTTGATTCTCCAGTACCATTGCCCACGAGTAGGACATTCGAAGGTGCTCAAAGTGGTGACCCTGAACACCGATACACTGGTGCACTGGCTCAATGAAAGAATTATTTACTGCTTCCAGTGTTACCTGCTGAAGAGAATTACAAACAAGCACGATACGTTCCTGCATGTCCTCTGGAGTTGTTGGAATATCGTGATAGACAATGTTTTTAATGCATCCCCAAAGAAAAAAGTCCAGAGGATTTAAATCAGGAGACCTAGCAGGCCAAGTAGCTGTTCCTCCTCAACCAATCCATCTGACAGGATACCTTCGTTTCAGAACACGACGTGCACGCAAGGCATGATGTGATAGACACCCATCTTGTTGATACCACATAAGCATTCTGGTTCTTAGCAGCACTTCATCGAGAAGAAGAGGAAGAATTCGTCTGAGGAAGCTGGCATACGCTGTGCCGTTTAGACTACCATTGATGAAATAAGGGCCAATAATTGTAGTACCAAGCATCCCACACCAGACGTTAACTCTCCATTGATGCTGATGTTCAACCTGTCTAAGCCAGCATGGGTTGTCGCTGGACAAATAACGCATGTGCCTTGTATTTACCTGTCCTTTGTTTGAAAAGGAACATTCATCGATAAATAGAAAATTGGAGAAGAATTTCGGGTTGGCGAGGATTTGCTGCTGTGCCCACTGACAGAACTGTACACGGTGCTGGAAATCATTCCCATGCAATTCTTGATGTAGGTGTACATGGTAAGGATGGAACCGGTGACGTGTAAGAATAAGATGTACACGTTCAAGCTGTCGTGTGCTCACGTGTGGATTCGTAGCAACGGAAGCGAGAACAGTAACTTCGGCAGCTTCGTCTGTGCAAGTGTTACGACGATTGCGTTGTCGTGGGTTGAAACTTCCCGTTTCCTGAAGCGTCGCAACAAGACGAGAAAACAGCCGTCGGGAAGGTAGGTTCTTGTCAGGATATCGTTCTGTGTACAGTTCCGCTGCCTGCGTAGCATTTCGCCTTCCTTCAACAATAATAGAAGAAACGTTATGTCGATGCAGTTTGTAGGAAGGACAGACTTTACTGTATGCTTTTCTACATAGCAGTATTTAAAAGGACTTAACTACTGTACTAAATGTACCCATACATAAGAAAACAGTATTGCAATTACTGTTCTGCTAACTTACATTCCCCATAGATGAGTAGCATTTCTACCTTCTCTTCGTTGGTGTACATTCTACCCACACAACTCTTCAATTGACGATGGTTGACGGAATGATGGGTGTCCATTCTACTTATGTTTAAATTTGTCCTCTGTCAAGGTCAGGAAGTGGATGTGTTCCATTACCCCGAGTACCCGCACTAAGGGCTGGGAGCGTCAATGTCAATGTTGTGTTACGTAATTAATAACGTTGTGTTTCAGTGAATGGTACACTCTTATATGTTTTTGAATAGGTCTTTAGGAGAGGAAATGAATTACCGAATAAAAAATACTGGGTGCCATTCAAAAAAGGCATACCGCTGTTCATATCTTTGGAAAAAACAAAGCTACAACGAAGGCAATCATGTTGATTAATGTCCCCCTGACGGCTAAAGAACATTTACTTGAAATATTCTGTAACTTGCATCTGGACAAACAATTATTTAAGGTGGTCAAGATAAATGGGACACCCTGTATGTACTATTTATATATCCACCATGCGCTTTGCCTTTCGTGTAATATTATTGCATTGATATTTTAATTCTATTTGGGTTTCAATTTTTCGCCATACTTCTGATGGCCGTATAATGTCCCATTTCATCTTACTTAAATTCCCTTCGAAATTTACTACCTAATATTTGTTTCCTAGAGGTTTGCAGTATATTTTCCCTAGATAAAAAGTTGAACTCGTAGTTGTGTTTCTCGGGGTAAATGACAGTGTGGCATTTGACAACTGCATCCATGACAGACTAGCCTCCAAGGGTCTGAAGGGTTCGAGGAGACTGTAACAGTGCTAAACTTCGGCAGAGCTATTCCTGCAGTAATCTCAGTCGAATTGTGAGTGCTCCAATCCTGGGATCAACACGACCAGTTCGCGTTCTGCTCAGGTATCACAAGGGATTTCGTGTCAACATTACCTTTAATCAACCACACACTGTTCTATAACTGATAATATAGTTACTCCGCACAGCAAATGACTTTCAGTCATTACACTTCTTGTAGCAAGAATTGGTGAACAACTTATCCATGATTATTAAACTATTACATCAAGATCCAAAATTTACACCCAAGTGATAACGGTTTCTGTTTTAGACATCGTTGATTAGCGGTTAAACGACTTGCGTTTTCCGCGCATTTTCATTAATTATCTTCCGTTAATTTAAACTTTGATTTGCTTTTGGCAACGTCTTCCCATTGAGATTCATTGTGTGGGTATGCAGTTAGAACTCATCAGGACCCTAGACAGTGTCTCTCTACCTATGAAGTCTTTGCTAAACTCGATGAAACTGCTACATACTTCCTTCATGGTACGATCTTGTGTTTTATGAAGTTTTGTTTATTGGAGTTCTATCTCTTGGAATTCTGTTCGATATTCGCCTAGTTCTTGATTTCTCGTTTCAAAATTTTCTTGAACTGCCTCTTTTCTATTGTCTTTTCTTTCACCTGAATGCCCATACTGCTAATTCCATCTGATTTCCGAAGTCAAGAAACTGTTTCTCCCTGCTGAACTTCACTTCCTCAATGACTCCGTTATACACTTGAATGCGGGACTCAGCAGCAGCATTCTCTTGAAAATTGACGGTCTGATCACCGAAATATTGGATCAAGTTGATTTCAAAATCCGGCAGCAAACCTGAGAAGACTTTCAAGATTTATTACGCCGGGAAAGCCTACGAAGTCACAATGCATAGATTGCTGCACGTTTATCAATATACATAGGATTAACTAATTTGACAGTGGAAGGACGTTCAAAAAGTGGGTGACATGCCAGATACGGAGCTTATTATGTGAAGGAGTATGCTGCCTTTACTGCATAGTGTTGCGTTTGTCTTGATTCAGCATAAAATTGAAATAAAAGATGAGAGAAGATGAAACCATGTGCTGTCTTATAACCTACTCCTTCCAAGCACCGTCAGAAAATTGTTGAGCTTCGCCCTGATCCCACAGCCGGATCTTGCCTACTATGACACATACCCTCGCAATACCAGAAGAGCCAGCCGGGGTGGCCGAGCGGTTCTAGTCGCTACAGTCTGGAACCGCGCGACCGCTACCGTCGCAGGTTCGAATCCCGCCTCTGGCATGGATGTGTGTGATGTCCTTAGGTTAGTTAGGTTTAAGTAGTTCTAAGTTCTAAGGGACTGATGACCTCAGAAGTTAAGTCCCATAGTGCTCAGAGGCATTACAATACCAGAGGGTGCAGATCGACTAATTGTCACTGGTTCAGAAATCAGCGCTCCTGTGAAAAACAGACCCCCTTTAACCACATGGTATTTTACAAACAACCGACAAAAAATAACAAATACTATCCTGTAAAGCAAACTGAAGGCTTCGCCAAGGTGGCAGCACTGCGGGGTGCTTTGCATCCGAGAAACAGCATTTTCACAAGTGGATCGTTGTCACATGCTACGCATCTATACATCAGTTCCCTGCACAGCACAACAGTGTCAGTCATTGACCAGAATATTTTCGGAAATAGTTTCCGCACACAATCACTATGACACCATTTATCCACAGAGTAATGCGTATGAATCCACGTTTCGTGTGAGGGAACTAATATCATCTTTAAGTCTGTTGCTTCATTTTTTCGTAAAACATTTGGTGCGACGTGACTTTCTTGTATCTAAGCCGGCTCATCCTCTCATGATGACTGATTTATTCTGGCTCGTTTTCAAAACCATATCCCATACACAGAACAACTTTTTTCACAGTTCCGCTTCCTACCCCTGAAACTCAGTTCTATGCAATGAAAGGTGAGAAATTTTCGTAAACTTGATATTTCTTACAGATCAGAATATAGCAGAAACTACTGCCTAATAACACATTCATCCATATCATCAATGGAATATTCATTGTGTACACATTGGTTCTTCTTTTGCTCTGAGCTAGATACTTGACATCCACTCTGCACTCCATCGTGTCCTTCTTGGACATACTGAACTTTTAACATTTTGTTTACATATTCTGCCATCATTTCTGTCAGCACTGTCAGTCCATTCTCCTTCTCATCCTCCCTAAATTACATGACCTGGACAGGAGGAATCCGTTGTGCCCCTTATGACAGCATTTCCCGAGAGCGCTTTCTGTGCTTGCACTGCGAAGTAACAACAAGCACGTGGCTGTATCTATTCACTCGATCAAGTTAGTCCCTACTACCGCGAGATTTATGGTTCAGTTTTCCAAGTAATAGATTCCGCTCTTCCGGGAGCTCCAAAAGGTGTTCTACACTGTGCCACGTCGTTGACAGACAGACAACACATGAACCTAAGAAGTATATATTTTAAACTTTCCATCACTGACGGAACTGCAGTTGCAGCTGCAGGGGTGCCGAGATGCACACACCGGCTGTTGCTGTCGCAGATGCACCCCTTATGTAAATTCAACTGCAGGGAGTGTGGTGGGTTGAGCAAACAGCAGTTATATTGTAGTTGCCGCTGGGAGTGGCAGTGCATATGCTATTCTGCCAGGGAACGTTTGTGGGATGTAATTCGTGATGACTGGGTGTTGTGTGATGTCCTTAGGTTAGTTAGGTTTAAGTATTTCTAAGTTCTACGGGACTGATTCTAATGAATGCCCTTACTACTTAAATCGATTTTGCTGAAAGTCTTAAGTCACATGAAATCAGCCTATTAAAATCTCTGGTGGAGCCCTTCTTCTTAATATTCAGCGGCTGGCTTGCTAGAAAAGATCTTCACATACGTTATTATTATTAAGCGCTGCATTCAGTTGGGAAAAAATCGATCGTTTTGAACACTTCGTTCAGTTTACGACAGATCTAAAATTTCAGATGTGGACGAAGCCTTTTTGGACGATTTCAATAAAACTCAGAGATTGCAGGCTCTCTTCGTCACAGCTGAAACTTCCCAATTAATTACAGGCCCCAGACAATCATCAACAATTCAGACAGAGAACGCATTCGTCATTCACTCTAAAATGAAATGGTCACAAACCTTATTTCTGAGGAAAATTGTATATTGAATCCATTTCCGTACATGTTCCGTTTCCCGGGATTTTTAGTCTCATGAAATTTACTTTTACAAGTCATTCTTTCTCTTTGTCTACCCCGCTAGCGGCACAAACTTTCCTGCCTCGCTTTATCGCGAAGAAGAGTAAATAAATCTCCTTTTGCAATACGAAAATCTTCCAACCGATACTTTCCGAAGCTGTTCCTTTCTCTCTCTTTCTATCTCCCTTTCCATAACTATAATGACCATGGAGCATACACCGGTGTACCTCTGTTGTTCCAAAGAATAAACGTACTCGAAAAATACCTTGGCGTCGACGAGCTGTCGGCGCATATATTACTAGAAAATCTGCTCAGATACTTTTCATACGTAAATCCATCTGAATGATGTCAAGTCTAACTAAAAGAGGTAATTACACAACTACAAATTATACTATAGATAAATTCACCTTCATGTCAAACATTCAGTATGAGAGGGTGCCCATGCAGAACATCCATCAGAATATTGATGTGAAACTTGAAATGATGTAAGGATGTAAATGTTCAGGAAGAAAGCAATACTAGATTCATTAACACAAAATTCGAGAGGATTTTTCAACAGATTAACACAAAATTCAAGAAATTTTGGAATGCAATCCGTATGTAAGCTGCAAGTATTGTGGTGTTAACAAGAAAATGGCTCTGAGCACTATGCGGCTTAACTTCTGAGGTCATCAGTCACCTAGAACTTAGAACTAATTAAACCTAACTAACCTAAGGACATCACACACATGCATGCCGGAGGCAGGATTCGAACTTGCGTCCGTAGCGGTCGCTCGGCTCCAGACTGTAGCGCCTAGAACCGCACGGCCACTCCGGCCGGCGTGGTACTAACAGAGATGAAGGAAAGGTAATAAAGATCCCAGTTAGTCCAAGAGGATATAAACTGCAGACTGTCTCACACTATGTTTAGTGCATAATGACATACCAAACACAATAACAAAATTCAAAGTCATTGAGGCATACAAGGCGTTTCAGTAGAAATTATAATTGCTAAGAGAGGGGTGGTTGAAGAGAGACCACTCTCTCAGAGAGCTGTTTAAGCCTGTATAATACAATATATAAAATCTGTCAACATGAGAACATCCAGAATGGATTGCAGACCTCGCATTCTAGATGGACTTGACTGCACCCTGCTCACAGTAAGACAGCGCAGTGTGAGACACAACTTCTTTCTAATTTGATGAGGAAGCATTTAAAACGAAAATCTCTCTGTAGAAGCGACACATTGTGGCAAACACAGTCCAGTTCTCTAAGCTCACCAGTGTTAAAGAAAACGCGTGGTTAACAGAATTCATTGTGGCCTTGAAAGGATTACAAGGAGTTTCTTCAGTGTTTTGAGGACACTGTCTATCTTACATCTGTTTTTGAGCTCCTATTAGGATAAACTTGAGACACAGATGACCACAAATGTATGTGTTATAGTTTTGGTAGTGTCAAAAATTGTAGAACACATGGCTGTTGGTAAATGAGTAATGTAATTCTTCAGGTGGGTGTAAATCTCCATATGAATCAAAGTAGCAGATGCTATTTTGGTTTTGTTGCTGACCATCAGCTGAAGTATGGACATACCGTCATCTTCAGTCATGGTGGACACTGTGATTTAAGCGCTGCCTATCCCAGTGGCTGAGCAATGAATGGCTGCCTCTATCATCCATTGCCGATAACACACCGCCTCGTGTCATGTGTCTGCAGCCTTGCTGATGCCAGAAGCCACAGCCACCAGCACACCCTCCCTTCCTGATGGACAACTACTTACCCTGGCACGCCACTTGACCATGTCTGATGACGTCACAGAACAAAATAACCACCTCTCCAGCTATGATTCCAGACCTGTAACTGTCACGAAGAAAATACTTTCATAACCAGGGATTTTTTGCTGATGGTACGCCATACAATCACAGTCACATGAATTGAGCGATGGCTCTAATCTTATTCTAAAAGAAACTCATTTACTTTTGCTGAGTGTATGTTCTACTAAAGATTTACACTTTCGCCACTGCAGGTTCAGACACGACTTTCCTTAGAGGGTACCTAGTGATACCACCAGCACCAATGACAATAACGACTTAGGACAGACAAACACACACACACACACACACACACACACACACACACACACACACACATGCAACAACTAATACTTAAATTCTGTCTTTCTTTACTGTCCTTTGATAGAAGGAAATGATGCTGCATCACACTTCTATTTACAGTGCAATCGCTCATGCATAACCAGAAACGTTTGCTGCAATGTGTGCTACCTGTAATAACATTTTTTTAAAGTTCAGCTTGTTTATTCTTTCAGTGTAAGCCCATGATATTGTGATCTAAAAAACTAAACCCCTCCCGAACAGGCCATGAAGGCCCAATGGCACCGACCGGCCGCCGCGTCGTCCTCAGCCCATAGGCGACACTGGATGCGGATATGGAGAGGCATGCGGTCAACACACCGCTCTCCCAGCTGTCTGTCAGTTTCCAAGACCGGAGCCGCTACTTCTCAATCAAGCAGCTCCTCAGTTTGCCTCACAAGGGCTGAGTACACCCCGCTTGCCAACAGCGCTCCACAGACCGGATGGTCACCCATCCAAGTGCTAGCCCAGCCCGACAGCACCTAACTTCGGTGATCTGACGGGAACCGGTGTTACCACTGCGGCAAGGCTGTTGACGATATTGTGATCTACCATAACCTTAAAAAAAGTTCACTGCTATAGATGTAACATAAAGGCATGCTTATTATTATTACTATTATTACTTTGGATTCGTGAGAGAACACTATGGCAGGTGTGTGCATGTTTCACCAAACGGGTATATTCATCCTGGTGCTTAGGTGGGATGGTTGCCGCATTGCTCACGGCCATTTCGCCTGTTTGGCATACCGATTCTGCACTGTACGGTTTTCGACCGGAAACTTTTTAATAACCCCTTATAATCAGGGTTTTACACAACCATGATAGTTATAGGCACAACTACTCGTATTTGAAACGTGAAATATGAATTAAAATGAAAAAAAGCAGTTCTTGTATAGGTTTTGTCACAGTGGCGCCATAAAACACATTAAAATGCGTTATTATTACTATGTAAAATGAAAATACACATAGCATGGTCGGTGTCTCAAAATCAAATGGAGTGCTGTCAACGAATTTAACAGTATGATTGGGAAGTCACAGATGGAGGAAGGAGTTAGTCGTAGCAAAGTCTGATTATTCTTACGATTCTGACTTAAACATACCTTAAAACATACAGCTGGCACAAAAAATTAATCTTTATTTCATGTTGTGTATTGGAATGTGCAATACCGTTGCACTTTTAGGCCTGCATTGCGACACTAAGTCTAGTAGATCTACTGATACTGCTCGCTTAAATCTTCAGCCAGCCACTCTGTTTTTGGAAGATTCATCAAGGACTAGGTTGAAAACCGGACTTCAATAATGGGTTAAGTGCCAGAAACGGAAATCGGTTGTTATTCTATCTTTTATCAAAATTCATTTGATAAAAAATCCTGAATCCACGTTTTTTATAATCTGGGGTGAGATTCATATTATTATTATATTTTTCAGTTTAATTTGTGTTTTGAATGAAAAGCAATACTTTGCACAGAAAAATGTAGAACGTGCTAATTGCCATACTATTATCGGATGAAATGAGCTGAATGCCAATAAAAAAGTATCTCATGCTTTTCTGGTATTTTTTTAATTATAGCATTGCAAAAGTACATTACCATGTGATTCATTATACTGAAGTCTTATTTTTAATTTTAAAGAACATAAAGCAATTTTAATTGTTTAATTTTTCGAAGATCGCTCTATTATCTTCTTTCATTTATGGTAGCATCTGTTCCAGATCCCTCTTTTTCTCAGTTCTGACAAGTTATTTGTACATGGTTATGACGAAGCCTTGATTATCTTAGTACTAACTTCTAGGATTTTTGCAACTTACTACCTCACTTATCTGTCAATGCAATGTTATGTAGCCTCGGTCTCTCTCTCTCTCTCTCTCTCTTTTTTTTTCTGACACTAGAGTTTCGATTCTGTGTTTTGTTATAACTAAAACTTGTGTAACTGGTCGTGCCATTTAGTCTGCATTTGAGGTTGCTGGCGACGGCATTTAGATTCTTTTTTTGGGTCAAAATCATTTTTTACATTTCCATTTGGCCCATCATTGGTGTCGAGTCTTCAGTTGTGTCTATTCTTCTGTTTCAGATTACTCATTGGACGCACCAACACTTCAATGCATACCACCCATCATGTCGTTCCTTCCCTTCCATAATGGGGGACACGCTTGGAAGTGCCATCGGTTGCATCGGCATGACGTGGGTATGACAGTTTCTTAACGTAATAAACTTACTTGTCTAGATCCTGTATTCAGTACTGTAGAAAGCATTCATTATACATGACATAGCCAAATATTACGGCTAAACTCCCAAGACAGTTCCTCATCTGCGTAAGAAAAAGAAATGGTTAGATTTCTTTTTAACCATTTCATAGTTTGCTAGCCACTGAGGGCTTGTAATTAGATAGAGATGCTACAGAAACATTACCTTCCGGGCCACATGCAGCCTGATGCGATTGGTAGTAATTACACTGCAGCGTAGGAAACATTACAAATTCACCCCGATAATGTACATTTTAACCGTTTTACGCATACACGCATTATTTAGGTGTACTTGGCTTCACAGTAATTGAATGCTATTTACTGCAAACCAAGTAAACAAATAGTGTTTACTTCAAACCAAGTGCACCTAAATACTGTGTGTATGCGCAAACTGGCTAAAATGCACATTATCGGAGAGCTTTTGTTATCAATTCCAGCTGCAATGAATTCACCACGACTAGCTTCACGTAGTCTAGAAAATAATGTCCCCTGACCCGCATGCAGCTGACTTAAAACTAATTACTGCTACAATAAATCATATGTAACCAAAAAGCGACTGGTTGGATATCATACCTATCAAAACTGCTAGTTTTAAGCATAGTTGTAGTTAGTCTTCAACAATGAATATAATGAACGAAAATAAGTCATACGGACCTGGGTCCAGAAGTGTCGTATTTCCGTTTGAGGAATCATTTTCTACTGCTCTTCTTAGCACACAAGCAGACAACTATTTACTAGTGTTCTTCACGGACTTGGTTTTTGCTACACTGCAGTAGAAGTATTCATAATAATGGACGCAGTGTAACGTTTCTGTGATGGTGGTGCAGACTTTCAGGGGTGAAGAAGTAGTCTTGCTCTGCTGACGATGACACATTTTTTAAATAATTTCATTTATCTGTGGAACTTGCACCAGATGCTACGTTAACAACAGTTGTTCAACGTGACCTCCCCATTGCACCCCCCCCTAAGATTTAGTTATAAATTGACGCAGTGGATTGGCCTTGAAAAACTGAACACAGATCAATCGACAAAACAGGAAGAAGTTGTGTGGAACTATGAAAAAATGAACAAAATATACAAACTGAATAGTCCATGTGCAACATATGCAACATCAAGGACAATGTGAGTTGAGGAGTGCTGTGGTCCCGTGGTTAGAGTGAGCAAATGCGGAACGAGAGGTCCTTGGTTCGAGTCCTCCGTCGAATGAAAATTTTACTTTCTTTATTTGCGCAAAGTTACGATCTGTCCGTTCATTCATTGACGTCTCTGTTCACTGTAATGAGTTTGGTGTCTGTGTTTTGCGACCGCACCGCAAAACCGTGCGATTAGTAGACGAAAGGACGTCCCTCTCCAATAGGAACCGAAAACATTTGATCGCAAGGTCATAGGTCAACCGATTCCTCCACAGGAAAACACGTCTGATATATTCTATACGACACTGGTGACGGCGTGTGCGCCACATGACAGGAATATGTTGTCGACTCACCTAACTTGCACACTTGGTGAATGGGTAAAATGATTCTTCTACCTTGCCCGATTTAGGTTTTCTTGTGGATGTGATAATCACTCCCAAAAAAGTGATGAAAACGTAAGAGTTTGTCACATAAACTGCAACAAATGAATGCAACAGTTTCACAGTCGCACAGTTTTCCCTGTGCTCTGTCAAAACATATGTTTTTTACGTTTTCAAATGTTTCCGTGTGTAGACCGTCAAATCCTGCATATGTCCAAGCAAATCTAAACATGTCCTGGAATTTTTGAGAGCGAAGTTGATTATGTGTGAGTGCCTGAACTTAAATAATTGTCTGAAAATAAAAAATTAAACTTTTCACTCAAGAGAAGATTTGAACCAAAGACCTCTCGTTCCGCAGCTGCTCACGCTAACCACGGGACCACGGCACTCGTAAGCTGACACTCTCCTAGATGTTGCGTACCTTGCGCATGGACTACTCAGTTTGTATATTTTGCTTATTTTTTTCATAGTTCTACACAACTTCTTCCTATTTTCTCGATTGATCTGTGTTCAGTTTTTCAAGGCCTATCCCTGTGCCAACTTATAACTAAATCTGAGGGATGTGCGATGGGAAGGTTCCCTTGTTAGTATGCCCACCCGCTAGTTCATTGCCATTTGTGTTCACACTTCTTCGGAACTGTACCGTGAGGACTCTCAACGGCTCTTACATATCTGTTACAATGATTTAGCGTTCCTCTGCAGAAACAGGTTTCATCTGAGAAAAGTACATATTCAGGAGAGTGATACTTAACATAAATTGCTTCAGCGTCTTTTGTCTCAACATGCCGAAGTCAGGATAAGATGAAACTTACTCTTTCTGTGAATTCTAGCCACTGTTCCCTTACTAAGAGTTTTGTAAAGGCATCGTCGCTACTGCTGTGGAGGCCGAGTTGCCACAGTTGTTACAGTAGGCCGAGTTGGCGAGTTCGTGAAACGGCTTCTGGTACAGTACACCGCTAAGACAATTTCTCCGTGCCACTATTACACAGCTATGCTCCAGAGTCAAGTAACAGGATAGGAGAACGAAGGTTCTACAACACTCCAACAAATTAGTGAAAAAGTCAGACCAATGAGTTAAAAAGGCTTACTTATCTTTGATACTTGTTGAACAATAAAGTCTGCAACACTGCTCGTAATATAACACAAAAAAGGTCCTCAATGGATAAGTGCACATAATCGTAGGTATACTTCACAGTACCCACAAATGCAATTTGCAGCAACTATCTGTTCAATACTAAGACTTCACTAAACGACGTTCCCTGTCTAAGTCAGCCCTGGACGATGATCTATAACCAAGTGGGCGAGAGCTGCTCTTCTGTAGCCCGAGCAGGCTTCTGTCCGTTGTCGTCCGGTCATTGGCGGACTGTACTCGGCCGGAAATTGGCCGAGGCGAAGTCGATGTCTTCATCCTCAGCGCCGCCCGTGACGCTGGTGGAACTTGCGCAAGTGGCGAGTCTCTATGCACTGGCACCAGCTCGCATCTTTGCACTTGTGATGCTTTCGCCCTGGCTGTATCTTGTTTGGACGACACAACAACGAGTTACGTTCAAATTCTAAGGTCTCTGACTTTCTTGCTCACGACTAGGAGCAAAAAGAAAACATGTGGTTTATTTTAAAGTATGGAAACGCTTTGTACTCGTATATTCGTGATACATGCGTGATACAGATGGCAGCACTGCATGTCACACAGAACTCTTTGTGGCTCTGACGAACGTGAGGAATGACTTTGATATTATAAATGGTAGCGTTTTTATTATAATAAAAACAAGTGATCGTACGCGTCCGTACAGGAGGGTAAATGGGGGCGCTTGTCCTCTCCCGGATTCTGGGTACAGACTTCTTCTTAAATACAGAATTCTGGCGTATTTCTAAAATTGATTCTCTGTGACGGTATTAATGTTAAAGTTTTAGTATTTCTGAATGTAGTGGGAAGTGCAATGGCTTCGTCGAGCACATTACATGGGAGGGGTTGTTTGATTGTCAGACTGTCACGGTACATTATACCGTTCCTTTGTTGCGGCGTCGTTTTCGGCATTGATTTGCTGTCATGTGAACACTTACACTGCCGAAACAGTCCCCATCTTCTCTCTGTCACTTCATCATAGAGCCCTTCACGAGCTCCACAGAGGGGCAGTTCGAACACCAAGCATTAAATAAACAAACTACAGAACACCTGACAAACATATGACCTCAGCTTTCAAAGAGGCTGAGGGGCTTCAGTTTCCCTACAGCACACCTTAATGACAAAAACAGCTTACCATTTGTCTGGAGGGTAAAAAGGCTTCTCAAGGCTTTCTGAGAATATATTCAGTTTTATGCAGCAGAGAAATTGTAAGAGACTCCAAAGAACACAACTATCTAAAACTGCAGCTGTTTTCATATTGTAGTGTCTTGGGGGTAGGACGCTATGGTGGGTGCTGTCTTGAGGTCTGGAGACTGACGAAGCCCCACCACCAGACATATAGGTTTGCCTACTCAGAGCATAGCTGCCTGGCTGACGTCTGAAGGTATTATGTAACAGTATTACACTATTGCACATCTACTGTCCACAAAATTCACCAGCTGATGCTACGGCGCTCAGGCAACCAACTTGGGCAGGCTGGTGGTAGCGTACCGCTGTGGATTGCGCTGGTCCACACTCGACACACAGACGCCAGCGTTTCGGCTCAGCAGCCACGACATCACGAGACTGGTCATCTCACCTGCAACAGCCCTCAGCTGTGTCCACGCCAAGTGCAGCTGGGAAATGTTGGCCAGGGCACCCATGAGCCTGTGGCAGACAGCAGACAGAGAGGGCGTCTGACAGCTCTGCTCAGAATACAAGAAGTAGTGCAGAGTGATGCCATGGCCTCCTGCCAAGAGGCAGAGCCTGGCGCCATCGAAATCTGCCACATGAAGGGAGGCAAGCGACAGCAGTGGTTCGCTCACATGATGATGGATGGCGATCTGCTTCTGGGACCTGCTGGTAAGGTCTCCAGAAGGACTATCAGATGGTGTCTGCCACAGCTCGCATCAGTCTTGACTCGGTAGTTGGCTCTGCAGCTCACAGCGACCGTGTCCTCCAGACAGGACTTGTTTCTCATAAAAAATTGAAGGCAACTAGACGAGCAGAGGGTCAACCGACGTAGGCCCTCCCTCTCAACAGAATGACTACAAACTGAATAGAACTCCATGAGAACAGAACTACTGTTTATTATGCAGGATGGGTTCATGTTCTTCCATCAGGTGACAGTGACATCATTCATTCCAATATGTCAAAAATCCGCCCCATCTGGGAAATGTTACTGGTCTTCACCCAGGTCTCAGCTAAGGTAATCTAGCCTTCTTCAGAAGCATAAAATAAACTAATACATGCCAGAATAAGGCATGGTCAAACATAAAAAGCTAAAGTACCTTGGTACCACGTTAAGCTACATTCCTTAGTTGAGGAACAGCCCCGGCCCCACTTCGTAGAAAGCGGTCGGTTAGCCGCTGACGCTACGTTAGAACTCGTAGATTTCCAATGTAGAGTTCCAAAGTAGCGTCCGCGGCTAACCGACCGCTTTCCACGAAGTGGGGCCGGGGCTGTTCCTCAGCTAAGTACTGTAGCTTAACGTGGTACCACTGTACTTTAGCTTTTCATGTTTGACCGTGCCTTATTCTGGCATGTATTAGTATATTTTATGCTTCTGAAGAAGGCTAGATTACTCTAGCGTCCTGACGCCCACGGTCCAGTATACTGGACGACGCAGTTTAATTTCTTTTAGCGCTAGATGCCGCGACTGAATTGCGCATTGTCTACTGTGGTAAGGGAGACCTGACATCTGGCAGTCAGTTGGTGAAGTTTTTGGAGCTCTTAAGTTGTATTCTGGAGTATTACGGATGTTGTATGGAAATGGCATCACAGAAGAGCAAGTGTATTAGTGAGCGCATCAATTGTAAGTTAATTATATGTGATTTCGAGTAGAAATAATTCTGTTTTTGTGTTGTTTAAGCAGTTACCTAATGTATACGCTTGTCTTGAGCTAGTAAAACGATTTTTGTATATGAAACATTGCCTCCAGTAACAGGCTACACATCGAAGTCCATTATACTGGACTTCAGGTCTCTAGCAGTTGAAAGCTACTTTGAGCCTCAGGAGGCTAACTGAAACCTGGGTAAAGACCAGTAACATTTCGAAACTGAGGCGGATTTTTGACATATTAGTTTATCACAGTTGCTAACAGGGCTACAACATGTAAAACAATTTTGTCATTCATTCTAGTTTCCCGCTTGGTCAGCTCTCTTGGTCGCTTCAGGATTTCACAACTTTGCCTTTCAAACGCTCTTTTCTTCCATGGCAGTAAACTGAAAAGTTCCACTTGCATCCAATTTAAGCTATCTTGTGATACTTTCTGCAGTCACCTTTATGTTGACTTCCTTTGTTTCCATGATTTCATTTTGATGTGTTGTTTGCTCGTTTGCTCAGCTCACTCAGTGTGTCGCAATAGCTTCTGTGTCGAGGCCTACGAGAAAGACAGGCCGCGGCGCCTACGTCACGAAGGTAGTCCTGCGCTCGTTCGCTCAAATCAGCAGACAAACTACGTTTCTACACCTGTTAACTCGTAACTAGACGTGTCCGTATAAACGAAAACTGAATCTTCTACTGGAATCCGCTATTATGGAATCTTACTGTTATTAGTCCTATAATGATGGGAAGTCCATGGGCCTACTTATAATTTGTTACGGCTGTACTGGCGTACAATAAAATAAAATCATGCTAAAATGATTATCAGTTGCATAAGGCACCACTTCCAACGTAATGAGTACTGTTAAGCAGAAGAGACTAAATGCTATAAACAAGCCGTCATACCATTTATATCGAGTATTGACCTTGAATTAAATTTTGCTGTAGTACTGTTAATCAGTAAGACTTCATAATAGCAGACTCCAGTGGAAGATGCAGCTCTCGTTAGTACTTACACGCCCAGCTGCGAGTTAACAGGTTTAGAAACGCATTTTGTCTGCTGAGTTGAGCGAGCGAGCGAGTTCAGGTCTACATTCGCGACGTACGCGCCGCGGCCTGCCTTTCTCGTGGGCCTCGCTTCTGTGTTTGCTGCGGCACTATCAGTCATTCTTCCTTGCTGGAATTCTGTGTGCCTATTAATTCTTTCTGCTCTGCCTCTGGCGTTGTTGGGAAAGAAATTTGAAATTTTTCTGGCTGCACCAAGTATACTAATCTGATTTGCAACCGTATATACTTTGTCTACGGATCATATGTATTAGTCGAAATACCATCGTCTGTGCTGGAATAGAGAGTAAAAATTGCGAACAAAGAAATATTGAGTGGATAACCATCAATCGTTTCAAATTCAGTACCTTTTCTATTCTTCCTGGTAAATTAAGTTCTTAGTACACGGCTCAGTTGTGTCAAAAATGCCAGTTTTGTGATCTTGCTTCCACTTGGTTAAATTTCTGCAGATTCCCATACAAGTACTCATTCGTTTTCTTTACTTGCGGTATGTGAACCCATTGAAATTCTCGTCAGTTGAGTGAGACGTTGTTGATGGTGTTGTGAAAGTTAAGAATGTGCATTCATGTGTGCGACATTTCAAAGGCTGAATGTTACTATACGACGAAACGAAACAACCTCCGTTTCACACCATCTGGTCTGATAACATACTTCATTTATGCAGACATTTATTTTTGAGAATCTCCAACTGAGCCTCGAAGTTGTCACCTCTGTAGTTGGCATTTCCATAAGATCAGTAACACAGCCGTCCATGACGATCAGAAATTGTGGAAAGTGTCATCCAGGTTGATGCCACGTATGCTGATTGATGACCTCAAGGCTGAAATGCCAGGTGATATTGACACGTGATGACGGCATGAATGGGCCTTTCTTTTCAAGTACTGTGCCAACGGTTGAGGTAGGTATGTTGTTTTTCAATCCGGAAATGAAGGCCCAGTCAATTTAGTGGAAGTACCCAGAAACAGCACCACCAAAAGACTTTTGGGTAAAGACTAGTGTTGAAAAAAGGATGGTGGCCTTGTTTTGGGACAGCGATGGTGTAATTCTTATATATTGTGTTCCAAAGGAATCTACGGTGACGGGTGTGAGATAACAAGGTGGTTTTAAGGACGAGCACCTTCCAGCATGGAGAGAGAAGCGGCCAGAAAAGGTTTCATGGTAGCTCTTACACCGAAACAATGCACCACCGCATTGGGCAAAAGAGACGCAGTAGTTTCTTCGTGAAAACAACTTTGAAGCGGTTTTTCATTGTCCTTACACAGATGACCTCATTCCTACCGATATGTGGCTTTTCCAGCTTTGGGAGACACACGCCATAGCCGCATGTTCTCCCTTTGTGCCGCTACTGCATCAGCAATTTTCCTGTCGTCAAGGTACATTCCTAAAGAAGCTTCTGAAACGGCCTTGGAATCATGGCGCCATCGTTGTGAAAGTATGCATACTTGCAGATAGATGACAGTGAGAAAGGATGAAAGTTTTGAATTTTGAGTGCGACTATTTTGTGGAACATAAAATCAGAGATCTCGTGTTTCCCACACAATATTGTTTGCGACACCCATCACACGTGCTGCTGATGGCCATTCGAGAGGGCTGCTCGATTGTACTCTTCAACTCACAAGCAAAAGCTGCACTCTTACAAATCCAGCCATCATGAATATCTTGGCGCTGAATACATCAGTCCATCCATAGTGTATTAGTGGAGTTTGCTGTCACCACCAGCTGATGACCATCTATGAGGGGCGTTCAATAAGTAATGCAACCATTTTTTTTTTCTGAAAGCAGGACGGTTTTATTCAGGGTTCCAATACACCATATTATTCTCCACTCTTGTGGCTACAAAACCCTATTTTTCAACATAATCTCCGTTCAATGCGACTGCCTTACGCCACCTACTATGAGAGGTTGTATGCCAACATGGCACCTATCTGCTGGTCGACGCCAGAGCCAATGTCTTGCTGTCCACATCATCTATGTACTGCTTCCAGCATCCTTCATTGGGCCAACTCTTCGAGTAACTCTTTGTGGTCTTCTATTAGGCGGCAAGGAACCCAGCATACACACACCTTTGAGTACCCCAATCAGAGGATGAATATGGCAGCTCTACCAAAACAGAGGTCCAGTTGAGCAGTGAGGTGTTTGATTGTTATCCATTGACCACGTCGAAAGAGTCCCCGCACATTCCAACGCTACAGGAGTCACAACTGTGTGCGGCCAGCCGCACCTATTCCGGCAAGCGGAAGATCTGACAGGTTTGTGCGACCTTGTTGTGACAGACGCCTCGCCCAACGACCCATCGTGCTTTTGTTCAGCGCCAGGTCTTCGTAGACATTCTGCAAGCCCTATGAATATTTGTGATGCTCTGGTATTCCAACAAAGATACTCAATGACGGCTCTCTCCTTCATATGCACCTCTGTTACAGACACCATTTTCAAGGCTACATATAGTTCCGTCACCTATCGGAAATTCACGAAACTATACGGGCTGAAACGGAAATATTCCACGATGTCCCACAACAAGTTTCGCATTTTTTTTCAACCGAAATTGGTCGAGAAATAATGTACCCATGGTACGCAATACAGCAACGTTTCTGCATAGCATTTTTGACAAGTCCCTCGTGGATTTCGGAGGTATGAGGCACCAGATGTGTAAGTACAGGTGACGCAATTATCGTAAATTATGGGCCGGTAGTTTTTCTGCAAGGAGCTAGTGCCGATGGCATCGCAGATGTGTTCCGTCAGGTTCAGATCAGGCGAATTTGGTGGTCAAGACGTCAGTTACCATGCTCCTGAAACTACGATAGTATAGTTATGGTCTTGTAACAAGGACAGTTATTCTCCCAAGAACTCCTGTAACTGTTGGTGGTAAGTCCACAGTAAAGTTCACGTAGTTTTACAGCTAGTTACTACGGTACCTTTGATCTACATCTACATCCATACTCCGCAAGCCACCTGACGATGTGTGGCGGAGGGTACCTCTATCGGTTCTCCCTTCTATTCCAGTCTCGTATTGTTCGTGGAAAGAAGGATTGTCGGGATGACTCTGTGTGCGCTCTAATCTCTCTGATTTTATCCTCATGGTCTCTTCGCGAGATATACGTAGGAGGGAGCAATATACTGCTTGACTCCTCGGTGAAAGTATGTTCTCGAAACTTCAACAAAAGCCCGTAACGAGCTACTGAGCGTCTCTCCTGCAGAGTCTTCCACTGGAGTTTATCTATCATCTCCGTAAAGCTTTCGTGATTATTAAATGATCCTGTAACGGAGCGCGCTGCTCTCCGTTGGATCTTCTCTATCTCTTCTATCAACCCTATCTGGTACGGATCCCACACTCCTGAACAGTATTCAAGCAGTGGGCGAACAAGCGTACTGTAACCTACTTCCTTTGTTTTCGGATTGCATTTCCTTGGGATTCTTCCAATGAATCTCAGTCTGGCGTCTGCTTTATCGACGATCAACTTTATATGATCATTCCATTTTAAATCACTCCTAATGCGTACTCCCAGATAATTTATGGAATTAACTGCTTCCAGTTGTTGACCTAATATATTGTAGCTAAATGATAAGGGATCTTTCTTTCTATGTATTCGCAGCACATTACACTTGTCTACATTGAGATTCAATTGCCATTCCCTGCACCATGCGTCAATTCGCTGCAGATCCTCCTGCATTTCAGTACAATTTTCCATTGTTACAACCTCTCAATATACCACAGCATCATCCGCAAAAAGCTTCAGTGAACTTCCGCTGTCATCCACAAGGTCATTTATGTATCTTGTGAATAGCAACGGTCCTACGACACTCCCCTGCGGCACACCTGAAATCACTCTTACTTCGGAAGACTTCTCTCCATTGAGAATGACACGCTGTGTTCTGTTATCTAGGAACTCTTCAATCCTTATATCAAAGAACTTCCGCATTTGCAACCTGAATCGTCATTAAAATCATTCGTCAGCCGACTCTGCTCTGCTCCACAGATCCCATGGAAGCCTAGGTTTCTCACCCATAGCTCAAACTCCCATTGGCCTGTGTCTGTGGCACGACGCATGTTTCGAGCAGCGTATCCAGACACGACCATCGACTTTACGTAACAATAAGCTTGAGTCATCCAACCAGGCGATATGTATCCATTGTTCATGGTCCAATATCATTGATCCCGAACCCACTGCAGTTGTAACTGATGATGTCATTGGTTCAACATGTGAAGACACAACGGTTGTTTGCAGCGGATTCCAGTGCTCAACAGTGTGCACTATTCTGAAACATATGTGCCTGCACCAGCATTGTACTCTTTCGTCTTTCCTGTTTTCGTTTACAGAGTGGGCTAGCGTCCGTCCTCCATGTTCTGTGATCAGATCATCTGCTCGTGGTTTCACCTTCATTCATCCGATTTCCATGGATGCTCACGACAGTAGCACTTGAACAGCCAACTATCTTCGCTGTTTGCGAGACGCTCGTTTTCAGGCGCTGGCCCATAGTAATTTTCCCTTTGTCAGAGCTCCTTATGTCAAAGAACTTCCGCATTTGCAGCCTGAATCGTCATTAAAATCATTCGTCAGCCGACTCTGCTCTGTTTATACATTTTCTTTCCAGCATCACATTCCCACAGCACCAATACGTGCCATTCAATCCGGTGGTGTACAGTAGTAATAATATGTTGGCTCATCAGTGTATGCCCTACGATGTTAGTAGCGATGTACGTAATAAATCAGTTCATTACATCATACGAACAACGCTTCATAATGTGCTCACATTCCCTGGCTCAGTTATCCCACAATACATTTACCTTCCAACTCAGTCGCGTCCGGAAGAGGCTTATTTCTAAAGGGTTCTGTTTGCTAAGAAATCTTCCATCCAATTGTTAATTTAATCTGAAATTCCATAAACGGGGATTTTGTTTACTAGGTAGCAGATTAAAAGAGTGTCGAAGACTCTCTGGTAGTCAAGACACACTGCAGTAATTCGGAGTCCACTGTCTGAGGCCTTTATGGTCTTTTGCATCTTGTGAACAGAGGTATCGTCACAGTTTGGTTGCAAATTTCAAGAAATTTAAAAATATTAAACTTAAAATCAATAGGTAAAGACCAAAATTATGATAATAAATAAATCAAAACGAAAGGGACACCTGATGTCAAAACTGAAAGAAATAAAGCATATTTGTGTTTCCCAGTATTTAGATATAGAAAATGTCTTTTTATTTTCAGATTTAACGATGTTCAAAATTAACTCTGATTACTTGTAATTTATTTAAACAGATTTCGCGTTCCTAATAATTACGATTCTGTTCGTTCTCTACGTTCACAATATGTGACCGTAGAGGAACATCAAGTTTCTGACGACTCATTGTGATTCTGTAGACCTACCACTTACCTATGCTATTTAAAGAATCTCATACCACATTTACAAGTTCAATATTTCCAATATGATTTGTGTGTTGGAATAGCATTATCAATATATTTCCCAATCATTCCAAAAATCGTAAGTCGCGGCTTACAAATGCTTTGCTAATAATAGTTTTTCTTGTTGCAGTACTCCTGCCCCGCGTATACGGAGTTAGAGGTCATCGTTCATGACTGGTTCGGTAAGACTTCAGCAGGTTAATTGTTTATAATACCGTTGCTGGCATTGCTAAGGTATTACTATATCGCTGAACCAACACAGCCCAGGTAAAGTTCTGCATGTGACCAAAAGGTCCCTGGCTTCCTTCTGAACGCCAGGTTTTGGACTCGAGTCTGCTTCAGTACAAGCGCAACGTAACATCATCCAACATGTGATTTATGCCAGCATTTCTTGGCTTTCGGTAATCATTTTACTCGGTACCACATCAATGCTCATTAACGATCACATGGGGTATAAAGAGAAATTTGTGACTGGATTTAGGATTTCTTCGTATGGAGAACGCAACATGTTACTTTGGGTGGAGAGTCATTTACATAGCCTATATGTAGAAGTAACTTCTTTAGTGCCCCATGGAAATATGTTCTTCCCCTTTTTGTTGATGTTGTATATTAATCGTCTGGCAAGGAATTCCAGTAGTAAAACTCAAACTTTTCAGCGATGGTGCAGTTATCTATAATGATGAAAGCTGCACAAGTACAGACCATACCAAGTCACCGCTAGAACATACGCAACATCTCTATCAAGTGAAGCTCGATGATGGAAAGAAAAGCTTTCACAGTGGTCTGACATCTTCCATCCCTTCACTAATCTCTGCAATAGACTTCAAAATATTTCCAACCTACAACTTTCTCCTTAATACATCTCATAACTGAGATCCTGCATCACACAGATAGATGCTACTTAACATCAAATTCTCTTCTTCCCAAAATTCCTCGCTATCCTCCAGTTTTTCCTGCTTGAGTCTCCTTTTCTCTGTGTTCTGATGCTGGTGAGTCATTTTTTGTATGCTATTTGATCAGGATCCTATTCTTTGTATTTCTGCCAGCAGCCTCTCCTCCCCTTACACTTCAAGCATATTCATTGTTTTTGTGCTAGATCTACGCGAAGGGCACGGATCATCCTCCCCACTCCATTATTAATTACAGACCTAGAATACACTGCTGGTCACCAAAACCGCAACAGCAGAAAGAACAGTAAACAGCGATAATTTACTTATTATGTGCAGACAATACGCGAGAAACAGGAAGAATATATGATTAAACGGAAAAGATGCTGCCCCGTATAATCGTGTTGAAAGATAACGCCACGGACACCTCGAAAATAAGGCACAGCCGACGGTCTTCATACGTCAGAAATGTAACGCCTTGTAGTGTAACGACGCGTATGACTCAATGATTTTTTGTTTGAAATATGACCATATGCAGACTTCGTCACCTACGTCGTTTACAAAACATTTCAAAAAATTATTTAAATTCTTTAAAAGTTCTCTATAAAAGATTCTTGAACTAAACTGTAATTAAAACACCTTCAGTTGAGTCGTTTGTGCAAAATTACGTCACTCAGTCCAACTGATTTGCGCAAACATTTGAAATTTAGAGGTCGTTTGTTTCTTCTTGGAAATTGTATTCTTGCAAGTTATCCTATTTTTCCCATAATAAAATCAGACTGTAAAACCTTTAAGATTCAAAAATCGAAATCAAACTCTTCCGGAAATTAATATCTTGGAAAAATTCAGTAATAATTCTTCCTCAATATAACTCTTCATAAATAATTCTCGAACACGTATTTAAGCTTTAGAGCATACACTGTTTTATTGTCTTCGTATATGCTACATACAGATGTGAACATCAGACTCTTCAAGACAGAACTGAACAAAATACAACACGAACTAAACATTCTGTGACGTCATTACAATGGCAAATTACAAATTTTTATTTATTTGATTTTTGGAGGTTAGACGCAACAACCCGGTCACAGGATCTTCTGCTGCTCTTTGGCCGTTGACCTGCGACCTCTAGTGGCCAGCAATTTTCTTTCTGGTTCCGGCAGTGAAGATGTTGTTTCCGCGAGTTGCGCTGCTCTCTCCAAACATGAAACATACAAAACAAAAATACAAAACTTTAAATATTATACAAACATAACAAAATATTACAAATACATAAACAAAACAATAAATTAAACTTATACACTCCTGGAAATGGAAAAAAGAACACATTGACACCGGTGTGTCAGACCCACCATACTTGCTCCGGACACTGCGAGAGGGCTGTACAAGCAATGATCACACGCACGGCACAGCGGACACACCAGGAACCGCGGTGTTGGCCGTCGAATGGCGCTAGCTGCGCAGCATTTGTGCACCGCCGCCGTCAGTGTCAGCCAGTTTGCCGTGGCATACGGAGCTCCAGCGCAGTCTTTAACACTGGTAGCATGCCGCGACAGCGTGGACGTGAACCGTATGTGCAGTTGACGGACTTTGAGCGAGGGCGTATAGTGGGCATGCGGGAGGCCGGGTGGACGTACCGCCGAATTGCTCAACACGTGGGGCGTGAGGTCTCCACAGTACATCGATGTTGTCGCCAGTGGTCGGCGGAAGGTGCACGTGCCCGTCGACCTGGGACCGGACCGCAGCGACGCACGGATGCACGCCAAGACCGTAGGATCCTACGCACTGCCGTAGGGGACTGCACCGCCACTTGCCAGCAAATTAGGGACACTGTTGCTCCTGGGGTATCCGCGAGGACCATTCGCAACCGTCTCCATGAAGCTGGGCTACGGTCCCGCACACCGTTAGGCCGTCTTCCGCTCACGCCCCAACATCGTGCAGCCCGCCTCCAGTGGTGTCGCGACAGGCGTGAATGGAGGGACGAATGGAGACGTGTCGTCTTCAGCGATGAGAGTCGCTTCTGCCTTGGTACCAATGATGGTCGTATGCGTGTTTGGCGCCGTGCAGGTTAGCGCCACAATCAGGACTGCATACGACCGAGGCACACAGGGCCAACACCCGGCATCATGGTGTGGGGAGCGATCTCCTACACTGGCCGTACACCACTAGTGATCGTCGAGGGGACACTGAATAGTGCACGGTACATCCAAACCGTCATCGAACCCATCGTTCTACCATTCCTAGACCGGCAAGGGAACTTGCTGTTCCAACAGGACAATGCACGTCCGCATGTATCCCGTGCCACCCAACGTGCTCTAGAAGGTGTAAGTCAACTACCCTGGCCAGCAAGATCTCCGGATCTGTCCCCCATTGAGCATGTTTGGGACTGGATGAAGCGTCGTCTCACGCGGTCTGCACGTCCAGCACGAACGCTGCTCCAACTGAGGCGCCAGGTGGAAATGGCATGGCAAGCCGTTCCACAGGACTACATCCAGCATCTCTACGATCGTCTCCATGGGAGAATAGCAACCTGCATTGCTGCGAAAGGTGGATATACACTGTACTAGTGCCGACATTGTGCATGCTCTGTTGCCTGTGTCTATGTGCCTGTGGTTCTGTCAGTGTGATCATGTGATGTATCTGACCCCAGGAATGTGTCAATAAAGTTTCCCCTTCCTGGGACAATGAATTCACGGTGTTCTTATTTCAATTTCCAGGAGTGTATTTACCTGCAAACTGAGCTGATCCTTGTGTATGGCTGACGCTTTAATTTCGCGTCCCATTACAATCTCCAACCCCTCTACTCCTACGGGTTCATGGACACCCCTGCAGGATTGCAGGATTGCTTAGGAACAGAGACTGTTGGACAGGAATAATCACAGGTAACGATAGACGACATGAAACAGTACATACGTAATAGAGCTGGAGTGGTATATTTACAATGAAAAATTGTACAGATTTCACCAACTGGGAAAGCAGGCTAACAGACGGAAACAAAGTTCATGTTTTACACAGCTCAGACTCCAAACATAAAACTCGATATCGGAGTCTCAGTAAGGAATATCCTCTCCTCGAAAACTAATGCACATTTTGCACCTGTTATTCATGCTGGCTGCCAAGCTGTTGACGTAAACTTGGGAGATCTTGTCGCACTCCTCTGAAGACAAAAATGTTCAAATGTGTGTGAAATCTTATGGGACTTAACTGCTAAGGTCATCAGTCCCTAAGCTTACACACTACTTAACTTAAATTATCCTCAGGACAAACACACACACCCATGCCCGAGGGAGGACTCGAACCCTCTCAAGATGGTCTTTAGTTTTTGCACAGTTTTGGGAGAAGGTAATGATTGAGGAACACGTCTGCAGAGCGCATTCTAGGCAAGCTCCATAGCAAGGGTGTCCAACTAAATTTCTAAGTGCACTACAATGCTAACTTTTATCATTGTGGCGGCTCATACCAAAAAAGGTTTCGTTAAGGAACGAAACTAACGGAAAAAACACAGCTCATCTAGGTAGGCGTGCAAAAAGTATTTATGTTAGATCATTGCAAACTTAAAATGAAACTTAAAAGTAATGAAAAATAAAATGAATAAAACTAAAACTTAATGAGACAAATAAATTTTCTTTGTTTGACCAGTTCCTCGATATTTGACGTCGAATTCTGAGCATTCTGCTCAGGTAGCTGCCTGTTAGTGAAGATCTCTTTTTCGATTTTACATTTGTCATGAGCGAAAAAACTGCTCACAGATGTATGTGCTTCCGAACAATGACACCTGTTGAAGTTCTAATGTGGATAGGTTGGGATACTGATTGGGTCTGATACGAGGGTCGTTCTGAAAGTAAGGCCTCCTATTTTTATTAGGAAGCTTGTGGTAAGGTCTTATGGGACCAAACTGCTGAGGTCATCGGTCCCTAAGCCTACACACTACTTAATCTAACTTAAACTAACTTACGCTTTGGACAACACACACACACACACACACACACACACACACACACACCTATGCCCGAGGCAGGACTCGAACCTCCGACGGGGAGAGCCGCACGGACCGTGACAAGGCAACCTAGACCGCGCGGCTACCCCGCTCGGCCCATTTTTATTCATGGAAACTACAGGAGATATATAAATCACAACATCACAGCTAAACAGAGCAATACTTCAGCTACAGGCTGCCATTTTTCCACATAGTCACCACCATTCGTTATGCACTTTTGCCAACGATGAACCAGAACCTGCATGCCGCGCTTGTAAAAGTCGAAACCAGCGGAGGCTAACCATTTCCTTACAAATTTGACAACAGCATACAAGTCTTGCAAATGTTCGCCACATAGTCCATCTTTCACAGGTCCAAAGAGATGGAAGTCTGAAGGCGCTAAATCGGGCCTGTAAGGTGGATGTGATAAGATATTCCAACCGAATTTTGTAGTGAGCTGCGTGGTCGTAAAACTGATGTGGGGCCTGTCTTTATCATGTTGCAGGTGAAAGTTGGCCTTCGTCTCTGGCCTTACCCAGGAAATTCGAGCTTTCAACTTAGTCCATGTCGTCTTTTAGCGTGCAGAATTGACAGTTTCTCCATGCTCCACGACATCCAAAAGAACCACACCCCAGATGACTGTGCACATTACTTTGCCTCCAGATGGCTTTGTTTGGAATCTCTTCTTTGACAGAGAATTCGCATGTCCCCATTCTATGGACTGACTTTTGGATTCCAGCTCGTAGTAGTGACACCACGTCTCATCTCTGGTGACGATTCTATTCAGAAAATTATTACCTTCAGCCTCATATTGGTCCAGCAGAACCCGACAAATTTCCATTCGTTGAGTTTTTTGTTCTTCTGTAAGCATCCGCGGGACGCATCTCGCACAGACTTTGCAGACCAAGATGTTCCGACATTGTTTCCAAGGCATTGCATCCGACATTCAGCTTTGCACACAATTCTCTGGTCGTTATCCGCTGATCATGACGGATGAGTTGATCAAGACGGTCTTCATTCCGAGGGATGACAGCTGTGCAGAGTCGACCGACCCGTGGCTTGTCATGCACACCCTTTTCACCACCTTCAAAATGCTGTACTCATCACTTCACACTGCTCACGTCTATTGTAACGTAAGGAAAGCAGCAGAATCTCGGGGCAAATGACACGAACGAATTTGGTTCTGGTGGCAGCGCTGCAAACCATCGGGACCTGCAATTAAGCGCCGGCCGGTGTGGCCATGCGGTGCTAGGCGCTTCAGTCTGGAACCGCGCGGCCGCTACGGTCGCAGTTTCGAATCCTGCCTCGGGCATGGATGTGTGTGATGTCCTTAGGTTAGTTAGGTTTAAGTAGTTCTAAGTTCTAGGGGACTGATGACCTCAGATGTTAAGTCACATAGTGCTCAGAGCCATTTGAACCATTTTTAGCCTGCAATTAAGTACATGAAAGAGCCAATGCTTTCCTGGATCACGACTCTTTTCCAGCGCCCACGGTTGCCATAACCCTCTAACAAGATCGCGCGGTGCAACGCGATACTTGCTGACCATTGGCGGCGCCGGATGCTGCAGTGGGTGTAGTAAATGCATCAGCGTCCGATGGCGGCGGCCATGCAGAAGTTCCGTCGGTGATGGTCTGTCTCTTGGGTGGGAGCGTAGGGGGCGAGGAAGAGTTGCAGCGCCTGTTCCCATGTGAGGGTGGAGCGAAGCTTGGCCATCTATGGATTAAAAGTGCGTACGAATAGTTCTGCTTCTCCATTGGACTGTGAGTGAAACGGAGCACTTGTTACCTGACGAATGCCATTTCGTTCACAAAACTGTTCAAAATCCCGTGAAATGAACTGTAGTCCGTTGTCCGACACAAGTATTTCTGGCAACTGGCAAAGCTTCGATACAAAATAGGGAGGACAACGTTTTAATGGTACTACGTGACGTATTAGAGTTCATAAGCACCGCAAATGGGAACTTGCTAAAAGAGTCTACCACTATGAGCCAACGAGTGTTCCAAAATGGTCCTGCAAAGTCGGTGTGCACTCGTTGCCATGGCGATTGAGCCTTAGGCCCAGCTGAGAATGTCTGGCGGACTGATTTTCTGCACGTGCGCGACATTGTGCCGTCATCTGTTCAATGTGGGCGTCCATGCCCTGTCAAGTACAGTGCCGTCGCGCTAACTGTTTAGTGTGTTTCCCCAATGTCCTCGGTTGAGCAGAGGCAACACATCCTTCTGCAATACTTTCGGAATAAGCACACGCGATTGTCCACTGTCATTTTCAACTAGTATCACACCCTATTGAACTGAAAGGCGCACAACTGAGTTCTCGATACTCTTTAGTGAACGAGGCCAAGACGTGCGAATGTAATGCAGCAAAATCTTGAGATCTTGGTCTGCTTCCGTGGCATGTACAATTTTTCTGTGGTGCAAGGGAAAATATTCCAGCAATTCAGAGTCCTGCGCATCGATTTGTGCAACAAGATGCGGCAGATGCATCAAAATCAGAGTATGGGCCAATCGGAAGGCG
Organism: Schistocerca cancellata; assembly: GCF_023864275.1. Classification (NCBI taxonomy): domain Eukaryota; kingdom Metazoa; phylum Arthropoda; class Insecta; order Orthoptera; family Acrididae; genus Schistocerca; species Schistocerca cancellata. The sequence goes on from NC_064628.1 coordinate 713,786,837, forward strand.
AGGTAGGGCGTCTGCGTTGCCACATTTTGTGGTAGATTTGTACTCAATTTCATACTGATACTGTGAAAGCAACAAAGCCCAGTGTTGCAATTTTTGAGCAGTGTGTGTAGGAACCGGCTTTGACAGATGAAACAAGGACTTCAAAAGCATGTGATCTGCCACTAGAAAGAACTAGGGACAATAGAAATAGTGATGGAATTATATGAACAAAGTTGCACTTTTGCAGTCAGCTGTTCCAAGTAAGGTTGAAAAATTTAGGGTGCGGAAGGGATAAAGCAAATACCTGAACAGTCCTGATGGGTATTTGCAACAAACATTTTATGTGATTTTCAAATGGTTCAAATGGCTATGAGCACTATGGGACTTAATATCTGTGGTCATCAGTCCCCCAGAACTTATAAATACAGGGTGATTCAAAAAGAATACCACAACTTTAAAAATGTGTATTTAATGAAAGAAACATAATATAACCTTCTCTTATACATCATTACAAAGAGTATTTAAAAATGTTTTTTCACTCAAAAACAAGTTCAGAGATGTTCAATATGGCCCCCTCCAGACACTCGAGCAATATCAACCCGATACTCCAACTCGTTCCACACTCTCTGTAGCATATCAGGCGTAACAGTTTGGATAGCTGCTGTTATTTCTCGTTTCAAATCATCAATGGTGGCTGGGAGAGGTGGCCGAAACACCATATCCTTAACATACCCCCATAAGAAAAAATCGCAGGGGGTAAGATCAGGGCTTCTTGGAGGCCAGTGATGAAGTGCTCTGTCACGGGCTGCCTGGCGGCCGATCCATCGCCTCGGGTAGTTGACGTTCAGGTTTCATAACTAACCTTTTTCGTAGGACTCTCCATACAGTTGATTGTGGAATTTGCAGCTCTCTGCTAGCTCTGCGAGTCGATTTTCCTGGTCTGCGAACAAATGCTTGCTGGATGCGTGCTACATTTTCATCACTCGTTCTCGGCCGTCCAGAACGTTTCCCTTTGCACAAACACCCATTCTCTGTAAACTGTTTATACCAACGTTTAATACACCACCTATCAGGAGGTTTAACACCATACTTCGTTCGAAATGCACGCTGAACAACTGTCGTCGATTCACTTCTGCCGTGCTCAATAACACAAAAAGCTTTCTGTTGAGCGGTCGCCATCTTAGCATCAATTGACGCTGACGCCTAGTCAACAGCGCCTCAAGCGAACAAATGTACAACTAAATGAAACTTTATAGCTCCCTTAATTCGCCGACAGATAGTGCTTAGCTCTGCCTTTTGTCGTTGCAGAGTTTTAAATTCCTAAAGTTGTGGTATCCTTTTTGAATCACCCTGTACTTAAACATAACTAACCTAACGACATCACACACATCTATGCCCAAGGCAGGATTCAAACCTGCGACCGTAGCGGTCGCGCGGTTCCAGACTGAAGCGCCTAGAACCGCTCGGCCACAGCGGCTGGCTATGTGATTTGTATCCAAAGGAATTTGCAAGTAGGCATCACGCAAATCTATCTTAGAAAAGTAACGTCCTGCACCGGGCACCATGAGTTCTTCAGGGCGAGCTAAAGAATAAGTATCAACTAATGGGACTAGGCTGTGGGTTGACTGTCGACTTGAAGTCAACATAAATGAGAATGCGACCAGATGGCTTAGCCAACAAAACGAGAGGACTTGCCCATTGTCTAGCTTGGATGGAAGCAGTTACACCATTATCTTGCAATTCTTTCAATTCACTGCCCACTTTGTCTCTTAAAGCAATTGGAACGGGGAGGGCCTGGAAAACAGACTGTGCATTGTCTTTCAATGTAACATGCGCTACAAAGTTATTAGCTTTTCCCTTTCCTTCTGAAAATAGTTCAGGGAATTCTTTAAGCAAGCTAGTTACATTGTGTATTGGATCAAGAGGAGACACTGAAAGTGCATTGTCTTGGATGCTAAGTCCAAACAAATCGAAGGCATCTAACCCGAATATGTTCTCACTGTCCCTTAATTTCAACATAGTAAATTTCACCGTCCTAGTGTGAGATTTGTAAGTGGCAGGCAAACTACACTGTCAAAAGCACTGGCATTTCCTGTCGGCTGAAAGCAGTGAGATGTTTGCTACATCTACAAAGATCGTAGAAAGGCGTGGTGAGCCTGGCTGTTCGTACGTGGCACGATTAAGCAAAGTTACTGAGGCACCTGTGTCTAACTGAAAGTTCACACGACGACCAGCAGATCGCAATGAGACAAATAGTTTGTTAGAACGTCGTTGTACAGCTCTAGGGTGAGAGGGAGGCACAACCTTAATCTTACTTTTTTCAGAAGCCTTTCTAGGTTTTGAGAACACAGCATTCACCGCATGTGAACGAGCCAGTTTTTTTCTGGGAGCGGGCAAAATTGGTGTTTTTGTGCCGTTGCAAACAAACTGCTTGGACATGGCCTTTTTATCCACAGGTGTAACACGTTGCGTTACGTGATGGGCAATCCTGTCTTTTATGGCGAGGAAAACATCTAGGGCAAGACTTCACTAAATTCACAGGTCTTTTCACATGACTATGTAGCTGTCCACGCGGCTGTGTAAGCGCTCGTTGTCGTGGGTGCATGGGGCGGTTGCGAGCAACGGGCAACTCGACGCGACAAATCGGAGCCTAGTCAAACTTATCGGCCTCTGTGGGACCCGAATCATATTGCTCTAAGATTTGCAATACTTTGGGAAGTGATGGGTCTAAATACTTTAAGATATGTTCCCGTATTCTACTATCTGGGACACTGAATGTTATTGCATCCGTAATCATCAAATCACTGCAAAAGTTGCCACAACTACACTTAAATTTACACTTCCTGGTCATCCCCGTTAATTCTGTGTACCACTGTCGGCTTTTCCTGCAAGCGAAAGAACTGAAATCTAGCTGTAGCTATTTGTATTTGCTGATTATAATATGAGTTAATGCAGCGATTACCTAGTCATAGCTGAGTTCGTCGGAAGACGCGGTTAGGAACAGTTTTTGTATTAATGTATTAACCTGAACACTGGGGACCCAACAATGGAAAGGAGGTATTGTAACTTTACAGTGCCATGACGCAATGGACTTGACAGTGCGCTTGGAACTGAGTGAGGTATTTCTGCCATTTCTCTTCTGTGTCAGTAAATTGCCGGAACGTTGAGATGCTGGTCGGCGGCACTTGTTGGACTAGTTGATTGGTTTGTTGTGAGGGCGACGCAGCTTGAGCGGCCAGTAGTTGTTGTACAGTCGTCAGGAGGGTAGCAAGTTTTCAAACTTGTGTTAGATCTATCTCATCGACCCTCTGCGACTGAGGGGCGGAGGCAGGGAGTGGAGGGGGCGGGGTAGACATGGTTTACGTAAGTATGTTAAAAAGCAAGCAAAGCTTCTGAAAAAAGAAATCTGATTAGTTCTGCGGCTCTCCTCCTGGAATACATGCAAGAACACAACAACAACTGAGTAAGTAGAAATGAGCACCCCTGCAAGTTAAAACACAAGAGAAGCAAACAAAATCTTCGGCCAATTTGATTTTCTTGGATCTGCACAGAATTAGCAAATCCTCGTTGCCACTGTAGTCTTGTACTGTAGGAAACAAGGGAGAGGACATTGTTTGCTGGCCAGTATCCTCTTTCTGCAACACAACTGCATACATGGATTAACAGGGTTCTTTATTTACATGAACAGGAAGCTGCTTATCTTTATTAGAGTCCATGTGTTGTGCTACAAGCTCTTCTGTAATAGTCCATGTTAGCCTCACTGCTGGTGATGTGCAAGTCCTACAATACGATAAATGATAGACCCCAAACTGGAGTGCGAGCTGGCACATCAGTGACTGAGCTAGTGACTGAGCGACTGTCCTAGTGATAGACTGAGCTTGTAACTGAGACTGAGCCCTCCAGTCAGTGGCGGCGATCTAAGTACTTGCGGCCGAGAGGGCATTGGCGGTGTGTGGCTTGCGAGTCTTTCTGTGGCCTCTCTTCTGAGAGGCGCGCTTGATCCAGCACCTACTATCGATCTTCTTGCTACATCTTTGAAGACCGATGTGCTGGCGACAGCTTACGCGAGCAAACCTATGTAGACTGACTGCATTTCCCCAGGATTCAACTAATGAACTGAAGTCCGCCATCTGTTTTACACACGATTGAGCCTTTGTGATCATTGCATTTTATATATCTAAAAAATATAGCATCCAGGTATTTATCGATTCTAACTATGGTTCACTGTATTATAGTGAGACAATAATTTTTTTGTTTTATGAAGTGCACAATTTTACATTTCTGAACATTTAAAGCAAGTTGCCTGTTCTTGCACCACTTTGACATCTTATCAAGATATGGCTGAATACGAGTATTTATGCAGCTTTTTTTCAGATAGTTCTTCATTATAAATAACAGTGTCATCTACAAAAGCCTGAGATTACTATTGATATTGTCCGCGTGGATATTAATATACAACATGAACACTAAGGGTCCCAAAACACTTCCCTGAGGCAGACCCGAAGTTACACCTGCATCTGTCGATTACTCTCCATCCAAGATATCTTGGTGCGTCCTCCCTACCAAGTAATCCCCAATTCAGTCACTAATTTGGCCTCATACCACATACAATCGTATTTCTGATAATAACTGTAGATGTAGTACTGAGTCAAATGCCGTTCAGAAAGAGCTAGCTGTCTTAATCCATGGCTTTCAGTAAACCATGTGACAGAAGTGCGAGTTGGATTTCATATGATATGTGTGTTCTGAATTCATATTTGTTGGCGTGCAGGACGTCATTTTCCGAGACAGCTTATTACGTTTAAGCTCGAAATATGTTCTAAGATTTTACAACAAATCTATGTCAAGGATGTTGGATGAAAGTTTTGTGGATTACTTCTACTACCTTTCTTGTAGAGAGGTGTGCCCTGTGCTTTCTTCCAACTGCCGGTCATGGTTTTTTGTTCGTGGGATCTTCTATCCATTATGGTTAAAAGAGGGGCTAACTCAACCTCAAATTCAGTATAGAATTTGATATGGATTCCATCAGACCATGGAACTTTCTTCACTTTGACCTATTTTAGCTGTTTCTCAACGCTACTAGTATCTCTTGTTCTACAGTGATAATTAAGTACGCAAATTATCATACGATAATATTAATAGTACATAAAATATTCAGACTCATTAAAATTGTTCATCCTGTAGTTTTTCAAGCTTTTTAGTCTCAACTCAAACTTCTAGCTTCTGTGTACAAATATTAGCGAATGTAGAATATAAGTAAAAAATAACTCTAATTAGTGACGCAGTGTAACACACAGACGGAAAAAATCGGAGCACCAAAAAATAATTAATGTAGAGTAATGAAATTTCGGGACTATATTTGTCTAGGTAACATATTTAAGTCTGTCTCGTGGGTCCCTACCACCACGGCACAGCGCGTCCCCAGGTTGCGGATAGGGGATACGGCCTTCAGATATGAAGGGTAGCTGCGAATACAAAAAATAAGCAGTCGCGGACAGCCGGTGGGGAGCACGCGATGGCGTGATGAACCATCCCTGTTTCTTCTTCTCTTACTATCAAATCTATTCATCAAGAATCAGCAACATTAATGGGCATGGGTCCCTTTGAAGTAAAATATTCCGGAGGTAAACTAGGTTCCCATTCGGATCTCCGGGCGGAACCTACTTCGAAGAGATTCAGGCCGAAAGGAACTTTCAGGTTAGGAATATGGAACGTTAAAAGTTTGAACAGGCCAGGAACATTCCAGACATTATTAGACGAATTAGATAGATACAATGTAGACATTACAGCTATTCAAGAAACTGGGTGGCAGGGGGAGGGTAGCATAAAGAGAGATAACTATACATTTTTCTATGGAGGTGCGGAAGCTCACAGTTTCGGAACAGGTTTCGCAGTACAGAGAAAAGTGCTTCACGCAATCAGAGATATAAGGTTCATTAGTGACCGACTATCAGTTATAGTGTTGTCCGGACGGTGGAATAGACTAGTAGTAATTAATGTACACGCACCAACTGAGGACACTGAAGAAGTTGTTAAAGACGGCTTTTATGAAGAACTAGATCAACTGTGGGATGAGTTCTCCTCGTATGATACAAAATTAATCATAGGCGATTTTAATGCGAAGATACGGAAGGAGGGAGTATTCCGGCCTACAGTTGGGAAAGAAAGTTTGCATAACATTTCGAATGATAATGGCAAAAGGGTGGTTAATTTTGCTATTTCAAAAGACAGATTGTTGAGAGCACAAATTTCAAAAGGAAAGACATAGGTCTCTCCGGATGGACACACCCGAAACCAAATTGATCATGTTCTTGTAGATCGGAGATGGCACGCTAGTATAGAAAATGTTAGGACTTTCAGGGGAGCAGACTGCGATTCTGATAATTTTCTTGTAGTTGCCAAAGTTCACCAACGGCTATCTACAGCAACATCAAGGTGTCACAATGCAGAACTTGTTAGGTTCGACACTGACAAGCTAAATGATGAAAACTTTAGAAGAAGGTACATGATAGAAATTTCTAATAGATTCGATGCTCTCAGAACACACAAACATCAAGACGAGGATGTAAATAAACAGTGGATCACTGTGGGGAATAATAACAAAGAGGCAGCGAAGGTCACAATAGGTACAATTAAGAAGAACAGGAGGAAACCGTGGTTTGATGAGGAATGCAAGAAATTGGTAGAGGAAAGGAGAAAAGCGCGATTAGATTGGGATAGAATGGGAGTTCTTGAACTTGAGAAGGGAAGTAGGTCGTAGGCTACGGGCAAAGAAGAGGGATTATTTGAACAATCAAATTACAAAAATGGAAACAAACAGTAAAACAAAAAACATTAGGGAACTTTACCTAGACATAAAGGCTAGGACAAATGCACTTCGAGGGGATGCTGGGGGAATACTGAGACCCCAGTGCTATATTAAGTAAATGGAGGGCATATTTTGAGCATCTATTAAATGTACGCCAGGAAGCAGGAAATGAGCAGGTGTACAAAATACATACAGCAGAACCCCAGATACCTGAGCCAACGTTAAAGGAAGTAAGAGATGCAATCAACAAATTGAAAAACCATAAAGCACCAGGATCAGATTTCATAACTCCAGAATTAGATAAAAATGGGGGACAGAAATTGGTGGAAGTAGTTCACAAAGTGATAACTAAAGTATGGTACTCAGAGATGACACCTGAAGAGTGGCAGGAGTCGAGTCTGATCCCAATTTTTAAGAAAAGTGACAATGTGGATTGTAGTAATTATAGAGGGATATCGCTATTACCAGTATGTTCCAAAATTTTCTCGAATATTCTGCTAAGCACGGTTCACACCATATGCAGATGAAATTGTGGGGGATTACCAAGCTGGCTTTCGGAGGAACAGATCAACTATACACCAAATATTCACCTTGCGTCAAATTTTGGAAAAGAAATGGGAATACAATAAACCAGTTCATAATCTTTTCATAGATTTTACGAAAGCATATGATTCAGTATTGCAGTCAGAATTATACAGAATTCTTTTGGAGCTAGGAATAACAAAGAAGTATGTTAGACTTATAGAAGCGAGTTTGAAAAACAGAAAAGGTAGAGTACGCGTGAGGAAATTGGAGTCAGAAGAATTTGTAATAAAGAACGGACTTAAGCAGGTAGATGCCCTGTCTCCACTACTTTTTACTTTAGTCCTAGAATATATTGTACGAATGGCAGCCGATAATTCAGAGGGTGTGGAGTTAAATGGAAATATTAAGATATTAGGATATGCAGATGATCTAAACATCATTAGCGATAGGAAAGAATCTGTAACAGCAAATGCGAATGCGTTAATCAAGGCTAGTAAAGATGTAGGTCTAAGGATAAGTGAAGACAAAACTAAATACCTGGTTACTACTAGAATGCTAACAGCAGTAGATCAGGAAATGTTAAGAGTTGGAGACATGCAGTTTGAAAAAGTGAACACATTTAAGTATCTAGGCGTGGACATCACTTCGAGAAATGAGATTGAATCCGAACTGAAGAAGATATTACGGGCGGGAAATGCGTGCTACTTCTCACTGAATAGATTACTTTCATCACGGATATTGTCTAGAAATTTAAAGATTAGAATATACAAAACTATTATTCTACCAGTTATGCTGTATGGGTGTGAGACTTGGTCTCTCACTGTGCAAAATGAAAAGCCGTTTCGAGCATTCGAAAACAAAATTTTGAGGAAAATTTTCGGAGCAAAAAGGGATGACATTAGCGGAGAGTGGCGAAAACTGCATAACGAAGAGGTTCACGAACTCTATTCAAGCCCTGACATAATCAGTATTATTAAATCACGTAGGCTGTGATGGGCGGGTCACGTAGCTCGAATGGATGAGGGCAGGGCAGCGTGCAGAGTACTGGTAGGGCACCTAGTAGGAAAACGTCCTGTGGGGGGAGACCGAGGCGTAGATGGGAGGACAATGTGAAGGCTGATTTGAGTAGCCTAGGTATTGAAAGTGAATGGAAGAAAATAGCAGAAGACAGGGACACATGGCAAAAATACGTTGCTGCGGTAATGGACTCTCGAATCCGGTATGACCAGTGAGAGAGAGAGAGAGAGAGAGAGAACATATTTAAGTGATTAACATTGAAAGATCATAGGTTAATGTAAGCGTGACATAAGCCATTGCAAATGTGAAATCTTGGTACACTAATAAACGGTGTAAATGCCAGAATGTTGAATGTAAGCATGCAAACGTGCACCCATTGTTTTGTACAGATGCCGGATATCCATTTGTGGAATGGAGTTTCATGCCTGTTGCCTTGGTCGGTCAGTACAGGGACGCTTAATGCTGGTTGCGGATGACGATGGTGTTGTCAGCCGATTATGTCCCATATGTGCTAGACTAAAGACAAATAACTGATCGAGCTGGCCAAGGCAAGATGTCGACATGTTGTAGAGGATGTTGGGTTACAATAGCGGCGTGTGGGCGAGCGTTATCCTGCTGTAAAACACCTAACACAAGGCTGACGTACAAATTTGCAGTCAGGGTGCGTGGGATAACCACGAGAGTGCTCCTGATATTATATGAAATCCCATCCCAGACCATAACTCTAGATGTAGGTCCAGTACGTCCACGTACATTCAAGTGATCACCGCTGCCAGCAACCATGTACGGTACCTACATTCCTGCCAAGTCTTTCTGCAGTATCACAGAAGGAACATCCAACTTCTCGTAGCCCTATTACACGACCGCATTTACCATCAGTGAGGTGTTGATAACGGCGCCTTTGTCGAGTTAAAGGCATTCTTGACTAACATCTACTCACGACGTCCAGTCTCAAAGGTAACTGACGTTCACTCCCGTTACAGCATGCGCAAACCCGATTTCCATTCTCATAGCGGCGCTACTAATACCACTCTTATGCGACTAGCGCGAAATTTGAATAGAAATCATCTTTCAGATATAGAAACACGTCTACCAACTTTCATTTATGTTGCACAACTCCTTCTTGGTATTGTGATTTTTTTCCATCATTGTAGATCTAATTTATAAAACCTTTTTTTCGTATGATATGTTAAACATTGTCAATATGCTATCTTTTTCAGAAAATGTCATTGGCGAAATGAAAAATCTCATTCAATTATTTTTGTTTGGCAGCTAAAGCGCTAGGATTTCCTCCAAAGTTCCTACATTCTACGGCTCCAAAAAAAGGAGGGGGTGGCTTCCAGGTAAGTTACCTAGAATATATTTGTAGAATATTTTGCCATTTGTCCGAGTACTCGTTGCATAGAATATCTTTCAGACTTTCTGACTCGACTCGTTACGCAACACAAGTTCCAACATTTAACACCGTATAGTATAGAACGCATCTGGCCCTTTTTGACTACGTACATTACCATCAATCGATTGCTTAATTAATATGATACTAGCTTAATGAATTTCATAAAACTTCTCATCCCATATTTCAGTCCGTTAGTAGGTGGGTTGAATCTCAAAAAACATTGAAACACGTAATTTTTTTATTTCTAACCAAGGAGTCAAATACCAGTTTTCATGAATGAAGATTTAAACTGCCCTGGTAGTTATCTCATAATGATATGTTTTCAAAATTACTTCCACTTATTATTTTATCCCTGTACAGGTTGAATGTCCAAAAATGCTGAAGCACGTATTATTTTTGTTTCTGACTGAGACACCAAACACCACGTTTGTAGTTCTAGCTTCAAAATTGCCTTCACAGTGGCATATTTTCTAAAAGACTTTCATCCTGTATTCCCCCCCCCCCCTCTACCCCATTAGTACTGGAATTTCGTACAATCTAGTCCGCAGCTCGTAGTCTAGAGCCTAGGGTTGCTGCCTCTTGATCACGGGGTCTCGGGTTCGATTCCCGGCCGGGTTGGGGATTTTGTCTGCCCGGGGACTGGGTGTTTGTGTTGTCCTCATCATTTCATCATCATTCGCGAACGTAGCGAGATTGGACTATGTAAAGATTGGGGCTTTATACGGGCGCTGACAACCGCGCATTTGGGCGCCCCACAAACCAAATATCATCATCATCATCGTAAAATCCTTTCTTAAACGGTGCCTACTGTATAAGATTCACATCATCTCCAAATTTCAAGTTTCTCTCATTAGTGGTTTTGATTGGGCGATGATGAGTCAGCGAATCAGTCAGGCCCTATTACACCCCATTAGGGTTTGAATTTCCAAAAAGAATGAAACATATTGTTTTCATTTCTAACTGAGAAGCCAAATAGCGATTTTCGTAGATTTAGTTTTAAAAATGCTTTGACAGCGAAATATTTTTATAAAACATTTCATCTCGTGTTTCATCACCTCAGGGGCTTAATTTCCAAAGGCAAGGAAATGTTTTTTTTTTTTCTAACAGAGAAGCCAAATATAAATTTTCATAGATTCGGCTCTGCATATGCTTGCATTACGAAATATTTCTGTAAAAACTCTCATCCCCTTCTTCACCCCCATGAATTTCGAATATCAGTGAAACTCGTATATTTTAGTTCTAACAGGGTGCCCAGATTCAAATTTTCACAGATTTATCTTTAAAAATGTTTTAATATCAAAATATTTCATAAAAGAATTCATCCTGTAACTCACCCTCTTAGAGGTAGTATTTCCAAAAACACTTGTTTTTATTTGTAAATGAGAATTCATATATATATATATATATATATATATATATATATATATATATATATATATATATATATATGCTGGTTGATATATACAGGGTGTCCCAGCTATCTTGTCCACCCAAAATATCTCTAGAACAATAACAGCTATTGGAAAAGGACTTTCACCGGTATCAATGTAGGGCTGGGGCCCATGAATGTACATATTTGGAAACATTCTAAAATGAAAGCATATGTGTTTTTTAACACAAACTTATGTTTTTTTAAATGGACCTCCTGTATTTTTTCTTCAGCAATCCATAGCATGAGAAAGCACATACACAATGGCGTTGATTGCATCGCAATATTCCCATTACATCCCAAGATATTGAGACGCGAAGTCGACGCTTGAAACACCCTACATGCGCTGCTAGCGCACGTCCTGAGGCTCAGGCGTGAACCCCATGCTGCCCGTAATCGCGATGTGATTGACATGTGTAATCACACCTCCATACTTATCAAGAGGTCCGAAACGAATGATACGGTCTGCTGCCATCAACTCTCATAAGCACATAATGATTTCCCTCTTGCACGTTTTACGTATCTACGTACACAATATGAACTAGTACCGATCGGTGTACACCCGTCGGGTTGTCTTATTTATCCTGCACACCCAAAATAAGGTTTATCTAATGCATTATATGGCCCATTGTGCCTGTCGCGCAGGGCCTGGCTCTACCTAGTCAAGTGTCCAACGTAGTTCCCACTACTGCCACTGTTACCACTTCGCCTTGTTTATGATTTGCGTCCCATGCAAACTCCTGTACTCCACCACCTTCCGAGCATCCCATTTGTTGTTGCTTTGGCGTGCAGTACACCGCTTGCCAGTGTAGTCGTGCATCAGAGTAATCTAGTGACGGCACGGAGGTAGTACACATTGTGAATAAACGTTGTGTTGTGGAACTTATACTGTACAGTATAATGTACACTCATGAAGATATGGTAGAAATGCTGCTGATCCATGGAGAATGTACGTTGACGGGAAATACGTTATGAGATTGCTTGTTTGTTGATAGTAATGTTAGCGAACATTATGATTATTAAGTTAATATGTCTGTTTTCTACACTATTCTACATACCTGTACTGTACCTTGTTGTAGGTGGACGAAATGCTGTTCAGGCAGAACGACTGTACAGAAGACGATTCCCTGACAAGCCATCGCCTTCGCGCCGGATGTTTGGTCATCTCACATCTCGTCTACGTGAAACGGGAAGCTTAAATCCAAGACCTCGACATCGTCCTAGAACACGCACAGATGAACGTGCTGAAGTTGCTGTGCTCGCTACCATAGCTGTGAATCTTCAAATCAGCACACGTCAAATTGAACATGAAGTTGGTGTATCGAAATGAAGTGCGTATTCTTAAACGTCATAAATTTCATCCTTACCATGTTCATTTACACCAGGATCTTCATGGAAATGACTTCCGCAATAGGGTAACATTTTATCGGTGGGCTCAGCAAAAACTTCTGACTAATCCAAATTTTTTTGCAGATGTTCTCTTTACCGACGAGGCATCATTCTCCAACAAAGGAATTGTCAATATGAGGAATATGCATTATTGGTCCGCAGACAATCCAAAATGGCTCCGTCAGGTAGAGCATCAGCGTCCGTGGAAAGTTAATGTTTGGTGTGAGATTATTGGAGATACCATTATCGGACCTTTCTTTATAAATGGCATCCAAAATGGCAGACAATACTCCATATTTATGCGACACAATCTTCCTGTTCTCTTGGACACCGTACCTCTGAACCGGAGAATGGTCATGTGGTAACAGCATGACGGATGCCCTGCACATAACGCCTTACGAGCACGACGACTTCTGAACCGTAAGTTCCCTGGTAGGTGGATTGGACGACGTGGCCCAGTTAGGTGGCCTGCCCGATCTCCGGACCTTACACCGCTGGATTATTTTCTTTGGGGAGCAGTGAAGGATGCTGTTTACCAACATGAGCCAACAACACCAGAGGACATGAAGCAACGCATTATTGATGCTTGTACAGCCATCAAAGAGGAAACAGTAGCACGAAGTAGGGCATCCTTCATCCGCAGAGTGCCCCTATGTATGCAAGCCAATGGGCATCACTTTGAGCATGAGATGTGAACGCTTTGTTTAGTATGTAGTGCTGGTATCACAGTGGAAGTTTCTACAAAGGGACATTTTATCCATTGATGTTAAGAAACATTTGTTTGCAACAATTTGTCATTTAACGCATTAGATAAACATAACATTGATAATTATGTGATAATAAAACTAATTGGTTAAACATGTTTATATTCATCTTGTATGTCCTACCTGAACTTCCCAAATCAAAGCATTTTTACCTAAACAGCGGTAAAACTTTTAGTCCACTTGCTCGTTTCACTAAAACCATCAACATGAATTTTACTATTACGAGTGAATTCATCTTCTATGTCCTACCTGAACTTCCCAAATCAAAACATTTTTACCTACACAACGGTAAAACTTTTAGTCCACTTGCTCGTTTCACTAAAACCATCAACTTGAATTTTACTATTACGAGTGAATGATTAACTGTCACTTGCGCTAGATCTACAGGAAAGTAAAGTTTTAACGTTGAACGGCATTACCTTTTTAGTAACGGATTAACGATAAGCGAAGTTAACTTTGTGACTAACGTTGCGGTACACAGATATGTTACAGAACCACATCATCCCTAGCTCATGGGATAAATACCTGCTGGAATGTACGACGTTAATGTAGGATGGCAGCAGACCGTATTATTCGCTTCGAACCTCTTGATTAGTATGGAAGTGTGATTACGCATGTCAATCACATCGCGATTACGGGCAGCATGGGGTTCACGCCTGAGCCTCAGGACGTGCGCTAGCAGCGCATGTCGGGTGTTTCAAGAGTCAACTTCGCGTCTCAATATCTCGGGATGTAATGGGAATATTGCGATGCAATCAACGCCATTGTGTATGTGCTTTGTAATGCTATGGATTGCTGAAGAAAACATATAGGAGTTCCATTTAAAAAAACATAAGTTTGTGTTAAAAAACACATACTTTCGTTTTAGAATGTATCCAAATATGTACATTCATGGGCCCTAGCCCTACATTGATACCGGTGAAAGTCATTTTCCAATAGCTGTTATTGTTCCAGAGATATTTTGGGTGGACAAGATAGCTGGGACACCCTGTATATATCAATTTTCATAGATGTAGGTTTAATAATGATTTATTTTTAAAAGGTATTTTCACCTACTATTTCACCCCCACCGGGGTTAAATTTACAAAAATGCTGAAACACTTACTTCTTTATTTCTGCCCGAGGACCAAATACCAATATTCGTAGGTCCAGCTTCAAAATTGCTTTAGGAGCGACGAGTTTTCAAAAAATCTTTCATCCCCTATTTTATCCACTTGGGAGTTAAATTTCGGAATATCTCTTCTTAAACGAGGCCTTGAATCTCCTCCCTCCTTCCTTCTTCCATCTTTTGTCCACATTAAACAATATCCAGTCCAAGTAATTAATAAGCAAAGTCTTTGATGAAGATTTGAGAGGAGCAAAGATTACAATAAACTTTCAAGTTTACTTAGCTTGTCATGTTGAGATGGCACCAGTGCTTCTTGCCTGGGTATCTGATTCTTGAAGCAGAGAATTTCGCATCAGGTCCTCACGTTTGGTTTGAACGAAATAAATCTGAAGACTGTTGTTACAGAACTTTTTCAGTAAATATATTCTCTCACATTTTAGCACATCATACAGAAATTTGATTTTTCTCATAAACAAAGCCGAAATTACTTTGTTCGCACAACAATACAAAAATACGTCCGATCACATCACAGGCAAGCTTACAACTCCCACACTCTACGGAAATAACAATATTCCAAAGGGCTTACAAGTTTTATTAACAAATGAATTTCTACTAGTTTCCGTTACATTATTAATTTCGATTATTATTTCAGAAATAAATCCAGAAACAAACATAGTAAACAGTGCTGGATTGCGTAACTGATAATAGAAATTATAAGTAAGCCAATAATTCGTAATTTCAAATGTTTCTAAAAAAATATTTACTTTGTATAGATTATAACATCGAAACTAAAATATTTTATAAGTAATTCCTTTTCATAAATTTTAGCTTGAAATATAATATACTGTGTATAAAATTGTATGAGAGTTTTCAGAAAAGCAACTGAAATAATATTGACGTGAGCAAAGTATGAAAAATAACACTGGCATCGACAACTACTGTTGAGGGAAGGTAATGCTAGAGGAGGATGTCCCGTTAAAGCCTGCAGTATAAGATCCAAACGCTCTTCAAATTTCAAGTTTCTATTCTTAGCGGTTTGGGTTGGGATGTGATGTGTCAGTTAGTACATTGCCTCTTATATAAATAGATAAGCTTATCGACCAAATATTTGCCACATCCTTAAAAGAAAGCACCGATCGCTTTGGGGCGCTGTAGATGGTTTAGTGATTGTAGCAGGTAGTCACGTGAAACTCTACCGCTGACGTGAGTCATGGTAGTCATGAAATGCATTCAAAATTGCGAATACGAACTACCTCCAGCTATCAATAGGACTGAGGACAGTGAAAATTTCTGCCGGATCGGGACTGCAACCCGTATTTCCCTCTTTACGCGAGTGGTCTGATCTCGATGGCTGGTCACGATGCCTCCCTCCCCCTCCGCCCTCCGCCTTTCATTGTGCTGGTTCTACACATGGTACTGGCCTATTTTTCCATTTTTATCTTTATTTTTTTGTTGAAACCTTACAACTTGCTACTCAAAAGGGAAAGAAACAAAACCGGCATTAATCTTACATGATTTCCACCACTGAACATAGAAAAAAAGTCATTTCCAATAGTGGCCTGCAACAATTTTTCACTATATTTTTATTAATTAAACAAAAAAACGAGAGAAATAGGGCCACAAGAATGAAATAACTCTCTAAAAATACACCTGAAAAGGGACCGTCACGAAAATACCAAGAGGACCCATTAACTCAACATTTCTGTTTTCTTGTCAAGTTTACCATAAGCAAAATAACAAGAATGAAACATACGAACAGAAAAGGAACTCCACACTTCATCCAAGATCTTGACGATTAAATACCAGGATTACACTGTTCACAAAAAGCTCACGATAGCGTGGCATCCTTTGCCACGTCCAATGGGTCGGGTCATACTTGCCCCCCATACGTAATGAACATGTGAGAAGCGGAGAAAAGAAGATTTTTATTCCCACATATACTCGATAGCAGTTTACAGCACGATGTACTACATGGAATAACTAACAGAAACGTAAATCGAAGAGCAACTATATCAGTGGAACTTAAAACTGCCACTGTACGGAACGTTTATGCGTCACCGTACATTTGCGAAGATGAAACGTCAGAACAGATCGCTACAAACATAATACCCGACATGCCACATAACAATATTGTTCTTCGTTCTGGGAAAGAAGGTTGCATCAGGACGCAGGAGAATGTCTCCGGAGACTGCCTCTTCCCTCGTCCTGGCAAGAAAGGCCAATTGTCGCGGAGCCAACTCCAATGTCTCTGTCCACACCCAACCAACCGACGCCATACCGTATTCGTTTCATGACAACGACTACGTCGGTCTATCTCGCTACGGCCAATGCGAAATAGTCGAACGTTGATGGGGAGAAACTTATGAACGATTTGGTACCACGAGGACGCCACTTCCATCAGAGAAATAGGTAGGCTTACATTGGACCAAACAACCTTCAAAAAAATGGTTCAAATGGCTCTGAGCACGATGGGACTCAACTGATGTGGTCATAAGTCCCCTAGAACTTAGAACTACTTAAACCTAACTAACCTAAGGACATCACACACATCCATGCCCGAGGCAGGATTCGAACCTGCGACCGTAGCCAAAACAACCTTCCAATTTGTCTCTGGCGATAGGGACTCTACAGAGGAAACTCGATTTGAAATAATTGACATCAAGAAAAAATTCACGAATGTGACTTAATTTATTATTTATCCTATCAACGTCTGTTGGAGTGGTTAAACTCGCAGGTCGGAGACATGCAAACAGGCGAGCTGTAAGTGAGAGTTTCGACAGATAAATTTGCCCAATAATCGTTATAGCTTTCGAGACATCATTGCAGATAAGAGAAAATTTAGGCAACAAAATAGGCTTTGCTCAACACATAAGTTAACGAGGTCAGAAACTTATGAAGTAATGAGAGGGAGCGACACTTGTGTTCAAGGATCGCTCCTTGAATTCTGTTAGTGACGCACTTCCAATTTAACGAAGCCATCTTCATCGGACAACGATCAATTACAATGCCCTACGATCGATGGCGGGTGACCACCATAGCCCATAGAATCTCAGCCGTGTCAAATCCCTGCAAACTGAGTAATCGATACTTCCAGTCGTTACTCTGTGCTCCCGTAAGACGACAAAATGCGTCCAAAACGTCCTTGAGCACCGATATGTCGTCATGAGTACGAAGAAGTACCATAACATCATCGCCATTTGCGCAAACGATGAACCTTTCTACCAATAACGACCACTCACCCAATCGAGCAGCTATGGACAGCAGTAAGGGCTGCAGAAATAGCACGAATAACGACACAGAAAGGAGACTCCCCTGCAGGACACCTCGACACAGTTCTATGGGGGAAGGGGAGTAATCATTAGAATTAACATTCGCAATAAAGGACCTGTCAAACGCGTGATTAAATTCAATAAAAAGTAAATCTCTCGCCACTGGAACAGTTGAAGCTAACGGGATAAGATCACGACATTCAGCAACGGGAGTCAGGAGAGTACGAACCCAGAGATTCTTTGATAACGCGTGACAATCTAAGCAAGCAAATCCATAACCAATTATAATCAAAACTGAGTAGGGTTATTGGTGTGACGTGATCCACGGACAGGCGTCCCATCTTTTTGGGAATTAAAATAGTTTTTCCGACCATGTAGAGGGGCGGGATGTACACCCATTGCACCACTTCACTTACCATAGGTGTTAACGTATCTCCCATCAGAGGCCAAAACCGAACATAAAATTCTTTGAGAAGCCCAACCAGACCATGTGATTTGCTGGAAGGAAAGCGAACTACAATCTCAGACAGCTCATCACGGTAAAAGCTGCCAAAAACTTCTCATGAAGGGCAGGTGTAACAACACTATGAAGAAAGACGTGGTAGTGAGACACGCGTTCGAAGCCGAATTAAATTATACATAGACGCCATCTCATCCTGGAGAATCGAACGTGGTTGGGATCGCCAACGAAGACAATCTGATTGTAGTCCTTTGAGTTGCATGAATAAAATGGACGTCTCGAGCACTATCATCGACATCGCGAACGACAGCTTAATAAAATTCCCGAGTCCTTCTCATTACAGCAGTTTCACCAGCGCTTAAACACATGACTGTAGCTCGAAGCGGATTTTTGGTCATGGCAAGCCCCGCCATTCCATAACTGAGGGATAGCGCACATGGGAACGGATTCCCCCCCCCCCCCCCCCCCACGTTAGCAATATCATCCAGAGAGGGATTCGCAATGTGTAAAAAATTTAGCTTCCAAATACGTCGAGAAAGTTGTACGCGCTACGGGACCTGATAAAGAGTCATTAAAACAGTACAGTGGCCAGTGAAGCTGGCTGGAATAACATCAGCTGACAAAAGGTGGCTACATAGAGAAGCAACAAAAAAAAAAAAGACAAAAAAACACGATGCAGTCGACTACTAGAAGTAACTATAAAATCCGTAAAACGCACTCATATGAGATATCTGCCGAGCTAAGCATCTCGTTGACTCAGTGACGCCACTATAGTCGTAGTTGGGAGTCTGACCCACAGGACGTAAGACGCAGTTGAAATCTGCCCCCATCAAAATGTTTCGTGGATTTTTGACAAAATAAATATATTGCATCTTCCTTCTAAAAGAGAGAGCGGTCATATTTACGACCAGATCCAGAAGAAGCATAAAGAAAAATTAAAGTGAGATCATAAAAACGACACTCTAAATCCCGACCATCGTTCAACGTTTCAAAGTCATCAACGGAATACCTTCCCTATAAAGCACGGCCATGCCAGTAGAAGTTTCTGGGGCAACATTTATAAAACATAGAATACCCAAGGAGACAAAACACATCAAATAACATTCTTGCAAATACAGAATATCAACTTGGGAATCATAAATAAACTGTTGTAACGCAGCAAACCGTAAAGGATAGCTTATCCTGTTAATATTTAGGGGAAGAAACGTATATGCCTGGATTAATTAGCACGTGTAAGGCATGAAAGCAGAACTAGAAAAAAATGTACGCATCACGCCCCGCTCTGCACAGCACCGTCAGACAGGGGTTTGAATCCTCTCTACCGGAAGGTGCAGATTCCATGCTTTGTTTTTTTCCTTCGCGACGCTACACGCTAAGGTTCAAAAAATGGTTCAAATGGCTCTGAGCACTATGGGACTTAACATCTATGGTCATCAGTCCCCTAGAACTTAGAACTACTTAAACCTAACTAACCTAAGGACGTCACACAACACCACGCTAAGGTTGAAAACGTCGTTTCACACCACTGAGGGGAGGGATGCGTCCGTACTCAACGGAATGCGATAAACAACCTGGAGCGGTGATCGTGAGCATCAGATAAAGAGACAGGCAATGCAGCGCCTGAAGCTGACTGCATCACCTGACTACCCAGAAGAGGATCCGCAGTAACCTGTTGCTCCACCGTATCAGATTGAGGAGGGAATGGCATTTCATTAAAACACTGCAAACGTAGAAAAGCAGACGATGTCTCCGTTAAATCATCGGAACCCACTTACGGGTGGAGGAGAGAGCGCAGATGCAACACTCATTTCAACCTCAACAGAACCAGCCTCGTCATCCCTGACGAAACCAGAACTGTAATTATCGTTAGTATTCATAGTATCACTACTGGGAGAAGACTCCTCACCCACTACCTTCTCTGAGAGGCGAGACTGGGGAGGGGTGACTCAAAGTCTTCACCATCCTGAGTCCGCTGGTCTTTAAATGGTGCTACTGGTGCCGGCGCCTTAACAGCTACAGGGACCTCATCTGAACGAGCCAGTAACAGCAGAAAGTCGCACGGGAGCACACTGCGAAGATACTACTTCAGCTAATGTCAACGGACGGCGTTTTTCACAGGACGACTTTAAAAACGAAACAAGGCACGGGTTTGAGATGTCCACTTTCGTTACAAAGTAAACAGGTTTCTTCTTGCCCTGCTTACGTACCCATTCAGGTGTGAAGGAATATTCTTTTGAACGCACATACCTACGGTTCGGATACCGCTGTAACATTGCAAGCGATGATGAACAGACGAGCGGTCCCGCTTGATATGCCGAACGACTCCATAAGCAAGCAATGCCGCCTTAAGAAATAAATCGTCCACTTTACTTAATCGCCGCATTTGCAAGAAGCACTGAACTAATGAAACCATGAAGTGTAAACGTCACCTGAGAACCAACCCGAGAGAGAAGCCGGTCTTCTTGCAAGGGATCTTGAAACCTCACAAAAAATGCTTGCAAATCAGAATCAAAACAAGCATTATCTATCTGATCACATGTAACTCGAACCACTCAGTCCTGAACTTCTAGAGAACCCGATTGTACATGACACGTACTCTTGTCAAAGCTGAAACGAACGGTACTCCTACGAGGAATGTTCCTGGGGGACTCGACAGACATCACGGCGTGGGCTGAGAACACCACCGCCAGAGAACAAACAAACAACCAACTCCGCTAGGGAAGAGCGATGTGACACTGATCGGTACACACCCAAGACAGTAACCAGAAATTCGCTCCAATCGGTGCTGCTAGACAAGCGGAAGGAGGAACAACCTGCACACTCGGCGCGCAGGTGGAACTTGGGCTATCCGAACAAAACTCATGACTTGACCCAAACTTCCGCATGTCGTCGTTCATGTGTCGTACCTGTGCTCGTACATCCCATTAATGTTATCCCCGTCACGAGGAGACATTTTATTTTTAAGCCGTTGGCCTGTTATCGGTCGATAAAAATGAAATCGCAGTGCCTGTGTTGTGAAGCAGTACAATGCACTTTCCTCCAGACATGCATGCTCTGCAGTTTAGTATTTATTGGATGTATCAGCCGATAACTGGCCTGCGACTTACAAATACACTACTGGCCATTAAAACTGCTACACCACGAAGATGACGTGCTACAGACTCGAAATTTAACCGACAGGAAGAAGATGCTGTGATATTCAATGATTAGCTTTTCAGAGTATTCACACAAGGTTGGCGCCGGTGGCGACACCTACAACGTGCTGACATGAGGAAAGTTTCCAATCGATTTCTCATACACAAACGGCAGGTGACCGGCGTTGCCTGGTGAAACGTTGTTGTGACGCCTCGTGTAAGGAGGAGAGATGCGTACCATCACGTTTCCGATTTTGATAAAGGTCGGATTGTAGCCTATCGCGACACTGCTGCTCGCGTTGGTCGAGATCTAATGGCTCTTAGCAGAATATGGAATCGGTGCGTTCAGGAGGGTAATACGGGACGCCGCGCTGGATTCCAACGGCCTCGTATCACTAGCAGTCGAGATGACAGGCATCTTATCCGCATGGC
This sequence comes from Schistocerca cancellata, assembly GCF_023864275.1. Taxonomy (NCBI): domain Eukaryota; kingdom Metazoa; phylum Arthropoda; class Insecta; order Orthoptera; family Acrididae; genus Schistocerca; species Schistocerca cancellata. The sequence goes on from NC_064628.1 coordinate 713,808,547, forward strand.
TGTAACGGATCGTGCAGCCACGTCTCGATCCCTGAGACAACAGATGGGGACGTTTGCAAGACAACAACCATCTGCACGAATATTTCGACGAAGTTTGCATCAGCATGGACTATCAGCTCGGAGGCGATGGCTGCGGTTACCCTTGACGCTGCATCACAGACAGGAGCGCCTGCGATGGTGTACTCAACGACGAACCTGGGTGCACGAATGGCAAAACGTCATTTCTTCGGATGAATCCATGTTCTGTTTACATCTTCATGATGGTCGCACCCGCTTTTGGCGACATCGCGGTGAACGCACATTGGAAGCGTGTATTCGTCATCACCATACTAGCGTTATCACCCGGCGTGATGGTATGGGGTGCCCTTGGTTACACATCTCAGTCACCTCTTGTTCGCATTGACGGCACTTTGAACAGTGGACGTTACATTTCAGATGTGTTACGACCCGTGGCTCTACCCTTCATTCGATCCCTGCGAAACCCTACATTTCAGCAGGATAATGCACGACCGCATGTTGCAGGTCCTGTAAGGGCCTTTCTGGATACAGAAAATGCTCGACTGCTGTCCTTGCCAGCTCATTCTCCAGATCTCTCACCAACTGAAAACGTCTAGTCAATGGTGGCCGAGCAACTGGCTCGTCACAATACGCCAGTCACTACTCTTGATGAACTGTGGTATCGTGTTGAAGCTGCATGGGCAGCTGCCGGCCGCGGTGGTCTCGCGGTTCTAGGCTCTCAGTCCGGAACCGCGCGACTGCTACGGTCGCAGGTTCGAATCCTGCCTCGGGTATGGATGTGTGTGATGTCCGGAGGTTAGTTAGGTTTAAGTAGTTCTAAGTTCTAGGGGACTGATGACCACAGATGTTAAGTCCCATAGTGCTCAGAGCCATTTGAAGCCATGGGCAGCTGTACCTGTACACGCCATCCAAGCTCTGTTTGACTCAATGCCCAGGCGTATCAAGGCCGTTATTACGGCCAGAGGTGGTGGTTTTTGGTACTGATTTCTCAGGATCTATGCACCCAAATTGCGTGAAAATGTAATCACATGTCAGTTCTAGTATAATATATTTGTCCAATGAATACCCGTTTATCATCTGCAATTCTTCTTGGTGTAGCAATTTTAATGGCTAGTAGTGTAAAATGTTTCTCCTGTTGGGGAATAACATTAATGGGACTTACGAGCACAGGAAGACACGTGGACGACGACATATGGAACTTTGGGTCTGGCAGTGAGTCGTGCTCGGATAGCCTCAGCGCTTAAGGCGACAATTCGCGTAAGCGAGAAATCCGGGTTTCTGTCCCGGTTCGGCACAAATTTTCACTGTCGCCATTCCAGTATATAGCTGGAGCTGGTTCATATTCGAAACTGCTAATTCATTTCACGTCTTTCATAGCAACTGTAGTCGCCGCAGTGCCCGTACCTGTCTGAAGGAACATTTCCCGTACTTCGCAACACAACCACTTTTTCTTGGAATAAAATATTTAATTTCGTGTAAAAAATATCTTGAAATTCAGGTAGATCTCCTTCTTTTGTTCTCAGACACACAACAACAGGACAAAGATCAAACAGTGCTTCATTCAGTGGCATAACAATTTAACACGCAGTCACTTTCTACCAACTGAGAAAGTCGTATAAAACATACGTAACTATTTCTGTCCCTTTTCTCAAGGTTTCGTTTACATGTTTTTGTGGCCCGTTTGTTTTTTCTTTCTTATTGATTAACATGACTACGGTCCCTCTTTTTGGTTTACATTTTTGTTTTATATTAAATCGTCTTTCCTTTTAAAGTTAAGACAACACTGTTACCAAATAGAGTGGATTCTATTTAAAACTATATTATGACTAGATGCAACTTCTAAAAAAAATAGCGAGGCTTTTACTTCTTTGTAGCAATAAACTCGAAGAATTGTATTAGCCATTTAGTTATTACAAATGTTGAAATCGAGTTCCGCTGTACAACCTGTCATAATAACACTTGGCCTATCGTAAAAAATTGTAGACTGCAGCCACCACTTTAACTATGTCCATTGTTAATTTTAGCAAATCTCAACCTCTTCAAGTGGTTCCTCCTTTCATCTAGATCTGCGTCTACATCTACACCGTACTCCGCAAGCCACCTAATGGTGTGTGGCAGAGGGTGCTTTTGGTACCATTAACTGATCCCTCCAACCCTGTTCCACTCGCGAATAGTGCATGGGAAGAATGATTGTCGGTAAGCCTCTGTATTGGCTCTAATTTCTCAAATTTTCTCCTCGTGGTCAATGCGAGATGTATGTGTGGGAGAGGGGGGGGGGGGGGGGGGGGAACGTAATGTGTAGTAAATCTCTCTGTGATGCGCAATGCCTCTCTTGTGACGTCTGCCAGTGGAATTTGTTTAGCATCTCCGTAACGTTCTCTCGCCAGATAAACGATCGTTTGACGAAACTCGCCGCTCTTCGTTCGATCCTCTCTATCTTCTCTATAGGTCCTACCTGATAGGGATCCCAGATAGATGAACAATACTCAAGACTCTGGCGAACAAGCACCTTATAAGCCACTTCTTTCGTGGAAGAGTTAGAATTCCTTAAGATTCTTTCGACGAATCTGAGTCTGGTGTCCGCTTTTCCCACTATCTGTTTTATATGGTCATTCCACTTAAGGTCGTTCTGGATAGTTACGCCAAGATATTTTACGGCACACGCTGTCGCCAGCTGTTTGTCATCACTAGTGTAGCTGTACAGTAGTGGATTTCTTTTCCTATGTATCTGCAATATGTTACATGTATTTACGATCAGGGTCAAGTGCCAGAGCCTGCACCATTCATCAGTTCTCTGGACGTCGGTCTGCAAATCGTTACTATCTTCTGGCGTTGCTACTTTGTTACAGAAAACCGCATCATCTCCGAACAGCCTTAGAGAGCATCCGACTCTTTTTACTAGATCATTTATATATATCCCCCCCCCCCCAAATGAACCATGGACCTTGCCGCTGGTGGGGAAATACAGATAGCCGTACCGTAGGTGCAACCACAACGGAGGGGTATCTGTTGAGAGGCCAGATAAACGTGTGGTTCCTGAAGAGGGGAAGCAATCTTTTCAGTAGTTCCAGGGGCAACAGTCTGGATGATTGATTGATTTGACCTTCTGACAATAACAAAAACGGACTTGCTGTGCTGGTACTGCGAACGGCTGAAAGCAAGGGGAAACTACAGCCGTAATTTTTCGCGAGGGCATGCAGCTTTGCTGCATGGTTAAATCATGATGGCATCCTCTTGCGTAAAATATTCCGGAGGTAAAACAGTCCCCCATTTGGATCTCCGGGCGGGGACTACTCAGGAGGACGTCGTTATCAGGAGAAAGAAAACTGGCGTTCTACGGATCGGAGCGTGGAATGTCAGATCCCTTAATCGGGCAGGTAGATTAGAAAACTTGAAAAGGGAAATGGATAGGTTGAAGTTAGATATAGTGGGAATTAGTGAAGTTCGGTGGCAGGAGGAACAAGACGTCTGGTCATGTGAATACAGGATTACAAATACAGAATCAAATAGGGGTAATGCTGGGGTAGGTTTAATAATGAATAAAGAAATAGGAGTACGGGTAAGCTACTACAAACAGCATAGTGAACGCATTATTGTGGCCAAAATAGATACGAAGCCCACGCCTACTACAGTAGTACAAGTTTATATGCCAACTAGCTCTGCAGATTACGAAGAAATTGATGAAATGTATGATGAGATAAAAGAAATTATTCAGATAGTGAAGGGAGACGAAAAATTAGTAGTCATGGGTGTCTGGAATTCGATAGTAGGAAAGGAAAGAGAAGGAAAAGTAGACGTAAATACGGAATGGGGGTAATGAATGAAAGAGGAAGCTGCCTGGCAGAATTTTGCACAGAGCATAACTTAATCATAGCTAACACTTGGTTCAAGAATCATGAAACAAGGACATGGAAGAAGCCTGCAGATACTGGAAGGTTTCAGATAGATTATATAATGGTAAGAAAGAGATTTAGGAACCAGGTTTAAAATTGTAAGACAATTCCAGGGGCAGATGTGGACTCTGACCACAATCTATTGGTTATGAAATGTAGATTAAAACTGAAGAAACTACAAAAAGGTGGGAATTTAAGGAGATGGGACCCGGATAAACTGACAGAACCAGAGGTTGTAGAAAGTTTCAGGGAGAGCATTAGGGAACGATTGGCAGGAATGGGGGAAAGAAATACAGTAGAAGAAGAATGGGTAGCTTTGACAGATGAAATAGTGAAGGCAGCAGAGGATCAAGTAGGTAAAAAGACAAGGGCTCGCTGAATCGTTGGGTAACAGAAGAGATATTGAATTTAACAGATGAAAGGAAAAAATACAAAAATGCAGTGAATTAAGCAGGCTGAAAGAATACAAACGTCTCAAAAATGAGATCGACAGGAAGTGCAAAATGGACTAAGCAGGGATGGCTAGAGGGCAAATGTAAGATACTGCCTACAGGAAAATTAAAGAGATCTTTGGAGAAAAGAGAACCACTTGCATGAATATCAAGAGCTCAGAAGTAAACCCAGTTCTAAGCAAAGAAGGGAAAGCAGAAAGATGGAGAGCTTTGGGAGAGCCAGCCCTGACAAAACTCTACCATCTGGTGAGCAAGATGTATGAGACAGGCGAAATACCCTCAGACTTCAAGAAAAATATAACAATTCCAATCCCAAAGAAAGAAAGTGTTGACAGATGTGAAACTTACCGAACTATCAGTTTAATAAGCCACGGCTGCAAAATACTAACACGAATTCTTTACAGACCATTAGAAAAACTGGTAGAAGCCGACCTCGGGGAAGATCAGTTTGGATTCCGTACAAATGTTGGAACACGAGAGGCAATACTGACCTTACGACTTAGCTTAGAAAATAGATCAAGGAAAGACAAACCTACGTCTCTAGCATTTGTAGACTTAGGGAAAGCTTTTGACAATGTTGACTGGAATACTCTCTTTCAAATTCTGAAGGCGGCAAGGGTAAAATACAGGGAGCCAAAGACTATTTACAATTTGTACAGAAACCAGACGGCAGTTATAAGTGTCGAGGGGCATGAAAGGGAAGCAGTGGTTGGGAAGGGAGTGAGACAGGGTTGTAGCCTATCCCCGATGTTATTCAATCTGCATATTGAGCAAGCCGTAAAGAAAACAAAAGAAAAATTCGGAATAGGAATTAAAATCCAATGAGAAGAAATAAAAACTTGGAAGTTCGCCGATGACATTGTAAGTCTGTCATAGACAGCAAAGGACCTGGAAGAGCAGCTGAACGGAATGGTCAGTGTCTTGAAAGGAGGATATAAGATGAACATCAACAAAAGCAAAACGAGGATAATGGAATGCAGTCGAATTAAATCGGATGACGCTGAAGGAATTTGATTACGAAATGAGACGCTTAAAGTAGTAAATGAGTTTTGCTATTTGGGGAGCAAAATAACTGATGATAGTCGAAGTAGAGAGGATATAAAATGTAGACTGGCAATGGCAAGGAAAGCGTTTCTGAAGAAGAGAAATTTGTTAACATCGAGTATAGATTTAAGCGTCAGGAAGTCGTTTCTGAAAGTATTTGTGTGGAGTATAGCCATGTATGGAAGTGAAACGTGGACTATAAATAGTTTAGACAAGAAGAGAATAGAAGCTTTCGAAATGTGGTGCTACAGAAGAATGCTGAAGATTAGATTGGTAGATCACATAACTAATGAGTAGGTATTGAATACAGTGTTATTACAAATGATTGAAGCGATTTCACAGCTCTACAATAACTTTATTATTTGAGATATTTTCACAATGCTTTGCACACACATACAAAAACTCAAAAAGTTTTTTTAGGCATTCACAAATGTTTGATATGTGCCCCTTTAAGTGATTCTGCAGACATCAAGCCGATAATCAAGTTCCTCTCACACTCGGCGCAGCATGTCCCCATCAATGAGTTCGAAAGCATCGTTAATGCGAGCTCGCAGTTCTGGCACGTTTCTTGGTAGAGGAGGTTTAAACACTGAATCTTTCACATAACCCCACAGAAAGAAATCGCATGGGGTTAAGTCGGGAGAGCATGGAGGCCATGACATGATCTCCACCACGACCGATCCATCGGTTTTCCAATCTCCTGTTTAAGAAATGCCGAACATCATGACGGAAGTGCGGTGGAGCACCATCCTGTTGAAAGATGAAGTCGGCGCTGTCGGTCTCCAGTTCTGGCATGAGCCAATTTTCCGCGGGCTACGCGAGAAACTTGCCTGCACGCGTTCAACCGTTTCTTCGCTCACTGCAGGCCGACCCGTTGATTTCCCCTTACAGAGGCATCCAGAAGCTTTAAACTGCGCATACCATCGCCGAAAGGAGTTAGCAGTTGGTGGATCTTTGTTGAACTTCGTCCTGAAGTGTCGTTGCACTGTTATGACTGACTGATGTGAGTGCATTTCAAGCACGACATACGCTTTCTCGGCTCCTGTCGCCATTTTGTCTCACTGGGCTCTCGAGCGCTCTGGCGGCAGAAACCTGAAGTGCGGCTTCAGCCGAACAAAACTTTATGAGTTTTTCTACGTATCTGTAGTGTGTCGTGACCATATGTCAATGAATGGAGCTACAGTGAATTTATGAAATCGCTTCAATCATTTGTAATAGCCCTGTAGAACTGGGGAGAAGAGAAAATTGTGGCACAACTTGACTAGAAGAAGGGATCGCTTGGTAGGAAATATTCGGGGGCATCAAGGGATCACCAATATAGTATTCGAGGGCAGTGTGGAGAGCAAAAATCGTAGAGGGAGACCAAGAGATGAATACACTAAACAGATTCAGAAGGATGTAGGTTGCAGTAGGTACTGGGAGATTAAGAAGCTTGCACAGGATGGAGTAGCATGGAGAGCTGGGAGATGAAGAAGCTTGCACAGGATAGAGTAGCGTGGAGAGCTGCTTCAAACCAATCTCTGGACTGAAGACCACAACAACAACATTATATATATTGTAAACAGTAACGGTTCTATCACACTTCCTAGAAGTACACCAGAAATCACCTTTACATCTGTCGAGTTTATTCCATTACGTCAACGTGTTGAGTTCTGTCTGCAAGGAAGCCTTGAACCCAGTCGCGAATATGCTCCGATACCCGATTAGCTCTTTTTTTTTCACTAAACGGCAATGCGGAACGGTGTCAAATGTCTCCCTGAAGTCAAGGAACCTGGCATGAACCTGAGCGCAATTTTCTACGGCACCAAGGATCTCATGGAGGAGCAGAGAGAACTGAGTTTCGCAGGGTCTCTATTTGCGGATTCCATGCTGACTTTTATAGAGGAGATTTTCCTTCTCCAAGAACGTCATAATTCTTGAGCATAAAACATGTTCCATAATTCTACAACAGATTGATGTAAACGATATAGGTCTATTATTGTGTTCATCTGTCCTACGGCTCTTCTTAAAAACAGGAATGACCTGCGCTTTCTTCCAGTCGCTAGGTAATCTTCGTTGCTCAAGCGATCTACGATAAATACCTTCCTCCATGTTAACTGATTCGACAAGTTCAGGTCTGTTTGTTGCCAGGAGATGTAAGACGTTATCCTCATGAGTTGGCTCTCTAACCATCTAGTCAAAGTAATTTTCACACAAGACATCCAGAACAATGTACACAAATCCCTGTCTCTGGCACCAGTTTTGATAGCATGACACTCGCAATCTATACCTACAAGTTGAAGTCACCCCTACTACAACGGCACGATCAGAAACATTACTAACAATATTCTGCAAGTTCTTCTATCTGAAGCGGTCTACCACTATAGCTCCTGATGCAGGCCGTCTATAAAAGCATCCGATTACTATTTTTGGCTGATCTTTGATAATTAACTCTAACCAGATTAATTCACAATGGGAATCCATGATAACCTTGCTAGATTCTACCGAATTCATTACTGTAATAAACACGATGTCACCACTGGCGACTAACCTGTCTATACGATAAATATTCCAGTCTGAACTTAGGATTTCGTCGTCATTAACGTCCGGTTTCTACCAACTTTGTATTTTTAATGCTATCTGTGCTTTATAACCTTTGGGAAGCGATACTAATTCTGGGACGCTCCTGCAGTTTACTGAAATCGTATTAACCTTTTCCACCTCTGATCTGCGACGACGAACGTTCTCTGAGGACAATTGTGGGTAATTTATTAGGAAAATCGTCTTTGATGCCACGAGAGGGTTTCTCTAACCTAAAAAAGCCCCATGTTCACCCAGCACGTACTGTGCTACCCAAGGAGCCGCTTCCTGCGTGTAGTGCAAGCCTGATCTATTAAGGGAATACTGCAATTCTGTCCCCGATAGCGGAGGTCGAGAATTCTCCATCATTCCTCAAAGTCGATCGTTCCTCAAAGTCACAGATAAGCTCACAAATACACCTTCATATTGTCATATAAAAGAACCTCATAATTTGATTCACCTCTCAGGTGAAATAGCTATTGCCACTTATGGTTCAATATCGCGAATCAGATATGATTGTATTAAGACCAAATGGTCAATTTCACAGCTTCTCCTAGTATAACGCCCTGGAACCAGACATCGTTGACAAAAGAATGGCGCTGTAGTACTTGTAACAATAGTCCTGTGTTTGAAGGTGTCTGTTGCTGCAATTCCTGGTGGCCAGCTGTGTTTTTTCACCCAGCTTTGCTCGTCGGCTTGTGCCTTACAGCCGCTTTCTGCTCCTCTTAACAAATCTAAAACACATTTTATTTGTGAGGTTTACATCTGAAACAAACAATACAAACAATGTACAGTATACTACAATATACAATACAATATATAATATACGTACACACCACTTAACTGTATCACAGGCCATGTAGCGTAAGCGGTGCCGTAAGGGAGATCATCGCGTGATCTCTCTTACAGACCCATAGGAAGTGATTCCATATATACGTTTTGTGGCTGCTGCGGTGTAAGTCATTGTATATTATCTCTTTGTTGTCGTTCGTCATTACTGGGATTTAGAGGTCTAATTTCTACAATGTCAGTTTGTCGAGCGGGCCCTGCCCTATTTGAATCACGCCAGTTCTGATTAAATTCAGGTCTGTTGTCATAACTATAGCGTCTGTCGTCATGTCGGTAATTTCTGAAATTTCTCTCTTGTCGATCATGTGGCGGAGAATTTCTCCCGGAATCGTAATTACGACGTGAGCTGTTGCGTCTGAAGTCATTTTGTCTCCATTGATAATAATTGTTCTGGTTCCCATATTGTCTATTTCTGCGATTGCCTCTGTCGTATTCATTACTACGGAATGTGCTCTTTCTCTGTATCTATTATTATTCTGCCAATGGTTGTCACAGGAGTGGTGTCTGTTTTGATCACGATTTGCGTTATAAGAGTAGCCTTGTTGTGTCTGGTTATTATTTCTGTCGTCACGTAATTGTGATGGATGTGACCTGCAATTGTTGTCTTCCTGTTTTCGGATCATGTGATTGTCAGTGTCAATTTCCAATTCTTGCAAAAGTCCCTGAAAAGCTTCGGTGTCATCTTTACAACGTCCTGCCAAAATGATATGTCTTAAGTGTTCAGGCAATTTAATTAAGCATATGCGAATAGGTTCCGACGGACTGTACACGTTTGACAAATAATGATTTTTGTGTAACATAACTGCAAAATATTTTACAGGGCTGGAAATTTCAGACTGTTCGAAATGTTTCATCATTGGCTCAAATGGCTCTGAGCACTATGAGACGTAACATCTGAGGTAATTAGTCCCCTAGAACTTAGAACTACTTAAACCTAACCAACCTAAGGACATCACACACATCCATGCCCGAGGCAGGATTCGAACCTGCGACCGTAGCAGCAGCGCGGTTCCGGACTGAAGCGCCTAGAACCGCTCGACCACCCCGGCCGGTGTTTCATCATTATGGTACTGTGTTTTACTTGGTCTTGAGTAGCCTGAGACCAATATGCAGAAAGGAAGGCATAATAAAAATCTCCTTCATTGTGACAGTCACGAATAACCAAACGCATTCTTATCGCTTATTCATTTTCTAGATAGCCACACATAAATTCTAATCTGTGCTCTAATCACCAGTTAGGAGGAAAACAATGAGAAAATTGATGAAGCCAAGCTTGTGGATGTATGCCATTACTGGAATTCTTGAATGTTTTAAATTTACGCGTTGTGATGAAGACCTTTTAGTCAAAGTCATCGCGACGTCGAGTCGCAAATCGGTCTTTCTTACGTCGTGTCGGTGGTTCCATCTAAAGGCTAGCTGCACCTTGCCACATCCATGCAAAATCTCCGAAATACCCTACGTTATTACTTTTTGACTTTCCCTTATTTCTAAATTCCTCTTCCCGTGTTGGAGCGCGAGTATTCTCTGAAATATGTAATTCATTAGCCAACTGATCTTGTACTTCCCACATTTCTCTTTTATGTTGCTTATTAATCTGATTCTGACTTTATTTAAATTCCATAATTTCCTTGTACTCCTCTGTGTCAGTAAGGACTACCAGTCTTGTATCACTCATATCATCATCTACCTTCATAGATAAATTTGTTAACTGATCCGAAAGTTCGGCTACTTTTTCCGATAATGAGCTAATTTTGTCCGTGTGTTTTTCTGAAGCAAATTTTAGAGTGTCCATTTGTGTCGCAATCGTATCTACCGTGTCCTTCAAGTTTTCCTGATTTTTTTAAAAAAATGGCTCTGAGCACTATGGGACTTAACAGCTGTGGTCATCAGTCCCCTAGAACTTAGAACTACTTAAACCTAACTAACCTAAGGACATCACACACATCCATGCCCTAGGCAGGATTCGAACCTGCGACCGTAGCAGTCGCGCGGTTCCGGACTGCGCGCCTAGAACCGCGAGACCACCGCGGCCGGCCCTGATTTTTTTACAAGTTGCGTGACCGTATCGGTAGATGCAACTGAGTCAATTTTAGCCTGCAAGGTGTCGTGATTTTCGATCTGCAGTTCTTTGATGGCTGCTTCATGATTCTGTAATGCGTTTTCATGTCGCGGGAAAATAGGCTGAAAATGCTCACAAAATTGTGTTTTTACGTCTTAACAAATTTTTTGACATTTCGATTCCATTTAAGTAACTGAGCAGTTAAACCTCCACGTGTTTGGTTAAGCCTTTGCTCAATTATATCTAACTTCTGGAGTTGTTGCCGTGTTCGTTTTTTATCGTGTTCCATTTGTAGCTGTGTTTTTTCCATTTGTTGCTATGTTTGTTTCTGATTTTGTTCCATTTGTTGAATTAATTCCAGTAACAATGTATTAGTGAATGAAACATGTTGCTTTGTACTTTACGGCAGTGCATTTGCACCGGCAATGTTCGGATTTTGAAGAGAAAAAAATGAATCTTGACTTATTTGAGAAAAGCGTAATGACGAAAAACCTGAATCTACGGTATATTTAAGATTTTGTTCTGTTATGAAACTTCCTAGCAGAGTAAAGCTGTGTGCCGAACGGAGACTCAAACTCGGGACCCTTGCCTTTCGTGGGAAACTGCTCTACCAACTGAGCTACCCAAGCACGACTCACGACCCGTCCTCACAGCCTTACTTCTGCCAGTATCTCGTCTCCTACCTTTTGGTCTGTTGTTTCATGTTCCTTTGTGCTTTTCGGCAGTGCATTCGCACCGGCAATACCCATATTTCGAAAAGCAGAAAGAGTGTCGTGACTTAAGTGAGGAAAATGTAATGACACAAAACCTGAATCCAAGGTATTTGCAAGATTTTGTTCTGTTATTTCGCATTCCTGAGGCGAATCGATCGACAATAGTTCCTTGTTCACTGATTGTTTCACTATCTAGACCGTTATTTTCTGCCTGGTCTATGCCCCTATGCACTATTATCAAATTATTGTCTCGAACATATGTCACTTCATTGCAAGATGGTGCTAACAAGCTACGCTCATCGTCACTGTCATTTCTCAATTTGCTTTGCAGCCTAGTTTACGCTTTTCATACGCCATGATTGTCACACTGTTTCACACGATAACACAAAAAAATCTGAAGAGCAAAATACCCACTAATATAGCACTGAAAACAATAAATATCTAATTAGTTGCGAAAGCGACTGCAAGATGCTTGGTGCTAATTCACATGCATGTCACAATTGCTTTGCTCATTACAATACAGTACAACAATAAGAAACTACAACTACAAAAGAAATTCTCCATATACAATTACGCGCTAGCAGTAGACAATAACAAATTTCTAATCATGCACTAATTATTCAAACTACAAGAAAATCAGAAGATTCGGCTAAGCGTCGACAGGTGAAACTTCTTTATAAGTTTTTTACTTAAACTGCAGTAACTGAGAAGGTGAAACTTCTACGTTTTTACTTAAATTACTTAATGCAACTGACCCTTCTAAAACTGCTGAGTGAATCTGACGTACTGTCACTTTGCTTGTCTTTATCGTTTCGACACTGACCTACAGATTTTTCGCTGACAAATACAGCTCAAACTTATTCTATTCATTTATGTCCCGCAATATACAAATCTGACTATTAATTAACACTAAAGAATGGCCATGAATTAGTAGAATCGTAACAATAACCCACAGATTTCAGAAGTCACTTCTCACAAAAATCTTCATGAGACGAACTACAGCAAGTACAAAGCCAGCTAAATAAAGACATTCTAACTACTGTAGGTTCTAACTACTAATAGGCATGTGGTTAGCAAAGGAAAGATTTTGTTCCAGAGCAAACAATGTATTTAGCAGATTTTACCTCAATCATGTGACATCCAGTTCCAAAAATTATATAATCTTCTGTGACATTCAGTTCCAAAAATTATATGATCATCAATAATTCCGTTACCCACATTTTACAATCTATGTCCAACCAATATTAAATCTCCATGACGGACACACGTCCAGACCGTCCACTCTCACTAACACTGCTTCTAACCTCCATTACTGCTAACTATTAACTTCTAACTGCGAGTCCGACCAGCCACAGAGTCTCTTACAGAGGGCGCACAGTGCTGTCAGTGATTTCAATGCGTACTACATAGCGCTGCCAACTTACAAACACATAAACACGGTACTTACACAGTCTACGTTTGGAACGGTAATACCCTAGTCTGGCTGCTGCTAGACTCTGACCAATTGTGTTGGAGACACAGGATGTTGCAGGAAGTCCATCACTTGTTCTCAATTGGCAGGCTCAGATGTGAACGGGGTTACGATGTGCCTGGTGCATGATACTGTGAACCTTCCTTGTGATGGTCAGGCGTCGCCGACCAGAACCTAGATGACGGGTATGCCTGCCCCCAGATTCTGATTTAGTACAACATCTAGGTACTGTCATGTCCAAATGCTCCTTAAACTGCGTATTGCACAATTAAACTAGCTATCAAAATGGAGACTCACCATGAGGCCCTTTCAAAATATGTCAGGTGCTGATAACACTGTCTCACATGAGTACTCGTACACGGCATCTCAATGTCCCTCACCGTGATCACTCAACATCTGATACTGTTCACGCCCCACATATCCTACCACGCCTGCTAACAATACCAAACATGAACAACACTAATGGACTGTGGTGAATTTCCTACGCGCCACAAAGAATGGAAAATTTAATAATTTACAAACACATGGTGGTCAGCGCTTGTACGAAGCTACACTGACATCCGGCAATATCTTCTGGATCTTTCACATTTTTGTCAGGGAGTGTACATCGATGAGCCAAAAATTTATAAGCACCTGTTTAATAGCATGTTCTTCCACTTTTCAAACACAGTACAACACATATTCTGTTTTGCATGGATTCTACAAGTCCTTGACAGGATTCTAGAAGTATGTGGCTCCAGATGGCAACGCACAGGATGGTGGTTTACGGGCACGCAGCTGGCGCCCTATATGTGTTCCAGTGGGTACAGATCAGGGACATTTGTTGGCCAAGACATCAATGTGAGTTTACTATAACGCCCTTGAAACCACTGTAGCACGATTCTGACCTTGCAACATGGACAGTTATCTTGCTGGAGGATGTCATCGCCGAAGGAGCAGACTTCAAGCGTGAAAGTGGTTCACGATGATATTCATGCAGTTCACTGCTGTCATGACGCCATCTATTACCACCACAGATCCCATGGAAACCTAACTCCATATTCCCCATAGCATAATTCTGCCCTCACCAGCCTGCATCTGTGGCGCTGTGCACGTTTCATGCAGCCATTCGCCTGTATGGCGGCGTATAAGGACCCAACCATCGTCCTGGTGCAACAAGAAATGCAATTCATTCGACAAGCGACACGATTATTTTGCTCCACAGTGAAAACTCAGTGATACTGTCCTCATTGCAATCACGACAGTCGATGTAATTGGGTCTACTCAGGAACGTCTAGGGGTCGTGTGATGTGGAGTTCCATGTACAACAATGGCCTTTGAACGGTGAGCTCCGAAACACTTGTGCCTGCACCAGCATTTTACTGTGTCGTCAGATTTGCCACAGATCTCTGCCTATCCTGGATTACATAGTGAGGGATCCTCCGACCTCGACGTTATGTGATGAGACGAGGTCATCCAATACCTTATGGCCTACTCGTTATTTAACTATCCTTCAACGACTTCAATAGGTGCTCACGACAGTCGTACACCAACAGGCAACCAGATTCGCCGCTTCAGAGATCCTCAGCCGCAGCGCCACAACAATGTACCCTTTGTCAAAACCGCTTAGGCCGGTATTACACTATCAAATTTCTTTGTCAAATATCTTTGTCGAATATCTTTGTGAAAGATATTTGATGGTGTAATAGAGAACTTTGTCAAATGTCGTCCAATATTTTATCAAATCTAGGGCCATGCTGTACATTTTATCAAAGAAGTACACTGCAATATGACATGTTACCACACGCTACATCTGTCGTCTGTAGTGTTTTAAACTTTTAATAAACATTGCCGGTAAATACAATTGGTGTGTGCCGACAACTACAAAATTAATAGAGATATATGAAGCTGATGAGGCGCTTTACAACGTGAGGCACGCTGAATACAAAAATAGATTAAGAAGATTGGAGACCTAACCTAACCTAACCCAACCCTCTCCTGTAGCAAAGAATCGGAGTGTTACAGTGAGCCTGTCTTCTGCAGATGTAGCAGTTCTTAAGTGAATATTGTGCTTTGTGATATGAGGATATACTTGATTGAGGACATACAGAAATGTATGCTCATCCACTCTTAAGTAATTGATGTACGACTTGACGTCCTCCACTATAAGATCACGTAATAAGTTTTGTTGAATGCTTTTATCGTGTCGTCGTAAAACCCACGGCTGTCCGCAACTCGTGGTCGTGCGGTAGCGTTCTCGCTTCCCGCGCCCGGGTTCCCGGGTTCGATTCCCGGCGGGGTCAGGGATTGTCTCTGCCTCGTGATGACTGGGTGTTGTGTGATGTCCTTAGGTTAGATAGGTTTAAGTAGTTCTAAGTTCTAGGGGACTGATGACCATAGATGTTAAGTCCCATAGTGCTCAGAGCCATTTGAACCAAACCCCCCGGCTTCACCCATGTATGATTCCATTTTTCCCCCGCTATTCTTCCGCATATGCACACAGTGCAATTGTGGTACATGCAACTACTGCGGTTAATAACACGTTGTTGTTGTCAGCCATCTTGAACTCTGACGAAAAATATGATGACAGTGTAATACCCCTTCTAGCGCTACGTCAAAGATCTTTGTCAAATATAATTGACGGAATATCTGATCACATCTTTGATCAAATCTTTGACAAAGAAATTTGATAGTGTAATACCGGCCTTATATAAGTGGATTTCCGCATTTGCAGCCATATCTTCGCTATAATTACTGCCCATTCGTCTCTCTTCCGCTTACATTCTTTCCTTACTGCGTCACGTGCCCGCAACACCCGCAGGGGGCATACATCCCCGCAGTGGGCTGTGGTCACCATGTTTTGGCTCATCAGTGTATATACTCATCGATCTAAAGTTTTATCGACTGCGTTTTAAACGCTGCAGTTGCCCTGTGTAGAACAATTGTTCAGCTACCACATTCCTCGGTTTGTAAATTTGCAAAAATTCATAGTTAAATGCACCTATTTGTCTTACGTGACTTGTAGATACAAACATATTATGCTATTTGAAGGTAGGTGAAGCGCGTCTTAGCATAAATAAAGCTACATAAAAAAGTGTTGGGTTTCCGTTTTTCTTCAATTAACGGGTAATGTCATCCAAATTCATTTCTTTATGCCATCCTGCTTCTTTATGATACGAATAATGTGTGCTCGATGCACGTAATATGCAGTGATAATCACTTTAACCGAGACCTGTGCTCGCACCAACGGTTGCAAGTACACCAGGGACTCTCCTCCTTGTGTGCCACGAATGTCTCATATTTTAATACTGACCCACACATTTTCTCCACGCTGCAGTAGGCTTTCGTGTATCTTAATTTATGTGCACGAATGTTTTTGTAAATTGAGTTCATGGTTCAGAGTAGTTTCAGGGGTAAGACAAAGCTGCAACCTGTCTCCACTGTTGTTCATATTATTTATGGATCATATGTTGAAAACAATAGACTGGCTGGGTGAGATTAAGATATGTGAACACAAAATAAGCAGTCTCTCATATGCGGATGACTTAGTTGTGATGGCAGATTCGATTGAAAGTTTACAAAGTAATATTCAGAGCTAGATCAGAAATGTAAGGACTATGGTACGAAGCTTAGCATCTCCAAAACGAAAGTAATGTCAGTGGGAAAGAGATACAAATGGATTGAGTGCCAAATAGGAGGAACAAGGTTAGAACAGGTGGACGGTTTCAAGTACTTAGGATGCATATTCTCACAGGATGGCAATATACTGAAAGAACTGGAAGCGAGGTGTAGCAAAGCTAATGCAGTGAGCGCTCAGCTACGATCTACTCTCTTCTGCAAGAAGGAAATCAGTACCAAGACTAAGTTATCTGTGCACCGTTCAATCTTTCGACCAACTTTGTTGTATGGGAGCGAAAGCTGGGTAGATTCTGGTTACCTTATCAATAAGGTTGAGGTTACGGACATGAAAGTAGCTAGGATAATTGCAGGTACCAGTAGATGGGAACAATGGCAGGAGGGTGTCCACAATGAGGAAATCGAAGAAAAATTGGGAATGAACTCTATAGATGTAGCAGTCAGGGCGAACAGGCTTAGATGGTGGGGTCATGTTACACGCATGGAAGAAGCAAGGTTACCCAAGAGACTCATGGGTTCAGCAGTAGAGGGTAGGAGGAGTCGCGGTAGACCAAGGAGAAGGTACCTGGATTCGGTTAAGAATGCTTTTGAAGTAATAGGCTTAACATCAGAAGAGGCACCAATGTTAGCACTGAATAGGGGATCATGGAGGAATTTTATAAGGGGGACTATGCTCCAAACTGAACGCTGAAAGGCATAATTAGTCTTAAATTACGATGATGATGATGAATGTTTTTGTATTTTTATCTGATTATTGTTTAATTATGTATCATTTTTTTCGTCTGTCAACATGTAATGTATCAAAGGACGACAGCTGGATTGTGGCTTACTCGTCACGATTTCATCTTCTAAAGCCCTCTGAAAGCGACGCGCTGCTGATCTCGATGCTGGCGGCGCGCTACCAGATGACGAAGGGCAACCCCCGTCAGCGCCCTCCCTCGGATCCGACGCGGAGCAGCCAGAGGCCGTTGGACGATATCGACAAGGCGGTGGACCGGATGCGCATGCTGACCGCCTACTGCTCCACAGAGGCGCATTGCAGCGTCCAGAAAGCCGCGCGCCTTTGTATGGTGCAGCTGCGCGTTCTGGACGCCGACCGGAGCGACTGCCTCAGCGCGGAGAGGCTCAGGCGGGCAAGTCACTCTGTTGTTCTTAAATCGAGGCGCTCAACACAAAGACATAGGGAAGCTGCACTCCTTTTACCTCCACAGCTTGTGGCGTTGACCCGAGCAACTAACCAGTAGTCAACCACGAGTCCTCATATAGGTAATCAGCAGACTAGAGCAGGTCGCGTCCAAACAGGCCCGTTTTTTAACTGTTCTACACATTTACCTCCACCAACCGCTGCAGCCGAAGTGTTTTAATATCCTTTCACTCATTTTACAGTGAGAAAAGCTGGATGCCAATTTTGCTTTACCTCACGTTGCCTCGTAACCATACTTCAGAGCGATATAGTTTTGTTCATTGTAGTTCATAGGTGTCTCCCCTTACCTGTCTCGCAAGCTGACCCTTTCCCCTCCAGCCTTCCCTATTGTTCGATCTACCTATCTACACTACTGGTCATTAAAATTGCTACACCAAGAAGAAATGCAGATGATAAACGGGTATTCATTGGACAAATACATTATGCTAGAACTGACATATGATTACATTTTCACGCAATTTGGGTGCATAGATCCTGACAAATCAGTACCAAGAACAACCACCTCTGGCCGTAATAACGGCCTTGATACGCCTGGGCATTAATTCAAACAGAGCTTGGATGGCGTGTACAGGTACAGCTGCCCATGCAGCTTCAACACGATACCACAGATCATCAAGAGTAGTGACGAGACAGTTGCTCGGTCACAATTGACCAAATGTTTTCAATTGGTGAGAGATCTGGAGAATGTGCTGGCCAGGGCAGCAGTTGAACATTTTCTGTATCCTGAAAGGCCCGTACCGGACCTGCAACATGCGGTCGTGCATTATCCTGCTGAAATGTAGGGTTTCGCAGTGATCGAATGAAGGGTAGACCCACGAGTCGTAACGTATCTGAAATGTAACGTCCACTGTTCAAAATGCTGTCAATACGAACAAGAGGTGACCGAGACGTGTAACCAATGGCACCCCATACCATCACGCCGGGTGATACGTCAGTATGGCGAAGACGAATTCACGCTTCCAATATGCGTTCACCGCGATGTCGCCAAACACGGATGCGACCGTCATGATGCTGTAAACAGAACCTGGATTCATCCGAAAAAATGACGTTTTGCCATTCGTGCACCCAGGTTCGTCGTTGAGTACACCATCGCAGGCGCTCCTGTCTGTGATGCAGCGTCAAGGGTAACAGCAGCCATGGTCTCCGAGATGAGAGTCCATGCTGCTGCAAACGTCGTCGAACTGTTCGTGCAGATGGTTGTCGTCTTGCAAATATCCCCATCTGTTGACTCAGGGATCGAGACGTGGCTGCACGATCCGTTACAGCCATGCGGATAAGATGACTGTCATCTCGACTGCTAGTGATACGAGGCCGTTGGGATCCAGCACGGCGTTCCGTATTACCCTCCTGAACCCACCGATTCCATATTCTGCTGGCAGTCATTGGATCTCGACCAACGCGAGCAGCCATGTCGCGATACGATAAACCGCAATCGCGATAGGCTACAATCCGACCTTTATCAAAGTCGGAAACGTGATGGTACGCATTTCTCCTCCTTACGCGAGGCATCACAACAACGTTTCACCAGGCAACGCCGGTCAACTGCTGTTTGTGTACGAGAAATCGGTTGGAAACTCTCCTCATATCAGCACGGTTGTAGGTGTCGCCACCGGCGCTAACCTTGAGTGAATGCTCTGAAAAGCTAATCATTTGCATATCACAGCATATTCTTCCTGTCGGTTAAATTTCGCGTCTGTAGCACGTCATCTTCGTGGTGTAGCAATTTTAATGGCCAATAGTGTATCTACCTATCAGATGGCTATAATTAAAGTGCAGCTATTCACAGAGTTCCAGAGTGGGCTGTAATTATTGTATGACAGCGAAACTTGGTAAATATTCTAATATGCTAATGCGAAGCCGATTTATGAGGGAAGATGTTAGTTCAAATATTTGGATACAGGGGGAAATCTGGATCTGTGAGTACGAGAAAGATGCATTAAAATGTTTCCACCTGTAATGGATTAGGAATGGGACGAAAAGGCATAATGTTGATTTTATTACTAACCACCACTTACAGTCTGTTCAACATGAGCACTGGAGACGTCGACGAGGTGCTGTACAGTGCCAGATGTCACCTGTTGGCCAAACCTGAAACTATTTTTTCTTCAGCGTAAGTCGGATCTGCATTAACGCATTAGCGTATCTAACAAATTTCGCTGCCATATGATAATTAAAGCTCCACGAGTAGCTGTACTTCGATTATAACCACCTGGTATTTATCTATGTAGCCGGCCGCTGTGGCCGAGCCGTTCTAGGTGCTTCAGTCCGGAACTGCGCCGCTGCTGCGGTCGCAGGTTCGAATCCTGCCTCGGGCATGGATGTGTGTGCTGTCCTTAGGTTACCTAGGTTTAAATAATTCTAAGTATAGGGGACTGATGACCTCAGATGTTAAATCCCATAGTGCTTAGAGCCATTTGAACCATCTATCTAAGTACAGACCACTTTCCTACCCTTTGCCTCCTCGTTTCCCTATCAGTCTCTCTTTCTATCTCTGTTTTTCTTTTCTCTGTACAAACCACTTTACAACATGATGCGCACTGCAATACTGTAATAATGGTGGTATTTTTCACTTTTTTGTCGTGAATCGATAAAATTAAAACAGCAGAAGTGGAAAGTGCCACCTTCTTTTAATAAATTCATTGTTGTCGTACCCGCTGTGAGGAAAACACATGAAAGTGTCTCCGAACTATCTTCGGTCGCAATCGAAATATTATTTCCATAAGTGTTTGTAGCCTGCGCACAAGCTATTCACTTCTAGCGTTTTTCGACGCGGCTAACTGTTGAAAGTTGAGTTTACAGTTCACTCTTCATATAGTCAGACATGCTGATACCTCCTCAAAATACTGTTGTAAGAGGAAGTGAAATAAAAATGAGGCAGGTGGAAAAACAATAACTAACCTGTTCATTACTTCAAAAGTAATCGCGACAGCTGTTAACATATTTGTCCCACTAGGAGACAATGAGGCAAGACTGTCAATGCCTTCACCGAAAGATGTTCGTGTTTGCTTTCAGAACCATGATAGTACCCAGGCATGCACCTCGTCGTCCGAAACAAATCGCCAAGCACGAATATCTTTCCTCAGGGCTCCAGAAATTTGGAAATCGCATGGGGGAAGATCGAGACGGTGTGGAGGATGTGTAAGGGCTTCCCAGTGAAAGTCCTGCACCGTAGTCGAAACACGCACGCCAGCTCCGGGAAAGTCATGGTGACCTTTTTCTTGAACTGCAATGGCCCACTGCTCATTTAATTTCTAAGACAGGATGCCATAACTAACGCACAGCGATACGTAGGCACTTTTCAAAAACTGAACTGCTCCATCAAGTCCAAATACCCAGGAATGTCGACGGATGGCATCATTCTTTTGCAGGAAATACCCACACCCATGTTGGCAAACTTGTTTAATCACGTTGATTAAGAATGTATCTGCATTTCTCTCCTTTACTCTAATGTCTGTGGATCGTCTTTTGTGTTTGTCGAAGTTGATGCGTCACAACCGAGGCAACTATTAGACTGGTTTACGCTCTTACAGAATGTCTGCCTGGTCGCTTTAGATCAGGCCGTGGCGTAAGTGAGTAGCCTTTACCTGAGCGTGTGTTGTCTTAAATACAAACCTGGGAATGTGAACTGAACCTAAATCTGCTACTAAGCTGAAATCCACATCACTTGCATGAAATCGAAAAGAATCCTGTGTGTTTGTAGTTGGTTTGTTGATTTGGGGCAGGGAACCAAATGGCGAGTTCATCCGTCAATCGGATTAGGGAAGGATTGGGAAGGAAGCCGGCTGTGCCCTTTCAAAGGAACCATCCCACCATTTGCCTGAAGCGATTTAGGGAAATCACGGGAAACCTAAATCAGGGTGGCCGGGCGCGGGTTTTAGCCGTCGTCTTCCCGAATGCGAGTCCAGTGTGCTAACCACTGCACCACCTCGCTCGGTCTGTGTGTGTGTGTGTGTGTGTATGTGTGTGTGTGTGTGTGTGTGTGTGTGTGTGTGTGTGTGTGTGTGAAAATTGATCTCATTCATAAGCAAATAAATAAGGAAACCAATAATTTCACGTTCAATAGACTTGGTCAGTGCGAACTATTTGAAAAAAAAAGTAACTGTAGAGAAAAAACTGTAATGTCTATCTGTATAAGAACGTAACCTGAAGCACTACACTGACATATGGCCCTGGTAAATTCAAGAAACTGATAGAACATACATTGCGCAAAGGAAACGAAACAATCATGTATTGTGAATCTCACATGCAAAATGAAGTACTGGCAGAAACAGCAACACCGCAAGGCTCAACAACACATAAAAAAATACTGCTAAAAACTAACTACAGTTGGTCCAGGGAAATTGGGTTCATAATCTTGACACAGATTGCCAATGTAACACATGACTCAACCCTTA
This sequence comes from Schistocerca cancellata, assembly GCF_023864275.1. Classification (NCBI taxonomy): domain Eukaryota; kingdom Metazoa; phylum Arthropoda; class Insecta; order Orthoptera; family Acrididae; genus Schistocerca; species Schistocerca cancellata. The sequence goes on from NC_064628.1 coordinate 713,830,818, forward strand.
AGTACTGATGTTACAGTTAGGAAGGAACTTATCAAAGAAAATAATTATAAGCTCTAATATGAAAATTCATTTATCTAATAACTTTCATGGTACAGTAAATTAACTCAGAAGAGGAATCAGTGTTATACTAGATTATTCATGCTAGTTTTGCCAGTCCTGTAGATATAAGAACTACACTGCAAATGATGTGCCTTGAACATTTTGGGTCAAAGTACTAGCAATTCCCTTGATTTAACAGCAACTAGTTCAGATAATTATCTTTCTGTTTTCTTTCTCTGTATGGATCAGGCAATAGAAGCCGACGTGGATAAAGGATTCGTGCCGTTCTATGTGGTGGCTACGATTGGCACGTACGCGACGGCTGCTTCGGACAACTTGAAGGCAATCGGCGCCGTCTGCCAAGAGTACCCAACCATTTGGTTCCACGTGGACGCCTCGTACGGTGGCAACGCGCTGCTTTGTCCCGAGATGCGCCACCTCAGCCTGGGGATCGAATACGCCAATTCCATTAGCGTGTGCCCCGAGAAGTGGGCGCTCGTCAACCACGACTGCACGTGCTTCTGGACGAGCGACTACCTGCGGCTGATCGAGGGCCTCGTCGTGAACCCGACGTACCTGCAGTACGAGCAGCAGAACGAAAGCATCGACTACCGGCACTGGGGGGTGCCACTGTCTCGCCGCTTCCGAGCCCTCAAGCTGTGGTTCACCCTACGCAGCTACGGCCTGCACAACCTACAGAAGCACATCCGTAACCACTGCCTGTTGGCGGAGCGCTTCAGGGCATTCATCAACAGCGACCGCCGCCTGCAGCTAATGAACCTCGTCGAGGTGAGTTGCACACTCTGAGCCGAGTCCAATGTTACGTTACTTCCCTCTCTCGCACAAGGCAAAACCTCTGATAAGACTTCTATTGTTGTCTGAGTATCCGGTAGGGATCAAGAGCTGCGTTTTCTCTCATCTCAAACGTACCTGAGAAAGCTCACCTTATGTGACTCCCCTGTCTCACATTTACATACAAACTGCGAAAACCATCATAATCTGCATGGTGGAGGGCACCTTGTACCACTATTAATCATTCGTTTGCTGCTCCACTCCCAAATAGCCATAATTTCTCTTACTTGCCTCCGTACACCTTACAGAAAATGTACACTCTTTGACATAAAACCAGGCCGGCGGCTGGACGCCAAGAACTCTAACAAGGAACCCCTTGAGTGCGAGGTAGGCTCAAATGTTTCAAATGGTTCTGAGCACTATGGGACTTAACTTCTGAGGTCATCAGTCCCCTAGAACTTAGAACTACTTAAACCTAACTAACCTAAGGGCATCACACACATCCATGCCCGAGGCAGGATTCGAACCTGCGACCTTAGCAGTTGCGCGGTTCCGGACTGTAGCGCCTAGAACCGCTAGGCAACCGCGGCCGGCAGTGCGAGGTAGGAAGAGGACAGTGATGTTCACAGTATTCGACGCACCACGTATTGTCTACCATGCGATCACAATATTGGCTGATAAATGCAACGTGGAACGGGACCGCAGGTATTCAGAGGTGAGAACAGCATGAAGCTACAAAGTCCAGTCAAACTGCTTAGTTGACGAGTAACTCACAGGCCAGCCGGGGTGGCCGAGCGGTTCTAGGCGCTACAGTATGGAACCGCGCGACCGCTACGGTCGCAGGTTCGAATTCTGCCTCGGCCATGGATGTGTGTGCTGTCCTTCGGTTCAAATAGTTCTAAGTTCTCGGGGACTGATGACCTTAGAAGTTAAGTCCCATAGTGCTCAGAGCCATTTGAACCATTTTTTTAGTAACTCACAATAGTGCTACACTGCTAGTGATGTTGATGCAAATCAGAGTGATGACAATGATAGACAGTGCTAACAATGCATTATGTCTAAAACAACAGCTGCCGGAGTTGACATTTCGTCAGTAAGGAATCCAAGGAATTTCGCAGAGAAACAAGTTTCAAATGAAATATTTGCGTTTCTGCAAGATGAGTCAGTGAAATGTGTAGTGTCATATACGTTCGACTGTGAGGACAATGTACATGAGGAGTTGGTTGGTTGGTTGGTTTTGGGAGTAAAGGGACTAACTTCTTGTTTCATGAGGAGTAAAATGATGACGATACTTGCTTAACAAGTGAAAGTGATACTGAAACAGGTGTCGAACCATATGGTCCATCACCCTTGTCAGACAGGAAGCCACACATCCCGTCTCCAGTGAAACATAGTAAAACACAGTCGTTGTCCAAGTATCGGGTGCTAAACATAATAAAGTACATGCAGGATCATCCTCAGTATAAAAAATAACGATTATGAACATGTTTAGAATAAGTGCACAAGAATGTGACCGTGTAGTAAGTAAGAAAAACCACAGATATCCAAGGGAGGACAAGGAGCACTTGTCTCAAGGATGCTCGATACAATTTACCAGATGTGCGTGATAATGACCCATTACATTATGCACATCAGATTGCGTGGGACATAGATTGCAGCTATCTCAATGGTAGCAGTGGATAATTATATAACTTCAAACAGTGCTAGAGAACTGAATTACGTAAGATAACAAAATTTAAAACAAACCGTCAACTGGATAACGCACAGCAAATTGCGGAATCGGGGCGAAAATTTGTAGATGAGATAAATAAACTAATCCTGTCATTTTATAAAGAATTTGTTTTCAGCTTCGACCAATCGGTATTTGAAAATAATATGCATATAAAACGAACCCTGGAAATTAGTGGTACCAAGACAGTGAATCAACTAACATCAATGCCTTAACGCAGCCGTATACAATTATGCCGACTGTTAATCTGTATTGTAAATTGACTGAAAAGTTATTTATTGTGCTGCGAGAAGTTGAAGATGCTTTGCCTCCTATTATTCTTTCTCGTGTACGTGATCTTGAAAGCACAGTAGAGAATATTTACGCCTTACCAAGCAAAAGTGGGAAAATGGGTGCAAGAGAACAATAACTGTGGTATGAGCACGTCAAAATAGCTTACTTTTGGTTGATTCCTGGTCTGAGTAGAAAAATCATACTCCTTTAGAGCAATTATCCCTTCTGAAAAGATGTGTGACATTGCAGTTCTTAGCACCTTGAACCACTGGATAAATTTAACCTCTGGATTTTTTTTTCGTGCCTATGAAATACATGAATAAAAAAATAGGAGTGCGGGTAAGCTACTACAAACAGCATAGTGAACGCATTATTGTGGCCAAGATAGACACGAAGCCCATGCCTACTACAGTAGTACAAGTTTATATGCCAACTAGCTCTGCAGAGGATGAAGAAATTGATGAAATGTATGATGAGATGAAAGAAATTATTCAGGTAGTGAAGGGAGACGAAAATTTAATAGTCATGGGTCACAGGAATTCGAGAGTAGGAAAAGGGAGAGAAGGAAACGAAGTAGGTGAATATGGATTGGGGGTAAGAAATAGAAGAGGAAGCCGCCTGGTAGAATTTTGCACAGAGCACAACTTAATCATAGCTAACACTTGGTTCAAGAATCATGAAAGAAGGTTGTATACATGGAAGAAGCCTGGTGATACTGACAGGTTTCAGATAGATTATATAATGAAAAGATAGAGATTTAGGAACCAGGTTTTAAATTGTAAGACATTTCCAGCGGCAGAAGTGGATTCGGACCACAATCTATTGGTTATGACCTGTAGATTAAAACTGAAGAAACTGAAAAAAGGTGGGAATTACAGGAGATGGGACCTGGATAAACTGACTAAACCAGAGGTTGTACAGAGTTTCACGGAGAGCATAAGGGAACAATTGACAGGAATGGGGGAAAGAAATACAGTAGAAGAAGAATGGGTAGCTCTGAGGGATGAAGTAGTGAAGGCAGCAGAGGATCAAGTAGGTAAAAAGACGAGGGCTGGTAGAAATCCTTGGGTAACAGAAGAAATATTGAATTTAATTGATGAAAGGAGAAAATACAAAAATGCAGTAAATGAAACAGGCAAAAAGCAATACAAACGTCTCAAAAATGAGATCGACAGGAAGTGCAAAATGGCTAAGCAGGGATGGCTAGAGGATAAATGTAAGGATGTAGAGGCTTATCACACTAGGGGCAAGATAGATACTGCCTAGACGAAAATTAAAGAGACCTTTGGAGAAAAGAGAGCCACTTGTATGAATATCAAGAGCTCAGATGGAAACCCAGTTCTAAGCAAAGAAGGGAAAGCAGAAAGGTGGAAGGAGTATATAGATGGTCTATACAAGGGCGATGTACTTGAGGACAATATTATAGAAATGGAAGAGGATGTAGATGAAGATGAAATGGGAGATACGATACTGCGTGAAGAGTTTGACAGAGCACTGAAAGACCTGAGTCGAAACAAGGCCCCCGGAGTAGACAACATTCCATTAGAACTACTGACGGCCTTGGGAGAGCCAGTCCTGACAAAACTCTACCATCTGGTGAGCAAGATGTATGAAACACGCAAAATACCCTCAGACTTCATGAAGAATATAATAATTCCAATCCTAAAGAAATCAGGTGTTGACAGATGTGAAAATTACCGAACTATCAGTTTAATACGTCACAGCTGCAAAATACTGACGCGAATACTTTACAGAAGAATGGAAAAACTAGTAGAAGCCGACCTCGGGGAAGATCAGTTTGGATTCCGTAGAAATGTTGGAACACGTGAGGCAATACTGACCCTACAACTCATCTTAGAAGCTTGATTAAGGAAGGGCAAACCTACGTTTCTAGCATTTGTGGACTTAGAGAAAGTTTTTGAGAATGTTGACTGGAATACTCTCTTTCAAATTCTAAAGGTGGCAGGGGTAAATTACAGGGAGCGAAAGGCTATTTACAATTTGTACAGAAACCAGATGGCAGTTATAAGAGTCGAGGGGCACGAAAGCGAAGCAGTGGTTGGAAAGGGAGTGAGACAGGGTTGTAGCCTCTCCCCGATGTTATTCAATCTGTATATTGAGCAAGCAGTAAGGGAAACAAAGGAAAAGTTCGGAGTAGGCATTAAAATCCATGGAGAAGAAATAAAAACCTTGAGGTTCGCCGGCCGTAGTGGCCGAGCGGTTCTAGGCGCTACAGTCTGGAACCGCGCGGCCGCTACGGTCGCAGGTTCGAATCCTGCCTCGGGCATGGATGTGCGTGATGTCCTTAGGTTAGTTAGGTTTAAGTAGTTCTAAGTTCTAGGGGACTGATGACATCCACTGTTAAGTCCCATAGTGCTCAGAGCCATTTGAACCAGCCTTGAGGTTCGCCGATGACATTGTAATTCTGTCAGACACAGCAAGGGACTTGGAAGAGCAGTTGAACGGAGGGGACAGTGTATTGAAAGGGGGATATAAGATGAACATCAACAAAAGCAAAACGAGGATAATGGAATGCAGTCGAATTAAGTCTGGTGATGCTGAGGGAATTAGATTAGGAAATGAGCGGCTTAAAGTAGTAAATGAGTTTTGCTATTTGGGGAGCAAAATAACTGACGATGGTCGAAGTAGAGAGGATATAAAATGTAGACTGGCAATGGCAAGGAAAGCGTTGCTGAAGAAGAGAAATTTGTTAACATCGAGTATAGATTTAAGTGTCAGGAAGTTGTTTCTGAAAGTATTTGTATGGAGTGTAGCCATGTATGGAAGTGAAACATGGACGATGAGTAGTTTGGACAAGAAGAGAATAGAAGCTTTCGAAATGTGGTGCTACAGAAGCATGCTGAAGATTAGATTGGTAGATAACATAACTAATGAGGAGGTATTGAATAGAATTGGGGAGAAGAGGAGTATGTGGCACAACTTGACTAGAAGAAGGAATCGGTTGGTAAGACATGTTCTGAGGCATCAGGGGATCACAAATTTAGCATTGGAGGGCAGCGTGGAGGGTAAAAATCGTAGAGGGAGACCAAGATATGAATACACTAAGCAGATTCAGAAGGATGTAGGTTGCAGTAAGTACTGGGAGATGAAGAAGCTTGCACAGGATAGAGTAGCATGGAGAGCTGCATCAAACCATTCTCAGGACTGAAGACCACAATAACACAATAATGAAATACATTATCGCACTATCTGCAGCTACGCCTTAAAGGATAGCGAATTTCACGATAAGCTCCACAACAGTCTGTTTCGTATTCGGTTTCATGTCATCACATTCCATCAGTTCTCATCAATTCGTTACTCCAATATGATTCTATAACAATTCTTTAAGAGCGGATACCCATCTGAGCGTCGTGCACGATTTGTAACTCCCAAGGAGTTCGACTTCGATCTTGATGGTGTGATCACTACTGCGCGCTATTTTTCATTCAGCGTTCATAGTGCAAGTTAATGACTTGTTTTGAACATTTCTTGAATGTCGACACTGTCAGTTTTGTGAAGTGTAATACATACGTCCCGTAGAAGGTTGACCTCTGCACTTCCCAGACGCTCATTTTCTGTCGCCGTCCTGATACACATGGTGCATCATTAGCAGCTAATACACTACTGGCCATTAAAATTGCTGCACCACGAAAATGACGTGATACAGACGCGAAATTTAACCGACAGGAAGTAGTTTCAGAGCATTCACACAAGGTTGGCGCCGGTGGCGACACCTACAACGTGCTGACATGAGGAAAGTTTCCAACCGATTTCTCGTACACAAACAGCAGTTGACCGGCGTTGCCTGGTGAAACGTTGTTGTGATGCCTCGTGTAAGGAGGAGTAACGTGTACCATCACGTTTCCGACTTTGATAAAGGTCAGATTGTAGCCTATCACGATTGCGGTTTATCGTATCGCGACATTGCTGCTCACGTTTGTCGAGATCCAATGACTGCCAGCAGAATATGGAATCGGTGGGTTCAGGAGGGTAATACGGATCGCCGTGCTGGATCCCAACGGCCTCGTATCACTAGCAGTAGAGATGACAGGCATCTTATCCGCATGGCTTTAACGGATCGTGCAGCCACGTCTCGATCCCTGAGTCAACAGATGGGGATGTTTGCAAGACAACAACCATCTGCACGAACAGTTCGACGACGTTTGCAGTACCATGGACTATCAGCTCGGAGACCACGGCTGCTGTTACCCTTGACGCTGCATCACAGACAGGAGCGCCTGCGATGGTGTACTCAACGACGAACCTGGGTGCACCAATGACAAAACGTCATTTTTTCGGATGAATCCAGATTCTGTTAACAGCATCATGGTGGTCTCATCCGTGTTTGGCGACATCGCGGAGAAAGCACATTGGAAGCGTGAATTCGTCATCGTCATACTGGCGTATCACCGGGCGTGATGGTATGGGGTGTCATTGGTTACACGTCTCGGTCACCTCTTGTTCGTATTGACAGCATTTTGAACAGTGGACGTTACATCTCAGATGTGTTACGACCCGTGGCTCTACCCTTCATTCGATCCCTGCGAAACCCTACATTTCAGCAGGATAATGCACGACCGCATGTTGCAGGTCGTGTTCGGGCCTTTCTCGAAACAGAAAATGTTCGACTGCTGCCCTGGCCAGCACATTCTCCAGATCTCTCACCAATTGAAAACGTCTGGTCAATGGTGGCCGTACAACTGGCTCGTCACATTACGCCAGTCACTACTCTTGAACTGTGGAGTTGAACCTGCATGGGCAGCTGTACCTGTACACGCCATCCAAGCTCTGTTTGATTCAATGCCCAGGCGTATCAAGGTCGTTATTACGGCCAGAGGTGGTTGTTCTGAGTACTGACTTCTCAAGATCTATGCACCCAAATTGCGCGAAAATGTAATCACATGTCAGTTCTAGCATAATATATCTGTCCAATGAACACCCTTTTCTCATCTGCACTTCTTCTTGGTGTAGCAATTTTAATGGCTAGTAGTGTATTTTTCGTTTCATAACTGTTAACACAACACTTTCAAGTGAGCCGTACTAAAGACTGAACTTGCTACCTCGTATTCAGGGGTTACTTGTAAGTCAACACCGATCGTGACGTGCGACAAATAACATGGTCACGAAGATATTTTTCTAAGTCCAGCTGTCTACACAGTCTGGCAACAGTGTAGTCTGCGGCAGTTCCTGGAGAAAGTCTTGTCTTCGAGTCGAGTTGTTATGGTACGTCTACTAGCGGTAAACAGCGCCTCATTTGAATGCAACGCCTCACAATCGAAACCGCTAGTTGCCTATATTTCCATAGCGCTTTTCGGCTTAATGCTGAACTCCTGAGCATAAAGGTATCAGAGCTACAATGTATGATACATTGTGATACGCCGGTAATAACAGCTCCGTCCAATAACATTTTTCTTGCCGGTGTACGCTGCATTCGTCAGATCTCTCCACGGCCAACATGCTGGCAACAGTCAGTGGCTGCCACGGCGGTGCTGCGCTCTCTCGCACTGTGTCGAAGGCGTCAGCTACCGGTCATGTCTCTGAAAAGTGTAAAATGCTGTACTGCTGCTCAACGATTCTCCATAAAAAATTCTGTGATTTGCATTTCACGCTAGATAGAAACGGAGGCAAAAAAAACGTTTTTAATTTATGAGTATTGTATTACACTAATATGCTAGATCTATCTGAGTATGGCTCAAAATTAATTTTATAGTTTGTGATCCATTCGGAATACATCTCTTCGTTGTTTAATGTTATTATTAATGCTTTATATCTAGTTCCATTTCCTTTTAGAAGCGATATTTCATGCAGTTTTTCGTGAGGAATTCGTATGTTTTCATCAAGCCACATTGAGTAACGTAGTGTAATGGGTTTTTACTATCATTGTTTAATTTCTTAGTGTTAAGGTATATGACAAACTGTGTGAATAACTTTCAGTGCATGCTCTGTAACAACTTAGGAATAATGCACATTTCAGGTCAACATTTTGAGGAGAACTTAACGCTGGTCGAAAGTGATACCTGTTGTATGGAATTAGATTTGAACCAGAAAATGTCCCATTTTTGAAGCTATTCAGAGTGGAAGGAAGTTGCTATAAAGCCAGTGTCAGTAAACGTCTACAGGAGTGTCTGTTTGCCATTACACAGATTTAGCCTTGAGGAACTATATTCACTTCATAACTATTCCCTGACATATGGGTCCTATGTGACGAACAAAACTCGGATTCGTGTCCTTGACAGTCGCTTCAAAGTTCTTCAGAGATGTTTGTATAGACAAGAAGCTATGTACACACAAAGCAAACACAGTAGTGGGACAAAGTTCGTTTTGGAACACCTTTGGCATCTAATTGATATGAAAGCAAATTAAATTGTGATAGCTGATTGATTCAGGCTCTTAACCTATTGTTTTGCTAAGTGGCTCTTCATGTAACCACCACTCCTCCTCAAGCCAGGGGTACCTTAACCTGTTGTTCTGCTAAGTGGTTTCCCCCACCATTCACCCCTCCTCCTTAACCTACTGTTATGCTCGTATGACCTCCTGGAGTTGAGTCATGACGCCAATCTGTCATTCTGAGAAACCTCCCACCTTCCACGTCTCTCCCTCCCCCTTCTCCTCTCCCATCCTCAGGGAAAGGGGACACTTTTTTATCAACCCCTCCCCAGTTCAATTTTGAATCACATTTCCGTAACCTGGGAAATCTCACAGACCTCCCCGCTCCCCTACACCATCTGAAAGTTTATAGAAAAAAGACACAGTCTGTGCTCAGCTCCTCGAGAGGAAGGATCTCACGACATGAAATGGGCGGTAAATTTGAGCAATATAGTGTTTATTTATTTGAACGTTAATTAAGTTGAGCTGTGGTCCTCTTTGTTCAGGCAGGATAAATAGCCCACTCTTATGATGTCACAAAAGCGATATCAAAAGTGACAGGAAATAGCCTATTTGCACTACCCTGTCAAATTATTTATTTAACAATTTACAGGATTAAAATAAATCGCTTAAAACGTTACCACCACCTTACAATGATTCTTCTTCATAGCAAAATATGTTTTCAGTGTTTGAGAATCACACACAGACATTTTGCAAATTAGTTAATTAAAGTTCCATTGCAAATAGAATGTAGCACTAAATAGATCTGAGCTCTTGTATGCACCAACGTCCGAGAACACCAACAACCTCCTCCACTACAACGTTACCACTAAACATATCTGGCGAAAAAAAAGACCTGATCACACCCACTCCCAATATTGAAGCAGGCACTGTCCGCTGACTGCCGGGGAGCCATGACCTCACTGGTGGGGAGGGGCCTGCACACGTATCAGCCATGCCAGCAGTTGTATGCACGCCTCTAACTCCATCAGATGCTCAGAGGCAAGAGAGACTATCACTGTTATTGCCAAACACTCAACTGATCAATTTACAGGGCAGAATAATCATCCAGTCCAAACACTCATCATACTGAATCTTCTCACGTAACTCGCACATCCGCTTCATCGCCGTTCAACTAGCATACTGGCTGCTTCGCAGTTCAGCCACCCACAGGGCGCTACCACTGAGACTTGTCCCTACCAGTGTAGGCTAGAGCCAACAGGTCGAAGTATTTTTTGTTACCAACCGGTCATTAAAGGCTAAGGTGCGACTTCTAGTCGACCAAACCCCCTGACCACTGCTGCAGCACACTGTTAGACCAGCAGGAGCAACTTGGGTGTATAGTTTTACTGAGAGACGATCAGCAGCAGGAACTATGTCCTTCGTTCTCTCGATAAATAAGAGACAACATTCTTCTGTGACTTTTGTGTCCCTATGTACAGATGAACTGACATCTTAATAGGTAGATTAAATTTACATCTATATGCATATCTTACAAGACATCGTACTGTGCATGGTGGAGGGTACCCTTACCACTACTAGTCATTTATGTTCTTGTTCCACTCAAAAACAGAGCGTGGGAGAAAATGATTAAAAGGACTATCTATGTGCCTCCATATGGGCACTAATTTCTCATACCTTATCTTCGTGGTCCCTACGCAAAATTTACGTTGTAGGCAGTACAATTCTTCTGCAGCCAGCTTCAAACGTCAATTCTCAATAGTGTTCCTTGAAAAGAACATCACATTCGCTCCAGGAATTCCCATTTGAGATCTTGAAGCACCTGCCCACTAATTCGGCAGGAGCCGATACGAATGCTTTTACAGGGCTGTATTCTAAAGGAAACCAATGCCTACAGGTTGATCCACCTTTGGAGGTGGCGGGGGTGGATGCTGTTTGCACACAGGCGAGAGGCGATGGCGGGGATTGGAGTGGGGCGGGGGAGGGGGGGGGAGCTGGAGAAGAGAGTGAAACATCCTATCCTACTACCCCTACAGACCAGTGGGTCTTAGCAGGATCAGTTCAAGAGCAACACGGGAATTCTAAGTGACTTACTTCCACTGGTTTGACAAGACAGCCACGCAGAGTGTCTGCACAGTTAGAGGCGTCATGTCACGGAGTGCATGGTCCCTCCCACCAAAGGTTCGAGTCCTCCTTTGGGCATGGGTGTGTGTGTTGTTCGTAGCATAAGTTAGTTTAAGTAGTGTGTAACTCTAGGGACCTATGACCTCAGCAGTTTGATCCCTTAGGAATTCACACACATTTGAGCTTGACAAGACAACTGACAAACAGAATGTGATTAGCATCGAATATCTTCAGCTATTTGACGACGGTTACTCATTTTGGTATTGGAGGAAGTAACAACCTAGCCTGTGGGAAGCCCCATAGAAGTTGTCACAGAAGCATCGGTAAAGGTTATCACCAAATGTAACATTACTTCATGAAAAAAATACTCACCATGAAAATGGACTCTCATGGTCAGTTTAATTAGTTATTGAAACAATCTGATAACAGTGGTGTACTGCCAGGTGGGTGGAGGAGAGGGCAAGAGTACCATGGATATGATTCTCGAGTTGCAGTGGTAATCAGACGTTTTTACGTTGTGACGAGATCTTTTAATGAAATTTTAATATCCCACAGACACAAGGAGAGATAGTTCATCGTAATAAAATCAGCTATATAACCGAATTTATAAAGTGATACGCAGTATTAATCTGAGAGTGGTAAAACATGCTCTTAGTACTCTGTCATAAGCCAAAATTGAGTTTAATACTCTAGTTTTGTGATGCAGGACATAACAGATACTAAGGTGATAAGAACAGATTTTTTTTAACTGATGTGAGAATACTTTGAGGAAATGTAGCCTATGTCATACAGTTGTAAAGGATTTTCACAACAAGTAACGATACTTTAACGATGTGAAAACACGAACATGCTCCGATTTCTTCTCTCATCGAAAGTAATTCGTATAAAAGGGAGGAATCTACATTTCAAGCTGTCTCTGATTGGATAAAGTGGATTTTTTGAACTGGGTTGAGTCATGTCAGAGGTGGAAATGCGGTTACAACTATATGCGTAAGCCACACTTGTTTGTCTCGCAGTGTGCACACTGCGAGACAAGCTTGGCTTAGATGCATAGTTCTAACTGTAATTCCACCCGTGGCATGACTTCCACTGCAGGTGTGGGCACGAGGCTTGCTTGACCAGAAGCCACATCATAGACTGTGATGACTAATTAGTTATTAGTTACAGACAGTGCTCCAAACTGTCAGGTCTAGCCTGCAGGTGTGCAGACAAGTCCCAGTGACAGCACCCTCTGAATAGCTGAACAGTGAATTAACCAGTATGCTGGTTGAGTGGCGACAGAAGTGGATGCGTGTGTCGCGTGAGAAGATTCAGTACGGCGAGTGTTTGCACTGGACGATTATTCACCCCATGTAAATTGATCAGTTGACTTCTTGGCTGTCGTAGGGACAGTCTGTCAGGCTACCAGGCTACTGAGCGTGTGGTACAGTTGGGGACATGCACGCAACTGCCAGCATAGCCAGTTCATGTGTGTGCCTCTCTGACCAATGCGGCCATGGCTCCCCAGCAGTCAGCAAACAGCACACGCTTCAAGACAGCGAGTTAGTGCAATCATAAGATTTTCTTCACTGGATGTGTTTAATGGAAACATTGTTGTGGAAGCGTGTGCATGTGTTCCCAAACGTTGGCGCATACAGAACCTGAGCTATATTTGGCGCTACGATCTATTTGCAGTGGAAATTTAATTACATAATGTGCAAAATGACTGCACGTGATTTCCAAAGGTTCAAACTATGTTTTGTTACGAATAAGCATCGTTGTGAGGTGGTGGTGAGTATTTTGAGCAATCTATTTGACTCCTGTAAACGATCAAACAATTTCATAGGGTAGTGCAAATGGACTATTTCCCGCCATTTTTGGTATCGCAATTGTGATGTGATAGGAGTGGACTATTCTTCCCGCCAAAATAAAGAGAATCACAACTCAGTATTTCCCACCAATTTAACTGATTAATTTAATTAATGTTTAAATAAATAAACAACATATTGCTCGAATTTACTGCCCATTTTATGTCATGAGATCCTTCCCCTCCAGCAGCTCAGCACAGACTGAGTCTTTTTCCAGTCAATTTCCAGATGGTGGACAGGAGCGAGAAGTGGGGGGTGGGAGACAAGTACTAGGGGATTTCCCATTGTGGAGAAAAGCAGTTTGGAATTGAACTTGTGAGGAACTGACAGAAAACATGCCCCTTTTCCCAGATGGGTGTGGGAGGAGGAGGGAGAGAGACAGGGGTGGTAGGTTTCTCAGAAGGTCGGATTATCCCCATGGGGTCATAAATCAACCCAATGGGGTCATAAACCAATTAGCATAATAATAGGTTTATGGAGACGATGAGGTCTGGTGGAAACCACTTAGCAGAACAAGAAGTTAAGGCATCCCTGGGGCGAGGAGTGGTGCGGGTTACAAGAAAAACCGCTCAGCAGAACAACACTTTAAGTTCACAAATCAGTCAGCTGTTGCAATTTAATTAATTTGCTTATTAATTTGATAGTGTCCCAGAACGAACTTCATCCCACTACCAACAACTGTTAATTCAACTTACTGAATCGAGCACGTGTGAAGACTTATTGTGTAAAGGATTACATCAGATTTTGTTAAAGAATTTTTTCGAGCTATTTGCAGCTCCATTAAATAAAACAGGAAATAGGAGACCAGCACACACTGGTCTACACCATGACCAGAAACAAGGACTCACTCCACGCTTGCATAATAAGACATGCATGGAAGCACTTTTCTTATGGCAAAAGAACTTTGCTAGCGCCCAAATGGAGGGTTGGGGGCAAAGTGGGCCGGTGTCACAAACCAAAGACTGGCCACCATGTCCTGTTCCCTTTCCCAGGTACCAAGGAAAGCATAGGGAACATGGAGTAGAGGTAGACAGCACATCACTGATTTTTATTCTTATGTTTAATTTTATTTATTTATTTCAATGTCACCGTTCACAGCAGGGAACCGACGTCCTAAGGAGAAGGGAGTGGCAAGTGGCCACACTCGGTGGGACTATTGATGCATTCCAACGACCAGAGAACAGCCAGTACTAAGAGTGGAAAATGTGTGGATAAACTCCTCATTGCAGTAACAGCCCAGTTCCAAGGTTGATTAAGAAAGACAATGCAAAGGCAACTGGAGAAAAATTGTTTGTATTTGGCATTGTGGCCAACTGCCCAATGTTGTTCATTAAGGAAGGGCAAAAAATAAAGGACTTTTTCTCGCCATTGGCAAACAAGTAGTGAACTGCCTGTCCACTAATCCACTTCATAGAGTTTATCTTCACTTGTGAGAAGTGTCCTGAACCCAGAAAGAGGGGCAGGTGAGGAGGTATCTAATGAGGAGTCATACTGGTAATTAAGGCTAGCATCTTTCGCACCACGAACCATACACCTAGCGCCGATCTGCACACCAGGCAATGCTCGTTCATCTCCAGAACATCACAGGTGACATCCATTGGGGTATCTGCAAGGTGAATCCCGTAATGTTGTGACTCACATACTTGCTTCCCACGACTGGACGTTACTGGCAAGCTAAGGATTGCACACCGATCGCCAGACAGCATGGTGGTCGACTTGGGGATACTTTGCCTCAACCACATTTAGCGACATATTTTGCTGACGAAAGCCGTAGATCGCCTTAGTAGATATCAAGCGTGTTGCCAATATCACAGTCTGGATATAGCTCAGTTTGAGGAAAAAAATAGCAGAAGTAAAAAAAGGGCAGCGGGACAGCCGAAAGTTGGATAAAAGCTGAGAGAGCGCGAGGTGCAAGGGCCACCAACAACAAGCTCGCAAGGCACATGAGACAACGGCGCCACAGCATCATTTGAGAGCTGCCGTAAAGGAATAGCGCTCTATCAGGGATTTGATACAGGCCTGAAACGCCCCTGTAACTGTGGGAGGGTGAGGGTTCATACCGTATCTTGAACAGCAAGCTGTGGTAAACATTTGGGCCCAATGCCATGTTCGGTGGAATAGAAAGTATTTGAGTCGTGTGGGGGTATATGACGTCAAATATACATTTACATACTATGTCCACAGAAACAGATGGAGGGCTTGTAAACAGTGACCCAGGAGCACAGTAGGGACAGTAAGCGCCGGTAGTTGAAGGCAATTGTACGCCACAGATGCCTTGTGAAACCTAGTCGTAAGCATCAGATATTAGCAGTACACGCAGTGGAGCAGCTCTGTCCACAGGAAGCCCCAGTAGCCATAGCACTCGATTTGCGGACGTTAAGGTAGCTACCAGAAGCTTCACCGTAGGTGGTAAGTCACGTCAGTGACTCTCTGAGCTCGGCAATGCTACGAAATATGAGGACAAGATCGTTCACATAAGCAGCACAGCTGAATGCGTGGCCACTGAGAGACATGCGTTGATGGAGGCCACAAAGCAACAGTTGCATGACGAAAGCATACAACAGTGCAGATAGTGGGCAGCCTCAATGCACTGACTGATGCATCAAGATGGGAGAAGTGAGATGTCCATGGTTGAGTACACAGGACATTGCTCCATGAAGGAGACGTATGGAGACGTCAACGGCAGTATCAGAGTATCCCGTATTGCGGAGCACCCCTTCCAGGCATTCGTGATCGACCCACTCGAGCGCCTGGCTGAAGCCAAGAGCGGCCAAGAGTTCAGGCACACAGCGAGCGTGAGCAAGAATGATTATTTCTTAATAACGATAGAGGGCACTGCAGATATTATGGGCACCTCCCAAAGATGTTTGATCAGTGGAAACCATGTACCAAGCCGTCTGTTTAAGCTGTGCAGCCAACAGCCACGTAAAGACCTTCGTGTCGCTGTCGAGCAACGTCAAGGGATGGCAACCGCAAATCCATGAAGTAGTCCGAGGCTTGTGGAGGGAAATGAGAAGACCCTCGAGGAAACTGAAGTATTCCCCACTCAAAATATTTCCACAACAGCACTGATAGATGTAGTTAAACTTTGTTTATTTGAGCAAGTAAATTTCGAACATAAACAGTCTGCTATTCCTGATTCAGTGCAACAAAAGAAAATAAACGTTCTCCCAAAATTCTTCTTAGTAACATGATGGAAAAGATCGTCAAAAGCAAAAATGGAATCTTGTGAGCGTAGATTACGTTCCCTTTACCAATGGAAAGTCTGTCTTCAAAACAAAGTACGTACTAAAATTCTATCTCATGAGCAGTACGACTTGTACATGGCGCAGAACACCAAGGCTTGGAGCACAAGTCGCAAGATCACAGCCATCCAGGTGGAGAAGGTGACGTCCGTTCCGAGACAGTGTCCAAACAGTGATAGTACATCAGTTGCTGGCTGCCAAAGATGGAACTGGCTCTAGCCAGTTACACATGGGCAGAATTATTCGCGCCATGGAATGTTACAATTTCCCTATTGGCCACCGAAGTTGCGGCTGATGCAGCAAGAGTTGCATGTCTAGAGCGACCCCTGTTGCTATATTCTGCACCCTCTGATTGGTTACCAGGACGCCCTCTGAAGGCTGATCCGGATACAGCAGAAACCAGCCTGAACGCAAGTATCGAGCTGACGATAAGCCGCAAAGTATAGATGCATTGCGGGTTGGCAGTACCGAAGGTGAAGCTGAGAGATATTACAGAAACTGTCTGAGATGTGCATGATAGGTAACATAAGATCCCGACAGATTTCCGCCCACACCCGCGCCAGTAGGGGACGAAATGTCCGATAAAATTGTAGTGGGAGGCCGTCAGGGTCAGGCGACTTTCTTGTGGAACCCGCCTGGATAGCATCATGGAAATCATCCTCTCTGACGTTGGCAAGCAGATGCATCATAGTATCCCCAGAAACAAAGCCAAAGGAGAGTCGGCAGACGGCCATAATGTTGTCCAGGACAGTAACATTGTCAGAGCACATCGTAAAATAATGCTTTTGTAGGACAGACTCTACACACTATGTGATCAAAAGTATCCGAACACCTGGCTGAAAAAGACTTAACAAGTTCGTGGCGCCCTCCATCAGTAATTCTGGAATTCATTATGGTGTTAGCCCACCCTTAGGCTTGATTACAGCTTCCACTCTCACAGACATACGTTCAGTCAGGTGCTGGAAAGTTTCTTGGGGAATGGCAGCCCATTCTTCACGAGGTGATGCACTGAGGAGAGGTATCGATGTCGGTCGGTGAGGCCTGGAACGAAGTCGGCGTTCCAAAACATCCCAAAGTTGTTCTATAGGAATCAAGTCAGGACTCTGTGCAGACCAGTCCATTACAGGAATGTTATTGTCGTGTAACCACTCTACCACAGACCGTGCATTATCATCGATCGTGTTGAAAGATGCAATCGCCATCACCGAATTGCTCTTCAACAGTGGGAAGCAAGAAGGTGCTTAAAACATCAATGTAGGCCTGTGCCGTGATAGTGGTACGCAAAACAACAAGGGTTGCAAGCCGCCTCCATTAAAAACACGACCACACCCTAACACCACCACCTCTGAAGTCTACTGTAGGCACTACACACGTTGGCAGATGACGTTCACCGGGCGTTCGCCATACCCACACCCTGCCATCGGATCGCCATATTCTGTACCGTGATTCGTCACTCCACACAACGTTTTTCCACTGTTCAATCGTCCAGTGTTTACGCTCCTGACACCAAGCGAGGCGTCCTTTGGCATTTACTAGCGTGATGTGTGGCTTATGAGCAGCCGCTCAACCATGAAATCAAAGTTTTCTCACCTGTCGCCTAACTGTCATAGTATTTGCAGTGGATCCTGATGCAGTTTGGATTTCCTGTGTGATGGTCTAGATAGATGTCTGCCTATTACGCATTACGATCCTCTTCAACTGTCGGTGGATTCTGTCAGTCAATAGACGAGGTCGGCCTGCACACTTTTGTGCTGTACGTGTCCCTTCGCGTTTCCACTTTACTATCACATCGAAAACAGTGGACCTAGGAATGTTTATGAGTATGGAAATCTCGCGTACAGATGTATGACACAAGTGACACCCAGTCACGTGACCACGTTAGGAGTCCACGAGTTTCACGGAGCGCCCCATTCTGCTCTCTCACGATGTCTAATGACTACTGAAGTTGCTGATATGGAGTAGCTGGCAGTAGGTGGCAGCACAATGCACCTAATATGAAAATCGTATGTTTTGTGGGGTGTCCGGATACTTCTGATCACATAGGGTATCACGTTGAGAGTCTAATAGTCGCCCATCATCTATCATAAGAACATTAATCAAAGTCCTCTGATGGTGCCGCCATTCCGCTATTGTGTGATATATGGACAGACACTCCTGTGCTAACCCAAACGTATGTCCTGACCATAGTTCCTTCAAAGTGGCGTCGAGAGAGGCGGTGAGCCATGTCTTGGCATGATTCACCATCACCAGACACACTGGTGAATATGGTGCCATAGTACATTACTGCAGAATCTTGGATTCGTTTCCGCCATGCCGTGACATTCCTTCCATAACCAATCAAGACATTGCAGAGGGAAGGCTTTGCACAGAGAACTCATGATGACAGGGCAAACTAAATTGCATCACAGCGTCGACGACAAGCTGTCAACGTGGTCTCGATGAGTTGCTGGCAGTCAGGTGAAGTAAGATGGATTTTTTCAGTTTCCATGTTTCCTGACCACGCCACACCCACTGGCAGCAAAGATTGATTGCGCAGATATAGGCATCATGGTCAGAGAACGCAACAGACCAGACTTCGGCAGCCTGCACACCATCAGCAATATTACAGGAGATATAAACACAATCGAGGTGACTGGAATAACAACTAGTTGCGTAAACCCCAGACGATCATCATGAACATGCTCCCAAGAATCCACAAGATTGAAGGGCTGGTTAATTCCAGCCGTCACAGCACAAAGAGAGTTATGCAGCAGTTGGTCTTTGGACGTGTGGGTGGAAGTGAAGTCGCCTCCCATGATTTAGACATCCGGCCAACCCAGGAAGAGAGGCGTGACCATCTTGGAGAAGAAAGAAGAACGTTTGCAGTTCGGTCCGAACCAGATAGTGCATAGATGTTGACAATCTTGATACCATTAAACATGGGAGTCATAACTATGGCATCAGGGAGATAGCTAAGTATATCAGTGAGGATACCGTCATGTAAGAGGATCGCCACCCCACTTCCAGTAGGGGAAGCATGGGAGATATGTGCCATAAAACCATGGGGAGCACAGAAATTTGGAACATGCACCTCCTGAAGGAGGGCAACGTCAAAGTCTGCATCATACAGCATTTCATGGAGTAATGTCAGTTTATGGTGTGTGAGAATGATATTGACATTGAGCATGGCTATGCTGTAAGTCTGAAACGCTGTCATTGCTAGTAGGGTGGGCAACGGGAGGCGTGTAGAGCTCCCCATTACGTCCTCATGGAAGGGGACATCAATGTGAGGGAGCTGACCCCAACAAGGGGGCTCCATAGCTGTGTACACCTCCAGAACATCCATCCTTAGCAGCAACGTCGTTCACCCAGGTGATGGATGTCTCACTCAGCAGTTCAGTGCAACACTATCAAAGGTGTATCCACAAGTAACATCCTACAATGGAAGGGGGCCACCGCATCAGATGCAGCGGGGGGAAGATTGGTGTCCATAGGTGGATGCTGACTGGTGATGAAGGCGGGGAGAGATGTTGTGCCTTCCAGTTACAGGACGTCGGAGGACAGTGCATCATCAGTAGGTGGGTCGTCATTCTGTGCTCACATTCAATGGAGGCAGTCATCAGAAGGGGTAGGCGAAACGTCCATCGTCTCATTGAGAGGCGTCTATGCCATTGCCGAGCGATTCAGAGGGGGCACAGCAGGCATGCCCATTGCGGACATGTAAGACAGAGATAACACAGTCGGCACCACAGAGAGAGCGACGTTCAATTGGCATCTGAACCAGTCTACATCAGAGACATTCAGGACAGACATGATCTTCATGGCCACAACCTGAACAAGTGCACAGCTGTCCATCTGACATGGCGACTGTCCTGCAGCTGGCAACAACCAATTGAAAAGGCATGTGTTTCCTCATTTCAATGTTTATCTGATGGACACCATTGAGGACATGGTAGGTTTCGAATGTTTCCCATGTTTCAGCAACGTGACTGGAGACGTTGCTGTAAGGTGTGAAGGCGGCTGCCACAACGTCCAACAGCACCAAAAATGGGAGTTCGAAAACGCTCAAAGTGGATCAACCACAACAGGCTCTATATGGCCGTCAGATTATCGCAACATAAGACCGTTAGAATGGTGCGGCGCAACGTTGGCTCAAATCTCTTCATTCGCCATCTTGACATACACAGTGGTACTGAGGATCGAAAAATGAATTCCCAGAACGTCTTGCAATGGGAGACACATTTCGTCCTGTATAAACTCTTCTTCTTCGTACTCTTTTGGTAGTTCATGATCCAATGAGAAAGTTAATTTAATCCTGACTTAGCGATAGGAAAACATATTATGGTCGATGAATTTGGACATGAAGACAAGCCATTACGCACAAGTAAATAAACGAGCGTTCAGTCGCAAGCAGCACAACAGGTGATACGCAAGCAAGGTGTCCTCTCCTCACCACCGCCGAAGGAAGACTTGAACTGAGCCAATTGGACTCTGCTGGGTGCTGGTTGCTCTCATCATAATACTGGTCACTGAGCCTCATAACGCAACTTAAAGAGCAGAGCAGTCGTTACTTATGTGAGGTACGGAATTCCTGGAGTCCAAAAATTATATTTTCTGTCTCAGTGACTCATCTTACATGAGGAGTACATAGCAGAAGTCATCGAAGTGGAATGGGAACGCCAAGTGAATTCAGCAGAACAATTCAGGACTTCTTGCGTAAGTAAATGAAGTGTCACAGGGTTATCAAATATTTGCAACCATGTTACCAAGCCTTAGCTGTGCTAAGGGCAGCTATGTAGCAAAATGTTTGTCGCACTCGTCTTATCGTCTTATAAAGGCTCTCAGAGGGGACACGCAAGCAGATTTAGTTTTTATGCAGCGTTGTATCCTGATAGTTTCTCAAATCGCCTTGCAAGTCATCTATATTCAAGCCATCCAGTTAGATTTAATCTACAATTCGCCATTTTGTAAGCTTCCCAACCTGGACGAGACTGTTAACGCCGGTGTTATATAATTTCATTGCAGGGACATTAGTTTCGGGTCACGCATGTGAAACATTTAGGTATGTAATTTTCTATCACTATTACAGTTTCCCCGAAATACAAACTAATAAAATACTTAATTTGATAGGTCGCAACGAAAACTTATTTCAAGGAAATAAAAAGTAATTAGTAACCAACCTTCCTGCACATGTAAGATATCAAACATTTTGCACCTCGAAATCGACTGTGTCTACATGCAATCTTAAAGCCACATAAAAATAGAATTTCACGACTACCAGAGAATGCAGTACAATGTTGGTGGGGATGAAACGAAGAAGATACGTAGTTAACTAATTATTCGATGCCATGCAGTAATCAAAACATTTGTGCATCCAGGAGAGAAGAAACTGAAAACTATCTTAGTAAACACAGAAACTAAACTGTAAATGTGTATAGCGTGCAATTCTACACATTCATGTGTTTTTGACCTTGAGATCTAAGCATCTAATGGATACTAACCATCCTGGCCAATTCATTCGCAACAATTTCTTCTCGTTTGGTCCATAGTGATGAAAAGAATCCAAATCTATGTCACTGATGGTTCCTGCGAATCTTTCCAGCAATTTTTGTGTGTTCTTGCTGGATACTTGTAAAGCAGACCACTATGCCTGATCCCAAAAAGCAATGAATCGAGGTTGCCAGAAGGCAGTGGAGATTGGAAATCAGATGTCACAAGTGCAACACCACTAAATTACCTATAATTTCTATGCTGGATTACATAGCTATATAAATAAAAGCTGTTTCATGACGAGTGATTTCCGATTACTTTTTATTCCATTGAAACACGTTTTGTTGCAACCTATGAGAGTGAGTGTTTTATTCGTTTATATCATGCGGAAATTATAATCATGATGAAAAATTGTATATCTAAATACACTAGTGGCCATTAAAATTGCTACACCACGAAGATGACGTGATACGGACGCAAAATTTAACCGACAGGAAGAAGATGCTGTGATATGCAAATGATTAGTTTTTCAGAGCATTCACTCAAGGTTGGCGCCGGTGGCGACACCTACAACCGTGCTGATATGAGGAAAGTTTCCAACCGATTTCTCATACACAAACAGCAGTTGACCGGCGTTGCCTGGTGAAACGTTGTTGTGATGCCTCGTGTAAGGAGGAGAAATGCGTACCATCACGTTTCCGACTTTGATAAAGGTCGGATTGTAGCCTATCACGATTTCGGCTTATCGTATCGCGACATTGCTGCTCGCGTTGGTCGAGATCCAATGACTGTTAGCAGAATATGGAATCGGTGGGTTCAGGAGGGTATTATGGAACGCCGTGCTGGATCCCAACGGCCTCGTATCACTAGCAGTCGAGATGACAGGCATCTTATCCGCATGGCTGTAACGGATCGTGCAGCCACGTCTCGATCTCTGAGTCAACAGATGGGGACGTTTGCAAGACAACAACCATCTGCACGAACAGTTCGACGACGCTTACAGCAGCATGGACTATCAGCTCGGAGACAATGGCTACGGCTACCCTTGGCGCTGCATCACAGACATGAGCTCCTGCGATGGTGTACTCAACGACGAACCTGGGTGCACCAATGGGAAAACGTCATTTTTTCGGATGAATCCAGGTTCTGTTTACAGCATCATGATGGTCGCACCCGTGTTTGGCGACATCGCTCTGAGCGCACATTAGAAGCGTGTATTCGTCATCGCCATACTGGCGTTTCATCCGGCGTGATGGTATGGGGTGCCATTGGTTACACGTCTCGGTCACCTCTTGTTCGCACTGACGGCACTTTGAACAGTGGACGTTACATTTCAGAAGTTTTACGATCCGTGGCTCTACCCTTCATTCGATCCCTGAGTAACCCTACATTTCAGCAGGCTAATGCACGACCGCATGTTGCAGGGCCTGTACGGGTCTTTCTGGATACAGAAAATGTTCGACTGCTGCCCTGGCCAGCACATTCTCCAGATCTCTCACCAACTGACACGTCTGGTCAATGGTGGCCGAGTAACTGGCTCATCACTATACGCCAGTCACTACTCTTGATGAACTTTAGTATCGTGTTGAAGCTGCATCGGCATCTGTATCTGTACACGCCATCCAAGCTCTGTTTGACTCAATGCCCAGGCGTATTACGGCCGTTATTACGGTCAGAGGTGATTGTTCTAGGTACTGACTTCTCAGGATCTATGCATCCAAATTGCGTGAAAATGTAATCACATGTTAATTCTAGTATAATATATTTGTCCAATGAATACCCGATTATCATCTTCATTTCTTCTTGGTGTAGCAATTTTAATGGTTAGTAGTGTATTTCACATGCTGTGTGCGACATGACAGTAAACTAATATCCCTGTACTGAAATTGTGTAATACCGGCGTTAACAGGCCCCTTCCCGCCGGAGAGCCTAAAAAATGGGGAATTCTAGATTAAATTTAATTGAACGCCTTAGATTTTGATAGCCTCAAAGGCGACATGAGAGAGTATCAGGAGATAACGCTGCATAAAAACAAAACGCGCTCGCGCCCCCCCCCCCCTTTGAGAGCCTATATAAGATGAGCATGGCAAACATTTTGTAACACAGCTGCCTTTAGTGTAGCTAACACTTGGTAACATGGCTGCAAATATTTGGCAACCTTGTGACAGTGCTTTTTCTTCCTCATTGATCCTGAATTGTTCTGCTGAATTCACTTGGCTTTGACTTTCCACTTCGGTGACTTATGCTGAGACACTGAGACAGAAAATATAATTTTTGAACTCCAGGAAATCTGTACTCTATGTAATTAATAACTGTTCTTATCTTTTAAGTTATGTTATGGGGCTCAGTGATTAATATTACAATAAGAAAAACCAGCACCCAGCATTGTCTCCTTGACTTAGTGATTCCACTCATGTCTTGTGATGCAAGAGTGGCATGAGTTCTCAGTTGTAATCACAGTGAAGACCAGCACTCTCTTCTGTTTCATTTAATGGAGCTGTAAATTACTGGAAGAAATTCCTTAGCAAAATCTGAAGAAAACTTTAGACATTAAGTCTTTTCACACACTCAACTCGTTAAACTGTGTTAGTACTCATAGATGCGTGCTTTGTGAATACAAATGTGGGGAGAAAGAGGAGAAGGGAGAGTGTTTGGAAGTTTCTCAGGACCCCAGGGGGTCATAATTAGCATACCAGTAGGTTAAGGACGAGTGAGGGGTGAGAGAAACCATTTAGCAGAGAACAATAAGTAAAGCATCCCTGGGGTGAGGAGGGGTGGTGGTTACATGAAGTGCCACTTAGCAGAACAATAGGTTAAAGTCATGAATCAATCACCTATCTCAATTTAATTCATTTGCATATCAATTTAATACCAAACGTGTCCCAGAACGAACTTTGTCCCTCGACTGTTATAGATGTTTGCTTTGTGAATACGAAGCTAATTCACTATACAAACATCTCTGAAGAACCTGAAATCGATTGTCAAGGATATGAATTGTTCATCATGTATGATCCATATGTCAGGGGATAGTTATGAAGTTAATAGAGTTGCTCAGTGCTAAATCTGTGTAATGGCAGCCACTCCTGTAACGTTTGCTGACACTGGCATAAGCAACTTCCTTCCACTCATAGTAGCTTCAAAAACGGGCAATTCTGTTGGTTTAAATCTAATTCTATACCATAAATAGCACTTGCGACCAGCGTTAAGTTCCCCATGAATCCATATGTGGACCTCAAAATGTGCATTATGCCGGAGTTGCTATAGAGCATGCGCTGCAAGTTATTCACACAGTTTATCACATGCATTAACACTAAGAAATTAAACAATGATAGTAAAACTCATTACAATACAGTGGCTACACTGTGGCTTGATGAAAAGATACGAATTCCTGACGAAAAATTGCATGCAGAGTGCTTCTAAAAGGAAATTGAACTAGATATAAAGCGTTAATAATAACATTAAACAACGTAGAGAGGTATTCTGATTGGATGACAAACTATAAAATTAATTTTGAGCCATAGTCATATAGATCTTTCCTATTAGTGTAATACCATTCATCCAATAAGCTAAGTCGAGCACTCGCCTTCCCTACTACCGGTTTTCCATGGTGGTTCCATTTTGTAGGCCTCTCACTTTTCGATATTACTTCTAGATATTTAATCTACGTGACTGTGTCAAGCAGCACACCACCAATAGGCCTACTGTATTAGGACATTACAGTACTCTTTTTTCCTACGCATCTGCATCACAATTTTCTTACATTCAGGACAAGCTGTCCTGCATCATACTAAATAGAAATTCTCTCTTAGTCATCCTATACCCTCCTACAGTCACTCGGTGACAACGTTTTCCCATACACTACAGCGCCATCAGCAAACAGTTGCAGACTGCTTACCCTATCTGTCAGATAGTTTGTGTATAGTGGGTATCAGAGGAGGAATGATCATATTCAGTGATATGACAGGTACGCTCATTTGAAGCAAAAAACTTCATAGGAGCATAAGGCCCTTTCCAAATGATTTCTAAGCTAAAACGCATTTAATGTACATTTGTGTTCGCACTAATGATGCGCATTATGTCTGTTACCCACTCAATTTCTTTGACGTTTTACTCTAGTCCAAGCTACCTCAATGCTTTCAGCTTCTTCGCTCGGGATGTCTTCCATCCATAGGAATAGCAGTCACCCTGAATTGAACCCTGTGGGACTCCCTTTGTGATTCCTCCCCAGTCACCAAAATTTTCTACCTTTCCAACATTGTTTGAATTATTTAGCACAATGTTTTGTATTCTATTTGTTAAGTAAGATTCAGTCCGCTTGTATGTAAAACCAACAGTTCCACAAATAACAATGTACAATAAATGTGTTGTATCTCAGATACCATTGGGAAAAGAGTGCATGTTTATGCGAGTTTTTCAATTCGAATGTGCGTTGATGTCATATCCTAAATATTGACAGTTCCTCCTGGGATATCCTATACAGATAACAAAAGCTGTCCTCTTCACTTCCCTGGGGCACTCCTGACGACACACTTGTTTCTGATGAACACTCCCCGCCAGGCATCGTAAAGAATTCGAGCCACTCACATGTCTGGCAATCTATTCCGTATTGCGAACTGCTCTTTCCTCGATTTTCTTCACAGTTATCAAGTTTGCAGCTCAGAATCTGGATATCGATTTCCTAAAGCAGTATGACAGATTTCTCAAAAAAATCTTTGAAAATTGGTAGATTTCCGAGCGTCGTCGGATACAAAATATTTCAAGTTAAAAATACTGTCGACGACAGAAAAGTGTGTAATATTTATGTCTTGTAACCTAAGCCGCTGTTTCAAATATCTCTAGTAGTATTTTTTTCTTTCATTCAAAGTCCACATTTATTAAAAA
The DNA here is from genome assembly GCF_023864275.1 of Schistocerca cancellata. Taxonomy (NCBI): domain Eukaryota; kingdom Metazoa; phylum Arthropoda; class Insecta; order Orthoptera; family Acrididae; genus Schistocerca; species Schistocerca cancellata. The sequence goes on from NC_064628.1 coordinate 713,857,544, forward strand.
ATGAAAATATTAACTAACGAAGATAGAATCATATTTTGAAAAAAATCAACATCATTTCTTTTTCAAATGATAACTGCAAAAACATTTGAGTACTGAGAATAAATTAAAATATAATACAAAAATGTAAAACATTAGATTGAGAGTAAAATACTTCTTCTATTTCCAGAGTTTGGACAGTGTTATCGACAGTGTTTAATAAAATGATATTGAAAACATGTCTATATCAAATTTTAATTAATTTTTCCATGAGTAGTAATTAAAAATAAAATATTTTGTCTTTAATAAAATATGTTGTTGTTGTTGTTGTGGTCTTCAGTCCTGAGACTGGTTTGATGCAGCTCTCCATGCTACTCTATCCTGTGCAAGCTTCTTCATCCTCCAGTACCTACTGCAACGTACATCCTTCTGAATCTGCTTAGTGTATTCATCTCTTGGTCTCCCTCTACGAATTTTACTCTCCACGCTGCCCTCCAATACTAAATTGGTGATCCCTTGATGCCTCAACACATGTCCTACCAGCCGATCCCTTCATCTAGTCAAGTTGTGCAACAAACTTCTATTCTCCCCAATCCTATTCAATACTTCCTCATATGTGATCTACCCATCTAATCTTCAGCATTCTTCTGTGGCACCACATTTCGAAAGCTTCTATTCTCTTCTTGTCCAAACTATTTATCGTCCATGTTTGACTTCCATACATGGCTACACTCCATACAAATACTTTCAGAAATGACTTCCTGACACTTAAATCTATACTCGATGTTAACAAATTTCTCTTCTTCAGAAACGCTTTTCTTGCCATTGCCAGTCTACATTTTATATCCTCTCGACTTCGACCATCATCAGTTATTTTGCTCCCCAAATAGCAAAATTCCTTTACTACTTTAAGTGTCTCATTTCCTAATCTAATACCCTCAGCATCACCCGATTTAATTCGACTACATTCCATGATCCTCGTTTTGCTTTTGTTGATGTTCATCTTATATCCTCCTTTCAAGACACTATCCATTCCGTTCAACTGCTCTTCCAAGTCCATTGCTGTCTCTGACAGTATTACAATGTCATCGGCAAAGCTCAAATTTTTTATTTCTTCTCCATGGATTTCAATACCTACTCCGAATTTTTCTTTTGTTTCCTTCAGTGCTTGCTCAATATACAGATTGAATAACATCGGGGAGAGACTACGACGCTGTCTCACTCCCTTCCCAACCACTGCTTCCCTTTCATGTCCCTCGACTCTTATAACTGCCATCTGGTTTCTGTACAAATTATAAATAGCCTTTCGCTCACTGTATTTTACCCCTGCCACCTTCAGAATTTGAAAGAGCGTATTCCAGTCAACATTGTCAAAAGCTTTCTCTAAGTCTACAAATGCTAGAAACGTAGGTTTGCCTTTCCTTAAACTAGCTTCTAAGATAAATCGTAGGGTCAGTATTGCCTCACGTGTTCCAACATTTCTACGGAATCCAAACTGATCTTCCCCTAGGTTGGCTTCTACTAGTTTTTCCATTCGTCTGTAAAGAATTCGCGTTAGTATTTTGCAGCCGTGACTTATTAAACTGATAGTTCGGTAATTTTCACATCTGTCAACACCTGCTTTCCTTGGGATTGGAATTATTATATTCTTCTTGAAGTCTAGGGGATTTCGTCTGTTTCATACATCTTTCTCACCAGATGGTAGAGTTTCGTCAGGACTGGCTCTCCCAAGGCCGTCAGTAGTTCTAATGGAATGTTGTCTACTCCGGGGGCCTTGTTTCGACTCAGGTCTTTCAGTGCTCTGTCAAACTCTTCATGCAGTATCGTATCGCCCATTTCATCTTCATCTACATTCTCTTCCATTTCCATAATATTGTCCTCAAGCACATCGCCCTCGTATAGACCCTCTATATACTCCTTCCACCTGCTTTCCCTTCTTTGCTTAGAACTGGGTTTCCATCTGAGCTCTTGATATTCATACAAGTGGTTCTCTTCTCTCCAAATGTCTCTTTAATTTTCCTGTAGGCAGTATCTATCTTACCCCTCGTGAGATAAGCCTCTACAGCCTTACATTTGTCCTATAGCCATCCCTGCTTAGCCATTTTGCACTTTATGTCGATCTCATTTTTCAGACGTTTGTATTCCTTTTTGCCTGCTTCATTTACTGCATTTTTATATTTTCTCCTTTCATCAATTAAATTCAGTATTTATTCTGTCACCCAATGATTTCTACTAGCCCTCGTCTTTTTACCTACTTGATCCTCTGCTGCCTTCACTACTTCATCCCTCAGAGCTACCCATTCTTCTTCTACTGTATTTCTTTCCCCCATTCCTGTCAATTGTTCCCTTATGCTCTCCCTGAAACTCTGTACAACCTCTGGTTTAGTCAGTTTATCCAGGTCCCATCTCCTGTAATTCCCACCTTTTTGCAGTTTCTTCAGTTTTAATCTACAGTTCATAACCAATAGATCGTGGTCAGAGTCCACATCTGCCCTTGGAAATGTCTTAAAATTTAAAACCTGGTTCCTAAATCTCTCTCTTACCATTATATAATCTATCTGATATCTACTAGTATCTCCGGGATTCTTCCATGTATACAACCTTCTTTCATGGTTATTGAACCAAGTGTTAGCTATGATTAAGTTATGCTCTGTGCAAAATTTTACCAGACGGCTTCCTCTTTTATTTCTTACCCCCAATCCATATTCACCTACTTCGTTTCTTCTCTCCCTTTTCCTACTGCCTAGTTCCAGACACCCATGACTATTAAATTTTCGTCTCCCTTCACAATCTGAATAATTTCTTTTTTTTCATCATACATTTCTTCAATTTCTTCGTCATCTGCAGAGCTAGTTGGCTTATAAACGTCTATTACTGTAGTAGCGTGGGCTTCGTATCTATCTTGGCCACAATAATGCGTTCACTATGTTGTTTGTAGTAGCTTACCCGCATTCCTATTTTCCTATTCATTATTAAACCTACCCTGCATTACCCCTATTTGATTTTGTGTTTATAACCCTGTAGTCACCTGACCAGAAGTCTTGTTCCTCCTTCCACCGAACTTCACTAATTCCCACTACATCTACATCTACATCTATACTCCGCGAGCCACCTTACGGTGTGTGGCGGAGGGTACTTATTGTACCACTATCTGATCTCCCCTTCCCTGTTCCATTCACGAATTGTGCGTGGGAAGTACGACTGCTTGTAAGTCTCCGTATTTGCTCTAATTTCTCGGATCTTTTCGTTGTGATCATTACGTGAGATATATGTGGGCGGTAGTAATATGTTGCCCATCTCTTCCCGGAATGTGCTCTCTCGTAATTTCGATAGTAAACCTCTCCGTATTGCGTAACGCCTTTCTTGAAGTGTCCGCCACTGGAGCTTGTTCAGCATCTCCGTAACGCTCTCGCGCTGACTAAATGTCCCCATGACGAATCGCGCTGCTTTTCGCTGGATCATGTCTATCTCTTCTATTAATCCAACCTGGTAAGGGTCCCATACTGATGAGCAATACTCAAGAATCGGACGAACAAGCGTTTTGTAAGCTACTTCTTTCGTCGATGAGTCACATTTTCTTAGAATTCTTCCTATGAATCTCAACCTGGCGCCTGCTTTTCCCACTATTTGTTTTATGTGATCATTCCACTTCAGATCGCTCAGGATAGTAACTCCTAAGTATTTTACGGTCGTTACCGCTTCCAATGATTTACCACCTATGGCATAATCGTACTGGAATGGATTTCTGCCCCTATGTATGCGCATTATATTACATTTATCTACGTTTAGGGAAAGCTGCCAGCTGTCGCACCATGCATTAATCCTCTGCAGGTCTTCCTGGAGTACGTACGAGTCTTCTGATGTTGCTACTTTCTTGTAGACAACCGTGTCATCTGCAAATAGCCTCACGGAGCTACCGATGTTGTCAACTAAGTCATTTATGTATATTGTAAACAATAAAGGTCCTATCACGCTTCCTTGCGGTACTCCCGAAATTACCTCTACATCTGCAGATTTTGAACCGTTAAGAATGACATGTTGTGTTCTTTCTTCTAGGAAATCCTGAATCCAATCACAAACCTGGTCCGATATTCCGTAAGCTCGTATTTTTTTCATTAAACGTAAGTGCGGAACCGTATCAAATGCCTTCCTGAAGTCCAGGAATACGGCATCAATCTGCTCGCCAGTGTCTACGGCACTGTGAATTTCTTGGGCAAATAGGGCGAGCTGAGTTTCACATGATCTCTGTTTGCGGAATCCATGTTGGTTATGATGAAGGAGATTTGTATTATCTAAAAACGTCATAATACGAGAACACAAAACATGTTCCATTATTCTACAACAGATTGACGTAAGCGAAATAGGCCTATAATTATTCGCATCTGATTTATGACCCTTCTTGAAAATGGGAACGACCTGCGCTTTCTTCCAGTCGCTAGGTACTTTACGTTCTTCCAGCGATCTACGATAAATTGCTGATAGAAAGGGGGCAAGTTCTTTAGCATAATCACTGTAGAATCTTAAGGGTATCTCGTCTGGTCCGGATGCTTTTCCGCTACTAAGTGATAGCAGTTGTTTTTCAATTCCGATATCGTTTATTTCAATATTTTCCATTTTGGCGTCCGTGCGACGGCTGAAGTCAGGGACCGTGTTACGATTTTCCGCAGTGAAACAGTTTCGGAACACTGAATTCAGTATTTCTGCCTTTCTTCGGTCGTCCTCTGTTTCGGTGCCATCGTGGTCAACGAGTGACTGAATAGGGGATTTAGATCCGCTTACCGATTTTACATATGACCAAAACTTTTTAGGGTTCTTGTTTAGATTGTTTGCCAATGTTTTATGTTCGAATTCGTTGAATGCTTCTCTCATTGCTCTCTTTACGCTCTTTTTCGCTTCGTTCAGCTTTTCCTTATCAGCTATGATTCGACTACTCTTAAACCTATGATGAAGCTTTCTTTGTTTCCGTAGTACCTTTCGTACATGATTGTTATACCACGGTGGATCTTTCCCCTCGCTTTGGACCTTAGTCGGTACGAACTTATCTAAGGCGTACTGGACGATGTTTCTGAATTTTTTCCATTTTTGTTCCACATCCTCTTCCTCAGAAATGAACGTTTGATGGTGGTCACTCAGATATTCTGCGATTTGTGCCCTATCACTCTTGCTAAGCAAATATATTTTCCTTTCTTTCTTGGCATTTCTTATTACACTTGTAGTCATTGATGCAACCACTGACTTATGATCACTGATACCCTCTTCTACATTCACGGAGTCGAAAAGTTCCGGTCTATTTGTTGCTATGAGGTCTAAAACGTTAGCTTCACGAGTTGGTTCTCTAACTATCTGCTCGAAGTAATTCTCGGACAAGGCAGTCAGGATAATGTCACAAGAGTCTCTGTCCCTGGCTCCAGTTCTGATTGTGTGACTATCCCATTCTATACCTGGTAGATTGAAGTCTCCCCCTATTACAATAGTATGATCACGAAACTTCTTCACGACGTTCTGCAGGTTCTCTCTGAGGCGCTCAACTACTACGGTTGCTGATGCAGGTGGTCTATAGAAGCATCCGACTATCATATCTGACCCACCTTTGATACTTAGCTTAACCCAGATTATTTCACATTCGCATTCGGTAATAACTTCACTGGATATTATTGAATTCTTTACTGCTATAAATACTCCTCCACCATTTGCGTTTATCCTATCCTTGCGGTATATATTCCATTCTGTGTCTAGGATTTCGTTACTGTTCACTTCCGGTTTTAACCAACTTTCCGTTCCTAATACTATATGCGCACTATTTCCTTCAATAAGAGATACTAATTCAGGAACCTTGCCCTGGATACTCCTGCAGTTTACCAATATTACGTTAACTTTTCCTGTTTTTGGTCTCTGAGGACGGACGTTCTTTATCAACGATGATAATGTCCTCTCTGGTAAGCCGTCAGGTATTTTATCGTTTCGCCCAAGGGGGGGTCCCTCTAACCTAAAAAACCCCCGTGTGCACGCCACACGTACTCTGCTACCCTAGTAGCTGCTTCCGGTGTGTAGTGCAACTTTAATCTATCCAATTCCCTTTTTTATTTTCTAACCTATCTGCCCCATTAAGGGATCCGACATTCCACGCTCCGATCCGTAGAACGCCAGTTTTCTTTCTCCTGATAACGACATCCTCCTGAGTAGTCCCCGCCCGGAGATCCGAATGGGGGACTATTTTACCTCCGGAATATTTTACCCAAGAGGTCGCCATCATCATTTAACCATACAGTAAAGCTGCATGCCCTCGGGAAAAATTACGGCCGTAGTTTCCCCTTGCTTTCAGCCGTTCGCAGTACCAGCACAGCAAGGCCGTTTTGGTTAGTGTTACAATGCCAGATCAGTCAATCATCCAGACTGTTGCCCTTGCAACTACTGCAAGGCTGCTGCCCTCTTCAGGAACCACACGTTTGTCTGGCTTCTCAACAGATACCCCTCCGTTGTGGTTGCACCTACGGTACGGCTATCTGTATGGCTGAGGCACGCAAGCCTCCCCAACAACGGCAAGGTCCATGATTCATGGGTTCTATTATTAAAATATAGTAATTCGGTACTCGATCACTAACATTTCCATTTATAATAAAAATATAATTTATATAACTGCATGTAAAGATTTGGCACTAATGTAAAAAACAACTTCATGATTGCAAGACTAGTGCATTGCGAACTCAGCTCCCGACGGCTACGTTGATGAGCTTGAAATGCGTTGTGTTTGACATGCTCTCACAGCTTATAAACCCGAATGGTCATTATTTCGTGTTTTTTTTCATAATCACGTATATTACTTTAGAAAACTGATTTACAGGCAGCGTCCTACAGGTCTTTCGTATGTCTCCTCGTCAGTCAACTAATCGTAGCAAGTGAATTTACTCCAGCACAGCTTGGTCGTTGTTCCATCCTGACAAGGAATCCCTTGACTGCAAGGTCGTAAGAGGCCAATAAAATTTACGGCATTCGACACCACACGTATTGCGTAACATGCAACCACAATATTGGCTGCTAATGGCAATCGCGGACGTGTGACTGGAGGTATCCATTGGTGAGCACTGCGTGAGGCTTCAGGGCGTAGTTGAATCTTATTCGACGAATAATTCATAGCAGTGCAACAGTGCTAGTGATGTTTGTACAGATCATTCCAATGGCAACGATAAACAAAGGAAACATTGCATTATATCTACAACAAAAGCTGCAGAAGTTACATTTCATCAGAAAGAAACCCAAGAAATTTCGCAAAGTGAGAAAGAAGTGGCAGATGAAATATTAGCGTTTCTACAAGATGAGTCAGTGGAATGTGTGGTGTCAAATACGCTCGATTGTGCAGACAATGTATATGAGAAGTTGGTTGGTTAGTTGGTTTTGGGAGTAAAGGGACTAAACTGCTTGCTTCATGAGGAGTACCATGATGACGATACATGCTTAACAAGTGAAAGTGACACTGAAACAGTTGTCGAGCCATATAGTTCATCCTCCTTGTCGGACAGGCAGCCACAAATGCTGTCTCCAGTGAAAGGAGTAAAGGATAATAGTTGTCCAAGGCGCGGGTACTATATAATTAAGTACATGGAAGACCATTCGCAATATAATAAAAAAATAATTTTGAACAGATTTCGAATAAGTCCGCAGCAATATGACCATGCAGTGCATAAGAAAAACTACAGATATTCAAGTGATAACAAAGCACACTTGTTACGAAACCTGGTGTTTGCGCGTTTCAAGGATGCTCGATATAATTTACAGGATGTGCATGATGGTGAGCTATAACGTTTTTCACACCTCATTGATTACCTCATTGATTACAATGGTACAAGAAAAGCAGTGAATGTTCGTATAATTTCAAACAGTGGTACAGAATTGAAAGATGTAAGATAACGAAATTGCAAACAAACCGTCAACTTTAGGGATGCAACTTTAGAAAACGGGCAAGAAAATTTGTAGAAGAGTTAACAAACTTATCACATCGTTCAGTAAGGAATTTGTTTTCAGCGCTGACGAAATAGGATTTGAAGGGACAAAGCATGTAAAACAAACCTTGAAAATTGGAGGTACCAAGAGAGTTGTACCAGTATCATCTAACATCAATGCATTAACGGATTCGAATACAATAATTATGCCAGTTATTAATCTGGTTGGTAAATTGGCTGGAAAGTTATTTATTGTGCTGTGAGAAATTGGAGGTGCTCTTCCCCTTGCGATTATTTTTTGTGCACTTTTGGAAAATGGGCATATAAGAATTATTATTATGGTATGAGCCCCACTGCTTTTGGCCAATAGCTGGTCAAAATAACTTGCTTTTGGTTGCATACTGATCTTTGTATAAAAATCATACTCCTTCAAAAAAAACTATCCCTCCTGGAAACTGTTGTGGCATTGCATTTCATAACACCTGGCACCACTGGATGTATTCATCCTCTAGATGTTTGTTTTTTTCTGTGACAGTAGAACATATTATCTCACCATCCGCAGCTGCGCCTTGAAGGATAGCCAGTTTTATGATAAGCTCCACAACAGACTACTTCGCATTCGGTTGCATGCCATGACATTCCATCATTTCTCATCACCCCATCTCAACAATATGATTCTATACGCCTTCTTTAAGAGTCGATACCTAACTGAACTTCCACACGGTTTGTAACTCCCAAGGAGTTTGCCTTCGATCTTGACTACTGAAACCTTTGTTACCACTGAGGCGCACCACTTTTCATTCATTCTTCATGGTGCAAGTTAATGCTTTGTTTCGAACATTTCTTGACTGTTTATGATGTCCATTTTGTGTAATGTAATACATACATCCCATATAAGGTTGATCCCTGCATCTCCCAGACATTCATTTTCTGTCACCCTTCTAATTCACATGGTGAGTCATTAGCAGCTAACATTTTTGCTGTCATACTTGTTGACATAACACTTTCAGATGAGCCTTACGAAAGATTGAACTTGCGATCTCACATTCAAGGGGTTACTTGAGTATCGCCTGTCGGCAGTGGTCGTACTCCTTTGTATGTTACCGCAAAACTATGTGCGTTGTGAGAGCTGCGTGCCGTGCAGTTTTGTAACTGAACTGTGGAAGTGACCTTATGGGAGACAAGTCTTTTTACAAAGAAATCGAGCTGTGGTAACAGAATGTAGGAACTAGCAATGATAACAGTGCTCGTTAATAAACAAAACAAAATTCATTCTGGATGTTCTTAACAAATATGATATGGAAAATTCTCTACATTGTAAAAACTAAAATAATAGGAAAATTGTAGCCCAATTATTTCAAAACATCCATATTTATTTGGTCGAAACAACGTGTACTCATAAAAACATCAAAGATATTTAGAAGGAAGAAACCAGCGCCTGTTACTTTATCAGCACTCCTAGTAGCAGCAGTGCTTCAGTGTTCTGCGAGTTGACACGGCTTCTCATAGGAAGCAACTTACTTGATTTTCGTCTGTGTACTTAAGCTTTAACTCCTTCATTTCGTTTGTTTATTTATCAGGCACATTTCTGAGCTTTATTAACTGTGTATTGCGTAGAATCGCTGTTTGCATCGCTCCAGGCATTTGTTATGTGTTTCAAGAGCCGCTCGTAGTAGTTACACCCCCCAAGTCGAGTGATAGCACTCGTTGTAGCAGCAGCGCATCAGAGTTATGTGAGTTGATTCAGGTTCTCACAAGAAGCGACCTAATTTAAATTTCGTCCGTGTTCTTTACCTTCAACTCCTGCATTTCGTGCTTGTCCGTGTATTTATTACGCCGTTTTATTTTGGATAGGAGCTGTGATTGCTGCGTTCAGATGCGGGCCGAGTTGATGACCCTCTACTCACACCTCTAGGTGGTGTTGGCTTCGGTCAAGCAGTGTGACGCTGTTGAACGTCAGGATCACTGTGGGAGGGAGGGGGCTATCTGAAGGACGTCCAGCACGACCCACATATCCTCTGATCAGTCCACTACTGTGGACGCCTGGGTACTGCCTGCACTGAGGTCGGTCCCTCGCATGTGGTCGAGTGGGAGATCGTTCCAAGGTGTGGTAGGCAGCAAAAGACTTTTCGAGGGGCCAGTTATAGAGCCTGCTCAGTTCGTCTGACAAACAGATTTCAGGTGCTACCTGTGGCTGCAAAGTCCCTAAGACAGATGAAGTCGCTCTCCCTTTTCCAGAGGAAGCCTCTCAGCCCACAAGGTACGGGTATTCTGGACATTCACAGAGGTTGAGATTACTGGTAGTTGGGAGCTTCAACATTAGGTGCGTAGTGGGGCCCCTTAGGCATATGGCGGTGAAGGACGGAAGGAATACAGTGTGCTCTCTGTGTGCATACCAAGAGGAATTATTCCACATGTGGAATGGCTGCTTCCGAATGCCGTGAAGAGCACAGGGTGCAGCTAACTGCAAGTGGTGTCTCATGCTGATATTAACGATGTGTGTTGCTGTGGATCAGAAGAGATTCTCGCTGGTTTCTGGCGGCCGGCTGAAGTAGTATAGATTGCCAGTCTTGCTTGCAAGGTAAAGCCGGAGCTCACTATCTGCAGCATCGTCGATAGGACTGACTGTGATCCTTCGTACGAAGCCAAGTCGAGAGTCTGAATCAGCGGCTCACACGGTTCTGTGACCATGAGGCTTGCGGACTCCTCGACTTGCACCTTCAGGTGGTTGGTTTCCAGGTTCCACTAAATAGGTTAGAAGGTCTTGGGAAAGTGCAGAAGGGACTGAAGTCTCAAAGGATGCAGGACGAACACAGGATGAGGGTAGGCACAGCAACAATCAATATTGCTGTTGTAAACTGTCGTAGCTGTGTTGGAAAATAACCAAGGCTCCAAGCGCTAATTGAAAGCACTGATAATGAAAGCCGGAAATAAGTTATCTTATAAAGGATCTAACCATGCTGAGAACGGATAGATTAAATATAGTTGATGGTGAAGTGATCATTCCTGTCAGTAGTAGTTTACCTCGTAGTGGAATTGATAGAATACTTCCTGTGAGTTAGTATGGGTAGAGGTTATATGTGACAATCGGAATAAATTAATAATCGGTTCATTTTACCGATCCTCTAACACAACTGCTGAACAGTTCAAAGAAAACTTGAGTGTTGTCTTCAATGAGTAGATTTTTCAAGACATGGATTTCATATTAGGGAAAGCTAAGCTCTCTGCAAGTTTATTGAAGATGCTAACAAACAGTAGGCATACTATCAAATGTCCGACCCCCTCCCATCAAAATCTTCTGTCTCCACATGCCCTAAGTGGAACCGTAATCCAAACAAGATGGGAGCCTCAACGGTTCCTGCAAAACCAACATAAGCTGCAGAGGTGGAAATACAAGCTGGACTCTCCAAGAAGACACCACTACCACGTGCAGAAAAGAAGAAAGTAGCCGCAGTTAAGTATAGAATCCACATCACCTCCTGCTGAAGTCGTACCAAGTGCTTCAAAACAGTCTGGTCACATAAATCCTGCAGACTGTCATGTAAATCACACAAATCAAGTCTCGCAGAACGAAAAAAACTGAGAAATTAAGTTTAGACCAAGAACAAATTCAGCACCAGGATGTTAGATTATTAGCTGACAAGAATATTGACACCAAAACTAGTAGACTGGAGTAATGTCTTACTTTTTTTCAGCAGTTTTGAGGAAGCCTTCAACAAATTCGTGAAAATTATCTCGAAAAATTGTAATATCTGTTGCCCAGAGATCGGAAAACAATGTAATAATAAAGTCAGAAGAGCCAGGCACCCAACAAAAAACATATTTAACTCTTCAGGCTTTCCCGGCGATCTAATTTGTTCACAAATCAGAACAACCAAGTGTAATGCAAGTGAACATTACATTGAAAACTCAATTAATAGATGTAAAGCAGCATGGAGGATTATAAAAGCAGTGTTGAGTACAAGTATAAATCGTAAAGAAACCACAAGTGCTGTCAATATCACATCAGATGAATTTAATCAATTCTTTATCGAGGCAGCAAACCCCATTACCACCCCAACGTCTGGTGAGCATATTACCAATTCACCGTTCACTCCTAATCTAGACCCCATTTCTGGTAATAGTTTCTTCAAAATTGTGCAAAAACTTTCACGTGACATGGTTAAATCAATAACATAACTAGAAAATTCAAAATCTGAAGACATTTATGGCCTATCAAATTTTGTGATTAATAAAATAGTAGATCTCATATCAAACCCTCTTTGTGCACTAATAAACTGCATGTATGCCAGTTACCATTTTCCAGAGTGTCTAAAAACAACATTAAGTCATGCACGAATAATTATTGTCCGATTTCGCTGGTAGGTATTCTCTCCAAAATAATAGAATACTGTGTATATCAGGATATTTACAGACATTTATCTATAAACAATAATATGACTCAATCTCAATATCGTTTTAAGTCCAAATTATCAACAGTGAAAGCAGTTGAAGACATCACTTCTTTTATACTCATTTAAATCAAAGTTATCTGCTGAGGCCATTCTGGTTGACCTAAGAAAGGCATTTGATTCAGTGAACCATATAATGCTACTGGATAAACTTTGGTGTTATGGAGTCAGAGACTTAGAAAACTCCCTCATGACTCCTGTCTCAGCGACAGGAAACAAACTGTAGTTTACAATAACCATAAGTCCCAATACTTAGATGTAAATTGAGGCATTCCTCATGGTTCCATGCTTGGCCCTTTACTGTTTATAATATTTGTGAATGATCTTCCCAGTAAATGCTCTGTAAATCTGTTCTTTGAGCTGATAACACAACATTAATTAGTTCTCGGAAAGACATAAACAAATTGAAACTAGAAAACGAAGAGTACCTTAACCGTCTAATACATGGTTCAATGCCAGTGAGCTATCCATCAACCATGAAAAAACAGTGAACATCATTTTCAGTTTATCAAGTGGTGAAACTGAGTCCTCAACTGTTAAACTGCTTGGTATACACCATGACTCCAAATTAACTTGGGACAAATACACAGATCACATAGGCAGAAAGCTCTTATGTGTTACCTTTATATTGACTACACTACAGACACATATAACAACACCTCTTTTACTGAAACCCTATTATACCTTCTTTCACTCCATCTCCAATATGGTATACTTTTAGACAGTAATTCTGTAGGGCCAAAAAAAAATTTTATGTGGAAAGAAAGTCTGTCAGGTCTATTTTTGGAGTTACAAACTCTAAGATCTCCTGCAGTCCACTTTTTAGAGATTTAAAGTACTGATAGTCCCATCACATTTTCTATACTGTTGTCTACTAAAGATTAAAGAAAACTTAAACAACTACATCTTAAGGGATGCTATACACCAATATAAAACTAGGCAAATGAAAGAAATAGATAGACCCACAACTAGATTAAAAAAACAGTCTAGTTATGAATACCTGAGCTTAAAATTATTTAATACTTTATCTTTACATGCGTGTCATATCTCACTTAATGACTTTAAAACAAAAACTGAAAAATGGCTGAAAAAAGGCTTTCTACAACATTTCAGAATTTTAGAACTGTAATAAGCATGACCTGAGATACTAAAGTATTTCTAACTATAAACCATTCTCTATGTGCTTTAGTGTATCAACAGTTTCTGTAATTATTTTCTATGTACTCTAAAATTAAGAAATAGTTCTCTAGCGTATATTTTATATGCATTGTGTTAATATTAGTATGTGTACTGTATCTATGTCAACAAAATGTATTTGAGCAATGTACAGGGTGTTTCACTAAATGTGTTTGCCTCTGTAAGTTACGAAGTCATAGGCGACGGAAATATTTATTGCGGTATGTCGCCATAGGAAACGTTACACTGTCTGCGGATCTACGAACATAGTTTATTGTGTTATTATCCAAAGACTTACAGCAAAAAGATACAATTTCTTAAGTGGATAGTTGTTTCTATCATGCACTGGAATCAGTAACATCAGCTGTGTATAAATCAATTTAAATTACATTCCTATCGTTTTTGGTTTAGGAGTTACAACCCTTCAAAGTTTCAGGGGCAGATTCCACACACGCTGCTCATAACGACATACGCCTTCTAAATGTGGTGCGGCCGAGTTGTAACGTCAACGGTGTCATGGAGCGAGAAGCTTCCTCGATGCGCTGTTAGACTGCCGACTGTCGCCGCACACGGCCGTATACCCGACAGTTCAAGCCCCACAAACAAACGGGGCTCAATATACCAAAGTTACTGACATTGGATGAAGATGGAATACACGAACAACGAGTACTGATGCTCGTTGAGTGCCGACACGATGCCACTGAACCTTTGAAGGGTTGTAGCTCCCAACTAAAAGTGATAGGAATGTAATTTAAATTGATGTATACACAGCTGGTGTTACTGATACCAGTGCATGATAGAAACAACTATTGTTCCATTTAAAAAATTGTATCTTTTTGCTGTAACTCTTTGGATAATATCACAATAAACTATGTTCAAAGCTCCGCAGACAGTGTAACGTTTCTTATGGTGACCTACCGCAATAAATATTTCCATCGCCTGTTACTTCGTAACTTACAGAAGCAAACACATTTTGTGAAACACCCTGTATGTAGACTCCCTATGACGTCATAGATTACGTAAAAATGCTCAAATATGGATCAAAATAAATAAAATAACGAAAAATAGGTACCCATTCATACAATAATATTTGGAGATGACTTAAATCTACCCCGATTTGTTGCCGAAAATACATGATTAAAGTCGGCGGTAGGCATGAAACGAAGTCCGAAATCATACTGAATGCCTTCTCAGGAAATTATTTTGAGCAGTTAGTTCAGGATCCCATTCAAAGGGTAAATGGTTGCGACAACAAACTGAACGTGTTAGCAACAAATTGGGCGTTTAAAAAGTTTTGCACAGTCGTCTACAATTTTTTTTATTTTTTGTAGTAGGAGAATGAAATTTTTTGTGGACATACTTGGAACATTTAGCAATAAGTTGATATAATAAAAGTATTTTCTTTTATTTACAGGCTAGCCATAATGGCCCGTGCAGTAGATGTCAGGTTGCGATAATAGTCGGTGATGGAGTACGCCTTCAAGACCAGCGATGACTCTGCCACATCTATTCACAGGAAGTTGCTCCCTGTTTATGTGGAGGACACAGAGTATCGCAACAGTATCCAGCAGTGGTTGCAGTGGTTTAAAGAAAGTAACCACAAACTGGAGAATACCAAGGGGGATTTCACCCATGCTCTACATAGATTTCAAAAAAGCATATGGTAGTACACATAGACCCGCATTTACAAATCCTCAGATCGCACAGTCTCCATCCCAAATTAATAAAAAATCAACAAACTAACTTGAATATATGCAAATTTCAAGGTGAAGTTAAGGAGAGAAATTTCTGAAGTTCCCACAATATAAAGTGATCTAACATGAGATGGTGGATTATCCCCACTACTTTTCAATGTAGCCCTCAATTTAATTATGAAGATTTGGCAAAAAGAAAAACCACTGACTATCACAATTTAAGCAAAATCCTCAATAAGAACACATTTCCTGTAGTTTCTTGATGATTTAGCTCTTTCAGATTTTGACATGGAAGAAGTTCATCCCCATCCCACTCTGCATAAATCGTCTTAAAAATAAGTTACAAATATCCTTGAAGAAAACTGAGAATGAAACCCATGTGTATATGTAAAGTCTTCATAAACTATCAAAAGATTAACATAGCACTATAGCTTAAATACAAAAAGTTTTGAACAGTCGTCTCTAATTTTTTGTATCATTTGCAGTAGGAGAATGAAATTTTTTGTGAACGTACTTGGAACATTTAGCTGTAAGTTGTTATAAAAAAGTATTTTCTTTTAGTTACAGGTGAGCCATAACGGACCATGAAATAGATGTCAGGTTGCAACAACAGTCGGTGATGGAGGTCCTCTTCGAGATCGGCGATGACTCTGCCACATTGATTCACAGGAAGTTGCTCCCTGTTTATTGGGAGGACACAGTGCATCGCAGCAGTATCCAGCGGTGGTTGCAGAGATTTAAAGAAGGTGATTTCTCTCTACTGGACAATCCACGATGCGGTAGACCCTCGACGGCAGTGAGTGATGTGTATAAGGAGACCATTGACCAAATCATCCAAAATGACAGATGTGACAACACGACAGCTTGCTGAAATGACTCGTTTGTCGTTGGGTAGTGTGGTATAACTGGTACAGTCACTAGGGTACAGAAAAATCTGTGCATGTTGGGTGCTTAGATTATTGACAAGAGAAATGAAAACGAGGAGGAAGAATGTGTGCGAGGGTCTCATGAAGACCTTTACTGAAGAGTGGAAACAGTGTTTTGACAGCGTCATTACCCAGGATGAAACACGGTTGTTTTTGTCCGAACCTGAGAGCAAAACCCAATCCATGGAGTGGCGTTATCCGAGTTCCCCTCAGATGAAGAAACCAAGACTTTCACGAACAGCAGACCGAAAGGTGATGGCCTGCTTTTTCTGAGATCAGTGTGGTGTCATTTTCCTTGACTTTTTGGAACCTGGCTCCACAATTAACTGGGACCGTTACTGTTTGTCTCTGGACAAGCTGCGACGTGCCATCAAAACCCACAAACCACAGCTTCAGGGTCAGCTTATCAGATTACACCATGACAATGCCAAACCCCATGCAGCCCTTATGACGCAGGAGAAATCAGGAAAATGGGTTGGAAAATTGCTTCTCATCCTCCCTACAGTCCGAACTTCGTTCCGTTTGATTTTTAGCTCTTTGGTCGTCTGAAGACCCACCTGCGCGGTAAAACATTTGATAGCGAGAAAGACCTTATTTCCTGTATCAAACGATGGTGTAAAAGTCAATCCCCAGAATTTTACCAAAGTGCGTCTACATCATGGGAAGAACGTTGGGCCAGATGCGTCACTGCTGACGGAGGCTGCATTGAGTAAGCTCAATGTATAGCTAAATGCTCCAAGTGTGTTCACAAAAATTTCATTCTCCTCCTGCAAAAAATAAAAAAAATTAGAGACGACTGTGCAAAACTTTTTGAACGCCGTTTGTAATTCTGACCAAATAGGGAGCATCATGACGGACACAAGGATTAGTGACCACAAGGATGTTGTAGTTAGATGGAATACCGCAACAGCCAAACCCACCAAAAATAAACGCAGAATACATTTATTTCAAAAATCGAATAAAAATCAGCTTGGCGCCTTCCTAAAAGACAGTCTTCACTCCCTCCAGTCTGACTGTGTAACAGTCGATCAGATGTGGTTTGAATTCAGAGAAACAGTATCGAGGGCAGTTGAGAGACTTATACCAAATAAATTAATAATATATGATTCTGATCCGCCATGGTACACAAAACAGGTCAGATCACTGTTTGCAGAAGCAACGTAAAAGCATTCCAAATGTAAAAGAACGCAAAATGCTCAAGATTGGCGAAGTTTTACAGAAGCTCCAAATTAAGCGCAAACTTGAGTGCTTGATATTTTTAATAGTTTCCGCAAAGAAACTCCGTCTTGAAATTTTGCAGAAATCCGAAAGATATTCTGGCTACATGTAAAGTACGCCGCTGGCAAGACGCAGTCAATACCTTCACTGCGCGATAACGATGGTGCTATTACTGATGATAGTGCCACTAAGGCAGAGTTACTAAACACGGTTTTCCGAAATTCCTTCACAGAGGAAGATGAAGTAAATATTCCAGTATTCGAATCAAGGACAACTGCCAACATGAGTAACTTAGAAGTAGATATCCTGGACGTAGCAAAGTAGGTTAAAACACTTAAGAAAGGCAAGGTCTCCAGATCAGATAGTACACTAGTCAGGTTTCTTTCGGAGTGTGCTGATATAGTAGCTCCATACTTATAAATCATATACAACCGTTCGCTCGTAGAAAGACCCGTACCCAAAGACTGGAATATTGTACAAGTCACACCAATATCCAAGAAAGGAGATAGTCCGCTGAATTACAGACCCGTATCACTAACGTCGCTTTCCAGTAGGATTTTGAAACATATACGATGTTCGAACATTATAATCACTTCGAAGAAAATTTATTAGACAAATAGCCAAGACGGATTCAGAAAATATCGTTTGTGTGCAATAAAACCAGCTCTTTATTCTCACGAAGCAGTGAGTGCTATCGACAGGCGATGTCAAATTGATTCCATATTTTTAGATTTCTAGAGAACTTTTGACACCGTTTCTCACAAGTGACTTCTAATTAAATTGCTTTCCTGTGAAATATCGTCTCACTTGTGTCACAGGTTTCGTGATTTCTTGCAGAAAGGTCACAAATGGTAATAATTGATAGAAATTCACCGAGTAAAGTAGAAGTAAATCTGGGGTTCCCCAAGGAGGTGTTGTAGGCCTTTGTTGTTCCTGATCTACATAAACGATTTAGGGGACAATATGAGTAGCCCTCTTATATTGTTTGTAGATGATGCTGTCATTTACCGTCTTCTAAAGCCATCATTTACCATCTTGTAAAGTCATCAGATGGTCAAAACGAATTGATTTAGACGTGATATCCAATTGACTCTAAATAATGAAAAATGGTAAGTCATCCGCTTCACATATGGATATGCTGTAGAAAAAGCGGGAATTATATCAAAATGTTAGAAGTAATCATAATCAAGCTACAGTAGCCCAT
This sequence comes from Schistocerca cancellata, assembly GCF_023864275.1. NCBI lineage: Eukaryota > Metazoa > Arthropoda > Insecta > Orthoptera > Acrididae > Schistocerca > Schistocerca cancellata. The sequence goes on from NC_064628.1 coordinate 713,876,126, forward strand.
TACAAAAAGTATTGTACGGTGCTTAAAAATGTTATTAGGAAGGCAAAGAGTATGAAGTATGCAAATAGAATAGCTAATTCACAAGATAAAATTAAAACCATATGATCAGTTGTGAAGGAAGTGTCTGGTCAGCAGCACAAGGTCGACGATATATAGTCAGTTCGTAGTAAAATTATTTCTGTTACTGATAAATCAGATATATGTACAGTATTTAGCCAACATTTTCTGAGCATTGCTGGTGAATTAAGTAAAAATTTAGATTATGCAGGGAATCATATAACTTCCTTGGCAAATGCCATTCCGAGATTGGTGTCTCAAATACTCGTCTGTGATACAGACAAGGGGGAGACTGAAGACTAAGGACTCTCATGGATATGATGGAGTGCCTAGCAGAATATTAAAGTACTGTGCTGCACATGTTAGCTCTGAATTTAGCCATATTTGTAATCTTTCCTTCAGGAATGGTCAGTTTCCTGAACGATTAAAGTACTCAGTAGTAAAGCTGCTTTATAAAAAGGGAGAAAGGGATAACGTAGACAATTTTTTGCTTTATAAAAAGGGAGAAAGGGATAATGTAGACAATTTTTTGATTTAACTAAGACGTTTTATTGTGTTGATCACAAAATATTGCACCAGAAGTTGAACCGTTATGGAATATGGGGAGTAGCTCACAATTGGTTCAGCTCTTACTTTAGCAACAGACAGCAAAAGTTCATTATTCACAATGTTGAGAATGGCTGTGATGTGGGGTCTGAGTGGGGTACTGTCAAGTCGGGGGAGCCCCAGGGATCAGTGTTGGGGCCACTTCTGTTCCTTATTTGTATAAATGATATGCCCTCTCTAAAAAATTTCTGTTTGCTGATGGCACTAGCTTGGTAGTAAAGGATGTTGTGTGCAACATTGGCTCGGTTTCAAATAGTGTGGTTCATCACCTATGTTCATGGCTTGTAGAAAATAAACTAACTCGAAATTACAGTAAGACTCAGTTTTTACAGCTTCTAACTCACAATTCAACAAAACCTGACGTTTTAATTTCACAGAATTGGCCTATGATTAGTGAAACTGAACAGTTCATATTTCTAGGTGTTCAGATAGATAGTAAACTGTTGTAGAAAGCCCATGTTCAGGATCTTGTTCAAAGACTTAATGCTGCCATTTTTACTATTCGAAAGGAATCTGAAGTGAGTGATCGTTCGACACGAAAATTAGTCTACTTTGCTTATTTTCTTTTGCGTATGTCATATGGTATTATATTTTGGGGTAACTTTTCACATTCTAAAAGGATATTTTTGGCTCAGAAACGGGCGGTTCGGGCAATAAGGGGTGTAAGTTCACGAACCTCTTGTCGACCCCTGTTCACTAGTCTGGGTATTTTGACATTGGCCTCTCAATGTACATATTCCTTATTGTCGTTTCTTTTAACAGTATTAGCTTATTCCCAAGAATAAGCAACTTTCACTCAGTAAATACTCGGCAGAAATCAAACCTGGATTTGGATCGGACTTCCTTAACTCCTGTGCAGAAAGGTGTGCAGTATACTGATGCATCCATTTTCAATAAGCTACCACTCGAACCCAAAATTCTTAGCAGTAATCCATGCGCTTTCAAATCGAAACTGAAGCATTTCATCATGAGTCATTCCTTCTATTCTGTCGAGGAGTTCATTGAAAAGTTAAGCTGATCCTTGTTGTATTAACTTATGGATTGACTTACTTTTTTCGGGTTCATGAGCATTTTATCTTTATCTGTTATTACTTTTATGTTGTAATTTCATGTTCTGACGCGTTCCATGACCATGTAGATTTGCTCCTCAATTTGGTCCTACGGTACTTAACGTGTAAAAAAATAAAAAAATAAATCAGTACTAAAAGCAATACGCTACATTTCAGTTACTCAATAAATCATTCAAATCTAAAGGCTGTAAACTCAGCTAAATACTTAGGAATTACAGTCACGAATAACTTAAATTAGGACTGTCGCATAGACAATGTTGTGGGGAAAGCAAACCAAAGACTACGATGTACTGGCAGACCACTTACAAAATGTAGCAGGTCTACTAAAGAGACTGCATACACTACGCATGTCCGCCCTCTTCTTGGGTATTGCTCTGCAGTGTGGGATCCACATCAGATAGGACTGACGGAGGACACCGAAAAAATTCAAAGAAGGACAACTCTTTTTGTATTACCGCGAAGTAAGAGAGAGATGCCACAGATATGGTATACTAATTGCGGTGGTTGTCATTAAAACAAAAGCGCTTTTCGCTGCGGCGCGACCTTTTCTGAAATATCAGTTCCCAACTTTCTCCTCAGAATGTGAAAATATTTTCTAGCGCCCACCTACATACGGAGAAATGATCATCATAATAAAATAAGAGAAATCAAAGCTCACACGGAAAGATTTAAGTGTTCATTTTTCCCACGACATTTTCGAGGGCGGAACGGTAGTGAAACAGCTTAAAATGTGGTTCGATGAACCTGCTGCCAGGCATTTAATTGTGAATTGCAGAGTAATCATGTAGATGTAAATGTAGTGGTATCCTTTATATTTTGTGTCTTTTCTAATCGGCAAATAACACCGAAAATTATTTTTCTCCTTGAATAGATCTAACTTTTCCATTGTTTGAACAATTTTCATTAAAATCGTTTATCTACACATGCTCTTATTTATGAATAGTGAAGGCTTTTCCTTTCTCCAGATGTTGTAAAACGTTAATACCTATTTCGTCTCTGACCTCAATCTACAACTAAATCTACTCCTACATACATAGTCTACAAACGGTTGTACCATTTATTAGGACGTTTTCTCGTTCCATTCACGTATTGAACGTGAAAATAATGATGGATTTAAAACCTCTGTGTGCGCCGTAATTGACCTAATCTTGTCTTCGCGATCCCTATGTGAGAGATACATAGGAGGTCATAGTATACTCCTAGATTCATCGTATAGGGTTGAAACTTACAAAGTACGCTTTCACGAGATAGTTGGCGTTTATATTCAAGCATTTGCCGGTTCAGTTTTTTGAGCATCTCCGTGACACTCTCCCGTGCATCAAACCAACCTACGCCTATTCGCACTGTCCTTATTTGGAAGTTCGAATTCCCCTGTTGGCCTTATTTGGTAGAGGTTCTACACACTTGAGAAATATTCTTGGTGGATCGCATGAGTGTTTTGTAGCAATACCTTTGTAGACTGACTGCATTTTCTCTTGTGAAAAAACACTAGAAGGAAAAATACCGTGCCCTCGTGCAGTCTTTGCAGTGTATTATGAAACAAAGTATACAAGATAAAGATTTAAGTAAACAAAAATACTCATAATGTACACTCCTGGAAATGGAAAAAAGAACACATTGACACCGGTGTGTCAGACCCACCATACTTGCTCCGGACACTGCGAGAGGGCTGTACAAGCAATGATCACACGCACGGCACAGCGGACACACCAGGAACCGCGGTGTTGGCCGTCGAATGGCGCTAGCTGCGCAGCATTTGTGCACCGCCGCCGTCAGTGTCAGCCAGTTTGCCGTGGCATACGGAGCTCCATCGCAGTCTTTAACACTGGTAGCATGCCGCGACAGCGTGGACGTGAACCGTATGTGCAGTTGACGGACTTTGAGCGAGGGCGTATAGTGGGCATGCGGGAGGCCGGGTGGACGTACCGCCGAATTGCTCAACACGTGGGGCGTGAGGTCTCCACAGTACATCGATGTTGTCGCCAGTGGTCGGCGGAAGGCGCACGTGCCCGTCGACCTGGGACCGGACCGCAGCGACGCACGGATGCACGCCAAGACCGTAGGATCCTACGCAGTGCCGTAGGGGACCGCACCGCCACTTCCCAGCAAATTAGGGACACTGTTGCTCCTGGGGTATCGGCGAGGACCATTCGCAACCGTCTCCATGAAGCTGGGCTACGGTCCCGCACACCGTTAGGCCGTCTTCCGCTCACGCCCCAACATCGTGCAGCCCGCCTCCAGTGGTGTCGCGACAGGCGTGAATGGAGGGACGAATGGAGACGTGTCGTCTTCAGCGATGAGAGTCGCTTCTGCCTTGGTGCCAATGATGTTCGTATGCGTGTTTGGCGCCGTGCAGGTGAGCGCCACAATCAGGACTGCATACGACCGAGGCACACAGGGCCAACACCCGGCATCATGGTGTGGGGAGCGATCTCCTACACTGGCCGTACACCACTGGTGATCGTCGAGGGGACACTGAATAGTGCACGGTACATCCAAACCGTCATCGAACCCATCGTTCTACCATTCCTAGACCGGCAAGGGAACTTGCTGTTCCAACAGGACAATGCACGTCCGCATGTATCCCGTGCCACCCAACGTGCTCTAGAAGGTGTAAGTCAACTACCCTTGCCAGCAAGATCTCCGGATATGTCCCCCATTGAGCATGTTTGGGACTGGATGAAGCGTCGTCTCACGCGGTCTGCACGTCCAGCACGAACGCTGGTCCAACTGAGGCGCCAGGTGGAAATGGCATGGCAAGCCGTTCCACAGGACTACATCCAGCATCTCTACGATCGTCTCCATGGGAGAATAGCAGCCTGCATTGCTGCGAAAGGTGGATATACACTGTACTAGTGCCGACATTGTGCATGCTCTGTTGCCTGTGTCTATGAGACTGTGGTTCTGTCAGTGTGATCATGTGATGTATCTGACCCCAGGAATGTGTCAATAAAGTTTCCCCTTCCTGGGACAATGAATTCACGGTGTTCTTATTTCAATTTCCAGGAGTGTATTACTATGAAGGCTATTTTTTCAAGGTCCGATCAATCAAGAAATGACAACAGTGAAAAACAAAAATGTTTTATTTGCAACATTTAGCTACTCCTGCAGCGCGGGATAAGCTGAGCGGTCTAGGGCGCTGCAGTCATGGACTGTGCAGCTTGTCCCGGCGGGTGTTCGATTCCCCCCTCGGGAATGTGTGTGTGTGTTTGTCCTTAGGATAATTTAGGTTAAGTAGTGTGTAAGCTTAGGGACTGATGACCTTAGCAGTTAAGTCCCATAAGATTTCACACACATTTGAACATTTTTGAGCTACTCCTAAAAACTACTTCCGTACATAGTGGTGACTCCGATTTAGACATTTGTGGTAGCGTGGTACAAAATTTCTGATACCTTTGTCGTAGAAAGCCGTCGGCTGCGCTTTCTGCCATTTGTTTAAGCGGGTCTCCAGGTCGCTGTCTGTGCCAAAATGCTGTCTTCGTAGCCAGCGGTTCGTGTTAGCAAAGAAATGAAAATCAGAGGGAAACAAGTCCGGACAGTATTACGAGTGATCCAACAGTTCTCACTGACAACGCTGCAGGAGCGCCTGAGCTGGCCGACCATTGTCATGAAGAAGGACAATGCCTGAACACAACATTCGTCTTCGCTTGTTCCGAAGTGCTCTTCGTTGCCGATTCTCTCGAACCACGTGGTTCACTGGCTGAGCAAGATCGTCGGTCGACACGCGCTTTCTTCCCTGACCGTCTGCATCATAAACGTGTGTACGTCCTGCTTCAATGGTCCTCCATTATTGCCGCAATTCGCTCTCAGGCTAGACAGTTACGTTATGTGGGCTGCATGAAATCAGGCGTAACCCTTCAACATGAAGAAACCGAATGGCAACACGCAATTCCTACTTCGCGGGAGACACCATTGTTTCTCGCACCTTGAAGTGCTCACCTTGAACTCAGAACTGAAAAGTGTTACGTCACACGATCGACGAGCACACCAGAGACACTCTGCAAAACGTCATCGAATTTTCACTGTGGTTTTCATTTCGCGACCGATTGGGCATTATAATACATTGAAGAGGTATAGAAACTGGTACCCCTGCCTAATATCGTCCAGGGCCCCCGCGAGCAAGCAGAAATGCTGAAGTGGCATGGACTCAACTTATGTCTGAAGTAGTGGTGGAGGAAACTGACACCATGAATGTTGCAGGGCTGTACATAAATCCGCAAGAGTACGACGGGGTTCAGATCTCTTCTGAACTGCACGTTGCAAGGCATCCCAGATATGCTCAATAATCTTCATGTCTGGGGAATGTGGTGGTCAGCGAAAGTGTTTAAACTCAGAAGAGTATTCCTGGAGTCACTCTGTAGCAATTCTGGACGTGTGTAGTGTTGCATTTTCCTGCTAGAATGCCCAAGTCCATCGGTATGCACAGTGGACATGAATGGATGCAGGTGATCAGACAGGATGCTTACGTACGTGTCACCTGCCAGAGTCATATCTAGACGTATGAGGGGTCCCATATCACTCCAACTGCACACGTCCCGCACCATTACAGAACCTCCACCAGCTTGAACAGTCCCCTGTTGACATGGAGGGTACATGGATTCATGAGGTTGTCTCCATACCTGCACATGCCTATCCACTCGATACAATTTGAAAAGAGATCCATCCGACCAGGCAACATGTTTCCAATCATCAATGTCGTATTGTCGGGCCCAGGCGAGGCGTAAAGCTTTGTGTCATGCAGTCATCAAGGGTACACGATTGGGCTTTCGGCTCCGGAAGCTCATATAGATGATGTTTCGATGAATGGTTCGCACGCTGACACTTGTTGATGGTCAAGCACTGAAATTGCAGCAGTCTGTGGAAGGTTTGCACTTCTTTCACGTTGAACGATTCTCTTCGGTCGTCGTTGGTCCCGTTCTTGCAGGATTTTTTTCCGGCCGCAGCGATGTCGTAGGTTTGATGTTTTACCGGATTCCTAACATTCACGATACATTCGTGAAATGGTCGTGTGGGAAAATCCGCACTTCATCCTCACCTCGGAGATGCTGTGTCCCATCGCTCGTGCGCCGACTATAACACCACGTTCAAACTCACTTAAATCTTGATAACCTGCCTTTGTAGCAGCAGTAACCGATCTAACAACTGCGCCAGACACTTGTCTCATAGAGACGTTGCCAACCGCAGCGCCTTATTCTGCATGTTTACATATCTCTGTGTTTGAATATTCATGCCTATGGCAGTTTCTTTGGCATTTCAGTGTATATACGGTTCTACTTGCTAAATGTTACTAGTAATTTCATTACTATGTCTAATTTTCAATCAAGTTCTCTTGCTTGCTAATTAATATCTTTACCATCTTACAAATAATATGTGCTACTGTCTCAGATTTCAGAGTCAAGTAATGTCTTAATACATAATGAATTCTCATGGTCTCTTTACATCTCACGCATAATCTTTGTTTTTCTTGCGGTCTTCAGTCCTACAACTGGTTTAGTACAGCTCTCCACGCTAATCGATACTGTGCAAGCCTCCACATCTCTGCTTGACTATCACAGCCAACATCCATGAGAACATGCTTACTGTATTCAAATCTTGGTCTCCCTCTGCAGGTTTTATCCCCCACACTTCCGTCCGTTATCGAACTGACAATTCCTTGATGCCTCCCGATGTGTCCTACCAATTGTTACGCCAACATCCTTATGGACGTACTTCACAACCCACGGCCAGGCGAAGCAGCTACCAGCCTGTGAAATTCACTACCAGGACTAGAATATAGCTGAGTCACCATGGAGCAACACCTCAGTCTTCCTCAGTTGCGAGCTCAATTACCTCACGCCATGCCCTGATGATGTATCACCTCCATCCCCACATGACTAAAGCAAGAACTGGCCATAAAATGTCTGGGAACAGCTACCATAAATACTCACCGCTCAGACCTTGCATATGCTGCCTTCGATTGCTACCGGCGCTGATGTGTACTCTGCACCAACCGATAGTCTGATGTAGGTCACCAAGCCTTTATCTATACCTAGCTGCTACATCCGCTACATGCCCTGATGCTGTAGGGACCTGAACTAGCGTTATCCAACTGGAGCCACCTCCCAGATGAGGATGATACCAACCGGCCTCTGTGTATCTCCAGGACATTAGAGAAACGTCATGTGTAGGCAGTGCAATTTACTGAATGATCGTTGTCTGTGTGCTCAGTCTTCACCAGTGTCTATAATCCAGAGAATGTGTACAGTGTGCTTACTTAGCACGGAAGTGTGAGGATTAAGTACTGTTTGTAAAGTTGTAACAGTGTCATGAATATTAATTATTTCGCTGTATTTGTTCTATTTAGCCTTATTGTTGTTGACCCAGACGTTACTATGAGCAAAATAGGGGAACAAAGGGTTACCGCCGCAGAGGCGGTTCAGTCTCTGCTAGATCAAGTAGCTCAAATGACAGCAGACTGCGTAGACTTGCATAGACTGTTGCTTTCATTAAAAGAGGATTGGGCCCCGTCCAGTTTATCACTATCCATTGTAGATACTAATGCCACTATCCTAGTCTCTCGCTTTTTTTTGTTTTTTTTTAAAAAAAAAAAAAAGCAGGAAGGATGTGTTCGCATTTTTCAACAACCTGTTGACAGCCAAGAAGCTGATATGTTGGTCTGAGGGAGAGTTGTTACAAATGGCTGAGTTACTTTTAGTGGAAGATGCGAAATAATATGTGGCGTATCATCAGGAATTAAGGAATGCGTAGACGCTTGAAGTTCTGAGGAAAGGCTTATTGCATCATTATAGGACAATCAATAGCCATGGGCAATTAAAAGTCTGTCACAAAGACATAGTGAGTGCATCGAGAGTTATGTGGACAGTATTAGGAAACTTAATGTCAGTAACTACGAGATGAGAGAAAGACGTTACTATGAGACTCTACCATGACTCTTCTGCAGGAAGCAGAAAAGAGAGCTGTAGACGCGTTTTTTCGGAGTTTGTGGTCTGATGTATAAAGCACGGTACGGGTAGAATTACCGAAAGACTTTGCGAGAGCCATAGGAATAGTACAGGAATTATAAGAGTTAGTTACTGTGACCCGTATCCACGGTAGAAAGGGGATTTCTTATGCTAACGTCAAGTGTTAACAGTGTCGTCGATCACGCCACATACGGAGAGATTGCTCTCAGATACAATGTAGCAAAAAGTTATGGCATCAAGGGACTGTAGGCAGAATAGGGAGTAGAGTAGGAAGGTACAAAATGGAAATGGCAACCTAGCGTTAAACATCAGGAGTTACAGGACCTTCCAGTGGGGCTCACAGCAAATTTTAGCCTGACTGCAACACGTGCAGAAACAGAATTTTGCTTGGGTGGCCTAGTGGATGGAAGGTAAAGTTAAGATTTAATGGGGCACAGGTGCGAACATGACTGTGGTATTCATGGGTAAGAAGCGGCTGGGCCCACCATGAAAGAAGTTACGTGAGGTGTGTGGTATTGAAGCGCATTCGCTGGATCGAAGAAGTTTTCGGGTGTGTGTAAAACATTTCTGGGAATGTATGGAAGTTTTGACTCGAGTATCAATGGTTACCGGGCAGTCTTAGGGTTAGATTTCCTATATAGGCATCACGGTGAAACTGATCTTGGACAACGTAGTAGAACGCGGTGCCCCATCGGTGCGACACTGCCTCAACACTCAACCCTGGTGCAAGGGGGATCAACTGATCTGCGTGAAAAGCCACAAACGAATAATTTACGTGCTAAAATGCCGAAAAGTACGAGAAAACTGCTTTGGGTGAGCATAGGAGCTGATTTGCCAGTAAACGTGTTATGTGCTGTTGTATCACTGAGAGAGACTGATGAATTACATAAAGAACAATGTATTGAACAATGTATTGTATGCAGGGGTGTTGTATCCATACGGGATAAATGATGAGCAGGTAGTGCCCATAGGTATAAATAATTTCGACATCAAGGACATGGACTTGTCTAAAGGGTTTTTGGTTGCCAATTTGGAGGTTTTTGGAGTAGATGATCTGGATAGGATGAATTGGGCTCTTAAGCATAATCAAGCCATCACTATAGCTGCTATCAAAACATAAAATTCCTATCAAGAATGAGCCACTTGTGTATCAAAAGAAGTACCATGTACCTAATCACCTACAGGCATCTATGGAGGAGTTCATTAATCAACAGTTATGATACAGCATTATTGAGGAGATTTCTATCCCTTGAGGAGCACCAGTGGTGACTGTGCTGAAAAAAAAAATACCGATGGACCAAAGCTTACTGTTTCTGCTGTGACAACAGATATCTTAATAATTGTGTGATAACAGATGCTTATTCAACGATGCCCCTCCATGAACCATGGACCTTGCTGTGGTGACATGGCTTGCATGCCTCAACAATACAGACAGCCATACCATGTGTGCAATCAGAATGGAGGGGTATCTGTTAATAGGCCAGACACATGTATGGTTCCTGAAAAGGGGCAGCAGCATTTTCTGTAGGTACAGAGCCAACAGTCAGGATGACTGACTGACCTGGCTTTGTGAAATCAACCAACATGGCATCTTGTGCTGGTACTGCAAATGGTTGAAAGCAAGGAGAAACTACAGGCATAATTTTTGCTGAGGGGGTAGTTCTACTTTATTGTTAAAATGATGGAGTCCTCTTCGATAAACTATTCTGAAGATAAAACAGACCTCCATTCGGTCTCTGGGTGGAGACCACTCAGGAGAATGTCGCCATCAGAAGAAATAAACTAGCATTCTGTGGGTTGGAGTGTAGAATGTTAGATCCCTTAATCTGCCAAGTAGGTTAGCAAATTTATAAAAAGAGAAATGGATCGCATACCCAGGTGAACTGTCAGGTTCATGTCTGATTCATTCCATTGCAGCCATTGGACTACAACTCCTCTGCCCAGTGCCTGACAGGTGGCCCAGCTGCGTATTTCCAGAAGAGATGTTGTAGCTGGTGGCTGGGGGCCTCTTAGCACGGTGGAGTGGGGTCTGCACATCAGGTCCTGGCGCTGGCTATATATTCTGCAGAATAAAAGTACACGACGATTTTTCAACTGGGATAGTGGTTTCCAATTGAGCCCTGCATTGGTTGTATCGTTAGCCAAGATACATCAGGAATGCTCTGATAAGCAAGTGGTGGGGGCAGAATAGATAGGCAGGACCTGGATTCGACACCTGGACCCCTCCTACGTGCCATGACCCCCCCCCCCTCCACAACCACCGGCCACGAAATCTCTTCTGTAGGCACGCAGTTGGCCCACACGTTGGGCTCCCAGCAGAGGAGTCTGCACTGCAGCAGCTAAGAGGAAGCGAACCGAACATCGGCTTGACACTTTGCCTAAAAGTTTCGAGTAGGAAACTTGTCGAAGTGTTGTGACGCGACACCGTGACACCACGATTCGCTTTATAATCCGAGAAGACTTCATCGGTGAAATTCGCTTAGAAAGGCTATCTTACCAATAGTAAATCAGTTCTCTATGTAGCTTATTATCACCCTTGCAGCTTCCAGTCGCTTTGATACCTATTAAGCCTCTTGATATTAATCGTCATCAAGTGACCATGGTGGTCTGAGAGAACAATAACTACGGCAATTACTTTATCATTTTGCACTCTAGATGCCTCTTTAACAATGATGTGAGTAGAAAAGATTGGTTGTTCCTTTAACACCTGTAAATTATATTAGGTGAACTTAGTTATATAAAACGGCAACGGGCCCAGATGCAGCTCTTTAACAGTTATAAGCTAAAAAATTTATTTTCTAATCTACACTTAACGTTACCTCATTTTACTTGGAAGTTGAGAAGTGTAATAACATTAAATTGTTTCATATAACTCAGGATCCCCATATTTTGTGATTACTATTATTAACTTTCAATGAAAATATCTTTGTGCAGCCAAGGCCCAATAAGCTTACCACTGCAAAATATATGTGTGTGAATTTTTTATATTCGTATCCATTCTTAATGTAAGTGGCAACTCCTCTTTTCTCCATACCTCGTCTGCAATAACTGGAAGCTAAATTATTTCCATCCATATTCAGTATTCCCAAATCAGTAGTTAAATGATGTTCAGAAACATATATTACATCTACACAATTTTACAATAAGGGCACAAGATTTGAATTTTAAATACAATATGGTTTTTTGTAGCAGCGTATTGTTATACCTGTTGATTTATAATTTACACATTTGGGACTTCTGTATGATATAATACATCTGATAAATGGCTGCCACAATTTTGATGGCAGACGCGTACTCCTCTGGCGATATTTTCAGTAACGGTTTTACATAAATGTCGTGGTATTTCGGTAATACAGAGTTCAATTTCGACCTTAAATGCTCAGGTGGTCGTGGGCTTACTGGCTTAAGCCTTTTGCTTCAGAGAACTGCACAGAAGAAAAGGCCATCGGTGTTAAACCGCAAGACAGTGGAGGCCAATTCTGGTCACAAAAAGAAAAGATGACACAGCTCTTCACCGATCATGGTCTGTTGGCAGAAGCAGTTGAGCCAGCTGGATTCTATATACATGGAGACGCAAATCTTTAGTGAGAACACGGTGAAGAGTGGTTGTTGAAATGCTCAGTAGTGGCGAACTGCCGCCCTGTTTGTTTCTGAATGGCCACTGCGAGCTTATGTCGTGTGTTTTACATCAACAACTAAACTAGTGCTTTTAGAGTTTTCCTAATATCCCTTTTACAGTTGGATTTGGAAGATAATTCCTACCGAAAATTGGACATACTATAGGAATCGTAGCAGCAAAACTTTCGCCATTTTGACTGTAATGTTTAACAACAGGGACTCGTTCTTTTATTGTGTAGCGCTCCGCGTTCTCCTGTCTTCTATCGACCTGTCATAATTGCAGATCCCTTCGTTAATGACAGCCAAAATCTTGCCCTCTTATTGTAACACACTGTACATGATTTACAGACTGTAGTTCAGCTAACGAAATCAGAAGTTCATTTATTTGTTTTTAGCCCTTTGATATTTTTTATGTAATTGGTTTACTTTTCATTCCTTTTTATCTTTTCATAGTCCAGGTGCTAAATTTTCTGTTAGATTTTAGTTATAGACACATCTTATTTTCAGATACGTCGTAAATGTAAGTGTCGGCCTTCAAACGAGCAATTCCCGCAGCTAGGCGTGGTGTGCTTCCGTGTCCTGCGCACCGGCGAATCACAGCCGCTGCCTGCAGACCAACTGACGGAGCTGCTACTGGCCTTCATCAACCAGTCTGGCCGAGCATTCATGTCACCGGTGCGAGTTGGCGACAACTTTTGCATCCGTTATTGTATCACCGCGGAAAACTATACGCATGAGGACGTAGGTGAGCTGCACTATACTTCGTTAGATGTTCCAATACACCGAAGAAATCATGCGTTTTCACATCGTATTTCACGACCTTGAAATCAGCATATGGCACGTAAATAATTAAAATTGCTGAGCATTAGTATGCACCTAAGTTGAGCAAATACATTTGAGCGTCCTTATTATGTTTTTACAGGGTGTTTCAGGAGAAGTGATACATACGCCAACGTTTGTTATTAAAACTGTCTTCAGTTCTGAGCCAGTAATTGATTAGTTCGTTATCTATCTTTCGAGAAATTACTTCATTTTTCTGTTTCCTTTTTCCTGTCTCATTTTTTACAGTTTTCTTAATATTAGGTTGGTGCATAAATTAGTAGCGTTTTTCCGTAAGTTTAATAAACACAACAGACACACATAACAGAGAGTTTAGTCATCAGTAATATAGTCTCATTCACTATTTACAACAATCTGGCAACGCTAGGGTAACTTTTCGACTCCGCGACTGCAGAAATCGCGTTGTTTCGAAGCAAAGAACTCGTCGAGCCATTTTCGGAGAGCATTTTCATCCGGAAAGCAAGTTCCTTGAAGGTTGTTCCATGGAGAGTGGAAAAGGTGAAAGTCTGAGGTGCAAGATCAGCTGAATATCATGCGTGCGGAATTATTTCCCAACCGAACTCCTATACCGTGTAGCATCACTTCACGCAGTCTTCCTTGTTGTTGTTCTTTGATTGCACCTGCAAGACTGCAAGACGTCTCAGTGTTGGCAGTAAATGTCAGCAGTGTTGGTTACACAACAGGGAAGCAATTCGTAATACATCACGCCGTCGTTATTCTACCAGATGCATAACATTTCTTTTGTGAATACGCACAGGTTGAAACATCCCCTTAGAAAAATTAATGAATTACTGTGCTGATAAACCTCTTACATTATTTGACTTTCAAACAGCTGAGCAGAACTGAACGTACTCAGACATTTCTCTCTTTACTTATTCTGATCAACACTAAACTGGCACACAACATTTTTAGCGCAACGCAATCTAACTTTCAATAATCCGTACAAAAGAATGGCCCTGACTAACAATAACCTACACCTTTCATGAATCACTTACCTCATAAAAATCTTCGTTAGTCGAACTACTGCAATACAGCGAGCCCAATACTGTCAGCTAAATAAAAGATTCTAACTACTAAAGGCACTAACTACTGATAGGCATAGTCAGCAATTGAAACATTTTGATAGAGAACAAACAATGTATTTACCTTAATAGTGTTCAAAAGTTACCAGTTCATGACATCCAGTTTTACAAATTTACCCTTTCTGATGGACACACGTCCAGATCACCCGCTCTCAAAACTGCGCCGTCTCTCTCCCCACATCCACCACTGCTGGCGGCTCACCTCCAACTGCGCAACGCTACGCGCTGTTCACATCCAACTGCCCAACACTATAATAGCGAATATTCGAACAATGCCAACCAGCCACAGACTGCACACAGCGCAGCCAGTGATTTTCATTACAGAGTGCTACGTGGCGTTACCTACATTAAAACCTAAACAGCCTACTTACAAGGTCTTTACACGGAGAGCTGTTGCTTTGTTTGGGCTCAACCATTCCTTTTTTTCCTTGAGTTAGCGCAATGAAACCATTTATTATCACCAGCCATCATGTTTTTCACGAGCCAAATGATGACGAGCAAGCAGAGATGCACATAATGGGCATCGCTGATTTTTGTGATTTTGACTTAGAGCATGCGGTACCCATACATGCGATTTTTGAACCTTCCTCAATGCGTGCAAATGTCGTACGATGTTGGAATTATCACAGTTCATCACATTTGACAGTTCTCGAGTACAGTGACGTGGATCATTGTAGATTAATGCATTTAACCGATCTTCATCGAATTCCAAAGTCCTTCCTGAACTTGGAGAGTCACTAACGTCAAAACGATCCTCCTTAAAACGAGGAAACCATTTTCTTGCCGTGCTCTGTCCAACGGCATTATCCCCGTACACGGCGCATATGTTTTTCGCTGCCTCCGCTGCTGTCACTACTGTATCGAACTCAAAGAAAAGAATGTGTTAGAAATGTTCCGATTTCTCCACTTGGCACTCCATCGTCTAGTGTCCACTGCTCCATTCACTGCCACCAAATGTCAAAATGACAATTCGTAAACTCAGAGAGAAACAATGAAGTATAAATAAAAAATGATAGTCGATAAGTAAACCTATACCAACCAGAATGCAAAACAAAAACACTACGAGCTGTTGCACCAACCTAACAGTTCTTTGCTTGTTGCTGGAAGAGCTCAAGTTTTGATGACTGTGTATATAATTTGTTATTATGATGACTTTTTATGTTCGTTGCTTTACAGCCACTCAACCACAACTCTTCTACGGAGGGCCAAATGGGTGGTCCAGTCACGTACCTTCGGAAGAGACGACGCAGCTGGTGGTGGGGGCCCTCTTAGTGCGGTGAAAGACAGTGAAAGACAGTCTGGGCTTTGAGTCCTGGCTCTGTTTATATATTTTGCGGAATAAGAATACACGACGATTTGTGAACCGGGATACTAGTTTCCAGTTGAGCTCCGCATGGGATGTGGCGTTAGCAAAAATACGTCAGGAATGCTCTGATGTGAGAGGGGTGGAGGCAGTCACCAGAACGGAGAGAACAGGCAGATGGCACCAGGATTCGACACCTGGATCCCTCCTCTCCGGCCACGACATCTCTTCTGTTAGCACGCGGTTGGCCCATCCGTGGGCCCTCGGCAGAGGAGTCTGCACTCCAGCGTAAAAAAGGAACGAACCGCACGCGAACTCGACATTTCACCTGAAGATGTCGAGTACGAACTTCGTCGAAATATTGCGACAACACGACTGCAAGACTCGGCTCATGACCTGAGAAGGTGTCATCAGTGAAATTCGCATAGAAAACCTGCCTTCGTATTAGGCCTGTATTCCGCTAATTCTTTTTGAAGTCCTTTACCTTTTATCACTCTTGTCATGATCCAGTCGTTTTCATTTACATTACGCCCCTTAATATTAAACGTCAGCAGCTGATCACCGTCATCTGAGAGACCATTAACTAAAGGAATTACTTTATCACTTTGCAATCCCAACGTCTCTTTAAAAATTTCGTCAGCTTGTTCCTGTAACACCTGTTATAGATTATATGAAGGGAGCTAAGCTATATAAAATGGCAAAGGACTCAAGTACAGTTCTTCAACATTTATGCTCTAAAAAATTTTAAATTTTAATCTGTACTTAACATTCCTCATTCTGCTTGGAAGTTGAGAAGTATAATAGCGCATTAAATCTGTTATGTTTAACTTCATACACAGTGGTAAGGAGAGATGGCTACAGAGTGGTGTGGCAACTGTTGTCGTAGGAAAGCTGGACAGGAGCAGAAGTGATTAGCGACCAAGGGAACACAAGAAACAGAGGATTTACTTAAATCATATTTCTCAAAGCGACCGAAGACTCTTGGAAAACAAGCAGCAAGAACTAGAGTCCAGCAATCACAATGTCCACAAAGAAAAGTCTCTTAGTACTAAAACACGAACGATGAAGATCCGAGTCACTACCAGGAATCATCTGCGTGGCATCACTTTCGAAGTGGCTCCGAGCGCGAGTGGGTCAAGTCGCTGCCGCCGCCCATCCTACACTATTGGCCATTAAAATTGCTACACCAAGAAGAAATGCAGATGATAAACGGGTATTCATTGGACAAATATATTACACTAGAACTGACATATGATTACATTTTCACGCAATCTGGGTGCGTAGATCCTGAGAAATCAGTATCCAGAACAACCACCTCTGGCCGTAACAACGGCCTTCATACGCCTGGGCATTGCGTCAAACAGAGCTTGGATGGCGTGTACAGGTACAGCTGCCCATGCAGCTTCAACACGATACCACAGTTCATCAAGAGTAGTGACTGGCGTATTGTGAGGAGACAGTTGCTCCGCCACCATTGACCAGACTTTTCAGTTGGTGAAAGATCTGGAGAATGTGCTGGCCAGGGCAGCAGTCGAACATTTTCTGTATCCAGAAAGGCCCGTACAGGACCTGCAACATGCGGTCGTGCATTATCCTGCTGAAATGTAGGGTTTCGCAGGTATCGAATGAAGGGTAGAGCCACGGGTCGTAACACATCTGAAATGTAACGTCCACTGTTCAAAGTGCCGTCAAAGCGAACAAGAGGTGACCTAGACGTGTAACCAATGGCACCCCATACCATCACGCGGGGTGATACGCCAGTATGGCAATGACGAATACACGCTTCCAATGTGCGTTCATCGCGATGTCGCCAAACTCGGATGTGACCATCATGATGCTGTAAACAGAACCAGGATTCATCCGAAAAAACGACGTTTTGTCATTCGTGCACCCAGGTTCGTCGTTGAGTACACCATCGCAGGCGCTCCTGTCTGTGATGCGGCGTCAAGGGTAACCGCAGCCCTGGTCTCAAAGCTGCTGCAAACGTCATCGAACTGTTGGTACATATGCTTGTTGTCCTGCAAACGTCCACATCTGTTGGCTCAGGGATCGACACGTTGCTGCACGATCAGTTACAGCCATGCGGATAAGATGCCTGTCATCCTGACTGTTAGTGATACGTGGCCGTTGGGATCCAGCACGGCGTTCCGTATTACCGTCCTGAATCGACCGATTCCATATTCTGCTAACAGTCATTGGATCTCGACCAACGCAAGCAGCAATGTCGCGATACGATAAACCGCAATCGCGATAGGCTACAATCCGACCTTTATCAAAGTCGGAAACGTGGTGGTACGTATTTCTCCCTCTTACACGAGGCATCACAACAACGTTACACCAGGCAACGCCGGTCAACTGCTGTTTGTGTATGAGAAATCGGTTGGGAAATTGCCTTACGTCAGCACGTTGTAGGTGTCGCCACCGGGGCCAACCTTGTGTGAATGCTCTGAAAAGCTAATCATTTCCGCGTCAGTAGCCCGTCATCTTCGTGGTGTAGCAATTTTAATGGCCAATAGTGTATATTGCAGTAGCAGGGGGCGCTCGAGCTACAGAGGTACTGGAGGTGTGCCCCAGTGGGCGCGCACGATTGGATCCGCCAGAGCCAGCATAACCACCATCGACGTCTGAAGGGTACTTGCAATTCCGTTGCTATAACGCCCTTGCTGTAAAATGAAATGAAATGTCGTGTGACTAGGGCCCCCTGTCGGGTAGACCGTTCGCCTGGTGCAAGTCTTTCGATTTGACGCCACTTCGGCGACTTGCACGTCGATGGCGATGAGATGATCATGATTAGGACAACACAACACCCAGTCTCTGAGCGGAGAAAATCTCCGACCCAGCCGGGAATCGAACCCGGGCCCTTCGGATTGACATTCTATAGCGCTGACCACTCAGCTACCGGGGCAGACACGCCCTTGGGGTGGTATCGACACATGATTCCACAAAACTGTTTCATAAATGATTCAAAATTAGCTAGATGGAAACTTACACTTTGTGACTATTATTATTAACTTTCCATGAAAACCTGATTCTTCAGCACAAGCTTCAAAATGCATGCCACTGCGAAATGGAAACTCTGAGGCAACGTAGTACAGTTATTCAAAATTAAATCATTAAGGTTGCAAACAGACAGCGTACATATAGGCCCTGCAACGTCTTGCAAATGGAATGGACAGTTCATGAAGAGCCGTCGAACTAATTAGACAAAGGAAACAAAGTAACAGTATATCTCATTGACATGAAAATGGTGCATATCTGTACGTGAGAGATTCGAACACAACGGAAAAATTGGTACTAGGAAAATGGGATTCTCCTGCTGAGACATTTCAGCTCGTACAGGACATTTCACAGGAATCCACGTATAATTTTTCTCGTTCATCAGAATATGCATTCTGTTAAAAATAAAGCCCAGTAATTTGAAGTTGAACTGCTGTTGTTGTGGTCTTCAGCCCTGAGACTGGTTTGATGCAGCTCTCCATGCTACTCTATCCTGTGCGAGTTGCTTCATCTCCCAGTACGTACTGCAACCTATATCCTTCTGAATCTGCTTAGTCTATTCATCTCTTGGTCTCCCTCTACGATGTTTACCCTCCACGCTGCCCTCCAAAACTAAATTGGTGATCCCTTGATGCCTCAGAACATGTCCTACCAACCGATCCCTTCTTCTAGTAAAGCTGTGCCACAAACTTCTCTTCTCCCCAGTTCTATTCACTACCTCCTCATTAGTTATCTGATTTATCCATCTAATCTTCAGCATTCTTCTGTAGCACCACATTTCGAAAGCTTCTATTCTCTTCTTGTCTAAACTATTTATCATCCATGTTTCACAACCATACATGGCTACACTCCATACAAATACTTTCAGAAACTACTTCCTGACACTTAAATCTATACTTGATGTTAACAAATTTCTCTTCTTCAGAAACGCTTTCCTTGCCATTGCCAGTCTACTTTTTATATCCTCTCTACTTCGACAATCATCAGTTATTTTGCTCCCCAAATAGCAAAACTCCTTTACTACTTTAAGTGTCTCATTTCCTAATCAAATCCCTCAGCATCACCCGAGGTAATTCGACCACATTCCATTATCCTCGTTTTGCTTTTGTTGATGTTCATCTTATATCCTCCTTTCAAGACACTGTCCATTCCGTTCAACTGCTCTTCCAAGTCCTTTGCTTTCTCTGGCAGAATTACAGTGTCATCGGCGAAACTTAAAGTTTTTATTTCTTCTCCATTTATTTTAATACCTACTCGGAATTTTTCTTTTGTTTCCTTTATTGCTTGCACAATATACAAATTGAATAACATCGGGGAGAGGCTACAACCCTGTCTCACTCCCTTCCCAACCACTGCTTCCCTTTCATGTCCCTCGACCCTTATAACTGTCATCTGGTTTCTGTACAAATTGTAAATAGCCTTTCGCTCCCTGTATTTTATCCCTGTCACCTTCAGAATTTGAAAGAGAGTATTCCAGTCAACATTGTCGAAAGCTTTCTCTAAGTCTACAAATGCTAGAAACGTAGGTTTGTCTTTTCTTAATCTTGCTTCTAAGGTAAGTCGTATGGTCAGTATTGTCTCACGTGTTCCAATATTTCTACGGAATCCAAACTGATCTTCCCCGAGGTCGGCTTCTACCAGTTTTTCCATTCGTCTGTAAAGAATTCGCTTTAGTATTTTGCAGCCGTGGCTTATTAAACTGATAGTTCGGTAATTTTCACATCTGTCAAAACCTGCTTTCTTTGGGATTGGAATTATTATATTCTTCTTGAAGTCTGAGGGTATTTCGCCTGTCTCATACATTTTGCTCACCAGATGGTAGAGTTTTGTCAGGACTGACTCTCCCAGGGCTGTCAGTAGTTCTAATGGAATGTTGTCTACTCCCGGGACCTTGTTTTGACTTAGGTCTTTCAGTGCTCTGTCAAAGAAGAAAAGCAAAGAAGGGAAAGCAGAAAGGTGGAAGGAGTATATAGAGGGTCTATACAGGGGCGAGGTACTTAAGGGCAATATTATGGAAATGGAAGAGGATGTAGATGAAGCTGAACTACAAGCTTTGAATAGCGCAGGAGTATACTGCTTTAGGGACTGTACAATCTATCGTATGGTGCTGTTCGCACAGTCGTACGAAAGCTATTTGCTACTGTAGATCTACCGTAAAGGGTGTGAGATCATAAATTTTTACGAGATATGAAACACGTTTGAAAGACAGGTAACATCTGATCCCAATTAGTGTAGATACCCATTTTGAAATACCAGTCGTTGAATGAACAAAGCTTCACATCCATTAAAAGTTAATCATTTCATGTGTGTCCGCTCACCTAGTACTGATGTAGACACGTTTTTCTATAAATTAAATGAAGTCCTGGACAGAATCTCAGCTTCCAGAACCAGTAGACATAATCTTGACACAAATGGTAAACACTACACCAATAATAATGAAACATTCAATATCAGTATTGTTCTGTGTACTTACAAGTGTCAGCAGGGAAAACTGCAGAACGTCTCATATCTTTTACTGTTAGACAACAGAGTCAAAGACAGACTTGGGGAAAAAGCTTTAGGCCTACAAAAGTATCATCCCTAAATCCAAAATACATACCTTTTCAAGGATATTGCCAAACCAAAACTGGGGTGAAGTATACACAGAAGGCAATTTAGACAGAAAATTTCCCAAGTTCTGTACATTGTTCAAAGTAGTTTTTGAGCAAACATTTCCAAAAGTGTCAGCAAAAGTAGCTAAAAAAAAGTGGATAATTTCGAGATTTAGAATGTCCTCCGAAACTATAAAATACCTTATTTATTTATAGAAACACTATACTAAACCAGAGTTACTAAATTATTGTCGCCGTTATAAAAGATATATTACAGAAGGGTAATTCTTGATGCAGAGAAATCTTTGAGTGATAAAATAATAGATAATGCAGAAAATGAAA
Source organism: Schistocerca cancellata (assembly GCF_023864275.1). Lineage (NCBI taxonomy): Eukaryota > Metazoa > Arthropoda > Insecta > Orthoptera > Acrididae > Schistocerca > Schistocerca cancellata. Next base: position 713,897,594 of record NC_064628.1, read on the forward strand.
GTAAAGTATCATGAGTCATCATAAACGAAGAAGTCGGAAAAGGCAAACAAGTGCGATAAAATGCAAATTATAGATGGAAGCAGCTTGAATAAAAAATTGACAGACGCATGTGAATATTACAAGTGACTGCTTTTCAGTTCAAAACAACTTTCGCTGAAATTAAGAACAGGAGCGTCAATGTTAAGAGTGCAATGGAAATTCCACTATTAAGCGCAGAGGAGAGAGCAGAAAGGTGAAAAGAGTATATTCAAGGGGGAGTGAGAGAGTGGATCGAGTATTAGAAACAGGATTTAACAGAGCTTTGGAGGACTTCAAATGAAAAAATTCAGAAGGGATAGATAACATACCTTCGAAATTTCTGAAATCATTGGGGGAAGTGGGAACCAAGAGACTATTCAGATTGGCGTGTAGAATCTGTGAGTCTGAAGTCATACCATGAGACTTTCGTAAAATATCATTCACCCAATTCCGAAGACAGAAGAGCAGTTAATTGCTGGAACTACTGCACAATCAGCTTAACGCCTCATGCATCCAAGTTGCTGACAAGAATAATATAAAGAATAATGGAAAAAAATTGAGGATTTATTGATGACGATCCATTTCGCTTTTCGAAAGGTGAGGTCACCAGAAAGACACTTTTGACGTTGCGATTGACAATGGAAAAATGACTTAACAATAATTATTTCAATAAAAATGAATTTTTAATATATGACTTTTGAAATCAGACTAAAATGTATATAAAAATTTCTCGTAGGTCCATGCAAATTTCTATCCCCATCAGGTAATCCTGAAATTATGTGAGTGTGAATTTTTAATAGCTATGAAAATACTTCGAACAACCAAATTGATTTCATATTTTAAGGGGAAACGTTTTGATTTTGGTAAAATGCTCTGTTCACTAGGTCAAAGAGCGGTGTTTCTAACCTGTAGCTGGCACAAGAAACCTCTCTTTGCTTTGAACATTTTCTTGTTGCGATTCACGCATGCAGTGTATAAAAATGAAACGAACGCGTGTGTCAATAAATAAGTATCGTGCAGCTATTTCATTATTACGGTTGATGTTGTACGTTATTTTCTTTGGATTTTAAAGCTAACAGCCTGCCGCGATGGACAAGCGGTTCTAGGCGCTTTAGTCCGGAGCCGCGCGACTGCTACGGTCGCAGGTTCGAATCCTGCCTCGGGCATGGATGTGTGTGATGTCCGTAGGTTAGTTAGGTTTAAGTAGTTCTAAGTTCTAGGGGACTGATGACCTCAGATGTTAAGACCCATAGTGCTCAGAGCCATTTGAACCATTTTTTTTAAGCTAACATTATTAAAGCGAAGTTCATTTGCAGAAGATGCGCTGTTCTTCAACACGTGGCATGATTAAATTGTACATCGTAAATCATGACTTCATTTCATAAGAATTCTTTTGTTACTCAGGTTTATTCATTTAGATGCGAGTCATACGTATGCAGCTGCAGAATATCAATACAACTATACTGTTAAAATGAAGTTGGTTGTGAAGACAAAAAGCGTCGCTCCACCCAGGAATAATCCGAATAGGACGGGAATCAGTTGATGTGATGTAAAGGTACAGACAAACAATTGATTACAATTTCAAAACCACTGGACGATTAATTCAAGAGCGCGTTGGTCCACCTCTGGTCCTTACGCAAAGAGTTATTTGGCTTGGGGTTGATTGATAGAGTTGTGGAACGTTTTCCTAAGGGATATTGTGCTGAATTCTTCCAGACTGCCACGTTAGATCGTCAAAATACAGAGCTGGTTAGAGGGCCAACCCATAATGCTCCAAACGTTCTGAACTGGGGAGCAATTCGGCGACCTCGCCGGCCAAGGCAGGGTTTCGCAAGCACGAAGACAATCAGTAGAAACTCACGCCGTGTGTGGGCGGGCACTATCTTGCTTAAATGTAAGGCCAGGATGGCTTGGCATTAAGGGCAAAACCGGGGCGAAAAATATCTTCAACGTTTCGCTGTGCTGTAACGGTGCCGCGGATGCCAAAGAAAGCGGTCCTGCTAAGAAAAGAAATGGCATCCCAGACCATCACACCTGACTGTCGGGCTGTATGGCGGCAGGCAGTCACGTTGGTATCCCACTGTTGTCCTGAGTGACTCCAGACACGTCTTCGGCCTGTAATTTCTTTGACTAGAGCAGATTTATCTTCAGTGATGAATCCCGCTTAGAACTGAGCCCTGACGACCAGCGAAGACGTGTCTGGAGACGCCCAACCAGCGTTGAGATACCAACCTGACTGTCGCCTGTCACACGGGCCGACAACCAGAAGTGATGGTTGGGGTGCCATTTCGTTTCACAGCATGACCCCTTTGGTTGTCATTCGCGGCAAAATTACAGCATAGTAGTATGTCAATGATATTTTACGCTACATTTTGGTGCTCTTCATGGCAACCCACCCTGGACTAACATTTCGTCAAGATAATACCCTCCCACACATGGCGAGGGTGTCTACTGCTCATCATCGTGCTTGCCAGACCCTAGCTTGGCCAGCAAGGTCACCTGATCTCTCCTCAGCGTTGTGAGTAGGGTCCTCCCACCAGTTCGGGACGCAGACGATATAACGCGCCATTTGGACAAAGTATGGCACGGTATCCCTCAGGAGGACATCCACCAAATTTGTCAATCAGTGCCAGGATCGATAACTGCTTGCATAAGAGCCAGAAGTGGGCCAACGCATTATTAACTTGCTCAATTTGTGAAGCTCTTTCTCTTGAATAAATCATCCAATTTTTCTGAAATTGTAATAAATTGTTTCTCTGTACATGTATATGACGTCTACCAATTTCCGTCCAATTCGGGTAATTTTTTGTGGTGCAGAGCTTTTTTTGTGGCCTTAGAGTGTATTATGTACTCATATTACCTGTTTCTCACCTAGAAAACGTGTGTTCTCGAACTAGATATCAAAACACATTGGCCAGATGTGTCCACCTGCTTCCACTTCCCAGAGACGACCTGCTAAAAGAATATGCTTCCACTTCTTCCTGTGCCTTCAACGTCCAAATATTGTGGCTCTAGTTCCCACTTCGATGACCAGCACTTCGCGCTCGGTCGTCATTTTACCAAACGGATGCAGTGAGCGAAGCGAAATATAAACAAAGGAGCTGTACTTTCAGAAGGTAATAGCTGTGTGCTATCAGATTTACAGCCCAAATTTCTGCGTGGGATCGATTGTTGCGCCCGATAACTTGCAAGTGTCCTTTTTATATCCTTAAAATATGAGGTCTAGTTGGTGACCTTGCCTTGTACGACTTAAAACATAATACGTGAAGTGTATGGAACACATAATGGCAAAGAGGTTAACTATTCATGCATTAGTTACGTATTACATATATTCAACGTTTTTCGTTTCTAATCTTACAAGTATATTCATAGCTATAAAAAATTCATAATAACAAATATTCAGGATTATGTGGATAGGGTTAGCAATAAGTGTGGAGTTAGGGGAAATTATTGTGTACTTTTTAGTTCGATTTAAAAAATTTTTGTTATTCAAACAATTATTTTCTGCTTATTAGTCTTGTGTGTGTGCAATTTTTCAATCGATTTCAAAAAATATGATGAGATTACAATGGAGATATGTGGTAAAGTTCAGGTTTATATTAGTTTCTCTTCGCCTGACTAAACTGCTACAAAATGGCTCTGAGCACTATGGGACTTAACATCTGAGGTCATTAAAATGGTTCAAATGGCTCTGAGCACTATGGGACTTAACTTCTAAGGTCATCAGTCCCCTAGAACTTAGAACTATGGAAACCTAAGTAACCTAAGGACATCACACACATCCATGCCCGAGGCAGGATTCGAACCTGCGACCGTAGCGGCCGCGCGGTTCCAGACTGTAGCGCCTTTAACCGCTTGGCCACCGCGGCCGGCTGAGGTCATTAGTCCCCGAGAACTTAGAACTACTTAAACCTAACTAACCTAAGGACATCACACACATCCATGCCGGAGGCAGGATTCGAATCTGCGACCGTAGCAGCAGCGCGGTTCCGGAGTGAAGCGCCTAGAACCGCTCGGCCACAGCTGCCGGCGCAGGCAGTTATACGCCTTGGTATTAACAGAGTTATTGGATTGCTTCCTCTCACGTATATCTCTCGAAAAGTCTATGAAGGTAATAATTAGGGATGTGACTGCATAGGTTTTCCTGGCATAATAATTAGTGGTAGGCTCCTCCAATTTGTTGCAGGATCCTAAAATCGACGCATCTCGATATTTCGGGGGACTACCGGTCCGCTATAAACTTGCCAAGGCTACAAGTCGTCGTACTACACTATGTGATCAAAAGTATCCGGACACCTTCAAGAACATACTTTTTCATATTAGGTGCATCGTGCTGCCACATACTGCCATGTACTCCATATCAGCGACGTCTGTAGTCATTAGACATTGTGAGAGAGCAGAATGGGGAGCTCCGCGGAACTCACGGACTTCGAACGTGGTCAGGTGATTCGGTGTCACTTGTGTCACACGTCTGTACGCGAGATTTCCACTCTCCTAAACATCCCTAAGTCCTCTGTTTCCGATGTGATAGTGGAGTGGAAACGTGAAGGGACACGTACAGCACAAAAGCGTACAGGCCAACCTCGTCTGTTGATTGACAGAGACCGCCAACAGTTGAAGAGGGTCGTAATGTGTAATAGGCAGACGTTATCCAGTCCATCACACAGGAATTCCAAACTGCGTCAGAATCCAGTGCAAGTACTATGACAGTTAGGCGGGAGGCGAGAAAACGTGTATTTTATGGTCGAGCGGCTGCTCATAAGCCAAACATCATGCCCCTAAATGCCAAGCGACGCCTCTCTTGGCGTAAGAAGTGTAAACATTGGACTATTTAACAGTAGAAAAACGTTGTGTGGAGTGACGAATCACGGTACACAATGTGGCGATCCGATGGCGAATACCCGGTGAACGTCATCTACCAGCGTGTGTAGTGCCAACAGTAAAATTCGTAGGCGGTGATGTTATGGTGTGGTCGTGTTTTTCATGGAGGGCGCTTGCACCCCTTTTTGTTTTGCGTGGCACCATCACAGCATAGGCCTACATTGATGTTTTAAGCACCTTCTTGTTTCCCGTTGTTAAAGAGCTATTCGGGGATGGCGATTGCATCTTTCAATACGATCGAGCACCTGTTCATAATGCACGACCTGTGGCGGAGTGGTTACACGACAATAACATCCCTGTCATAGAGTGGTCTGCACAGAGTCCTGACCTGAATCCTATAGAACACCTCTGGGATGTTTTGGAACGCCAACTTCGTGTCAGACCTCACCGACCAACATCAATACCTCTCCTCAGTGCAGCACTCCGTGAAGAATAAGCTGCCATTCCCCAAGAAACCTTCCAGCACCTGATTGAACGTATACCTGCCAGAGTGGAAGCTGTCATCAAGGCTAAGGGTGGGCCAACACCATACTGAATTCCGATGGAGTGCGCCACGAACTTGTAAGTAATTTTCAGCCAGGTGTCCGGATACTTCTGATCACATATTATATATAAGCCATCGTACCGTACACGGCGCATGCGTCACCCACCACAAGTGCTGTTATCTCCAAGACCGGCTGGTGGCGCCGTCCCTACTATAAAACACGCTACAACATCATTTAGAAATCATAGACTCTTCAAACACCCGGACCAGCCGCACCACACAACGTTGTGTTTTGACTGACAGTGTTCCACGCCCTGCTAAGAGAAATATCATTGTCCCTGTTGGTCACGTTGCCTGCCAACGTAATTTCAGCTGCCCCTTTATAAACGCTATTCCAAAACCGGACGCACTGGTAACTATTAGGTTTTGTCAATTTTAACACCGTCTCTCTTTTCAGACACTGTTGTGCTGCCGTAGACTTTTCAGGCTGTTGTAGCATCATGATACAGCGACTGTTCTGGACTGTGCGAATCAAACGGAAGAGTAAGCCTTCCAACAATGACACGGAACTTCCTGTATGCCAGGCTTCCTAATTTACAAATCATCTTTGACAGAGCTGAGTTGTGCCCTGACCTTAACGTCAAATATTCTTAAAAGTCTTGCAATGTTAAAGGGTATGCACACGTCATAAAGAAAAAAGTCTACAGACCTATACTCTGTTCGTGCGCCTCCGGATATGGTCTGTATCCATTTTTCTTAAACACAGCAATAAAGTGTGCAAGTTTCTGGGTTAAGCTGTCGGCATCGGAAATAGCAGATTCTCTGTGTATCAGAGTTCTAAGGACCCCACTGCACTGGTACATTGGATAGCAACTCTAGATACTGATCGGTATGTGTCGAAGTGAGCACTATACGCCTGAGTACAATCATGTTTTTTGTAAATCGTGGCGTCCAAAAATGAAAACTTCCCATCACTTTCAACCTCCATGGTTGATTGAACGCTGGGATGAAGACAGTTGAAGGTGTAAAGAAAAAAAGAAAACGGTTAAGAGCATCAAGAGCATCCCATCCATGAAGTTAGACAAAATGAGTATCGTTAACGTATCTCCAGAAGAATGTTGGTTGCAAAATTGAAGTGCTCAGTGCCTGTGAAGAGGAACACAGAACTGTGGCCTTTATTCCTTATGCTGGGGACAGTTCCCTTAAGATTTTAAGATGATTTGACATTAAACTCGTGTTCCGTCCCATTTCCAGGATTAGGGCACTAGTCTCTGTCAAAGATGATTGGGGGTTAAGCAGTCCTGATGTATACAAAATTCCCTGTCACCGGGAAAGGCTTACATCCATTGTTCGATCTACACAGTCCAGGACGGGTGCGTGGAGCATCGCCGTCACACAAGCATATAACAACCTGAAAAATCTGCGATGGCGAGACATTGAACGAGGGACACGGTATGAATCTGACAAGCATCTTGCAGTTGCCAGCACTTCGGTTTTTGGAGTGGTGTTTATAAAGAGGCAATTGAAAGTATATTGCCAGACAATTTGATTAATAAAGACAAGGGTTTTTCTCTCAGCAGAACGTGGAACTCGGTACTGTCTCGCATCAAAGCACAACGTTCTGTGGTGCGCCGATCCGAGTGAAGATAGCCTTTGAGAGCGATGTATCGTCGGCGCCTGTTTATCGCTAGGGACGGCGCCAGGAGCCCAGTCTTGCTTGGGGTAACAGCAGTTGTGGTGGGCGCCTCATGGCCGTGTACGGTACTGGGGCCTATATAGGACGACGATTTGCAGCCTTGGCATTAGTTTTCAACGGGACTCAGCAGTAGCATTCTGCTGAAGATGGCGGACAGGTGAATCGCTGAAACACCGAGTCGTGTTGATTTTAGAATGCGGCACCAACTATGAGGGCATCAGGATAGCCTATGCAGTCACATCAAGTACCTCTGCTGGGACGAGATGGTGAAACTTGTACTGAAATTGAATAAACTTCAGAAGAATAAAGAAAACCTGGTGAGTACAATCAGTTTCTTGCTGAGATGCCACGACCATGGTATTAATCCTAATTTTTCAAGGTTTGTTCCTTTATTTAATAGTAATAGAGCTAAAAGGATTAAGAAGAGTGCCAGTCAAGCACTGATTAGAGGACGTATTCGTTTTACCCACAGACAGCTGTATATTATTTCCAAAGGTTTATTTTGCTTGCATTTCGATCTCTCATCTCAGTTTTCAAAGTCAAATGGCTCTGAGCACTATGGGACTTAACATCTGTGGTCATCAGTCCCCTAGAACTTAGAACTACTTAAACCTAACTAACCTAAGGACATCACACACGTCCATGCCCGAGGCAGGATTCGAACCTGCGACCGTAGCAGTCGCGCGGTTCCGGACTGTAACGCCTAGAACCGCGAGACCACCGCGGCCGGCATCTCAGTTTTCAAGAGATGTTTGCGAGTGTATTGATTGCTCCATATGGGCACTATCGGTTTGGACACATATGAGTGCCATCACCAGACAGTTCTTCAAACTCAAGCGGCTCCTTTCTCATCCTATAGCACCAGCAGGAGATATACGTCGAAGCGCTATGATTAATCTTCAAGTAAGGAGTTGATAGGTCTACTGCGGCAGCGTTGGAGGAAGGTTTGAATTTTGCTTCTACTGCAAGGAGACTCCCGTTGTAGAATTTATCTGCTCTGTAGAACAAGCAGTACACAGTCTTACACAGCCTCTCTGAGGATCAGGCACAAGAAATTACCGAAAAAGTTACCCAGATGTTTCGTCGGACTTGGCCATCTCGCTATAACATCTCTTCTGCAGACAGAGCAGCTATTCGTTTCTTTAGGAATGATGAAGTAATAGATTCGCCAACTGACAAGGGGCAATGGCCTTGCCACAGTGGAAACACTGGTTCCTGTCAGATTACTGAAATTAAGCGCTGTCGGGCGTGGCTGGCACTCGGATAGGCGACTGTCTGGGCCGCCATGCGCTGTTGCCATTTTTCGGGGTGCACTCAGCTTCGTGATGCCTACTGAGGAGCTACTCGACCGAACAGTAATGGCTCCGGTCAAAGAAAACCATCATAACGACTGGGAGAGCGAAGTGCTGACCACACGCCCCTTCTATCCATATCCTCAGTGAGGATGACACGGCGGTCGGATGCTCCCGGTGGGCCACTTGTGGACTGAAGACGGAGTGCAACTGACAAGGGGAATGCCACTGTTGTTTTGACACGGGACTATTACCTCTTTAAAATGGATTCACCACTCCATGACCCAGATTACGGAAGATTATGTACATACTCCATTAGATAGGATTAAGTGCAAGATTCTTTCAGTTCAGAAAATGAACACGTTATCTGAAGATCTGTGTAAGAAATTTCATTCTAGTGCTGCTATTCCACCAATATTGTACGGTCTGCCAAAGATACGAGAAGAAAGGATTAGCCTTACCCCATAAAGTTAGTAATTTTGGTGCAATGACTTAAACTCTGACAAAGTATTTAATAACTGTTCTTATAGTTAGCCCATTTGTTGGCAAGTGTGAACACTGTATCACCAATTCAGTGGATTTTATTTTACGGTTAAAATCTGTCAGGCTAGATCCTTCGACACACATGTGAGTTTTGATGTGGTATCTTTATCCACACAGGTCCCTCTGGGAGAATCTATATCTACATCTACATGGATACTCTGCAAATCACATTTAAGTGCCTGGCAGAGGGTTCATCGAACCACCTTCACAATTCTCTATTATTCCAAACTCATATAGCGCGAGGAAAGAAAGAACGCCTACATCTTTCCGTACGAACTCTGATTTCCCTTATTTTATCGTGGTGATCGTTCCGCCCTATGTAGATCGATGTCAACAAAATATTTTTTTCGGAGGAGAAAGTTGGTGTTTGGAATTTCGTGAGAAGATTCCGTCGCAACGAAAACCGCCTTTCTTTTAATGATTTCCAGCCAAAATCCTGTATCATTTATGTGACTCTCTCTCCCATATTTCGCGATAATACAAGACGGGCTGCCTTTCTTTGAACTTTTTCGATGTACTCCGTCAGTCCTACCTGGTAAGGATCCCACACCGCGCAGCAGTATTCTAAAAGAGGACGGACAAGCGTACTGTGGGCAGTCTCCTTAGTAGGTCTGTTACATTTCCTAAGTACCCTGCCAATAAAACGATGCCTTTGGTTAGCCTTCCCCACAACATTTTCTATGTGTTCTTTCCAACTTAAGTTGTTCGTAATTGTAATACCTAGGTATTTATGTGAATTTGCGGCTTTTAGATTAGACTGATTTATCGTGTAACCTAAGTTTATCGAGTTCCTTTTCGCACTCATGTGGATGACCTCACATTTTTCGTTATTTAGGGTAACTGCTGCTTCTCGTACCATTCAGATATTTTTTCTAAATCGTTTTGCAGTTTGTTTTGATCTTCTGATGACTTTATTAGTCGATAAACGACAGCGTCATCTGTAAACAACAAAGACGGCTGCTCAGACTGTCTCCCAAATCGTTTATATAGATAAGGAACAGCAAAGGGCCTATAACACTACCTTGGGGAACGCCAGAAATCACTTCTGTTTTACTCGATGACTTTCTGTCGATTACTACGAACTGTGACCTCTCTGACAGGAAATCACAGATCCAGTCACATAACTGAGACGATATTCCATAAGCACGCAATTTTACTACGAGCCGCTTGTGTTGTAATGTGTCAAAACCCTTCCGTAAATCAAGGAATACAGAATCGATCTGAAATCCCTTGTCAATAGCACTCAGCACTTCATGTGAATAAAGAGCTATTTGTGCTTCACAGGAACGATGTTTTCTAAACCCATGTTGACTGTGTGTAAATAGACCGTTTCCTTCGAGGTAATTCATAATGTTCGAACACAATATATGTCCTAAAATCCTGCTGCATATCGACGTTAACGATATGGGCCTGTAATTTAGTGGATTATTCCTACTACCTTTCTTGAATATTTGTGGGACCACTGCAACTTTCCAGTCTTTGGGTACGGATTTTTCGTCTAGCGAACGGTTGTATATGATTGTTAAGTATGGAGCTAAGGCATCAACATACTCCGAAAGGAACGTAATTGGTATACAGTCTGGCCCAGAAGACTTGCTTTCGTAAAGTGATTTGAGTTGCTTCACTACTCTGAGGATATTTACTTCTACGTTACTCATGTTGGCAGCTGTTCTCGATTCGAATTCTGGAATATTTACTTCGTCATCTTTTGTGAAGGCATTTCGGAAGGCTGTGTTTAGTAAATCTGCTTTGGCAGCACTGTCTTCGATATTATCTCCATTGTTATCGCGCAGAGAAGGCATTGATTATTTCTTGCCGCTAACATACTTCACATACGACCAGAAACTCTTCGGATTTTCTGCCAGGTTTCGAGACAAAGTTTCGTTGTGGAAACTGTTATAGGCGTCTCGACTGAACTCCCCGCTAAGTTTCGAGCTTCTGTAAAGGATCGCCAATCTTGGGGATTTTGCGTCTGTTTAAATTTGGCATGATTCTTTTGTTGTTTCTGCAACAGTGTTCTAACCCGTTGTGAGTACCAAGGAGGATCAGCTCCCTCGTTTGTTACTTTATTTGGTATAAATCTCTCAACTGCTGCCGATACTATTTCTTTGAATTTAAGCCACATCTGGTCTACACTTATATTATTAATATGGGATGAGTGGAGATTGTCTCTCTGGAAGGTGTAAAGTGAATTTTTATCCGCTTTTTTGAATAGGTATATTTTTCGCTTATTTTTCGATGATTTGGGGATTCTAATATTCAGTCTCCCTACGACAACCCTGTGTTCACTAATCCCTATATCGGTTTTGATGCTGGCTATTAACTCCGCATTATTTGTTGCTAAGAGGTCAAGTGTGTTTTCACAACCGTTTACTATTCGCGTGGGCTCATGAACTAATTGCTCGAAATAATTTTCAGAGAATGCTTTTAGCACAACTTCGGATGACATTTTATGCGTACCTCCGGAATTAAACATGTATTTTCGCCAACATATCGAGGGTAAATTAAAGTCACCACCAACTATTATCGTATGAGTCGGGTACGTGTTTGAAATCAAACTAAGGGTTTCAGCAACTGCATCATCTGAACTGGGAGGTCGGTAAAACGATCCAATTATTATTTTATTCCGGTTGCCATACTAACTCACAGGAAGTATCTACTTCAATTTCGTGACAAGTTAAACTACTTCCAACAGCAACAAACACGCCACCGCCAACCGTGTTTAGCCTATCTTTTCGGAACACCGTTAGGTTCTTCGCAAAACTTTCGGCTGAGCTTATATCCGGCTTTAGCTAGCTTTCAGTGCCTATAACGATTTGAGCATCGGTGCTTTCTATTAGCGCTTGGAGCTCTGGTACTTTCCCAACACAGCTACCACAATTTACAACTGTTATACCAATGGTTCCTGTATCTATGTTCTTCCTGTATTCAGCCTGCACCCTTTGTTACAGAAGCCCATCTTGTGTTTTCCCGAGACCCTCTAACCTGAAGAAAAAAACGCCCAGGCCACGCCACACAGCCCCTGCTACCCGTGTAGCCGCCTTCTGCGTATAGTGGACACCTGACCTATTCAGCGGAACCCAAAACCCAACCATCCTTTGGCGCAAGTCGATGAATCTGCATCCTACACGGTCGCAGAACCGTCTGAGCCTCTGATTCAGACCCTCCACTCGGCTCCGTACCAGAGGTCCGCAATCGGTCCAGTCGACTATGCTGCAAATGGTCAGCTCTGCTTTTATCTTGCAAGCAAGACTGACAGCCTTTACCACTTCTGTTAGCCGCTCGAAGCAGAAAGAATCTCTATTGATCCAAAGCGACACACATCACTAGTACCGACGTGAGCAACCACTTGCAGTTGGCTGCACCCTGTGCTCCTCATGGCATCCGGGAAGGACCGTTTCCACATCTGGAATGACTCCACCCGGTATGCACACGGAGTGCACATTAGTTTTCTTACCCTCCTTGTCAGCCAAGTCCCTAAGGAGCCCCATAACGCGCCTAACGCTGGAGCTCCCAACTACCAATAGTCCCGTGATTGTTTCTTGGAGATACACTGACGAAAAAAAATTTTTTTCTTTTCTGGCGTCATGGACGCAATGTTCTTAAACGTTTACTTTTTCTTTTTGACCACTTTATCTGTCTTCATCCCAACATTAAATCTACCACAGATGTTGAAAGTGATGGGCGGCTTCCATTTTTGGACGCCATGGTTTACAAAAAACATAATGGTACTCGGGGACATAGTGTTCACCAGATGCCGACATACACCGATCGGTATCTTGATGCCAGCCACTGTACCAATGTGAGAGCGTCCTTGGTACTCTGTCACATAGCATACGCATGGCCTATTTCCAACACAGACAGCTTAAACCAGAAACTTGCACACTTGACGGCTTTGCTTGAGGAAAATGGATACTCTGAGAAGCAGATACGTCGGACTATGGCGTTTCGACAATCACAGCAGGTGCTCGAAAGGAGAATGGGTCCGTAGCCTTTATTTCTTACGCTGAGGCCACATCCAATAAGACTGGAAGAATTTTCATAAGATTTGACATTAAGGGTATGTTTCGTCCACCTGTCAAGACTGGGACACTATTTGGCTCTGTGAAAGATGATTTGGGGCTTACGAAGCCTGGCATATACAAATTTGCGTGTCATTGTTGGAAAACTCACATCCACAATTCAGTTTGCACAGTTCAGGACAGGTGTGTGAAACTTCGCTGTCATACGAGCCTACAACAGCCTAAAGAAGCTACGGTATCGGAATATTGCCTAGCCTAGGGACACAGAATGAAATTTAATGACACGCCGTATGGTTTTGGAAAAAAATTTCTAAAAATGCAACTGAAATTAGGATGACACACAATTTAGTAATAAAGACAAGGGTTTTCTCTCGGCAGGGCGTGGGACATGGTCAGTCAAAACACAACGTTCTGTAGCGTGGGCAGTCACAGTGTCTGCCGATAATCTTTGAGTGTGACATGTCGTTGCCGCCTGTGTTCTAGTAAGGGCGGTGGCACGAACCCAGCGGTCGGCGACACGTACGCCGTGTGCATTACGAAGAACTATATAAGACAACGATTTGTAGCCTTGGCATTAGTTTTCGGCGGGGCTCAGCATCAGCGTTGTCCTGAAGATGGCGGATAGGTGGTTCGTCGAAATGTCGGGTCGTGTTTATTTTAGGATCCGGCGGTAAACCCGAGGGGCTACCAAAAATTAGAGACATTTGGGTTTATCCCATGAACCATGCACTGAAACAGAAAAAAGGGGCGTGGCAGTTGTATACAAGTACCCTCCCCCACACACCAGACGAGATAGCGATTTAACGTTGCTTTGTCATCGATTTCTGAGCTAAGTTTAAAATTTCAACTCCGTTACTCATCAGGAATTTGGGCCCACAAAAGGAGCCTCCTAGAAGATCGAATAAAGATCGTGTGTCCCTGGAACCGACATGCAGTCGGCTACGCCTTCTAAAACCAGCACACCAAGGAGAAACATTAACGTGAAAAATGGCAGATAATCGTCACCCTCTACACAGGCACCAACAATAGTCCAGGCGGCTTCGCTCAAGAAAGAGCTTTCTTTGGACTTCAGAGCCAAACAACGTCACCATTGCAGGGAGGGAACCTCAGCTATGGAAGCAAGAAACACCAAATCCTCTCCTGGAGCTGAAGGAAGAACTTGTGGCTGGAAGTAACAAATACTTCACAACCTGGAAGCTCTCAAGAGGCTGAGGACTGGGGTTTCAAATTGCAAGTGTAACCTTCTCTGATGAGGCTACCTCAGTGGGGAACCTCTATGTGACCTTGGGAATGTCCAAATGGACAACCACTTACTGATGTTCCCAAAACTCATCACAAGCTGTATCCCGCTAGATTTACAGCTAGCTAATGATAAGGTTATCTCTGTAGCTGATGCTTGGGCAAAACATTTTAATGTATGGTGTTCTAAAAACAGAAAATAAACATATAAATCAAGAAGTTTACTTTAAAATCAATTACAATATTTGTACCGAACAGACAAGCAGAAAACAAAGCTATATCCACCTTCCCTTCCGCCCCTCTTTCTGCTCAGACATGGCTACCCTCAGTAAAAGTGAAGAAGAATTACAGGACTTGTTGAATGGGATGAGCAGTCTAATGAATACAGAATACAGATTGAGAGTAAACCGAAGAAACACGAAACTAATGACAAATAGAAGAAATGAGATTAACGAAGAACCTAACAACAGAATTTAAGACCATTAAGTAGATGAAATTAATGAATTCTGCCACCTCTAAAACAAAATAACAAGTGATGAGTGAAGCAAGGGGGGACGTAAAAAGGATTCTGACACGTGCGAAGAGGGAATTTCTTTTCAAGAGAAGGCTGATAGTATCAAACGTCGGCACTAATCTTAGGAAGAGATTTCTCAGAATTTATGTTTAGACTCTAGTATTGTGATAGTCAACAGTGGACTGTGAGGAAACGGGAAAAGAAGAGAATCGAAGCTTTGAGATGTCGTGCTATAGAAGGATGTTGAAAATTAGATGTACTGATAATAAATGAGGATGTTCTCCGAACAACGGGCGAGGAAAGCAACATATTGAAAATACTGACAAGAAGGGCCAAGATGATAGGACCTAAGTTAAGACATCAAGGAATAACTTCCACGGTGTCAGAGGGACCTGTAGAGGGCAAAAACTGTAGGGGGAAGACAAAGATTAGATGTAGTGAACAAATAATTCAGTGCTACTCAGAGATGAAGGGGTTGATACAGAAAAGGATTCGTGGCGGGCAGCATCAAAGCAGTCAGAAAATCGATAACTAAAAACTAAAAAAATTCAGATGTTACAAAGAAACTACAACAAAATTTCCTTAATCCTCTCGCAGACAACAAGAAATATAGTCACCAGTAACTATGACATAACATCTAGGATGGACCATTCTTAATGAATGGCAGCAAGTAATGTTCTATTATTTGATCTTATATTCTCTCAGAGCACACGTTCGCCGAAGATCGCTGCCAGTGATCTGAGACGAGTATGGACATGGATTTTCGTCACAGCAAAGGTGGGTATTGCGCCACTTGCAAACACCGTCACGGTTGAAAGACGCCTCATCCGTGAACAAAATCAACTATAGGAAGTGTGACATTGCAGTATTGCGCCGGATGATCAAAATACAGAATAAAACTCTACGTTGGTCTCACTGTTTGCTCACGTTGTTCATGTTTGGAGTGTAATTGTTGCTCTGTCATAACTCTCCACACCGTATTCTTTGGATTGACTGATGCTTATTGATGAATCCTTTCCCACCCGAGCCAATACCATATCCTAAATTCCTACTGTGTAAACAAATCTTTGTTGCGAGCCTTGGGCACTACTATGTGGCTGGAATAACCATCATGGCATCAAATTTCTTCCAGTTATGATAAGATCTTGAGAGCCTCCCGCTTCTGTTTTGAACTAAACTGAATACATAAAAGAGATGACTTCAGTAAAATGCCTCAAAAATATTCCCCTCTTTCACAAGATTTTGACCCAAGAATAATCATTAACACCATCTTACCTCGGCTTGATTGATATACTCAGGAGCAGGAAATGCTTTCACTGTTCACCAGATAGTAAAAAGAGGAGCTCTAATAATTAGTTGAATGTATGCAGCACTACAATTACATTCTCCAACTTCTTGGCATTACCTATAAGTGTGATTAAAATCAGTCATGTAGACACATCATGTGCAATGAGGATGTGAGACCTCACTTTATAGTCCTAATGCCTATTGACAGCAGGAGCATGAATTACGCCCTTAAGAACAAAAAAAGATGCACCACAGTGGAATAATGCGAATGAGAATCGGTAGATGTGATGTACATGTACAGACAGACACATGATTAAAATTTCAGAGGAACTGGATTATTTATTTAATAGAAATTGCTCCACACATTGAGCAAGCCAATAACACGTTGGTCCACCTCTGGCCCTTATCCAAGTAGTTATTCGGAGTAGCAGTGATTGAAAAAGTTGTTGGATGTCCTCATGAGGGATATCGTCCGAAGTCTGTACAATTAGTGGGTCAGACCGTCAAAATCCCGAGTTACTTGGAGGGCCCTGCCCATAATGCCCCAGATGTTCTCAATTGGGGTGAAATCCGGCGACCTTACTGACTAAGGTAGGGTTAGACAAGCAGGAAGACAACCTGCTATGAAATGAAATGGCACCCCATACCATCACTCACGGTTGTCGGGCCATGTGGTGGGTGACAGTCAGGCTGATATCCCGTCGCAGACTGAAGTGTCTCCAGACACTTCTTCGCTGGTCATTGGGGCACATTTCGAAGTGGGACTCATCACTGAAGACAATTTCACTACAGCCAATGAGATTCCAGACCGAAGATGTGTCTGGAGATGCCACTGACAGTGATGGGATACCAACCTGACTGTTGCCCGCCATACGGCTCCACAGCCATAGGTGATGGTGTGGAGTGCCATTTCATTTTATAGCAGGACTCGTTTGGTCGTCATCTGCGCCACAGCGATACGTCGACGATACTCTACGCCACACTTTGTTGCTCTTGATGGCAACTTATCCTGGGCTTACATTTCAGCAAGATAAAGTCCTCCCCCCACATGACGAGAGTTGCTCCAGCTTGTTTCGTTCTTGCCAAACTCTATTGTGGCCAGTTAGGTCGCATGGTCTCCCCCAGTTGAGAACGTTTGGAGCATTGTGGGCAAGGTCCTCTAACCAGCTCGGGATTCTGACGATCTAACGCTCCATTCGATATCCCTCAGGAGCATATCCAATAACTCTGTCAATACCAAGGCGTATAACTGCCTGCGCCGGCAGCTGTGGCCGAGCTGTCCTAGGCGCTTCAGTCCGGAACCGCGCTGCTGCTACGGTCGCAGGTTCGAACCCTGCCTCGTGCATAGATGTGTGTGATGTCCTCAGGATGGTTAGGTTTAAGTAGTTCTAAGTCTAGGGGACTGATGACTTCAAATGTTAAGACCCATAGTGCTTAGAGCCATTTGATTTTAACTGCTTGCTTAACGACCAGCGTTGGACCAACGCGTTACTGACTTGCTTAATTTGTGAAGATCTTACTCTGGGATAAACCATTCAATTTTTCTGAAATTTCAATAATTTGTTTGTCTGTACATGTACACCACATCAACTGATATCCGCTCCATCCGGACAATTCCCTCGTGATGCAACTTTTTGTTTTAGTTTATATAATAGTCACGTCGAGAATAATCAGGATCTGCAGGAGGTCTCGAAGTTTTCGTCAACTCCGGCTTACCTTACTAGCTGTAACATGCATGCAAAGAATTCAAAATATTTCTGCTGATGGCAGTTCGTGTTCGAATAAAAATTCCAATGAAGGACGAAAGCACGTGAAGCATGTACTGCTTCACATGGAAATATAAGAGCAAATTGCAACAGAACAGAAATCGAGCGAGTTTTATGAATGACTGTGGAGTGAGAATAAATCGAAGACACTTCAGAATAATTGCATTTTATTAACGCGGTAGGCAGTGACAACAAGTAAATTACATTTTTCTTATGATGGATCAGACCAACGGCCTTGCCGCAGCGGTAACACCGATTCCCGTCAGAGCACCGAAGGTAAGCGCTGCCGGACTGGGCTAGCACTTGGATGGGTGGCCATCCGGTCTGCCGAGCGCTGTTGGCAAGCGGGGTGCACTCAGCCCTTGTGTGGCAAACTGAGGAGCTACTTGACTGAGAAGTAGCGGCTCCGGTCTCGTAAACTGACATAAGGCCAGGAGAGCGGTGTGCTGACCACATTCCCCTCTGCATCCGCATCCAGTGACGGCCGTGGTCTGAGTATGACACGGCGGCCGGTCAATACCGTTGGGTCTTCCAAGGCCTGTTCAGACGGAGCTTAGTTTAGTTTAGTTTATGGTGGATGTAGTGTGGTATAGCTCCATGAAAACACGCGAATCAGAACAATAGGTTCAAATGGTTCAAATGGCTCTGAGCACTATGGGACTTAACGTCTGAGGTCATCAGTCCCCTAGAACTTAGAACTACTTAAACCTAACTAACCTAAGGACATCACACACACCCATGCCCGAGGCAGGATTCGAACCTGCGACCGTAGCGGTCGCACGGTTCCAGACTGAAGCGCCTAGAACCGCTCGGCCACAACGGCCGGCAGAACAATATGAAATCCCATATAATTTGCAGTACTCGAACGCAATGTTAAAATAGTGGGAACATAATTAATGGCACAACTCTAATCGTACGGATGAACAGCTGGAATACCGATGTTGTTCCGTGAACAGTGGTTAGCACACTGGACTCGCATTCGGGAGGACGACGGTTCAATCCCGTCTCCAGCCATCCTGATTTAGGTTTTCCGTGATTTCCCTAAATCGTTTCAGGCAAATGCCGGGATGGTTCCTTTGAAAGGGCACGGCCGATTTCCTTCCCCATCCTTCCCTAACCCGAGCTTGCGCTCCGTCTCTAATGACCTCGTTGTCGACGGGACGTTAAACAACACTAACCTAACCTAACCTGTTCCGTGAACTTGGAACAAAATCTCTGGCTTAGGACAGCCGATGTTAAGCATGAACATCTGTAACATTGAAAGCTTTCCAAACAAAGTATTACGTAGAGCTGCTCTAGCATAGACACAATCTCGCCATAATTCTTACAGCGCGGAAACGATAATCGAAACTTAAGATTGACTTAGTACAAGCATCTTCTTCACGCTGCATGTGGCCACAATGGCTCCAGAAAAACATGCCAGCCTGGAAACGCATGAACAACCAGCACGACGAAAAGTACGAAATAGTGTACCCTTGTCAAGGGTTTAGAGGGACATTCTGCCTGCGGACTATGCCACATAGACACGTGATTAATCAGTTATCCTAAGATATATACTGCATGCAAACCGTTTTCCCAGCCAAAGAGAGTAGAATGCTTAACATGCTTAGCAGTCGAGAACCCAGGTTCAGAATGTCTGTGCAGTAATTTTGCGACTTATTACTATGGTGAAAACGAATGGTTTGAAGCACAGCTTTTAATGTACGGCTTTCAGTCTGTTGTAATGTAGTTCTCTGCATATGTTTTCGACTTTCCGTTTGATGCACCCGGCTTCGTCTTATACCTGTTGGATGTTCGCCATTTCTTGTAACGAATAACACTCATCTTCGACAGCCAGTCATTAACCGTAAACAGTGCGAACTCAATTGCGAGCACGTTTTGCAAAGGTAGCGCCATCAATGTCATCGACGAGGACTCTAAGAAAGCTCATGGGGGAGTGGCTGACGGGAGTAGCTGTGTTTCGATAAATATCGGAAGACTTCAGACTTCCCTTGTTTCCGTTCGCTACTACCCTTAACTTTCAATACTATATGCAAATAGTGCCTTCTTTGAAATATCAATAAGCTGAAAGGATTTAGAACTCAATTAGGTATAAATTCCTGAGATCTTGAACTCTGCATGTTATGTCCGGTTTCATTTACAAGTACGTAAACGCAGTGAAAGCATAGTCGTCTTCTAGCTAAGGCATAAGGTATTGGCTGCACCGACAAAACTGTCAGTACCGGCTGAGGTCATTCACTCCTATCGATACTGGTACTCCTATCAGCCACCAGGCTGACAGGTTTATTAAAGTGAACAATTAACAGGAATTAGTTTATTATGAAATATTAGCTGTTTACAAACATATTCTCTGAGTTTGTTGCTCATTCAAGACCTCATAGCGTGTGAAACAATCACATCCGACTGTTTGTTCCGCACGTCAAAGTACTCAATTTGGAATCCCCCAGCAACTGTATAATTTTGATCCTAAAACCTTGTGTCACCTTATACAGGGTGGTCCATTGATCGTGGCCGGGCCAAATATCTCACGAAATAAGCGTCAAACGAAAAAACTACAATGAGCGGAACTCGGCTGGCTTGAAAGGGGAAACCAGATGGCGTTATGGTTGACGCGCTAGATTGTGCTGCCATAGGTCAAACGAATATCAACTGCGTTTATTTAAATAGGAACCCCCATTTTATTACATATTCGTGTAGTACGTAAAGAAATATGATTGTTTTAGTTGGACCACTTTTTTCGCTTTGTGATAGATGGCACTGTAATAGTCACAAACATATGGCTCACAATTTTAGACGAACAGTTGGGAACAGGTAGGTTTTTTAAATTAAACTACAGAACTTAGGTACGTTTCAACGTTTTATTTCGGTTGTTCCAGTGTGAGACATGTACCTTCGTGAACTTATCATTTCTGAGAACGCATGCTGTTACAGCGTGATTAACTGTAAATACTACATTAATGCAGTAAATGCTCAAAATGATTTCCGTCAACCTCAGTGCATTTGGCAATACGTGTAACGACATTCCTCTCAGCAGCGAGTAGTTCGTAATGTTCGCATGTTTTCAAGGCGTTGTCGGTGGATCACGATAGAAAATATCCTTCAACTTTCACCACAGAAAGAAATCCGTGGACGTCAGATTCGACGACCAATCCACCTGTCATGAAATATGCTATTCAATACCGTTTCAACCGCACGCTAACTATGTGCCGGACATCTATCATGTTGGAAGTACATCGCCATTCTGTCACGCAGTGAAACATCTTGTACTAACATCGGTAGAACATTACGTAGGAAATCAGCATACATTGCACCATTTAGATTGCCATCTATAAAATGGGGGCCAATTATCCTTCCTTCCACAACGCCGCACCATACTTTAACCCGCCAAGGTCGCTGATGTTCCACTTGTCGCAGCCATCGTGGATTTTCCGTTGCCCAATAGTGCATAATTATTATGCCGGTTTATGTTACCGCTTTTGGTGAATGACGCTTCGTCGCTAAATACACTCCTGGAAATTGAAATAAGAACATGCTCAATGGGGGACAGATCCGGAGATCTTGATGGCCAGGGTAGTTGACTTACACCTTCTAGAGCACGTTGGGTGGCACGGGATACATGCGGACGTGCATTGTCCTGTTGGAACAGCAAGTTCCCTTGCCGGTCTAGGAATGGTAGAACGATGGGTTCGATGACGGTTTGGATGTACCGTGCACTATTCAGTGTCCCCTCGACGATCACCAGTGGTGTACGGCCAGTGTAGGAGATCGCTCCCCACACCATGATGCCGGGTGTTGGCCCTGTGTGCCTCGGTCGTATGCAGTCCTGATTGTGGCGCTCACCTGCACGGCGCCAAACACGCATACGACCATCATTGGCACCAAGGCAGAAGCGACTCTCATCGCTGAAGACGACACGTCTCCATTCGTCCCTCCATTCACGCCTGTCGCGACACCACTGGAGGCGGGCTGCACGATGTTGGGGCGTGAGCGGAAGACGGCCTAACGGTGTGCGGGACCGTAGCCCAGCTTCATGGAGACGGTTGCGAATGGTCCTCGCCGATACCCCAGGAGCAACAGTGTCCCTAATTTGCTGGGAAGTGGCGGTGCGGTCCCCTACGGCACTGCGTAGGATCCTACGGTCTTGGCGTGCATCCGTGCGTCGCTGCGCTCCGGACCCAGGTCGACGGGCACGTGCACCTTCCGCCGACCACTGGCGACAACATCGATGTACTGTGGAGACCTCACGCCCCACGTGTTGAGCAATTCGGCGGTACGTCCACCCGGCCTCCCGCATGCCCACTATACGCCCTCGCTCAAAGTCCGTCAACTGCACATACGGTTCACGTCCACGCTGTCGCGGCATGCTAC
The DNA here is from genome assembly GCF_023864275.1 of Schistocerca cancellata. Classification (NCBI taxonomy): domain Eukaryota; kingdom Metazoa; phylum Arthropoda; class Insecta; order Orthoptera; family Acrididae; genus Schistocerca; species Schistocerca cancellata. Next base: position 713,919,704 of record NC_064628.1, read on the forward strand.
CAGTGTTAAAGACTGCGATTGTGCTCCGTATGCCACGACAAACTGGCTGACACTGACGACGGCGGTGCATAAATGCTGCGCAGCTAGCGCCATTCGACGGCCAACACCGCGGTTCCTGGTGTGTCCGCTGTGCCGTGCGTGTGATCATTGCTTGTACAGCCCTCTCGCAGTGTCTGGAGCAAGTATGGTGGGTCTGACACACCGGTGTCAATGTGTTCTTTTTTCCATTTCCAGGAGTGTAGAACGCATGCAAAAAATCTGTCATCGTCCCGTAATTTCTCTTGTGCCCAGTGGCACAACTGTACACGTCGTTCAAAGTCGTCGCCATGCAATTCCTGGTGCATAGGGATATGGTACGGGTGCAACCGATGTTGATGTAGCATTCTCAACACCGACGTTTTTGAGATCCCCGATCCGCACGAAATTTGTCTGCTACAGATGTGCGGGTTAGCCGCGACAGCAGCTAAAACGCCTACTTGGGCATCATCATGTGTTGCAGGTCGTGGTTGACGTTTCACATGTGGCTGAACACTTCCTGTTTCCTTAAATAACGTAACTATCCGGCAACGGTCCGGACACTTGGATGATGTGGTCCAGGATACCGAGCAGCATACATGGCACACGCCCGTTAGGCATTTTGATCACAATAGCCATACATCAACACGATATCGACCTTTACCGCAATTGGTAAACGGTCCATGTTAACACGGGTAATGTGTCACGAAGTAAATACCGTCCGCACTGGCGGAATCTTACGTGATACCACGTACTTATACGTTTGTGACTATTACAGCGCCATCTATCACAAAGCGAAAAAAGTGGTCCAACCAAAATCTTCTTATTTCTTTACGTGCTACACGTATATGTAATAAAAAATGGGGCTTCCTATTTTAAAAAACGCAGTTGATATCCGTTTGACCTACGGCAGCGCCATCTAGCGGGCCAACCATAGCGCCATCTGGTTTCCCCCTTCAAGCTAGACAAGTTACGTTCTTGGTAGTTTTTTCGTTTGATGCTTATTTCCTGAGATATTTGGCCCGGTCACTATCAATGGACCACCCTGTATAATTCAAAAGATTTTATACAAAGCGTTAATATGCAATTATGTTTTCGATGAGAAAAATTGCTCACTCTAGTAACCCATTTGAGACATTTAACTTCTTAGCGAGTTTTTGTAAACATTAATCCATGGAACATGACAATTTTTCATCTCTCTGGTCGCTTTGGAGCACTGTAGAGGGTGTAGACTGATGCAAAGCAGTAATGTAGCTCCACCCCCCACCGCTGAAATAAGTCCTGGCATCCTGCCTCGGGCATGTGTGTGATGTCCTTAGGTTAGTTAGGTTTAAGTAGTTCTAAGTTCTAGGGGACTCATGGCGTCAGCAGTTAAGTCCCATAGTGTTCAGAGCCATTTGAACCATAAGTCCTGACAGTGAAGTGCCAGTCTGTTGTATGGAAGCAGAGCAGTGAAGTGGGTCGACTTGGAGTCGTGACAGAATGATGGTAACGGGTTATCGTGTTGTGTATCGTCCCAGGGTGACCACCTGCCTCCAAGGAGTGATGTACCGCACACAGCCATGTACGAGGGTTGCCCAGAAAGTAATGCACAACATTTTTTCTCACCCGAAAACAATGCTACGAATGCGAAACGGTAGGTATGCATTATTTGAAGTCTCCTGAGTGAGCGCGCCAAGTTTCCATCACTTCCAAGAGATAGCTTAGCTGCAGGACAGTTTCAAAATGGCGTCTGTAGGTGATGTACATGCCATCATGAATTTCTCATTGTAGAGAAAGAAACTGTGGGGAATATTCACAAACGCTTGTGCGAAGTCTATGGAGCATCTGTTGTCGACAGAGGTATGGTTAGTCGCTGGGCACGGACGGTGAGGGCATCAGAAGATGGTTCGGCGGAGATCCACGATTTGCAGCGGTCGGGGACACCACGACTGTCAGCGAGCTGATGTCAGTCACGAGGACAGACGCATTACAACTCAACAGTTGGCTCTGCATCTGTCAGTCAGCAAAGGAAGCGTGGATGCAATTATCCTCACTCTTGGATATTCAGAAGTGTGTGCAAGATAGGTCCCGCGGTGTCTAACGGTGGATCACAAATCGCACAGAAAAAACATTTGTCCTCATTTGCTGCAATGTTTTGAAATTGAGGGGGAGGCCCTATTGTGCCGGATTGTGACATATGATTAAACCTGGGTTCACCATTTTGAGCCGAAAACAAGGCGACAGTCGATGGAACAGCGGCATTACCAAGCAAAACAAATACTTCCGCTGGTAAGGTCATGATAAACGTGTTCTGGGACTGTGAAGGTGTAATTCTCATTTATGTGATGCCAAAAGGCGGTACCATTAATTCAAAGTATACGTCAACACACTGAAAACCAAGAAGAGCTTCCGGCGACTTCGGCGCCACAGCAACACAGGAGATGTTTTGCTGCAACGCGATAACGTTCGGCCCCACACAAGTCTAAGAACTACTGAACACATCGCAAAATAAGGTCGGGCAGTGTTACCCGTCCACCTGACCTAGCTCCCTCGGACACCCACTTGTTTGGGCCATTAAAGGATGCTATTCGTGGATGACAGTTTCAGGACGATCAGGAGGTGATTCACACAGTGAAGCACTGGTCAAGGATTGATGCCGACAGGCCATACACGCCCTCGTTTTGCGCTGGAGGAAGGCCATAGAACTGGATGGAGATTACGTGGAAAGTAGGTTGTGTAGATAAAACACCATTTTTCGTGTGTGTAATTCTCATTATGTTCAATAAAGAATTGTTGAAGAAAAAAATGCGGTGCATTACTTTGTGGGCAACCCTAATAACACGGCGAAGGAACAGTTGTCGTAAAAAAATCGCTACCGGCAGGGACAGGAGACGAGTGCTGCTTCTTGTAAATGATAGTCTGCTTAAAACCCAATACAAATTGCCGCTACCAGTTTCCGAGCGACCATGCGAAAGGAAGAGTATGTAAAGGAAGCTCATGCACTGTACGCTTGACATCAAGTATCTCGCAGGAGGCCATTGGTCTCAGTGATGCATGAAGGTGCGTCTTTTAAATGGACCAGACAACACAGAAACATTTCCAACACATGGCAGAGATGGCACTGTTACCAAGACTGACTGTTGCTTTAACACGGAAACTGCTTGGTAGCTGACCGGAAGCGAGTAATGCGGTCCGAAGAGTCGAGATTTTGCAAATTATGCAAAGTGTCAAGTGCGCTGACGATCGAATGAAACGTTTACCCGCAATGTGTGGAGGGTTTAGTTCTGTCTGGAGCGAGTTGGGGCAACGGTTAGCACACTGAAAGTGCATTCGGAAGGAGGATGGTTCAGATCCCCATGCGGCCATCAAGATTTAAGTTTTCCGTTATTTCCCATATTATCTCCAGGAAAATTCCGGGATGGTTCCTTTGAAAAGGGCACTCCCGAGTTCCTTCCCCATCCTTCCATAACCCGAGGGTGTTCTACGTCTGTGATGACCTGTAGTTTGACCTCTAGTTTCCTTCCTTCCTCAGTGAGGAGAAGACAGGTGAGCGGCCACAGCTTTGTTGAAGGGACCATCCAGAGATTTGCCTGAAGAGGTTTATAAAAACCACGGAAAACTTAAATTTTAAAATAATATCCACGGTCGTTGTTAAATGATCTGACCAATTTCTGTAACGAAACCATTTCTGTAGTATCTTCTGATTTGTTCGGATGACTTCTCCCTCTCTCTCTTTCTCCCTCTCCCTCTCCCTCTCTCTCTCTCTCTCTCTCTCTCTCTCTCTCTCGCTTTCACACTCTCACTATCTTCCTCTCTCTCTCTCTCTCTCTCTTTGCCTTCGCCTTGGTTGGGGCTTCTTCTTCCGCTGGAGAATGATCAGTTTTCTGACTTGGAACTTATCCTCCGCACCTGTACCTTACAAACTTCAATCAGAAACCTAAACACACATGTGGAGAATATGGATCTCTAGTGTTCCAGGAACAAACACTCTTCCACTGTCACGTCCTCGACAGTGATGACAGCAGCACGTGACACGCGAAAACATCGTATTAACACTAAAAACGGTAGAAAATAGACTCAACGAAATACTACTGTAGACGATATACACAGAACACCACATATATAATATAGACAAAGACGTTCATACAGACGGACAACACAGCCATCAGCAGCTTCAGGGAATCGAGTGAAGACACTTCACATGAGAATAACGCTGACACTCCAGTCGAAAACGAGCAGCTTTTAGAACAAACGATGAACAATGAGCAAATCAAACGACACGACCATACTAATAGCAAAAGCTACCATAACTGCAAGAATTCACATAGACCAGACGAACAACCAAACTAAGCGTAAACCATACATACATAGGTCACAACAAACACCTGCCGTCTGGGCACAAAGGGCTCAATGTTTTTCTACACCTACATGGATACTCTGCAAATCTCACTTTAGTGCCTCGCAGAGAGTTCATCGAACCACTTTCACCGTAATCCTCTACTACTCCAATCTCGAAAAGCATGCGGGAAAAACGAACAACCATATCTTTCCGTGCGAGCTCAGATTTCCCTTCTTTTATTACGACGATCGCCGGCCGGTGTGGCCGTGCGGTTCTAAGCGCTTCAGTTTGGAACCGCGTGACCGCTACGGTCGCAGGTTCGAATCCTGCCTCGGGCATGGATGTGTGTGATGTCCTTAGGTTAGTTCGGTTTAAGTAGTTCTAAGTTCTAGGGGACTGATGACCTCAGAAGTTAAGTCCCATAGTGCTCAGAGCCATTTGAACCATTTTTTTATTACGATGATCGTTTCTCCCTATATAGGTTGGCGTCAACAAAATATTTTCGCATTAGGAGGAGAAACCTGGTGATTGAAATTTCGTGAAAAGATTCCACCGCAAGGAAAAACGCCTTTGTTTTAATTATGTCGACATCAAATCCAGTGTGATGTCGGTGACACTGTCTCCCCTATTTCGCGATAATACCAAACGTGGAGATCTTCTTTGAACTTCTCGATGTACTCCGTTAATTCTATCTGGTAAGGATCCCAACCGCGCAGCGGTACTCCAAAAGTGGACGGACAAGCATAGTGTAGGCAGTCTCTTTAGTAGATCTGTTACATTTTCTAAATGTTCTGCCAATAAAACGCAGCCTTTGGTTTGCCTTCCCCACAACATTTTCTGTGTGTTCTTAGCAGTTTAAGTTTTTCGTAGTAGTAATTCCTAGGTATTTAGTTGAATTTACGGCCTCTAGATTTGATAGATTTGTCGTGTAACTCAAGTTTAACGGATTCCTTTCACCAATCATGTGGATGACCTCGCACTTAATTATTTAGGGTAACTACCAGTTTTCGCAGCATACAGATATCTTTTCTAAATCGTTTCTCAGTTTGTTTTGATTTTCTGATGATTTTACTAGAGGATAAACGACAGCATCATCTGCAAACAACCAAAGACAGCAGCCCAGATTGTCTCTTATATCGTTTATATAGACAAGGAGCAACAGAGGACCTACAACAGTAACTTGTGGAACGCCATAAATTGCTTCTGTTTTACTCCATGACTTATCATCAGTTACTAAGAATTGTGAGCTCCAGTCGCATAACTGATATGATATTCCATTAGCACGCAATCTGATTACAAGCCGCTTGAGAGGTACGTTGTTGAAAGCCTGCTGGAGTTCTAGAAGTACGGAATCAATTTGAAATCCCTTGTCGATAGCACTCAACACTTCCTCTGAATAAAGAGCTAGTTGTGTTTCACAATACTGATGTTTTCTAAATCCGTGTTGGCTCCGTGTCAGTAGAACGTTCTCTTCGAAATAATTCATAATGTTCGAACATAATATGTGTTTCAAAATCTTGTTGCCTATTGACAGTAATGAATTGCGCCTGTAATTTAGAGGATTACTCCTATCGCCTTTCTTGAATACTAAATACTCGAATACTCTTTGGATATTGATTTTTCGTCTAGCGTGGGGTTGTACATGATTGTTAAGTACGGAGCTATTGCATCAGTATACTCTTTACCTGGACTATGTTGGTGGCAAGACCCTTTACAGCTTTTACCTTTCCTGTCTTCTTTATCTTCTCTTCTTAACACCAATTACTATTGTTAATTGAGTAGATTTATTGCTTCTGATTTATAAGTGGCAGTCAAGTAAAAATAAAACAGATCGCCATAACTATTAATACACTCCTGGAAATTGAAATAAGAACACCGTGAATTCATTGTCCCAGGAAGGGGAAACTTTATTGACACATTCCTGGGGTCAGATACATCACATGATCACACTGACAGAACCACAGGCACATAGACACAGGCAACAGAGCATGCACAATGTCGGCACTAGTACAGTATATATCCACCTTTCGCAGCAATGCAGGCTGCTATTCTCCCATGGAGACGATCGTAGAGATGCTGGATGTAGTCCTGTGGAACGGCTTGCCATGCCATTTCCACCTGGCGCCTCAGTTGGACCAGCGTTCGTGCTGGACGTGCAGACCGCGTGAGACGACGCTTCATCCAGTCCCAAACATGCTCAATGGGGGACAGATCCGGAGATCTTGCTGGCCAGGGTAGTTGACTTACACCTTCTAGAGCACGTTGGGTGGCACGGGATACATGCGGACGTGCATTGTCCTGTTGGAACAGCAAGTTCCCTTGCCGGTCTAGGAATGGTAGAACGATGGGTTCGATGACGGTTTGGATGTACCGTGCACTATTCAGTGTCCCCTCGACGATCACCAGTGGTGTACGGCCAGTGTAGGAGATCGCTCCCCACACCATGATGCCGGGTGTTGGCCCTGTGTGGCTCGGTCGTATGCAGTCCTGAATGTGGCGCTCACCTTCACGGCGCCAAACACGCATACGACCATCATTGGCACCAAGGCAGAAGCGACTCTCATCGCTGAAGACGACACGTCTCCATTCGTCCCTCCATTCACGCCTGTCGCGACACCACTGGAGGCAGGCTGCACGATGTTGGGGCGTGAGCGGAAGACGGCCTAACGGTGTGCGGGACCGTAGCCCAGCTTCATGGAGACGGTTGCGAATGGTCCTCGCCGATACCCCAGGAGCAACAGTATCCCTAATTTGCTGGGAAGTGGCGGTGCGGTCCCCTACGGCACTGCGTAGGATCCTACGGTCTTGGCGTGCATCCGTGCGTCGCTGCGGTCCGGTCCCAGGTCGACGGGCACGTGCACCTTCCGCCGACCACTGGCGACAACATCGATGTACTGTGGAGACCTCACGCCCCACGTGTTGAGCAATTCGGTGGTACGTCCACCCGGCCTCCCGCATGCCCACTATACGCCCTCGCTCAAAGTCCGTCAACTGCACATACGGTTCACGTCCACGCTGTCGCGGCATGCTACCAGTGTTAAAGACTGCGATGGAGCTCCGTATGCCACGGCAAACTGGCTGACACTGACGGCGGCGGTGCACAAATGCTGCGCAGCTAGCGCCATTCGACGGCCAACACCGCGGTTCCTGGTGTGTCCGCTGTGCCGTGCGTGTGATCATTGCTTGTACAGCCCTCTCGCAGTGTCCGGAGCAAGTATGGTGGGTCTGACACACCGGTGTCAATGTGTCCTTTTTTCCATTTCCAGGAGTGTACATTTACCCGGCTGTGAGACATGACGGTCAATGCCTTCATGGAAAAATGCCTGCTGTTACCTACAGAACTATGATTGTAAGCAGGCGTGCACCTCTTCGGCTGAAACAAATGTATTTCTTCAGGGCTGCAAAAATGTTAAAATTGCATGGGGAGAGATCGGGACTGTGTGGAAAATGCAGCGTAGTCGAAACAATCTTGGTAGCACGTCGATGGGTCCACTAAGCTGCAGAAGTTTTGCTGGGAAGCCCTTATGCATTCGCCGCACAGTTCCGATTCCTCACCATACGAGTTACATGTTTTGAAGCCCTTAAGAAAGACATTCGTGGCCGTCGATTTACTTCGAACGAAGAGGTGCACGCCTGGACACAATGATGCTTTCGTAGGCAACTACAAAGATTTTTCCATCAAAGTATTGACCTTCTTGTCTCTCGGTGGGATAACTGTGATAACAGCCATGGCGATTACTCTTGAAATAATAAGCAGCTTACTTACTTTTTTGCATGCCTCGTTTTCGTTTGACTGCCTCTTATAGTATGAGTTTCAGCGTTTTTATATAAGCTGCAAACAAAATATTGGCTTTAAGACATGATAATTTTAAAATGAACTGTGAATCAATTGACTGATCAGCCAAAAGATAACGACTGTCTGCTTAACAGCGTGTTGGTCGACTAATGGAACGCAACACAGCAGTGATGCTGCGTGTCATGGATTCGATAAGTCCTTAGTAGCTTTCCGAAGACATTTGCTACCAGATTCCTACGCACAGGTAGCGCAATTCTCGTAAATAACGGTCCACCCAACAGCGTCCCAGATGTGTTCCATCAGGTTGAGATCAGGCGCATTTGGTAACACACATCAACGTGAGATCACTATCATGGTCCTCAAACAATTGTAGCACGATTCTAGTATTATGACACAGACAGTTACGCTGCTGGAAAACACTGTCGCTGGTGGGGAAGACTCCAGGCACAATGGCACGCAGGTGGTACTCAATGATGTCCACGTGGTCCACAGATGTCATGGTGTCTTCGACTGCTACCACAGGTCCCATGGAAGCCCAGATGATTGTTTCCCGTAAGATAACGCTGACTGCATCCGTGGCATGGTGCATGTTTCGAACAGCCATTCGCTTGGATGACGGCTTGTCTGGACACGAGCATCGAACCAATGTGACAATAAACGCGACTCATCCAACCAGGCAAAACGTTCCCATTGTTCCATGGTCCAATCTCGATGATTCCGAGCACACTGCCATCGTGATTGACGATGTCCTTGCATCAATATAGAGGTCGTTTACCGCGGAGCCGCATGTTTGACAATATGCATTGAACGGCGCGCTCCAAAACACATGCCCGCAGTGGCATTGTACTCTGTTCTCGCCCGTCCTGTTATAATAGCGATCAAGACTCCGACCTCTTCGTTCTATGTCTACTCGTCTTTCCACCATCCTGTAACCACTTTCCATAAACATTCACGACAGTAGTAAAAATGGTTCAAATGGCTCTGAGCACTATGGGACTCAACATCTTAGGTCATAAGTCCCCTAGAACTTAGAACTACTTAAACCTAACTAACCTAAGGACATCACACACATCCATGCCCGAGGCAGGATTCGAACCTGCGACCGTAGCAGTCCCGCGGTTCCGGACTGCAGCGCCAGAACCGCTAGACCACCGCGGCCGGCACACGACAGTAGTATCGGAACAGTCGATCAGCTTCGACGTTTTGAAGAGGTTCGTTTCCAGGTGCCGGGCCATAACTATCTGTTCTTTGTCAAAGTCGCTTATTGCAGAGTATTTCCTAATGGACCTCTGAGAGTAGCTGCACTTTAATTATAATCATCCAATATATGTCAATTTTCTATATGTGTTGCAGTTTTCACGCTGTCGTGTTCTGAAACCCTGGAGGTAGTTCCCCTACCGTATCACGTGCCCATAACTCAACCAGACCTTTTTCAACGTTGCTATTGGCACTACTCACAATGTTTTGGCTCATCAGTCTACGTGTTTCAAGAGATTATGTCTGTAAAACGTCCGCTGAGGTGACAAATGTTATGGGATACCTCCTAATATCGAGGTGGACCTCCTTTTGCCCGACTTAATTTAGCAACTCGACTTGGCATGGAGTCAACAAGTCGTTGGAAAATGGTTCAAATGGCTCTGAGCACTATGGGACTTAACATCTGAGGTCATCAGTCCCCTAGAACTTAGAACTACTTAAACCTAACTAACCTAAGGACATCACACACATCCATGCCCGAGGCAGGATGCGAACCTGCGACCGTAGCAGTCGCGCGGTTCCAGACTGTAGCGCCTAGAACCGCTCGGCCACTCTGGCCGGCAAGTCGTTGGAAGTCCTCTGCAGAAATACGGAGCCATTTGCGTCCATAAACGTCAATAACACCGAAAGAGTTGACTGTGCAGGATTTTGTACACAAACTCAACTCTCAATTATGTCGCATAAATATTCGATGGTATTCATGTCGGGCGATCTGGGTGGCCAAATCATTCGCTCGAACTGTCCAGAACAATTGTGGCCCAATGACACGGCTCATTGTCATACATATACATTCTATCGTTGTTTTAGAACATGAAGTCCATGAATGGCTGAAAATGATCTCCAAGAAACCGAACATAACCATTTCCAGTCAATGATCGGTTCAATGGGACCAGAGGACCCTGTCCATTCCATGGAAAAGGCAGCCCACACCTTTATGAAGCCAGTACCAGCTTGCACAATGCCTTGTTGACATCTCGCATACATGGCTTCGTGGGTCTGCGCCACACTCGAACCCCACTATCAGCTCTTGCCAACTGAAATCGAGACGCATCTGAAAAGACCACGTTTTTTCAGACGCCTAGGGTCCTATCGATATGGCGACGAGCCCATGAGAGGATCTGCAGGCGATATTGCGCTGTTATCATAGCCACTCGCGTTGGTCGTCTGTTGCCATCCCCATTTCACCACACTGCCATAACAGAAACGTTCGTTGTACGTCCCACTTTGATATATGCGGTTACACTACTGGTCATTAAAATTGCTACATCAAGAACAAATGCAGATGATAAACGGGTATTCATTGGACATTTATATTATACTAGAACTGATATGTCATTACATTTTCACGCAATTTGGGTGCATAGATCCTGAGAAATCAGTACCCAGAACAATCACCTCTGGCCGTACTAACGGCCTTCATACGCCTGGGCATTGAGTCAAACAGAGCTTGGATAGCGTGTACAGACACAGCTGCCCATGCAGCTTCAACACGATATCGCAGTTCATCAAGAGTAGTGACTAGCGTATTGTGACGAGCCAGTAGCTCGGCCACCATTGACCAACGTTTCCCATTGGTGAGAAATCTGTAGAATGTGCTGGCCAGGGCAGCAGTCGAACATTTTCTGTATCCAGAACGGCCCGTACAGGACCTGCAACATGCGGTCGTGCATTATCCTCCTGAAATGTAGGGTTTCGCAGGGATCGAATGAAGGGTAGAGCCACGGGTCGTAACACATCTGAAATGTAACGTCCACTGTTCAAAGTGCCGTCAATGCGAACAAGAGGTGACCGAGACGTATAACCAATGGCACCCCATACCCTCACTCTTGATGATACGCCAGTATGGCGAAGACGAATACACGCTTCCAATGTGCGTCCACCGAAATGTCGCCAAACACGGATGCGACCATCATGATTCTGTAAACAGAACTTGGATTCATCCGAAAAAATGACGTTTTGCCATTCGTGCACCCAGGTTCGTCATTGAGTACACCATCGCAGGCGTTCCTGTCTGTGATGTTGCGTCAAGGGTAACCGCAGCCATGGTCACCGAGCTGTAGTCCAAGCTGCTGCAAACGTGGTCGAACTGGTCGTGCAGATGGTTGTTGTCTTGCTAACGTCCCCATCTGTGGACTCAGGGATCGAGACGTGGCTGCACGACCCGTTACAGCCATGCGGATAAGATGCCTCTCATCTCGACTGCTAATGATACGAGGCCGTTGGGATCCAGCACGGCGTTCCGTATTACCCTCCTGAACCCTCCGATTCGATATTCTGCTAACAGTCATTGGACCTCGACCAACGCGAGCAGCAATGTCGCGATACGATAAACCGCAATCGCGATAGGCCAGAATGTCGGAAACGTGATGGTACGTATTTCTCCTCCTTACACGAGGCATCACAACAACGTTTCACCAGGCAACGCCGGTCAACTGCTGTTTGTGTATGAGAAATCGGTTGGAAACTTTTTTCATGTCAGCACGTTGTAGGTGTCGCCACCGGTGCCAACCTCGTGTGAATGTTCTGAAAAGCTAATCATTTGCATATCACAGCATCTTCTTTCTGTCGGTTAAATTTCGCGTCTGTAGCACGTTATCTTCGAGGTGTAGCAATTTTAATGGCCAGTAGTGTATTTCAGGCAGCGTTGCTTGTTAGCGCTGACAACTCCACGCAAACGCCGCTGCTCTCAGTCGTTAAGTGAAGGCAACTGTGTTGTCGGTGGTGAGAGGGGTAATGCCTGAAATTTGGTATTGTCGGCACTCTCTCGACAGTGTGGATCTCTGAATACTGAATTCCCTAACGATTTCCGAAATGGAGTGTCCCACGCATCTAGCTCTAACCACCATTCCGCGTTCAAAGTCTGTTAACTCCCGTAGTGCAGCCATAATGACGTCCGAAACCTTTCCCTGAGTGGAAATGACAGCTCTGCCAATGCACTGCCCTTTTATACCTTGTATATGCGATACTACCACCATCTGTACATGTCCTCATGTGTGGTTCTCGTCGTCTCAGAGTGTATGACGGTCTAGGCGTGCTTATCTACATCGAAATGTACATCCATACTTCCATACTCCGCAAGCCACCTGACAGTGTGTGGCAGAGGATACTTTGAGTACCTCTATTGGTTCTCCCTTCTATTCCAGTCTCGTATTGTTCGTGGACGATATGCCTCTGTACTCCTCGGTGAAGGTATGTTCTCGAAACTTCAACAAAAGCCCCTACCGAGCTACTGAGCATCTCTCCCGCTTTCGCTATTACTAAATGATACTGTAACGAAGCGCGCTGCTCTCCGTTGGATCTTATCTATCTTTTCTATCAACCCTATCTGGTACGGATCCCACACTGGTGAGCGATATTCAAGCAGTGGGCGAATAAGTGTACTTCAGCCTACTTCCTTTGTTTTCGGATTGCATTTCCTTAGGATTCCTCCAATGAATCTCAGTCTGGCATCTGCTTTACCGACGATCAACTTTATATGATCATTCCTTTTTAAATGGTTCAAATGGCTCTGAGCACTATGCGACTTAACTTCTGAGGTCATCAGTCGCCTAGAACTTAGAACTAATTAAACCTAACTAACCTAAGGACATCACACACATCCATGCCCGAGGCAGAATTCGAACCTGCGACCGTAGAAGTCGCTCGGCTCCAGACTGTAGCGCCTAGAACCGCACGGCCACTCCGGCCGTCCATTTTAAATCACGCCTAATGCCTACTCCCAGATAATTTATGGAATTAACTGCTTCCAGTTGCTGACCTGCTATATTGTAGCTAAATCATAAAGGATCTTTCTTTCTATGTATTCGCAGCACATTACGCTTGTCTACAATGAGATTCAGTTGCCATTCCCTACACCATGTGTCAATTCGTTGCAGATCCTCCTGCGTTTCAGTACAATTTTCCATTGTTACAACCTCTCTATGTACCACAGCATCATCCGCAAAAAGCCTCAGTGAACTTCCGATGTTATCCACAAGGTCATTTATGTATATTGTCCTACGACACTCCCCTGCGGGACACCTGAAGTCACTCTTACTTCGGAAGATTTCTCTCCATTGAGAATGACATGGTGTGTGCTGTTATCTAGCAATTCTAGAATCCAATCACACAATTGGTCTGATAGTCCATATGCTCTTACTTTGTTCATTAAACGACTGTGGGGAACTGTATCGAACGCCTTGCGGAAGTCAAGAAAGACGGCATCTACCTGGGAACCCGTGTCTATGGCCCTCTGAGTCTCGTGGACGAATAGCACGAACTGGGTTTCACACGATCGTCTTTTTCGAAACCCATGCTGATTCCTACAGAGTAGGAGATCCTATCATCTGTCCCAAAAACTGTAAACAGGAAATGTGTGCACATGTTTGGCGCAGATCGGACGGCGAGGACAGTGGAGCGGTGCCTGGAGAAGATCGAGCATGCGCAGTATGTGAGCATCACGAAGGCGTCGCTGGGCTCGCTGGGCGTGGAGTCCTCTGGAGGCGGTTTGAGTCGGCGCTCCAGCACCTTCGGCCGCACCCGGCGGCGCAGTGGGGACCGCCATCTGCAGCTGTGCGCCCTGCGCTACCTCACCCACACCGTGTCCGTGCCGCCGGCCGAGCTGCAGCAGATGCGCGAACGGCCGATGCTGCAGGGCGGCGGCTCGCCGTACTTCGTTCCCAGCACAGACGACGACATTGTCGAACACGTCGACCTCAGTGACCTCGTCGCGTCGCTAGAACTCTGAACGACTCGGTCGGTATTCTCCCTGAAGTCGATGGGAACTGTGTGTAACTACGTAACTGACTCCTGTACTGTACTGCAATATTACAAGTGATTAAAATATTCTGTCACCGACTCAAAAAAACTAGTATATTTTAAAAGTTTCATTATATCAGTCACTAACAGTTAGTAAAATCCAGAATGAGATTTTCACTCTGCAGTGGAGTGTGCGCTGATATGAAACTTCCTGGCAAATTAAAACTGTGTGCCCGACCGAGACTCGAAGTCGGGACCTTTGCCTTTCGCGGGCAAGTGCTCTACCAACTGAGCTACCCAAGCACGACTCACGGCCCGTCCTCACAGCTTTACTTCTGCCAGCAAGGTTCGCAGGAGAGCTTCTGTAAAGTTTGGAAGGTGGGAGACGAGGTACTGGCAGAAGTAAAGCTGTGAGGACGGGGCGTGGGTCGTGCTTCGGTAGCTCAGATGGTAGAGCACTTGCCCGCGAAAGGCAAAGGTCCCGAGTTCGAGTCTTGGTCGGGCACACAGTTTTAATCTGCCAGGAAGTTTCATATCAGCGCACACTCCGCTGCAGAGTGAAAATCTCATTCTGGAAACATCCCCCAGTCTGTGGCTAAGCCATGTCTCCGCAGTATCCTTTCTTTCAGGAGTGCTAGTTCTGCAAGGTTCGCAGGAGAGCTTCTGTAAAGTTTGGAAGGTAGGAGACGAGATACTGGTAGAAGTAATGCTGTTAGGACCGGGAATGAGTCGTGCTTCGGTAGCTCAGATAGTAGAGCACTTGCCCGCAAAAGGCAAAGGTTTCGAGTTCGAGTCTCAGTCGGGCACACAGTTTTAATCTGCCAGGAAGTTTCAGTTAGTAAAATCTTTTCCAATCCATTGGCTGTCTGGTACAGCAACCATTTCGAATTATTTCAAAACGGAAGTCTTGGTTGAAAAATAATGGTTATTTAATGACACATCTCGCCCTTTGGGGCATCATCAGAATTATCTGCAACGAAAGTGTATTAAAACTGACTGGGTGCGAGTAGAACTCGCGCTCTCAGGGTTCCATACAAACTTAGTTACGTATGTGTACAGTTTATCCATACTGGGAATCGATGATATTGAGATTTTCGCATGTTATCGACAATGATACTGGCAAGAGATCAGCCCCCAGGGAGTCTAAGACTTTCGATAAAGTTTAATTTCAAGTTTGAAAACGGATAACAAATGACAAAAGAAATATTTTTTGTGTAATATAATTACAAATTAACAATTTTGGATTTTTCCTTTTACTTGTACCGTGAGACCTTGCTTTTTGCCAAATTTCATTATTTTAGGGCAATGAGGAGTAGCCAGTAGATTTTGCTGAGTGACATAGATAGTAGTGGTGCTAGGCAGCTTCTGGTGCTGCTTGCATTGTTGCCAAATGTATTCAAGATGGCGAATCCAAGATGGCGGCCGTAGATGTGGCAATGTCGCACTGACGTCATGGTGTGAAAATCAAATTTTGATGGGAAAATGGGTCAGTTGAGCTACCTCCACTAACCTATCTCCCACACTCCTCCCCCACTCCTATAATGTCACTCGCTACCCAACCACCACCACACCACTGGAATGTGGTAAATGATCAGTCTTGTCCAGCTGCCAAAGGTAAGGTGACTCTACTGTATTTATTTTTGTGAGGAATGGTAATTCTGTGCTGGAGAGGAAGGTAGGGTATTTAATTTATGATATTTATTTATGGCTCAATTGGGCTGCCTCTAGTAACCTAACACAGATACGCGTGTGTTCATCTCGACATGTAGGGACCGACTGAGCTAGTTTGCACTACATCCACCAGAGAGTACTGTTCGCCTCTGCCACCCCTCCCCTCCCCCACTTTCTCCTTCCTCCTCCGCTACTGAGAAGCTACAGTCTGTGCTGAGCTGCCAGATAGGATGGACATTTTACATTGTGTGATGTGTACAATGGAAGAGATGTTGTGCCAGACAGAGAAAAGTTCAACAGCCATATTGGTTGTAAAAATGCAGCTGAGGACTGCACTCAAAGGTCACTGCATGATGCTTGGAAATTGCAGACACTGAATAAGTGTAATAATATACTTAATCAAATAATTAAGATGCAGTGGGAAGGACTGAAGTTACATTTCGCAACTCATGCTGATAGATGCTTGTGCTGAAACCATAGACCTTCCATGAAAATTCCATTCAGTCTTCCGAAGCACAAGAGGTGGGATGGCCATCCACTCTGGTTAAGTAATCTTGTTCAGAATGTGTAGAATTGAGGAGACGCTGGTGACAACCAGGAACTATTTTAATAGATGTACTACATGAAAGCATGCAGTTGAGGACTGCATCCATATCTCCTACATGAGTATTAGAAAAGAAATATAATGGATGAGCATAAGAAGAATACTTTGAAGCAAACAATGATGATACATCATGATAGGTTGAAGATCTATTTTGCAGTCCATGCAGATGACTGTCTGTGCTGGAACTGTCTGTCTTTTTTGAAATGCCCTGTTAATATGTCTCTGAGACGAATGTGTGTTCTTCACCAACAATCCCAGACTGACTGAGCTAGTTCACAAAACTTCCACAGGGAGTGCTGGAAATGAGATTTACTCCTTCTCATGTAGCCAGTAGGAACGCAGCATTCCCCCCTCCTCACCTGAAAATTGGAATGGGCCAATAAGAATGCAGGAATGCTACATCCAGTCACATGATCTTGACAGCATGGTGATATAAGGTGAATGGGGCAGTCCACCAGTATGTCAGTGGAGTAGTGCTAGCCATGAAGCATCAGCAGCAGTCAAGATCCTCATCTGCCATGTCTCACAGAAGAAATGAATGAGTGAGTACCCATTACATGTCTTTTGCTACTATTACTGCATGTAGTGGTTCTCTGTTTAGCTCCATGTCTTTGTCTATGGATGCTTATTGTTTCTCCTACTTCTCTGTTCATTGGGTTTCTGCGTATGTGGACCAGCTGTGGCCCCATCTTGTCAGGACCTGCAGCAGCAGCACTCACCAGCTTGTCAGAACGTGCAGCGACCTCCAGGGTATCCAGACTGGCAGCAGTGGTAGCTACCAGCTTGCCAGCATCTGCCTGTTGCACACCTGGTCAGCATGTTGAAACAGGACGAGTTGCTATTATCCATCCCGCTCATTGATTTGTGTAATGAAGATGCCCAGCCACCCCTGAATCTCAGACAAAGTGTGCTGGTGGTTCTTCTCCACACAGTGCAGGTCAGCACTGGTCTCCAACACATGTGCCGTCCCAGAACATTCCAGTGTTACTGCAAAGTATGGTGCAGATTTGGTGGATGAGAAACTGCCAATTCTTTCCAGTTCTCTAATGCTACTCAGTCCAAGTTACAGTGTAACAACCAGCACCTCAAAGCGCTTAAATATATATACAGAAGCATCAGTGGGGAATGACTGGTGCACAGCACTAGAGATTGAAAATGCACTGAGAGGTGTTAAAGTGAGGTTCACAAAGTCTGAGTGGGATGAACTGTGTAATGCAGAGCCCTACAGTAATCAACAGATGATTACGGAATATGATCCTTCCCGCCCTCCCCTGGAGATTTGCTGTGGCGGCCTGATACTGTCAGCAACATTGCTGTATGATGGCATGGCACTCATGCAGAGATCAGGTGGTTGGTCCATTTATTTACAGCACTCCACTATTACGAACTTGTTTGGTCTACAGAGGGTGCTACTCATTGTGCTGGAAAGACTGAACAGATGGTTGCTTTGTGTTCGAAGTGTATATAAAGAAATTTTAGTCTATCTCCTAGTGAATTATATGCATGCTG
Organism: Schistocerca cancellata; assembly: GCF_023864275.1. Taxonomy (NCBI): domain Eukaryota; kingdom Metazoa; phylum Arthropoda; class Insecta; order Orthoptera; family Acrididae; genus Schistocerca; species Schistocerca cancellata. Next base: position 713,937,614 of record NC_064628.1, read on the forward strand.
ACGCTCAACAACATTGTATCAATTCAGTGCTGAAAGAAACAAAAGAACAACCAATAAGCTTGGGAGAAATTCAAGCTGAATTCAACACATACAAGAAAACTTTATTTGGTAAATTCTGCTCAAGAGTGAAGGTGAAGAAAGAAGACGTTGCTTTTTTTTCAGATGTATTGCATCCATTGTACGAATATAATAAACACAATGTGTATATTATCATAGACCACATTTTATTTTTTTCTGTACCTCTCATAATAATTATAATAATGTCACTGTTCTCTGTAATTTCAACGTAGCTATACCAGCAGCAAGCCGTGTGAATCATGAATTTAACCAACATCTTCAGAAATTGTTAAACTGTATGGCAGATGACACACTCAGGTGTATGAATTCCATGTAACACAGTTGATGACATTTTTTTTTCTATAAAAGACCATTTCACGCCAATACCTAATGTAGTTTTTGTCATTGTAGTGTGGATGAAGCATCAGACGTCAAGCAGAATAATGGAATGCTACTCCTTGATAATATATGAGTTATAATTGCAGGTCCATCTAGTTGTGGAAAGACAAATGTGCTCATGTCACTGTTAATGCACCCAGATAGAAACTAGTTTGAGCATATATGTTTGTTCTCACAAACTCTATTTCAGCTCAAGTACCAGTTGTTGCAAAAAATACTACAGGGTGTAGATGGTGTCACATACATGACATTCAGTCGAAGTGGTGAAATACCTCCGCCAGAAAAAGTGAAGCCAAACACGGTTTTCATATTTGATGATGTTGTTATGGGAAACCAGGATCAAATTCTATGATATTTCTGTTTTGGTCGTGATACAAGTGTTGATGTATTTTATTTGTGTCAAACATATTCCAGAATCCCAAAAAAGATGGTGGGGGATAATTCAAACCTCATTATAGCCTTCAAACAAGATAATTTGAATGTAAAACACATTTATGCAGTGCTGTAGGAACTGATATATAACTTAATGAATTTGTAAATATAAGTGGAGACTGCTGGAATCACACACAGTATGGGTATCTTGTTACTGATAAAACAAGAAAACTGAATGATGGTAGGTACACACATAACTTCCAGGAGTTTCTGTATATATAAGCGGTGGTTACATTAATATGTCAGTCACTGCAGCTGAGAGGATAGGTGTGCATAGACAGAGAAACCGTCTGTACATAGATGGAAAATTTCAATCTCTCGAATGTAAGGATAAGGACCTAGAGACATATTCCCTACAGCTTCTGAGACTGATCAAACAATCAGATGCAAGGGTTATCCCACTTCAAAGAATGTAAAATACTTAACTGTAAAGGCTGATGGAACTGAACAGTAAGTAGAGGACATACAATTTAAGGTTGATAGAATTAGGTGGGATGTGTATAAGACATATCATGTGAAGCAGTTTTCTTAGGATACAGCAAGAAGTCATCTAAGCATAAGGTCATCGTGGCATGGAAGGCTGTTAAAGCTAGCTATGGCTCTTAAAGTTAAGACATTTGCATTGAGAGTAAACACTGAGAGAAACTCCTAAACCAGTTACTGAGTCTTTCAATAAACTCGCAGCAAAATTACACAATGACATCAAGAGTGCTGATTTCATTAACTCCCAAAGAGATAATAGGATAGACAAAATATTCAGTGTCAGTGGTGAAGAACCATACATCCTGGTATGCAGCCTATAAGTTTAAAAGAAAAAACAAAACTGATACGTATAGGGAATTTCAAAGAACACCTGGCCTGATGAACCTCATTTTCCTAAATCCAGCAAAATTAGTAAATTATTCACCCAAATATTTGGAGATATACAGTGGAATACTGCAAATGACCAATGTGCACAGGAAATCAGGAAATTGACACAATGAGAAATATAGAACCATTATAAACCTGTATTAGATGTTCAATAAAGCACCAGTGATGGTATTGACATGAAGCATGAAAGAGTCAGCAATTGAGCCATGCAGTATATACACTATAATGATCCCAATGAGCTAATAGATAGATTGTGACTGCTTGCAGCATCAGATGCTGCTGGTAATATTGCTCATTCAAACGAAATTGTTCTAATAAATTCAGAGCTTAGAGAGAGAGGTGTTATCGAATAATAATGGAAACAGTAGTTCGAGAATTGCACAAACCAGCATGCGAAACATGCATTCATAGGTGTGTTATAATTAAAGGTCTGGATGATTTATGGCAGGCTATTCTTCTAGATATGAGAGAGTACCCACATGCAAATAATGGGTTTAAATATATTTTAATGTCATTGATACATACTCTAAATTCACCTGGTCGTTACCTCTTGAAACAAACCAAGTGGGGTTGTTGCACAGTAGTTTGTGGGTATGTTGCAGACAGGGTCTAATCGATGTCCTGACAACTTTCAAACCGATAATGATGTAGAGTTTTACAATAAGTATTTCAAGACAATGATGCAGAGGTATGGAATACATCACTACTTAACATTCACCTACCTGAAGGTGAGTATCATAGAACGTCTGAACAGAAAAATAAAATGTCAAATGTGGATGCATTTTAATGTTTGAGGCTCATACAAATGGACAGACATCTTCCCAGAAATAATTGCACAGTATAATCGAACCAAACATAGCCCAATAAAAATGAGGTCAATCGATGTTCATGATAATGGACTCACTAATACAATGTACTATCATATTAAAATGCTGCACCCACGTAAACCGAAATTTAATGTAGGTGATTTCGTGTATATCTTGTAGTGTTTCGAGAATTTACGCGTAAATTCTAGAACCACTTGGCCTTCGAGGGCGCAGGTCCGAAGTGTGTAGTAAGAACACTATAGACACGGCGGTCGAACGGCAACAACAAGTGTTTGTCGGTCGCACCATGGAAGTTTAATGAAAGAACACGGGAGACTCAAGGAACTTCTGTGTTATTCGGTACTGTTTTATAATTTTGATTATTGTAGTAAAAAAGGTAAGAACATTTGAAATATTGTTAAATGGATTCTCGGTTTTGGACTTGGAGAGGATAAGACATGTGTTCATATTCAGGATGAGAATGGACTTGGTTCTTAAGCCAACTTTCTCTTATATGTAAACGAACTTTGTTTCTAACCTTTGGATAGGTGAGGAGACTTACTTGACAGCGTTTATTTCAATGGAGAATGAGATTTGTAAAAGTTTGGTGTTTGAATATACATCGTTAAGTGAAGCAAAAGAAACTGCGTACGTCTGCTTATTTTTATAAGTAGAAAGAGTCTTGAGAAACTCCTGTTCCTGGCAAATATACTTTGGAGAAGAAGAGAAAAGGAGGTTGTAGCAGCAAGTTAACCAGAAAGAAAGTCGGCTGACAATCTCAAGTAAGTCGTATCGTTAAAGAAGTGGGAGTTTACACACATACTTCACCACTTTAAGTCGTCCAAAGCGTTAGAACTTGGCGACCTGTGTGAAAGGACAGAAGAAAACAGGAATTTTGAGACGAAAACGAGATAAGAAGATATATGTTGCCATAGCAACCGAGTATAACAAGGCGAGAGAACCATTATGAGAAACTGGACTAAGCCTAAAAATCAAATAGAGAAAATTAGTAAATGTAACAAAAGGAAAGACGTAATAAAGTCATCAAGTTAAAAGAAAAGAGAGAAGATCTCGACGTATTAGACTAACAAGAGATACGCCGAGAACAATTCGACTAAGAAGAGGTGTGGGGAGTAGACAGCTCTCCCACGCATCGCGAGAACGGAGACGCGGAAAACAACATCCGACACCGCCGGCACCAGTTGCCGTTCATCGGTGCTGATTTGCTTCCACATCCGCTCACCGACGTCGATGCGGAAACCTACATCCAGTTGTTGCTACATCCAGTTGTTGCTCACCGATGCCGATTCCACATTCGCTCGCCGACGCAGCCAAAACGATACGCCGGGTGAGCGTAAAACAGTACTTTATAGTTGGAGTGTAAGGTTGAATAAACTGTTGAGTGAATTTTATTAGTGTAGTTGTTATACTTAGAGTGAAGTTTTTAAATGCTTACTAGATCTAAAGCTCATAAGAGTATGGATAACGTGAAACAAATCGAAGAAAGTCAAGAACCGGCTATGGTTATCACAGTCAGTAGAGAAATGCCAGGCTGGTCTGAATTAGTAAATTTAATCAGAGCCCAAAGGGCAGATTCAGAAACTTTAAGGAAAGAATTAGGCTTAATAAGTTCTCATTTAAATGACAAACTAGAAGCCCAGACTTTACAATTAAATGAAACTTTAAATTCTAGATTAATTCTCATAATGAAACTCTAAGGAAAGAAATAGGTTTGGTACAATTTAGTTTAAATGCTCAAAGTGAAGTTATAAATGACCAGAGTGAAACCTTGAATAGTCAAGCAACAAACATAGGTTTACTGAAGACTGAATTTGAACGCTAAATAGTAAAGTTGAAAATTTGAAAGTAGATTGAAAGAAAGAATTAACGGGTCACTGACCTTAGTGACAAGCAGAATGATACTTTCCAAGATTTAGCAAAAAGGTTAGAATTTGATATTGAAGATAAATGTAATGATGTGGAATATGAACTTGTGGGAAGCTAGGATCATTTTAAAATGTGTGTAATGTTAAGTTTGATGCGGTAAAGCAGAGACTGCATACCTTAAAAGGGAGCGTCGATAAGAATAATGAATTAATACCAATAATCCAATCTCAAATTACAGGCGTTATTACACGAATAGAAAATGTAGAAAGAAGTTTCCAAGAGAGGATAGCTAACTTTGATACAGTAAATATGAGTAGCGTGGAGGAACAATTTGAAGGGATTATAGATCGAAAGGTCTCCGAGAGAATAACATCCGAGAACGTGTCGCCTAGTGTTTCTTCCGAACTATCAGAAGCCCGAAAGGCTGTAGATGACTCGTGGAAAGAATTTAAACTTGTCCAGGATAAATTAGATAAGAGGGTGACTTCTTCTAACGTGGTATTCACTAGTGAAGTGATGGCTGATCTACAATGGGAGGCCAATTCAGGATTATTCAGGCAATTCCCAAAGCTTAAGCCGGACGGGGATGTACACCCTACACATTTTTTGAAAAGATTCAACCAGGCATTGCCAAAGAACTGGAAAGATTCGAAAAAGATTGAATTTGCTGTGGGTTATCTTTTAGGGGAAGTCTCAGAATGGGGTACTGTAAATATTGAGAACTTTTCTTCGTGGGAAGATTTCCAGTGCGCAGTGCTAGTGCGCAGGAAAAACTAATATCAGATCTGTGGGGCCCGAAATACTACAATAACATTTGGGCTACCATGAGCAAATATTTCGACTGGCATCTAACAAGGGCGAAATATTTGGATAAGCCGATGGAGGAAGAGGGGTTGGACGATTACCCATCTATGCAAGGAAAGACATCTTGTGTAGTGGCTGGAAAACGGTTGAAGAATTGTCCTTCGTCGACGCCCTAGCTGCCCTAAATAAAGACCGTAATGAAAACTTGCACCAAAGTGGTATCCCGAACTACGAAAGGAACCGAGGTAATAATTTTAAAAAGCATGAGACTAACCTAGCTAGAGAACACCAGTGCAACAGAAAAAATAGTAGCGACAGTTATCAGAAAAAGCATACACCTTCGAATTTAGGTCCAGTAACTTTGCAGGAATTTGTATCGAGTAATAGTAGAACACTAAGTGGTAACGTACTGTCTTGATTCGGTAATCAACCTGTGATTACTGAAAATGAGGAAAACGTCGTGCGATCTGGATACAGGGCCGAAGTCAAGGTCGTAGAGAAATACTAGGGGACGTGGTTCATGATAATTATGTTAATTTCACGCACAAAATACCTACAAAAGAATGGTTACTGCTAGAAGAGCAAAACTTAATTATTAGTAATCCGCAACCAATAATAGCAGGGACCGTGGAGACTTCTGAAGTTAACGTATTTATAGACTCAGGACGTGAAGTATCACTCATATCTAGCGTATGCCTTAACTCACTACAGACTAAACAACACTTCCCGCTGTTACCAGTAACTGGAGTTTACATAGTTGGTATAACAGGAACGAAAAGTAAAGTTGTGAAGCACGAAACTCAAGTGAACTGTAGCGTTGAAAATATTTTATTTCGTCAAACACTTTTAATAGTAGAGAATATAAATAGAGATGTATTGTTTGGTTTAGATTGGCTATTAGATTTAAAGTCATCTTAAATTTTGAGGAAAATCTTTTATGTTTTGGGAAACCGTTTGTGACAGACAACTACATTGATAAACAAACAACTGAGTATCAATGTCTGCGATTAACAGCTACAGCACAATTGTCACCAGAGATCGATAGTGTAGATCATATATCACATCGTGCTGACATACAAGACAAAGTAAACGAGTCTATAATATTAACCAGTGAACAAAAACAATATTTATATAAAATTCTAATGGAATATGAAGTAGTATTTTCCGATTGTCCAGGTAATATCAGCGACTACATATGTAAGTTTAAAATCAAAGATGACTCTCCATTCTTCTGTAAGTCTGAAAGAAGCAGTTAGGGAGGAAATCAACAAAATGATTGATAACAATAAAATAGAACGTAGCTCCAGCGTCATGAATAACCCTTTGGTCGTGGTGAAAAAAGCTACAGGTGGGGTACAATTCGTGTTAGACGCGCGGACATTGAATAAGAAAATAGAGACAGAAAGAGACAGACCCAGTAATATCGATGAATTGTTATCCAAATTTGAGAAAGCAAGGTTTTTTAGGACGATGGACCTGACTGTGGGATATTGCCAAATACGGTTACATCCAGAATCAAAAAGTATACAGCATTCTCATTTGATGGTAAAGCATATCATTTCAATGTATTGCCATTCGGACTTAATATTTCTTTATCCGTATGTATACGTGCGCTGGATCAAGCATTAGGGAGAGATTTATTGAAGGATTTAATAATATATGTAGACGATATCCTAATAATATCAGCTACTTGGGAAGAACATTGTCTCACCTTGTGCAGAACTCTGAAAAGATTTAAAGAGAAACGTATTACGGTTAAATTGTCTAAATCGTACTTTGCGCGCCAACGGCTTAAGTTTTTATTTTATATTGCAGGGGTGCAGGGAATTAAACCGGACCCTGAGCGCATTAAAGCTACTAAAGAGTGTCCACACCCAAGAAATGTAAGACAGTTGAAGGGATTTATAGGAATGGCCGGATACAATCGACAGCACATACGAGGTCACGGACTAAATGACCTGAAAATTTTACGTTTATTAAGGAAGGGAGTACCGTGGATTTGGGATCAAGAAGCAAATGATGCGTTTGAAAAGGTCAAAAGTGCACTTGAATCTCCCATATTACATCATTCGGTTATGGGCGAACCGTTCAAAATTTCAACAGACGCATGTGATTACGGTATTGCGGAAGAACTTTTCCAAGGAGAGAGGGGTCTAAATAGTGTAGAACATCGAACCATAGCTTTTGCTAGCCGTAGTCTAAATAAGCATAAATTGAATTACACAGCTTCTGAAAACGAACTGTTAGCGATTGTATGGAGTATCCAAAAATTTCAAACACTAGTATGGGGGTCAGAAATCCATGTTTACACGGATCATCAAGCTCTATCCTTTCTGTTTCTGATGATCAGTCGATTGTTACACAGTAGATTAATGCGATGGATGCTTTTTGTGCAGGAATATGATATTAAGATACAATAAGTAAAAGTTCCGAGAATATTGTAGCGGATGCTTTGTCTAGTTTACCCATGGGAATGGAAGAATTAAAACGTACGGAAGGACCCGGCGTTATTTTTGCAATTAATTTTATGTCAGTAGAATATCCGAACATCAGGGTACAAGAGACGGCTCAAAGAATAGGGGAAATTTCCTTCATGATCCATATTTTACAGAAATGATTTCTATGTGTATCCGAAATTCCTTACCTCCTAATCAAGAGGGAAAACGGAAAATTATGGGTCATCATGTGTTTTGGAGAAACAGCGTAACATCACAACGTTCGTGTTTATGCATTCCGAAGGTAATGGAAGACACACTAGTGTGGTATGTTCATACAGGATATGGACACTTCGGAATCAAAAAGTGTATAGCTCATATGAATAAGTTTTATTGTTTTAAGAAGCTAGGGCATAAAATAGCATCTTTAATTAGAACCTGTGGCAGCTGTCATAAGGTGAAAGAGAGTAATACTCACATGAAATATAAAATGTATCCGTTTATTCTTAAGTCGTTACATGATCTCACAGGAGCCGATTCTTTTGGACCAATTCCAAAAGGAAAGGGAGGAATGTCATACATTTTGGTTATCATTGAGTGTTGGTCGAAGTTTGTTAAAGTATATCCTATCAAAAGAGCACATACGCAAACAGTTATACACTGCTTGCAACAATACATTCTGGAGGTTGGTAAACCAAAACGGTTTCTCACCGATAATGGTCCACAGTTTGTGAGTAACAAATTTAAATAATTTCTAGCGTGGGAAGGTACTCATCAAGTGTTAATATCCAACTATAGCCCGTCCTCGAATCACTGCCATGAGAAACATACTTTATGGGCAATGAAAATTAAAGACTTTGAACTTATTCTAAACGAATTACCACATTTGTCGACAGGGTTGACACCTTTAGAAGTAATAGGCAAACCTTTTGTAGGAGAACCTCTACCTAAATGTTTTAATTGGCCTGAACAACCTACTGTCGATTACGAACTGAATCAGGAGATAGTTTCTAAGAATTTAGTTGAAAAAGCACAACAAAGAGTGAGTAAACATAATGAAAAAGCTATTGGACCTCAATGTAAGGTCGATGACCTAGTTCTTGTAAAACAAAATCTTCAAAGCTCTGCCCTAAAGAAAGAGAGACATAAGTTTTTCCAAAAATATGAAGGACCATACCGAGTGCAAACGGTAATCCATCCCAAGACATTATTTTTAGTGGATCCTACAACTGGGTCATAAAAGGGGAAAGTACAATGTAAAGGACGTAACGTTGTATATCCCCCAGGGACGTTAACATTCTGAGTTAACGGGCGGATTGACGACCGTCAGGTCTGGAGTTGTTTTCGGTGTTTCTTCTGTAATAATTTTCCTGCAGCGAATTCCCTCAAATTCTTAAACTATTCTATCATCCCCCACTTAGAGGTACTGGAAAAAAACCATACCAGCGAGAATTTGTGATTACGTCATACAAACTGCTCCTTGATCCAGTCAGTCAGATTACTAACAACCTCTAACTCCCTATACAGGGTGTTACAAAAAGGTACAGCCAAACTTTCAGGAAACATTCCTCACACACAAATAAAGAAAAGATGTTATGTGGACATGTGTCCGGAAACGCTTAATTTCCATGTTAGAGCTCATTTTAGTTTCGTCAGTAAGTACTGTTCTTCCTCGATTCACCGCCAGTTGGCCCAATTGAAGGAAGGTAATGTTGACTTCGGTGCTTGTCTTGACATGCGACACGTTGCTCTACAGTACTAGCATCAGGCACATCAGTACGTAGCATCGACAGGTTAGTGTTCATCACGAACGTGGTTTCGCAGTCAGTGCAATGTTTACAAATGCGGAGTTGGCAGATGCCCATTTGATGTATGGATTAGCACGGGGCAATAGCCGTGGCGCGGTACGTTTGTATCGAGACTGATTTCCAGAACGAAGGTGTCCCGACAGGAAGACGTTCGAAGCAATTGATCGGCGTCTTAGGGAGCACGGAACATTCCAGCCTATGACTCGCGACTGGGGAAGACCTAGAACGACGATGACACCTGCAATGTGTCAATCCTCATTTCAGTGCAAATGTTCTCTTTACGGATGAGGCTTCATTCCAACGTGATCAAATTGTAAATTTTCACAATCAACATGTGTGGGCTGACGAGAATCCGCACGCAATTGTGCAATCACGTCGTCAACACAGATTTTATGTGAACGTTTGGGCAGGCATTGTTGGTGATGTCTTGATTGGGCCCCATGTTCTTCCACCTACGCTCAATGGAGCACGTTATCATGATTTCATACGGGATACTCTACCTGTGCTGCTAGAACATATGCCTTTACAAGTACGACACAACATGTGGTTCATGCACGATGGAGCTCCTGCACATTTCAGTCGAAGTGTTCGTACGCTTCTCAACAACAGATTCGGTGACCGATGGATTGGTAGAGGCGGACCAATTCCATGGCCTCCACGCTCTCCTGACCTCAACCCTCTCGACTTGCATTTATGGGGGCATTTGAAAGCTCTTGTCTACGCAACCCCGGTACCAAATGTAGAGACTCTTCGTGCTCGTATTGTGCACGGCTGTGTTACAATACGCCATTCTCCAGGGCTGCATCAGCGATTCCATGCGACGGAGGGTGGATGTATGTAACCTCGCTAACGGAGGACACTTTGAACATTTCCTGTAACAAAGTGTTTGAAGTCACGCTGGTACGTTCTGTTGCTGTGTGTTTCCATTCCATGATTAATTTGATTTGAAGAGAAGTAATAAAATGAGCTCTAACATGGAAAGTAAGAGTTTCCGGACACATGTCCACATAACATATTTTCTTTCGTTGTGTGTGAGGAATGTTTCCTGAAAGTTTGGCCGTACCTTTTTGTAACACCCTGTATAATCTCTTGTGGAACTAAAGAAGCCCCTGCACAAGTGTTTCTGGTGCTACTCTAATATACCCTGCAAGAGCACGCAGAGGTAGGAATTTCTACAGTGCATTCGCACCTACCCGTTTCCAATCCGGACTTGACCCAACTTTGCTCGGCTGCAGCATGAGGCGGAAATTACACATGTTGTCTCCGATCTCTGGAAAAAACCATAGGCTGTGTGCAGCATACCCAGTTTCAACCTCCTCCGTCGTTAACAGATGCAGAGTAAAGGACAATTAAGTTAGAATATGTAATATACGGCAACTGTCCTTTGCTCTGCACTTAATAATGACCAAGAAGTCCGAAACCATTGCGCACCGTGTAATAAAGTTGCCTATAGCGATTTCTCAAAATTTCCTTCATCAAATGATGTATTTTAGTTGACGTTCACTGTCTTATTAACATCACATGAGGAACAATGGGGATGTTGTTGTTGTTGTGGTCTTCAGTCCTGAGACTGGTTTGATGCAGCTCTCCATGCTACTCTATCCTGTGCAAGCTTCTTCATCTCCCAGTACCTACTGCAACCTACATCCTTTTGAATCTGCTTAGTGTATTCATCTCTTGGTCTCCCTCTACGATTTTTACCCTCCACGCTGCCCTCCAATACTAAATTGGTGATCCCTTGATGTCTCAGAACATGTCCTACCAATCGATCCCTTCTTCTTGTCAAGTTGTGCCACAAACTTGTCTTCTCCCCAATCCTATTCAATACCTCCTCATTAGTTATGTGATCTACCCATCTAATCGTCAGCATTCTTCTGTAGCATCACATTTCGAAAGCTTCTATTCTCTTCTTGCCCAAACTGTTTATCGTCCATGTTTCACTTCCTTAGATGGCCACACTCCATACAAATACTTTCAGAAATGACTTCCTGACACTTAAATCTATACTCAATGTTAACAAATTTCTCTTCTTCAGAAACGCTTTCCTTGCCATTGCCAGTCTACATTTTATATCCTCTCTACTTCGACTATCATCAGTTATTTTGCTCCGTAAATAGCAAAACTCCTTTACTACTTTAAGTTCTCATTTCCTAATCTAATTCCCTCGGCATCACCCGACTTAATTCGACTACATTCCATTATCCTCGTTTTGCTTCTGTTGATGTTCATCTTATATCCTCCTTTCAAGACACTGTCCATTCCATTCAACTGCTCTTCGAAGTCCTATTCTGTCTCTGACAGGATTACAATGTCATCGGCGAATCTCGAAGTTTTTATTTCTTCTCCATTGATTTTAATACCTACGATTTTTTCTTTTGTTTCCTTCACTGCTTGCTGAATATAAAGATTGAATAACATCGGGGATAGGCTACAAACCTGTCTCACTCCCTTCCCAACCACTGCTTCCCTTTCATGTCCCTCGACTCTTATAACTGCCATCTGGTTTCTGTACAAATTGTAAATAGCCTTTCGCTCTCTGTATTTTACCCCTGCCACCTTCAGAATTTGAAAGAGAGTATTTCAGTCAACATTCTCTAAGTCTACAAATGCTAGAAGCGTAGGTTTGCCTTTCCTTAACCTTTCTTCTAAGGTAAGTCGTAGGGTCAGTATTGCCTCACGTGTTCCAATATTTCTACGGAATCCAAACTTATCTTCCCCGAGGTCGGCTTCTACTACTTTTTCCATTCGTCTGTAAAGAATTCGCGTTAGTATTTTGCAGCTGTGGCTTATTAAAATGATTGTTCGGTAATTTTCACATCTCTCAACAAACGCTTTCTTTGGGATTGGAATTATTATATTCTTCTTGAAGTCTGAGGGTATTTCGCCTGTCTTACACATCTTGCTCACCACATGGTAGAGTTTCGTCACGACTGGCTCTGGACATGGGATAGGAAATGAAAATGATTATCACCACCAGAGGTTGATCCACACTTGACGGAACAAAACGTCAAAAAATTCCACAACGCATTTTGTACGGTGGCATTCACACAGGTCGTCAACGGAACTGAGCGGTATAGTTCGTCAACGTCAACGTTTCTAGGGCGTTAGTGGGGGAACAGTGGCGTCGTCAGCTAACATCGGATGTTCATCTCTCCTCGCCTCGCTCACTTTTGTTATAGACTGCTATTTTTGTGCTTTTGTATCTCCATAGGCATCATTTCATTGTTAGGCTTATTTTCGTGATACACTGATGATACACCGATTCCCTGATGATCCGGATACTTTTACTAAGAGAACTCCACAAAAGACGCCAGATATGTGAAAGCGAACAATGATTTTGGTTTGACTATACCTGGACAAAGAAAATGCCTGAACTATGCAGACGTAAGACCTAAATTTATACTTTTCATTAAAAAACTTTTTAACAGTGGAAAATTGAAGGAGAAAAATAGATTTGATTTTGAAATTTTGGCGTTCCTTAATGAATAAGGCGAAAAGGTTTATGGTATTGCCTTTTAACTGTTTCATGTGTTTGCATGTATACAGGATGTTTAAAAAAAAGTACTATACAGGCAAGTCATTTGATACGAACTGACGATACCATGTCTCAGTCCCTCTCTTTACTAGTATGCAAAGTGATATTAGTCTATCACCAATAATTCGTACCGAAACGTTAATTGAATTCGGAGCTCCCTTACTTCGTCAGCTGCACGTGGATTTGCATCACCCAACACATGGTGGTTATAAAAATTGACAGTCCTATCTCGTGTGAAACGCCTCGTCTGTTAACAGTATCTTTATCGCTGAAAGTTGATATTCACCACAGGTATGCTACAGCCACTGACATAATTGTATTCTGACAGTTTGATCATGTGGCCGAAATATTTGGACACGCCGTACATGACATGGGTACAGCAACTATTCATGCACGATCGTCCAGACTAGAGAATGGCTAACAGCAATAAGGGTTAATATACTGCTTACGCTACTTCAGGATCTTCTTCCACTCGTTACAATACTCGCTCCATCTCAACAGAAGTATGAATAGTGCGAGGTCTGCCAGGATCCGGCGTTGGAGCTACAGAGCCATCGTCTGCTAGTTCTTGGAAAAGACGGATGAACAATTACGCAAATGGAACCTGCGTTCTGCATATTTTCACCATGCAGGACACGGGCTCAAGGATTGCTTCGATTTGACAGACCATAACAGAAGAGTTCTGACCCAAGACCCAGACTGTTAAAGACGATCGAGGGAATAAAATCACAGATGCAAAAGACGTCGCCAAATTATGGAGAGAGCACCGCAACAAATTGTTCGCTGAGGTCCCACTACCAAATGTCGAAGTACCAGAACACTACAGACACAGAACCAGCGATCCTTAGAGAAGAAGTGGGACATGCAGCGAAAAAGATGTGGAATCAGAGGGCAACAAGTCAATATGAAATCACTGCGGAAGTCCTAAATAACATTGGTTACCTAGCCGTAAACAATCTGCAAAGTTTCCCGTAGTCACATGTCTGGATTTTTCATTGATTATCCATTACATTATTATTGGCAGCCATTTTTGTGGAATTTAGTGTGATATCATTAATTTATACACAGTGCACGCGGGATTCACGTACTATTCGGCCTCACGAAACTACACTATAAATCTGTATCAACAGAACCAGTTTGCTTTGATAGTTCTACAAAGATTTTCCTAGGTGGAGCGTGATGTTCGCTTGGAGGTGACACCTCGCAATTGCAGTGACACCTACGGTTATACTATATGATGAGACAGTTGGGGTTGAGTGTTTATAATGTGGATAACCTCCAACTTACCAAACTTATGTAATACATTATTCACGATACGTTAAATCACAAACCCAGAAGTGGACAACATTATTGGTGACCACCTTGTAATTTTTATAAACTATCCAGGCACGTGACTAGGAAACTTTTTACATCTTCCTTGGCAAAAGGACATTGTATTATTACCAGGATGAAGAGCACTATAGAATAGTTCATTTGTTTGATCTCTGTGCAAGCCTGTTTAGTTATGTACACGATGACTTGCATCTTTCAACTACTCTGTTGTGAAATATAATTACGCTGTTATGTCAGTCACTGGTAATTCCACATCACTCTTGCTATTGTAATCACATGGTTTCGTCTTTGTTTTCTGTGTATTACGACTCTGACATCTTCGCCTTTGCAAACTTGATGTAATTTGCTCATTTTCTACATCATAATATTTACAGCTGTTTTGTTCAAGTTTTGCTTATTGGAAGCCCAAACATCAAGGAAGTTCATTTCCGGTTGTGACCACCTAAATTTTAGTTCACGACAACGTCCACATCAACGTATCTGTAGGTTACAGAGAATAATATCACTTTAATACATGTAGTACCGGCCGGAGTGGCCGTGCGGTTCTGGGCGCTACAGTCCGGAGCCGAGCGACCACTACGTTCGCAGGTTCGAATCCTGCCTCGGGCATGGATGTGTGTGATGTCCTTAGGTTAGTTAGGTTTAATTAGTTCTAAGTTCTAGGCGACTGATGACCTCAGAAGTTAAGTCGCATAGTGCTCAGAGCCATTTGATATACATGTAGTGGAATTTGTCTCGCATTTACAGTAATGGAAGGTGGTCATATAATGTCATGCTGAGGCAGCTTTAGGGATTGGTATAATCTCTAACATCATTTCCTGTTGTGACCTAAATTTTAGAACACGTCAACTTCCACATCTGCGTATCTGTAGGCTACAGAGAATAACATCACTTTAATACATGTAGTGGAATTTGTCTCGCATTTACAGTAATGGAGGGTGGTCATACAATGTCATGCATTAGGCGTTAGACATAGTTGATACTTCACTGTGCTTGCAAAGTGTGCAAAATCGAATTTTCGTAGAGGTCATGCTTATATTACGATAAGAATGCATTTTAATGAATTACACAGATAGTTTAGATGCACAGTATTTAATTGTTGGAGCTTCATTGTGCTTACATACCTTCTAAAATGTCAACTGCTATTAGACATAGAAATCAAGCACTGGTGTACATACTTTGAAATTTTGGCTACTAATTTAGCGAGTATGTGGATATGTGGAAATTAACTTGCAGTACACTGCAGACGTATTTCTGTAGCATTGTGATAGCACATTGATCAGGTTGACTGTTACAGTGGTTTTACATGTAGTTAACTTCAAGCAGGCCCTGGATGCTTGTAGTAAACATCACACTTTTTGCATTGCCTCTCTGTGTTGCAGATTTTCAGAAAGTACCAATATCTTAGATGTGGAAAATAATTAATTTATGACCCTGTTGTGTTTTTAACAGTGGAGCCATGTGCTGATGCCAGTAAGAACTACTCATGGTTCAAAGAATGAACTACTCACCTTTCTATAGTGCAGCCATCTATTGATGGCAATAATAATATCAAAGAAATCATGGTACAAAGATTGAACTTTGCTCGTTTTCTACAATGCAGCCAACTGCTGTTGACAGGAGCAACTGGGATGTGAAGCTGGACTTAATTTTATTTCGTGTTTTCGGGGTTTTTAGGATGTATTGGAGACAAAACTTTCAACAAATATGAATTCCTAATTAATTATTTATATTTTATAAACAAATATTAGTTTTTGATTATTCTAAATAAATATGCTGTCTATTCCTTTCAATATTCCATGATAAATGATACATGCTTCAACTGAATTTTCCCAGCCTGACTGGTGATCCAGTCCTTAAACGAATTTTTGGAAGTCAGTAATGCAGACATAGTTGACAAAATTTCCGGCGGGTCAGTACTTTATTGTAATTGGCTGCCGAGCAGGGGCGCCTGGGGCTTGGTGCATGGGGTCCACCCCCTACATGTCCTTGGCACGTAGCTGGATGTGCTAATACTAATGTCATGATTGCTGGAACAGCACGAACACATGTGAACTACAGTTGATTGCCACTTCCACGAAAGTGCAAACACAGCAACTACGCCAGCTATGCATTAGAGTGGGGGCACATATGAGAAGATGCATTCAAACTGCGCACTATTGGCTACCAAGCACCAATACTGGTGTATTCCAGTATGACATCACTTAATTGTCCATTGTACTTGTAGGTGACTTCACAGGTGCAACTGTCAACTGTAGAATACGACTGTTGACTGTATGATGTGATTCCATAATGCCGCTGTGACTGTGACTGAGATTATCTTGGGCTGCAGGTTACAACACCACGCAAATGGTTGCATTGGATCTGCATGATCGGCTGTCGCTGCCAGAGATAGCAAGCTCGTTGCCCATTGGCTCTTCTGGTAGGATGATGACAGCATCATCCCTGGTTGGTGTCTGAATGAAGGCAAAAAAAAGAAGAGAGGTGTTATTACGTCACAGACATGAAGCCGATATCCGCCATCTTATCTAGCACAAAACATTAGGTTCACCGCATTCATACCCCCATAGTTCACTGCGATAACACTTCCCTATGACGTCACTCTGGCGTGCCTGTGCCCAGTTTCGACCGTGATGGGTGCTTTGATTGTGTGGAAACTTAGTTGTTTCATCAAAAATGCCAGCTTGCGTTGTTTACAGGTGAACTAATCGATCCAGTCGTAATCTAAGGTTTAAAGGAAACACATCTCACTTGTAAGTGGAGCGATTCAAGCAATATTTTCTTTTGTATACATGAATTACTATTGCACTGTTTACTTTTATTGGTGTGGTTTTATTTCTGTCATTTGACTTTAGAGTTGCCTTACTTTACTCAGCGTCCGTTCTTTATCTTCTTCCCTGAGTTTTTTCACTGCCTTCCAAATCGCAGGCGCTCCGACATCTGAGCCAAACTGTATCAACGGTCTCGTAGCCGCACGACACACAGCTACTTAACCGCACTAATTTTTGGGGCATCATCTGATGCCCTGAATTCCTCGCGCTGATAATTATTATTCATTGTTCACATTTTCTCCCCCTTTAAAAAGATTCTGGCTGAACAGTCGGAGACAGCGGTCATGTGTGCGTGAGTTTCGTGTGTATGATTGTATAAATGTGCATGTGTGCTGTGCTTCCTTTCTGAAGAAGACTGGCTGAAAATTTGTATGAATGCTCTTTTCGTCGAGTCTGTCTTGTGCTCGGCGTATGAGAAGCAATCTATCCGTTTCACAGTATAGTTATTCCCTCATGAATAATCCACTGCTCTTCAACAGGAACGATGATGAACATAACCATAACAGAAGAAGAAAAAAACGACATTCATTACGCCACATTAAGGTTGTCTGTGACGCAAACAGGGCTTCACAATGATGCAACCAAAACTTTTGATCACTCACTAATTGATGTAAGATGCCTGACATACAGCAAAGTTCAAAATGTTCAAATGTGTGTGAATACCTAAGGGACCAAACTGCCGAGGTCATCGGTCCCAAAACTTTCACACTACGTAATCTAACCTATGCTAAGAAAAACACACACACCCTTGACCGAGGGAGGACTGGAACTTCCGGTGGAAGGGGCTGCGCAATCCGTGACATGCGGCCTCTAACCGCGCGGCTACTTCGTGTGGCCAGCAAAGTAAAATTTGAAACTAAATGAGAACGTTTCTCTTTGATAACACCTCCTATTCAGTGGAAGATTATCTATTACTGTAACGTGTGGGTACCCATTACTGACTAACATCTGTCTGTCCTTAATTTAAAAAACGTAAAAATTACTAAATGATCAGCATGGAACATATTTTTAAAAAAATTATGTCCTTGTATAATGACTCGTTCCATATCATTACGATCTATCTTGCAAATGATATATGAAACATGAATCTAAGTAATTACACTGGAGAGCCAAAGAAACTGGTACACCTGCCTAATATCGCGCAGGGCACCAGCGAGCACACAGAAGTGCCGCAACACGATGTGGCACGGACTCGACTTATGTCTGAAGTAGTGCTGGAGGGATCTGACACCATGAATCCTGCAGGGCTGTCCATAAATCCGTAAGATTACAAGGGATGGAGATCTCTTCTGAACAGCAAGTTGCAAGGCATCCCAGATGTGCTCAATGATGTTCATGTCTTGGGAGTTTGGTGGCCAGTGGAAGTATTTAAACTCAGAAGAGTGTTCCTGGAGCCACTCTGTAGCAATTCTGGACGTGTGGGATGTCGCATTGAAATTGCCCAAGCCGTCGGAATGCACAATGGACATGAATGGATGCAGGTGATCAGACAGGATGCTTACGTACATGCCATCGTATCTACACGTATCAGGCGTCCCATATCACTCCAACTGCACACGGCTACACGATTACAGAGCCCCCACCAGCTTGAACAGTCCCCTGCTAGCATGCAGGGTCTATGGATTCAAGAGGTTGTGATCATACCCGTACACGTCCATCCGCTTGATGCAATTTGAAACGAGACTCATTTGATCAAGCAACATTTTTCCAGTCATCAACAATCCAATGTCGTCGATGTCGACAGGCCCAAGCGAGGCGTAAAGCTTTGTGTTGTGCAGTCATCAAGGGTACAAGAGTGGCCCTTCAGCTCCGAAGGCCTATATCGATGATGTTTTGTTGGATGATGGAGAG
Source organism: Schistocerca cancellata (assembly GCF_023864275.1). NCBI lineage: Eukaryota > Metazoa > Arthropoda > Insecta > Orthoptera > Acrididae > Schistocerca > Schistocerca cancellata. The sequence goes on from NC_064628.1 coordinate 713,956,661, forward strand.
ATTGCAGGGCACTCTCACTCTTGATGTGGTGTTATGATGCATAATGTTGTTGGGGAAGTTGATCTTTATTACTTGTTTGCAATATCTGGATACGATCTGACTTCATTCATATGATAAAATGGTTGTGTTCTCTAGTGAAGGAATAGTGGTAAGCTTTACCTGTGTTCAAAGGAAGAGGGTGCCGATTTAAACAACTGCAGTAAAAGCATACAGCGGCTGAGAGCCGAGGGGAGCGTTTTTCTGTGGAACCTGGGTGGAAACGTTGCAGACTGCTGAGTTCCTCAGTCTCATTGTGCAGACACGTTGGATGGAACCTGTCGGTCGGCAGCTGCATTCAGGTAGGCTGACTAGCGCCGAGGAGTCGCCGCTGCTGTGCGCAGAGCATTGATGACTGACAATAACGCAGAGGATGGGCCCTTCCTTGTTAAGCAGGAATCCAATGAGACAATTGTGTGTTTCTGCAAATTTCCGTGGGACAGGTCAGTGGCGCCCAGACTCTGGTACATCACATATTTGTGAAGGCACCAGGCTTTTAGGGAGTTAATGGCCGTTCTTTGGAAAGTTCTAAATGGGCGCAACAGGGGAGACAACGATTTTTTTATGAAGGGCTGTGGTTCCATCCAGGTCATGCTGTTAGCAAAAAAACGCGGCGTAAATACGAGGGAAAGAGGCTGTGATGCTGAATCTTTTTTTCTTCTCCCAATTAATTTTTAAGGTTGCTAATTGGTCAAATCTGTGTATGCAGAGCAAGGGGCGGTCTCCCAGCTTCAAGTGCTGTGCTCCAGTCCTGATTGGCTTGGGCTAAAGTGGGAGTAGTCTAAGATGTAAATGTGCTAGGCTACCGAGCTGGCAAGGAAAGTGAAGAGAAAGAGAACTTTCTTGTACTGGCTCTTCGCTAGTAAAGAACTGCAGGTCTTTACCTAAACGGCGAAACTTGTGCCTTTTGCTAGTATGCCACTTAGAGCGTGTGCCAGTCACCATCTGAACCGTCAGAGGTACAGCTTCCAGCATCACGCACACAACGAGTGATGTGTGTGTGGTTTTACTTATTTGTCTTGAGTCGGCCATCTAAACATTTGACATATTCTGTCACATATAGTCATGACACGGAGTTAAATTGGTTTGGCAGACCAGCAAACGGGTCCACCTGCACTCTGGAATCTACCAGGGTTTCAGAAGCTCATAGGGAAGTACCTGCATTCAGAATTAGCCGAACGCGAGACCGCGTAGTTTGGACACATGCCCTATTTTTCTTTATGGAATAGTAGAGTATAGATGCTTGATAGTAGCGTCGTTTATGGGCCATACCACACATTCACATGTATGAAGTCAAGTAAAGCGATTAGTTCTGGTTAGTGTGGTGTAATGATCTCGAGCTGATCACTTTGTTCACCATCGACAGCATATCATTGAAAGCGTTTGTCCAATAAAAAAATGTTTGTGTGCCCTTTCTTTAGCCATTTTTTTTGTCATGTGATGTTAAGAATGAATAAATCTATTGTTATTTAGATCACAACTCCTCCCAGTGTTCTGATTAACATTACCTTTCCAATTTTTATTAAAGTCATGATTACAATTGAAAGTAGGAAGCTTGCATGGTTCTCACACTGGTACTTGTTGATGGCCCAGCATTGAAATCTGCAGCAATTCGTGTAAGGGTCGCATTTCTATCATGCTGAACGATTCTTTTCAGTTGACATTGGTCCCACTCTTGCATGATGTTTTTCCGGCCGCAGCGATGTCGGTGATTTGATGTTTTACCGGATTCCTGACATTCACGGTACATTTGTGAAATGGTAGTACGGGAAAATCCCCACTTCGTCACTATCTTGGAGATGCTGTGTCCCTTCACTCATGCATAGACTAGAACGCCACGTTCAAACTCACTTAAATCTTGATAACCTGCTACTGTAGCAGCAGTAACCGATCTAACAACCACGCCACACACTTGTATTCTTACATAGGCGTTGCCGACCGCAGCGCCATATTTTTCCTGTTTACATATCTCTGTATTTGAATATGCATGCCTATACAAGTTTCTCTGGTGCTTCAGTGAAGCTATTGGCATATCAGAAACATACTATAGACTTACAGATTTCAAAACCTCAAAATGAAATTCAAATGTAAAATCAAACAGATGATCAAAGTAGACATACACCCCAATTGTGCTATGTTCGGTTAAACCTGAAAAACTGACAGGCTTACTGGCGATAAATATTCTGGGAAAAGAAGTAAACAAGCTACTGTTGGAAAGGTAGACCTACATTTCACAGAGGTTAGGCTATCATTATTAGAAAATTACTCAGAGACATGTTAAAGAAAAATATCCGTTTTAAGCATTTACAGCATTCCACAACGCTGGAAGATGTTTAAAAAATTATATCTTTTTTTAACCCAGTAAGTTACTGCTATTGGCCACACACTGAATGACGCATCACAGCTAAGATTTCAAAGTGAGAAGGCGGGTAAACTACAGTGACGCAAATGGACTGACAATCTAATAAAACAGGAACTCCTTTCTGCTTGGAGGTATGCATGTATACAGTTCTGTTCCTTTGACATTTCAGTAATCATTCACTTTGTTGACATGCACAAGATACGGCGCATGTCTTGCTTCTTTCCTCATTGCACACGTTTATGGGCTAGCAAAGAACACGTAGGTAAGTTTTCTGTAAAAGTGAACATTAAAAATGTTGTGCATACGAGTTGAAAGCTGAAAATGTATCGAACAAGCAGCAGTACCAGCGAACAACGAGCTCTGGTACGGAGTTCCAGTTTCATTTGATATCGATACATGTATAGTAAAAGTGGAAATAAATGGATTACGAAATCATGCCTTTCACATCACATCCATCTGTTTCTGGCTATACGGAGTATGGCAGCAAAAAACAAGTTACGTTAACGAGGCCAAATGTATCGTACAACTAGAGCAAATATGCATTCAAGAATAGAAAAACATTCGAAATTGTCTTCCTGACACAATGTTATTCATGTAAGATCTATAATTTTTAGTATTTAAAACAGTTGTTGCGCACACACGACAGAAATAATGAATAAGAAACAATCGTAAACACTAGTCGGCTTATGTTTAGGGCTACTTAAAATGGCGGCAGGCACCGCCCACTCTGCGTTCAAAACAACTTTCAGCGTTAAGTCTGTAGTGCCGCCTCCCTTTGTTTTACCTCCATGGGTGTCTGCAGGAAGTATGGCAAGGTAGTACTGAAACGTCCCCTTAGAAAAATTATAAATGACTGCTTAAACTGACACACAATATTTTTAGCGCAACGCAATCTGACTTTCAAAAATCCCTACAAAAGAATGGCCCTGACTAACAATAACCTATACTTTCCATGAATCACTTACCTCATAAAAATCTTCGTTACTCAAACTACTGCAATACAGCGAGCGCAACTACTGCCAGCTAAATAAAAGATTCTAACTACTGAAGGCACTAACTACTGATAGGCATAGTTAGCAAATTGAAGATTTTGATAGAGAACAAACAATGTGTTTACCTTAATAGTGTTCAAAAGTCATAATATATACCAGTTCATGACATCCAGTCTTACAAATTTACCGTCTCTGATGGACACACGTCCAGATCACCCGCTCTCAAAACTCCGCCATCTCTCTCCCCACATCCACCACTGCTGGCGGCTCATCTCCAACTGCGCAACGCTACGCGCTGTTAACATCCAGCTGCCCAACACTACAATAGCAAACAATAATGCAAACCAGCCACAAACTGCACACAGCACAGCCAGTGATTTTCATACAGAGCGCTACGTGGCGTTACCAATAAAAAAACCTAAACAGCCTACTTACAGTACCTTCGTCATATGTGATCTCTGTTGAACAACCACCGAGGCTTGAGGTGCTCACTGTGTTGCCTGTGAAGCTGTCAACCCAGAAAAGAGCAATATGGGAAGGTATGTGCAGGGTGACACAGAATAAGGGGAATGTTTGAAGTGAGTAGTGGCAGCACTGCGGGTTCGTGACAGTTAACGAGTAAACTGTCCGTCATTTTAGCAATCATGGATCAGTGGAACAAACAAGAGCATGCGTTAGCCACAAAAATGTTTAATAAAAACAATGATAGTTTGGTAGCGGCGCAGACAGTGTTACGACGTTTTTATAATTTAGGACGTCATGATGCCGTTCCGTCGAAACACGCGATAAAATGTTGGATTTATAACTTTGTAGAAACTGGATCTGCCCTCAAGAAGAAACCAACAGTACGACCAAGAAGTGTGCGCTCTCCAAAGAACATTGATGTTGTACGCGGATCTGTCTTACAGAGCCCACAGCGTTCAATTAGTAAGAAAGCAGCAGTGGTTGGAATGTCCTGGGAGTGTTCGTAGAGTTCTTCATCTTGATTTAAAATTTCATCCGTACAAACTACAGACGGTGCAACAATTGAAGGAAAACGATTACCGGTTACGATTAGGCTTCTGTCAACAAATGATAACAAAAATAAAAAATGATGATGAATTTCTAAACAATTTGTGGATGTCAGATGACGCACATTTTCATCTCAAAGGTTATGTGAACAAACAAAACTACTGTTACTGAGCAAACACAAATCTAATGACGTTCATGACCGCCCTTTACACGCTAGTAAAGGGACAGTATGGTGTGGTGTTTCATCACATGGCATTATCGGAACGAATTTTTTTGCAAATGAACAGGGAAACACAATAACTGTCAATACCGATCGTTACGTGGTGACGTTACGAACTTTCGTAACATCTGCATTGAACAACTTTCCAAACGCCCAAGAAGCCTGGTTTCAACAGGACGTAGCGACATAAAACACTGCACAGCAATCAATGGCATATGTGCGAGAATTGTTTCGCAACCGTGTGATCTCACGATTTGGCATCATTTCCTGGCCCCCTAGATCGTCAGATTTATCTTGTGATTTGTGTGTGTGTGTGTGTGTGTGTGTGTGGCTACCTCAAGACAAAGTCTACACGATTCGACCAAGAACCGTGGAAGAGCTAAAAGAGAGAATTCGGGATGCAATTCAGAGTATCCCAGCTGAGATGTTGCAGCAGTCAATGAGGAAACTCATTTTCACAAATGTATTCGTACAGGAGGGCGCCATCTAAAGGACGTAATTTTTAAAAAATGATACATGCCATCAATGTTACGTCAATGGCAAACTTGTAAGGTTTCAATTACTACGAGGGCAGTTCAATAAGTAATGCAACACATTTTTTTTTCTCGGCCAATTTTGGTTGAAAAAACCGGAAATTTCTTGTGGAATATTTTCAAACATTACCGCTTCGTCTCGTATAGTTTCATTGACTTCCGACAGGTGGCAGCGCTGTACGGAGCTGTTAAAATGGCGTCTGTAACGGATGTGCGTTGCAAACAACGGGCAGTGATCGAGTTTCTTTTGGCGGAAAACCAGGGCATCTCAGATATTCATAGGCGCTTGCAGAATGTCTACGGTGATCTGGCAGTGGACAAAAGCACGGTGAGTCGTTGGGCAAAGCGTGTGTCATCATCGCCGCAAGGTCAAGCAAGACTGTCTGATCTCCCGCGTGCGGGCCGGCCGTGCACAGCTGTGACTCCTGCAATGGCGAAGCGTGCGAACACACTCGTTCGAGATGATCGACGGATCACCATCAAACAACTCAGTGCTCAACTTGACATCTCTGTTGGTAGTGTTGTCACAATTGTTCACCAGTTGGGATATTCAAAGGTTTGTTCCCGATGGGTCCCTCGTTGTCTAACCGAACACCATAAAGAGCAAAGGAGAACCATCTGTGCGGAATTGCTTGCTCATCATGTGGCTGAGGGTGACAATTTCTTGTCAAAGATTGTTACAGGCGATGAAACATGGGTTCATCACTTCGAACCTGAAACAAAACGGCAATCAATGGAGTGGCGCCACACCCACTCCCCTACCAAGAAAAAGTTTAAAGCCATACCCTCAGCCGGTAAAGTCATGGTTGCAGTCTTCTGGGACGCTGAAGGGGTTATTCTGTTCGATGTCCTTCCCCATGGTCAAACGATCAACTCTGAAGTGTATTGTGCTACTCTTCAGAAATTGAAGAAACGACTTCAGCGTGTTCGTAGGCACAAAAATCTGAACGAACTTCTCCTTCTTCATGACAACGCAAGACCTCACACAAGTCTTCGCATCCGAGAGGAGCTCACAAAACTTCAGTGGACTGTTCTTCCTCATGCACCCTACAGCCCCGATCTCGCACCGTCGGATTTCCATATGTTTGGCCCAATGAAGGACGCAATCCGTGGGAGGCACTATGCGGATGACGAAGAAGTTATTGATGCAGTACGACGTTGGCTCCGACATCGACCAGTGGAATGGTACCGTGCAGGCATACAGGCCCTCATTTCAAGGTGGCGTAAGGCCGTAGCATTGAATGGAGATTACGTTGAAAAATAGTATTGTGTAGCTAAAAGATTGGGGAATAACCTGGTGTATTTCAATGCTGAATAAAACAACCCCTGTTTCAGAAAAAAAATGTGTTGCATTACTTATTGAACTGCCCTCGTATGAATGCAATTTATTTCCTTCATCGCTTCTAGTTTTATTGGATTGTGGAAATGTTCCTGTTTTTCTGTGTCACCCTGTATATGGCAGGAGAAGCCAGTACATCAGTAATTTGCTCCAAATAAGCCACCTCACACACTACCATATGGGTTCCCTATATCTCTCTTTCTGGCCTGTGGTTAATGCAGTGGTTCACACAAGAAAAACCTGTAACACCAAACACATTAGCATATGATACCACTAGTAGATCAACACGAGACTTCATCTGGAAATGTTATCATATAACAATAACAAAGCTGTCCTTGATACTGTAATTACAAATGAAATTTCCATTCTTATAATCAATAGTTTATTCTGCCAACCCAAGTGGTTGACTGATACTGCTGGCTAAACCTGTAACAAAGATGACACTAAGATAAATAATGTAATATTTACATTTCTAAACTGAGAATGCATCACTGCACTGAAGGTATGTATGCATAACTTTATGAACAGTTAATGCAGCTTTCATCATCCAATTCTTGCCAAAAACGTACATTACCCATTTGTGCTACTAGAAAACGTCGGCCTCCTAGCACGGTCTGACCAAGTAGTGGTAGTGATGGGGTTCTAACAAGAGATTGGTCAGTCTTCTATCTTTTTGGTCAGTCAGTTTTTCAGTCAAATGAAAAAAATTGTATAAAACTACTCTCTGTAGTCACATCCGCTTTTTGTATGCATGTTTTTCACTATCTGGCTATGAGTGGTTTCACTCGATTTGAAACAGTAGACTGACACAGGTCTCTGACGATTACATCTGTGATATGGATATGTCCACTTGTCTCTGGGTTTGATGATTTCTATTATACAATTTTTTCAGCCTTTTTCCGTCCAAGCATGTGGCACCACCAGGAGCGCAGCCAGCAGGGGGAGGTGGCCCAATATGGATCCACAGTAGGAGAGCCAGGAGGCCGCTGGCAGCCACGCCACCACCCCACACCAGTGCAGCATGGAGTGGTGCTAGCAAGAGGCTGCTGGCAGTGGGGCCATCTCTTCGCACCAGTTTCACTCCTGGTAGCAGCAGTAGTCTGCCACGAAACACAAGGGATTATAGGTGGGGTCACTCACGAACAAATGGGTACAGAGGAACAGTCCGCTAAAGTGAACGAAAATACCAAGGAATCACTTCTAATGAACGGACATTCAATTTTCACCTCTGTTGCGAGCGAAGACCAGAACGGTCGTTCACCATTCACTTCGACCAGTTTTGTTCCCACCCCGGCCCTGTTTGGTCGATTTTGTTCCTCGTTCAAGTTCCTCCAGTCACCGTCTCGTTTGGCGACTCTCGTTGTTTTTCGGGAAGTCAGTAATTCATGATTCCAGCTCCACTCTTTTATAATTATGTAACTTACATAAAACTGAAGTTGTGTGTAATATATACACTCTCAGGCAACAAAAAGAGAAATCCACTGCAGAACACATAGTAGTCATTAAATCAAGCAGATAAATCTAAATAATACAAGATTTTTTTGTTTATAGATTTCTGTTGGTGTCATCTGATTGATTTAACGACTAGTTTTTAAAATAATTTTTAATCATTTTTTAATTGTAGTGCAAGGAAGTTTGCAAAAAACTTGCGATTTTCGCAGTCCTTCCAAAAATAAAACATGACACATATGAAGGCTCTTATTTTCCAAGTTTTGTTTTGCTAGCCCCTAGTTTGGTTTCTTTGCGCAAAAAAAAAAAAAAAAATAGTTGTGCATGATTTCAACTCTGTAGGCAAAGCTAAAGCTCTTCATTTGAAAAATCGGAGAATGGTATAATATCGTATTTACTTTTTATCTCAAAAAATATTGTTCAGGAGCAGGTTTTTAACGAAGAACTTTATCACTTTCCACTTAATTATTAATACTGTACTACTGCATTAACCTGAATAATACAACCTGTGAACCTACTTACTAAGCATGTGAGGTATATATCATGAGAAAAAAAATCACATTTTCTTTTGAAAATATTTATTCTTCGATAAAGTCTCTTTTTTGCCCTTTTTTCTCTACAACAAACTCTCCAAAATCTCCCAAACTCCACAGAATTGTCCGTAACAGCATCTGCTTGCACGACGATACAAGCCAAACGCGATATAACCGTCTTTTCTTTATTTTACAAATTATTTTTTCGGACACGTCTCACATGACCTTCTCGTCCGGCAGCTAGTCCACGACTGCTTGAATGCCGTTGCTTTCAGGGCGTATAACTCATTCCAAAGCGCGGGAAAGACTTTACTCTTATTGGTTGATCAAAACGAACAGCCAATCAGATTAATCTTTCATGATCATATTCACGCTCAAACTGCTTTACTCCAATCAACATTCGCAAATGCATCTACGTCATTTCATGCTGCAAATATTATCAAAATATTCCACTGAACCAAACCAAACGAAAACTAAGAGAAAACTATGCTTGAAATATACTTTAGAACTGATTGTCCTCTTACTACCTTTCTAGCTGCCTTACTACAAAAGCAAACGCTCATAGACATACGTCATCCGCCAGTTTTTTCATGACATCCTGGTGGCGTAACACTTGCTCGTTAGATAAGGCGTAATACAATATAGTATTGAAATTTGATGTATGTCCCACATACACACTCACACTCACTCTCATTTACTATCACCCTAACACAAAATATAAATATTAACTTTTAAACTGTTATTTCCATTACGAATGAAAAACTATCGAAAGTTTAAAACTGAAAATCTTTATCAATTAAATCAGCACTCTAAAGAGTCCTATTACTGATTTCAAATAACAAAAGAAATATGAACTGTTATTATTAGTATCTGAATTTATTTTCTTAAGCGTCGGTTAAGTACTTTTTAATAGGTTTTTTATATCTCTGAAACTATTATAGGTAGCGGTATCAAATTTCGACACGAAGCTCGTCTGAATAACAAAAGGTCATGTACCAAATTTGGAATAAAAGAGCTAATATTTAACGTAGTTATTTAGTTTGTTAGGTGAGGTGAAGAAGTGATTTTAGTACGCGCCACAATGAGCATGCTCACGGTCTGCTTTAGCGACAGGTGTGGTTATGACGCATAAGGCAGGCCACATGCCGGCCGCCACCGTGTCGCATAATGCTACAACTGCACATGTAAAAATTATAAAAGGTTATGTGCCTAGTGCACAGGTCTGGTGAGCGTGTTTGAGTTCGACGAAAAAAGAACATAAGGTACAAGAACTGTGAAGGTTGACTGCCTGCGCAGCAGTAACTATTTCGCGTGGTCAGTTCATGTTCGTTCACTGTTTCGACATCGTGAGATATGGGATGCCATGGAACCCGGATTTGGAACACGTTATGATCAGTTAGACATGGAGAAAAAGAAGAAAAATGAGAGGGCCTTGTCCATCATTCAAATGCTAGTTGACGATCACTACTTAGAACTAGCGAAGGAAGCATGGGAGGAACTGGGGAAAAAAATTGCACCTATGGCGTATTTAACACTATACCCAAGGTAGGCACTTAGTAAATTTAAAAAAAGAATATGATATGACTATGGACAACTATATAATGAAGATAATGGCTGCCAATAGATTAGTGAAGCAAGGGGGCTTTACCTCTTATTACAAAACAATTGCAGACTTCATGCTTTTAGACTGCCTCTTGAGAAGTATGTAGGCCTCTTCAGAAGTTTAGAAAGAGATGAAGACAGGTTGACCACAGACTTTGTCATTAACAGAATATAATTAGAAGAGAAGCGCCTGGAACCAGATTCAAAGTCCACTAAGAGCCAAGGAGAAACCAGTGCATATGCGTCACAAGGTGGACATCATAAACTGCACAAGTTTGGCCAGAGCCACTATAAAAATCATAAACAAAGATGAGAAGAACGCCAGCGGAAACAGACTGAAGCAGATCATATTGCCAAGGAGTGCCCACATTTGTGCGGGAAACGAAGAGTGGGTGCAGCAAGCAAGCAGAATGTTCCCTAGAAATCAGCATACAGAGCAAGTGGGTGCAACCACAACAATTCTAAGAATTATCCAAACAGTGAAGACTCAAGTGCAAAGGAAACTGATGAAATAGTGGCTATGACACTGACCAAAAGTGGGGGAGGTGCTGATGGAAAGGTATGGATTCTAGTTCCAGGAGCATCGCATCATATGAAAAGTCACCAGGACATACTACAGGACTTAGAGATGGGCAACTTTGGAGAAGTGAAACTGGCTGATGGAAAAGTTACTAATGTGACTGGTACGGGGAAATGTTGTCATGAAAACAGAAAAGTGATATGGGGACAAATCAATCCAACTAACAGAAGTGCTTCTGATGAAAGAACTGAATGGGGACTTGTTGTATGTTAAACAAATGGACAAGAAAGGAATGTGCATTGCGTTCGAAAACGATGATGTTCATGTCTGTTGGTGAGAAGGAAGTGTTGAGAGGAAGATCACCAGGCAGTGATGTCTATGTAGTGCAGTGTGAATATTACGAAGTGAATAACAATACAGTGATGTCACACAATGACAAAACACATCAACCAGTAGAAAATGAAGCAACAGCTACAGTAGATGGGCAGAAATTTTGAGGCACCAAAGACTTGGAAGCAGAGAAGCTTTATCTAGTGTATGTGGGGGAGAAAATGTGAGGTGCGGGTGCAAGGAAAAATGAAAAGACAGCTTTCCAAACCAAACCAACAACTACTGAAAATGTTCTAGAAATGGTACATAGTGACGTGGGCTATATTAATCTCCTTAGGTGGAGCACATAATTGAGCTACTTATCTGGATGATCACTCAAGATGTTTTCTAGTGAAAGTGCTAAAGCAGAAAAGTTATGTATTTCACCTTTTGTGGAGTTCATGGAACACGCAGAGAGTGAGACAGGGAGAAAACTGCAAAGTCTCCAGTCGGACAGTGGGACTGAGTACATGAACAGCGAACGTGAACAGTTATTCAAGGAAGAGGGTAGGCTATATTAAACAGCAAAAACACAGTTTACTGTCCCCTATCCAATGGAAAAGCAGAATGCCTGAATCAAACCTTTATATCCATTGTGAGGAGACTATTGTCCCAAGGTGGTTTGCCCAACAACTTTTGGGAAGAAGCTCTGATTTTGGCGTGCTACATCCGAAATAGATGCCCAACAACATCCCTTAGTGGAAAAATCCCATATGAAACCTGGAAGCATGAAGAACTTATTAAAGAAGACTTGGAAACGCTCAAAGTGTTTGGCTGCAGAGGTTAGACAAGCACACTGACATCTGACAAACTTGGGGAATGGACAGAAGAATTTGTTTATCTAGGAGTATAAGCAGGATCAAAAGGTTATCGTTTGTGGATTCTTGGACAAAGAAAAATCTATTTGAGAAGAGTTGTCATCGTTGATGACAGAGTATTCCCTCTGAACACTACAGTAAACAAAGAACTGTGTCTTCCAGGGCAAGTAATCATGAAGGAGACGGCAACAGCTGATCCATACAGCAATCAGGTGACAGCAGATGACGCCAGTACAGTGCATTTGAGCTTTCCTGATCTATCAACAGATGGCAACAACACACCACTAAGGAGTGCAGGACTTGTAGCAGATGATGCAGTTCAGTCAACAGCTCTTCAAGGGGATGGGAGCCAATCCATGGTAGGAGAAGAAGATAGACACGATACTGAAGGCATAGTAGTTACCAGCATGGAGACAGTGATGCGTGTGAGGAGTGCAATACCATGACGTAAAGTGAAATTTCTAGTGCAAATAGTGAAGTAGGGTTATTACGGTCTTCACGTCTGGTGAAGCTGAAGAATTGAGGCGTGGCTCCTTGTATCACTCCTGTCTAGAGGCTGTGTATCGGGAGAATGGCTTATGCGTGCACAGTTACAGATGGTCTGAAGTGGGTTCAGTCGGTAAGTAGTTCTAATTTTCATCCACCAGAGTCCAGTAGTGCACAGAGATTTTTTATTTCTTGAAGGCTTTTTTGTTTATTATGTTTGTACGGTTTTCTATATACTTTTAGTAGTGTAAATGAAGCATGAATGTTTTCTGAAGTAAATATGTAGATCATTGTTCTACTGATAAACGCTGTACAAACTAGCGTGAGAAATTTTTAAGACAGTGTGAATGCAGACGATGGAGGATTTTGTATCATAATATGTTAAAGGAAAGCTAATTCGATAGAAAATGAAAATAGTTAATAATGTAAAGTATGAACAAAATATCAGAATGGTAAATATTTATTTCGGGAAAAGGTACAGTTCGAAAGTGTGTTATTTGCTGATAGGTTAGTCATGAAAAGCGCTGACTAATGCGGGAGAATAATGTTTTTCTATTAGCCATAAAGAAAATTGACCAATCAGAACTGATTACTATTCCCGCGTCTTTTCCCTTGGAGATATAGAATGCTTACAGCAGTCTAGGGAGTCAGAGCCCAGCCTTTCAATGGTACGATCGTGTGTAGTATGAGCTCGGAAGGAAGTTACAATTTGTCGGTTTTAGTTGTGCTACATGTTTCAAAAGTGTTTTAAAGTGAAGGCATATTTATTCCGGTGTGTTTTTGTAGAAAGTACGGATTTTTAAGTAATTTTATGCTTATTGAGCAGATCGGTGACTAATAACTGGAGTGCACTACACACCGTACACACCAATAAACTTAATAGTACGGCGAGCATTTTCATTTAATAACAATCCGTGCTTAGATTTCTGGAAATACGTTACCATAAACTTGCTAACGTGAATGAAAGGGTTTGTGCATGACTGTGTTAAGATTAGCACAGGCTAGACAATGAACGTGTATATTATCAAGGTTCAGAATATACCGAAATTTTGCCAGTATTTCTACCTTTCATTCAAAATTAAGACCTTCTCTCGACCCTTGGAATAGTTAACGTTATATGCTATCTGGTTCGAGTTGCGGTACGGCAGGTTTCTGGTCGGCTTTCCTACCGGCGATTTGCTGCAGCGAGTTCACAGGTAGGTGCAGGTAAATAAACACCATGTGTCAAGTGAGTCCATCAGATCCAACATCAATAGAAGAGGCTTTAGCCTCAGTTCACAGGGACAGGTGGTGTACAGCCATGGAGTTGAACATGACTAGCCTAAAACGCTATAATACGTGGCAACTTGTTGACATATCAAATGCTGATCATGTTATAGGAGCCGGCCGGAGTGGCCGAGCGGTTATAGGCGCTACAGTCTGGAACCGCGAGACCGCTACGGTCGCAGGTTCGAATCCTGACTCGGGCATGGATGTGTGTGATGTCCTTAGGTTAGTTAGGTTTAAGTAGTTCTAAGTTCTAGGGGACTGACGACCTCAGAAGTTGAGTCCCATAGTGCTCAGAGCCATTTTTTGTTATAGGAAGTAAATGGGTGTTTACTACAAAGAGAAACATAAAAGGTGAGATTCACAAATATAAAGTAAAGTTAGTAGCTCCGGCTTATAATCAGATATTTTGAGTATATTACTGGGAAATTTACAGCCTAGAAATGAGATTCAGTTGCTTGAGGATTCTGATAGCAATTGGAGTATTAGGGGATGGAAAATCTAATATATTGATGAAGAAACTGCTTATGTCAATAGCCTCATAAGTGGCACCATTTTTACGGAGCAATAAAAGTTGTTTAGTGTGGGGAATAAAGTGTATTTATTTAATAAGAGTTGTATGTGCTTCGCTGAGGAGGTAACGCTTGGAATGATTTTTTTCTACTCTGTGATGAAAAAGTTAAATTTGGAAAAACGTGGAAAGGAACTTTGTGTATTCTTCTGTATTCATTTGACCATTGGGGTTCATATTGATGATGATGTTCTAATATGTGAGGAAGAGACGACTGAAAAACACAAGAATGTTTTGAAATCTCACATTAGCATTAAAGAAATGGATAAGATGTTATTTATTTTAAGACTTAAGATCTAGCAGTCTCAAGAGCAAGCGAAATTAAAACAAACTAGAAACATTCAGCAGCAACTGTAACAGTTTAAAACGCATGACTGCAAGGGCATAGTTACATCATGTAATGACAACCATTGTGATGAAAATGAAAATGACAAGCCATCTGACCAAAAATTGTACCAAAAAGCAGTGGGTTGTTTGTTGTATATATCTACATGTACTCGACCTGATATTGCAGCAAGTTTGAGACAGTTCAACGCTAAACGAAGTGTTTTTCAGTGGGACAGAGTAAAAAGAGTGTTTCATTACCTGCAGCAAACTTAAGATTTGAGCTTATATTTCAGTGCCACTTGTTCTGATCCTAGTGCATTCAGTGACACTAACTGTGCAAATGACTCAGCTGATAGTAAATCTGTAGTACACAATTTTGTTAGCTGAAGCAGCAATCAGCTGGAAGAGTAAAAAGGCAATCCACTGTAACCACTCCACGGTTTAAACCGAATACATTGCAATGTTTGAGACATGTAACGCGTTGGAATTGTTTGAGCATTTTTGTAAATGAGATCAAGCGTTCTGAATTTGTTAGACTACTGCAGGTCAAAGCTGACAACACAGGTGACATTGAGATTACCAAGAAAAAGGATGTATCAGAAAGAACCAGACATTTCAGAGTGTGCTATCATAAAGACAGGCAGACTGTCTTGAATGGTTTCCTTAGGTTTGTGTCAACCAACGACAATGCTACAGACATTTTAACTGAAGTTCTTAACGGCATTAAAACTGAGAGATTCAGAGACATGTTAGGATTAAAATGAGAATTATTTCATGTTGGGCTACCTGCCTGTTAAATTTTGTCTAATTTGTGTTCTTATGTTTCATAATGTATTTTTGCAATATGAAACTGATAAGTTATTATCTTCTGATGCCCACCAAGGGGAAGCGTTGTAATTAGGTTTACTTACTGCAGTCACCATCATTCGAATTCAGCACCATTTCCAAAACACTTGGAACACAAGGGTTTCTAGAGCATGGTTCTCTTCTCTGTATGTGCTTCTTTGGTGCAGTTTGAGTAGGGCATGAAAAAACAATTCTTCGAGAAGAATGTTGTGTGATGGAAGTGCCATTCTGTATATTGTGTTTGTGTGTGTTTTCTGTAATACATTTATGAACAGTGACGATGTGTATATTTAATTCAACTGCCCACCCACGTCCATGTGTCAATACTCATTGTACACGTAAAAATTACAACAGTTATTAATACAATCCTTCCACATATCTTATGTCTGCAAGATAAATACAAAAGATCTTTTTCCAAAACGTTTTCAATCAAAACATACACACACATCTAAAGTGGTCATATTTTATGCTATTGTTGTGACATAAACTAATGATTTAAGTAAATAGCCATTCAGTGTGAGTTACATTACATTTTTATTTGTTCCATAGATCATGAATACAACATTTCGTAATGATGTGGAACATGTCAGCTTAACTTAAGTTTCCTTTATACAATATAATTTTTTTCCTAGTTCATATCTAAAAGTTCATCTTTTTTTTTTTACAGTTACTACTTCAAGTCTAAAAATTCATCTATTGAGTAGAATGAGTTGTCATTCAGAAATTCTTTTACTTTGTTTTTAAAATCTGGTTGGCTATCTGTCAGACTTTTAATGCTATTTGGTAGATGACCAAAGATTTTTGTGGCAGTATAATTCACCCCTTTCTGCGCTAAAGACAGATTTAACCCAGAACAGTGAAGATCGTCCTTTCTCCTAGTGTTGTAGCTATTCACTTCACTATTATTTTTGAATTGGGATGGGCTATTAATAACAAATTTTAGAAGTGAATATATGTATTGTGAAGGCACTGTGAATATCCAGAGTTCCTTAAATAAAAGTCTGCAAGGTGACATTGCGAGGACGCCAGCTATTATTCTGATTACATGCTTTTGTGCAATGAATACTTTTTTCTTAATTCTAAATTACCTCAAAATATTATGTCATATGAATGCAGTGAATAAAAATAGGCATAATAGGCTAATTAACTGAAATGCTTATCACCAGAAGCTCCTATGAACCTTATAGCCGTAAGTAGCAGAACCTAAACGCTTCAACAGATCACCAGTGTGTTTCTTCCAATTCAGTTTCTAAGCAATGCATAAGCCAAGAAATTTTCAGTATCCTACCTTAGCAGCAGTTGTCTGCTTGAAGTCTATATTTCTCAAAGATGATATGCCATTTACTGTATAGAACTGAATGTATTGCGTCTTCTCAAAATTTAGTGAGAGTCCATTTGCAGAGAACCACTTTACAATTTTCTGAAAGACATTATTTACAATAACCTCAGCTAATTCTTATTTGTTGGCTATGATTACTATAGTTGTATCATCAGCAAAAAGAACTAGCTTTGCATCTTCATGAATATAGAGTGGCGAGCCATTAATATACACACGTCAAAAAACGTTTTGCAACACCTCGGTTCCGAGAGTTCCGGAACCTGTACAGAAACCTGGAGTAGAGACTAACATAAACATCATTTCCGCCCTTTTAATTGCTGTTGAAAACCACAAGTTTCATTTTCTAGCACCATACAGCGAGACCATAAGGGGTGGTGGTCCAGATTGCTTTTCACACCGGTGCCTCTAATACCCAGTAGCACGCCCTCTTGCATTGGTGCATACCTGTATTCGTGTGTGGCATACTATCCACAAGTTCATTAAGGCACTGTTTGTCCAGACTGTCCCACTGATCAACAGAAATTCGGTATTGATCCCTCAGGGTGGTTGGCTGGTCACGTCGTCCATAAACAGCCCTTTTCAGTCTATACCAGGCATGTTCGATAGGGTTCATGTCTGGAGAACATGCTGGTCACTCTTATCGAGCAATGTCATTATCCTGAAGGAAGTCATTCACAAGATCTGCACGATGGGGGCGCGAATTGTTGACCATGAAGACGAATGCCTCGCCAGTACGCTGCCGATATGGTTGCCATTATCGGTCGGAGGATGACATCCACGTATCGTAAAATAGTTACGGCGCCTTCCATGACCACCAGCGGCGTACGTCGCCCCACATAATGCCACCCCAAGACAGCAGGGAACCTCCACCTCGCTGCACTCACTGGACAGTGCGTCTAAGTGGTTCAGCCAGACCGGGTTGCCTCCAGACACGTCTCTGACAATTGTGTGGTTGAAGCCATATGCGACACTCATCGGTGACGAGAACTTGATGCCAATACTGAGCAGTCCATTCAGCATATTGTTGGGCCCATCTGTACCGCGCTGCATGGTGTTGTGGTTGCAAAGATGGACGTCGGGAACACATCGTGCAGCATACTGCGCGCAGTTTGAGTCATAACAGGACGTCCTGTGGCTGCACGAAAAGCGTTATTCAACATGGTGGCGTTGCTCTCAGGATTCCTACGAGCCATAATCCGTAGGTAGCGTTCATCCACTACAGTTGTAGCCCTTGAGCGGCCTTAGCGAGCTATGTCATTGACAGTCCCTGTCTCTCTGTATCTCGTACATGTCAAACAACATCACTTTGGCTGACTCCAAGACTCCTGGACACTTCACTTGTTGAGAACCCTTCCTAGCACAAAGTAACAATGCGGACACGATCTAATCACGGTATTGAGCGTCTAGGTATGGTTGAACTACAGACACCACGAGTTGTGTACCTCCTTCCTGATGGAATGACTGGAACTGATCGGCTTTCGGTTCCCCTCTATCTAATAGACGCTGCTCATGCATGGTTGTTTACATCTTTGGGCAGGTTTAGTGACATCTCTGAACAGTCAAAGGAACTGTGTCTGTGATGCGATATCCACAGTCAAGGTCTATCTTTAGGAGTTCTGGGAACTGAGGTCATGCAAAACTTTTTTGATGTGTGTGTGTACATTAAAAACAATAACAGACCCAAGACTGAACCCAGTGGGACACCATTCGTGATACCTCCCCAGTTAGAGGACTCAGCTGATTTTTGCAGACTATCTGTACTGTTAATTTCAATCTTCTGCATTCTTTCAGTCAAATATGAATTAAACCATTTGTGCACTGTTCCAATCATACGACAATACTTGGGATTATCTAGAAAAATTTCATTTTTAACATCATGAAAACCCTTTGAAAAATCACAAAAAATCCCAATGGATGATGATCAGTTATTCAGAACATTTAATATTTGATCACTGAAAGCATACATATCATTTTCTGTGGAAAAGCCTTTATAAAAACCAAATTGGAATTTAGTAAGTACTTCATTTTTACTAATATGTAAAACTACTCTTGAATACATTCAAGAATTTCGGATAAAACTGTCAGAAGTGAGATTCGGTGGTAGTTGTTAGCGTCAGACCTACCCCCTTTTTTTATGGAATGCTTTAACAATAGCATATTTCAGTCTATCTGGAAAAGTGCCCTGCTTCAGTGACCTACTACATATTTGGCTGAGAATCTTACTTATTTGTTGAGAACAAGCTTTTAGTATTCTGTTGAAAATGCCATCTGTTTAAATGCGCTTTTACATTTAAGTGACTTTATTATTTTCATCATTTCAGTAGGTGAGGTGGGTTCTATTTCGGTTTTATCAAATTTCATAGGTGCAGCCTCTTTCATATAGAGCCTTGCAGTTTCTAATGAACAACTGGATCCTATTTTCTCTACAACACTTAAAAAATGATTATTGAAATATTTTATACTTCTAACTTTTTGTTAACAAACTTTTCTTTGAGTATGGTAGAAATACAGTCTTCCTTTGCTCTCGGTTATCCTGTTTCCATTTCAACAATATTCCAAAATTTTTTTAATGTTGTTATCAGAGGTGCTAATCTCAGACACAATGCAAATACTTCTGGACTTTTAATAACTTTTCTTAATACTGTGCAGTAGTTTTGATTATGTTTGACTACTTCTGGATCATGTCTCCTACTTGCTATAAGATACACTACCCTTTTGTGTTTACAAGTTTTTTTTATCCCCTCAACTAAGCCATAGCTTATTAAATAGTCTCTTACAGTTACGTTTCACTGCCTTCTTAAGGAACTTTTTTCAAGTATACTCACAAAAGTATCATGAAATACGTTAAATTTTAAATTAGCATCAAGTTCCCTATAAAACTCATCCAGTTCTAACTTTGCAAGCTCTCCCTAACTTACGCAACTGTTAAATCGTTAATTGAATGCACTATTTTGGAGGACTATTTTGTATTACTGTATAGAGCTATGTCATATACTGTAGATAGAAGAAGGTCATGGCCGGTGCTGAACTATATACTTATATGTATATGGTGTCTGTCCTTTCGGATATGTCCGAAAGAACAGACACCATATCCATATAAGTAAACAATTTTTTGGTGTGTGCGTTGTTCACCACAGATTTAAATATGACTAAGGTCGAGAAACTACCTAAGTTCGGAATTTTTTTTATTGTTGGTGACCAACGTACGTGACACTGGCGGTAAAGGGGGAGAACCCAAGTCCATGTACGTTTGCAAGTTGAGTAATGACACGGCAGCACTAGTTTCGGCTTGCATGTGCAAAACCTTCTGACAAACCTTGACATCAGTGAAAATCTTATTGGGTGCAACCGAGATTGCCGATACACAATTGACATCCACGTCAGCGTCTGCAATAGGCTGTGTAAATTTTGCGTTACAAACAGGAGCAGTGTGGCCCATTTTGTTGTACTGGCGGCAAAAGGCCCACCACTTACGACAATCTGGCCTATCATGAGTGACAAAACACAATGGACAACAGGGAAGTGTGAAGCGCTTGTGTTGTTCAGTAGCGGGCTTGCTGTGCCACTGCTGCTGCCACGGCTACCGTAGTGAGTTGGCCGCAATGTCTTGCTCGTGTGCGGACCGGTGCCATCATATCGTCCCCCTGTGAATCGTCCGACCAAAGGCGGGGGGAAAGGGGTTGAACTTCTGCAGCCTCACACTACGATTCGATTTGAGTACCCATAACCCTCGAGACCTCAAATGATTGTGCAATAGTCAGAACGTCGGAGAGGGAGGGGTTTTCACGTCGAAGGGCCCACTCACAAACCTTAGGATCGTAGGATCGGGGAGGGGGAGGGAGGGGGGGAGGCGCGGCAACCGAATGATTGCATCACGAACCATTTGGTCTTCATATGACTCCTTTGCACATCAGTGACAAAGTAATAACGACTGCTTAAACCGTTAAGCTCAGCTGCTCAAGTCTTATAGGAATGTTCCGGTTTCTTGCGACACCGATAGCTTGGCATAAGGTAACATCAGTCAATCCTAATGCATGTAAATGCTGCTGTAAACGTTTTTCGTAGGCTTTCCATTCTTCGACAGACTCATCGTATGCAGGAAACGGCGGGGCTAAACGACCAGGGCAGCGACAGGCAAAACAGGAGGTGCAAGGTGCGACGCAGCGGGCGACGTTGGTTGAGACAGGACCCAACTGGCCAAAACAGAGGCAAGCGTTTGCAATGCCTGGGTTTGATTGTGTTGCGCTGTGGCGAACGCCTCCTGCTGTTGACTGAGATGCTGCAACGCCGCAGGAAGAATCACATGCTAATCAACCAGTCGGTGTAAAAACTCATCAGTAGCACCGTCAGGCATCGTAGACGCAACGGAGGACAAACCAGAGACTGAAAACCACGCGGAGAACAATCCCATCCTCATCGCCACTTGTGTTGTAACTTGGACACACAACACAACCAAGAATGTTAGTACAACTTTATTAGACCCTGGAACGTATGCCACTTACCATAATATACGCTGAACACAATAAGATATTGTAAATGCATGCGGGCAGCAATAACACGATAACTGAGCGAAAGCGTAGCACGGCAGGGTTTAAATAGGCACTCGCCCATGGCGGGCTCTGTTGGAAGTTTACAGCACTCCTCTTTCACGGTGCACTTTGGCGAATGACAACACACTGCTAATACATGCAGCTTTCAAGTGTACGTGCATTAATTCATTGATCTTAGCCTAAGAAATAGGTTCACTCATGAGTTTGAATGCCTCCCTTAAAGATTTTGCTATCATCCAGAGCAATTTACCCCTAATACATGCAGCTTTCAAGTGTACGTGCATTAATTCACTGATCTTAGCCTAAGAAAGAGGTTCACTCATGAGTTTGAATGCCTCCCTTAAAGATTTTGCTATCATCCAGAGCAATTTACCCCTAATACATGCAGCTTTCAAGTGTACGTGCATTAATTCACTGATCTTAGCCTAAGAAAGAGGTTCACTCATGAGTTTGAATGCCTCCCTTAAAGATTTTGCTATCATCCAGAGCAATTTACCCTTCCCTTCCCTACTAAGATGCAGGCTGTGCCTTGTGAAGTCCCACCTACCTACAGCAACAACAAGAACGAAACCTGTGTCTGACAAAGTAGCCGCCCGAAGCATCTGATCTAACTCCAGGCAGAGCTGTTCAATTGGGGCCGATCACACTGCATGAAAGCAGGAACCAAGTCAACATTTGTATGGTTCATTCCAGATGCTATTTTTACAAGGTCACACTGAATATTATAGACCTGATCCCTATTAATACTGTTTCCTGCTCCGCCCACTATCACAACATGATCCTTCTTTTGTTAAATCCTTTCACAATGATCCCACATCCTCTATTGCGTGGCTAAGACATACACTGGGCTTGGAAAAACCTGTGACCTGGTACATGTCACCTAGTTTTTCCTGCAAGATCTGGCCGACACCTCTTCCATAGCTACTACCTAACAACAGAACTTTCCTCCTACTTTCTCTTTTTCTCGAAACAGTTGGTTTCCTGAGTATTAACTACACTTACATCTACCTGAGCCTCTTCCTTAGTTAACTGAGTTAGTATGGACATGTTTTACCTACCCTTTTGCGTATTACGTTGAACGACCGAAATGTGCGTAAGATTATAAGCACTGAACTAGTTGTGTATTTTCTCTTCTTTTATTTACAGTTACTTTCATTTGTGTGGTAAATTTACGTTTAATACATTAACATGTAATTTACTGAACTGCCTCACTCTGTTAATGGCTGCCTATGCTTGTTCAGCAATTTTCTCTCTCAAAACACTGATGACTGAGTCCATGCATAACCTTGGGGCCCGTTTCAAATGTTGACTAATCAAAAACTCGTTATTTTTTTTTATTGTTATGATCTTCAAAGCAATGATATGTGCTATGTCGTCAAGGTTTTGAAAAGGAGGTCCAGTTTCTTTTCACTTATGAAGTTCTGTTGATCTCCCAGCATATTTATGTTGCTGCCACCGTTGCTAACATAAAGCTCCTAATGCAATTTCTCAACTCCTGAGTTGGAAGTCTGATGTTTCAAAAAAAAAAAAAATATATATATATATATATATATATATATATATATATATATATATATATATATATATATATATCTTCACTTGCCACACAGATTGGCAGTATGATGCATAGTTAATTTACACATCCACAAATTGTAAAGGGCAACAATTTATGTTGGTTTGAGAGATGTCAGTCTGCTTCCAGTTATTTCATGCTAGGAATACCCACGCGAATATATACTACTTGCTGCAAACTAACTTGCATACTAACTGCAAACGAAGACATCGTACTTCCTACATCTAATCTTACTCGAAACTGAATAAGGAATGGGGTGGTCCATGCTGGGTTGTAAACAGCTCCTGTAATCCATGCTTCCATTCAGCCTTCTCTGGGCTCTTTCTGTCTGGCTTGCGGTCACTGTCTCGTCATGTCACCCGAACGCATTCAGCTACGTAAATGGAGATAAACAACCTTTATACATGAGGTAACCAAAGTATCCGTCATGTGGAGGTAATACTTGTGCGTACTTGATATTTTTTCTGGAACTTTCCGTGTGTCATGCACAATTAGATGAAAATAGAAGAGTGAACGAGTAAAAATGAACGGTTCTCAAAAAGGAACGATCACCAGTGAACTAGTTCCCAGAGATGAACGAATTTTCCCATCTCTACAAGGGATGCACATCCTATCTGTAGTTAATGGACATCGTTACACATTTTTGTCAAAAAGCAAGGAAAGAGTCGCTAAAATGTGTCAATGTCCCTTTCTCCTTCACGTATCCCTAAGGAACTTTAAGGTTTGTACCTCCAACGATATATGAGCTTCATTCTTTACGTGTCAACTGCCTCTGGAGCCACTTAATCAACAGCAGTATACAGGGTGTCGATAAAGGAATACCCTAGTTATAAATTTTAATAGTATCAAATGTAAGTGTTATAGTGTGCTGGTTCAAGATCGCAAAGGGTAACTCAAATACACTCCTGGAAATGGAAAAAAGAACACATTGACACCGGTGTGTCAGACCCACCATACTTGCTCCGGACACTGCGAGAGGGCTGTACAAGCAATGATCACACGCACGGCACAGCGGACACACCAGGAACCGCGGTGTTGGCCGTCGAATGGCGCTAGCTGCGCAGCATTTGTGCACCGCCACCGTCAGTGTCAGCCAGTTTGCCGTGGCATACGGAGCTCCATCGCAGTCTTTAACACTGGTAGCATGCCGCGACAGCGTGGACGTGAACCGTATGTGCAGTTGACGGACTTTGAGCGAGGGCGTATAGTGGGCATGCGGGAGGCCGGGTGGACGTACCGCCGAATTGCTCAACACGTGGGACGTGAGGTCCCCACAGTACATCGATGTTGTCGCCAGTGGTCGGCGGAAGGTGCACGTGCCCGTCGACCTGGGACCGGACCGCAGCGACGCACGGATGCACGCCAAGACCGTAGGATCCTACGCAGTGCCGTAGGGGACCGCACCGCCACTTCCCAGCAAATTAGGGACACTGTTGCTCCTGGGGTATCGGCGAGGACCATTCGCAACCGTCTCCATGAAGCTGGGCTACGGTCCCGCACACCGTTAGGCCGTCTTCCGCTCACGCCCCAACATCGTGCAGCCCGCCTCCAGTGGTGTCGCGACAGGCGTGAATGGAGGGACGAATGGAGACGTGTCGTCTTCAGCGATGAGAGTCGCTTCTGCCTTGGTGCCAATGATGGTCGTATGCGTGTTTGGCGCCGTGCAGGTGAGCGCCACAATCAGGACTGCATACGACCGAGGCACACAGGGCCAACACCCGGCATCATGGTGTGGGGAGCGATCTCCTACACTGGCCGTACACCACTGGTGATCGTCGAGGGACACTGAATAGTACACGGTACATCCAAACCGTCATCGAACCCATCGTTCTACCATTCCTAGACCGGCAAGGGAACTTGCTGTTCCAACAGGACAATGCACGTCCGCATGTATCCCGTGCCACCCAACGTGCTCTAGAAGGTGTAAGTCAACTACCCTGGCCAGCAAGATCTCCGGATCTGTCCCCCATTGAGCATGTTTGGGACTGGATGAAGCGTCGTCTCACGCGGTCTGCACGTCCAGCACGAACGCTGGTCCAGCTGAGGCGCCAGGTGGAAATGGCATGACAAGCCGTTCCACAGGACTACATCCAGCATCTCTACGATCGTCTCCATGGGAGAATAGCAGCCTGCATTGCTGCGAAAGGTGGATATACACTGTACTAGTGCCGACATTGTGCATGCTCTGTTGCCTGTGTCTATGTGCCTGTGGTTCTGTCAGTGTGATCATGTGATGTATCTGACCCCAGGAATGTGTCAATAAAGTTTCCCCTTCCTGGGACAATGAATTCACGGTGTTCTTATATCAATTTCCAGGAGTGTATAAGCGAGTACTGCTTTCGTCTCGATCCATATCTACGTGACTATTCTGCAGTTCACAATTAAGTACCTGGCAGAGGGTTCACTGAACCACATACAAGCTATTTCTCTGCCGTTCCACTCACAAACAGCATGTGGAAAAAATTAACACTTAAATCTTCTCGTATAAGCTCTGATTTCTCTTATTTTGTTATGATAGTCATTCCCCCCTATGTAGTCGGGCGCCAACAAAATATTTCCACACGCTGAGGACAAAGTAGGTGATTGAAATTTCATGAGAAGATTCTGACTCAAATTCGCCTTTGCTGTAATGATTGCCACCCGAATTTGTGTATATATCCGTGGCACTCTCTCCCCTGTTTCGCGATAATACAAAACGAGCTGCCCTTCTTCGAACCTTTTTGATGTCCTCCGTTAATCCTATCTGGTGCCGATCCCACACCGCACGGAAATACTCAAGAAGAGGGCGGAAAAGCGTAATGTAAGAAGTCTCTTTAGTAGAACTGTTACATTTTCTAAGTGCTGTGCCAATAAATCGCAGTCTTTGATTTGCTTTGCCCGCTACATTTTCTACGCGATCGTTCCAATACAGCCTTTAGATTTGTGTGTTTTATCCTGTGATAGAAATTTGGTGAATTTCTTTTAATACTCATGTGAATGACATCACACTTTTCATTATTTAGAGTTAATTGCCACTTTCCGCAAGCACAGTAATAGTTTCTTGGTCTACCTTCCTGTGTTTGTCGTGCACCCTTTCAGACTGACTACCCTTCTGTCTCTTCCTACGACCCTCTAACCTAAAGAACTCCCCAGTCTCCTCCATGCAGGCCCAACCACCGGTGTAGCCGCTTCCCATGTGTAGTGGACCCTTAATCTATGAAGTGGAATCTGGAAACGCACCATCTTATGACGCAAGTTGAGGAATCTGCAGCCTATATGCTCGCAGAACCGTCTGCACCTCTGATTCAACCCTCCTCTCTACTCTGAGTCAAAGAATCAGTCAGTTCTGTCGACGATGCTAAAGATGGTGAGCTCCACCTTCATTTCGCAAAAAGACTGACGGTCTTTACTACTTCAGCTAGCCTTCCGAAACCAGAGAGAATCCCTTCCGTTCCAAAGCAACGCACATAGTTAATACCGACAAGAGCCACCACCTGTATTTGGCTGCAGTCTGTGCTTTGTTGTTTTCCCGCCTACAGTGCCACATACGCAAAATGGCGAATCCTGAGAGTAAAGCGTCTTGTATTCTGTAGTTTCTTAAAATAGATTTTGTAATTTTAGTTCATAATGCATTTTGTTTGAAGTTTAATTGTGATCCCCCATGTGTCAAAAAACCTCCACCATAGGATAGTCACTTCTAAACGACCGGATGTTTATGTAAAGGGGAAATCACAGGATGACCAGAAGTGTCTGAAGAGAATATTCACCATGTCAGATCACCCTCATCAAAGTGTACAGTATCAACGAGATTCCCCAAAACTAAACGTTTTCTGCGCTGTGCCCCGACGTCAAGCTGCCATAACAGGAGTGGGTTATCTGGATATGTTGCAAGAGTGGCTCTTTGTTCGTTTAGGTAAACCTGAAATATTTTTTGGCAACAAGATGGAGGCCCTTGCTATTGGCTCCTCTTAGTACTGGAATGGTTGAAGTCGAAGTCTCTGACCACTGAAGTTGCCATAGCGGTCGGTCAATGCGACAGCTCTTACCTGCTGATCCCCACAATCACATGACCTCACGTTATAAAAGGTTGTGTCTACATTCCGCCACTACCTAATGATTTGACAGAGTTGAGACACAAGGCTGAAGAGGCTGTTGTTTCCATTATTCCAGACTTGTTAAATTAAACTGTTATGATATACCATTAAAATGGTTCAAATATCTCTGAGCACTATAGGACTTAACTTCTGAGGTCATCAGTCCCCTAGAACTTAGAACTCCTTAAACCTAACTAACCTAAGGATATCACACACATCCATGCCCGAGGCAGGATTCGGACCTGCGACCGTAGCGGTCGCGCGGTTCCAGACTGTAGCGCCTAGAACCGCTCGGTCACTCCGGCCGGCTATACCATTAAAAAGTCATTCTTTTATATAAACTCTGTATTAATCAGTTTTATACGATGAAAAGAAGAATTAGTTCATTCAGAACATAATTAAATGAATATACAGGGTGAATCGCCTAAAACTTTCACCGCAGATGTTGTAGAAATGTAAAGTGCTGCTCATCTGCGGTTTTCACATTGGTGGTCAGGAGCTCGTATTGTTAGCCACTCAACAGATCGTAATAATACTTTAAAAGTTTATTTTTGTGTAAATGTACATTTTTCCAAATGGAACAGTGAAATTAATAAACTAAAAGTAGGGTAAATTAGAACGTCAGTGGAGTTAGTTGCAGGATTCTAGTCCGAATCGTTTACGAGATATCATATTTTGAAAAGCTTCCACACCAACACTTGTACAATACCTATGGTAGTACACACTAAAAAATAACACCAGTGCATACGCTAGTCATGTGTATTCTGGCCAGTAACGAGACAGCCGACCATCACAGGTAGGTTTCAAAATGACCACTAGCAGCGGCAATACACGTTGTCAGTCTGGTATGGAACGACTGCTGCACACATGCGAGCATTTCAGAGGAGATATTCGAGCAGGCTGCAGTAATAAGTCGTTGCTTATCATCAGGTGTACTTGGTATGTCCTTTTAGACAGCGTCTTTCAGCATTCCCCACAGAATGTCAAATGGTGTCAAATTAGGAGGGTGGGGCAGCAGAGACAGGTCCTCTGCGCCCAATTGGGAAAAGTTTGCGAATGTATGCTGTAGTACTTCGTGCACTTTAGGCTGGACAACCGTTTTGTTGGTATCACAGTTTCCTCCTAGTCTGCAGAGGAACGTCTTCTAGCATCTATGTCAGTGAAGGTGTCTTGGTTACTTACGTTGAAAAATCTGTTCCATTACGTTCCAGTGATGTCTTCGCTGCTGCATGATCACAAGCAGTCAGTACCAGCACGCAATGGTGCGGATTTTTCTAAGCAACCAACCAAAACAGCTTCAATTTAATAATTTGTTTACAGTGTTTAAAATCGTCGTGAGGCAAAGTTGCAGTTAAAAAGACACAGTCTCACATCTTGTTTTGGTTGTAGGGTACAGCTACCCCAAGGAAATTTTATCAAGTGCGAAAACAAAAACTGAAAGCTAATGTAAAATATATCTTAACGTGAAATAGCTGTCTGAAGATGAATCTGTCGGCTCAAAACCGGTAACGGCGCTATTTAAATAAATGAACAACATTGTAATAAGTGGCTCGTTGCTCTTATCTTCTCTGTAAGAGTCAACCTACATTAACATCTTTGATTATTTAAAATACGGAAAAACTGTACTTGACTGATGCATTTTACTTTTTCTTTACATTGCAGTTTTTCCCCGGTTGCCCCTGCCTTGTTACACCCCTACTTTCGGCATCTACATCTACATACACACTTCGCAAGACACCATATGGTGCGTGGCGGAGGGTACCCTATGCCATCACTAGTCATTTCTGTTTCCGTTCCACTCTGAAATAGAGCGATGGAAAAACGACTGTCCATGACTGTCTATATGCCTCTGTATGAGCCCTAATCCCTCTAATCTTGTCTTCATGATCCGTACATGATACGAGGGCGGTTCAGAAAGTAACCTCCGATCGGTCACAGTGCGGGTTGTGGAGGGAGTAGCGACGCCATCTGTGCGTTCATGCACTCAACAGATCAGTCGGCATCAAGCCGTGGTCGAGTGAACGTCGTACTTGCGCTAGTTTAGTTTTTGTGGCAGTTTGAAATGTGTGCTGCAATAGAAAACCCCGCCAAATGTGAAGTGCGTGCTGTCATAAGGTTTTTTACAGCCTAGGATATTCTGCAGCAGCTATTCATCGTGAGCTTTGTGCCGTGTACGGACCAAGAGTTATGAGTGAAGGAGTTGTCCGTGAATGGGTACGTTTATTTAAAAGTGGACGAGAAAACGTTCATGATGAAGAGAGGAGTGGTAGACCATCATTGGTGACTGACGAACTCGTTCAGACAGTTGATGCAAAAGTTCATGAAAATCGACGTTTCTCAATGTCGGAGTTGTCTACTGGTTTTCCACAGATTTCTAAGACTCTCTTGTACGAGATAGTGACAGCAAGATTGGGTTACCGTAAGTTCTGTGCACGATGGGTGCCCAAAATTCTTACCGACCACCACAAAACTCAAAGAATGGCCTCTGCATTAGACTTTCTGTCACGTTATGAGGACGAAGGAGAACCATTGTCAAACAGAATCGTGACCGGTGACGAAACCTGGATTAAGTACGTGAACCCTGAGACAAAAGAACAATCAAAGATGTGGGCACATTCAAATTCGCCTACCAAACCAAGAAAAGCCTCGCAAGATTTTTCTGCCAGAAAACTGATGGCAACGGTGTTTTGGGATGCCAAAGGGGTGTTGTTGGTTGAATTCATGGAACGTGGTACGACCATTAATCAAGACGTGTACTGTGAAACAATAAAAAAGTTACGACGGGCTATACAGAACAAACGCCGTGGTATGCTGACTTCCGGTATCGTTTTTTTGCGCGATAACGCCCGTCCTCACTCTGCTCGCAGAACAACGGCCCTTCTTGAGTCCTTCAAGTGGGACGTTATCAACCATCCACCTTACAGCCCAGACCTGGCGCCAAGTGATTATCACCTCTTCATGCATTTGAAGAAATGGCTCGGGTCACAGCGGTTTGATGACGACGAAGAGCTCAAAGATGCGGTCACAGGCTGGCTCCAGGCACAAGCGGGTGATTTTTATGCAGAAGGAATTTCAAAGCTTGTGAAGAGATACGATAAGTGCCTCAATCGCTATGGAGACTATGTAGAAAAATAGTGCAAAGATGTAGTTGTAAGATGTTGTTGTTGTTGTGGTCTTCAGTCCTGAGACTGGTTTGATGCAGCTCTCCATGCTACTCTATCCTGTGCAAGCTTCTTCATCTCCCAGTATCTACTGCAACCTACATCCTTCTGAATCTGCTTAGTGTATTCATCTCTTGGTCTCCCTCTACGATTTTTACCCTCCACACTGCCCTCCAATGCTAAATTTGTGATCCCTTGATGCCTCAAAACATGTCCTACCAACCGATCCCTTCTTCTAGTCAAGTTGTGCCACAAACTTCTCTTCTCCCCAATCCTATTCAATACCTCCTCATTAGTTACGTGATCTACCCACCTTATCTTCAGCATTCTTCTGTAGCACCACATTTCGAAAGCTTCTATTCTCTTCTTGTCCAAACTAGTTATCGTCCATGTTTCACTTCCATACATGGCTACACTCCATACAAATACTTTCAGAAACGACTTCCTGACACCTAAATCTATGCTCGATGTTAACAAATTCCTCTTCTTGAGAAACGCTTTCCTTGCCATTGCCAGTCTACATTTTATATCCTCTCTACTTCGACCATCATCGGTTATTTTACTCCCTAAATAGCAAAACTCCTTTACTACTTTAAGTGTCTCATTTCCTAATCTAATTCCCTCAGCATCACCCGACTTAATTCGACTACATTCCATTATCCTCGTTTTGCTTTTGTTGATGTTCATCTTATATCCTCCTTTCAAGACACTGTCCATTCCGTTCAACTGCTCTTCCAAGTCCTTTGCTGTCTCTGACAGAATTACAATGTCATCGGCGAACCTCAAAGTTTTTACTTCTTCTCCATGAATTTTAATACCTACTCCGAATTTTTCTTTTGTTTCCTTTACTGCTTGCTCAATATACAGATTGAATAACATCGGGGAGAGGCTACAACCCTGTCTTACTCCTTTCCCAACCACTGCTTCCCTTTCATGCCCCCCGACTCTTATAACTGCCATCTGGTTTCTGTACAAACTGTAAATAGCCTTTCGCTCCCTGTATTTTACCCCTGCCACCTTCAGAATTTGAAAGAGGGTATTCCAGTTAACATTGTCAAAAGCTTTCTCTAAGTCTACAAATGCTAGAAACGTAGGTTTGCCTTTTCTTAATCTTTCTTCTAAGATAAGTCGTAAGGTCAGTATTGCCTCACGTGTTCCAACATTTCTACGGAATCCAAACTGATCTTCCCCGAGGTCGGCTTCTACCAGTTTTTCCATTCGTCTGTAAAGAATTCGCGTTAGTATTTTGCAGCTGTGACTTATTAAACTGATAGTTCGGTAATTTTCACATCTGTCAACACCTGCTTTCTTTGGGATTGGAATTATTATATTCTTCTTGAAGTCTGAGGGTATTTCGCCTGTCTCATACATCGTGCTCACCAGATGGTAGAGTTTTTTCATGACTGGCTCTCCCGAGGCCATCAGTAGTTCAAATGGAATGTTGTCTACTCCCGGGGCCTTGTTTCGACTCAGGTCTTTCAGTGCTCTGTCAAACTCTTCACGCAGTATCTTATCTCCCATTTCGTCTTCATCTACATCCTCTTCCATTTCCATAATATTGTCCTCAAGTACATCGCCCTTGTATAAACCCTCTATATACTCCTTCCACCTTTCTGCCTTCCCTTCTTTGCTTAGAACTGGGTTGCCATCTGAGCTCTTGATATTCATACAAGTGGTTCTCTTCTCTCCAAAGGTCTCTTTAATTTTCCTGTAGGCAGTATCTATCTTACCCCTAGTGAGACAAGCCTCTACATCCTTACATTTGTCCTCTAGCCATCCCTGCTTAGCCATTTTGCACTTCCTGTCGATATCATTTTTGAGACGTTTGTATTCCTTTTTGCCTGCTTCATTTACTGCATTTTTATATTTTCTCCTTTCATCAATTAAATTCAATATTTCTTCTGTTACCCAAGGATTTCTATTAGCCCTCGTCTTTTTACCTACTTGATCCTCTGCTGCCTTCACTACTTCATCCCTCAGAGCTACCCATTCTTCTTCTACTGTATTTCTTTCCCCCATTCCTGTCAATTGTTCCCTTATGCTCTCCCTGAAACTCTCTACAACCTCTGGTTCTTTCAGTTTATCCAGGTCCCATCTCCTCAAATTCCCACCTTTTTGCAGTTTCTTCAGTTTCAATCTGCAGTTCATAACCAATAGATTGTGGTCAGAATCCACATCTGCCCCAGGAAATGTCTTACAATTTAAAACCTGGTTCCTAAATCTCTGTCTTACCATTATATAATCTATCTGATACCTTTTAGTATCTCCAGGGTTCTTCCAGGTATACAACCTTCTTTTATGATTCTTGAACCAAGTGTTGGCTATGATTAAGTTATGCTCTGTGCAAAATTCTACAAGGTGGCTTCCTCTTTCATTCCTTCCCCCCAATCCATATTCACCTACTATGTTTCCTTCTCTCCCTTTTCCTACTGACGAATTCCAGTCACCCATGACTATTAAATTTTCGTCTCCCTTCACTACCTGAATAATTTCTTTTATCTCGTCATACATTTCATCTATTTCTTCATCATCTGCAGAGGTAGTTGGCATATAAACTTGTACTACTGTAGTAGGCATGGGCTTTGTGTCTATCTTGGCCACCATAATGCGTTCACTATGCTGTTTGTAGTAGCTAACCCGCACTCCTATTTTTTTATTCATTATTAAACCTACTCCTGCATTACCCCTATTTGATTTTGTATTTATAACCCTGTAATCACCTGACCAAAAGTCTTGTTCCTCCTGCCACCGAACTTCACTAATTCCCACTATATCTAACTTTAACCTATCCATTTCCCTTTTTAAATTTTCTAACCTACCTGCCCGATTAAGGGATCTGACATTCCACGCTCCGATCCGTAGAACGCCAGTTTTCTGTCTCGTGATAACGACGTCCTCCTGAGTAGTCCCCGCCCGGAGATCCGAATGGGGGACTATTTTACCTCCGGAATATTTTACCCAAGAGGACGCCATCATCATTTAATCATACAGTAGAGCTGCATGTCCTCGGGAAAAATTACGGCCGTAGTTTCCCCTTGCTTTCAGCCGTTCGCAGTACCAGCACAGCAAGGCCGTTTTGGTTAATGTTACAAGGCCAGATCAGTCAATCATCCAGACTGTTGCCCCTGCAACTACTGAAAAGGCTGCTGCCCCTCTTCAGGAACCACATGTTTGTCTGGCCTCTCAACAGATACCCCTCCGTTGTGGTTGCACCTACTTAACTTGGTGTATTTTTTTAAATCAACCGGAGGTTACTTTCTGAACGGCCCTCGTATGTACGTTTGTAGCAGTAGAATCGCATTGCAGCCAGCCTTCAAAAGTCGGTTCTCTAAATTTTCTCAATAGTGCCCCTCGAAAAGAACTTGTCTTCTCTCCAGTGATTCCCATTTGAGTTCCCGGAGCATCTCAGGTAACACTTGCGTGTCGTTCGAACCTACTGGTGTGTAAAAAATCTAGTACCCTACCTCTGAACTGCTTCGATGTCTTCCTTTAATCCGATCTGAGGATCCCAATCACTCGAACAGTATTCAACAACGGGCCGCATTAGTGTTCTATATGTGGTCTCCTTTACAGATGAAATTTACCTAAAACTCTCCCAATAAACAGAAGTCGACCATTCGGCTTCCCTAATAAAAATCCTTATAGATACCCATTCCATTTCATACTGCTTTGCAACGTTGGTTCTCGACATGATTTTGTCAGGCAGCACACTACTAATACTATATTCGAACGTTATGCGTTTGTTTTTCCTACTCATCTGCATTAACTTACATTTTTTCTGCATTGAGAGCTAGCTGCGACTCATCATACCAACTATAAATTTAGTTTAAGTCATTTTGCATCCTCCTACAATCACTCAATGACGACACCTTCCCCCACACCACAGCATCATCAGTAAACTGTCATAGAATGATGCCTACCCCATCCGGCAGATCATTTAGGTATACAGGAAATAATAGTGGTTCTGTCACACTTTCCTGGGACAGTCCTGACGAGACCCTTTTTTCTGGTGAACACTCACCGTCGGGGGCAACATACTGGGTTCTAGAATGAGAATGGTAGAGCACTTGCCCGCGAGAGGCAAAGGTCCCGAGTTCGAGTCTCGGTCCGACACACAGTTTTAATCTTCCGGGAAGTTTAATGCTGGGTTCTGTTATTTAAGAAGTCTTTCGGCCACTCACATACCTGGGAACCCATTTAGTAGCTTTTACTTTCATTAACAGTCGAGATTGTGGCACCTTGTCAAATACTTTAGGTAAATCTAGAAATATGTAAACTGCCTGCTGCCTGTCATAGTTCGCAGGATATCACGTGAAAAAAGGGCAAGCTGAGCTTCGCATAAGCCATGCTTTCTGAAACCGTGCTGGTTTGTGGACAGAAGCTTTTCCCTCTCAAGGAAATTTATTGTATTCGAACTGAGAATACGTTCAAGGATTCTGCAGATAACCGATGTTAAATATGCTGATCTGTAATTTTACGGGTCAGTTCTTTTATCCTTATATACAATAGTCACCTGCGATTTTTCCCACTACCTTCAGACTTTGCGCTGGGCGAGAGATTCGCAAGAAATACATGCTAAGTAAGGGGGCCAAAATTATCTGAACATTCTTTCATTTTTGTTTTAAACAGTAGTATTCACCCATTTGTCTGTGAAACATTTAGCTAAAGAACCGGTTATTTTTATTTTAGACAGTCGCCGTTCACATAGCAGAAACGTAGAGATGATGAACGTTGGCGGGGTAAATTATATAACAATGGTGTTGTAAACTGCAAGCCCTTTTAAAACTATCTACAACCAAGAAAATGAAAGGCGGCTCTCCATCAGTGATGGAGGAATAGTGACGCAGTGCGAAGTTGTCGAACTGATGGTAAATGCCCCTGTGAGGACAGCAGAGGTGGTTTATTGACGGAACACATGGCCACGGGCCCCGCAGCTGCACTGCCGAGTTTTTGAGGGAAAATTAATAGCTTTTAGTGTTGAACTGAATCGCATTGCAGCCAACCTTCAAAAGTCGGTTCTCTAAATTTTCTCGATAGTGCCCCTCGAAAAGAACTTGTCTTCTCTCCAGTAATTCCCATTTGAGTTCCCGGAGCATCTCAGGTAACACTTGCGTGTCGTTCGAACTTACTGGTACGTAACATATCTAGCACCATTCCATGACCAGTGTCAGTTTTAGTAAAATAATTTTGGGTAACTGCGCCCTGAAGAGAACTGCTGCAAAATCGATCAAACGTCGTCAATGTAGCTGCATTAGTACTGCTTTGGATATTATGTGCGTGACTGCGAGTTATTTTTAAAGAACTGGAAATAATAGATCATCGAGATGAAACTGCATATATTTTCAAGCATCTTGAAAAGTAATACAACACATTCTTTGACGGCCAGTATTTGCGTCAATGGTGAACTTTGCATTATGAGCATTAGGCCGTGGTGCAAGGCACATTTCCGTGCCTAACGTTTGGTCTTCTAAAGCCAAGGCTTTAGTGGAGTTCCGGAACCTTCTAGGGATTTTTTTCTTTTTGAAATGATTGAAACAAATCGGCACCGGAAATTTAAACTAATGCGCGTGAGTTAAATCGCAACCGTACTGTAATTTGCCGCTGCGCCGGCACAAGTGAATGTGACAATGCGTGACCAACGTGATGCGATGGGCAGGGACGAGAGGGGAGGTAAATGTGTGTTTGTGTGTGTGTGTGTGTGTGTGTGTGTGTGTGTGTGTGTGTGTACAGTACAAGCAAGTTAAGTTGAGCTTCATCCTGACGTTGTGTTCGGTACGTATCACCTTTTGCTTACGACTGCCAGGAAGCTCAGCGATCTACGGTAGTAGCATGGCCGTACCTCTTGTTATGTGTGTCAGAAACAGATAACGTAAAGAGTTTTTATACAATGTGCTATCACGAAATCTTGTTCCTTTCGTGCCGTAATTTATGGCATAACTGCTGATCAACTGCGCCCACGGCGCACGCATAGCTAAAAGTTGGCAACCTTTCGAGCTGATAAGTAAACATCCTGACATTCACGCCCGTGGCTCTCAAGATCTTTTCCTCTTTCCCTGCCCCGCACCATTGTTAGAACATTAGACGCTCACCTTATATTATCAATACGGTAGAGAAGTAGGGAAGAGCATCCAGCTTGGGTTGAACTCCTGGTACGAAACGGAGGTGTGTTATATGTTTGACTGTCTGTCCGTCAGTCAGTCAGTCAGTCAGTCAGTTTGTCTGCCTGCGGCAACATAGCACACAAATAAAATGTGGTTTTATTGTTTTGATTATAAGAAATTATGTTTCAAAAACCTGAGTTTCAGAACAGTACTTTGTAAAAATCATTCCTCATTCTAAATTTTATCACGACTTTCAAAAATCGAAACTTGTGACTTATATGGCTGGTGACGGGGGTGGAAGGGGGGGGGGAGGAAGGTGAGGGGAGGGGAGGATGGTTGTGTCGTTGAAGAGGCGAGTTCCAGCACCTAAAATTTTAGAAATTAAGCATTGCCTAAGGCTAGGTCTACACTGGATACGTAATTCTCACTTTTTAATGTCGGGCGACCTTGGAGAACATCGGAATGAAATAGAAAAAAAACTCTACGTCGACATTATAAGTGCCTACAGTGAAAGTGGGAGCTCGAAACGATAACAATCGATGACGCCCGAATATGGGCCGACGGCTCACAGACCGAAAATGTTGGTTTACACTTCGAGATCTCAACCCGACAGCGTATAATAACAACAGAAGCTGACTATCTCTTGCCCATACATAGTTACTCATTACCAGCTCCTTATTAACAATATCTTACGTATCTGTGAAAATGTTATGAAACAAAAATAATTGTGATATTTCTTGTATCTGACTTATGGGCATAAGGCCCTGGTCCAAGGCATAATTTTCTGCCTAACTTTTCGTCTTCGTCTCCTGGAGACTTCATCAGAAGCTCGAACGACTCAAAAAGCTGTTACAGACTCCAAAAGATGAAGTCTCCAGTAATAGAAAACAAAACGTTCGGCAGAGAATTATGCCTTGGACTATGGCCTAATTCCAGTAAATCAGATATTAACAATATCGCAAGTACTGGCCGTGAAACCCTACACTGTATGTTTAAAGTTCACTGTGTTCGGTTGTGGCAGTAAGCTTTTCTTCTGAAGTGCTGCATAACCAGCTATATCGTTTCTTATGGCTTCAAACATGTGGTCAAACGTTTCTATAGCCACGTTTCTGAATAGTTTTATAAAGGTTTACAGGTTTCAAAAAACTCCCCTGCAGATCTGTCTCCATTAAACTGGTGCCCCCATGCATTTCCTCTAAGTCTCTTATTAAGGAGAACGTTCTTCTCCAGCAGAAGCCAACACAAAAACCAACCTCAGAATCACTCATGGTATCCCCACAACACAACTGCAACTGCCTCTTCATCGGGAGTTAACGGAGGCCAATGTAGGCACTCATCAAGAACGTCGTCGGACGATATCGAGTCAAATAATCGCTCTACGTCGGATCGGGAGAATACGGATCCACTGTAGGTGTAGCCTTGCTAGAGACGTCATCGGAGGCTATAAACCTGTTGGAACATTACGGCCCGATGTCTGCAGAAAGCCTACTTACATGAGTAAATTGTAATCACCATCCCAAGCAGAAAAGAGAAGTTATTAACACGTTAGTGGACAGGACTACAAGAATCCATGAGCCACAAACGAAAGAAGGATAGGGTCTAACATCCGGTCGACAACGAGATCATTAAAGACGGTTGCGAACCACAGTACTTCGAGGAACAGCTACATCATTTAAGATCTACTTTTACAGTAAACAACTACTCTGACAAAGAGACAGATAGGGCACTATAGCCTAAAGGCCTGAAGGAAGTGGAGAAACAACAACAACAGAAAAAATTCCCTGTTCATAAAAACAGTCGCCAGTGCATCGACAGAGTTGTATGAACATACTGTATTGACACAGTGTCTACAATAACAAGAAAGGTAAGTGACAATTTGAACACTGCAAAGGACGCATGCCCG
This sequence comes from Schistocerca cancellata, assembly GCF_023864275.1. NCBI lineage: Eukaryota > Metazoa > Arthropoda > Insecta > Orthoptera > Acrididae > Schistocerca > Schistocerca cancellata. Next base: position 713,994,641 of record NC_064628.1, read on the forward strand.
CAACAGGAGCGGGCTAAAGAGTGCTTACAAGGGAACCTCCCCATCGTACCCCCCTCAGATTTAGTTATAAGATGGCACAGTGGATAGGCCTTGAAATACTGAACACAGATCAATCGAGAAAACAGGAAGAAGTGGTGTGGAACTATGAAAAAATAAGAAAAATATACAAACTGGGAAGCCCATGCGCAAGATAGGCAACATCAAGGATAGTGTGAGCTCAGGAGCGCCGTGGTCACGCGGTTAGCGTGAGCAGCTGTGCACTGTAATAAGTTAAGTATCTATGTTTTGCGACCGCGCCGCAAAACCGTGCGATTATTAGACGAAAGGACGTGCCTTTCCAATGGGAACTGAAAACATTTGATCGCAAGGTCATAGGTCAACCGATTCCTCCACAGGAAAACACGTGTTATATTCTATACGACACTGGTGACGCCATGTGCGTCACATGACAGGAATATGTTGTCGACCCACCTAACTTGTACATTTGGTGAATGGGTAAAAAGATTCTTCTACCTTGCCCGATTTAGGTTTTCTTGTGGATGTGATAATCACTCCCAAAAAAGTGATGAAAACATAAGAGTTTGTCACATAAACTGCAACAAATGAATGCAACAGTTTCACAGTCGCACAGTTTTCCCTGTGCTCTGTCAAAACATACGTTTTTAACGTTTTCAAATTTTTTCGTGTGTAGACCGTCAAATCCTGCATATGTCCAAGCAAATCTGAACATGTCCTGGAATTTTGGAGAGCGAAGTCGATTATGTGTGAGTGCCTGAACTTTGATAACTGACACACGATTACGTAAACAATACAGCTCTGTGTACCTGTGCAGCTTCGCAAAATCATAGAATCTTTTCACAAACTATTTCACTTGCCGAAAACCAAACACATCTAACGGTTGCACAAGAGGTGTACAACCTGGAGAAATGGTAATCACGTCTACTCCCACACTAAAATTGTACAATGCCTGATCCTTCTGTCCTGTATAGCTGTAAAGGAGTAAGGCAAATTCTTTGTCCGCGTAAGGAGCAATCACACGTTCATTAAAGTCTTTCACAAGTCTTTTCTCCATTTTTCCTGACGCACTGCAATTCACAATGACATTCGGCGTTTGCGCAAGTACCCTATTCACCTGTTGCTGAACTTGCGGTCCAAATACACCATTTTTTCCTGTAAACATAAATAAAATGTAGGTAAAAGAAATCGTGCTTTGTTCAGAAAATACTGTATGGGATAACTATGTGAAGTGGCATACAACTGGTCAACAGTACATTCCGTGTCGCCTTTTCCAACTAATGATAACGTGCGGGTCGGTTTCATTTCATAGATAAAACCGGACTGATCTGTGTTGATAATATATGCGTCTTCATACTGTTGGAATCTGACGTTAGTTTCTGTAACAAACGTCTTGGAACACTCTAAAAGTTCTTCCACTTTATCCGCGTAGTTCTTGCTTACATATTTCGTAATCTTCCTGCTAGTAATTTTGTATTTTCTTTTGAACGTGACAAGCCAATGAGATGAAGCCTTGAAGTCCAGGCCGATTTGTTTAGCGTAATGCAATCCCCAGATCTGTAGGTCTGTATCATGCACTGCACTTAATTCATTTCTGGCTTTAATAAATTGTCGGTATACATGGTTTTCTAGTTCACTTAACTTCTGTCTTCGGGTTCCACCTCGTTCCACGACTTCTTTGCAATATTTAATTGTGCTTTTTCCTCCATCCCTTTAAATTTCTGAAATGTATTTGTTACTTCAGTCCATAATCTATATTTGCATCTTTTAATTGGTTTGGACAGTAACCTGTATTGGAGCATTTCCTTCATGTAACCCAAAGAAATACCATCAGATTGAAGTCGCAGTATTTCCTCTTCGTGTTCTTCGTACGGATCGTCAACAATCTCATCATCTGGTACATACAGCCCCGCAGCAATCAGCAAGGTATCGTCATCACCACACGTACTGTTTATCAACAAATGTAGGAAATAATAATACAAATGTTCGACAATCGTTCTATCCCTTAAGGAACTTTCCGATTCCTTACAGTTCGGAAAATATTCATTGACCTCGTTATTGAAGTCGCGAGCTATATTTGCTGGATTCTTGCCCACGGAATACATCTCACGTATTTAATGCACACTCGTCCAAAGTAGCGAACAGTCAACTGCCAGCCAGGGAGCCTCGTTAGCAGGAATACTCTCTCTTCCGTGCGCTGTAGTCGACTGATGTGTGTTTCGATGTTTGTTTAGGTGTAGCGTCCCCATACTACGGCGCAGTTACCTCGCATCGGACGGATGGACAGATAATAATTGTCTGAAAATAAAAAATTAAACTTTTCACTCGAGAGAGGACTTGAACCAAGGACCTCTCGTTCCGCAGCTGCTCACGCTAACCACGGGACCACGGCGCTCCTGAACTCATATTGTGCTTGATGTTACCTATCTTGCCCATGGACTACTCATTTTGTATATTTTGCTTATTTTTTTTCATAGTTCCACACAACTTCTTCCTGTTTCTCAAGGCCTATCCACTATGTCAACTTATAACTAAATCTGAGTGGGGTGCGATGGGGAGGTTCCCTTGTTACAACATGCACATGCAAAATTGTATTGTTAGCTGCACCGACAGGAAGACATGCTTTGCTGAGAGCTCCATAATTTACGTTGTTCGTGTTAAATATACTGATGCTACAGCGCTCCTATTTGACACAGTCATGCAGAGCAAGTGACGAATCCTGCTAAGTGCAATTTCCATGAAATTCACTCTTTCATATAGGTATTTACATCTACATAAAAGGTGTGGTCAGAAAGTAACATGAATTTTTTTAATTTCGCGGACTTTATACATACGATTTTCAATTATTTTTTTTTTTTTTTGTCTTGATGCAACGTATGTTCCTGATGTATGTTTGCATTTTCAGCTGCTTTGAATGTTTAGTTTATTGCTGACAGTCGAAAAGGTTGTATGTCTTTTCGAGTGCTAGGCGAATTTTTACTTTCGAAAAAGATGGATCAAAGAATTTCCATTAAATTATGTTTGAAAAATGAAATAAGTGCAGCACCGCATACGAAATGTTGACTGTAGCTTTTGGCGATTCTGATATCAGTAAGACAAGAGTTTACGAATGGTATAAAAATTTCAAAGAGTGTCGAGAGGTTGTTGAAGATGACGACCGCCCTGGACGCCCTAGCACGTCAGTTACTGGTGACAATGAGGAAGAAGTAAAGAAAATTGTGCTGGAAAATCGACGAATCAGCATCAGAGAGGTTGCTGATTATGTTGGCAAATCCTCTGGCTAGTGGCAAGCAATTTTTTTCGGATGTTTTAGGCATGAAACGTGTAGCAACGAAGTTAGTTCCGAAATTGTTGTATACCGACCAAGAACGACGTTGCGTAGATATCGCTCAGAAATTGCTGAATGAAGTCGACAACGATCCAGAACTTCTACAAAAGGTTATAACGGATGGCGAACGGGTATGACGTTGAAACCAAGACCCAATCCTCCCAATAGAAATTGCCTGAAGAGCCGAGACCGAAAAAAATTCGGCAAGTTCGATCACACGTGAAGGTTCTTCTCACTGTTTCCTTCGATTACAATGGGATAGTGCATCACAAATTCCCACCTTATGGTCGTACGGTCAAAATGGAATACTACCTGGAAGTTACGCGCCGTTTGCTTGAAGCAATGCGAAGAAAACGACCGGAATTGTGGCAAAACCACTTGTGGAAACAGCATCACGATAATGCTCTCGTTCACATCTCAATACTTCTTAGTGTGCCCGCGTCTCGTGGTCGTGCGGTAGCGTTCCCGCTTCCCACGCCCGGGTTCCCGGGTTCGATTCCCGGCGGGGTCAGGGATTTTCTCTGCCTCGTGATGGCTGGGTGTTGTGTGCTGTCCTTAGGTTAGTTAGGTTTAAGTAGTTCTAAGTTCTAGGGGACTGAGGACCATAGATGTTAAGTCCCATAGTGCTCAGAGCCATTTGAACCCTTTTTGAACTTGTTAGTGTTTTTTTCGCAAAAAACAAGACCGTTACGTTACCTCAGCTACTATGTTGATGAATAAACAAAAATTCTTTAAGAAAAACAAAAAATCTCTTTCCTTTTCTATCACACCTCGCATATAAGCGGATTTCCGGAATTTGCCTTATGTCCAAGGTAAAATCACGTTTGTCACGTAGATCCGCTTCAAATACAATGGTCCAAAAACTGCACGTAAAATTTAAAAGTGCTTTTTGTGCTGACTGTTAAAAATTCCTGCGTGAGTCGTGATATACAGGGTGATTCAAAAAGAATACCACAACTTTAGGAATTTAAAACTCTGCAACGACAAAAGGCAGACCTAAACACTATCTGTCGGCGAATTAAGGGAGCTATAAAGTTTCATTTAGTTGTACATTTGTTCGCTTGAGGCACTGTTGACTAGGCGTCAGCGTCAGTTGATGCTAAGATGGCGACCGCTCAACAGAAAGCTTTTTGTGTTATTGAGCACGGCAGAAGTGAATCGACGACAGTTGTTCAGCGTGCATTTCGAACGAAGTATGGTGCTAAACCTCCTGATAGGTGGTGTATTAAACGTTGGTATAAACAGTTTACAGAGAATGGGTGTTTGTGCAAAGGGAAAAGTTCTGGACGGCCGAGAACGAGTGATGAAAATGTAGCACGCATCCAGCAAGCATTTGTTCGCAGCCCAGGAAAATCGACTCGCAGAGCTAGCAGAGAGCTGCAAATTCCACAATCAACTGTATGGAGAGTCCTACGAAAAAAGTTAGTTATGAAACCTTATCGGCTGAAATTGGTTCAAGCACTGTCTGCAGCTGATAAGATTAAAAGAATCGATTTCTGTGGTTTTATCCTTGCTCAAATGGAAACAGATGAATCTTTCGTTTCAAAGATTGTGTTTAGTGATGAAGCAACTTTCCACACTAACGGGAAAGTCAACCGTCACAATGTCTGTATATGGGGCACTGAGAATCCGCGGGAAACAACTCAGTATGAACGTGACTCGCCTAAGATGAACGTTTTCTGTGCCATTCCAGCCAATAAAGTTTTTGGTCCCTTTTTCTTCGAAGGTGCTACTGTAACTGGACTACAGTATCTGAAGATGTTAGAGAATTGGCTGTTCCCTCAGCTCGAACAAGAAGCACAACAATTCATATTTCAGCAGGATGGAGCGCCACCACATTCGCACTTATCTGTCCGTAACTACCTGAACGTCAACTACCCGAGGCGATGGATCGGCCGCCAGGCAGCACGTGACAGAGCACTTCATCACTGGCCTCCACGAAGCCCTGATCTTACCACCTGCGATTTTTTCTTATGGAGGTATGTTAAGGATATGGTGTTTCGGCAACCTCTCCCAGCCACCATTGATGATTTGAAATGAGAAATAACAGCAGCTATCCAAAATGTTACGCCTGATATGCTACAGAGAGTGTGGAACGAGTTGGAGTATCGGGTTGATATTGCTCGAGTGTCTGGAGGGGGCCCTATTGAACATCTCTGAACTTGTTTTTGAGTGAAAAAAAACCTTTTTAAATACTCTTTGTAATGATGTATAACAGAAGGTTATTTTATGTTTCTTTCATTAAATACTCATTTTTAAAGTTGTGGTATTCTTTTTGAATCACCCTGTATTGTGTACTAACCAAGACATCCGTCATTGCTCAAGTATTTATTTATGGCTGTGCCTGAGACTTCGTACGAGTGGAATTTATTTTTGACTTATAAAGCTACTTTGTATGTAGCGTTTGAAGTAGTGTGATCGGGGACATGCATGAAGAGGTTGTTTGGTTTACTAATTTGGGAAATAGCCACATAGAATTAGCCATGCAAAAATCAACTGATACTGAGTTTCACACCTGCAACATGCAACGTCTGGCCTTCTGCTTTGTTTATGGTCACAGCGTAACATAAACACATTGGGAACTGAAAACGTTTAAAGTTAAATGATAATATGTTAGGAATAAGTGGGATTCTGGATATGAAAATTATCTCACATCAAAATTTGTTTTTATGGTACTATGTTGGAGAGAAGTAATTTTAAGTCTGTGAGTGAAGGGTTTTGAGGAGCGAGATAATGCCTGACACTCTTGATCAGAGTTACATCGAGCCTCCTTTCAGAAGAAATTTCAAAAGAGCAAGTTAAAGCATGACGTACTCGAGCCACAGCAATTCTCGTCTCACGATCTTCATTGGATTCTTTCAACTGCACAGTACTCAGTCTTTTAGCTGTCCTGGTGTATTCAAAAAGTCTCGACCGTTTTCTAGGCATTTTTATTGGTAAAGAAGAGAACAAAATCTAGATGTAACGAGGAGGCATCCAAATCACAACACAGGCTTAATAAATTCGTTTTTACTAGCAAAGAACATATAAAACCTATTGAAAGAAGCAAAGCAATTCCATTAAGTATTAATACATGAAGTGAAATCAGTAACTACACATCCAAGCCAAATAAATTAAATGTTAGTTTCTACTCATAAATATAAGATCGCAGCACTTAATTCTGTCTCTGACGTAAACTACCAAAATTACTTCTGTCACTGTGATAAAAAAAAAAAAAAAAAAAAAAAAAACTTTCCTCGGAAAGAAGTCAGATATAATTACATCCTGTTGAAAGAAGCAAAACAATGCCGTTGAGTTTTTAAAATGATAAAATGGATAGTAATAAATTGAATTGAATATACAAAGCGGAATCAGTAAACCTGCATATCCTAGCCAAATAAATTCGCTTTAGTTTGTATTTATAAAGATAAGATTTCAACGCCTAATTCTGTCCCTGGTGCAAACTTCCGAAAATGCATCTGCAACTGAGTTAACAAAATTAACAGCGCCATCTATTGATTCTTTGGTGTGCTGAGCTGTGGTGATTAAATTCGACCTACTAAACTGAGCAGACGATTTTATATAAAACTGTAAAGTAGACAACATTTCTTCCGTGTTCCGATTTTATTTGAAGTCCATATTTTGCCCCAAGCTATGCTCAAGTTACCCGCAAAAACCCCATGAAAATTCGTCTATTAGCTTTGGAGGTGGTGGTGGTTAGTGTTTAACGTCCCGTCGACAACGAGGTCATTTAGAGACGGAGCGCAAGCTCGGGTGAGGGAAGGATTGGGAAGGAAATCGGCCGTGCCCTTTCAAAGGAACCATCCCGGCATTTGCCTGAAACGATTTAGGGAAATCACGGAAAACCTAAATCAGGATGGCCGGAGACGGGATTGAACCATCGTCCTCCCGAATGCGAGTCCAGTGTGCTACCCACTGTGCCACCTCGCTCGGTATTAGCTTTGGAGATTAGCATGTTCAAACAGACACGATGGTTTTAGATGAAACTTTGAATCACTATATCTTTTTCTCTGTGATGCGATTTTGATGAAATAAAGCCTATGCCTTGTTCCAAGCTACACTCACGTTATCTGTAGAAACTCTACGAAAATTTGACTAGTAGTTTTGGAACATAAAATGTTCGGACAGACACAAAGGTTTTACAGTTTTATTAGTATAGATTTTCGTACACTGAGTGCTGCGAAAAACGTATTTGTGCTATGGCATCAGTCTGTTGTAATCGACATTTGTGCTTTATGCAGTACCTCGTGGAATCTGTCGAATTTTACCTCTTGAGTATTAATTGATATTGCAAAATCTACTTCCATGGTGCAGTACGCTAAGCTGTCGATCTTCTCCCAAGTACCACGAGACAACTTATTACTGTGGAAGATTTGTAGCTCCATTAACAGTTCCCAGCGACCAGGTCGTGTCGTGTGTAATGGATGCGTTCTCGGAGCAGTGCTAGCCCTCCACGATCGTAGATCCGATGTGCAGCTGCCTAAGTGAAGAAAGGTACAGAAATATTCGAATACTGCAAAGGACTTACACCCTCTGCCTGCCTGCTGATGTTGGCGCCGGTGTTGATGAGAAAGCGAGTGCCCGATGACAAGTCAGTGACATAGAGGCATCGCACCACCAGAGCAAGTGGTGCGGCATCAGACAGTAGGCACTGTGAGGAATCGTTGCGGGACGTGGTGCCTAAGCATGGCTGTCGGTCTCGGTTGGGAAAGGCGCAAGGCGCACGACAGTTGTGGGCGGTGTCCCCGTATGTAGCGTGGAACCAGCACAGTGCAGCTGACTGCGTCAGAACAAGAAGCCGATCAGGTTGCTGCTCGGGCGAAGTCAGTGGCTGCCAGAGAGCCGAAGGCAGTACCTCCTGTAGGCCACTAGGTGGCAGCTCATGACAGGCAGCTAAGGTGCTGAGGTGAGCACGCTGGTCTCTGTCAGCAGAGTGTGAAACTGAAGGTGCAGACATGCCAACTGGTAGCGACGGGGATACGTCTATGACAGTCGGTGTCGGCGACGAATGATTGCTTATGCCTGATCAGCCACGCATAGGTGAACCTCGAGAGGGTTGGTGACGTGAGATAGCAGGTGGAGTTGTAGATCTGAGGGTAGTTTGACCAACCGCAAAGTCTAAAGCACAGCGTCTGGTAGTGTTTGATCATGAATTAATGCACGAAGGCACCGCCAAAGCCACCAAGTGAGATCGTCAAGGTGCTTGTCATGAATGATGTGGTGGATAACCTCTGCTGGAGGGCAAGAAAGGCATTCAATAAGTAAAGTTTTTGTCATCACATACTTGGGCGAGGCGGGTGGTGAGAGTAGCAGGTCGGGATGGGCAAGGAGGTGGCTCACCACGCAGACGAAACAAGTGTCATCGTCCAAGATCCCATGGATACCCAGTACTTGATCAACCAGGGAAACCAAGTCTTAGGGTTGTCCTTTAGCAATGCAGGCAGCTTAGGATATCAGCAGTTAAGGGAGCCCCCAACACCAGGTGTGCAGTAGTGGTGGGTGATGCATCACCTGATGTCTGCGTGGGGAGGGGGGAACTGCAAGCAGCACACCAAGAGGAGTGGGCTAGTGCAACCAACAGCATGATGTGTCCCAACTATAGGCCCAGTGCGGATGTAATGGCCAGTGCCGCTGCAACAGCAGGCAGAAAGCGGTCGCGATGCAGCCAAGGAGGGACTGATCCCAAAACCGGCGCAGAAGAAACAGCCGGTGCTGTTACGGAGTTTTCTTCCTACTGCTTAGATCTCTACCAAATAAAAATTAGCGTCATGAGAGGATGTGTGTACCATAAGGTTGTTACAATTAAATGCAGCAAGACATATTGGGATATACAGGCTGGAAAAAAATTGTGTCACGAAATTTTAACAACTCGGACTACAATTAATTGTTAAAAGTGGTGAGAACAATTTTCTTCCGTGTGTGGACAATTACAAATGATAATCAAAGATCTCATGCTTCTTAACAATATTATCCGAGGCAAAATACAAAAATATTATTTCAGTTTTTAACTTAAATGCAATGTGTTTCAAGATTGGATTGTATTACAGTAATTAACATGAACAAAAAGTTTGCTCATGATTAATCATTATTGACCAACTAGTTATGAAAAGCATAGAAATAAAATTTAAAAAAATTTAAATCCAAACCAAAACCAAATCTCAACCATTTTAAAGAGCTCATCACACACCATTTAATTATTATTTTATTAATATGTTACAACTACATGCAGCAAAAGATATTGGGATATACAGGCTGGAGAAAAATTGTGTCACAAAATTTTAACACAAATTACTATTGTTGTGTAGGTCAACAACACACAATTTTTAAACTACAGAAATTTGGCGCCTCGCACTCCGATTATATAGAAATTTGGCGCCACGCACTCCCATTATATATACATCTATATACACTCCTGGAAATGGAAAAAAGAACACATTGACACCGGTGTGTCAGACCCACCATACTTGCTCCGGACACTGCGAGAGGGCTGTACAAGCAATGATCACACGCACGGCACAGCGGACACATCAGGAACCGCGGTGTTGGCCGTCGAATGGCGCTAGCTGCGCAGCATTTGTGCACCGCCACCGTCAGTGTCAGCCAGTTTGCCGTGGCATACGGAGCTCCATCGCAGTCTTTAACACTGGTAGCATGCCGCGACAGCGTGGACGTGAACCGTATGTGCAGTTGACGGACTTTGAGCGAGGGCGTATAGTGGGCATGCGGGAGGCCGGGTGGACGTACCGCCGAATTGCTCAACACGTGGGGCGTGAGGTCTCCACAGTACATCGATGTTGTCGCCAGTGGTCGGCGGAAGGTGCACGTGCCCGTCGACCTGGGACCGGACCGCAGCGACGCACGGATGCACGCCAAGACCGTAGGATCCTACGCAGTGCCGTAGGGGACCGCACCGCCACTTCCCAGCAAATTAGGGACACTGTTGCTCCTGGGGTATCGGCGAGGACCATTCGCAACCGTCTCCATGAAGCTGGGCTACGGTCCCGCACACCGTTAGGCCGTCTTCCACTCACGCCCCAACATCGTGCAGCCCGCCTCCAGTGGTGTCGCGACAGGCGTGAATGGAGGGACGAATGGAGACGTGTCGTCTTCAGCGATGAGAGTCGCTTCTGCCTTGGTGCCAATGATGGTCGTATGCGTGTTTGGCGCCGTGCAGGTGAGCGCCACAATCAGGACTGCATACGACCGAGGCACACAGGGCCAACACCCGGCATCATGGTGTGGGGAGCGATCTCCTACACTGGCCGTACACCACTGGTGATCGTCGAGGGGACACTGAATAGTGCACGGTACATCCAAACCGTCATCGAACCCATCGTTCTACCATTCCTAGACCGGCAAGAGAACTTGCTGTTCCAACAGGACAATGCACGTCCGCATGTATCCCGTGCCACCCAATGTGCTCTAGAAGGTGTAAGTCAACTACCCTGGCCAGCAAGATCTCCGGATCTGTCCCCCATTGAGCATGTTTGGGACTGGATGAAGCGTCGTCTCACGCGGTCTGCACGTCCAGCACGAACGCTGGTCCAACTGAGGCGCCAGGTGGAAATGGCATGGCAAGCCATTCCACAGGACTACATCCAGCATCTTTACGATCGTCTCCATGGGAGAATAGCAGCCTGCATTGCTGCGAAAGGTGGGTATACACTGTACTAGTGCCGACATTGTGCATGCTCTGTTGCCTGTGTCGATGTGCCTGTGGTTCTGTCAGTGTGATCATGTGATGTATCTGACCCCAGGAATGTGTCAATAAAGTTTCCCCTTCCTGGGACAATGAATTCACGATGTTCTTATTTCAATATATATATATATATATATATATATATATATATATATATATATATATATATATATATAGGGAAAATATTCCACGTGGGAAAAATATATCTAAAAACAAAGATGATGTAACTTACGAAGCGAAAGCGTTGGCATGTTGATAGACACACAAAAAAACACAAACACACACAAAAAATTCAAGCTTCCGCAACCAACGGTTGCTTCGTCAGGAAAGAGGGAAAGACGAAAGGATGTGGGTTTTAAGGGAGAGGGTAAGGAGTCATTCCAATCCCAGGAGCAGAAAGGACAGGGGGATAAAGGACAGGTATACGCTCGCACACGCACACATATCCATCTGCACATATACAGAAACAAGCAGACATTTGTAAAGGCAAAGAGTTTGGGCAGAGATGTCAGTCGAAGCGGAAGTACAGAGGCAAAGATGTTGTTGAATGACAGGTGAGGTATGAGCGGCGGCAACTTGAACCCACTTCCAAACGATAACCAAAAAAAATTTTTTTTCCGCTTTCAACACTACCGCTGCTATAAAATCCACCGTTTCCAGTTCACAGTTTTTCCCACATCACTGATCATTTTTAGCCGCTTCCCACAGGTTTTAACGTCATTATTTCTTCGTCAGACAATTGTTAGCCTCATTTTCATAATCTGCCACCACAAAACCACTCCTTTTAATACATTTACACGCAGTTTTTTCGAAATTTTCCCAAATTTCTCCATCCTTAACGTGTTTCGCGGCAACACTACCACCTAACCGTTGTGCACATCATTGTTTACCAACGCAAGTTCACCATAGGATCAACATAGCTCAACTTTAACCAACACTTTTTCGATTTTTTTCGCACCAGAGCTCCAGTTGCTTTCTAGTTCACCTTTATCTCTCCCCATATATTTTCATTTTCATTTCAGCCGCATGTTACACTTTCCACCTTCGAATACCATGTCACCCTCACAACATCCCCACAATGACCCCATTAAGTTTTATTTACATTCACTCCACAAACATGCCTTTGCCCTAGCCAGATTACGTTCCCATATTTTATTTACTCAGACTTGTCTGACATTTGGCATTACCCCCAAAGGTCTCACACTTAAAGTTTCCATCTCTGGCTGTAACCCTTCTTTCCATCAGTCCCTACACCAGTTCCAAACTGAACAATCCATTGCCCTCACCCACCTAATCCTTCACCTACACATCAACTCAGCCAATGAGCTCACCCGGCCACTCCTATCCTTAATAAAAGTCCTCAATCTTTCCTCTCCCACATTCACACTGGCTGTTTAGAGCATCCTCCTAAGGCCAACCGCAAATTAGAACAGCATGCCACCCTCCACCTCAAAAAACTATCCAATCTCCTGGTTTCCCACCTCCGGAAAGGCAACTCACTCACCCTCCACAACCTTTCCAGCAAACCTCAACCTCCTCTCATTGCACACAGACCCAGTCTCTCCCATCTACTCAATCTCCCATTTCCAGCTCCACTCCCCCCAAAACCTCAAAATTCTAATCAACACAATCTGGAACCGCAACAACCTAATTCAGTAGTTAACCTTTCCTCCAAACCTCTCTCCCAATCCGAAACCTGTGTCCTATCCAAAGGCCTCACCTTCAGCCCTACTCCTAGATTCAACCAAACAGCCCTCGTCAAAGATCTACTGTCCTACACTCGTACTCTCTGCTGGAAATATCACTTTGCCACGAAGAAAAATAATCCTAATCCTACTCCTAATGATCCGACTCCCCAAGACACTATTCAAATTGAACCCTGCCTGGAACAGTTCCGTCCTCCGTCACAGCGGGACCCACCTCCTCTTCCTCAAAATCACCCTCTCCAAACCTTCCAGGAATTTCTTACTTCCAGCCTTGCCTCTCAATCCTTCTTAAAAAGCCTTAATCCTACTCCGAACATCACCACTGCTGAAGCCCAGGCTATCCGTGATCTGAAGGCTGACAGATCCATCGTCATTCTTCCGGCAGACAAGGGTTCCACGACCGTGGTACTTGATCGTTGGGAGTATGTGGCTGAGGGACTGCGTCAGCTTTCAGACAACATCACATACAAAGTTTGCCAAGGTAATCCGATTCCTGATGTCCAGGTGGAGCTTCAAGGAATCCTCAGAACCTTAGGCCCCCTACAAAACCTTTCACCTGACTCCATCAACCTACTGACCCCACCGACACCCCACACCCCTACCTTCTACCTACTTCCTAAAATTCACAAACCCAATCATCCCGGCCGCCCCATTGTAGCTGGTAACCAAGCCCCCATAGTATCTCTGCCTACGTAGATCAACACTTTCAACTCATTACATGCAGTCTCCCATCCTTCATCAAAGACAAAAACGACTTTCTTGAACGCCTGGAATCCTTACCCAATCTGTTACTCCCAGAAACAATCCTTGTAACCATTGATGCCACTTCCTTATACACAAATATTCCACATGTCCAGGGCCTCGCTGCGATGGAGCACTTCCTTTCATGCTGATCACCTGCCACCCTACCTAAAACCTCTTTCCTCATTACCTTAGCCAGCCTCATCCTGACTCACAACTTCTTCACTTTCGAAGGCCAGACATACCAACAATTAAAGGGAACAGCCATGGGTACCAGGATGGCCCCTTCATTCGCCAACCTATCTATGGGTCGCTTAGATGAAGCCTTCTTGGTTACCCAGGCCTGCCAACCCAAAGTTTGGTACAGATTTATTGATGACATCTTCATGATCTGGACTCACAGTGAAGAACAACTCCAGAATTTCCTCTCCAACCTCAACTCCTTTGGTTCCATCAGATTCATCTGGTCCTACTCCAAATCCCATACCACTTTCCTTGACGTTGACCTCCATCTGTCCAATGACCAGCTTCACACATCCGCCCACATCAAACCCACCAACAAGCAACAGTACCTCCATTATGACAGCTGCCACCCATTCCACATCAAACGGTCCCTTCCCTACAGCCTAGGTCTTCGTGGCAAACGAATCTGCTCCAGTCTGGAATCCCTGAACCATTACACCAACAACCTGAAAACAGCTTTCGCATTCCGCAACTATCCTCTCGACCTGGTACAGAAGCAAATTACCAGAGCCACTTCCTCATCCCCTCAAACCCAGAACCTCCCACAGAAGAACCCCAAAAGTCCCCCCCTTGTGACAGGATACTTTCCAGGACTGTATCAGACTCTGAATGTGGCTCTGCAGCAGGGATACAACTTCCTCAAATCCTGCCCTGAAATGAGATCCATCCTTCATGAAATCCTCCCCACTCCACCAAGAGCGTCTTTCCACTGTCCACCTAACCTTCGTAACCTCTTGGTTCATCCCCATGAAATCCCCAAACCACCTTCCCTACCCTCTGGCTCCTACCCTTGTAACTACCCTCGGTGTAAAACCTGTCCCATGCACCCTCCCACCAACACCTACTCCAATCCTGTAACCCGAAAGGTGTACACGATCAAAGGCAGTGCCACGTGTGAAAGCACCCACGTGATTTATCACCTGACCTGCCTACACTGTGAAGCTTTCTATGTGGGAATGACCAGCGACAAACTGTCCATTCGCATGAATGGACACAGGCAGACAGTGTTTGTTGGTAATGAGGATCACCCTGTGGCTAAACACACCTTGGTGCATGGCCAGCACATCTTGGCACAGTGTTACACCGTCCGGGTTATCTGGATACTTCCCACTTACACCAACCTGTCAGAACTCCGGAGATGGGAACTTGCCCTTCAGTATATCCTCTCTTCGCGTTACCCACCAGGCCTCAACCTCCGCTAATTTCAAGTTGCCGCTGCTCATACCTCACCTGTCATTCAACAACATCTTTGCCTCTGTACTTCTGCCTCGACTGACATCTCTGCCCAAACTCTTTGCCTTTACAAATGTCTGCTTGTGTCTGTATATGTGCGGAAGGATATGTGCGAGTGTATACCTGTCTTTCCGCTCCCGGAATTGGAATGACTCCTTACCCTCTCCCTTAAAACCCACATCCTTTCATCTTTCCCTCTCCTTCCCTCTTTCCTGACGAAGCAACTGTTGGTTGCAAAAGCTTGCATTTTGTGTGTGTGTTTGTGTTTGTTTGAGTGTCTATCTACATGTCAACGCTTTCGCTTGGTAAGTTACATCATCTTTGTTTTTAGATATATACATAAAATTACGCGATGAGATGGAAAATTAAATGTGATAGTAAGAAAAAGAAAAGTTGTACAAGACCATAGACTAGGGAAGAGGAATGGACGTGGAAGCCACCTGGTAAAATTTTACATAGAGCATAATTTAATTGTTGGTAATATTTGGTTTAAAAGCCAAGAAATAAGAGTATGTATGTGGAAGAGACCCAACATACAGAAAGGTTTCAAACAGATTACATATTGTTAGGACAGAGATTTTGAAACTAAATTTTAAACTGCAATACATTTGCAGGGACAGATGCAGATTCTTACTACAATTTAATCACTACAAACTGCAGATTGAAACTGAAGAAATTGCAAAAGAAGATGATACCTGCATACCCTGAAAGAAACAGAAATTATTTAAAGTTTCAACAGAAACATTACTAATAATTGACTGAAATGAGGATAAAGATCACAACAGAAGATGAATAGATAGCCTTGTGACATGAAATTGCGGAGGTAGCAGTGTATCAAACCTGCAAATGGACCAAGTCCAGTAGAAATCTGTGGACAGTACACGGTATATTGCATCTAACTGACAAAAAGAAAAACTTTAAAAATGCTGTAAATAAAGCACATAAAAGGGGATATAGACAGGTAAAAAATGAGACTGACAGAAAGTGGAAAATGGCAAAGCAAGAACAGCTAGATGTGATATGTGAGGACGTAGAAGTTTGCATGACTAGGTTATAGACAGATCCTTTGTACAGGAAAATTAAACAGACCTGTGGAGAAAAGAGAAGCAACTGTTTGAATACCAAGAGCTCAGGTGACAAGCTAATACTAAGCAAAGAAGAAAAAGCTGAAACTTTGAAGGATTATATAGAAGGGTATGAAATGGAAATGATCATGAGGGAAATATTTTAAAAAGGGAAGACAAAGTAGAGGAAGACGAATTGGAACATACAATAACTCCAAGAACAATTCAACACAGGCTGAAAGACAGAACCCAAAACAAGTCCCTGGAGAAAAGGACATTCCATAAAAATTATTGAGATCCTTGAGAGAGCCAGCCATGACAAAACTATTCTACGTGGTGAGCAATATATATGAGACAAGCAATATACCAGCATACTTCAAGGGGAATGTAGCAATTCTAACTCCATAGAAGGTAGGTACTGAAAGGTGTGAATATTACTGAACTATCAGTCTAATAAGTTGTGTTTGCAAAAGACTGGCAAATAAATATTTACAGGGGAATGGAACAACTTATAGAAGCAGACCTCAGAGAATATCAGTTAAGGTTACAGATAAATGCAGGAACATGTGAGGCCATAATAACCTTAAAATTTATTTTAAGAGACTGGTTAAAGAAAGGCAATGTTTGTAAATAGCATTTGTAGTTGTAGAAAATGCTTGTGTTCAGAAAACGCTCTTTCAAATTCTGGAGCTAGCAGGAATAAAATACAGGGAGCAAAAGGTTATTTACAACTTGTACCAGACTGCAGTTATCAGAGGTGAAAGACATAAAAAAAGCAATGGTTGAGACAAAAGTGAGACAGGATTGTATCCTACCCTAACATTATTAAATTTGCACACTGAGCAAGCAGTAGTAGAAGTTTGGACATGGAATAAAAAGCTCAGGGAGGAATAAAAACTCTGAGGTTCACCAATGCCATTGTAATTCCGTCAGATAAGAAGATGATCTGGAAGAGCAGCTGAATGGAATGGGCAGTATCTTGAAGAGAGGTTATAAGATGAACGTAAACAACACTAAAACAAGGATGACAGAACATCATCAAACTAAAGTAGGTGATGCCGAGGGAATTAGATTAGGAAATGAGACACTAAAAGTAGTGAACGAGTTTTGTTATTTGGGCAGTGAAATAACTTTTGATGGTTGAAGTCATTAACAACTGCTACTGCTCCTCAAGCTACAAAATGAATTCCAAGCACTTATGCTTGAAAAAGTTATATTTTCTTAATTAGAATTCGAAGTAGTTCTAACATTTCAACTTGAAGAGCCAATTAGATTAACACTTTCGGTCAACTTTCTACATGCAGTGAACTTATATGTCCAATTTGTGGCAGACATGTGAATGTTGTAATCAAAGGGAATGGAAAATCCTTCTAAAATCTTTCTCCTTTTTGCATATGTACATTATTAGAAACTGTAGATGCACCTTCTCATTCTGGGAGGAGACCGAAAGATAGCAAATAGAATAACTGATGATTAGAAATGCACTTGATAAATCTGTATTTGCAGAAGAGGAAAGAATGAGGGTAAGAGTAAGGTCACAGAAAGGGGAAGTGGCAGTTTAGGCCACAGAGGATTGTGAGAGTGGAGGAGAAATGGAGTGACAAATTTCACCCATGTAGTTCAAAGGAATTGGTATGGGAGAGAGGATGGAAGAACACAACATAGGATTTAACAAGCAGTTGGCAGCAAGATCATTAGAAACAGAATACAATCTTGGTTAGAGGAAAGACACTGGCTGTGCTCTTTCAAAGAAATCATCCCAACATTTTCCTTAAGTGATTTCTGGAAATCACAGAAAGCCTACATATGGATGGACAAAAGGGGGATTTGAAATGTCATCTTCCCAGTTATAAATCCACTGCCTTAGCGCTGCACAGGGCCTCGGGGAAGGGGTCAGGTGGAGCACAGGTGTAAAAATGGCATGTGTACTGAAAGAGCTTGGGAAATCACTGGTGGTGTGTGCAGATTATTCAGCAACTGGATGGTTAAATTAGCCATTATTTCGAGGTGGCCATTCATGCAGACAGACTGTTGCTTAGCTGACATCCACATATTGAATGCTTTGTGGTAACTGCAGCACAACTTATATATATTGTGGCTTCTTTCGCACATGATCCTACCTTTTATAGCATAAGAAATCCTGTGACTGTTCTCCAGTGGGTGTATAGGACAGATCTTGCACCTGGGTTATCCACAATGACCTTTGTGTTGCTCAATTTGGAGCACAGTTGACATGAAGATGGACATAAGTAAATATTTATGTTAAAAACAAAAAACAGCCCCTGCATTACTACAGGATGAAACTAATACTTTTTTATTTGTACACTAGCAAACCTGGAAATGCTTTGCAAGTGCTAAATATGTGTGGGAATTAGATGTATATCCTGATCACTTTCTCCCCCTCTTTCCATCCCTCTGTTACTCCTTCTCTCCTCAACCTCCCCCTTCACTCTGTCCATCTCCTCCTCCCTTCTCTTTATCCATCTCCTCCATCCCCCTCTCTATGTCCATTTCTTCCCCACCTCCTCTGTCCATCTATGCCTCACCCTCTCTCTGATCTTGCGCCTTGTTTATTGTGATTAAAAATTCAGATTCCTTAATAGTATTCTAATTATATGATGATAAGCCACAATATTTTTAAACTGACTGCGAAAAAGAAAACAAAACAGCACAATGTTGTGTTTAAAATTTTTGTTTAAATATATTTATATAACAGGAAAGAATATGTATGAGAGAAACAATTTCTTTAATGTTTTAGCAACCTGCTACCATAGTTAAAACTGGCTGTGAGAAACAAAAAATGCGCATATTCACAGCAAAGCAAAGCACAGCACAGCATTTTCTTCCTCGTAATTGTTTTTAATGGAAAATCTGTACATTATTGTCTACAAACAATCTAAGAGGACTGTCTCCTAAATCATTTATGTACATCAGGTACAGAGGGCCTGTAACACTCCCCAAGGAAGGCTCTCTGTTGTTCCTGATCTACATACATGATTAGAAGACAATCTGAGCTGTCCTCGTAAATGTTTGCAGATGATGCTCTCATTTACTTTAATGCTACGTCAACATATGAGCAAAACGAATTGCAAAATGATTTAGAGAAGATATCTATATGATGCAAAAAGTGGCAATTGATTCTAAATCATGAAAAGTCTGAAGTCATCCTCATGAGAACTAAAAAGAATCCACTAAATTTCACTTACATCCTAAATCACACAACTCTAAAGACTGTAAACTTAACTTAATACTTTCAGATTGCAATTACAAATAACTTAAATTGGAATGATTACGTAGATAATGCATTGGGAAAGCAAACCAAAAACTGTGATTTATTGGCAGAACACTTAGAAAAAGTAGCAGGTCTACTAAAGAGACTGCTTAGATTACACTCTGCTTATCTGCCCTCTTCTGGAGTACTGCTGTTTTGTATCAGGAATCGGCATCAGATATGATTGACAGAGGACATCGAAAAAGTTCAAAGAAGTATAGCTCATTTTACAGTATCACAAAACAGTGGAGAATGTGTAACAGATATATACACAAATTGGGGTATCAGTAATTAAACAGAGTCATTTTCTATTGTGGCAGGACCTTCTCATGAAATTTCAGTCATCAGTTTTCTCCTTAGAGTGTGAAAATGTTTTGCTGGTGCCCACCTACATAGGGAAAAATGATCATAATAAAATAAGAGAAATCATAGCTCGTGCAGAAAGTCTTCAGTGTTTGTTTTTCCCACATTCTGTTAGAAGGTGAAATGGTAGAGAAGTAGCTTAAAGGTGCTTCAATGAACACTCTGTCAGGCACTTAATTGTGACCTGCTGAGTAATTATGAAGATGTCGATGAAAAAATATACAGCCCATGTTCATATGAATTTGTCTCCCAATACCACCCCAGAATGGAGCAACTGAACCATATCCTTGATGAGGTCTTTTTACCTATTGTAATGCCCTGAAATGAGAAATATCCTAACCAAGATCCATCCCACCTCTCCTAAAGTGGTGTTCCACCATCCACCCAACTTCTACATTACCCTGTGCCACTCTCAATCCCAACCTCTTGTCCCAGAAATCATATATATCCCTATGGAAAACCGAAGTGCAAGACCTACCCAATCCACCCATCCAGCACTTCCTATTCCAGTCCTGTCAAGAACTTATCCTACCCCATCAGAGGCCAGGACATGTGTGAAAGCAGCCCTTATCATGTACCAGCTCTGCTGCAAACATTGACAGCTTTTTATATTGGTACAACTACTCACCAGCTCTCTGCCAGGATGAATGACCATCACCAAACTGTGGCCAAGAGCATGGTGGACCACCATTCCCTGCCATACCACCCCCTTCCTGCCCAACTCCAGATTGCCACTCAATGTGACAGATGCATTCCAGTCCGAGCTGCCAGAGATGGCAGTCATGTGTGCATGAGGTGTGCCTTCTTTTGCATATATATATATTTGTTGTGTGTGTGTGTGTGTGTGTGTGTGTGTGTGTGTGTGTGTGTGTGTGTGTGTTTTCTTTTATGAAGAAGGCTTTGGCCAAAAGCTAAATTTGCAGCTGAATACAAAAGCCCAATAGCTGCTTCACAACCTGCACCATCTGGATTCTTCCCTCTACCACCAGTTTTTCTGCATTGCACAGGTGTGAGTTATGATGTATTCTCTGCTCCCAAAATTATCCTGGCCCGCACCTATTATGGTGAATTACTGTCCCTAGACTCTCCACCCAACAGTTTCCACTCCCTCTGTCACCTTCTCCCTATTCACATGCCCTCACAGTCAATGTGTGTCACCCTCTGCCAACCCACCCACCCTTCTTTTTTGCTGCCCCTCCCCCCTCCACTTCCCTGTCTAACAGCTCCACAGTCTTCTGAAGCTGCATCTGGCAGTCTTCTCATGCTTCCATCTAGTCCCTGCACACTCTGCTAGGCAACACTCTTCTTCCCCCTCCCCCTCCACCCATTCCCTGCTATCCCACCCCTTCCCTGCCCAACTCCAGATTGCCACTCAATGTGACAGATGCATTCCAGTCTGAGCTGCCAGAGATGGCAGTCATGTGTGCATTAGGTGTGCCTTCTTTTGCATATATGTGTGTGTGTGTGTGTGTGTGTGTGTGTGTGTGTGTGTGTGTGTGTGTGTGTGTGTGTTTTCTTTTCTGAAGAAGGCTTTGGCCAAAAGATAAATTTGCAGCAGTCTTGTCATTGTGACTGTCTGCAGTTCAATGGGCCATCTTTACAGAGCATAGCAATCTATCCTATTCCTAACATTGTTGATATTTCAACCTGGAGCACATGTACTTATATTCTATAAGATGACCCTCAAGCAGGTTTATAAAAACATATGCATATTCAAAGGCAACATTGTGTCAAAATTTCAAAGCAATCAGTGACAAACTTTCAGAGATTTAAACAAATGAACAGTCACATTTTATTTATATAGTTTGTATATTATGCGTAAGTATGCAGTATGTCAGTACTTTGTATCATCTTTGCAGTGGGAAGGTAGAACAGTTACCAATGATCAGCTGCATGTGGAAAACACTCAATTAAAAATACAAAAATAGTATCCACAAGATATGCATAAATCTAAAACATTTAGAAGATAATCGCTTTCTCCTCAAAAACTTATAAAATTATCCCCTTTTAGGATTTCTGGATGGGGCTGCCTGGAAGGAAATTATCAGGTAGAAGATAAATAATGTTATACAAACTATAGTATAGAATGCTAGAACTTTAAAAAGTGTGAAGAAACTAATTTCTAGATATAAGATTACGGAGTAATAACAGCAAACAGTAAACGATACCAATACCAGTCGGTATTGGTACTGTTGTGAATAGGAAGATCGGTGAAAGAGTAAGTTTCTGTGAGCAAGGAGGAAACTGAGGAATTGATAAAACATGTGAGAGGAGATAAAAATTTTATGACAAGAGAGAGAAGGAAAGAAAAGCAGGGACACTGGAGAATGGACTCGGAAGGGGTTGTGGAATCATGTGACAGCTTTTAGCTGGTTCTTTTGAATATCTTCTTTCAAATTCACAAGAAAATAAGGTATATTTGGAAAAGATCATGAGATACACAAAATGGTTAAATAAATATCTACAAATCTGTAAATATCCAAGGGCACATATAAAGGGTGAACATCAATAAAACCGACAAACTGCGAGGACAGATTTCTGACTGGAAAAGGTGGATAAAAGGCTATGAACATGTTTCTTATAATGCATTGTTACCACAGTAGATGGCACTGATGAATGGAAGTACCTTTGACCACCTGCTGTGTCTGTAGCCCACAGATGATGATTATGCTGATTAATGAAGCCAGTTCTGGTAAAGGTTGCTTTGTCAGTGAAGAGGACTGATGACAGAAATCCCGTAATTGTGATGGTCTGGTGCTTAACGGTCTGGTGCAAAAACCATCAATAAAATCTTTCCTATAGAGGAAAATCTGCTGCTGATAATCCTTGCTCTTGTTACTGGTGATAGGTTAAGTAGTGGTTGTCATGTGGGATACACATATTTGTACTTTGGCTTACACAATGTTGGTGAGCCACTTGCCTGGAGCTTGTACTAGGGTTCGTCTCAATATCCTGTAGAATCCACCCCTCCAAATCTGGTGTATGCACATTCCACTGCCTCCCTGCACGTTTGTTTGTCTGAAAAGACCCATGATCACTCAGACATCCAAACAGGGCTTGAAATGTGTGATGTCATTGATGTCTGTGAGGGTACTTGTTCTGGTACGGCCATGTTGCCTCTCGACCGTTTCCATCTGCTTGGCCATACACACATACCATCTCGGCTTGTTCCTGACATGAATACTGGGCCATTCTGTAGCTTAAAGTACACTGTGTCAATAACACAGACAGCAACACACAAGGAACACACAGATGGTCAAAGGAACTTTTGTTCACCAGCGCCATCTCCCATTGCAACAATGCATATGTCCGGAAACATATGTTCATAGGACCTCTTTTTCTCCATTTCCAGTGAGGAATCTGTCCCTGCAGTTCATTGGTTTTATTAATGTTCACCCTGTATATGTTCCCTAGTGGTGAATCCCATGCATTGAAACTCTAACAATAAAGATAAAGTAGCACAATAAGTGAATACTTTGAGCAGAATAAAATAAAACCACATTCTCCAAGGCGGTGAATGATGGCCTAAGTACAAGGGCTGGAACTTTAATAGTGGCAACTATTTATTTACAGCTCATACAAAATATATACATGTTTCAATTTTTTACTGACCCTCAAAGTAGTCACCAGTATTGTGTATAACCCATTGCTAGCAATGTGGAAGTCGTAGGATACTCTTAGCAGTGCCAGTTGCGTTGACAGTCCGATCGATGCAGTCTATTGCCTGACGAATTTGTAGCAGTTCTGAAGCGAATGTCGTGAAGTGTTTCCTTCAGTTTAGAAATCGAGTTGAACGTACGAGGGCTTAAGTCAGGGGAGTGCAGTAGGTGGTATAGCACTTCGCATCCCCATCAGTAACAGCTTGCACTGTATGTGCTTGAGCATTGCCCTGCAAAATGATGGTCAGGCCCTGCAGAAAGTGTCGTCTCTAAGCTGATCGAAGGTTAAGTTCCAAAAATTAATAGCATAGAGACAGAAGTGATTATACTTTCTGCAGGACCTGACCATCATTTTGCAGGACAATGATCAAGCACATACAGCACATACTGATTTGTTTGACTGATGGGGCTGCTAAGTGCTATACCACCTTCTGCGCTCCCCTGACTCAAGCCCTCATAAGTTCAGCTCAATTTCTAAACTGAAGGAAACACTTCACGGCGTTCGCTTCAGAACTGCTACAAATTCGTCAGGCAATGGACCGTGCCTCTCAAACTATCAACACAACTGGCACTGCTAAGAGTACCCTACGACTTCCACATCGCTGGCAATTGGCTATACACAATGCTGGTGACTACTTTGAAACATGTATTTTGTATGAGCTGTAAATAAATTTGTTGCCACTATTGAAGTTCTAACCCTCGTAAAAGGATTGAAGGAAGGGAGATTAGGGTTTAACATCCCTTCAACGCAAGGTCATTAGAGAAGCAGTGCAACCATAGATTGGATTAGGATTGAGAAGAAAACTGGTCATGGCTTTAAAGAAACCTTCCCAGCATCACTCTTAACTTTATGTTAATTAAGATATAACATGTAATTTGTTTCTCTAACAAGAGTCTTATATTACTTTTTAATGGAAAACTGCTACTATTCCATCAAAGAATATTTTAGGAGACAATTTCGCAGGTTGAGCATGAAAATTTACCATTTATCTGTACAGTAAATCATATTTCAGTAATGTATGTAACAGAGCATAATACCACACATTCTGTTTCTTTCCGAAAAGAAAAATAACGTAAGATTTTTATTCTTTTGTTTCCATTTAAAGTTTAAGTGTCTCCTGGATACAAATGAAATGATTTGATATTTGTATGTGGTGACACATGTAAATTAAATTTCATTTTAATGTTGCCTACAATAATATTGAAAAAATTAGTCATGAACAATGGAAAGGTACTTGATCAGAGTCAGCTTGATTTCTGTGAAGCTGAAAGAATCAGAAGTAATTCTGAAGTCAAATTTGATAATGGAATGAAAAACAAAGGAGAATCAGGATACTGACATGGAATTTGTAGACCCAAAGAAAGCCTTTGACAATGAAAGTTAACATAAGATGGCCACACTACTGAGACAAATCATGTGGATTACAGCAAGTGTGTGTAACAGAACTAGACAATTTAATGTTACGAAGGATGCAAGGAACAGTTGCAGCTTATTGTCCTTATTGTTTAACTGAGAAGCTGAAAAAGCAATGTAGGAACTGATTTCATTGAGAACAAAGCACAATGCCAATAGCGTGATTTACACACTAAAGCTCTTCTGACTGACAATAAGTGAGGCTTTAAAAAACCTGATGACCAGAATGGACAGCATGGTCTGCACAGAATATACAAACAAGGCTAAAGTGAGTGTTGTTGTTGTTGTTGTTGTTGTTGTTTGTTGTTGTTGTTGTGCATGATGATGATGGTGGTGGTGGTAGTACACAGCAGTGCAATAATTTTTTCTGTAGGAGGAAGAACGAAAGCAAAAAAAAAAATGGCTGAAACAAAGCAGATACCAGAAGTAGACTGGTACGGATGATGAAAGCTTACTTCAACAAGTGAGTTCTCCTCTTGTCAGGAAACTGCACACAAATTGAGGAACAGCTTTCTGATAAAATAAATATGGAGCAGAGCATCAAATGGGAGTGAAATATGGGTCCTGGGTGGAATAAAAAATAATAATAATCAAGAAACAAACAAGTACTGACTAAAAAAAGATATAGTGATCTGTTGTAGAAAAATGTTAAAAATTATAAAAACAGATAGTGCATAAATGATGATGTACTAAAAAGAAATGGGAAGTATGAGGTCTACGAGGATCAATTACCAGGAAAGGGCCATTAAGAAATAACTAGTCCCTACCAGAAATAGTAGAGTGGTCAAGTATACAACTTGACAAAGATTAGATTATGAAAAAATCTTTTATTGATGATGTAATGCAAAGTAAATATGTAGAAATTAAAAGAATAGTATGAGAAGGAAAGAAAGAGAGTATGACAAGGAACACATAAAAATGATAACTAAAAAAAAAAAAACAGAATAGGAAAACCAAACCGTAATCAATAATGTGACATTACATCCTAACTTGAGCAAAGTGTAAGGCACCTCTGTAAGACCGCTGTAAAAAAAATGAACCTTATGGTTTTAATACTCAGTGTAGGATGACGTCATCAGAGACCAGGCACAAGCTCAGATTGGACAATTAAGACATATCAAATCAGCACTGGCCTTTTCAAAGAAAATGCATCACATTGGCCTAGGGTGGTTTGGGGAAATCACAGAAGACTTCAATCTGGAGGACAAGAAAGGGATTCAGATGTTGCTCCTCTGAAATGTGGGTGCAATACTTAACCATGGTACACCTGTGCTCCATGGGATGAATGAGGTAGCAGTGGCTAGCTCACCATCCCTTAAAAAATAGTAGTTGTACAGAGAATATGCATATGGTGTTATGGTGATAACGGAATTTTTATTCGAACAGGATTTTTGACTAGTCTTAAAGAAATCACAAACCATAGGTCTATAGTGAATTTAACAAGGAGAGGTCCTCAACAGTGGGATTGACTTTTTGAAACCACGTACATGGTTATTTAGTTTAAGATCTCAGGTATCATACACTGCAGCCATTCACCCTGGTGGACCCTAATTTGTGAGTAATTGATGAAAAACAAAATCAGAATTTTGTGTGACAACACTAAAAAAGTTGCATCAAATGGTCTGGTTGCATGTTGTAATAGATAGGATAGTAGCTTCACTTGTGGGAGGTTGTGGTTTCGAATCGTGCCACATGCAGTAAATTTTATTTTTTATTTTTTTTATTTTTAAATCTTTATCGAAATGACTTTGATCATCATTTTTACTTAGTTAACTGATCTAAATGTAATTTTTAATTTCCATTCCATTCTCACATCATTATACACTCCTGGAAATTGAAATAAGAACACCGTGAATTCATTGTCCCAGGAAGGGGAAACTTTATTGACACATTCCTGGGGTCAGATACATCACATGATCACACTGACAGAACCACAGGCACATAGACACAGGCAACAGAGCATGCACAATGTCGGCACTAGTACAGTGTATATCCACCTTTCGCAGCAATGCAGGCTGCTATTCTCCCATGGAAACGATCGTAGAGATGCTGGATGTAGTCCTGTGGAACGGCTTGCCATGCCATTTCCACCTGGCGCCTCAGTTGGACCAGCGTTCGTGCTGGACGTGCAGACCGCGTGAGACGACGCTTCATCCAGTCCCAAACATGCTCAATGGGGGACAGATCCGGAGATCTTGCTGGCCAGGGTAGTTGACTTACACCTTCTAGAGCACGTTGGGTGGCACGGGATACATGCGGACGTGCATTGTCCTGTTGGAACAGCAAGTTCCCTTGCCGGTCTAGGAATGGTAGAACGATGGGTTCGATGACGGTTTGGATGTACCGTGCACTATTCAGTGTCCCCTCGACGATCACCAGTGGTGTACGGCCAGTGTAGGAGATCGCTCCCCACACCATGATGCCGGGTGTTGGCCCTGTGTGCCTCGGTCGTATGCAGTCCTGATTGTGGCGCTCACCTGCACGGCGCCAAACACGCATACGACCATCATTGGCACCAAGGCAGAAGCGACTCTCATCGCTGAAGACGACACGTCTCCATTCGTCCCTCCATTCACGCCTGTCGCGACACCACTGGAGGCGGGATGCACGATGTTGGGGCGTGAGTGGAAGACGGCCTAACGGTGTGCGGGACCGTAGCCCAGCTTCATGGAGACGGTTGCGAATGGTCCTCGCCGATACCCCAGGAGCAACAGTGTCCCTAATTTGCTGGGAAGTGGCAGTGCGGTCCCCTACGGCACTGCGTAGGATCCTACGGTCTTGGCATGCATCCGTGCGTCGCTGCGTTCCGGTCCCAGGTCGACGGGCACGTGCACCTTCCGCCGACCACTGGCGACAACATCGATGTACTGTGGAGACCTCACGCCCCACGTGTTGAGCAATTCGGCGGTACGTCCACCCGGCCTCCCGCATGCCCACTATACGCCCTCGCTCAAAGTCCGTCAACTGCACATACGGTTCACGTCCACGCTAACGCGGCATGCTACCAGTGTTAAAGACTGCGATGGAGCTCCGTATGCCACGGCAAACTGGCTGACACTGACGGCGGCGGTGCACAAATGCTGCGCAGCTAGCGCCATTCGACGGCCAACACCGCGGTTCCTGGTGTGTCCGCTGTGCCGTGCGTGTGATCATTGCTTGTACAGCCCTCTCGCAGTGTCCGGAGCAAGTATGGTGGGTCTGACACACCGGTGTCAATGTGTTCTTTTTTCCATTTCCAGGAGTGTACGTACAAACCCATCTTACATTTAAATCTTCTTCTGCTGTATTTTGTCCAGAGTGCAATAGGTATTTAGGTTATGTTTTAAATGTTTGTATGATGATTACGATGCAAAAGGAATTGCACATCTGGTAAAAAAAATTACATTTTTTTCTCCACTACACTATCAATATAAACAGATTATTTGGTCTTTTATTTCTAACTAATAGATAGGAATTTTCAAATAACTGAATATAATAAATAATAAATATAATTAAATTCGTATTCACAACAATTCCCATTGGAAAAAGAATGATATAAAGAAAAAATGAAACAATTGAAAAAAGTTTGCATGGTGATTAACATAATATGACAAAGGAATAGAAATAAAAAATTACATTTAAACCAATTAATTGAACAAAAATAATGTTCAAAATGACAAGATTCAAACCCATGACCTTTGTATGTGAAGCTTTTATCCTACCCATTACACCACACAACCAGACTGCATAATTTGATTTTTTTAACAGAACTGAGTATTACACAAAATTCTGAAAGTTTTTTTGTTAATTACTCACAAACAAGGGGACATCAGGGTGAATGGCTGCAGGATGTGAGACCTGGGATCTTAACCTACATCACTGTATATTTTGTTTAAAAAAGTCAACACTACTGCTGGGGACCTCTCTGTGCAAGAAACAATAATATAAAAATATCTATTGTACAGTAAGCATACTGACATTGTGGTGCAGTATGATGAATAGTAACAGTAGTAGTAGTAGTAGTAGTAGTAGTAGTAATAGTAGTAGCAGCAGTTGCTATTGGTGTGGGTTTCTGTCTGAAGAATGGCTTGATGCAACTCTCCACACTAAGCTATCCTGTAAAAACCTCATCATCTCTATTGCAACCTGCATTCATTTAAAGTTCTACCCTGTAGTGAAACAGTGGTCTCCCTCCACAAGTTGTACCCTCCCACACTTTCCTCCATTAATGCCTCCAGATGTGTCCTACTCAACCAATTCCTTTTTTCAGTGGTGCTGTAGTAGCCACCAGAAAGATCGCGGGAGGCGCACATTGGCACGACACGTCACGGACGGTAGTTGCCGCCAGTAGAGTCCCGTCCACCAGAGGGCACGCGAGAATTCGGACGCGACCTCTGCCGGCCTAACAACAAGAACAACAACAACTCCGGCAGGACAGGCCGTGCGCAGTCAGTCAACATCGGGCATGCCTAGGACACAGTCCCGGTCTACGCTAAGTGAAGTGCGACGTAACGTGAACAGTGTTACTACACAATTGGCGACGAGTAGGGTCGTTCTTTCGCGTGTTGCGTCGTTGTTCCGGTTTCGCAGTTTCTCCACGGCATGGAGGATTTGGTGCGGGTTTTGGTTGCGCAGCAGACGGAGCTCATGGCCACCATGAAACAAGTGCTTCCGGCGTTGCTCTCCACGCCGTCTGCTCCGGCACAGTTCCCTCCTCCCTTTCCCCTGTATGACAAGACGGCAGAGGATTGGGACGCATATGAACATCGCCTTCGGCAGCATTTCCAGGCGTTTCATGTTGCCGATGCGGAGGTATGTCGTGCTCTCTTCTTGTCTTGGATATCTCCCTCGCTGTATCAAGTTTTGCGGCAGCTAGCGCCGTTGCAGGAACCCTCGTCCTTGTCGTTTGACGCATTGTGTTCATTGCTGTCTTCATTGTCTTCATATTATCGCCGCCGCACGCATGTTGTGGCGGCTAGGGTCGAGTTCTATCAATGCAAGGAACAGCCCCATCAGTCTTACCGGGCGTGGGCCGCTACCCTGCACGGTCTTAGTCGCAAGTGTCATTTTGTCACGGAGCAGTCGCGGGAGTCGTATGCCCATGTTATGGTCCGCGACGTCATTGTTCGTTCGGCCCCTGATCGGGAGGTCCGGCAACGGGCCCTGCAGTTAGAAGACCCTTCCCTCGAGGAAGTCTTGTCCATTGCTCAATCGTATGAAGTCTCTCACGCAGCAGGTCAACAGCTGGAGGCGTGGTGCGACGTCGCGGAGGTTCAGGGCGGCGCAGCCGCGTCCACTGTGTCCGGGGTGGACGACGTGCGAGCGGTACAATCCGGCCGTTACGGCCGCTCCCGCGCGGCGCGTAAACAGAATTCCGGCCGCCGGCCCCTGTTGCCGTCCTGTGCGTCGTGCTATATACATCACGATCGGTCAAAGTGCCCCCAGCGTTGGGCCGTTTGTTGCAAATGTCATAAAAATGGTCACATTGCTAAAGTTTGCCGCTCAGCTTCAAAGGAATCGAAGGAAGCAAGTACAGAGGACATGGACGTTGACATTCAGGAAGTTTCATCGGGCCAGGCTCCCGACGCATCGGCACGCAAACTCTTTATCGAGGTGTCGGTTCGGTCGCGCCGGTTACAACTGCAGGTAGATACGGGCGCGGCAGTTTCGTTGTTGAATGCACAAACGTTTTCCGACCTTGGATCGCCCCCGTTGGCGCCAGTTTACTGGCGTCTACGCGGTTATGGTAAACAGTTCATTGCCCTCCTGGGTCAATTCACTACCGACGTGACTTACAAATCAGTCACTCGGCCTATTACTTTTATTGTTGTCAGTGATGCGAGCTCCGCTAACCTTTTTGGCCTGGATGCCTTTCAAGCTTTCGGTTTTTCTATCGCTGACACCATACAGTTGGTCTCCGAAGACGTTCCCTATCACTCATTGGAATCTTTGATCTCAGACTTTCCAGATATTTTTGAGGAGGGCCTGGGGCATGTTTCAGATTTTGAAGCTCACTTAACGTTGAAGGCGTCTGCTCGCCCGCGTTTTCTACGCGCGAGGCAGATCCCTTTGGCTCTCCGCCCTCAGGTAAAGGAAGAGCTCAACCGGCTGACAGCCCTAGGGGTCGTTCTTCCCATTTCTTCTAGTGAGTGGGCTTCGCCCCTCGTTATTGTCAAGAAGCCCTCGGGAAAATTACGTCTTTGTGGCGATTTTAAGGCCACCATTAATTCCCAATTGGTGGTGGACACCTATCCTTTGCCTCGTGCTGATGAATTGTTCTCCGCCATGGCGGGAGGCCACTATTTTTCGAAAATCGATCTGTCAGAGGCTTATCATCAGATACCACTTGATGAGGACTCCAAACGGCTGGCAGTCGTCAACACCCCGTTTGGCCTTTACCAATACCAGCAGTTGGCTTTTGGGATATCCAGTGCCCCGGCGATATTCCAGCATTATCTTGAGCATGTCACGTCGACAATCCCTCATTGTATTAATTACCTGGATGACATCATTGTCACGGGCCGCAGCACGACGGACCACTTGCGCAACCTTCGCACCCTCTTTCTCAAATTCAGGTCTGTGGGCTTGCGTTGCAACCTGCATAAGTCAACCTTCTTCCAACCATCCATTGAGTATGTGGGCTACACCATATCTCGGCACGGCATCCAGCCACTAGGAAGTTTGGTCCAAGGTATCGTCAACCTTCCTCGGCCCACTTCGCTGAAGGAGTTACAAGCTTTTTTAGGCAAGATAGCCTATTACCACTGGTTCATTCCCAGGGCTTCCACTATAGCCCACCCCCTGTACTGCCTTCTGCACAAGGGTGTTCCTTTTGATTGGTCGCCTGCGTGCGAGCGAGCGTTCACCTCGTTGAAGGGCCTCCTCACGTCAGCCCCTTGTTTGGCTCCTTTTGATCCCCATAAGCCGTTGGTCCTGGCTACGGATGCTTCGCAGTATGGGGTGGGGGCGGTCCTGGCCCATCGCAACGCAGATGGTTCCGAGCAACCACTGGCGTTTGCGTCGAAAACGCTTAGTCCCGCGCAGGCCCATTACTCCCAGGTGGAAAAAGAGGCTTTGGCCATTGTCTACGCTGTTACCAAGTTTCACCCTTTCTTGTATGGCACGAAGTTTCAGTTAATCACTGACCATAAGCCGTTAATATCGTTATTTGGCCCCGCCTCTCAGATTCCGGATAGGGCAGCCCACAGACTACAGCGCTGGGCCTTGTCCTTCTCTAAGTACCATTATGACATTCGTTTTCGCCCTACAGGCCAGCATGCCAACGCCGACGCTCTTTCCCGTCTTCCGGTGGGCCCGGACCCTACATTTGATCGAGAGGAGATTATGTGTTTTCATTTGGATGTGGCGTCCCGCCAAGCGGTTGATGGCTTCCCGATCACTAGTTCTCGAGTCGCCAGGGCAACGGCGGCTGACCCGGTTCTCCGGCAAGTAGTTCGCCTCATTCAGCAGGGGTGGTCATCCCGCCCTCCGGGCCGGGCCTCGGACCCTCTTCGTAATTATTTTCTTCTACGAGACCGTCTCTCGGTCTTGGAAGGAGTTCTCCTTCTGGCTACCGATGATACAGCTCCTCGCGTGGTTGTTCCTGCAAGTTTACGAAGGGAGGTCCTCAAGTTATTACATGCGGGGCACTGGGGTGTTTCCCGTACTAAAACCTTGGCTCGCAGACATGTGTACTGGCCCGGTATTGACAGAGAAATTGAGCACTTGGTGGCCGCCTGTTCCCAGTGTGCGAGCCAACAAGCATCTCCCAGGGCAGCGTTCTCTTCATGGCCGCCGGCAACCCAGGCGTGGGAACGTGTTCACATCGTTTTTGCGGGCCCGTTTCTCAATGGCTTTTGGCTCATTGTCATTGATGCTTATTCCCGATTCCCATATGTGGTTCGCTGCTCCTCAACCACTTCAGAAGTTGCAATCCAGGCACTAGCAAAAATCTTTTCTGTGGAAGGTCTGCCAATCACCCTGGTCTCGGACAATGGACCGCAGTTTCTTTCGGAGACCTTCCAGGATTTTTGTAGGCGCTTCGGTATTCGGCACGTTTGCTCTCCCCCCTTCCATCCACAATCGAATGGGGAAGCTGAGCGCATGGTGCGCACCTTTAAGACGCAGATGAAAAAGTATGTGCACGAATTTCCTGCAGAGGAAGCATTGACGTTTTTCTTGACGGCATACCGGACCACACCAATGGGAGACCGCAGCCCCGCAGAGCTCCTCCATGGGCGTCAGCCTAGGACTCTGCTGCACCTCCTCCAGCCTGGTCATCACCAGTCTTCACAAAACGGAGAACCTGGCTTTCCACTGGGTATGTCAGTCTGGGCCCATGGGTTTGGTCGCAATCCACATTGGATACCAGCGGTGGTCCTGCACCGCCATGGCCGCCGGCTCTATACCTTGCAGGCGGGGGACCGGGTGGTACGTCGTCACCAAAATCAGCTCCGTCCACGTTCGGGCACCCACCCTCCGACCTCTCGGACACCGGCTTCCCCATTGCCGGCACCTGTATTGGTTTCACAGGGGATGTTACCTACACTCCCCGCTGTGACTCTGCCACACTGCGATGGTTCTCAGCCTTGGCAGCCTCCAGTGGCTCCAGCACCGGCATCGCCGTCATTCGAGATGCCCCAGCGAGAGCCGGCCCCCCTAGCCGGCCCGGTTTCGCAGGGGGCTAGTTCCCCTGTGGTCGTCCCTTCCCCTTCGTCCCCGCCACTGGGTCTTGCCCCTCCTGAGGTGGAACAGGATCCAGACTTCGACAGCTTGTCGCCCGTGCTGTCCCGGGCTCCGGTTGTGGGATGACGGGGGCCTCTTCGTGTGGGTCACTTCCAGCCGTATTCGAAGGTTCCAGCTCGAGGGTTGGCAGATCCCCTCGACTCCGGCCATCCAATGGATGTGGAGGTCATCGCTCCTGCCCGATGCTTCACCTTCCGACGCAGTGGATCACAGTGGCTTCACCCCCCGAAGGAGGAGGAGTGTAGTAGCCACCAGAAAGATCGCAGGAGGCGCACATTGGCACGGCGCATCACGGACGGTAGTTGCCGCCAGTAGAGTCCCGTCCACCAGAGGGCACGCGAGAATTCGGACGCGACCTCTGCCGGCGTAACAACAACAACAACTCCGGCAGGACAGGCCGTGCGCAGTCAGTCAACATCGGGCATGCCTAGGACACAGTCCCGGTCTACGCTAAGTGAAGTGCGACGTAACATGAACAGTGTTACTACAGGTGCCATAAATTTCGTTTTTCCTCCCATTTGATTCAGTACCACTTCTTTAGGTATTTGATCGATCCACCTACCCATCGGCATTCACAACAAAAACACATTTAAAAGCTACTATTCTCTTGTCTAGACTGTTTACCACTCACATTTCACTTCCATATAAGGTTACACTCCAAACAAATACTTTCAGAAGAAACTTCCTAACGCTTAAATTTATTATTAATAATGGATTGCCTGAGCCATTTCACGATTGGTTTTTCTTTGAAGGTTGTACTGTTTTGTTCTTGCAATCCGCCCAATACTGTAATTTTCTCAGTTTGTCTGAAATCTCTATACCGTTCTACATGTCATTTCTGCTGAAAATTTGTGGTTCTTAAGAAGAGTACTGATAGTACTGGTTTTTGTATTTGTTTTCTGCATCTGGAGTCTAACTGTTTTAAGATCTTTTTGAATTTTTCAGAGCCAATGCCCTACTGTTTTTTTCCTCCTACGATTTTTCTTCACAAGTTGTTGTAAAATCCTGTTTACTTTCAACCTTAAGATGGGAAAGAAATAAGAGATTATCTTCTCCTGCACTGTGCTAGTCTCTCCACAGGCAGTTTCACTGGAAGGATTCGCCAGACTCCAGAATGAGATTTTCACTCTGCAGCGTAATATGCACTGATACAAAACTTCCTGGAAGATTAGAACTGTGTGCCAGATCAAGACTCGAACAAGTCTGGAAGGTAGGACGCAAGGTACTGGCAGAAGTAAAGCTGTGAGGATGGGGTGTGAGTTGTGCTTGAGTATCTCTGTTGGTAGAGCCAAAAGCCTGAGAAACGCAAAGATCCCAAGTTCGAGTCTTGGTCTGACACACATTTTTAATCTGCCACGAAGTTTCATTCTCCTCGAACTTCATATTTTTTATTTATGAAAGTTCTGATAATTCTTCTTTCACTTTTGAGGTGCTGATTACTTCTTCCTTCATTTTTAATTTGGAACAGGTTTCCACAAGTATAAGTGGCTTCCTGGAGAGTTACAATTTTATAGTGTTGGTTCTTAGTGTCTACTGGCAAGCATTACTTATTAGACATTTCAAGGTCAGAAATGGGCTTCATTTATTTTGTTCATTCTACTTGTCCATGTTCCTTTCTCATTTAAGCTATTCTTCATGATTTGTACAACATACAAAGGGTGTTCAAAAAGTTTTGCACAGTCGTCTCTAATTTTTTTTATTATTTTTTGCAGGAGGAGAATGAAATTTTTTGTGAACATACTTGGAACATTTGGATATACATTGAGCCTACTCAATGTAGCCTCCATCAGCTGTGACACATCTGGCCCAACATTCTTTCTATGATGTAAATGCACTTTGGTAAAATTCTGGGGATGCATTTTTACACCATCGCTTGACACAGGAAATAAGGTCTTTCTCACTATCGAATGTTTTACCATAAAGGTGGGCCTTCAGATGACTCAAGAGGTAAAAATCAGATGGAGCCAAGTCCAGACTGTAGGGAGGATGAGGAATGATTTTCCAACCCATTTTCCTGATTTTCTCCTGCATCATAAGAGTTGTATGGGGTTTGGTATTGCCATGGTGTAGTCTGATGAGCTGACCCTGAAGCCGTGGTCTGTGGGTCTTGATGGCACGTCGCAGATTGTCCAATGACAAACAGTAATGGTCCCAGTTAATTGTGGAGCCAGGTTCCAAAAAGCCAATGAAAATGACACCACACTGATCCCGGAAGAAGGCCATCACCTTTCGGCCTGCTGTTCATGAAAGTCTTGGTTTCTTCTTCCAAGGGGAAACCGGATTACGCCACTCTATGGATTGGGTTTTGCTCTCAATTTGGACAAAAACAACCATGTTTCATTCTGGGTAATGATGGCGTCAAAACAATGTTTCCACTCTTCAGTAAAGGTCTTCATGAGACCTTTGCACACATTTTTCCTCGTCGTTTTCATTTCTCTTGTCAATAATCTAGGTACACAACATGCACAGATTTTTCTGTATCCTATTGACTGCACCAGTGATACCACACTACCCAATATCAAATGAGTCATTTCAGCAAGCTGACATCTCGTCACAGATCTGTCATTTTGGATGATTTGATCAATGGTCTCCTTATTCACATCACTCACTGCCGTCAATGGTCTATCACATCATGGATTGTCCAGTAGAGAGAAATCACCTTCTTTAAATCTCTGCAACCACCGCTGGATACTGCTGCGATCCACTGTGTCCTCCCAATAAATAGGGAGCAACTTCCTGTGAATCAATGTGGCAGAGTCATCGCCGATCTTGAAGAGGAACTCCATCACCGACTGTTGTTGCAACCTGACATCTATTTCATGGTCAGTTATGGACTAAAAGAAAATACTTTTTTATAACAACTTACAGCTAAATGTTCCAAGTATGTTCACAAAAAATTTCATTCTCCTCCTGCAAATGATAAAAAAAATTAGAGACGACTGTTCAAAACTTTTTGTATTTAAGCTATAGAGCTATGTTAATCTGTTGATAGTTTATGAAGACTTTACTTATACACATGGGTTTCATTCTCAGTTTTCTTCAAGGATATTTGTAATCTTATTTTTAAGACGATTTCTGCAGAGTGGGATGGGGATGAACTACTTCCATGTCAAAAGCTAAAAGAGCTAAATCATCAAGAAACTACAGGAAGCGTGTTCTTATTGAGGATTTTGCTTAAATTGTGATATTCAGTGGTTTTTCTTTTTGCCAAATCTTCATAATTAAATTGAGTGCTACATTGAAAAGTAGTGGGGATAATCCATCATCTCATGTTAGATCACTTTATATTGTGAGAACTTTAGAAATTTCTCTCCTGAACTTCACCTTGAAATTTGCATATATTCAAGTTGGTTTGTTGATTTTTATTAATTTGGGATGGAGACTGTGCAATCTGAGGATTTGTAAATGCGGGTCTATGTGTACTATCATATGTTTTTTTGAAATCTATGTAGAGCATGGGTGAAATCCCCCTTGGTATTCTCCAGTTTGTAGTTACAGAGTGTTTTTGATCTTGTTGTAAATTATACTGACAAATATTTTACATTTGTATCCAGAAGAATTCCTCTGTAATTACCTGTGTTGGTTGGATCTCCATTTCAGAAATGTTTTTCTTGATACTGCCAACCTGCATTTCACTTCCTCTCTAGTTATATCGCTGCCAAAATAGGTAACCTCGTATACTACTATTACAATGCCTTATCACACTCCATTATACTTGTTTCAATTTGGTAATGTTGACTTTATAGACCCTTCTTCAAGATGCTGTCAACTATGGTCAACAGATTTTCCACATCCTCTGTCGTGTGACAGAATCATGTTGTTGGCACTTCTTAAAGTTTTTACTTTTCTCTGTGAATTTTAGTCCTCTTTCAAAATTTCTACTTGATTCCATTTACTGCTTGCCCATTGAATATATTGAACATCAGAGGTAAGCCATGGTCCTATTTCACGCCCTTCTCAACTAGTGACTCCCTCTCCCTGGCACGTCCTTTGACTCATAACAGCAGTCTGATTTCTGTACAAGTTGCTGAAAACCTTTAGCTTTCTGGATTTTATCCCTACAGTAAGTCTGTTCCTACATTCCTTTGGAATCCAGACAGATTTTAATTTCATATATTATAATCAATATTTTTTTGAAAGTCTGCAACTTTTTAACAGTCATAATTTAAATAATAAAAGATTGCACCAGTTACATATTTTTTCATGCTTAGCATGGAGCATTCTGAGAATTTATTCTGATTGTCAGGTGAAAATATTGATTATGAAAGTATTTTGTGTGATGTTTGCATGTGTGTTTTTCCTGCCTCTCTTGCACTGTCATCATATTTTTGAGTGTTTGTGCCTCCTCCATTTTGCATAGTACCACACATGTTGTGACATGGTACAAAATAAATTTTTGAAACATGTCATTAGAAGAATGGAAAAATTTGTAACTAGTACAGTATTTCATTATTTAAATCAAAAACTGATCTTTTCTGTGGTCAGCTTCTATCAGTTTTTCCATTCTTTGCTAAATAATTTGTGATAGCACTTTGTAACCATGACTTATTGAACTTATGGTAATATTCACACCTGTTAGCATCTGCTTTATTTTGAATTGGTATTATTACACTGAAGACTGACTTTACCTTTCTCAAGTGTTTTGCATACTTGCTGGAATAGTACTGTACAGAAGAGAAGAAATACCTCAGTGCACAGCAAATTACTCAATAATTGGTCAATCCCTGATAGTATTAACACTTTTGCACTAACTTTCCAAAAGCACGAACATAATAATAATAAAGAAGAAACTGAGATATTGTCATGCAAAAACCTAGAACACAATGTGGGCATCAGACAACAAATGTTGTTCTTGTTGTGGTCTTCAGTCCAGAGACTGGTTTGATGCAGCTCTCCATGCTACTCTATCCAGTGCAAGCCTCTTCATCTCCAAATAACTACTGCAACCTACATCATCCTGAATCTGCTTAGTGTACTCATCTCTTGGTCTCCCTCTACAATCTTTACCCCACACACTTCCCTCCAATACTAAATTGGTGATCCATTGATGCCTCAGAACGTGTCCTACCAACCAATAATTTCTTCTAGTCAAGTTGTGCCACAGATACACCTTCTCCCAAATTCTATTCAGTACCTCCTCATTAAGTAGATGATCTACCCATCTAATCTTCAGCATTCTTCTGTAACAACACATTTTGAAAGCTTCTGTTCTCTTCTTGTCTACACTGTTTTATTGTCCATGTTTCACTCCCATACATGGCTACACTCCATACTAACACTTTCAGAAAAGACTTCCTGACACTTAAATCTCTACTCAATTTTAACAAATTTATCTTTTTCAGAAACGTGTTCCTTGCCATAGCCAGTCTGCATTTTATATCCCCTCTACTTTGACCATCATCAGTTATTTTGCTCCTCAAATAGCAAAACTCATTTACTACTTTAAGTGTCTCATTTCCTAATCTAATTCCCACAGCATCACCTGATTTAATTTGACAACATTCCATTACCCTTTTTTTTTTTTTTCAATGTTCATCTTATAGCCTCCTTTCAAGGCACAATAAATAGTACATAGAAAGCCATATTGCTGGTGTTGTCCAGGATTCTGCAGCTGTCTTCAATCTGCCCAGGGACAGTGTAGCAGCCTGCCACAAGATCAGTGAGTTACGTAACACAGAGAAGAATAAACGAAGTATATTGATATACAATATAAAGAAACTCAAATCAGCAAAATGCGACAACTGAAAAAATAATAATTCTTGCATCATCATATTATGGCACAACACTTGATTGCAAATGAAAGTATTCATGATTCCAAAACATGTATATGGTCATTATGGGGACCCAACGCAGACCTGCTGTAGAGCACAATACTGTAACATTTGATTAATAGAGTGTACTGGTTACAGGCTCACAGTAAATTTAACCTCTTATGAAGTTTGTTCTGAATAATCAATCATGATAAAAAGATATAAATACTGTTGTAAAGAACATACACACTTGCTCTGTATTCCCAGACTGCATGTGCTGATAGTGCCTTGGATGCCAGAAGTTCTTACTTACTTTACCAATCAATGGAAACTAATATGAGAAGTGCGGAATGTGGACACAACAAAATGTAAATGAAATGTAGTTCTGCTCAACATATTTCAATAATAATACAAAAACAAATATTTTATTTTGACAAACAAATACAATCATTTACACATATATGCTCTAAAAATTGCATGCTCAGGTCATACATTAAATACACTCATTATGTACAATGTTTACAACACACATAACGTCCTTTTAAAAGGCATTTCTATTATATTGCACTATAATTTTCAATTAGTCCAAGACAAATTAAGAACTGAACATTTCCTACAGCTTAAAACAGTGTCAGAGGCCTGGCTGCAAGTGCTGATTCTTCCTTATTTAGGCCAGGCATTAGCCACTGATCAACTTCCTTTCTACATATTGATGGGTTGGGTTGTTTGGGGAAGGAGACCAGACAGCGAGGTCATTGGTCTCATTGGATTAGAGAAGGATGGGGAAGGAAGTCGGTCGTGCCCTTTCAAAGGAGCCATCCCGGCATTTGCCTGGAGCGATTTAGGGAAATCATGGAAAACCTAAATCAGGATGGCCGGACACGGGATTGAACCATCGTCCTCCCGAATGCGAGTCCAGTGTCTAACCACTGAGCCACCTCGCTCGGTCTACATATTGATAACTGAGTTTGAATATTCTGGTAGGTTTTTTGTTGCATTATTTTTCCAATTAACTTAATGCATATCATTATCACATGAGTGTGGCACTAAATTTCACTTGAATATTAAGAAAAATCAGCTACTGTGCACTGAATTAACTGTAACTACAGATTCTTCAATACATGTATGGACACCAATTAACTAAATCTCCAAGAAAATATATAAAAACTGCAATCCAATTAAACTATGCATCCAAATTTGTAGTGTTTCACAAGAAACAAAGTTGGACTGCTCACTGTTTTGTTTGAATATGTTCTTTTTGAATAGATGCAACACTTCTCATAGTAGAGCAAAAAATTTAACAGATACTAGTGCTTGAAAATAACCAAGAAAGAAGACAACCAAATGATTATGACTAATTTTGTTCCTTTTACAATTTCCACTTTTTTCTTTTGGCGTGTTTTTTTATGTGTCTTTATATATCTTACTTTTGCAACACTGGAAATCTTAATCATAAAGATGATCATAACGATCTCAACACAAAACATGCTGCACAAGCATCAGCTGATCCAATTAAGTGAACACATGAACCTGCTACAAATGTCGGCACTAGAATAACAGAAATTAGCAGCCCAACATGATCACTGAAAGGGGATTTGTGTTAAATATTTACATGATGTTCTTAAAATAAATTCTCCTTTATGGTAAAGACTACAACAAAACACACTAGATTACATGGAGTTTTTAACATATCTATAAATTGCCAGAAATCCACTGCCTCACATATTGCTTTCGTGAAGCCAGCTAAAACACTGTATTCCTCAACATACAAGATAACGACCTGGCTGATATGTGCACAGAATAATGCATACTGCATCAGGAGACTTTATTTTATGACCTACTTTCTTTTCCATCTCATCCTTAGAGATTTCCAGGGACATTTAGTTACATACCTGTATATTACCCTTCTTATTACTTGCAAAGCATTTAGTTTTTAGTCACTCTCTCTCAACAGTTAATCCCTCACTCTTACTTTTGAAGGAACTCTTCTTGTGTTTAAGTTACAAATAAGGCGTCTCTGCTTTTTTAAAAAAAATTTATCCATGACACAGTCTTGTTAAAAACA
The DNA here is from genome assembly GCF_023864275.1 of Schistocerca cancellata. Taxonomy (NCBI): domain Eukaryota; kingdom Metazoa; phylum Arthropoda; class Insecta; order Orthoptera; family Acrididae; genus Schistocerca; species Schistocerca cancellata. Next base: position 714,035,916 of record NC_064628.1, read on the forward strand.
TATACTCACTTGAGAATTAACCAGAAACACAACTACTGCAGAAGAAGTGATGCATGTCCAATCTGAAGTGACCAAATAAACGATGCATAAAGGTCAGATGCTTGCACACATGGTAACAAACATACCACATAGTTGGTTACAAAAGCATCAGAGGAACAAATCAAACAAATTGAAAATGAAAGTGAAAGACAAAATAATCTTTGAAATATATTGCAATCTGTTTCTGTTGCTTGAGACACGACAAGAACTGTACATCATTAACCTAGTCTAAGTGTTTTACTTGGCAGAACAACTGGCATATGCATTACTACAATGGGTTAAAGAACTCCTTGTTACAGTGCACAGTTTCCCACATTTGAAGTGAGAGACAGAGGAGGGAAATCTAGTCACTACAACAAATCAAAATGGGAAAATGTGTTTCTTTTAAATCCTTTCATTACAAGTAGCTTATATTTCAACTTAAGGTTGAGTACAAATTGTTAATAAATTACTACGATAAGACTGAAGCATTTCAAAAAGTTCCTCATCTTTTATGTACAACTGTATTGCAGTGAAGTGAAGCATTTAGATCTAAATCATATGGTTTCCAAAAACAAAGTCTACATCTGCAAAGAGTACAAAGACACACTACCAATAAAGTTTAGAAGAGCAATGTTGTACTGTTGCAGATACAATGCTACTCCTCTTGAAAAATGGAAGTGTTGGGATTATTCAGAAAGTAAGTTAATATAATGTCAAATCACTTCCATAGCAATGTTTTAGGTTATAAAACCGAACAGCATTTAAAAATAAAAAAATGTTATAAAAAATAAAACAAACTTTAAATGTAAACATTTTAGATTAGGCTTGATCATGACCATTACGAACATCAACTGACAATACAAATTACTCTAATAAGCAACATTTATTATGCCTCACTTTCCACTATACACTTTGGAGGATTATATCCCAATCATCAGGTAGAAAATTTGTTTTTTAGTATGTTACAGTGTTGCTCAGTTGCATGACTCAATTGATACGTTACATTAAGAAAGAAATACGAGACATGATTGCTGGCCAGTGCTTTCCTTTGGGAAACAAAATATTTGTATTTTCGGCAGATACATAAGTGGGGAAGGTTGAAAAGGAATAGAGGTCACTTAGATTCCACGTTGAGAGGGACCCATAAAGATCTTTTTCGACCCTTGTCCTGACTACAAGTACTAGCAAGCAATTGTGTCTCACATTTATGAGTTTTCTTGGTTGGATTTTCTTTTGATACATTACATTAACCCACAGACAGTATGGAAAAACAAATCACAACACGTACAGAATCATAATTTAAGAGCGACCACGTAACTGACAAGATAACAGCCATAAGTATGGAAAGCCTTTCAATGTGGATCACTGAGCCGAATAATATGATGATGAATTGCTCCTAAAAGCTCACTGATCTGGAAGCAAACATGAGATTGTGTCACTAAAGAAAGTTTAATATGTTCAAGAGCTAGAACTAGAATTCAAAAGTTGCCACAGGGAACGACATCTCACAAAATAGAGGAGATATTAAGAATGGAATAGAGTGAAACTCAATCAAAGAACCAATTAAAATTGAAGTTTGAACAGGGTAGAACAAAAAAGAGGAAGAGACACATCAGTCAGAAATACAAGGTAACACAGGTTTTAGATTTGGGTCTATAATTACAGTGGAAGAGCAATGACAAGAAATAAACGGTCAACTAAAATTTTATCAAAACATTAATCCTGAAGTATGGCCAGTTATACTTTGAAATAATAAGTCTTGAAAAAAATCAAAAATAGCACACAACATACCAGAGCACTTCCACATACAAGAAAAGCATGTACATTCTGACATATGACAATGTACTTACCTACAACCAAGATGATACAAGAAGCAGTGATAGTGCAGAGTTTAGTGATTCACTGATGTTGAGTTGAACTTTAAGCACAGACTGGGCAAGGCTATGACAAGAAATATTTTTTGATATTTTTGAAGGAACCTGAACTGACAAACAAAATTTCAGACAAGCTAAACCACAATGGTCAGACAAGAATTTGGAAGGTTACATTCCCTCCAGCATCTTAATCACTGCTCCAGTTCGCATAAAAAGCAGACACAATCTAACTTGTCAGGATATCTGAATAGCATAATCCTAACTTGGGAAGGAAAAGCTTGCATGATACAAGAAACATTACATATCAGTTTATTTGACTACTATACTTTCAAGTTGGAAAAAATACTTTGTACACAACTGAAACCAGGAAAAGCTCTGGAACATCCCTAACCCTAGCAGTATACAAATGATAATTAATACTTCTACACAGAAACAAAAATGTTACTGATGTACAGCAAAAGGCTAGATTCCTTAACACTAAAATATAAAGCTGAACTTCCACAAACTACTGAGAAAAGTTTTTGCAAATCCTGAAAATATGACAAAAATGTCCATGAAGGTAAAAAAGGAATACTAAACCAAAGTTTTAAGAAAGGAGAGTAAAACTAGAGAGAAAGTCATGCACATATATCAGCATTTTATAATTAAGGGTAGTAGAACATACATCGAAAATAGGTATACATACTCAAAATAGCTCAAAGGAAGGTGATTACAAATGCAAAAGTAAAGAACAAAACACTGGCTTTAGCTCTAAATGTCACTGGTATACAATACTCTTTATATTCTTTCAGAATTTTACACCATACCAACTAAAGTATATGTTAACTGAACTGGAAGACTCATTCATGAACTTTCTAGTTTTCCTGGTGAACAAACAGTATAAAATATTCATGGATGTCTAAAAATGCTCAAGAAAACAAGAGCAGCTGGAATATTACAAGCAAATGTCAAAGACTGGCTAAGGAATGCTATTAAGTTAAAAGCTGAAGATATAATTTCCTCAAAGAAAAATAAGTAAAAGGAAACAATAGTAAAGCTGTTAATTATGCTAAGCAAAGGAATGAAATTTGACAGTCCATGAATGCCAACCACTATGGTTTAGAACTTCAATGTTGATACTCATGAATAATTCAAAAGTACATACCATCTCTAGAGATTTCTACACACACATAAAAAGGGAAGAAAGAGTTGGGTTTAATGTGTCATCATCAATGAGGTCATTTGACTTGAAGCCGATTGGGAAAGAAATTGCCTTAAACAATTTAGGGAAACTGTAGAAAACCTAAATCTGGGGGGCCAGATGGAGATTTAAAATGCCGTCCTCCAAAATGGAAGTCCAATTCTGCATTTAAAGTCAAGGGTTTGTGATGTAACACCTAACTCCATGATAAGTATCTCTGTATGTACATAGTTCAATACACACTAATGGTATTCTTAAATGTAACAATGCAAGACACAATGGACAAAAACTGAGCTACCGAGAAATAACATCAGAGAGTACCCCAAAATGCAGCAGTAGCTGTGTCTAATGTGACATATCTTTATACAACAAAAAATAATAAAAGAAATGGAGGTTAGGATGTAACGGGTTGTTGTCAACAAGGTCAGTAGGGGTGGAGTACAATCTTGGACTGGAGGAAGTTAAGATAGGAAAGCAGTCTCTCATTTCTAGAAGAACCAGCCCAGTATTTGCCTTAATCAATTTAGAGAAACTGCAAAAAATCTAAATCTGGGTGTCCAAATGGGAAGTTGAATCATCGACCTTCTGAATGCAAGTGCATTGTGTTACCAATATGTCACCTTTGTCAATCTATATACAATAACCTTGTTTGTGAAGCCAATGCCAGGCAAGAGGAGGAATATCAGATCACTATGGTATCAAACCATGAAGAAATCTTAGCAACCAACAAATAAATAAATGCCATAAGGTACTCAGCCTTTATAATTGCTGCTACTCTTATGTCAATTTAACTGTTTATTTACTCCAGTTACTTTTTATTTTACTTCACCAGACTGAACAGCTTTCATTTGAGACTTCACCACCACAGATAAATCTAAGGTGATGACAGGAATCAAAGCCATGACCTTGCCAGTATGCTTAGAGAGGTGATTCAGTGATACAGAAATGCAAATAGGTGTGACTCAAACTTAGGGTTTAAAATGTTAAACAGCTCATAGATGTCAATGAACAAAGAGAGGATGCAAATGCAACTAGATGATCACACATCAAATATGTCCCAGGACAAACACCTTTTGAGAGCCATCACACAAAAGGAATGAGAAAGGAAGATTAGTATTTAACAACCCTTTGACAACGAGATCACTCGACATGGAGCACAAACTCAGATTATGGAGGGATGGGGACAGGAACAGAATCAGTCATATTCTTTCAAAGGAACCATCACAGAATTTGCCTTATGCGATTTTGGGATATCATGGAAAATCTAAATCAGGATGGCCACGCACAGATTTGAACTGTCATCCTTCCAAATGCAAATCCAGTGTGCTATCCACTGCACTACCTCGCTTGGTCTATGACACAGAGTTGCTAATTTTAATGACTGCTGGCAAGCCAAAAGTCATAAGAACTGAGGTCTTCGGAAGTCTATCCCACTATTTATAGTTCTGTCAGCCAAGAAGTCACTCAATTAACAGATCTTAAAGCTAAAAAATATTACAGATTAGAAGAGAGAGAAAAGGCAAAGTAATACAAAAAATTAATGCAGAAGGAAACAAAATGGGTATAGAGAAGCAGTTTATAAAGAAAACAGATAAAATCACAAAAGTAAGACCAGTTGGAAGGAACATAGAGTGAAGATTCAGAAGGGAAGGAATAAAATAAGGATTTAAACTCCCATCAGTGGTAAGAACATTAGAAAGCATAAACTTGGGTTGAAGAAATAGAAAGCATAAGCTTGAGTTAAAGAAGAATGGAGCACGGAATCAGTTGTGATCTCGTCATTTGAACCATCCCAGCATTCACACTCTACAATTGGGGAAATCATATCCTCATTCCTTCGAAAAGAAAGTACAGTACCTTATGAATTTGCAATACCATTTGACAATGAATTCAGGAGAGGTGTAATACAAGGAATAGGTTGGAAGAAGTGGTAGGTTTTATGGTGTTTCTGCTCTCAGAGTGCACTGGACGAAATTTATCTTGAATCTCGAGAGCAGTGGGCAACATTTTTTTAATTTGAAACAAAATGTGTTTCATTTGAAACAAACAGCATGCAAAAAATAAATACTATCGTACTTATGTAAACACACAGATTAATGGCCTGCAGAAACTGGATAGGAATTATACTATTAGCATTAAATTAAAACAAAAAGCACCCATATATGGGCTAGACAAAATTTTATTAAAAAAAAAATGTACAGTTTAAAATATTTAACAGCTTAGCTTCACTGTATATACAAGTAGGCAATACTTACAGCCAAAGATTCACAATCTGGAGATTATAAAAATGGAGATTTGAGGAAAATTTTGTGTAAACATAAACCCCCTTTCCCTTTGGGCATATTGAGGTTAATTTACATGTCCAATTGTAAAATATGAAATCGCTGTTGGCCAGAATGGAACTGGTAACAGTGCAAATAAATTCTTTAATCTGGAACCCGGCAGCTTTTTTACAAAGAAAATGTGCAACAGAAATGTCATGATGAAAGCAAATATTGCCACAGGAAGGGATTTAACTGATAGTGATACATTCATTATACCACCATAGCACATTACTCTTCAATGCAACGTAATTTTTTATATTCATCTTTTGTCCACCACTCAATGCCCATGGATTAGACCTTAAGCCTGTTCCAAGTGCAGCTTACACGGCAGTATGAGGAGAGATCTACAGACATGGGACATGTGATCAGCGTGTCACCAACTTCTCCCACCAATATCACAACTTGATGAATCCTGATGATCCCACTGCTTCTTTATTCAAGCATCTTTTCTTTTGGTCTTATGAGACTGAATGGACCCCCTTCCAGACCTCCCTATCTCAAAAACATCCAAGGAGTTACTGGAATCAAACCTGGGACCTTCAGCAATGACAGCAGTGATGATAACTATTCGGCTATGGAGGCAGTCTTTATTATTTATCCAATAAAATAAAATTTGTTTTGCAATATGATAAAATACAAACTTCTGTGTACCAACATTTTTTCATAATACTTCTTTAGAAATAGCGACCTACTAATTTCTGAAAAATCAGGGTATGGCACAAGACAAAACTAATTATCTTTTGGAAAATGGATACTGGGAATAATATAGCCTTTTTACAAGCACCAAAGGTACAACAGGTTCCATATAAAAAATACAACAATCTGATTACTGTATTTCACAGACAATACTAATCTTGTGGTAGTGCGTTGCGAATGATCATCAATTATAATCTAAATAAGATAAATTAGGACACTAAAAGTAACATGAGTAGGATTTAACCCCACTTTTTGCATACTGCTGAGTACCAAGTATTGTTTATTTATGATTAATTTTCTCCCTTCATTTACCTCATCTCTTCCTGGCCACAAACCAACTCTACATCCTTGTCCTCATAAAGAGTCTGAAGGGCAAAATCTTTTCTTTTACAAGACCAATGGAGAACATACAGTATTCTGTGACATTATCAGCCAGCCTGTGCTTCCAACTGTTCAGAAATACAACCTAGCTATTTGTAATTAAAATAAAATTATGACTAATGAAAGATGGGAATATCTATAATTAAATGATAATTACATGATTCAAGTGCAGTTTCTATAGATGTCGACTGTCTGCTGCCTAAAATGAAGCAGTTGTTATGACTATAAAACATTTTAAAGGAATATTTGTGAAACTGTTACTACTGTAAACTTTACAAAATGTTTTAATAGTCTGTTTTCTTTACATATATAACAAAATGTAAATCACAAGAAAGCTGAGTAATTCAACAGAGTACTGCTTTTACGTAACTTTTACGTAAATATTGTTCTAAAGTAATCTAAATCAAAAAGTCATATTTTTATTTAGTGATTTTAGAAGTTCATAATTTACCGATATAACATCAGTCAAATATCCGTTGAATGGCTCACTTCTATAACTTAATATTTATATTCATGTTCTTGAAGTTTCAGGACTGGGTTGAAATTTCTTTCTTCCTGCGTCTTCGATTTACACTGGTAGTGTCATCTGTTACACTGTTCTCCGGGCTCACAGGAGGTGAAACTGCTGTTCTCTTTACACCACGTTTATGGCCATGATTTGTTAATTCCTTCTCCGTTGTACTTGAAGTAGATCGAGATTTATTTGAAACAGATACTTTGTGTTTTTCCTTCATATGTTGGTTTTCCCCCCGTTTGTCCTGAACATTAGAACTACTTTCATTACTTGAATGCACACCTACTTTTAGTGTTTTATTCTTTGGAGTGGCCTTTCCATCTTCTTTGCTAGCAATTTTGCTATCAAAGGAACCAGTCACAGGAGACGGAGCCCCATTGGTGCTTATTCTGTTATGAGATGAAATGTCACTATCTTGAGAACTGTTTGTATGTGTTTGCTCTTTACCCAGTCTGTGGCTACCTGCAAGGTCTAAACTGTCACTCTGTATCTGAATACTCTGCCTTCTACTTGTGCGTGGTGTTTCAGGTATATCCTTTGATGCAGCACTTTTTATTGTGTTTGGATGATTGCTAGTAGAAGCTGTTTCAGATGAGGTACCTGCACGACTGTTACTACGCCTCAGGGTAGCTCCAGAATTTGAAACACGTTCTGAGACAGGTTTTGGTGTAATGAACACATGATCTGAAACAGGTTCTGATGTACCTTTGGTAGGGGTTTTAGTGATACCTACTGCAGCAACTGAGGAACACACACTGGGCTGTGATGTTCTGGCCTCAGTAACTGTTCCAGACTTAGCTGTAGCGGCTGGTGTTCTTGCACTTAATTTGTCTTTATCACCAGAGGTATTTGAGTTAGACACTGGTGTTCTTACTGCAGACATTTGTACGATGCTTTTACGCTGTTCTCGAGCACTGCTGGTGGTACGTGGTGTCTCTTGCATTTCTGCAGGTTTACTCTTGTTCGAGTTTCTCTTCTTCCTACTTTCATCAGCATTGCTCTCTGATAGACGATTAGTATTTGAACTTTTTCCTGTTGTGTTTGTACTTGGTGTAACATGTGCCTCAGATCTATTTTCATTATATGATAAAGATTTCCTTTTTTGATTATCTCCATGGCTCTGTTTTGTATTTGGAGTCTTGGAGGAGAGACGTTGTACGCTCCTCCCTGTTTCATTGACCATATTCTTGCTTTGCTCTTTCGCTGATGGTGTCCCTGCTTCGCCTTTGCCAACTGGTTTCTCTATTACTGCCCGGGGACTGTTACCTGAACTTGTGCTTGGTACAGGTTCTATTTCACCATCTACCACTGTGTCGCAACTTGCGGCCTGCCTAGATGCAGCAATTTGTGCTTCCAGTTGTTTTTGTTGTTCCTCATGCTTCTTCAGATCAAACAATATTTCTGCAGCCAGTGTCTTGTCATCAGCAAAAATTTCTTTAATCTGCAATAGGGGACAAATTATAATTAGAAAGAGACAAAGAGAGAAACACCAATTATTAAAATTTTATGGCCTACTTAATACATTTCCAACTCTGCAGCAATCATAGTAATAGCAGCAGAAGTAGTAGTAGTAGTAGTAGTAGTAGTAGTAGTAGCAGCTGCTGCTGCTGCAGCAGCAGCACGAGGAGTAGTAGTAGTAGTAGTAGTACAGAAAAAAGAAAATCAGGAAGTTAAGGATTTCAGTTTTGTTTTTACATGCAGTATTCATTAGAGAAACTGGAAATACATTAGTACATTACTATTACAAGCAGAACTGTAATGCTTATTGCCCATCTGCTCCCAACTAACATATGTCGTTCATATTTTATGACAATAAGACATGATTGTGAAAATTTCTTATTTGATTCGCAAATGAATAATTACTGATGTATCTTTGCCACCAAATACTACTGAGCAAGTATTAGAATGATAGACTGAAGCAGAAATGCATATTCTCTCCCATTTTCACTGAGTAGACAAGGTACAGACTCACCTCATTCTTAAAGTCCCTCATCAATTCTTTGATGTATGACATCAGATCCAAGACAAGTGGTGACATAGCAGCTTGTAGCTTTGTCTTCAGTTGTATGACAACAGGTACAATATTTTCAATTGTATTTCGTTTTACACACTAAAAACATAATAGTCACTATTAATCTGGTGATGAAAAAGATAGGAAGTTAATGAATTCTTAACAAACACTGACAAAGGTTTACACATTCCATTTTAAGTTGCATGTTACCTGGGAAATAATCGTCTTCTTTGCAGTAGTAAGAACAGCTGCAGCAGCTTCTGTCTCATCTGCTGCAGGTTCTTCCTCTCCTTGAGACCGCAATGAGGACAATTTGATCTCGTCACATGCCAACACCGTCAGTGAATCTTTCAAAACATGTCTACCAGCACCATTCAGTGACATTTTGTCATTCACCACAGCACCTGCAGAAAAAAGTTTCATCTCTTCTATTCAAGACTAAATTAAAAGTTTGTCACTTAAATGTTCACAAATGAAATATTAAACACAACAGTTGAAGAAACTGATTGTTGGTATAATTCTCCAAGGAAATAAAACTGGATCACTTCATTACAGTCCCTATAACACCATAAGCTGTATTTTTAAAAGGAGGAAACTGGAGACAGGAATTTTTGATTTTTTTCTGTACTACATACCTACATCACAAGGGATATGCCATCAGCATTTGTACCTATATCCTTCACCCCTTTACGTTATATTGTTCCTGCAACTGCACCAATTTTCAACCTCTCTGATTATGTTATATTTGGAGGAAGAAGAAGAAGAAGAAGAAGAAGACAGACACTGGAATACTGTGAGCAAAAATAAACCACAAGATCAGTTGGACACCTGAAATTTTGCTTTTGATTTCTTGCTGCTTAGTTACAAAAATTATCATTTAATTCATTTGAGTGCAATTTCTCCCTTGTATAACATCTGAGTATCCTCTTATTTACAAAAACAATGTGTGAAACCTTCTCAAGTCTTTATGAGCATTTCTGTTTTCCAAAATGAGGAAAACCAAACTGTTTTGAAATACCAAATCTTCACTGTTTATTTCAGTGTCTGGTTTTCAAATCCCTCTAATGCTCAACTGTGAAACTCACATCTGAGGCTTGTTCGTTTACAATGTGAACACATATTTCGTCGATTAAGATGTGTCTTTAAACTTTTACATTTGTTTGTAAAATATAATTAAAGAATTCAAGCTATTAGGAAATATTCAAACGAAGTCTCACATATATTTGAATGCAACCCCCCCCCTCCACACACACACACACACACACACACACACACACACACACACAGACAGATACACACAAGTACAATTTCTTTGCTTGTGGAATCATAAGCTTTTAATCATATTTTATTCATTATTTTACCTGTTTTACATTCTGTATACTTTCTTTAGTGTACGTAGTTTTTATAATACTGAAGGTTTATATGTATTCTGAAGTTTTGATAGACACAATCAAAGTCTGACATTTATTTAGGAAAATAGTATGCAAAAGCTAGTCTACAGTTATGATCATGCTAAATTTTTAGTAAAACAATTACCAGTTTCAAAACATTACAACATATGTCTTCCTCAGGGGAGTATATTAGAATCTACTCTGATCTTGATAATGAGTGATCCTAGAGATTCTCATTTCACAAGTTTATATCTTCTAGATGAATGAAGACAGAGATTTGGAGAAAACTTTTAACATAAAAATCGAAAGTAAAAGCTCAACTTGACACCAGCTGTAAGTTGTCGAGTCATGTGGCTGCTATTGGGGTCTCCCTGGTGCTACTAGTTCGCTCGCTTGTTCGTTACCCAATGAGCATCAATTTCATGACAATAACACAGCAAAAGTGAGAGACTCTCCAAACCTTCATGTACTTTGTGCCATTTCCTGAGAAAAGGTTTAGAAACTATTCATTTTTTGTGGCAAAGATGGATACCTTGGAGATCTGGAGTCTGGGATATTTCATTATTGCATAACATGCTAAAAAATTAATATTTCTGAAGGTATTAGCACAAATGAACTGGCACCTGCATGTGAGAGCATTTCTTAACTAAGCTGCTTTTGTGGAATGTACCATTGTATGAGGGAATGGAGGTGGGGGCAGGGTGGAGGTGAACTGCAACACCACCAAACAACAGCAGTGAATGTAACTCTACACAATTTTGCAAAAGAATGGGATGAGTCTGAATCTTTGCTACACACCCAGTGGAGGGCACACTGAACATTTTCGAAAGGTAAATATACATTTGTCATCCTAAATGTAATTGTGGAAAAGTACCCCAAGGTTGATATATGCTTAAATTTAAAAGATACACCCATGTAACATCGGATGCTTCTTTTGGGGAGTGGGGGAGGAAAAAAATAGTTGCCCTATGCATTAGTTACAATTTACTCCAAGTTTATATTTTCATTCATGTAGAATATACCCTTTTTTTTAAATATCCTGTATACATCAATGACATTCCTGGCAATGTAAGGCATGGAGAAACTATTTTCTTTGCTGATGACAGCAACATTATAGTTAGAGATCTGTGCTGATGTGGATATCTGTGGATATCACCAGTAATATTACTTTGCAGATAACTCTTTGTGTGGATGTGGAGAATCATAGGTATATCTGTGGGGTATCTACAATAATAATTATTTAGTTGTTAACAGTTAAAGGGCAGAGTCAATACTGTTACATGACATTCCACACTATAACTGTGCATCCTACCAGCAGCTGCCTTGCATCTGACTCCTGAAGTGTCACAAAATGATTTTGATGAAAGTTGGTGGGCATGTAGATGTGCCAAAATAGTGCAATATAATTTTTTCGTTTGTGTCAATTTCACTTTTAGGGGGTACAACACATTGCAAAAGGTAATTTAGTATTTTAGCTTTAGGGGGAAAATCTTCAAAATGTTGATGTATAAAAAATGTTTTTCATATAAAAGTCAGTATGTAATTAATGTTATTGAAAACTGTGTAATCAACTTTTGTAATGATCTGAAAACTTGCAAAATACCCTACCACCATTAATTAATTTTGAAAAATGAAAACCTTCATTACAACATAAATTAAAGAAGATTTCGAGCCATGTACACCCCTGTGTAATGAAGCTGGTTTCTGGAATACCATTTCTGGAAAATAAGTTGTACACAATTTGCTGTCAGAGTATTGTCAACATACCTATTTAAAATATCTAAATATTCATTACTATCCTAATTATTTATTTTACTTACACTTGTTTTATGTTTGAAGTCATTATGTTACATTTTACATTCATTGTTTTTTATGCATGCGTATTTTGTTAATTCAAAATAATAACTAACTCACCATTATGATAGAAAATGATTACAATAATGATAATCTGTAAAGAAACACTTACAACATAACGTTTTCTCTACACCATGCACATATACAATGGAGAAGACAACATAAAACAAATTGCAGTAAGATTTTAAATTGTAACGAGTGATCCTCTAAATACCCAGATTTTTATCAGGCATATATCACTGCATCAGTAAGACTTGGCAAAGAAGATCGATTATGAACTAATGACTGTAGCTTGATTATATTGATTCTCAAGTGGAGACTGACATCGTAATCATTCAACAGAACTAGACCTGAAAATCTTCTCACAAAACTTGTTCAACATTGAAAGCTGATACATCCCATTCCCTTTACTGTCAAGCCCTTTGGGATCACAACAAGTTCCTTGTCCTCAGGTACAATGATCTCAAGAGTTCTTTAACACTGACTACCACAAGATTCTAACAATAATACAGACAGAGGACTAAGAAAGAAAACACCTTTCAAATGTGTTTTGGCATGAAAGGCATTTGTTTCAATGCTGTCACAAGGACATTCGGGGCTTCAAAAAGATATTCTCGAAAACTCTGTTCAAAGTTGCCTACGAAGAGGCTTGAGGTCAGTGTGAAAAAAGCTGTTTGGACTGTCATGTCCAAGGACAAGAATCAAAGGGCTCAATGGTACAGGTACATTCATGGAAAGTTTATGGCTTTTGATGTTGGAAAAACATTGTGAGAGGATTTTCAGATCTAGTTCTGTTGACCCTGCCTCTTCCCTATGAATCATGGACCTTACCAATGGTGAATATGCTCAGGGTAAAGGAATGAAAGAGGAAGCCTTCTAGTAGAATTTTGCACGGAGCATAATTTAATCACTTGTAAGAATCATGAAAGAATGTCATACACATTGAAGAGACCTGTAGACATTGGAAAGTTTCAGACTGATTATAGAATGGTAAAACAGACTTCGGAATCATACTTTAAATTGTAAGACATTTCCAGGGGCAGATGTGGACTCCCAACACAATGGTTATGGCCTGTAGATTAAAACTGAATAAATCGCAAAAAGGTAGGAAATCAAGGAGATGGGATTCGGATAAGTAGAAAGAACCAGAGGTTGTTCAGAGTTTCAGAGGGAGCATTAAACAACAATTGACAAAAACAGGGGAAATAAATACTGTAGAAGATGAATGGGTGGCTTTGAGGGATGAAATAGTGAGGCAGCAGAGGATCAAGTAGGTAAAAAGACAAGGCCTAGTAGAAATCCTTGGATTCCACAGGAGATACTGAATTTAATTGATAAAAGGAGCAAATATAAAAATGTAGTAAATGAAGCAGGTGACAATGAATACAAACATCAAAAAAATGAGATTGACACAAAGTGAAAAATGGCTAAGCAGGAATGAACAGAGGACAAATGTAAGAATTTAGAAGCATATATCACTAGGGGAAAGATAAATACTGTCTACAGGAAAATTAAAGAGGCCTAGGGAGAAAGCAGAAGTAGCTGTACGAATATCAATAGATCAGATGGAAAACCAGTCCTAAGAAAGAATAGAAAGCTGAAAGATGGAAGGAGTATATAGAGAGCCTATACAAAGGAGATGGAGTTGAGGACAATATTATAGAAATGAAAGAGGGCGTAGATAAAAATGAGACAGGACATATGGTACTGAGAGAAGAATTTGAAAGAGCATTGAAATACCCGAGTCAAAACAAGACCCTGGAAGTAGATAACATTCCGTTAGAACTACTGATAGCCTTGGGAGAACCAGCCATGGTCAAACTCTTCCATCTGGTGGGCAAGATGTATGAGACAGGTGAAATACCCTCAGACTTCAAGAAGAAGAATATAATTTCAGTTCCAACATAAGGAAGTGCTTACAAGGGTAACTATTATTGAACTATCAGTCTAATGAAAGATGGCTGCAAAATACCAACACGAATTATTTACAGAAGAATGGAAAACTCGTAGTTAAACTGACCTCAGGGAAGATTGGTTTGGATTCCAGAGAAATGGGACACACAAGGCAATACTGACCCTACAACTTCTATTAGAAGACATGTTACGGAAAGGCAAACCTACATTTATAGCATTTGTACTCTTAGAGAAAGTTTTACACTATGTGGACTGCTGCAGACCCTTCGAAATTCTGAAGGTAGCAGGGGTAAAATAAAGAGAGGCAAAGGCTACTTACAACTTGCATAGAAACCAAATGGCAGTTACAAGAGTCGATGGGCATAAAAGGGAAGCAATGGTTGAGAAGGGAGTGAGACAGGGCTGAAGCCTATCCCCAATGTCATTAATCTGCACAATGAGCAAAGAGTACAGGAAATCAAATAAAAATTTGGAACAGGAATTAAAGTCTAGTGAGAAGAAATAAAAACTTTTGAGGTTTGCTGATGACATTGTAATTCTGTCAGAGACAGCAAAGGACTTGGCAGAGCTGCTGAACAGAATGCACAGTGTCTTGAAAGGAGGATATAAGATAAACATCAACAAAAGCAAAACAAGGATAATTGAATGTAGTCAAATTAAATCAGGTGATGATGCAGAAACTAGATTAGGACATGGAACACTAAGAGCAGTACATGAGTTTTGTTATTTGAGCAGCAAAATAACTGATGATGGCCAAAGTAGAGAGGATATAAAATGTGCACTGGCAATGACAAGAAACTATCAGAAAGTTTTTATAAAGTATTTGTATGGACTGTAGCTATGTATGGAAGCACAACATGGATGATTAACAGTTTAGACAAGAAGAAAATACAGGTTGAGTCAAGAGAAAAGGTACATGCTTTGAGGGGTGATAGTATTAGTGATTCTGAACAAAAAACTTCATGTGGATGTATGCCCTATTTCAAGGTAGAGCACATTTAATATCACTTTTGTACATTTTTCTTGAATAACTCGAAAACCGCACACTCCAGCAAAAACATGTCACAGTACAAAATTATAATATATTAAATTTCCTACAAAAACGACCCTATTCATTTTTTTCTCTAGAATTAATGGTTTGTGCAAAGAGATGCGAGAATGTTGAAAAACTCATTCGACGCGCATGCGCTGTAACTTACGCAGTTTTTGAAGGCCAATTTGAGGTAGTGTGTTGAGGTAGCAAGATGAGATGAACAGTTTGGGACACTTGTGGCCTATCAAGTCGGGAAACTACCTCAAATTGGCCTACAAAAACTATGTAAGCTACAGCACATGTGTGTCGAGCGAGTTTTTCAACATTCTCGCACTCTCTTCGCACAAACCATTAGTTCCAGAGAAAAAGTGAATAGGACCTTTTTGTAGGAAATTTAATATAGTTTAATTTTGTACTGCGACACGTTTTAGCTGGAAGGTGCTGTTTTCGAGTTATTCAAGAAAAATGTACAAATGTGATATTAAATATGTTCTATCTCGGAAACCATTCAGAATAGGGCATACGTCCATATGAAGTTTTTTGTTTAGGATCACTAATACTATAACCCCTCAAAGCATGTACATTTCCTCCTGACTCGACCTGTAGAAGCTTTTGAAATGCGGTTCTACAGAAGAATCTGAAGATTACATGGGCAGATCACGTAACTAATGAGGAGGTACTGAATAGAATTGGAGAGAAAAGAGATTTCTGGCACAACTTGACTAGACAAAGGGATCGATCGGCAGGACACATTCTGAGACATTAAGGGATCACCAGTTTAGTACTGCAGGGAAGTGTGTGGGGTGTTAAAAATTATAGAGTGTGACCAAGAAATGAATACAGTAAGCAGATTCACAAGGATGTACGCTACAGTAGTTATTCAGAAATGAAAAGGTTTGCACAGGATAGAATAGCATGGAGAGTTGCATAAAACCAATCTTCAGACAGAAGATCATGATATGAATCTCGACCTGAGAAACAATATCTGCAGTCACTAAAACACAATAAATTCTCTGTGCCAAATCTTAGCAATGTACCAAAATACAACTGAAACAAATCATGATATTTAAAAGATCACATTTTTCTTCAATAAGTCGAAAACCGCACACTCTAGCAAAAACATGTCACAGTACAAAATTATAATATATTAAATTTCCTACGAAAATGACCCTATTCAGTTTTTTCTCTAGAACTAATGGTTTGTGCAAAGAGATGCGAGAATGTTGAAAAACTCACTTGACGCGCATGCGCTGTAGCTTATGTAGTTTTTGTAGGCCAATTTGAGATTTTTGTTTTTTGCAAACCCTGCTGAATTTTGTTTTATATTGTCTTCTCCAGCATGTATGTAAAGAAATTTCGTTCTTTTATTTGCATGGTGTAAAAAACATTACATCCTAAGTGTTTCTTTACAGATTATCATTATTGTAATTATTTTCAATTAACAAAATACACATGGGGAGGAGAAAAAAGTAAATGAAAAATATAAAATAACAATTACTAACACACAAAAATTTAAGTAAAATAAATAATTACAACAGTCATGAATGTTTAGATATTTTAATAAGGAACGTTGAAAATACTTTGATAGCACACTGTGTACAGCTTATTTCCCAAAAATGCTATTTCAGAAACCTGTTTTATACCAAAGGATGTACATGGCTTAAAAGCTTCTTTAATTGATCTTGTAAGATTAGTTTTCATTTTTCAAAATTAATTACTGGTGGAGGGATATTTTGCAAACTTTCAAATTATTACAAAAACTGATTACACAGTTTTCAGTAACATTAATTACATATCAACTTTTACGTGAAAAACATTTTTCATATATCATCTTTTAGAAGATATTCCCTCAAAACCTAAAATGCTACACTACCTTTTGGGGTGCATTTGACCCCTTAAAAGTGAAATTGGGCACAAGCAAAAACAATTATATTGCACTATTTTGCCCCCTCTATACAACCACCAAGTTTCATAAAAATCGTTTATTGACACTTGGAAATGCTCTCTTGTGAGTCATTCTTGGATTGCAGTAACAGAGCTCAATAACTCAATTTTGAGGGCTGAATATTTATTTTCAGTTTAAATTTACACTAAGGTGACAGACAAGTCAAGGAATACCTCCCAATATCAAGTCAGACCTCATTTTGCAGCAACTCGACATACCATGGACTCAACAAATCGTTGGAAGTCTTCTGCAGAAATACTGAGCCATGCTGCCGCTACAGCTGTCCTTAACTGTCAAAATGTTGCCGGTGCAGGATTTTGAGCACGAACTGACCTATCTATTATGCCCCATAAATGTTTGCCAGGATACATGTTAGGTGACGTGGGTGGCCAAACCATTTTCTCGAATTTTTCAGAATGTTCTTCAAGCCAATCATGAATAATTGTTGGTCAAAATGGTTCTGAGCACTATGGGACTTAACATCTGAGGTTATCAGTCCTCTAGAACTTAGAACTACTTAAACCTAACTAACCTAAGGACATCATACACATCCATGCCCGAGGCAAGATTCGAACCTGCGACCGTAGCGGTCCCGCAGTTCCAGACTGAAATGCCTAGAACCGCTCGGCCACACCGGCCGGCAATAATTGTTGTCTCGTGATTACATACATGACATCAGTATTTGGGAACACGAAGTTCATGAATGGCTACAAATAGTCTCCAAGCAGCCAAAATAACCATTCCCAATCAACAGTCGTTTCAGTTGGACCAGATGACCCACTCCATTCCATGCAAACACAGTCCACACCATTATGGAGCCACAACCATTTTGCACAATGCCTTGTTGACAACCTGGGTCCATAGCTTCGTGGGGTCTGGCCACACTGAAACCCTACAATCAGCTCTTTCCAAATGAAATTGGGAATCATCTGACCAGGCCACTGTTTTCCCATCAACTAGGGTCCAACCGATATGGTCACAAGCCCAGGAGAGGCACTGCAGGCCAGGCGATGTTATACTGTTAGTAAAGGTACTCATGCCGACCATCTGCTGCCATGCCCATTAATGCCAAATTTCGCTGCATTGTCCTAACGAATACATTTATAATACATCCCACATTGATTTCAGCAGCTATTTCACACAGTGTTGCTTCTCTGTTAGCACTAACAACTATGGAAGTGCCTGTGCTATTGGTTGTCAAGTGAAGGCTGTCGGCCGCAGTGTTGTCCGTGGTGAGAGGTTATGCCAGAATTTTTTTATTCTCAGCAAACTCTTGACACTGTGGATCTTGGAATATTGAGTTCCCTAATGAGTTCCAAAATGGAATGTCCCATGCCTCTAGCTCCAACTACCATTCCATGTTCAATATGTGTTGATGCCCCTTGTGTTGCCATAACCATATTGGGAACAGAATGAATTTTCACTCTGCAGCGGAGTGTGCGCTGATATGAAACTTCCTGGCAGATTAAAACTGTGTGCCCGACCGAGACTCAAACTCGGGACCTTTGCCTTTCGCGGGCAAGTGCTCTACCATCTGAGCTACCGAAGCACGACTCATGCCCGGTCCTCGCAGCTTTATTCTGCCAGTATCTCGTCTCCTACCTTCCAAACTTTACAGAAGCTCTCCTGCGAACCATGCAGAACTAGCACTCCTGAAAGAAAGGATATTGCGGAGACATGGCTTAGCCACAGCCTGGGGGATGTTTCCAGAATGAGATTTTCACTCTGCAGCAGAGTGTGCACTGATATGAAACTTCCTGGCAGATTAAAACTGTGTGCCCGACCGAGACTCGAACTCAGGACCTTTGCCTTTCGCGGGCAAGTGCTCTACCATGGTTCGCAGGAGAGCTTCTGTAAAGTTTGGAAGGTAGGAGACGAGATACTGGCAGAAGTAAAGCTGTGAGGACCGGGCATGAGTCGTGCTTCGGTAGCTCAGATGGTAGAGCACTTGCCCGCAAAAGGCAAAGATCCCGAGTTCGAGTCTCGGTCGGGCACACAGTTTTAATATGCCAGGAAGTTTCATATTGGAAACCTTTACACATGAATCACTTGAGAACAAATGACAGCTCCACCAATGCAATGCTCTTTTATACCTTGTGTACACAACAGTATCACCATCGGTATACATGCACAACACTATACCTTGACTTTTGCCAACTTATTGTAATGGAAACATAAAAATTACTGGTAAAGTGAATCTCATCAACATTTGTGTAAGTGTCTTTTAATTGTGCCTGTCTGGAACTTAATGAGTCTTCTTTACAGTAAGTAGTGATCTATCTTTTCTTACATTGTTGATATTCCTACCTGGAGTTTCAACTGTTTGAAAGCTAGAAATATTTCAGCTTTCAGACAAAGTCCTTCTTCAGAAGTAGAAAACTCTCACACAATCATGCACACACACTTACATGAACGTGTGTGGGTTTTTTAGTTCTGAAGAGGAACTTTGTCCAAAAGCAGAAATAATTTTAGTTTTCTTCCTCTTCTTTCCCCCCTCACCCCACTGTGCCTGTCTCCAATGCAACATTCCTTTATGTGGTGGGCAGCAGTATATCCTTTCCATCTTCTATATACCCCTTTCTCCAACAAACAGCTCAGTTTACAAAATAAAAACTACGCACCAGAACAATCTACGCAAAGACTATTGTGGTATTTTGTATTAATGTAAGTAAAAAAATCTGATATGTTCCACATTCACAACGACCTCCCAACAGAAACAGATCCATGGGACAAAGAGTTCATCTACACTATTCTACAACACACAACTCATTATGAGGGGATGTTGTCTTAAGATTCCCAGACAGGCAGAAGTGAAGACATGCAGATGTACTAGAGGTGTGGCAGCAAGTTCATGATCTCTACATTATCTGTGAGAGCAAGTGGTGTATGCAATGATTAATTTTGAGATAGGTAATGAACAGTGGATAACTATTTCTCATCTTATCACTTAGTTGTTCTTAGTATGTATAAACATAATAGCACTGGAAACTGGGGATAAACCAAATGAAGTAGTGTGTTGGTTCAAACACTGGCCTCTGATTCAGAAGCATGGAGTCTAACATTTCCTAAATAACTTCAGACAAATACCTTGGCTAACACCGGTACTTTCCTAGTTAAGCATGTGTGTATATCTCTGTACTAATATGATGTATATTGTTCCTTACACATGTGCTTCCTAACAAATTTTATCAGTGTTTCATTACCAGACAGTTGACACACTTGTATAAGCAGGTGACTAACTGATATTAACAGCAGTGGATGTTAGCTGCATCTCATGACAGACTGCAATATTATGGTATAAGCCAGGCTGTTCCAACATTGCCGTATCAGGCAAGGCGCCTATCAGTGTTTCATTACCAGACAGTTGACACACTTGTATAAGCAGGTGACTAACTGATATTAACAGCAGTGGATGTTAGCTGCATCTCATGACAGACTGCAATATTATGGTATAAGCCAGGCTGTTCCAACATTGCCGTATCAGGCAAGGCGCCTATCAGTGTTTCATTACCAGACAGTTGACACACTTGTATAAGCAGGTGACTAACTGATATTAACAGCAGTGGATGTTAGCTGCATCTCATGACAGACTGCAATATTATGGTATAAGCCAGGCTGTTCCAACATTGCCGTATCAGGCAAGGCGCCTCTTCTAGGAGGTGCAGATAGTGTATGCTAGCCACCAAACAGCCCCAATGCTTATTTTTTGTGCCAGTGCAAGCTGCTTGGCCACCCACACCTGCTTGCCTACAGTTAGTGCAGTAGGACCGCATATGCTATGGCCTGACTGCAAGAACTACCCACACATCACCGCTGTCTGTGGCCATGTCCACCCATCTGCCTCGAAAGTGTGTGGGAGCTGGAATAGCCTACAGCTGGAGTCACAAATGATGGTGACTTGTTCTACACATAGATGGCACATATTCTCCAACAACCGATGAGGGTTCAGTAATGTTCTGTGCACTCTGATGTGAACCTCACAACCAATGCAAGCATTAATTGTGATCACAGCAAGTAATTTAGTGACTATTTCATTTGTTGTGAGTTGTCTCTCTGGTAATGGCGGTATTTGACAAATTTTACACAAGCAAGCGAGATACATAATTTGCTTTCTTCAAGCACAAACTACATGTATGGGTGTACCACAACTGTTGCCTGGAACTGGCAATGATGCGAACCCTATCTGTGCCACAACCTGTGCAAACTGCCCATCATTCATGACTCGGACTGCAGTGTAAGTAAATTAAAGGACATTATTGTATTTCAAAGAAAACAATGCCAATAGTACACACTCATTTAAATTAATTTTGTTCTTTTATTTCAGTGGAAACTAATTTCACATTATTTTTACTGAAGCATTATATAGCTTTGCGAGTTGTCACATGTTCTGATCTTTGAAGTAACTCTATAGGGTGACTTACAACATTGACAACCAGACCATACTAATTCAAAATGGTTTGAAAATCTGCTGAAAAGGAAGCAGGTGGATTGACATTCATCACAACTTTATGGAAAGTCTTCCTATACGCTTAGCAGCTAAGAGCCACATGTGGCTGCATTGCATAATACTGACACCACAACAATTTCAAATTAGCATTTTTTATTATATCTGTTCATTAATAGAACTTTAAAGGTAATGAATGTAGTTGTTGCACACAGTGAATAGAATATAAGGTCCTTGCAATACACTCTGTATGTCTGACGACGACTTCTGTTTTTGTGTAAAAAGCAAGTGTTTATCTTGCTTTTTCCAGTTTCTGTATTTAAGTCACACAATGAACCTCCACTTTTTACTATTTATGAAAATAATTGTAATTATTTAAACTGAATGGTGCATAATGATAGAGAGTGTTATAATTTCAATACTTCCATATGACAGTGAGTAAAGGCGCATAAAATCAAAAGAAACATTGCATTTGTAACAAAAATAAAGGCAAAACAAATGTAAAACATAAATAACAAAGATTAAACCTGAGGTATATGTCAAATTTATGAGTAAAAGTGATCAGTAAGTAAAAATGGGCGAACCAGCCACTTTGCAGCACACTGAAACTTCCTCCTAACACCTTGCCAAGTATTCTGGAGAGTAGGAATATATAATTTACTCTCAGAAGATTCAAATATGAAACATTTTAATTTCAGTACAATCTGATACATAACCGTCCTCTTAAAGGCACCAGAACAGCTGTGCATGTTAGAACATCGCTTTCGGGGCTGATGTAGGCACACTAGACGTGGATTGAATCTGGCCAGCGGATTTATGATTAAGTCAGTTTGCTGGCCTGCCTGGATGTAGCTTTTAGGTGATTTCCCATGTCCAGCTTGGTGAATACCCGTGTCACACCTGTTATAGGATTCACTAACATTTTGAACACATTCTCACACTTTCACATGGCTAACACTAGACGCAAGCAGATGAGGTACCACAGTTTCCATCTCATGGAAGGAAAGGTGGCAACAGGAAGGTTATCCGATCATCCTATTTGACTGATGTGCCAAGTCAAAATTTAACAGGTTGACCCATTGTAGGTACAGGATAAAGTCAGAAGAAAAAGAATAATAATTTCCAAGATTCTAGAAAGTGGCTTCCAGTCAGGACATAAATGATAATCTATAGGACTGAGAACAAAGCTGGCTGGGCCCAACTCTATAAGCCATCAGCCAGCCAGAAGAGCACTCTACAGAGAGGCCGTGCATGCATACGAGAGTGGAAGCCTCTGCGGGTGCTGGCATCTTGCAACTTCTGAGGCACGCCATACAGCTGCGTGCCCAGATTGTGGGTAAGGACTCTTACACAGGTCACCACACTACCTGTTCCACAACCTCCTGCATCTTACTCCAGAGGTTCATCCGAGAAAGAGCAAGACCCGCACAAACTTGATGCAGGCATGCCAAATGTTGTTGTAGATTTGTTGTCATCCACTGACCCTGAGTTCACAGTCAACATTTCATACTCTAATAGCCATCTGATCACTCAACTAAATAATCTTGTGAGGGATCTGGGATTGTCAAACAGTGGCACAGAATTGTTGGCCTTTAGACTCAAGCAGTGGAGAGCTCTTGCTGAAGATGTTAAGAGGTATCTCTTTTTCAGACATGTCGAGAGACTCTGGAAGATTATTTTTCACCAAAAAGTGATCTAGTGTATAGTAAAAATGTAACTGGTCTTATGAGCAAATTTGACATAGAACATAATCCTGATGACAGCTGACTGTTCACAGACACACTGTTCACAGCTGTGTTAGTGAACAATGGAAATGTGTTGCTATCAATTCCAATCAGTTATGCAGTAGCTCAACTACACAAAATATTGCTATATTCGGTGCGAGTGTGATAGCCGAGACAAGGCTTCCCTTTACGTAAAAAAAGACTGGCTACTTCATAAATCTTTGGAACCAGGAAAAAATAACATTCAATAAGTACGTCTGGTAGATTCTAACAGGCTTTTACTTCCTCCTTTACATATTAAACTAGGTTTAATCAAGTACTTTGTTAAGAGTATGAGCCAAAGCAGAGACACAATCATATACATCCTGAGTAAAATTCCATGAATTACTAAAAGTAAAATCAGGGAGGTAATATTTGAGTCGCTTTATCCAATCGGCATAAATTTTGGTACTTAGTAAAAAACGTATTTAACAATTTCTGTTGCGTGTATAAACTTGAAATTTTTTTTGCATGTTTCTTAGTTACCTATTTTTGTTATTAAAAAAACATCATAAAAATAACTTATTTCAAAATTTTGTTATAAATAAAAAACTCCTGGATAAGGGACATTTTGGAATCAAAATATGGAGCAGAGACATTTTGAAAAAGAAAATGGGGGAAAAATTATAAACAATGTTTGTTTAGTAAATGTATATAATTTAATTTTTGTGGAAATGGCTTATGTAGGTATTTTTAAAACAACTGAAATAATTTCTGGTTAAGCTAGGGAAACATACAGAAACATACATTTAGCAGAAAATTATCAAAAAATAACATTACATTACACCTACACACATTACAGAAAAACCGAGCGAGGTGGCGCAGTGGTTAGACACTGGACTCGCGTTCGGAAGGACGACGGTTCAATCCCGCGTCCGGCCATCCTGATTTAGGTTTTCCGTGATTTCCCTAAATCACTCCAGGCAAATGCCGGGATGGTTCCTCTGACAGGGCACGGCCGACTTCCTTCGCCATCCTTCCCTAGTCCGATGAGACCGATGACCACGCTGTCTGGTCTCCTTCCCCAAACCAACCAACCAACCACATTACAGAAAACATAATTTTAAAAATGTCTTAAGGGTAGTCATTTACTTATTTAAATCTGGATTTGTCCTATTAACTGCTGAGAAATAATTAAAAGCCGTTTTCATCATCCATGTCTCCACCGGCATTTTTGCCAACATATTGATTTTCAGTTCTATTCTGTACTGGATTGAATATAATATTTTTGTAAAAGGCCGTGTCTTCATTTTGAGCCCAGTGTTCCCCAAAGTGAAGAGTCAGAAGCTTGTTGACATCTTTCACTTTCAGCTCTTTTTCTATTAATCAAGGTAGTACTAATGGTAGTTCAAAGTTTTGAACTTTAAATCCAGGTTTGAGTACTTTTTTCACCTTTCCGAGATTGGTGTTCTACCAAGGTTCTCCTGCAACAAGTACTTCACAGGTTAGCGCATTGCCTAGTGTTATAATAAATCTTTTAGCACTTGAGTAATTTTCACTTACATTCTTCCAGTCAAAAATATTACAGCTCTCAGTCATACTGAAAACAGTTCCACATTCCTTAAAGATTTCAATGTATTTCTCAGGCTTAATAATAGTGTCATAATTTTGAATTTCCTTCTCAGTTCTACCAAATACACAATCAGGTGGCACATGCAAATAACCTGGTACAGGGAATACTACAACAATGTCTTTAATAGTTGGCGGCGCTTCATTTACCAACCAGTATTGAAACATCATTGAACTGTTCCGGTTTTGTCCTCCACAACCATCCGCAATTGCCTTACAGTGGTCACTCCTTCCAAGCAAGTATTTTTTAGCCTATGAAAAATTGCTGATGCAATTTCATTCGAACCTTTTTTTTTTTTTTTTAAGTCCAATTTTGTCCAGTGATATATAAAAACACGGTCTTTTGTCTGCTTATCTTTAGATGTACCTTGGCAGATAGTAAAGTTAAATAAATAGAACTGTCGACTATAGTAAGCTGCCTGGTCAGGGATTTTGCGCAAAACTAAATTCTTTTGGCAAAGGAAGGGTTATTTCATTTTCAGTTTTCAGTAAATTAAAGAATGCTTCTGCTCTCTTTTTGTGGAGATCGAAATCAGTTTCAACCGATTTGACCCCGCTGTCTAATTTCAACTGAAACTGGATGCATTTGGGGCACCTGTCCGCAGCAGGAGAGCCAAAGCTTAAGTTATAATCTTTCACAAATATTTCATAAAAATATGAATATGGAACCTGAAGATAACTTTCTGTTCTTGAATTTTAAGCCTTGTGAAACTTACTCATTGAAAGATAGCTCGAATACTGTCTTGTAATTTGGTGTTTCTGCAATATGTTTTTCAAGTGGGCAGAGGCTCTCTATAAATAACTTTACAGAATGCCTTTTAGCCTCAAACAGCTTAGACTTATGGTCTCCTCCTCTATTCTCTACAGCTAGATTTATGGAGTGGAAATGTATCTTACACTCTCGTTGAGCTCTTTTCTCACTAACACCAAGTATGCCACAAAAGAATTTCTTACAGACCCGAACCAAAGAAGTATTTCCAGATTTGGTATGTGGGATCAGATAGAGATTCCAATTTTCAGTGATTTGTTTCCATTAATCTTCATTAGTACTCCTCCGTTTAGGCATTTCACTCACAGTATATTTAAGTATATAGTTATCCTGATAAATTTTATTCTTAGAAGAATAAAAGCCTCCATGAAACTTATGAACATCTTGCATTGTAAGCTGATTACACTTAAAAACTTGATCAGAATGAAGGCACTGTGGTACTCTTGCAAGTCTTTGATGTGTAGAGCTTCCACCTCTCTATTGTCTTTTTCTATTTATCTGGATCTTTTATACCTTTCCTTACTTTGTTCTTCTGGCGTGGAGTTATCTTCGGTCCCTCCATAACCTGTTGTTCAGTAGTTTGAGGTTGTAGTTCCTCCACTGGTTAACCACAAAGCTTATCAACTTAGGCCAACAACACTGCCTGTATAGTACACTTTTAAAACAAGAAGCTCCATCTGGAGTTGAGTTCGAGTTCTACTTCTGCTTCTGCTATACAGCGTGTTAAGTTGTGTCCATGGACAAGTGTTTGTAGTAGCTGCATTTAGAACACAGAGTACAAGATCTAAAGGCTAGCCATATCACACAGCTCATAATCTTTGGTTGGTTCTTAGTATGCTTGACAATCAAGAGTCATATCTGTATAAATAATTCCATATGTATTTACTGTTGTCACAGCAGTGGAGAGCTATAAAAGGTATGTGTCTTTGTCCACCCATGTGTACAAAAGGAGAACACAACACAAAGAATGCTGAAAAACAGTTATTACTGGAAAAAAGCTGATTAGTTAAGTTTCAAAATTAATTAAGAAAACAGAAAAATGTAAAACACGTACCAAGAATGTCCATACACACTTTATAGGTTATCTTAAAACGATGCTCATCAGTCATGTGTTCAAGCATAAATTTATATAGTGTCATGCGCTTTTCAGCATTATCTTCACCAGATAAATCGAAAACTTCGGCTTCTTTCTGCGTCTGTGTTGTTCTCATAAACATATCTTCTGTCTTTAAGCATTGAAAAAGAATAAAATTATGTGTCAGCTGTCTGCTATTCTTTAGTTTAATCAACAAAAACACCAAATGCAATATTTTTCTCTAAAGTAGTGAACATGCAAAAGTAACAGAGTAGATATGATGTGTTCTAATAACAATTATTCGCTGCTTTCACAGGTTCCAGTCTTGATATAGAGGGACATTTCAAAACATGACACAGAATAGAGAAATATGCATCACGGAAATTAAACTACTACTTTTGCAATGGAAAAAGTCATCAACATTTATTAAAATAAAGATAAGGTTTGGCATATGTCTCAATAAAATTAGTGACTCAATAATAATAACAAAAATGTAATATCTTCTTAATAATATGAA
This sequence comes from Schistocerca cancellata, assembly GCF_023864275.1. Taxonomy (NCBI): domain Eukaryota; kingdom Metazoa; phylum Arthropoda; class Insecta; order Orthoptera; family Acrididae; genus Schistocerca; species Schistocerca cancellata. Next base: position 714,063,191 of record NC_064628.1, read on the forward strand.
GTACAGTAGGGTATCTTATGTAGTATTTTGAACAAAAGAAAGTATGATCATTCTAATCAATGATTTCAGATTAGTAGTTTGTGTAGCATATGTTTCAGAAACTAAAAAAGACACATTATATTTGTACAACGATGTTGAAAACTGTCAGCTGTGCTGACTGACTTCTCAAAAATTATCCTTACATCTGATTTTATCATAACATAAATACTTAAAAAATAATACTGGAGGAAATTAGCAGCACAAAATTCATGAGAGAACTAAACTGATCAAAGTTAGTATTTTTTTTGTAAGTGAAGAGTCATCATGCTAATGTACAAAGTAACAAAATATACATTTTAGGTTATTGAGAATAAAATTTATTCAATTAGCAAGAACGTAATTGTTTGTGCACCTCAGGTAGGTATTCCATCATACTTTTGAGGCGTGTCTTCTTCTCTGAATACAATCCTTTTCACCAGTAACCTCACTGAATGTGAGCGAGTTGAAATCTTCACTTCATCGTCCAACATTCTCATCATTTCCCAACCCTTTATTTTCCCAAATGTCTTTTTTATCTGAATTACTCTAGGCGTGGTGGTTTTAATCCACAAGGCAGAACTTACATTAACCTCAGTTGTGTTAATGATCACTTCACCTGCTTGCCGAAAATCCATAAAATAACTGCCTTTCACTTGAACGACTTTAAAAGATTGCTTATTGCAAGCTGTTGCTATAATGTTCACTACATCGGTAACAGAATGCATCCCCATCTTTAGCCACATTTTCTTTTAGTTACCAGTTTTTCTGTTACTTCCCTTTGCTGAATTGTTCATATCTTTTTTACTATTTATTTTACTGCCAAGGAAGACGCACAAGAGATAGGTTACAAAATGGCAGGAGCAAGCAGAACGATATATTCTCTAAGTTGAGTATAGCTAGCTCATACAACACAATCTGCACTGACCCCACTTAGCATGAACAAGTCATAGGAGTTACCTCTCATGCCATCTACTGGCCTTTGGTAGCACCTACATCAGCCATCACTGGAAGCAGCCCTTTTAAAATGTGAAAGCCCTGTTCACATACCACCTAATTAAGCACAAAGCACAATTTATGCAAAAGTGGCTCTCGGCCCCTTTAGCATGATAACTCTTCAATCATCAGCATAGTAAATTAACTTATCAATAAATACATACCTCACATTTATTGTAATAATAGAGCCCAGCAACAAAATTTTGGTACAGTATGTTCTTGTTCTTCACTAACAAAGATTCGGTGATGAAATAAATTATGGAATCAACAATAGTTTTGTCCTTATCACAAAGCATACTGAAAATGTTGAAATAAAAGCTGCCCCTCAGCTTCAAATAATCTTGCTGCAAGAGCTGAATCAACTGCACAAGAGCAGTTTCCCTCACTTTTTCTCTAGGATCTTTCAAACACACACAAATATCTGGGATTAAAGGCTCAACCATTGAAGTATACCTAAGAAAAGAAAAAAAAAACTGTTGTGGAAAATAAATTGACTATTAATAAAGTTTATTCAGGATTACTCACAAGGGCTACAATTTGCAGGTTGCTAGTGTAAGTGTTATCAGTAAAAATAAAAAGTAGAGTTATATTTTCACCATTATGAAGCAAAAAGAACTTACAGAATTAAATATTGCATGATTACTGGAATCTTAAAAGGGAGAGATCACTTTTAACTTTTAAAATAACACAGCTTTCAACACGATTCTTCCTGTCCACCTGTTGCACCTCTAAGAATGACATAGAATGAAAGCATATAATTAATACATTATTTTATGTTCCAACAATATGTTGGTTATGAGAAGTAGTAGAAGGGCTTCCACTGTGATGTGCTGTATACTAGACGAACGAGAGGCAATAACTTAGCAGTAGGTTACTGAGCACTGTTTAAATGTAACATTTAGTTAGCAGAGATTCGCAGAGATTCTGTGACACAAGAAAATGGATGGCATTAGTCTTTTATATTAATGACTGATAGATTCAATCTGCATACCAAGGTATGATGTCAAGCCACCACTGAAAGAGTGAGTCACATTTACACAAACGATTAACTATGAGACAACTTTATGTAAGCAAAAGGTGACATTTACTGAGTGCTGACCATAAGCGATGAGGAGGAGAAACCATATGCAAATGGGAAGGAGAAACCTCACCAATGTTAGGACCATTATAAACAAAATCCAGCAGATGTTTTTTGCCCATTTGTTACCGTGAATGAGATGTAGATTCACCATTTCAAACCCAAAACAAAACACCACTCAATGCAATAAATGGGAGCCAGAGGCCCCGCACCACAAGAGAGAAAGTCAGTTTCATCTGTCAATGTGCTTATGTGTACAGTTTTATAGGATTTGTAAGGAATTCTTTTAACTGATAGCCTTACAAATCTGGCTCAATGAGAGGAAAAATATGTCGGGTGAGGTCTGGCTTGCAAAAGGAGGGATACAATGCACCTGTCACCAAAAGAGTTTTTCCAATAAGAAAATAGTGGAATATGAAATGTGAATCGTGGTAATTTTTACAAATCTGGATCAATGAGGAAAAAAATGTGGGCTGATATCTGGCGTGCAAAAAGAGGAAAGTGCACCTGCCACCAAAGGAGGTTTAATAAGAAAGATGAGGGATATGAAATGTGAATCATGATAATTTTCACCCCATATATCAGACTTTTGTAGACTCACACTTCCATCTACAACTACACCTAAAAAAATTCAGAGTTATGTTCACTGGCCAACCAAAAGCGGTAGGAGATGGGTAGCATATAGATCATCTAGAAACTCACTTCCAAAATGAAATATCCAACCATCCATTACAATGCCAGGTCAGGACTGGTGTGGTACTTCTCTAATTTCAGGCAGATACATACCGGCGTGTAGGCCGTTATTACTATGGGATTCTAAAGCGACTGCCAGCTTTCCCCCCCCCCTCCCACACACACACACACACACACACACACACACACACACACGCACACACACACACACACACACGGGACTGGAATCCCTATACCCCTTCTATGCCTAGAGCATATTGCAGGGTCAAATGTGACATTGTTTTTCAAACTGTTTGCACATCACGTAACCAAGGCAGAACCAAGGCCTCATATTTACCTAAGTGGATGTGAGAAACCGGTTAAGAATCACACCCAATCTAACTGGCACACCAGCCCCCCGCCTTTAAGGTGCAAGGTGAATTCGATCTGGGGCCAGAGTGCCTCTCCGTGTCTCAGAAGTTGGCTCTTTAACTGGGTGGGTCCAGAATGAAAAATATTCTCTGAAAAACACTGACGGAGAGTGATCACCTAAAGGAAGACAACACTAGACAAATAATTCTGAAAAAAGAAAAGGAGAAAATAATGAAAGCAGTCTTTCAGTGTCAAGCAAAGATTGTTTCATTTTCCACAAGTCACATCCCACCATTATTAAATTTATTTCTCTACCTGAAATTTAACTGCAACTGTAAATTTTTAACAGCTTTGGAAGCCAAGTTTATTTTTAATACAAATGTAATAATAGATAGAATCTCCTGAGGAAGACACTGTCAGGAGCTCATTACTTTTTAAGTATGATATTAAGATTACAGCATTATCCATTAGGCAAATTGTGCAATTTTAGAGCAATCATTTATTATGTCCACGTATATATCACTGCATGATGAATAAATATTCCAGCTATGCTACTAAAAAGAAACATTACAAAAGACAGCATATTTAAAGTAAAAAAGCTGTGGTTTGCATTTAAATAGTAAGATAATTTATAAACAAATGATTTTTGTTATTGTTTCTGTCTCTTGCATAGTCATTAATAAAGAATAACAGATTGATTAATAGAGTGTCATTTCATGCGATCAAAATGTAGAGTGATTTTGATATTTTTTGCCGCCTGTAGGTAGTAATATTACTCGTACAGGTCCTGTCTCAAATACACAATACATTAACAAACTGCAACATACAAATATTTTAAAGAAACGAATAAATTAAAACAGACCAGAAGGTATTTGTTCCTTGTCAATACAGAGCTCAAACTGCACTCTGCTACACTTTACAAAAATCTTAAATGGATTCTAAAGTAAGTACCCCTCACTTAGTCGTTTATTACAAGTCAATTACACAACTTTTTTAGCTGTGGCTCTGTGGTATCAGCTGTGCTCTCATTATAGCTCCATACATCAGCTTAGCAGGTATTCAAATTATTCTATGCATTTTCTCTGGCTATGTGTATACATCAAAATAATAGCAGTTTCAGTAGCCACCAGCTGACATCTCTGGCCCGATATCTCACTCTTCTGCTGTCAGGTTTAGTAATTTATCACCATTACACACTGACTATTTTTCAAACATCTTGTTTATATCACTATTTATGCAATGGCTCTTTGTATTTATAAATTTGAAATTTTATGAACTTGCCCACGTGTCACTGTCACTATGGCCTAGAATATAACACTGCTTCCTATTGCTGTAGAATTCCTAGGTCTCAATCCCACAGCTGGAATCCCACCGTGTGACTGTGATTTTCTGTTGGGGAGTGGACCACAAGAGATCTATTGAGCTAAATGAGGTAAAATGAGGTGTACACACACACACACACACACACACACACACACACACACACACACACACACACACCATTTCATTTTGGTAATATGCTATTTATGCTGGGTCTGCAATAATCTCTAGTCAGAATCAGAAATACACAGATATTTGCTAAAATATACTGTACAAACAAACAATTAATGAGATAATAACCAAGGAAGATGTAAAAAAGAAACTTCCGTGTTGTTAAACACAGAGGCATTCTAGTAAATCCAACAAAGACAAAAAAATAAAGCAGTCTATCCCGCTTACAAAAGCAAGAAATCCAAGATATAACAGAAGAGACAAAACTGGTAAAACTACAATGGTTATCTCATTCTGTTCTGTTTGCATCTTTTCTGTTATTTGCATCTTTCTGTAACTGGTCTCCAGCCAAGTTTTATGTCCGCCTCACTCCTTGAGTCTTGTTTCTAAATTAGTTACCACTGGTCTTTGCACAATATCTTTTTTAAGCATATCTTTAATTATTTTTTAATTTGAACCTTGACTTAAGTCGCCATGACTTTATTCTTGTAACGATACTCCTCCTCCCTCTACCTATCTATCTAAGTATCTATCTGTCTTTATCCATAACCAAACAGTAAATGACTTTTTCTTCCCTCTCCTAGCTCTGGCTCCTTTGTGAGTCTTTTAGCATGTTTTCCTTCTTTTGTGTGGGCCTATCAACAACTCTATGTCTGCTTGTAACTATTAACAATCTTGTAAATATCTGTCGTAGTACTTTTTTCCATAACACATCGCTAATGCTCTCGCTGTCTGATACCTGATATTGCTCCACATCATAGGTGTAGTGCAGGGGAAATTGTTATTCTACAGATATGTAATGTCTCAGCAATGGACTTTGTTCGTGAGCAATATTTGCTAAGACCTAGTTAATATCTTCCATAAGTTTAACAGCTCCAGCTGACAGCTAAGTCAACAATGTTACATGGTTACATAGTTGGCTAATTCACCTGTAGAGTTGTACATACTAGTAGTAAATTCTTTGCTAATATTCATTGGTATTGTCTTTGCCTGTAAATTTGTTCAATAAAGTTGTCAATATAATTTTTGTGTTTTAAGTCTTTTGTGTGTTAAGAATTTCGTATCTAATTCTTATAAGAAGTTCATTATTGGGTCCTTTGGTGCTATGTTCAGGATCTGTAAATTCATTTTTGATCTGTTTGCATGGGATTGAAGATTGTGAATGGGTTTGTGTCACTGTTTCTGGCATTCTCTCACTGCCTGATTTTGAAATTTCTCTCTGTTTAGTCCATGTAGAATTTTTCACGGTCACTATAATTAATTTTATATACACTTGGATATATGTGCAATGGAATTTTGGTTTTTACTTAGATATTTGTTCTCTGCCTGTTTACAGAGCTGTATGCAAATCTTACTGTAGTTTGCCTTACTACGGTGTTATGTTTGTTTGATGCATTTCATATATACATTTGTGGTTTGTATGCTATTTTCTGTTTTGTTGGTACCTCTCTTGTTAATTTTATGTCATTATGTTTGTTGTGTTTCTCATAGGTTTGGTTGACAATGTTGGGACTGAAGTTGTTCTGTTGTGCTATGTATTTTAGGATATCCAATTCCTTCTGTGTTGTGAATTACTGCAATAGTAAATTCATCAGTCTGTTTATCATCATTTAAAAGTATGAATTTTTGTGTGTTTTAGGATGACAAGAATCTGTTGTAATGATGTTATCTGATGTCTGTTGTGATTGTTTTTTATTGTCTGGTCCAGGAACCTTTATTGCTGTCTAGTTCCATTGTGAAGTTCATGTTGTGATGAAGTTCATTTAATGTTTTATGTATTTGTAGATTACCTGTGTCAGAATCGTCTATTGGTAGCTGGGTGTCATCTACATTATGCTAATTATGTATAATTATCTTTTCAAGTATGTTTGTGGGACTAAAAACTTTTGTTCTAACATGTTTAAAATATATGACCTGTTGCTTTCACTAACCTACTCCTCATGGCTACTCCGTCCTTTCGTATGTATAATGAATTATCGAATACAAAGTAATTCTAATTTAGTACTAGTGTCAGCAGTTCAGTGTTCTGTATTCCTGTCGTGGGCAATTCTCCGTATTGTAGCAAGTTGTTTTCTATAGCATTAATTGTTTCTTGTACTGGAATATTGGTGTAGAGATCAGTGATGTCAAAGGACATGAATTTTCAATTCTTTTGGGTTATGTTGTTTGCTAATGTTCTTGAGTTTCTCCACTGTGAGTCATTTTTTATATGTATAGTATTTTGTGGGCAGGATGTTCAGCTTTCTACTAATAAGGTAGGTTGGGCTATCTATAATAGAGTTAATTACTGGGCATATTGGGAATTGTGCTTCTGGATCCTTGGTTGGCCATATAGTTTAGATGTACTTGGGTTAAATATTATGTTTCTTCTTCTTCTTTTTGTCCTCTCTCCCTCCCCCACCCCAATCTTCAAATTCAGTGAGAATCGTATTGCAGCTTTTCACATACAACCAAATTATTTCCTTCACCTGCTTTATTTGCTACTGTACAGACTGTGATGAGTTTTTGGTTTACCCTATTGAGTGTACAGTGACCTAGTTTTGCCTGTTATTTGTATCTATCATTATAGGTTAATTTTTTTTCTATATTGTGTGATGCTTATACTGTTGTTTCATTTTGTCATCTAGTAGTTCATTTTGCTGTGTTGATTGTGAATTTGGTTGCGACTATGAAATTTTTCAACATAAAATACATAATAATTCCAAAGAATGGAAAATTCATGTCCTTTGACAACACCAATCTCTACAACAATACTTCAGTATAAGAATCAAGTAATATTATAAAAAACAGCTTGCTACAATATTTAGTACAAATGCATTATACATACAAAAGGATGGAATAGCCATGGTGCGTAGTGTAGCTGGCACAATAGGTCATATATTTTTAAAAACATTACAAAAAAATTATTCTAGCCCCACAAACACACTTGCACAGAAAATTGCATATTATTAGCTTCATGTAGATGACACCTTGTTACTAACAGACAGTTCCAACACAGGCATTCAACAGATACACAGAATGTTAAATGAACTTCACCCCAACATGAAATTCACAATGGAACCACAGAAAAAAATGAAATGACCAACTTCCTGGAACTAACAATAAAAAACATTCACAATGGACATCAATTTGAAGTCTACAGAAAACACACAACATCATTAATGCAAATTCCTGCAGTCGTAAAACACACAAACACGCGTATTTTCATATGACGATGAACAGACTGATGAATCTACTATTACAATAAGCCATTATACAAAAGGAATTGGGGATCCGCAAGCATGTAGCAAACAGAACAACTTCAATCCAACATAACCAGCCAAATCTATGACAAATACAAGAAACGGAAACAAATTAAGATTCGTAGTGGCATAAAATTAACAGCAGATGTATCAACAAAACAGAAAATAATATACATACCACAAACATACATTGGAAATGTATCAAACAAACTTAGCGTATTATTATAGCACCCTACAGAAAGATTTGCATATCACAGTGCACATAAGCCAAGAACATACCTCCATTCCAGAAAAATGAAACTACCAGTGCACACATACACAGAAGTATATAAAATTAATTAAAATGACTGTAAAAATTTCTATATAGGTCAGATGGGGAGCAATTTCAAAATCACATGCCGATAACATACCAGAAACACAGATCGAAAATGCTCTGCAAATCCTGCACATAACACCAAAGGGTCAATAATGAACTTTTTAGAAGAATTAGAATTATACATTCACATACACACATTTCCAGGCAAAATTCTTAACAAACAAAATGATTTAAAACATAAAAATTATACTGACAACTTTATTGAAATTACAGAACATAATAATGCATAAAACAAATTTACAGGCAAAGACAACATCAACGAACATAAGCAAAGAATTTACCACTAGCACTCAAACCTCCATATATGAACAAGCCAACTATGTAAGCATATAATATTGCTGACTTTGCCATTAATTGAAGCTGTTAAACATGCGGAATATATTAAATAGGTCTTAGCAAATGTTACTGAGCAACAAACTCCACTGCTGGGACATTATGTATCTAAAGAAAAACAATTTCATCTGCACTACACCTACAATATTCAGCAATACAAGGTATTTAGAAAGCGATAGTGTTAACGATGTGTTATGGAAGTAAGTACTATGACAATTATATACAAAACTGTTATTAGTTACAAGAACACATAGATACATGTACTAACAAGTCCATATATTTCCAAACAGCTTGGTAATGGCCACGAGGCCTAAATTAGTTTACAGTAGACAGGCAAACAGGCCTGTGAATTTAGTGAAGTCTTGCCCTAGATGTTTTGCTCACCAGAAGAGACGGGATCGCCCATCATGTAATGCAACTTGTTACACGTGTGGAGAAAAAGGCCATGTCCAAGCAGTTTGTTTCCAATGGCACAAGACCACCAATTTTGCTTGCTCCCAGAAAAAAACAGGCTCGTGCACATGCCATGAATATTGTGTTTTCAAAACCTACAACAGGTTCTGACAACAGTAAGATTAAGGTTGTGCCTCCTTCTTGCCCTAGTGCTGGGCAACAACATTCTAACAAACTATTTGGCTCCTTATGAAGTCCTGGCTGTCGTGTGAAATTTCAGTTAGATGCAGGTGCCACAGTAACCTTGCTTAATCATGCCACATATGAACAGTTAGGCTCACCATGCCTTTCTAAATCTAGCAAGCACCTCACTGCTTACAACAGACAGGAAATTCCAGGGCTTGGACAGTGGAGTTTGCCTGCCACTTACAAATCTCACACAACAGTGAATTTTACTGTGTTGGAATCAAGAGGCAGCGAGAACATTTTCAGTTTAGATGCCTTGGACGTAGCATACAAGACATACTTTCAGTACCAGCTTTTGATCCAAAAGAACTCCCTGAACTCCCTGAAGTTTTTTTAGAAGGAATGGGGAAATCTAATGACTTTGGAGTGCTTGTTACATTGAAAGACAATGCACAGTCTAAGTTTTTCCGGGCATGCCCTGTTCCAATTGCTTTACGAGACAAAGCTGCCAGTGAACTGTAAGAATTGCAAGGTAATGTGTAACTGCTCCCATTCGAGCCAGTCAATGGGCAAGTCCCTTCATTTTGCTGCCTAAGCCTTCTGATTGCATTCGCATTTGTGTTGACTTCAAGTCAACAGTCAACCCACAGACAGTAGTTGACACTTATCCGTTACCTCACCCTGAGGAACTCATGGACAGGCTTGGTGCAAGACGTTTTCTAAGACAGATTTGTATGAAGCCTACTTGCAAATTCCACTGGATGAAGAATCACAGAAAGTGTTTGTTGTAAATACATACTTAGGACGGTTCAAGTATTTGCATTTTCCCTTCAGCAGTGCTTCCGCACCCGCCATTTTTCCACGTTACTTGGAACAGCTGACTGCAAAAGTGGCATTTTGTTCAAACTATCTTGACGATATTGTCATCTCAGGTCATACACCAGGGGAACAAATTGCCAATTTGTGAACTCTTTTTCAAGTGTTGTCAGAAGCAGGATTCAAATGTCATCTCGAAAAATGTGACTTTTTTCAAACTGAACTAAAGTGACTCATGACACAGTCATGTGATAAACAGTCAGGGTGAGCAACCCCTCCAATCTCATTTGCTTGCAATCCATGACTGCCTGTTCCTCACAATGTGTCTAAACTGCATACAGTACTCGACAAGATGACATACTATGTTTGGTTCATACCGAATGCCTGTCAGATTGCAACTCCACTGCATCACTTGTGTCGCAAAATGTACCTTTTGTGTGGACTAAAGACTGTCAAAACGCCTTTCAGAAACTCAAAAATGCCTTGCTCAGTGACAGATGTTTAGTACATTTTGACCTTGCTAAGCCAGTAGTCTTGAGAGACAACACTTCTTCCTGCGGAATCGTCGCTGTGCTTTTGCACAGAACTAGTGCACAAGACAGACCTATTGATTTTCCCTCAAAGTTGTTAACTCAAACTCAGTGCAATTATTCTCAAATTGAAAAAGAAGCTCTCACTATTGCATATGGTGTGAACAAATTCCATCACTATTTGTATGATCGCAAGTTCTATTTAGCGACAGATCACAAGCCTTCGCACTCCTTGTTTCATCTGTCAAAGCTGGTTCCTACACACATTGCTTAAAAATTGCAATGGTGAGCTTTGTTGCTTTCGCACTATCAGTATGAAATTGTGTACAGACCTATGGCAAAGCATGGCAATGCGGACATCCTTTCCCGTCTTCTGATTGGCCCAGACTCTGATTTTGATTCACCTGCTGCATTTTGTTGTCAAAACATTGCACAGGACTCTGAATTGCTGGACACTTTTCCCTTGCACTACAGAAAAATTGCACAGGCCACAGCAGCAGACCCAGATCTCAAGATTTTTTTGCATTACATTCACATGTCTTGGCCTCGTTCATTGAACAGTATCCAAATCTCAGTTGTGCACCAATACTTTGCACGTCGGCATAACTTTCAGTTCAACAGGCTGTGATTCTAGTTCAAAATGTCAGTGGACAATCGTGTGTGCTTATTCCCAAAGTGTTGCAAAAGGATGTGTTGCAATTGTTCCACCAAGGACATTGGGGAATTGTTTGCTCTAAACAGTTAGTTGGCAGGGCGCAGACGCCCACAATCAACAAATGACATCACAGTGTCACGCATGCAAGGAAAACAAATCCACTCCACCACAGATATTCTCAGCTTGGCCTAAGACTCAATTGCGATGGCAACGAGTGCACACTGACTCAGGCAATGGACCACAGTTCACCTCACGTGATTTTGAACAGTTTTGTGAATGAAATGGCATTTGTCATCTGACAAGTGCTCTGTTAAACCCACAGTCCAACTGAGAAGCAGAATGCTTCGTGTGCACTTTAAGCAACAGATGGCCAAGCTTCGCACCACCCACACACGGGAACAGGCACTGCAACTCTTCCTCGCCTCCTACTGTTTCCACCCATGAGACAGACCATCATCAGCAGACATTCTCCGTGGCTGCCGCCATTGAATGCTGCTAAAGTTGCTGCATACAATGCAGCATCCAGTGCCGGCAATGGTTCACAACTATCGCTTTGCGCTGTATTATCTTTTTCTTTTCGGGGTTTATGGCAGCTGTGGGCACTGGGAAAGAGGTAAGATCCAGGAATGCATTGGTTCTTTTATGTACTTGATTGCAGGCGCGATGGTTTGCAGCACTGCCACCAGAACCAAATTCATGCATGTCATTTGCCCAGTGATTCTGCTGCTTTTCTTCACTCAGATTCATGGCCTCATGGGACTGTGCGGCCTTTGAAGCCACCCACTTGTGCCAGCATGGCACCCCAGTAGGAGTGGATGGACACTGTGCCCCGCCCCTGCCATCCTCGCTCTCTGACCCAATGGACCTGGCCCCACTATTTCCATTGCTGTCCCCGTCATCATCCCAGGACATGCCTTCCGGCCTGGACATGTGTCCTGGCAGCAGTTTTCCGGAGGATGTTCCTGTTGCCTCGCAAGCCAGATAGCTGTGTATGGTTGGGAGTATGCCGTCTTCCAAAGGCATAGTTCCCTGCTTATCTCTACGTCCAGCATCCTGCCTCTCTCCCAGTTGTCATACACATCCACCCTACATGACAACAGTGCAGCTTTTTTCAGGGGGGGAGGAATGTGTTGGTGTAAGCTATGGCCAGCACACTGGTTGGCAAAGATGTAGCAAGAAGATCGATAGCAGGTGCTGGATCAACAGTGTCTATCAGGAAGGCCAAAGGCAGACTCGCAAGCAACATGCCACCAACGCGCAGTCTCAGTCATTAGCTCAGCTGCTCAGTCACTGGTGCACTAACTCGCACTCCAAGTTCGCAACTGTTAGTACACTGTGACCAGTGTAGTGTTTATAGCAGGACTTCTACTTCACCAGCAGCGAGGCTAACATGGACTATGATTAGAAGAGCTCGTACCACAACATATGGACACTCTTAAAAATAAGTAGATTCCTGTTAATGTAAATAAAGAACCCTGTTAATATATGTGTGTAGTTGTGTTGTAGAAAGAGGACACCAGCCACCAAACAACACCCTCTCTCTTGACCCCTATGGGACAAGACTCAACATTGTAGATGAGGACACTACAGTGGTGACAAGGATACAACACTATTTATAGGGAAATTTGCTATTTGGAAATGATTATTAAACACTCTAAGGTTCTTGTTGAAGCATGAAAAAGTTGTAGGTATAAAATTTTAGATTGTCCATCTCTCAATTATAAAGGAAACCATAACGTCCTGACTGATTCAAACATATCAATAATTTGAAAGAGAGTAGAGAGCACAAAAGCAAAGCACAGAAAATCCCCAGATGGTTTACAACATATAGGAGGAAGGTCTAAGCGCAACTGGGAGGATGGTCTAAGCTCAGCTGCTTATAACAAAAGGAAAATGATCAAACTACTGTAAGACACTACACACTGATACTAGACAACACTTTTAAAAAATAATAATATTCGGGGGACAGGAAACAATAGGCCTATGAAACTGATAGCAACATATGCAGACAAAACTGTAGCAAAAACAATGTAAATGGGGTAGGTTCCTGGACATGGAAGTATACATAGCGAATGCCTAAAAGCTATTTAAATTGCAGATGAAACTATTCAGTATGTACACAACAAGAACAAATGGATGGAAACATGGACAAGAAATACTGCACGAAGGTATACTACTCCACAACAGAGCATGAATTTTTTGGTAACACTGGGGGGAAAAACTATAAAATTTCCCAAAAACTGTATGGAGAAGCAATTTCAAAGGAAAAAGAGCAGACAGGTTTCCGAAGTAAATGATTAGAAAGTATCTTGGCAGATCTTGGGAAGCCCACCTGGTTTTTGTACACCTCCAAACGCATATGACACTGCCCTTTCACTGGATTGTGATATGCAATGCAATGTAGTAGCATAAATTTCCAGCCCTTGAAAGCTGTATGAAACATGAACCCAAACATTTCTGCAAGTATTAGATTGGGAAGACTGCAGTGAACCTATAAAAACCACCAAGCAATTAAGACAAGGATACTGTACGATCCCAACACTCTTAAAGACCTATGTTCCATATACCATGTCCAACTGGTGAAGGAAATGCCACGACATGGCAAAACCTGATGGAGGAAGCACTATCCACAGCCTACAGCTTGTTGAATATCAGGTGATCCTAACAGCTGATGAAGATTTGATTTGATCTACACAGGAAGACAAAACAACAGAGATATTAGCCTGCTGATGCCTGCACTGAAACTCAGTTTATTGGAAAGAGTGGGAAAAAAGGAGGCAAGAACTGGAACATGGAAGTCCAATTCCACTGGAAGGCAGGGGCTACAAGTGGTGGATCGCAAAGACCAACAAATGTGGCTAAATATGGCAGCAGTTGTAACAAACTTGCCTGAATAAATTTAACCCGACACTGGAAGCAGTGCTAGTACTCCACCAAACATGGAGGAGGCATTGCAATATCTTCAGTTAACCTGCAGAAATTAAAAAAAAATGCTGCACAAAAAACTCCAACTTCTATCCACAATAGTCAGTAACCACTGAGAGATCAAATTATATGAAATCTTCCCAGTTCTCAAGACTTGACTGTAAGTGATCGTTTTTATTGGAGTTATGTAAAGTCTCTGAGGTATACCGACAAACTAAAACTGCATTTATATCACATCACAACTAAAATTTCATATACCAGTGTTATGAAAAGGTCAAACTGTTATTTACCAAAGAGAGGAAGCATAGTCATAGACAGAGAAAACAAAAAAATTGCCAAATTTATGGCTTTCGGGCAAAAAAATCCTTCTTCAGCAACAGAACACAAACACACACACACACACACACACACACACACACACACACACACACACACACACACACACACAAAATAAATAAAAAAGCAAGGGACTCTCACACAAATGGCTACTGTTTACGGGTGCTTGTGTCAAAACTGAGTGGCCATAGACAGTAGCAGTGTGTGTGTGTGTGTGTGTGTGTGTGTGTGTGTGTGTGTGTTTTCTGTTACTGAAGAAGGGCTATTTCATCCGAAAGCTGAAGTTTAGCAGTCTTTTCATTATGTCTGTCTACAACACAAAGCCTCCTCAATCTGTTGAGGAGCAAACTATCCTATTTAATGAAAACAAACAATTTTTGAAAATATAATGTAATTGGGTAGATACAAAATCTACTCACCAAGCAGTAGCAGCAGGTGTTGCCGGCATACACTCTCTGCCTGCACTCATTCATCCTAACTGATAACTTAGTGATAGCCATGCCGATGTGAAAGGCCAAACAGTGTTTACATAACAGCTGGTACATGAAACGTTTCATTTCACAGGTGGCTGTCTCTTTGATAGTATAAGTTTTGCTAGTTACAGGGCTGGTACTAGTGGTGGGAGGAGGGTGAATAAGGCAAGTCTTATGGCAAGGATGGGTACAGGTGTAGGACCCACACAATGGAGAAATGGGTACTGAAGGAGAATAGGGTTTGACAAGGATACTGTGGAGATTCGGAGGGTGACAAAAAGCCATTTCAGGTGTGGTAGACAAAATGGAAGACAGAATGAACCTCATATCAGGGCATGATTGTAGGAAATCTTAGCCTTTTCAAAGCAGATGATAATACATTGAAGAACAGGATAATACTGATTGACAATACTGAGTCTGAATGACAATACTGACCTGCTCGATGCACCCTCTTACCACCCCCTATACAAGTTCTGTAACGGGCAAAACATACTATTAATGAGAGAGCCACCTGTGGAATGACGCACGCCATGTACCAGATGTTATGTAAACACTGTTTGGCCTATTACATTGGCATGATTACCACTAAGTTATCAGTTAGTATGAATGGGAATAAGGAGAGGGCGTATATTGCCAACACAAAATATCTTGTTTTAGAGCATGCGGTGACATGACAGTCATGACCTCAGTGCCTGTTTCACCTAACACGCCATCTGGATTCTTCCGCCAAGTCCCCAGTTTCTCAGAACTCAGCAGGTGGGAACTAGTGCTACAACATGTCCTTGGTTCTTGCCACCCACCTGACATCAGTTTACAATAATTTCTTCCATCTCAGCATTTCTTCACAATAACTACTCCTTTCTTCACTCCGTTTTAGTTTTCTGTGCCTTTGATTTCCTTACCTGTCTATTTTTGCTGTATCCCTCACACCTCTGTCACATACATTGCACTTAGCTTTTCACTCTTATTAACTCATGCTCGATGTTTTAGCACTAATCTCTATCTTCCATATTACCCTGACCTGGGGTTCTTGGCGATTTTTCCAAAACTCTCCCAATTTCCTAAACATCACCAATACTTTCCCATCACCCCTCTTCCTTTTCCTTCAACCCTTCTGACAAAAAAGGAACCTCTGTAACCACTGCCTTCGAAAACTTGTTAATTTCAATACCTTTATAGTTGTGTTCTTCTGCCACCACTTGGTGAGTAGTTTTTAAAATCATATCTGTCTTGGATATCATAGTTTCAACCTCAATTTTAAAATTTTCACATCCCTGTTGCTCACTACCAAACACTTCCAGTTAAAGTTGAAGGAATAACAGTAGCTTACCTTATACACAAATCAGCCAAGACATTGATGACATTTACTTTTACTATTATATCATCTGTCTCACGTAACACACACCCCAAAAGGGATACTACATCCTTGGCAAACAGATCATTTTGAAGGCTCATCTTACCAAGTGTAATTACAGCCATGGCCTGCAGTGGAGTATTTTCCAGTGGCACTGTAAAATTATTCATGTTTTAGTACACTTCACAGACATAAAAAACCAAAGAAAATATTAAACTTACACGATTTTGTTATCTTTCTTAGCTAAAGAGCCCTGATTAGTCTAAGTATAACACACTAGCAAACCTTTCAATGCTTTGCAAATGCTAAATATGTCTAGGAATTGGATATATGACCCAATCTCCTTCTATCTACCTCTCTCTGTCCATTATCCTCCTACCTCCCCCCCCCCCCCCCCGGCGCACAACTTGTCCTCTCTGTCCATCTCCTCCTTGTCCACATGCGCCCCCCCTTCCCCCTCTGTCCATCTCCTCTTCCGTCCATTCTCTAACCTTGAGTGTTAATTATTGTTTTTGCAAACAAAACCTTGACTGGGAGTTGAATTCACTTAAAAGTGAATGGGAGAATGGTTCTTATCATTGGTGTACAGAACACGAGAGAGACCCATCTCCAGTTGCTCGATCTGTGAGAATAGTAGCTTCAGTAACAGCATTCATCAACATTTTAATCTGTGGATGGGTAGGACTGCAACATTTCAGATGATTCAGATCCTGGAGTAGTTTTCTAATCTTAAGCCAATAAACCACAGAAACCACTTCACTATTTTCTATTAAAACCAACTGTGAGGAAGAAAAAAAATGGCACTTTGTTGTGTATGTAACTGTTGTTAAAAATTACGTATAAGGAAAAAAGCATTTGAGATAAACCATTTGTCTAATGGTTTAAATGCCCTGTTATTGTAGTTAAAATTGACTATAAAAATGTTAACAAAACTGCACATTTTCACAGCACATTGTTTTCTTTCTCGCAGTTAGCTTTAACAGAAAACCAGCAAATTGTTGTTTATGAAAAAATACATCGTATGTCAGAGTGAACATTTATTAGAGCACCTTGTAAAAATTTGAAGTAAATTGGTCAAGCACTTTTCGAAATTTTTGCTAACACAGTTCCCACTTTATACATGACATATATTAGTATATTGTATTTATTAAAAATATAAATGGCCAATGTCCGTCCAAACATTGATTAGAGTATCATGTAAAAATTTGAAGTAAATTGGTCAAGAACAGTTCAAGATTTGTGCTAAGTTAACCCTTAAAAGTGTTTATTTATATATTATGTATGTAAATTCATATAATAAAAATACTAAGAATATGTAGCCTGCCTTGATCCAAAAATTTATTAGACTATCGTGTAAAAATCTGAAGTAAATCGCTTAAGAATTTTTCAAGATATTTGAGATAGCCTTTCCCCTTTGTATAGTATATTAAATAGTTATATACCATATATATTAAAAATATGTAACCAATGTCCATCTGAACATTTATTAGAATATCATGTTGTAATTTGAAGTAAATCAGTCAAGAATTGTTCGAGATTTTGGTAACAAAGTTAAACAACGACTTGTCTTTATATAGTAGTATATGTAACAGAAGACAACTAAATATGATACTCTTTTCGCAATTTTCTTCAGTAATTACTTGACTCACAATTTTCATACATTGTTCTTGGATTGTGTCTATGTGATGTCTCAGTTGTTGACAATAAGTGTCAACAGTGATGATTACATGTTGGGGAAGCAATTCGTAGTACCCCACACTGTTGCTGTTCCAAAAGATGCATAACATTATCTTCTGTGGATGCGCATAGGTCTTTATATGGGGAGATGCTGCTTTGTTTGGGCTCAACCATTCCTTTCTTTTCCTTGCGTTAGCATAAAAACACCATTTCTCGTCACCAGTAATGATACAAGACAGGAATGGTCTGTGTTGTTCATAAGTCAACTGATGACAAGCAAGCAGAGATGCACATATAGCCACCTGCTGATTTTTGTGATTTTGGCTTGGGGCATGTGGTACACATACACTCAATTTTTGAGCCTTCCAAATTGCATGCAAGTAACAGACGATGGTGGAATGATCACAGTTCATCAGATTGGCCCTATTTCGAGTACACTGATGTGGATAACTGAGGATTAGGGGTTTAAATGGTCTTCCTCAAACACCAAAGTTCTTCCTGACTCTGGAGAGTCACTAAGGTAAAAATAATCCTCCTTAAAACGAGAAAATCATATCCATGTGGTGCTCTGTTCAATGGCATTATCCCCATACATGATGCAAATGTTTTTGGCTGCCTCTGCTGCTGTAAACCCTCTACTGAACTCAAATAGAAGAATATGTCGGAAATGTTTTGATTTCTCCACCTGGCACTCCATTTCCACAGATCCGTGCACTATCTCTAAATGACAAAATGAGAATATGTAAACCCAAACTGCAGTATCATCAATTACTGCATTGTGGCACATAGCATTTCATGGCCAGGAATCAGACAGCATTCAACTCATGGTCGATAGGCGGTGGCACCAGCTCCACTTAACAGTGCAGGTGCAACCACCCCTAAGTCGCTTTGTTGGTAACCCCTGCAATGCCAGCCAGCATACATACAGAAAATAGCAACCTACTGACTACAGGCCAATCATGCCATGCCACGCCACCAAGGGCTCCCCGGTGGCCTGTGTACTCCTGCATGCCTTGACTAGTTAAAAAGTGCACGCTCCACCATGGACGGCAGTGCAAAATCAGGCTTTAGTCTCACAAAGTGTTTGGACTCATCGTTTGTAACTATGGATATATACAGACTTGAATTGGTAGTGTTGTATGATTGTGATAGGGACTCAGTGTACAATTCCGTCAGACAGTGTTTGTATGCAGAGCTTGAGTGAACTTCAACTGAGAAATTAAACTCGTTTTCCCACTCACACCTCCAGTCTTCATTGTTCCACACTTCCCGGATACAACACAGATAGCAACAGTGAATAACAAATAGAAAATGACAATCAATAAATAAATCCACAGCAACCAAAATACCAACACGCAAAACAAAAGTGCTACAGCCTTGTGCCACCATAATGTATTAGTGTTGTTCCTGTGTAATGTTGTTACCAGGCCTGGTAAGGTATACTAGGAGCATGAACAGCGTCAGGTGCTGAGTGGTCACTGAGAAGGACAAGGAGATACTGCATACTCATATGAGACACTGTTATCAGCACTTGACATTCGAAAGGGTTTCCACAGTGGATCTCCATTTGGCTGGCTGGTCGAATCGTATAATATTTACATTTGTGTGATATTTAAATGTGCAGTGGCCTGATGTTGGACTGCTTGGGAATATGAGAGCATGCAACTGTCATTAGAGAGCAAGTAATGGACTCTCTGCAACATTATGAGTCATCCCACACCATTGGTCAGAGACTAGCAGCAGACAGACTACGAACTTACCATTCCAAGTGTATGATAACATTAGTATTACAACACTGATGGTTGCATTTGGTGTGACGCCATGCATGGGAAGCAAAGACTGTAGAGGAATGACATCGCATTGTGTTCAGCAGCAGATCATGTTTCCGCACAACCCCGGATGACCATTGATGGCAAGTATCGTAGTGACCTCAGAAGAAGTACCACTCTTCAAATATTTTGTAGAGGCAAGTGACGTTGAGAGCCATTAGATTGTGACTGGTAAGGACCAAGGGAACTCTGACAGCACAACGGTATGTCATAGGCACACTTCATCCACATATGTTGCCTCCCATGCGACAGTATCATGGTTCTATTTTTCAACAGGACAATCCACATCCACACACGGCTTGCGTCTCTATAAACTGTCTGCGTAATGTTGAGGTATTCGTGTGGCCAGAAAAAGTATGGATCGACAATTCCTTCTGCTGTGGAAACAACAGCATCTGTTACAACTACTGCAGCAGTAGCAACAACAATGTGCAAAACAGCTGGGTTCACTTTTGCGATATGAGTCACAAAACTGCAAGGCTTATCCTGCAAGTCTAATTTTGTACGTGCATCCGCAAAAACAAGTTAAGATGAAAGCATTAGCATCTTCAGACCCATCACTCGATATGGCTTTACAAATTGCGCAAGTACTTGAAATAGCCACTTCCGCTCACGATACATTTGAAAACAATGTTGATGTATGTAGATTATCTAGTAGCCAATGTTGACAATACACTAATTTCAGACAGTTACAGACACCATCTCTAGGACTTAAATCCACCACTACTCCATAAAGTGGCCAATAATTTGCGCAGCTAACCGTTGCATTCAGAGAAGCACCAGTACAGATAATTTCACTGTCGTAACCAACATGAGAGACACACAGTCACTCCTCCATATCGTTGCCTTCATGGCTTCATACTGCTACATTACAGAAATCATGTCCGGAGAGTTGTGCGAAACACACACTACCAGTCTCTCACAACCTGAGGTGCAACACAGGCCACAAATCAGTTCACTTAACTAGTTTGTGCCTGATCATGTGGCCATCAACAACAGAGCTATCCCAGCAGTAACGAACTCCAACCAGACTGATGAATCAGCTAACCATCAACACTCAGTAGATGGAGATTCAGATGTACATTTGGGCTGTAGTGTGACTAATCAACTGGCACACACAACAGCACACTCATGCCCCCAGTCTACAGAAAGCAGAGTGGCTATTAACAATGTGCAGTGGCCAGCAGATATCACTAACAGGACCAAATAAAGTGTCAGTAATTTACAATCAAGTAGCTCTCACACTAACACTGCCAGTAGTTAGTTTAATAGTAGCATTAACACATTTGGACTAGGCACTCACATATTATTTGAGTTCCAAATCGACTACAATAACTCCATTTAGTAATCTGGTAACTTTAGTGGTAATCATGAGAAAAGATTTTAAGGCACACATTATGTTAAAATAATCAGTGTAACCACACTTATGCTGAGCATGAGCAACCTCAATCACAATGTGCTGTGCTGTTCAAACACAGCTACAAGAAAAGCTTGCAGATGATCAGACTGAGGCAGACAATATATCTGAAACGAAGTGCTTAATTCCACACACTGTTCGCTGCATTTCAAGTGCACGTTTTCAACTTCTTGCACATGTGGCATTATGCCATAATAAAGAACCAAACATGAGATGACATAGTACTGGTACTCCAAGAAAATTTATATCCCGAAAACTACATTGAAAAGCTTAATATCAGGTCGTGGCCTACTTCACTAGGAATCTGGACATATGAATGTGCAGTTTAAATGTGCACATTTTAGTATGGGTCACGAAATTTCGATGCTCTTGGAGTATCATCTGATGTCTTGTTTCTTTTATGACATAATGTAAGATCTTCTAATGTTTTACACGCATGAACATATGGGCTCCCTACGACATCGTAGCTGCGCAGCAAGCGCGGTGACGCGTCATCTGGCACTCTCTGGCAACTGCAGAAACGGACCTATTTCTAATAGGTCGCGGGAAAATATTCTGAATGGTGGTTTGATAAGCTTAGCTATCAAAGTAAATTTCATTTCACACAAGCTGAACTATGTGCAAGAATGTACAATGAATTTCTTAAAACACAGAGTGTTTGACTCTCATTTAAAAATCAACTCTTTGAAGACGAGCCATTTAGATGAATTATGAGCCCAGAAGATCAGACATTTATGTTGTTATTAAAAATTTTACTGGCACATTTGTGTGATATATTGTAACATTACGAGTCAAGATAGCTGTAACGGAAATTGAATAGCGTAAAGTTATCATTAAAAACGCACGCCGCGCGATTTAATTGAATAGCGTAATGTTATCATTAAAAACGCACGCCGCGCGATTTGTGATGATTTGGTTGGTCATAATAGTAGTAACATGCTTTTGAATACAATTAAAATATAACGGCGATACCTGTTTAGTGTTATTGGAAACAATATGTAGTAAATTAATGAGTAACGTAGCCGATCCTATAAGAAGAGATGAAATTGGGCATATTAAGGTGTTTTGCTTTATGTCGACTAAGCCCATGATACGGCGTCTTTTTTTCCGTTTACTCTTAGAAAAAAAAAACAAATAAGTAACGAAGTGCTAAGTGTGCGTTGTGCAAAATATAGGGGTGAATTTTAAATCGCTACAGTGTATAATCAGACTAACAAATGGACATTCAGTTACGCGAAATAGCGGACAGCGAAGTGTGGTCATTAAATTGAGTACACCTACAGGGCGGTCAATTCCGGGATAAGTCTATTCGCATCTCACGAGGGACGCGGTATTGAGACCGGTTTTTTTCTTATTATATCACGGAGAGCGGGCTTCAATTTATAAAAAGGAGAAAAGCTGTATCATTATCATTGACTGTTGGTGTTAAGCAACCAAAACTGTTCATCAAAGGGTTTCGGTGAATGAGTGGTGAATGCAAAATGAAACTGTGAACGAAGTTATATTAAATAAAGCAGAAGAGACAAGACAGTTTGGTCGTATCTGTTATTATTCCATCAACTGTAACATTTCTTCTCGTTGTACGAAGCCTTTATAGACGATCGTTATGACAATTTGCTTTGAAGGGATCTCGTTACGAGTTAAGTTTTGGGGACCTGGTCAACAAGGGATAGTTCGTAGATCATAACTACTGCAGCTATTCTGGAATCAGGTGCTACCGTGACCGTTGTGTGTTGTCAATGGCTTAAGGTCATCATATCTCATGCTCTAAGATCGACGTGCCTTTCCTCTTGGTATAACGGTGTCTCACGGTAACAACGACAACGCCGGCGGCGAAGGAAGATACGGTAGAAGTGGCGCCCAACGTGGGGCTCGATCGAGGATTGCTGCATCGAGTCGAGTGTCATCCGGATTCACGAACCCTAGAGTTGGAAAATATTGTAGCAGCCAGTGAGTCTGTCCAATGAAAGAGGTATTCTTCAATAATCGCTAAAAGTGAGCGATACTACCAGGTATGATTAAAATAACTGTATAATTATAAAAAAAAAATAAGTTGAGACTTGTGATTTCGGTAGATAAATATATATAAATACATAGTGAAAATAAGTGTGTGTCTTGGTAGTGAATAATCATGTCAAAATGAACGAAAAGAATACATGATAATGTGCAGTTGAGTAGAGTAATGAGTAGAGAGAGAGAGGAAAGTGAAGAGGATATGGATGATGCATCCCATGAGCTCAATCTGGGACAGGAGACATGTACATATAATAATACAGTTATTGATTTAGAGCCGTTAGGAGATTCAAATACAATGATAAGTAAGGTAAGCAGCGTGGGAGAACATAAAGATCTTGAGGTTTCGGAAGTAGATCAGCAAGTTGATCCTCAAAATGGAAATATTAATCAAAAAATGTTTGATATGCTGGTATCAATAAATACTCAAATGGGTGTAATGAATGGAAGACTTGGTTCACTAGAAAAAGATAATAAGCAATTAAAAGAGGACAATCAAAAGTTAAACGAAAAATTTGAGGCCAAATTTGGTTCATTAGAAGTTAAAATGGATTCTTTGGAAAGCAAACTGAACACCTTTGATTATAAACTGGAAAATACTAAGAAAGAATTAAAGGCGGACTGGGAGACTCAATTAAATGCGAAATTTGGAGAACTAGATGTAGAGTTTTCTAACACCTTAGAAAGGCAATATAATAATTTAATGGGAAAACTTCATGACGTAGAAAAGAAATATGAGGTAGTTTCGAAGAGTTATGATGGCCTGTCCAATAGGATGGTTAAGTGTGAAAGCAGCTGTTTCAATGCTAGTGCACAGATAGAAGAGCTTTCGAAACAAATAATCGAGTTTGAGTCCGATGCGCGTAAGGGGATTGACAAGTATTTAGTAGATCAAACTAAAAGACTTGACGAAGATCTATCTGAATGGATAGAAATAAAAGAAAATGAAATTGTAGACATAGTTAAGACTACTACTGGATCCCAGCCAAATGAAAATATCAATGAGCACCTAAGTAGAAATGATGAATTAATTAAGCTCTTCACTAGTGAAATTCAGAAAATAAAAGAGAAAATAGTTGATGAGTTACCTAAATGGCAAAAGGAAACCAATCATAAATTGGCGGAGTTAGAACGAAAGTCATCACAAAATTTGTTGACAGAGGACGAACGTTCGGAGAATAGGTCGAAATACAACCGAACATGTGAAAATACGAAGTACAATTGTGGTGAAAATTTGCATTGGGAAGTTGATGATTCAGTTGGTAAAGATGATGATTCTTTTGGTCAGCAAGGATATTTGTCTTCTTTAAAGGTGGAGAACAGCATTTTTAAAAGTAGACAATTCCCAACATTCTCCACTGAAAAGAACAACCTGCATCCGAAAATCTTTATCAATAATTTCAAAACAATATTTCCACGTAGCTGGTCAGAACACGACCGACTTCAATTTATAGTATCCAAAATTACCGGAGAATCCGCATTATGGACCGCTGAAGTAAGTGAAAGTTGCCATACTTGCGCTGAGTTTGAACAACTTTTTTTGGCTAAATACTGGTCGTCGAGTAAACAAGAGAAATTAAGAAAAGAGGTTTACCAACCTGAGTATTTCAACAGTAAAAGGAGTACTTTAAAGCAATACTTTGAAAAGTACATAAATAAAACACGTTATTGGAGTGACCCAATTTCTCACAAGGAAGTGATCAGAATTTTGAAGGGAAGGTTGCCCATAAATATACGTGAAAAGTTAATAAATGTTCCTGACCACGATGTAGAACAGTTCTTGTCGGTGATTGACTCTATAGATATGATTATGGAAGACACAAGACAAATGAGTAGTAATCAAATGTCGACTCACACTCATAGTAATACGAATAATTACAATAATAATAATAATAATTTAACGTATGATAATAATAATACCGAAAACCAGGTCAAACCCGCATGACAGGAGCGTGGACAATCTTCATCCTATGGTTGCAATAAAAACAATTATTATAATAAATATAGAAGAGATACTTACTGTGCTAGAGGTAAACCTCGATATGGTGACGTGAATGTACATAGTAGTGATATTAATAAGAGTAACAGGTACCCAAGTGATGAACCCAATTGTATTCGACCTTGGGAAGATAATTCGAAGCATAATGTTCATCGGCAGGATGGAACAAATGCCTCGAGTCCTCATCCAGCACAAGGAGTTATACCAATGGGCGAAGGAGCCTCCAATTTGCGACGAGGTGAATACCATAACTCGGATCATACTGTACGGATTGTGGAAGTTCATGAACCCCCACTGATGACTCAACGAGATAGATTAAACTAATACCAGTCACCAAATGCCTTCCTAGGATGACTGGAAAGGAGAAGGAAGGCAGGCATCAATTTGAACTGAGAGTATTAAGTTACAATAATGATCAGGATATAAGGAATGAATTAATTGAAGAAAAACCTGAAGTTTCTCATAAACGTGGACAAATTTTACAGGCAATAATTCCAACAAGTATAAATAATGTTGATGTTGAAATATTAATTGATACTGGAGCAACTATTAGTGTCATGACGCTGGACTGTTTAAAACAGATAAGCCGAGGGGTAAAAATACCCACTTTTCCTATCACAGGATGTACCGTGTCTGGCGCGTTCAGTGCAAAAATGCAAAAAGTTGTAAAACAGGTACGTGTCGACGTTACAATCCGGGGGGCTCAAATAGAAAGTACATTCCTGGTTGTTCCTAAAATGACAGTACCATGTATCTGGGGTTGGGATTTTTTATGTGAGACCGGTGCAATCATTAATTTAGAGAAAGGTGAATGTATATTTAATTCCAATGGTAATGTTTTGACAGCCACCCTGAGAAAGGGCCGAGTAATTCCAAATCAATTGTGTATGAATCTAATGGTAAAATATATCAGTATTGATGATGAAAATGTGTATGATATCTGCCTTATTGAATGTTCTGAAGAAATGATTGATAAAATGTCATTGCAGGAAAAGGTGTTAGAATCAGAATATTTATCTGTTATCCAAAGGGACGAACTGTACTACTTGTTGGAAGCATATCAGTCGATTTTTAGTAAACGTCCGGGTATAATGAAAGACTCTGAATTCCATATAAAGATGTATGCACATAAACCCTTTTGTCATACTTCCTATTCTATCCCATGGACAAAGAAAGAAGTAGTCAGAAAGGAAATCAATAAAATGTTAGAATGGGGTATTATTGAGCCCTCAGATTCCGAATATTGTAACCCTCTTGCGGCGGTAATTAAACCCAATGGTGACATCAGATTGGTGTTGGATGTCAGAGAGATCAATAAGATCATTATACCTGTACAAACGTGACTGGAGAACCTAGAAGAGTTAGTACAAAAGTTTTATGGTGCCCGCTTCTTAACTTCTTTGGATATGCGTAGTTCATATTGGCAAACTAGAATATCGAAAGAATCTAGAAAATATACTGCATTCATTTTTCTGGGTCGAAGTTACCAGTTTACCGTCATGCCATTTGGGTTGAAAATAAGCGGTGGTGTTTTCATATCGGCATTAGATACCGTACTGGGCAGAGACCCTTTGAATGAAGTTACGTTATATGTGGATGATTTGCTAATTGCTTCTGAAACGTGGGAGGAACATTTGGACTTATTAAGAAGAGTTTTTGCGAAATTTTTGGAATACGGAGTTACTGTAAATTTGAGCAAATCCAAGTTTGCTCATAACCAATTGAAATTTCTTGGACATATAATCACTCCTGAAGGGATAAAACCAAATCCTAAAAAGATGGATGCAATTAACAGATGTGCTTATCCAAAAAATAGGATGGAATTAAAATCATTTATCGGCTTAGTTTCATTTTTTCGACGATTTTTACCCAATCAGTTAGGAAGCCAAGACTGTTTGTTACGGCTGTTAAGAAAAAAATGTCATGTGGGAGTGGAACTCCGAATGCACGCAAGCTTTTGATAACATCCGCAATGCTTTGACTAATGCTCCACTGTTACATCATCCGAGACTTGATCAAGATTTTTATATTGCTGCGGATGCTTCTGAAACAGGATTTGGTGCCACTCTTTTCCAGATGGTCAATCCAGAAGATATCAGTACCATCAAAATAATTGGGTTTGCCAGCAGAACACTCTCTAGCTGTGAACGCGCATATTGTACTACTGAATTGGAAGTACTGGCCGTGGTCTGGTCCCTTAGAAAGTTTCGCTATTTTGTATATGGAAAGAAGATCATTGTATTCTGTGACCACAGGAAGGATGTTCCATTCACGTTTAACCTGGTGGGCCTTGCTACTGCAAGAATATGATATTACGCTCAAATACATCAGAGGGAAAGACAACATCATAGCCGATGCTCTTTCAAGACTACCGAAAAGAAAGAATGACGACGAGTGTGAAGAACGGACTATTGACTTTAAAGTCATGAATTTATCAAGGCAATCTTGTGAGAGGCAGATTTCACAGCTATGTCGAAGTCTTCCACAACTGCAAGAAGATGATAAGTTGTGGAAAGCCATTAGGCATGCTGTTGAAAGCAAAACGCTAAGTCACTCTCAAGAACAGTACCAATTAAAATCCGGAATATTGTATCGGAGGAAGGATGAAGAAGATGTTTGGAAAGTTTGTGTTCCAAATAAATATTTAGAATCACTAGTATGGTACACTCACTTGAACTGGGGTCATTTTGGTGCCGCTAAATGTACAGCCAAAATAGCACAATACTGCTATCATCCAAATTTGGGACGTATAGCTACAAATATTCTTAAGAAGTGCAAAATATGTCAGAAGGCGAAACCCATAAACTATTGTCGGAAGATAGAATTACATCCTATCATCCCACAACAACCTTTAATGTTGGTGTCATGTGATGTCTGTGGACCATGTCCCATGACACGTGGACGGTTCAAATATGTATTGGCTTTCTATGATCTCTTTTCAAAATATGTGAAATTATATCCTTTGAAAAATCTCCACGTTCGACCCATGTTACGCAAATTTATCAACAACTATATAACTGAGCTTGGCAAACCTAAAGTATGGAGAGACACTATGAAAGAACAAGGAATCCAGCACATTTACATCTCAAGATTTTACCCTTGTGGAAATCCGGTTGAGAGAATCTTCCGAGAGTTGAACCGATTTTTACAGACGTACATACCCAAACAACATTATAAATGGATCGATTGGATTTATGAATTTGAGAAAGTGTATAATGACTTACCACACTTATCAACAGGTTATTCACCTAACCAAATAGTATTTGGTGAAAGTATTGTGCCAGAATGGATGAAGAAATTACCTGCGATAGAACAAAAGATTACCAAGAAAGAAGATATGGTGAAGAAGGTCTACGAAAACCTGAAGCATCAAGTACAATTGAGAAAAACCCGTTTTGATAAAAATGTGAAGAAAGTAGTCACATATGATGTAGGGGAAGAAATTTTATTGAGAAATCACCCAAAAGCATCAACCAGGAAAAGACTGAATAAGAAATGGCAATATTTATATACAGGTCCATATAAAATAATGAAAATACCTCATGAAGGGAGCTACCTCCCGGCAGATTGTGATACTGATGTAATTAAAGGCTTGTTCCCTCACATAGACCTGAAGAAGTATTATCAATAATGAGCAAAATATAGATTCAAGAAACACTGAATGATACCAAGACTACACTCAGTGGACTAAATAAAAGCACCAGTGGATAAATACGTACTTATACTAACTTACAAAGAAAATTAAAGAACGTACCGACGATTTCCATGAGATACCTTCTTGGTATCAGCAACAATGTCGACGCTGAAATACGATTTATCCTCTCACCGAACAGCGAGGATGGATGAGTTAAAAGTGGAATTAAGAGGAACGGAAAAGGACCAAATCCTCTCTGGTTAAACAAGTGGCCTAATAAGGGTTTTGGCCTAGGACGCCAATCGTCGAACCCGGCTGTGATCCCTGCCTCGCACAATCGGTTGAAGAACTAAGAGCTTCATCCAAGGAAAAAAAAATGTGGTGTGAATATGAAGTGATTAGTGCGAAGTGTTTCTAAGACAACCTATAAACAAATGTGGAATTTAGTTAAGGGCATTTTGTCTAGGCCCATTAACTCAACTTAAATATTGTAGAATGTATGTACTGACTTGTTGAGTGAATCTGAGAGTGAGTGTAATCGCCGAAACAAATACCCTCTCCTGTCACAGTACACAAAAAAATAAGCCTGTTCTGTCTGGAACCCTCTTCAAGACATCACAGTCTGGGGGGCCGTGTAACATTACGAGTCAAGATAGCTGTAACGGAAATTGAATAGCGTAAAGTTATCATTAAAAATGCACGCCGTGCGATTTAATTGAATAGCGTAAAGTTATCATTAAAAACGCACGCCGCGCGATTTGTGACGATTTGGTTGGTCATAATAGTAGTAACATGCTTTTGAATACAATTAAAATATAACGGCGATACCTGTTTAGTGTTATTGGAAACAATATGTAGTAAATTAATGAGTAACGTAGCCGATCCTATAAGAAGAGGTGAAATTGGGCATATTAAGGTGTTTTGCTTTATGTCGACTAAGCCCATGATACGGCGTCTTTTTTTCCGTTTACTCTTAGAAAAAAAAAAAAAAAATAAGTAACGAAGTGCTAAGTGTGCATTGTGCAAAATATAGGCGCGAATTTTAAATAGCTACAGTGTATAATCAGACTAACAAATGGACATTCAGTTACGCGAAATAGCGGACAGCGAAGTGTGGTCATTAAATTGAGTACACCTACAGGGCGGTCAATTCTGGGATAAGTCTATTCGCATCTCACGAGGGACGCGGTATTGAGACCGGTTTTTTTCTTATTATATCACGGAGAGCGGGCTTCAATTTATAAAAAGGAGAAAAGCTGTATCATTATCATTGACTGTTGGTGTTAAGCAACCAAAACTGTTCATCAAAGGGTTTCGGTGAATGAGTGGTGAATGCAAAATGAAACTGTGAACGAAGTTATATTAAATAAAGCAGAAGAGACAAGACAGTTTGGTCGTATCTGTTATTATTCCATCAACTGTAACATTTCTTCTCGTTGTACGAAGCCTTTATAGACGATCGTTATGACAATTTGCTTTGAAGGGATCTCGTTACGAGTTAAGTTTTGGGGACCTGGTCAACAAGGGATAGTTCGTAGATCATAACTACTGCAGCTATTCTGGAATCAGGTGCTACCGTGACCGTTGTGTGTTGTCAATGGCTTAAGGTCATCATATCTCATGCTCTAAGATCGACGTGCCTTTCCTCTTGGTATAACGGTGTCTCACGGTAACAACGACAACGCCGACGGCGAAGGAAGATACGGTAGAATATCTTACATTGAAACACGCGCATAAAAGACCAACATTATATGTAAAAACTTAGCTTCTCTTGCAGCATATTAATCTTACAGACCAATATTATATGTGGAAGCTTTGTTTATCGTGTAGCAACACTATGTATATTAATTTAAACCATTAGCTTTTTCTGTTTGTGTGTTCACACTTCTTAACAGTGATGTTGCTATTGGCTAACTACATCACGTGTCCTCAACTCTGACTACCCGCTGTCATCGGCTGGCGAGATCACCTGACATGAGCTATGCCTGGCTCACAAAAGGGGAACGCAATCTCGATTTCAATGCTTTGGAAAGTAACATGCGGTGTTTGGTGGAATTCGAATTTATTCTTTCATAATACAAAAATATGCAGCGTACATGTTTCTGCTCATGAAAGATCTTTCCAAAACGTGTTTTTTTTCCCCTGTGTTTCATTTTCTAAAGAGCCGGGAAATTCTATGGCTGTGTATAAGACCATAACCATTCAAAGGACTAATAAGTTATCCAGTTACAAGAGAAAATATACTCTCAGTTAACAGGGAAAAAGCATGTTTTCACCCAGGAGAAAGTGCATTTTTAACAGGGAAATCCGGGAATTTTTTTTTCCTTGTCCGCGTATACACCCTGAAAATATAGGTTCAACCACCTTTCACAATTCATCAATGAAATTATTCTACAAGAATCATAAAAAGGTATAAAGTAAAGCTATAAATAAAAGTATTATTAAGTTGTAGCCACTTCCCTTGAAACTGAGTCTTCCTAAAATGTAGTTCAACATCATTCGTTCAGTTGGTATAATAAACTAAAATGAATTGGTTTATGCAGTCTGTGAATACAGCCAGTGTCATGGCAACAGCTGCTCGTCCGTATGGTCATATACCTCCAGGAAAGACACGTCTGATACAAACACATATGAAGCATAACTGAGCACTTCATGTACATAATCAAGAAATCAAAGACACTCTCACCAGTGATCAAAGATAATGTACACCCTGTATACAGTTGTCCTGGAGTTAGAATCTCATCACCCATTAAATATCCACGGTATCACTATAATTAGAGTAGCTGACCCCAAACTGATATTATAAAAGACTTACAATTTTTTAATAAGCAGTTCGTACCTCATGTAATCTGTTCATTGAATATATTTTCATTTTTCCCAATTCGTGTCGTAATCTCTAACTTTTCCAATGGATCCAATTTGCTACACTGTTATGTATGTGTGAAATTGCAAAGGATAGCAAGTTTCATGGATGTGCAAGGTTATGACTGACTTTTCGAAATTATTAAGGCAAAAAGTGTAATTTTTTTATCACTTTTGTAGGATTCTTGTAGAATAACTGAAGGGGTTTACAGAAGAAGAAGCTAACCCAGAAGAATGCATTTTGAGTTACTGCATGTTACAAGTGTAATTAAATTCAAAGACAACAGCAGAAATTGAATAAGACTGTTGTGACTCGGCGCGCAGTTACGCACATCCTCTACATGCGGCGCTGTCTGCCAGCCATGCAGCAGCCGTGCCACCTAAGCGGCCAGCCAGCCAGCGGCCGCTAGACTTGGACTCAGTTATGATTCGACTGTTAAAGTGTACACACGTCTTACTTTGTTTACTTGATCTGTGACTTTCAAGTATTGCGTCTTCCTTGAAATATATTTGTTCAACTTGAAGTTATAACAATTGGCAACAAGGTAGTGATTTTTCTTTTCCATCGTTGACCCACATGTTTCCATGGCTACTTTAGAGCAACTATTGCAAAGTCTCATAGAACAGCAATCGCTTCTCACAAATGCGATTCGTGATTTCGTCGCGGCATCAAATGCGGGGCATGTCTCGTTGTTGTCTCTACCTTCTTTTCCCCCTTACGACGAGACGGCGGAAGTCTGGTCTGATTACGAAAAACGTCTTCGACAGCACTTCTGGGCATTTCATGTCGCGGACGAACAAACATGTAAGTCTCTGTTCCTTTCATGGATTTCACCTCAAATGTATTGCTTGTTGTTGTAATTGGCTCCTTTGAAAGATCCTGCGTCTTTATCCTTTGCTGAAATGTGCTCACTTCTGTCCGTCTATTTTCAAAAGCAAACACATATGGTAATGTTGTGTACATAGTTCCGCGTAGTCAGCGCGTACACAACTTTCCCACTAGAGTGCGCCCCACTAAGCACAACAGCGCAGGCGCAGCGCTCATCCATCTCCGCACTACGAGATGGCGCTGCCACAGAGACGGACCAAATTCTGCTTCCGCTGATCTGCGTATTAATATGTAACGCAGCCAATGAGATTGCTGGTAACGTAGAACCTTTTCTCCTCGCAGATCAAACTCGCGCAGTGATACATGAACACGCGAAGTATGATAATGAGTGTACAAATCTCCGATTAGCCAGTCTCCATTTGTCTGTACCAGTCTGCATTTGTCTGCAACAGTCTGTACGAGTTCTACATCTGTCTGTACCAGTGTAGTCAAGTTTCAGTCTGTGCCTAATAAGATTACCATATTCCTCTACATAGCCATGAAGATAAATGTATAGACACTTTTGTCAAGTATCAGAGATATATGTGAGAATAAGATTAACGTACCAATACCAATGGAACTTCAGACTGTCAATTGTAAATAGCACCCAGAACCAAGTTAAGTAATTTTTATGCTTGTTACTATTTTAATAAACGTATGTGAAAATTAATCAAGTTCTGTTTAAAGTTGGTCACCGTCAATCTGCTACTCGAAGCGTGCACGGCGGAAGATAAACACGCCACGATAAGACCACGAGACATATTGCTGACACTCGCCGACTTCGTTAGAGCGACAAGTCAAATAATCTGATGGTGTGTGTACTGAAGGTCTTACAGTACGCACACCACAGGTAGCCTCTCGTGTTGCCTTTCATCATTGTCAAAAACAACCAAATCAATCCTATCGCACTTGGGCTGCTGAACTTCACGGCCTCAGTAGAAAGTGTCAATTTGTTACTAAAGTTCACAAAGAATCCTATGCTGATTCCATAGTACAGGATGCTATTATCCGATCGGCGCCCGACAAAGAAGTTAGGCAACGTGCCCTTCAGTTGGCAAATCCAATTCTAGATGAAGTCCTATCCATGGCTCAGTCTTTTGAAATTTCTCACTCCGCTGGAATGCAAATAGAGGCAGGGGGCGACGTCGGGGAAATACAACCTCTGTGCAATGTTGACAAAGCGTGTGGCGTGTCCCCACCGGCCGACGTGGCCGCAGTATGCTCCCAAGCGCAGCCTCAGCCTAACCGTAAACAAACCTCTAAGAAACTGCAGCAAAACCCACGGCAACTTCCTTCATGTCCGCGGTGTTTTATGAAACATTCACGAGAAGATTGTCCACAATGTTGGGCCGTGTCTCACAAATGCAAAAAAAAGGGTCATGAGTCATCCATTTGCAAATCCGACCGCATACATGATGTTCATGAACATGACGCTGATTCTGATTCTGTGTTGTCTGTCAATTGTACTTCTTCCCTTTCAGGGAAGTTATTCCTCACTGTCCAAATACTTGGTCGAGATATTCGCATGCAGGTGGATACTGGTTCTGCTGCCACGATCATCAATTCTCAGACGTATCTTCAGTTGGGTTCTCCAGTCCTGTCACCTGTCACTAAGCAATTACGGACTTATACAATAAACAGAAGATTTCTGTCTTGGGACAATTTGATGCTAAGGTATCTTACAAATCTGTCATTCGCACTGTTCCCATATTTGTGCTCGACCATAGTAATGTGGAGAATCTTTTTGGTTTCGATGCCTTTCGCGCTTTTGGGTTCTCCATAGATGACACTGTCAATATCGTCTCTGATGCTATTACTTATGCTCAATTGGATTCCTTGTTGACGACATTTTTGTCCCCTTTTTCTCCTGGGTTAGGCCGTGCAAACGACTTTGAAGCTCACATCATGCTCAAACCCACTGCTCGGCCTAAGTTTCTTTGGGCTTGGCCCATTCCTGTGGCCCTTCATGATCAGGTCAAATGGGAGTTGGATCGTCTCACTGCTTCAGGGGTCTTGCTTCCTGTCATTTCCAGTGAATGGTCCTCTCCTGTCGTTGTCGTTGCTAAGCCAAATGGTGATATTCGTCTCTGTGGCAATTTCAAAGCCACTGTAAATGCTCAATGCCTTATTGACACTTACCCTGTGCCTCGACCTGAAGAATTGTTCACTAAACTTGCTGGAGGCCAGTATTTTTCTAAAGTTGACCTGTCAGAAGCTTATCATCAACTTCCTCTCGACGCTGCTTCCCGGCAGTTTCTGGTCCTTAATTCGGCCTCTATCAATACCAATGATTGCTATTCGGGGTTGCCAGTGCCCCTGCTCTCTTTCAGCGATTCTTGGAGCAATTATTGCTCACTGTCCCTGGGTGTATAAATTACCAGGACGACATTGTTGTCACTGGGTCCACCACTGATGAACATCTTCAAAATCTCCTCACACTTTTTCATGTCTTACAGACTGCCAGTCTTAAGTGTAATCTTCCGAAATCAAAATTTTTTTAGGCATCTATCACGTACTTGGGGTTTCAACTCTCTCAGGATGGTATTCATCCGCTTCAGCAAACTGTCGCTGCGATCCATGCCCTTCCTCACCCTACATCTGTTAAGAAACTGCAGGCCTTCTTGGGGAAAATAGCATACTATCACAAGTTTTTACCGTCTGCTGCTTCGGTGGCTCAGCCGTTGCACCGCCTGTTGCATAAAAACATGCCTTTTCACTGGTCCGCGCCATGCAATGCGGCTTTCCAGAAATTGAAGACTATGCTGAAACAGGCCCTGTGCCTGGCTACTTATCGAGCTGGCCAACATCTTGTTCTTGCCACGGGTGCCTCTCAATATGGGGTCGGTGCAGTCCTTGCGCACCGTTTTTCTGACAGTTCTGAACAACCCATTGCTTATGCCTCCAAAATGCTCACAGATGCCCAACAAAAGTATTTTCAAATTGAAAAAGAAGCTTTGGCCATTATTTATGCTCTTCATAAGTTTGGTGTTTTTCTCTATGGATCCAAATTTCATCTTGTTACAGATCACAAACCACTTGTTTCCTTGTTTCATTCGTCAACGCCACTTCCTGACAAGACTGCACACCACCTTCAGCATTGGGTTCTTTGTCTCATTTCAATTGTGAGATTCATTTCCGGCCGACGGCTCAACATGCGAATGCTGATACACTGTCTCGCCTTCCCATGGGTCTTGATCTGGCATTTGATAGGGACGAACTTTTGTGTTTCCACCTGGATGTTGCCGAGCAGCGGGTTGTGAACGGGTTCCCCATCACTGGGGACTGGCTGGCGGCTGCTACGGGTTATGACCCTACCCTTTCCCGGGTTTTACGCTGTATTCAGAAGGGTTGGCCAGACTGTGCATCCGCTATGACTTCTGATCCATTGCGGAACTACTACGCTTTGCATTACCGCCTCACGGCTAGGGATGGTGTTATCCTCCTTTCCACCGAAAATGCTTCGCCGCGTGTTCTGGTACCTGCATCTTTGCGTGCTTTGGTCTTGTGCCTCCTTGACCAAGGGCACTGGGGTGCCTATCGCACAAAATCTGTGGCGCGCCGTCATATGTACTGGCCCGGCCAGCATCAACTCTGAAATCGCACACATGGTCGCTGTATGCGGCCCTTGTGCGTCACAGGCCGCCGCCCGGAAGTCATCTTTGTCACCGTGGCCCTCGCCTGAGAAGCCCTGGGAGCGTATTCATGCTGACTTCGCAGGACCTTTTTTAGGTACTTATTGGCTTCTCGTTATTGATGCCTACTCTAACTTTCCTTTCATTGTCAGTTGCATGTCGCCTACCACCACAGCAACCACCAATGCTCAAGCTCACATTTTCTCTTTGGAAGGCCTTCCCTCTACTCATGTTACTGATAATGGTCCGCAATTTGCCTCTTCCGATTTTGTGGATTTTTGTGCCCGTCACAGCATCATGCATGTCACACCCCCTTTTTTTATCACTTTTGTAAGATACTTGTAGAATAACTGACGGGGTTTACAGAAGAAGAAGCTAACCCAGAAGAATGCATTTTGAGTTACTGCATGGTACAAGTGTAATTAGATTCAAAGACAACAGCAGAAATTGAATAAGACCGTTGGGACTCAGCGCACAGTTACGCACATCCTCTACATGCGGCGCTGTCTGCCAGCCATGCAGCAGCAGTGCCACCTAAGCAGCCAGTCAGCCAGCGGCCGCTAGACTTGGACTCAGTTATGATTTGACTGTTAAAGTGTACACACGTCTTACTTTGTTTACTTGATCTGTGACTTTCATGTATTGCGTCTACCTTGAAATATATTCGTTCAACTTGAAGTTATAACAAAGACAAAGTAATTTATACAGCAGGCAGTTCTTTCTAGTGGTACATTGGGAACTACTTGTTATTAGTATATAGTCCATTTGAAAACATAACAAATTATTTGATCAAACTAATTATTACTAAACTGAGGGTTAGCATTTTTTTCTGCCAACCTCTTCAGTTCTGATGGAGAAGGATTATTCCTTTGAAATGTGTCACTTTTAGTGCTTTTGCAATGTGAAAGGTGGTTGAGCCTACACTTTAACATTGCTAAATGTAACTGGTTTCAAATATGGCTGAACACCACACAGATGGGTTCACATAACAGAAAACAATGTTTACACATGGGAAACTACAGGTTGGAATATCAAGAATATTAGGGAATGGATAGACTACTACTCACCATAAAGATGGCCTGTTGCCTTGCTGACAGGCAGAACAAAAAGACTGCTACACATTATAGCTTTCAGCCAAAGCCTCCCTCAGAGAGAGAGAGAGAGAGAGAAGGGGAGAGAGAGAGAGGGGGGGGGGGAGAGAGAGAGAGAGAGAGAGAGAGAGAGAGAGAGAGAGGGGAAGAGAGAGAGGGGGGGGGGGCGGCACCACCGCATTCACAAAAGTAAGCACACCTCATACACCATACACACTTCACACTTGACTGCTACCACCAGCAGCTCTGACCGGTCAGAAGCCTTTGGCCAAAAGCTATAATGTGTAACAGTCTTTTCACTGTGTCTGTCCACAGCTCAACAGGTCACCTTTAAGTTGAAAAAACAATATTTAAATTAAAAGCACAAATAAGTTTGTAACATTTTTGCACTAAATGTGCTTTTTCTTCTAGTGCAGTAATTATAGATGCCATTAGTCCTTCTGAACTCTACTTGATTGTTTCAAACAAATTTCGTGAGAGGAAATATGTACTATGATTCTGTTGTTA
The DNA here is from genome assembly GCF_023864275.1 of Schistocerca cancellata. Taxonomy (NCBI): domain Eukaryota; kingdom Metazoa; phylum Arthropoda; class Insecta; order Orthoptera; family Acrididae; genus Schistocerca; species Schistocerca cancellata. The sequence continues at coordinate 714,100,963 of NC_064628.1, forward strand.
AAATATCTAACTTCTTAAGTAGTTGTCTACAAGGTAGTCAAGGCTGAGTATCACATATTATTTTTATGGCACATTATTGTGCAATGAAGACTTTCTTCTTAAAAATGAATTACTGCCGAATGCAAACCTGTATGAAGTTATTAAATGAAAATAAGAAAAGAATTAACTTACAGATTCCTCTCTCCCTGCAATCGGTAATATTACAAAGTGCAAAATGGGCTGCAAATGAACTGACTTATAAGCTTAAGCTCTAATCAGTATGGAGATTGAGATTAAAAAATATTGAGGATACTACCTTGCTTACTAACTCCTGCCCATGTTTTAAACTTATTATTGATACTGTATGCTTTTAAGCTGCCCCTAATGGGAACTGAGTTCATAACTATAACTAAAGAAAAGTTCATGTTCTAATGTTGATTTTACTTTGTTATTGTAAAGACCTATTTGCCAAATAAATATATCAAATATTGTGACACACAATGGAATCTGAAGCATAACATGCATAAACAGATCAATGATCCAGCATGACAAATCTTTTCTCACATTGTGACTTAAAGGATACACCTTTCTCATGAGCAAAATAACATTATTGATCATTGAATAGAATTTAACTCCAACTTTCTTTTCCTCACTTTTCAATAGGATAAATACTGTAATGGAAAGTCCTTAGTGGAATGTAAGTAATCAAAGAAACGAAGTTTATCCACTCACAGTCTAGCTCTGATCTTGAATGATTGAGAACCACATTAACACAACCAAAAACATTGCTACACTTCTGGACCGGAATTGCAGGCCTCAAACTCCACTAGCCACTGCCCTATGCCCCGCCTCCCTTGTCAGCATTCACTCCACTTCAATCATTCTATACCCAGGTCTCCTTCACCATAACCTCCCTCTCCCTTTGTTAAATCTTCCCCCTGTCCACACCTTCACATCATTGCGCACCACATAAAAGTCCCACTACTTGCATCAGATACAAAGCTGATTGGTGCCAAATTTCTATCTTGTGCACTTGCTGCCTCTTCCTCCCATTCGTCAGTCATCCTTATCTCCAAACATCCCTCCTGTTCCCTGCTTTCTTTCTCCCTTGCCTCCTCTACTCAATACGAAACCTCACCCCCGTCAAGTTTCTCCGCCATTCCAGTGTAGTCAGAGAGGATACCCTAGCCACGATGGTGTATGAGTTAGCTTTCAAGAAGAACTTGTAAGTGCCTAATGACCACTTGATGCCTCTACTATACTTCAGTCCTTCCATTAGTAATAGAACAAAGATATTTTAGGTAATATGAATAATGTTTAAAAGATACTAAAGAACAGACTGAATGTTTTCTAAGCCATGACCCTACATATGTAATTATTCAAAAGATACAATACCAACATCATCTACTATGTTAGAGTTTAAAACCATCAACAATGCTGACTGACTGACTGCAGTATCATTTAACCCATTTTAAGAACATCTGCTTCTTTCTTTTTTATTAACTGGCTTTTGACACATTCTTTCCATGAACCACTGCTTTCTCTACACTTAACAGTGGCTTGCTATGAAAAATTCTAATATAAACATCCATAGTACTCACTGACAAGGGTACACATGAACAAATGTTACTCTTTACGTTAGATTTCACATCTCCTGTAAACCCTGTAAAGTTTAAAATCATGCCTCCATCACGGCTGTAAACCTTTTACAAAATACTAAATTCTACCTTATCTAGATAGGCCTGGCATGTTAACAACTTTTAATTTTTGACAAAAAGTTTAAAGTCCCGATAAAAGCATGGTTTTAATATTTGACAAGTCTTGTCTTACTGACAGAAATGTTGGACGGACTAACTGATAGTGGAGAAAGCTGAGCTTACAGTGAAAGTTCCATTATTAGGCAGAATAACAGACTTGTTACATAAGAAAAATATCATGCAATGCTCTGGTACACATGGTCATTTTTCTTCCCATTCCTTTAGCAATATGTTGTTTATTGCTCGGGCATTATGCTTTAGTTGTACATCCGAATTTTCACCAATATGAACAAGTATTTCTTCAGTTTTCAAAAAACTTTTTACCCCTGTCTGCAATTTTCAGAAGAGTTTATTCAGTTCTATCTTATTTCTTTCTTTAATATATTGTATTTCGCACATAATAATCTGGATAGTGAATGTCATTGCCACTCAAAATTTTGAATAGTTTTCACCACACATTTTTTAATTTGTTGGTTTACACTTACAGACATGCTGTCCTCTTTGCTCTATTATTTCAGATTTGAACTTGTTCCTTAACACCGCCAGGTAATGCAACTGATGATAGAAACATGAAGAGGCTTGACACATCCCTTAAGGGGGTGCAGAATGCAGAACCTATGAGCTGACTGAGATACATCAAATTTGCCTCCATTGAGCTTCAACTTCATAGGCTGCCTGAGATGCACACAGTTCAAAGCAGCAAGATGCTCATCGAAATGACGACCTTTAGTAACTGCCCAATGAGCATCATGTGCATCAGCCTGAGAATTAAATGACACACTAGTGGTAGATAAATATATTATTATTTAACTCTCCAGCAAAACGAAGAAGGGTTCTGTAAAATGTGTTTCAAAAATGTCATGTAAAAAGATTTAATCCATATTAGTTACATACATGATGGACCACTAATTAAGATGAATAAAGAAATAAATGTCTCTTCTTATATCATTTCTGTTCAGTGCCACTAGCAACTGGTGCATGTTGCATAGGATGTTTCTGACATCTAGTTGATCAAGATGGATGTCCTAAATGCTTTTACAATGATTATCAAGCTAAATGTGATTGTCCTCTCCTTCATCAGACACATTTTTCAAATGTTTGTGAACCCATTACCTCAAAACAGATTTCTGCCACTTTCTCACATTAATGTGCATGCATAAAACTATTATTATTTCTAAAATTCACAACAGGCACTATACATTATGAGATATCCAAACTGAGAGCACATCTCATTATGTGAAAATAGATATAAGACAGACACCAGCCTATCACAAAGAAAAGCATTTACTCTAATGATGCAGGAATTAACTGTTTGCCTACCTGGGAGCTTTTTCGGAAACAAAAGCTTTACAAGTCTGTACTCCGTGTCTTTCTCAACTTCTTCAGGACAGTATTGAGAAGCTTCACCAATAGCAAAAATATATCGAGAAAATTCTGGCACATTTGGCATCTTCCCAGTATCAGGATGATGCTCCTTTATGTAATCCTCACACATCTAAAAATTAAAAAAAAAAGAGTATGTGTAAAACAGCTAGTATATACAAGAATGAATTGGTAAGTGTGGTAAACTTCTATGAAAAAAATATTACAAATTGGAAACTTCATTAAGCTGGTAACTGTGATTCTTGTAATATTTTTGTTCTAACTAAAACCACATGTGCACATGACTGGCATTATCAGCACTGTCAAGTGATTTGAACAACATATTTCACACATCACTGTGTTGCAACACACAACATAAAAACACATTGTGACTCACGGAATATGTATAATTTCTGGTCATAAGTACCAGGTTTAACAATGAGTGCAATGTTAGGAGTGCCACATGGCAAGGCAGCTTAAACAATTCAGTAAGGAAGTGAATTGCACACAGAGCCAGAGCAGAATGAGGGTGAGCATTGGACAGTAACAGCCTACATCACAGGTGGTCAACTGATGATCCGCAGACCGAATCTAGCCCGCATTGGTTTCAGTCTGGCTGCCAGAAGAACTAAGTTACTCCTCATTGTTTGTTGAGTGGGACCACCTATCTCAATGTCATATTTTGTTTTTCTATTCCCTGTTGTATTAACATTAGTAAATAATTTTTCCATTGTGGATGTATCAGAACACTGCAAGTGGTGAAATTGATTATAATTTTTAACGCATTTGCTGCAACCAGTTGCTTTTATAAGCATTTGTTTTTCCATGATGACATTTCAAGATGCCTCGCAAACCATCTTCAGATGTCTGCACTTATTTGCATTTTGCAAACATTGTTAAAGTCTTGTGGGTTACCACAAACTGAGTACCTATAAAACATTTTTACTCACGAAAATGGAGTATGGTCCAGATAAAACTGGGCTGCAAGAAGCACCAGCATATGAGACCCCTGATTATCCTACTGGATAAATGAATTTGAACTTGGTTATGGTATGAAACAAATTTTTATCTTTGCACAGCATTTTTTTTCTATCAAACTAGTTTATTTCACCCTTTTAAAACACTGTCAAGCAAAATATTCATATGCAGGCTCTTACATTACCACAATTTTTTTGCTGTGACAACAGATGCAAATGCTTGATGGTATTGTCTGCCTGATTCAGTCTCAGAAAATGGATCCACTATGCTGTGCAATATATCGTATTTACAAGTTGTATCATAGATGTTCAGGAAGATAATACGTGGCCTACTGCATGAAAAAATTATCCAAGATAATGGTAACACTTGAAATCATTGTGAAATATTCCTCAAGTACATAGCATAAATGATGCAGCAATGAAGTCTGTAAGCTACAGGAAGCTATGGAGGGTGTAAGTCATCTCCTTCAGTTCATAAATGAGACCAAGTAATTGATAGTATGCTACAACATTAAGTTTTAGAATAGGTTGTCTGTAATAAGATTTATGTTTCAACCATGGGGACAAACTTGCAAACTTCAAATGGGGATAAATCATTCTCTTGAAGAAAATGTAAACCAGATCTGACCAAATGATACAAATGAATTGGTATATAGGGTGGTCCACTGATCGTGACCGGGCCAAACATCTCACGAAATAAGCATCAAACGAAAAAACTACAAAGAACGAAACTTGTCTAGCTTGAAGGGGGAAACCAGATGGCACTATGGTTGGCCTGCTAGATGGCACTGCCAAGTCAAACTGATATCAACTGTGTTTTTTTTAAATAGGAACCCCCATTTTTTATTACATATCGTGTAGTACGTAAGGAAATATGAATGTTTTAGTTGGACCACTTTTTTCGCTTTGTGATAGATGGTGCTGTAATAGTCATAAACATATGGCTCACAATTTTAGATGAGCAGTTGGTAACAGGTAGTTTTTTTAAAATTAAAACACAGAATGTAGGTATGTTTGAACATTTTATTTTGGTTGCTCCACTGTGATACATGTACCTTTGTGAACTTATCATTTCTGAGAACACATGCTGTTACAACGTGATTACCTGTAAATACCACATCAATTAAATAAATGCTCAAAATAATGTCTGGCAACCTCAATGCATTTGGCAATACGTGTAACGACATTCCTCTCAACAGCAAGTAGTTTGCCTTCCATAATGTTCGCACATGCATTGTCAATGTGCTGACACATGTTGTCGGGCATTGTCGGTGGATCGCAATAGCAATGTCTGCCGCTCGTGGTCTCGCGGTAGCGTTCTCGCTTCCCGAGCACGGGGTCCCGGGTTCGATTCCCGGCGGGGTCAGGGATTTTCACCTGCCTCGAGATGACTGGGTGTTTGTGTTGTCCTCATCATGTTTGTGTTGTCCTCATCATTTCATCATCATCCCGGAAAGTGGCGAAATTGGACTGAGCAAAGATTGGATAATTGTACGGGCGCTGATAACCACGCAGTTGAGCGCCCCACAAACCAAACATCATCATCATCATCGCAATAGCAAATATCCTTCAACTTTCCCCACAGGAAGATATCTGGGGACATCAGATCCGGTGAACAAGCGGGCCCTGGTATGGTGCTTCGACGTCCAATCCACCTGTCATGGAATATGCTATTCAATACCGCTTCAACCGCACGCGAGCTATGTGCCGGACATCCATAATGTTGGAAGTACATCACCATTCTGTCATGCAGTGAAACATCTTGTAGTAACATTGGTAGAACATTACATAGGAAATCAGCATACATTGCACCATTTAGAATGCCATCAATAAAATGGGGGCCAATTATCCTTCCTCCCATAATGCCGCACCATACATTAACCTGCCAAGGTCGCTGATGTTCCACTTGTCGTAGCCAGCGTGGATTTTCCGTTGCCCAATAGTGCATACTATTCCGGCTCACGTTACTGCTGTTGGTGAATGACGCTTCATAGCTAAATAGAACGTGTGCAAAAAAATCTGTCATTGTCCCGTATTTCTCTTGTTCCCAGTGGCAGAACTGTACACGATGTTCAAAGTCGTCAATTCCTGGTGCATAGAAATATGGTACAGGTGCAATCGATGTTGATGTAGCATTCTCAACACAGACGTTTTTGTGATTCTCGATTCTCACGCAATTTGTCTGCTACTGATGTGCGGATTAGCCGCGACAACAGCTAAAACACCTACTTGGGCATCATTATTTGTTGCAGCTCATGGTTGTTTCACATGTGGCTGAACACTTCCTGTTTACTTGAATAATGTAACTATCTGGCGAACAGTCCGGACACTTGGATGATGTCGTACAGGATACCGAGCAGCATACATAGCACACGCCCATTGGGCATTTTGATCACAATAGCCATACATCAACACGATATCGACCTTTTCCGCAATTGGTAAACGGTCCATGTTAACACGGGTAATGTATCACGAAGCAAATACCGTCCACACTGGCGGAATGTTACGTGATACCACGTACTTATACATTTGTGACTATTACAGCGCCATCTATCACAAAGTGAGAAAGTGGTACAACTAGAACATTCATATTTCTTTATGTACTACACGAATATGTAATAAAAAATTGGGGTTCCTGTTTAAAAAACACAGCTGATATCCATTATAGCAGTGGCACATGTAGCGGGCCAACCATAGTGCCATCTGGTTTCCCCCTTCAAGCTAGATGAGTTTCGTTCTTTGTAGTTTTTCGTTTGATGCTTATTTCGTGAGATATTTGGCCCGGTCATTATCAATGGACCACCCTGTATATGCATATAACACACAATATTTAAACAAAATTTCATAAATCTGCATTATGGTGTTTAATGAAAAAACATCTACATAAAATCTCTACTTTAAAAAATAAATAAATAAAAATAATTTAAAAAGTCTACATACTATCCTTTGGCCATTTTGGCCATTTGGTGCGCAGATATATGCTCACTAGGAATTTAAAAGGTATATGCTACGGGTCGAATGCCACATCACAAATATTGTAATTTATAATTCTAGACTACACTATAGTGTACTGTACAGCACTGCACTACACAGTAGCACATTTTGTTTGGACTGCTTGCCCTTGGCATGCTGAGGTACAACTCAGGGTTCACAGAGGCTGTGCTGTCATGTCACACAAGGAGATGAGATTTGAAAGTGACTGTCAGGGTCTCAGGAAATACTTTCTAGTCCTCGCTGAGGCTCATCTCCTCACTGCTTCTAGAAGATTGTTGTAGCTGTACGTTCTGTCATGGTCCATCTTGCTGTCATTATGTATGGCCTGTTCTTAGTTGTCAGCCATGTATGCTTGCAATTCGTAAGTTGATATTTTAGCTGCCAGGATGTTCAGCTTGTCCCACAATTCCTCATTTCTTATTATGTTAATGGGTGGCATATTACCAAAACATTCCTACCCTGGTGTGTAACAACCTATCCAATGATGCACTCCCATATGAAGCGTACCAGAGTGCCGATTGCTTAATTTTCACAAGCATCTGTGGTGTGCTGGCGTATTTTCAGTAAGTAGCAGGGGTGTGAACCAAGTCCTGACGGGTAGTGTACAGCTCCCATGGCCAGAAAGAAGTATAACATTCCTGGTCTTTATGTTATATCAAGCAAGAACTGGTAGGTTCTCTTCGCTGTTTCTGCCCTATCTTAGATTTCTTGCCAATCTCAATCAATGCATGCCTTCAATTTCTTTTCCAATGAGGCTTTGCTTACAGTATATCCTTTACCTTAACATCTTCACCTATCCGAGCCAATACAGTGCACTGCTCTTGCTTATGGCTAAGTCCTGTGGTAGTAAGCCTAATATCACCAGAAGCATTTAAGGTGGCATTGTTCTACACATGCCTGACAAGAGCAAAAATGAGTTTCTCTGTACTCGCTGATAAACTTGTCCTTTCTTTACCTTTCTGGCTCTATGAGCCCACATGCACAGCCTGTAGCCCACAATAATAACTAAAATAGTATAGTGATACATTATTACAGCACTTAGAGGTAGCTGAAATCTTCTTTTGCCAACTGATGTTATTCTTTTCAATATTTTAGGCATTAAAATATGGTAAATGGTTATGCTGGTCTTGATTTTAGTCGATGTTTATGCCAAGGTACTTTTATACTTCTTTTCTCTTCACAGGTGGGGCACTAATTAGAATGGTTGGGATTCTCAATCTTAATAACATTCCTTTTAGTAACAAATAAACTGTTTTGTGTGTTATCATCAATTTATTTTCTATGCTTCGGTTCAAGAACTTCCGTACTACTTTCCTATAACTTAGCCTCATGTTGGCAGATACTATAATTAGCAGATCGTCTGCATACGTGATACAGACTCTAGTGCTTGCCATGCACTGACATGTGTTCGCTAATCATATTATGCCACCATCCCAGAATTCTAGACCCAAAAAGAGCCCAGTGGGCAGCCTTTTCACAATTTTCTTTCCACGGCATTCCAACTTCACCTGCCTGTCAGTGCAATTTTCTTGCAAGATGTTATGGACACACCTGAGGCACTAAATCTGTTTCAGTCTTTTGAACAGGGCAGGCCATATACATTATCAAATGCTCCAGATGAATTGATCACTGCACCGATAATGTACTTGCCATCTGTGATGTTAACAATATAAATTGAGTGATTTACCCTTTCTGCCCATACCCCAGGGATAGCATGCAACAATCGTCTTTGATCCCTCAGGCAACGGCACAGAAGCTTTTCCTGTACTTTGACTAGACCATTAACCAAACAAATCAGCCTCTAAGACTTCACTTCCCTTGGATCTTTGTCTTCCTTTACTTCAGTATAATGATAGCCACGAGTTTCTGGTTTCCAGGTGCCCATACCAGCAAAAGACATTCATGTAATAACACTGTTAGATATGAGACAGCTTGATCTATTAGTCAATGTGACATTTCCGCCATAATTCTATCTGACCCAAGTGCTTTCTTCTCCTTTAACTTCATTACTGTCAATCTCACTTCCTCCTGGGCACATGGAATTACAATTCTATTATATACAATTGCTCTAGTAATTCAGTGTGACAATACTGATGGTACTCTCTGTGTTCTGTTGTTGTATCATCTGGCAGCAGGGTCCTCGGTAGGTACTGTGCTGATTTCTAACAGTCTGTCATCACACCACTGGATCATCTCAATGTTGGCAATACAATGGGTGATTCAGCCTTATTTGTTGCAAATATCTGTTACTATTTAATTCTTGATTTATGCTTTCTAACAAATGTTGGGATTGCCTTTGTCTTGCACTGTCTGCGACACTTGCACCATTTCGTTGACTTTAGGTCAACATCAAATCTACTTCCTTGTAGTGGCTGTATCTTGAATTCTGTCCTTAAAAGTTCCCAATTTGCTTGGTGCAGATTTTATGTTTACTAGGACTGTATGTTATTGTCTAAGTGATTCACTGTGTCTGTAATTGTGGAATAGATGAGATTATGATCATCTGATGGAAGTCTGTCGCAGATCTGCCATTTTTAATGTACCCACTGACTTTCAAGTTTACAAAGGTGATTTATATATCTGTTGCCACACACATGCACTTTTAGAAAGCAGGTTGGGTAAGACGCCTATTCACGACATGAAGCCCAAGTTCTTGCCCAATCCTTGGAGGCAGAGTTTTTCATCCATAACTCTGCTGTCACAATGTTGATTTTGCATTTGTGTTGATTACAAAAAAGTGTCTGGCATGCTGACCCAGTAGTGTATGTAAAATTTTCCTAAGGTAGTCATTGTTTCTACTGTCACTATGTGTTCGTTGCACAGCTGATGTAGCTTTGTCACTGTTGTACTTTTATCCCGCACGACAGGCCACTGGATGATTATCTGATATTAACAACCTGTGGCATATCTGGCACATAGAGTAACCCCTCATTTCTGGAATATGACAACTATACAAAAAGTATGTGTAAGTCTATCTCTTCTAAAGCCTTCACCAATTCACCATCACCATGGTGTTGCCCACCACATTTATATGGCCGATTTTAATCATTTGTCTATGTTCCACTGCCATTAAGTTGCATGCTTATTTTATGTGAATGCCAAGGGAACGTAGTGAGCACAGAGGTACGGACCCATTCTAATACGTGATCATTTACAATTCAGATTGCTTGTACAGATGCTCAACATCAAGTGTCTTTGTCCTCCTCTTAGAAACGACATCAAGTACAGTCTATACAGGGTGTGGTAGATAAGTAATGAGACTCAGTCTAGAAAAACAAATTTATTGATCCAATTTGTACAAAACGTTAATATTCTTCAAAGTACTCGCCTTGGGCGTCGACACAACGTTGCCAGCGCGTTTTCCAAGCTTCATAGGCCCCACTGTAGTCCGTTTGAGTTATCCCAGTTAGTGCCTTCGTGACAGCACGTTGGATGTTCGGAATATCGTCGAAACGATGACCCTTCAGGCATCTTTTGACCTTCGGAAATAGGAAGAAATCAGGAGGACTCAAGTCAGGGCTGTATGGTGGCTGTGGCAAAACTTCAACTCCAATTCGGGTCAAGTAGGAGGTCACGAGGAACGCTGTGTGTGCCGGAGCGTTGTCGTGGTGGAGACGCCAGTGTTGAGCAAGGTCCTGTCGCTTCCGTTTGACGGCTCTGTGCAATCGCTGAAGGACTTCTTTGTAGAATTCAGCATTGACAGTCTTCCCCTGAGGGACAAACTCTTTGTGAATTAACCCCCGCTTGTCGAAAAACACAATCAGCATTGTCTTGATGCGGGACTTTGACATTCTTGCTTTCTTCGGCCGCGGGGATGCCGGTGTGTGCCACTCCGAGCTCTGGGCTTTCGTCTCCGGGTCGTACTGGAATGTCCACGATTCGTCGCCTGTTACTACGTTGTCTAAAAAGTGTGGATTATTTTCCAAATCATTCAACATCTCACGGCAAACGTCCACTCATTGTTACTTTTGGTCGGCGGTGAGCACTCGGGGAACCAATTTTGCACAAACTTTCCTCATCATCAAATCTTGCGTAACAATTTGGTGAACCGTAAATTTATTCACAGAGACCTCATCGGCAATCATTTTGAGGCTTAAACGACGGTCGGAGTCCAGGAGTTCTTTCACTTTGGCCACCGTTTCATCCACACGACTCGTTGAAGGGCGTCCAGATCGTTCCATGTCTTCAACGGATTCACTCCCGTTTTTAAATTCATTAAACCACCGGAACACTTGAGCTCTTGATAGGGAGTCTTCTTTGTAGGCCTCCGTAATCATAGCAAAAGTTTCCGAAGCAGTTTTGCCCAAGCGAAAGCAAAATTTGATTGCATACCGCTGTTCTATCGAGCGATCCATCTTCAGCGTTTTCACAAGTGTCACGGGCACACAAACAACGTAATACGCGAAGCTCGACCCTCACTGCACCAGAGCTCCGACGCGACTGCGAACCGGTTCTATTGTTAGCTCAGATCCCTCACCACATGACGTACAGGTGGAGACCGCCCTGCGAGCGACTGGGGCGCCGCGCGGCAGCCAGTCTCATTACTTATCTACCACACCCTGTAGTTCCTCTGTGTTTGTAAGAAAGTTGTTGAAACGGGAACTGAATATTATCAACTTCCTCTGTGACAATTTATGGTACAGCCTTTTGGACGAATGTGTCCAACTACACTTCTTACTGCCATAATTAACACATGCTTAAGCTCCAGTTTACCTAGTCTCTTTGTGACTTCACATATTTCATAAACAGGCCATGAGTTCAACTAAAACCTTCTTCCGTTTCTAATGTCATGTTCACAACTGTTTATATTCTCTTTGTAATTTCTGTTATCATCTGTAGGCTCTGTTACAACTGCATATTTTCAAAATCTTCCTCTAATAGCTGTAGTGAGCTATCATACCCTGCCTTTGTTACACTTTCAATTTGTTCTTCTTAACCTCTTTCATAAACTTCATTCTTCTCTGTTATCTTAATTAGTGTCCTTTTTATTGACCATCTCATAATCACCCTTGTCTTCTACACAGTCAGTCATGTTCTTGGTTTGTGAGGCTAAGTCTCTTCATGTTTTACCCTTCACATTGGACCGCAATTTTTTTACTCTTTCTGCATCTCACTTTTTTTTATGGAGGTTTTCATATCTTACAGGGATGACAGATAATTTTATAATTCATTTGATCAAATGGACTGGGTTTAATAGTTTTCTTCCTGGGCGGAATTTTGTCTTCTTCAATTATCAACCTGATACTTGTTACTTTTGTAGTCACCCTATAATTTCCTGTTATGCTTTTCAGCAGATTGCTAAATGGTTCAAAACTCATATTCTGATCTTTGAATTTCCTTCTCCAAGAAGCTGCAATGCACTAACAGGAAATGGGCCACCAACAGAGTGGCATCACAACAACAAGGTGGGTCCCCTTGCCTGAAAACATAACCATGAATCAGCCAAATGCAGCTGACACAGAAGGTACGGGAATGAGATCAAATGGATTCTGTTTAATAGTTTTCTTCCTGGCTGTATTTTATCTTCTTCAATTATCACTCTGATATTTGCTACTTTTGTAGTCACCCTACAGTTTCCTGTTATGCTTGTCAGCAGATTACTAAATGGCTCAAAATTCAAATTCTGTCTCTGAATTTTCTGCTCCAAGAAGTTGCAACACACTAACATGATATGGGCCATCACCAGAGTGACATCACAACAACTGGTTGCCTCCCCTTGCCTGGAAACACAACCTTGAGTCAGCCGAAGGTAGCTGACACAGAGCCAGCAAATGATAGTACATTCCCTATGGGAATAATTAAGCGAAGACTGCCAAGCAGCCATGGACCCTTTTATAGTTTGTAGCTTGTTCGTAATGGCTGTAGCGTGCTATTCCCCACTCTGAGCTTCCAATAGCTGTACACAATGTTGAGTGCAAGTTGCATCCCACTACCCCCATCTACGAGGATGAGTCAAATGAAAACCTCAAATTTGTAATAACAAATTGAAATTTCGCGCTGGCCGTTATCCTGTTAAGTTGGTAAGCATGCTACAAACAGTGTGCAGAATGGCCTGTATGTGGCTGCATAGTGCAGATGCACACATACCGTCGCAGTATCAGTATAAAGATGGCTGCCCCACTTGTGACTTGCACCAGGGAAGAACAGTGTTCTGTTATTCGGTTTTTGCGTAGTGAAGGTGTGAAACCTATTGAAATTCATCAACGACTGAAGGTTCAGTATGGTGATGCACGTTTGTCACAGCAGCAAGTCTACGAATGGAGTAGGAAGTTCGCAAATGATGTGACTTCAGCGGAAGATGCTCCTCGTCCAGGTCAAGCACAACGAGTTGTGACTCCACAGAACATTGCAGTAGTTGAATCCATAGTGAAGGAAACCCGCCGAGTGACACTGAATGACACTGCAGCATGTTTACAGATTAGTCACGGATCAGAACACCACATTGTGCATGATGTGCTCCAGTTTCACAAAGTGTTTACAAGATGGGTGCCACGGTAGCTGACTCCTGAAATGAGAGGATGACGTGTTGGTGCTTGTGAAGAACTTCTTTGGCACTTTGAATAAGAAGGTGATGGCTTCCTTGTAAGAATCATTACTGGGGACGAAACCTAGGTTCACTTCCACCAACCAGAAACAAAGAGAATGCACAAGGAATGGCACCTTTCCTCATCACCAAGTGATTTCCATATGTTTGGACCACTCAAAGATGCAATGGGAGGAAAGAAGTTCCGTTCTGATGAAGAGGTACACCACACGGTGCATGAGTGGTTGTGCGGACTACCGAAAGATGCACTTTGTAAGTGCTGGAGGACTTGCATTGAGCGTGGGGGAGATTATGTTGAATAGTGATACAGCTTTGTACCACATCTGCACAGTAAATAATATTTAAAAAAATATTTAATGATTTCATTTTACTCACCCTCATACAAGATTTCCATCTTGGCAGTCTTCTCTGCTAACCAAACAGTTAGCTCATTCCTGGAATCCGAATATAACTTGTGGTTCAGAGAAATACAATCAAGCTCCCAGTACCATGGATCAGGATGAAGATCATGTACAATCAAGACCAGCACATTCTGAGGGTAGCATTGGGGTGCGGACTGTGGTCTGTTCAGAGGGTCACAGCTGCTTAATGATTTCTCAACAGTTCAAGTGCAAGTATAATGGAGGGCTTGGATCACAACCACTGATTCTAAACTGCTGTTTGTGACAGCTGGAATGAATGAAGAAGGCATTTAACTGCTGCAATTGTCAACCTTCCAGCCATCAGTATACATGATGTTTGAACGGAGTAGTTTTCCAAGAACTTGGAGGAACCTGCCCGAAATGCAGAGTGGTTTGCATTTTCCTTTAGTCCGAAGGAGACCTTTGGGTGAGGTACAAACTAAGCAGAAGTTTGTGAACATGACTTGACAAGAGGGACAAAAGGTAAAAGCAGAAGAATGGGGACGGGAGGGGGGGGGGGGGGGGGTGAAACACCCCACCCTCCTGGAGAGAAGGATATGTTGATGTGGATGCTCAGGATAGCTGAAGATATGTATTACCTATTTGAGTATTAATGTGGCATCTGATTTATACAGTCAATGTCCAACCTCTGCTAGGAGATTATTCACAGGGCTAATCCAAAGGTACCAGTCACAAGAATGATCCAGCTGCTGTACAAAGTCTAGCAGCTGTAATACAGGTGGGTCTGATGGTCTATAAGCCAGGCACCCTGAATGCACCTGAGATAGGACAAGGCTCTGAAAAGAAGGCAGAATGGTTTACACCCCAGGAGGCATGGAGGATGATGAGTTTCTTCCACTGGCACTTATTATTCAAGTTGGTGGATATGTGGTAGCCACATCAACTGAATATAAAATAGAAGTCCCAAAAACAGAGATGACTTTACACACTGAACAGTTCATTACGAAGAAAAATTTCTGATGTGTATGAACAGTTCTACATTGGCAGAAGCAAGTAACACATGTCCTTGCAGTGAAAACTTGAAAGTCATGAGTGACGGTCTAGAATCAGGCTTTCCTTATGGCACACTGTCATTCGTCAAAATTTGTGGTTGAAGAACTATAGTACATACAAAAATTGTTGAGATATATGAGAACAATGAGGCCATAGGTCCACGACCTCTTTGAGTCCACTGATTGGTATCAGAAAATGGTCATACTCAGCAACCACCCCTGTGGGAGCCCACTCTCCTGTGTGTGGATGGTAGTGCTAGATGCACTGGCCAGAATGAGAAACAACCAGAGAGAGAAAATTCCAGATACAATCAGGAAGGGATCTCTGAAAAATCACTCAGTGTGGCAGGGACATGGTAATGCCATGAGCTATCACATGCCTTTTCTAAGTCAAAGAAGCCTGCAAGGAGGTGTTGATGATAGGCATAGTTGTCCTTATAGCAGACTTTTACACAGGCATTGATTCACTGTTTGTCCACTCAACTTACATCGAACATTTGTGAGGCTCATGGATCTAGAGACAACACAGCTGTCAGTTTGCCATTTGTTTGATCAACTTACAAAAACTCTTGTGACACTGGTGGACTTACAGCTGACTAACTAAAACATATCTTTACCTGGTTTCAAGAGGTGGACAATTGGACTTTTCCTCCAGTAGCTTGTAAGCTCACTTTCACACCAGATATGATTAAAAACTACAAGAATGTGATGTTGGTAATCTACGGAGAAACTGTGTAGCATCTGAATGTTGATTCTGTTAGGTCACAGTCCCATGTTGTTTCTAAGAGCCTAAGTGCTGCAGAGATCCCATTTATTGAAAGAAGAATTATACGATCCATGAGATTGTGTAGTGAAGAAAAGACCGTTATTCTTCACTTGCCTTCTGTGCAGACAGAAGGTAGAGGGACAGTTGTCAGACAGAGCTGTAGGGGTTAATATGAACATCTATATTACTAAACAGCTTAAATGGTCACCCGTCCCTGAACGTTACCTATCTAACAGCTTCCAGGGGCAAAAAACATTGATTTCCAGTATTACACATGTTTAGGCAAACATCTGAGCAGGGCGAAACCAAAGACTGCACAATTTACACAATGGATTTTTGTCCAAATTTTCATAGCTAAATGAAGAGATGGAAATGGACAAATGGTGCATCTAATTGAACAGCATTAAGTCTAATCTAGTTTCGCAAAAAAGGGTTTAAGTGCTTGAAAGTAATAAGTGTAAATAAGAAAAATTTCGTTAGTGATTTGAGAGAAAATTTTTGTTCAAATTTTCTCAGCCAAATGAATAGCAGGAAATGGACAAACAGGGTATCAAATTGACCAGTGTGAGGTCTAGTTTTGCAAAACAATATTTAATTGAAACTGCCTGGTAAACTGAAACTGTGTGTCAGACCAGGACTCAAACCTGGGACCACTCTGCCTTTCTGAGCAAGTGCTCTACCGACTGAGCTCTCCAGCAAGCATGACTCATGACGCCACTCACAGCTTTACTTCTGCCAGTACGTCATCTCCTACCTTTCAAAATCACAGAAGTTCCCCTGCATACCTGGAAGAAAGGACATTAGTTTAGAAGGTAGGAGATGAGGTACTGGTAGGGGTAAAGCTACAAGGGTGGATAGGGAGTCGTGTTTGGATAGCTCAGTCAGTAGAGCATTTATCTGTGAAAAACCAAAGTCCCAGTTTCAAGCCCTGGTCCAGAACGCAGTTTTAATCTACCAGGAAGTTTCAAATCAGTGAACACTCAGCCGTACAGTGAAAATTCATTCTGGAAACAATCCTCCATGTTGTGGCTACGTTATGTCTCCACATCATCATTTCTTCCGTGAGTGCTGGTCCTGAAAGGTGTGCAAGATACCTCCTACAAAGTTTGGAAGACAGGAGATGAGGTACTGGCGGAAGTAAAGCCGTGAGGGGGTGAGGGCAGATCATAAGTCATGCTTGGATTGCACAATCTGTGGAGCACCTTGCTGAAGAAAGGCAAAGGTCACAGGTTCAAATCTACATCTACACTCTGAAAACCACTGTGAAGTGTTTGGCAGAGGGTTTGTCAGATTGGAACAGTTAATAGGGTTTCTTCCCATTGACCATGGGAAAAACGACTGTTTAAATGCTGCTGTGTGTGCTGTAATTAATCTAATCTTGTTCTCACAATCACAATGTGAGCGATAAGTAGGGGGTTGTAGCATATTTCTAGAATCATCATTTAAAGTCACTTCTTGAGACTTTGTAAGTAGGCTTTTTCAGGACAGTTTATGTCTATCTCCATCAGTCTACCAGTTCAGTTTCTTCATCATCTCTCCGACACTCTCCCACAGGGCAAAGAAACCTGTGACCATCTGTGCTGCCCTTTTCTGTATCCATCCAATATCTCCTGTTAGTCCTATATGGTATGTGTCCAGCACACTTGAGCAATATTCCAGAATGAGTTGCATGAGGGTTTTGTAAGCAATCGCCCTAATAGACCGATTGCCTTTTCCCAATATTCTACCAATAAACCGATGACTACTACCTGCTTTACTCATGACTGAGCCTTTGTGATCATTCTATTCTGTATCACTACAGAGTGTTGCACTTTGGTATTTGTTTGAGTTGGCAGATTCCAACTGTGACTCTTTGATATTATAGACATGGGATACTACTTTTTTCCATCTTGTGAAGTGCATAATTTTACATTTATAAACATTTAAAGCAAGTTGCCAATCTTTGCACCACTCTGAAATCTTATCAAGGTCTCACTGAATATTTATGCACCTTCTTTCAGACAGTACTTCAAACTGCATCATCTGAAAAAGTCTGAGATTACCATTAATATTGTATGCAAGGTCATTAAAATACAACATGAGCAACTACAAACATTTCCCTGGGGCACACCCAAAGTTAGTTCAACATCTAATGATGATCCTCCATCCAAGATAACATGCTGGGTCCTCCCTATCAAAAAGTCCTCAATTGAGCCACAAATTTCCCTTGACACACCATATGATAATACTTTTGACAATAAGCATAGCTGTGGTACTGAGTTAAATACTTTTTAGAAATCAAGAAATACTGCACCTACCTGACTGCCTTGATCATACGCTTTCAGTAAGTCATGTGAGAAAAGTGTTTCACATGACCGATGTTTTTGGAATCCATGCTAGGTGGCATGTAGGTCATTCCATTCAAGATACTTCATTATGTTTGACCTCAGAGTACGTTCTAAGATTCTATAACAAATTGATGCCAAGGATATTGGACGGCAGTTTTGAGGATCAACAGGAGTGATCTGTGAATTCGTCAAACTACTAGGCACTGTTTTTTGTTCGATGGATCTATGACAGATTATAGTTCGAGGGAGGGCTATCTCTGCCGCAAATTCAGTATATGATCTGACAAGGATTCCATCAGGCCCTGGAGCTTTGCTCAATTTTAACAATTTCAGCTGTTTCTCAACACCACTGAAATTAATGCTTACTTCGCTCAGATTTTCAATGGGATGAGGATTTACTGGAGCAATTCTCCTGGATTTTCCTTTGTAAGGTAACATTTGATAATGGAAAAGCATTTCAGCTTCTATTTTGCTACGCTCAATTACATTCTGTCTCATTCATGAATGACTGAACACTAACTTTGGTGGCACTAACAGCCTTTACATAATATCATAATATCTTCGCATTTTTTGAAAGACCATTCAACAATATTCTAATAAGGTAGTCAATGAAGACTTCACACATTGCTCTCATGACAGCAAAATGTATTTCGTTCATCATCTCCCTATCTATAGCCCTATGTTTTGTCTCACACCTTTCGTGCAGTGATCACTGTTTCTTTAGAAGTTTTTTACAGTGACTATACCTCATGGAGGGTCCCTCCCATTATGGACTGTTTTACTGGGTACATATCTGTCCAGTGTGTGGTCAATAATTCTTTTAACATTGAGCTGTAGTTCCTCTACATGCTTCTGTTCAGAACTGAAAGCTTTAAGTTCTCTATTGAGATACATCACTATTGCTTTTTATCTATTTCACTAAACATATATATCTTTCTACATACTTTAGTTGCCCTTTGCACTTTGGTAATCACTGCTGCCATAACCGCATCATGCTCACTGATATCAGTTTTGATGTGAACATCCACAAAGAGATCACTTGCATTAGTTGCCATTATATTTCCGTCATGAGTGGTGTTCTAAACCACCCATTCTAGATGGTTTTCAGAGAAGGCATTTAGTAATGTTTCACAGGATGTCTCGTTACACCCACTGCCAACAAAACTGTAACTTTCCCAGTTGACTGTTGGATGATTAAGGTCTCCACTGATGATTTCAGTATGATTTGGGTGCTTATGTAGGAACACAGTGAAGTTTTCTCTAAGGTTTTTGGTTACATCAGGAGATGAGTCTGGTGGGACCCAATTACTAAAATAATGCCTACCCCTGATGCTGAGTCTTGTCCACAAAAAATCTCATGCAGCTTAAATTTCTATCTTGGGGGATTTGAATTTATTGCATACTGTGAGAAATACACCACCTCAATATACCATTAGCCTATCCTTTGGATAAACACTTAAATTTTCTTCTGGACCTTACACTCTTACTTCTGGGTCTTCTATAGCTGTTGCTGTCTGGACTGGAGAGTCGCCGAAACTGATGCTGGCCGAACACGCAATTTAATGAGCCAGGAAGTTTCAAAACAATGCACACTCTGTTGCAGAGTGGAAATTTATTATACACACATGAAAAAAAATTTGCATCACCCTGGTTCCCATAACTCCTGAAGATAGACATTGACTGTGGATATTGTGTCACAGACACAGCCCCTTTCACTGTTCAGAGATGCCACTAAACCCACCCAATGATGTAAACAACCTTGTATGAGCAGTGCCTATTAGACAGAGGGGATCCGACAGCCGATGAGTTCCAGTCATTCCACCAGGAAGGAGGTACATGGCTCGTGTTGTCTGTAGTTCAACCATGCCTAGATGGTCAATACCGCAGTTCGATCGCGTCCCCATTGTTACTTTGTGCAAGGAAGGGCTCTCAACAAGGGAAGTGTCCAGGTGTCTTGGAGTGAACCAAAGCGATGTTGTCCGGACATGGAGGAGAAACAGAGAGACAGGAACTGTCAATGACATGCCTCACTCAGCCCACCTACTGCAGTGCTACTGCTGCAGTGGATGACCACTACCTACAGATTATGGCTCAGAGGAACCTTGACAGCAACACCACCATGTTGAATAATGTTTTTCGTGCAGCCACAGGAAGTCGTGTTATGACTCAAACTGTGTGAAATAGGCTGCATGATGCACAACTTCACTCCCGATGTTCATGGCGAGGTCCATCTTTGCAACCACGACACCATGCAGCGCGGTACAGATGGGCCCAACAACACGCCGAATGGAACGCTCAGAATCAGCATCACGTTCTCCTTACCAATGAGTGTCGCATATGCCTTCAACCAGACAACTGTTGGAGACGTGTTTGGAGGCAACCCAGTCAGGCTGAACACCTTAGACACACTGTCCAGCGAATGCAGCAAGGTGGAGGTTCCCTGAGGTTTTGGGGTGGCATCACGTGGGGCTGACATACACCACTGGTGGTCATGGAAGGCACCTTAACAGCTGTACGATACGTGAATGCCATCCTCTGACCAACAGTGGAACCATATTGGCAGCATATTGGTGAGGGATTCATCTTCATGGACGACAATTTGTGCCCCCATTGTGCATATCTTGTGAATGACTTCCTTCAGGATAATGACATCGCTCCCCTAGAGTGACCAGCATGTTCTCCAGACATAAACCCTAACTAACACGCCTGGGATAGATTGAAAAGGGCTGTTTATGGATGATGTGACCCAATCTATTCCGAATTGCCATTGAAGAGTGGGACAATCTGAACCAAAAGTGCCTTGATGAACTTGTGTATAGTATGCCATGATGAATACGGGCAGCATTAATGCAAGAGGATGTGCTACTGGGTATTAGAGGTACCGATGTGTACAGCAATCTGGACCACCACCTCTGTATGGTGGTACAACATGCGATGTGTGGTTTTCATGAGCAATAAAAGGGCAGAAATGATGTTTATGTTGCTCTCTATCCCAATTTTCTGTACAGGTTCTGGAACTGAGGTGATGCAAATCTTTTCTTGATGTGTGTAGAAAAGATTTAATTGTTTGAAAGTAATCAGTGTAATTAAGAAAAATCCAGTAGACAAGCATCCTATTGTACTCTTAAAATTTCTAAGTTAAACACTGAACTTTCAATCTCCAATCAAAACCTCATTTGCTTTCTTTTGATCTATATACTCCTAATAATAATAGAATACCAATCAACATTTAAATATATTCCTGTTTTGTAAACAAAACAGGAAAATAAAATTTAAAAAAATGGAAAAGAGTTAGAAATTTTGCAAAATTATGTTTCTCAAAATAAGAAATAAAATAATTAGAGAATCATTTGAGTTGCCTTTAAATGATGCTCAAAATCATGTACAGCAAATGAGGTGCCAATTGAGAATTTAAAGTTCGGTATTTTACTTAGAATGAGAAAATTTTAAAGAGTACTATAGGATATTTGTGTGGTGGATTATGTACATGGTGCAGTCTGCTGTTATGTGGCCTTGACATATTTGTGTGATCTATGCCTGAAGGTGTACAGAAGTCCCAACATTTTGCCACTTTCAAAAATTGTTCAATAGAAAATCCTTCAAATATCAGGAAAGAGAATGCATGTGGCACAAGAAGTAACGTCTCTCTTAAAAATGCTTCTTGACATCACTGTTCTTGCTCACTCATTTTTTCCCAATAAAAAATAAATAAATAAATAAAATAAAAAATATAATAAATTGCAACCATAAATCAGAGAGCAGTTCCAATTGAACTGCAGAGTCTATCTAGTGCTCTTTCTATGTAACTAGTGTATGAGTATTCCAGCTGCTATGGTGCTTTGTTCGTGATTTTAAATATTTTAATACGGTACTTGATTCTGCAAGGCAAAGTCAACTACATTTTTGCTTCAGTGTTTGAACTGCAGTACATGATTTTGAGCATCATTCAAAGACATGTCAAACATATCTCTAATCTATTTTATTTCTTACTTTCAGGCAAATAATTTCACAGATAATTTGCCCATTTTTCCCCTCTAATATTTGTTAAATAGTCAAATTTAGAATTTACTCATTAAGAGGTATAGTCTTATGTTAAATGTTTAAAACAATAATATGAGTATTTAAGTTACAAATTGAGTTTACAGCTCTTGAGGCAGTGCAGCACAAAAATTATCCAGACCATATTCATCCAGTATTTGATTATGAGAGGACTTAGCAACTTCCAGCAAACTTTACACATAATTTCAAACAGTTTCAAAACTGTTTCTGGCTGACACCCTTCACAAAATAATGAAAAGAAAAAGTTTGTCTTTCATTTTCACTGTTCGTGGATGACAACTTCAGCATGTTTCAATTTATTACATTTTTACTCCATTTTAACAACTAGCTTTGCAGGCAGTGTCCACCTATACCACTGAATGTACTCACATAATTATATCATTGTGCAACATATAATTTAGGGGACATGAGGTCAGAATCACTGCGATGCATAAACAATTATAATGTCTTCTACCATAAAGATTTTACATGTTTAGTGTCAAACATTTAGCACATTTCATTGTCTGTAATCTCATACGTTTGAAGCTGTTTTATACATAGGAGATCAATTCTTCAAAGAAATGGGGCTTGGCAGATTACTGGTTGCCACCTAAAAGGATGCCAGTAATACTGGTAGCTAACTAGTCGCCTTAGATATAATGCAATTTGATCTATAACTGCGAAATAAAGGATGAGTGCCTTCGTTGCTGAGATATCTTGCCCAGCATTCCTCCTACTGCTGTTTTATGGAATATCATGCCCAAACATAGAGCCTTTTAAAGGGAATACAGTTTTCCAATGCCCTGTAATTTTTATGTTGTTGGAGCAACCATCTGTAGTCTTTGATGGTCCTGGCTACTTCCTGTGTCCACATAGGACAGGTTTCCAATGTGTTCCTATGGAAAGCATGATCATTATTTCTGCTACTTTTAGTACTTCCATATTTCTACCCTGTAGTACAGCATCAATATTCTCATCCAGGAATTGGGTGTTCTGAAGGGTAACAAATATCACTAGGTAAAATAATAGTAGGTGTCTGAGTCTGGTAGGTGGCGAAAATAACCACTACAGTTTGACTGGATGATGACTAGGTGATCCCAGGGATAGTGGGAAAACAGCAAGATGAGAAGTCACACTTCATCCCCTGCTTGCACCATCTGCTTAGTAGGAACGATGTCAACATGTATAATTTCAACACCAGTGGTGTGAGAAAAATGTGCCAGAGCCACCTAGAACCCCTTTTTTTCCACATCTTCCTTCTTCTTTTTATATTTATTCTCCCCATATGGATTTTTATTTCTAATTGTGGGGTTGGTGAGTTATGTGTCTCAAATGGAAAATGAGTGAACTGTTCAGTGACCCATACCTTATGCCTCCATCAGTCACTGATGAGGCACTATTAATCTACAATGTCAGCACAGAGAAAGGTAACCTTCCATTACAGAAGGGGATGGAGGCAGGAGATTGAGTATGATTTTTTTCAGCTGGGAGTGGGGAATTGTGGTCCTCTTTGGTGTAATGGGAACACAGTAGGATTGGGGGTGGAGGGGACCTCTGGGCCCACTCACAAACAGGTGTATTCAGATGGACAACAAAGCCTGACATTGAGGGGAATGTGGGTGTCTTCATCCTTGCCATAAATGCAGGCTTAGCCACAATGTTTGTGAAAATTGTTATCATTTGAACAGGTTGTAGGCATTCCTTTTCTCCTAAATTTGACATACTCCCAAAGGTTTTGTATTCCTGTACCTTTCTTTCCCCTCTTCAAAATGGAACGGAAAATGTTGCTCTTTACACTCGATACACATAGGTGACTGGTGATACAGAGTTGTATTGTGCATTAGCCAAACGCAGTCTACACAGATGGGGATCATTTACAAAGGGCAATGACATAAAATTGCATGCAGGATGGAACTTACAGCTTCATAATGCAGCAGTTACTGTTACTTTAAATTTTCAGATAATACACCCCATTCAAAAGCCAAAATAAAAGCACTAGTCTCCTCAATCTGCTATTTCAAAAATAAAACAGTGGTCAAACCGGTCTCACCAGCAGCCTGAGTACAGACTAGGTACTGTGGGAAAGCCATCTCATCATTTATTTTGAATCTTCTTCACAATCCTCCCCTTCCTCTCTCCCGCCCAGCATGGCCAAGGTAGGGGAAGCCCTGAGGGCCTGACCTTTCTACTTCAAAATGATATACATTCTCTCTGGGAGATTGCTGGGGGCTGCATTTGAAAGCTTGATCCTCTTTACTGTGACTAAACTGCAAGAGTGCCATCCACTCTGACTGGTGGCTATGGGAGCCACCCCATCATAAGAACTGCTACTTAGCATTGTTACTACTATCTGGAGTCCCTTTGCCAAAGATTTGACAAAAATATTCTCCTTGGCATCTACAGGGAATTTTCAGTTCTGGCACCAATAGCATGTTCCCTATGTTGACAAGGGGCTAAAATGACAGCAGCGCACCAGCCCCCCACCCTCAAAATGAACTGGTTGTGGGCACTTAATTCAATCTGCCCACACAAAAGGTGCTTAAGAAAGGACTGCAAACTGGAACGAGCACCTGGAGGGGGGGGGGGGGGCATACACTAAAAATTTAGCTTTGATTTTCATATTAGTGCATGTGTTGTGACAACCATTTTGCCATTCTTCTAGTCATTCAATGTGATAAAGGAAGCACAAGTAAAATGAACAAGAAGAGCAATGCTATTTCACATGTAGAAATTTTTTGAAATACTGTAAGAAGCAGAATAATGTTGTATGAGCTAACAGTGTTAGACAAATAACAGCTCTTGCAAATGAATACTATGGTCTTACAACACCCATCAACCATGCATACTGCCTGATACAGCTGACACGCAGAGAGTCATAGTGGGAAGAGATGATGCAAAGTACAAGCATCAGAAATTGACACCCAATTTATTATACTGTCTCTTGAAAAACCAATAAAATTTCCTGTTTTTGTTTAAAATTCTTAACACTGAGAATGTGAAATGTATATAGGTTACATCATGTTCAGTCAACAAACAGGAATCTTTTTTTTTCCCCATGTGGATATTTATAATGCAACAGTATACAACTGGTGACAACTGCCATTACATTATCTTATAATTCCAAAAAACAAATCATACAAACAGAGAACTATGCCACAGAAGCCATAGGTTTGAAACTAACAAGTGCTACCTCAGAAGTTGTAGAGAAAACAGGAGAAAGGAAAGGAAGCCTTGAAGTCATACCTATTGTGATACAAAAGGAAAGTTACAGGTGTATATCAAGAGAGAAAGAGAAAGATAATGTCTGTGAGAGTATTCAATCCAAATATTAGAAAATTACACACAAGTCTTAAACTGAAATGCAAGAGCATATAAAACAAAAAAAGGAAACTTAAAAATTACATGTACTGTTCACACAAGCATCACCAGAAAGACAAATACTAAAAAAAATATCATTTCTGAAAGTGGCCAACCTCAATGAATTGTGCAGCCCAAGTGGTGTCAGCCTCTTCAGGTGACTTGGCATGGTCTCTTGCAATTGTAGCAAGCACATCAAGTGCTGGACTTATAAGAGATATAGGTAGCTCCATACAATACACAGCTCTCAAAAGTTCTGCTCCCAGACGCTGTTGGTCTTCTGATTTAATTGCTTTCCAATTGAAAAACAGTACCTCCAATGCTGACAACAATTCATATTCCTTCTCCTGAAAATAAAAAGGGGGAGGGGGGGTTCAACAAATGTACGTCAGATTAAAATAAATTTTATGAAATAAAGAATTGTTTCTTACATAATTACAATAATGAGTGTCAGAACCAAAAGATGTTCTAAGAAAATTAAGAACTGGAGAACATTTGGAAAACTTCAGTTGGGGAGGGGGAGGGGGGAGGGGGGGGGGGGGAGAGAGACCAAACAGCGAGGTCATCAGTCTCACTGGATTAGGGAAGGACGGGGAAGGAAGTCGGCCGTGCCCTTTCAAAGGAACCATTCCGGTATTTGCCTGGAGCGATTTACGGAAATCACAGAAAACCTAAATCAGGATGGCCGGACGCGGGATTGAACCATCGTCCTCAAACTTCAGTTGTGTCACTGTCACATATTACACTAGTTAAAACAATTTTTTGTTTGTAATGTATTCCAGAACTGCACAAAAATACACTACAAAATGACCAGAACATGATGTAAAATGTGTATTGCTACTTCTTACATCACTGTTGGATGTCATACTTGTACATATGGAAAACGGTAAGTAAGCATTTAGTATAGCACAGAACTTATGTCACACAGTGTTATAAGCTTTTCTAAATGTGAGACTGTAGCACACTTCATTGACTGCTTCGTTTAGTTTTTACATTTGTTCATTGACTCACTGTAGGCGAGTGCTCAAGTTGTTCGTTTCAGATTACACATAACTATTTGTCAATTAACATCAAAACATAGTTGCGTTATCTGACACAATTTTTCTCAAATGCTGTTAGTAGATCAATGCTTCAAGGAACTATCACCAATGCTTGAAATATACCATACACAACACTTTCCATACCTAGATGATTCTGATAGATTAAGAGAGGTAACTTCAGCCTCAGCCTTGACGCAAATTTTCTATAACTATCTCCAAACGCAATGGTGTCACAGTACATAAAATAACCAGTGCCTATCACATAGCCATATCCATTCATTTGCAATTCCCACCATTCTGAAGACCACTTTTAAGCGAGGAAGTTTTCCTTATTGTGGACATCATACTCCTTGAGGTAGATGAAACTTTCTTCATACAGTGACAATGTCAGATGTTGATGTACAGCAGTATCACATTGAAGTACATCCTTTTGGACTCCACAAAGAAGCTGAGTATCTCACAGATAAAAAAATAAAAAAAACTCAATAAAAGAATAACATTAAGAAATAAAATCTTTGCTGGCTGGAATGTGATACCCAGTGAAGTGATTAAAGTGGTGTATCATATAAGACAACTCCATAAGCTCAAAAAATCTACCAATCTTTTGGACAGAGATGCTTTCCTGATGTGAACGGGTCACGAGAAGATGTGTAACTATCAGCCTGTTTCTATTCTTCCAATCCTGGGAAAAGTGTTCAAGCAAGTAACTGCAAACCAGATCCAAAACTTTATTGCAAAAAATAATACTATTAAATGTAACAAATCTGGATTCCAACATGGGAAAAAAGACACACTGGATACAGCAAATATGCAAAGCAATGGATCAGAGGAGTAAAGTTTCAGGTATCTTCTAAGATCTTACAAAATCCTTTGACTCCCTAAATCATGCCTAGCTTATTTATAAATTAGACAAATTCAATAAATATGGATTTACGAGCAATGCTCTGAAATGGCTTACGTCACATCTGCAGAATAGAAAATGAAGGGTAATATCAATTCAAATGCAGTGAACTATTATTCTAAATGGAGTACAGTATCACAAGGCTCCACTTTAGAGCCGGTCATATTCCTCTTCCTGTAAATATAAATTTCCCATCAGTTCTGTTTGCAGATGATACTTCAATTCTAACTGAAGATGATGATGCGGCACAAATTCCAAGCTCTATCGTGAGCACGCTAGCAAACTAGTTTCAGTTAAATGGGTGAAAACTGAACACTGTACAAACCTGTATGATATACTTCAAAACCAAACTTTCAAAATGTGTGGAACTTACAGTTTATGGAAGAAGCTGGCACAGTCAAATGCCTTGTACTAAATATGGACAAGAACTTAAGCTGGATTACACATATTGACTTTCTGTCAAATAAATTAAGCAGTGTTGGATTTGCAATGCATATACTAGACAATTATACTGCCACGAGTACATGACAAGTACCATACCATAGTTATTTTGAATCTGTCATTAGGTATGGCAGAATCTTCTGGGGAAGTTCACATGGTGTGTCTCGAATACTGAAACTGCAGAAGAAAATTATCATATAAATGTGTACTGCACAAAAAGAGGAGTCTTCTCACCCATTACTTTGGAAAATACAAATTCTTATTGTTCTCCCCATATACATTTATGAAATAATCTTCCTTCACAGCAGACAAAAATTATTTGAGGAGAATCATTTTAATCCACACATACAACATGAGGAATAAAAAGAATTTTATGCTACCCACACGGAAATTGAAATTATATGCATGGACTCCACAGTATATGAGGATGACAATATATAATAAATTAAGCGGCAAAAACATATTTCATATTAAGCCAGATATTCTAAAAATAAGCCAACAGCAGATTCTGTGGGAGAAATGCTACTAATCGGTGGGAGAATTCAGAGAGGATGAAATGATAATTTGACCAGGGGGTAACTTAGTTTGTTTTTTTTTATTATATATAAAACAAGGGAAAGTCCAGAATCCACAATTTTTTCATGTCTCCTGTACCTCAATCAAATGATATAGATTATGAATGTTATGAGGCTAACAAACCAAAATTCACAAATCCTTTAAGGAGAATGTTGAAGGGTATGATAAAATAGCCACTTGAAAGTGGTGTATAGAGTAATTTCCTGCAATAAGCCCAAAAGTCACTTAAAACCATACATTTGAGACTGAAATTTCACAATTGGTTCTTTCACTGTGACTGTGCCCTAGCCACATCATGCAAAAATTTTGATGAATTGCACCAATATCCTTCACCGCTTTGAAAACCTTCTCTGTGACACTGCTTTTTTCACATATGACTGTTTTGTTTCCCCAAGTTCCAAGATTCTGATGAAAGAATGGCAATGTACTATGTATGTATTTCCGCATCACGTAACAATGAATAATCTGCTAAAAAAAAAAAAAAGTAAGTTTTTCCACCATCCTCAAGGCTTGTATACATTTATCTTTTTACTTAAGACTGCTGTGTCTCTCCTATTGTGAATGGGATCCTGTGGCTTGCATAAACTGTTCAGTCTGTTGACCTAACATTAAGACACATTTCAAGCTGTCACTGTCATTTTGCAGCAGGAAGTATTGCCAGGACAGGAAGTTGCCCATTAAATTAGTGTACACCACAGAAACATCATTCAAACATTCAGCTGCTATTGTAGGATACAAAACATTGAAGATCTGCTCGTAGTAGTCACCCACTGTCAATAACATCAGCTGATGACTGTTACCTACAAATTTTGGCTTATACGTATTCTGAGGAGAACGCAACAAAACTGTGTGCTTAATTTCTTGAGGAAACTGGGAGGGCTGTATTGAGCCAGACAGTATGCAACTGTCTCCAGACAATCAATTTTGCCTCTATATATCTATTACAAATAAAAATACAAAACCCTCAGCACCGTGGCGTACAAAAATGAGAGCCAAGGGAACACCTGGAATGGAAACTCAATCAACAGGTAGGGTTTTCTTCATCGATGAGTGCAGAATTGTCAAACAATTGGTGATCATTGCAGAAGTGCATGAATCTGCCCAGGAAGCAATGCACATCTCAGGCATCTTTAGGCCTGATATCATGTACAGATGTCAAATATTTCTCATTGCTAGCAACAATAATTCCAAGGCTCTGTGCAGTGCAGCATCAAAACAGTATCTCCCAAACTACTGGCTAACCCCACAGTCAACTTATTGACAATTAGTTCATCTTTCAAGATGATATTGCACAAAGACACCATGCCCACTTCATGAACACCTTCCTTCAGGAGGCAGGAATCAACCACAGGAAAAGATCTGCAGTCTCTGCTATTCATGAACCAAAAGAGCATTCTTGAGACCTGCTGAATCTCACAGAGTGTCATCACAAGAACCTTCCTCAAACATCAGATGACTTTGAGAGGACCACCTTCAAACAGTGAGACAAGCTCAGGCAGCAAACTGTTGACCGCCTTACGGACAGCATTACAAGCAAGACCCAATAATCTTATGATACATGAGGTGGAGCAATGCAAAACTGATCGTTAGCCAACAGCAAATAAATTTTGAATTCATAGATGTGCTAAGATGTGCACTTTGAAATATATTGCCTTCAATTTGGTTATTTTTGCATTTTTATTTCTAAGTTTTTTTTCCCCTGAGGTCCACACATGTTTGCAGATATGCTAGCAATTTATAATGTTTTTCTGAGCAGTTTAAGCAAGATCTCCCCATGAACCAGGACATTGGACCATGCCATGGAGAGGTGGTTTGTGTGCTAAAATGAGCATGAGGTACCTTAATCAGACAGGAAAGTTAGACAGTTTACACAGAAAAATGGATAGGCTGAAGTTAGATATAATGGAAATTACTGAAGTGCCACAGCCGGAAGAACAGGACTTCTGGTCAGACGAGTGAAGGTTTAGCATCACACAATCAAATATGGGTAATGCAAGGGTAGATCTAATAATGAATAAGAAAAGTAGCATGCAGGTGAGCTACTATGAACAACATTGAGCACACACTGTTGTGACTAAGGCAGAGACACTGCCAACATCCAATATATTTGTATAAGACTACCTCCACAAATGATGAAGAGATTGAAAGTGTGTAAGATGGTTAAAATAATCAAGGGATGTGAAAATTTAATTGTGACAGGGGACTGGACTTTGATAGTAGAAAAAAGTAAAAATATAGTAGGAAAACATGGACTGGGGAAAAGTAACAAAAGGGGACACTGACTGGTAGAATTTTCCACAGAACACTATTTAATCATAGCTAAGTGCAGCTGGTTTAATAATCAAGGAGGAAGGTTGTATACATGGAGGAGACCTGTAGACAACACAGATGTTTCAGGTAGATTACACACTGACAAGGTAGAGATTTTGAAACTAGAGTCTACACTGCAACAAATTTTCAGGGGTAAATGTGGAATCTGACCATTCTTTATTAATTATAAACTGCAGGTTAAAAGAGATTAAACTGCATGAATACACAAAATTAATCCTTTTGCTGCTATAGATGTGCTTACCACAGGCTGTGCCGAGTGCTGTGTCATTATGGCCTGAGCCGGCTTCCTGCCTGCTGAATTACCTGCATTGGCCTCCTGTTGCTGCAATGAATGCTTTGAGCTAGCTTGCAAGCTAAATGCTGTACAATTCTTACATCCATTCTGCACAGATTGTCTGTGCTCATGGCGCATGTCAGCGGAATTATTCACTCACAAACAATTCACAATGGAAAGGAACAGCTTGATTTAACACAGTTTTCATACATCTGAATATGATTCAAGCTCTTAAATAAAATTAATTGTTCCGGGACAAACTTCAAAACCAGAAATCAATGTTCTCAAATACAAAATCTTTCTTTAAGTTGAATCATTTGACAACACAGTTAAGAGGTGAATCTGTATAATTTTTTATTGACTGATGCTATGTAAGCTTCATATTTACTTGTTTCACAGAAAAGATACTGCTGCATATGAAGAAACATGTCCACCCATGGCCAGAACAATGCTTAATCTGGAGAGATGCTTCATCTCAGAATCTTTAAGCATTGGAATACTTTTTACAACAACCAGTATGTATTTTCAATCCTTTCACATCCTTGGGCAACTTTCATGGCCAAAAATCACAACACACAAATATAATTGTATATGTTACATAGGAATAATTTTAGCATATCATAAGCAGGTGAATATTTACAATTTTTGTTTTACCTGCACAATGTAGCTCCACATGTGCAAAACAGCTACATTATCAATTGAAATAGCAAGTCAGTTTCTTACCAGCACTTAATCTTTATTTGGAGAGGCACTCCAAAGTGAAGAAATTTAACTGTATTTAATATTTTTTACAATACACAGTATGTACATTGTTCAGCCAGAACATTATGACCATCGACCTACTATCGATATAAATTCATCCAGGAGATAGCAGTGTCATCTGGCGAGGAATGGCCACTAGTCAGACAAACGCACGGTGCATGTAGTATCAGTGAGCATGCTGTCTGTGTGTAAATGAGGAAGACTCACAATTTATCTGAGTTTGAATGCAGGCAGATTGGGATGGCCCAAAGGCTAAGCAAGAGCATTTCAGAAACTGCACGTCTTGCTGGATGTTCGAGGGTTGCTGTGGTGAGCGTCTTCAGCATGTGGCGAAACCAAGATGAAACCGTGTCCAGAAGTCGAGGGGCTGGGTGGCCACCTCTCATTACAGATACTGAATGGCATAGGCTGGACTGACTGGTAAAACAGGACATGCGGCAGACTGTGATGGAACTAACATCAGACTGTAATGCTGCGCAGAGCACAAGTGTGTGTGAACACACACTGCACCAAACACTCCTAACAATGTGCCTTCGCATCTGACGACCCACACATGAGCCTATGTTAATATGACAACATCAGCAACTACAACTGAAATGGGCAAGTGACCATCAGCACCAGACATTGGTGCAGTGGCAGAGAGTTATATGGTTTGATGAATCCCAATACCTTCTTATCATGCTGATGGGAGGGCGCAAATCTGTCATCTTCCAGGGCAGCAACTTCTCGATAACTGTACTGCAGCACGGACACAAGCTGGTGGTGGGTCCATTATGCTCTGGGGAACATTCATGAGGGCATCCATGGGTCCATAGAGCTTTTGCAAGGCACCATAATGGCCAAGGAGTATTGTACAATGGTTGCAGACCACATATACCCGTTCCTGATGATCACGTTTCCTGACGGAACTGACTTTTTTCAACAAGATAATGCACCATGTCACAAGGCCAGGAATGTGATGGTGTGGTTCGAGGGACACAGGAGCAAGTTCTAACTGAGTGCTGGCTCCCCAACTTGCCAGGCCAGAACCCAATCAAACACGTTTGGGATGTGATTGTGTGTGGCAACAGAGCTCATTGTTCCCGTTCCCAGAATTTACAGGAACTACGTGTCTTGTGTGTGCAGATGTGGTGCCAACTCCCTCCAGTGACCCACCAAGGCCTCATCGCTTCCATGCCACGATGCAGCACCAATGTTATCTGTACCAAAGGTGGACATACTGGCTATTAGGTAGATGGTCATAATGCTCTGGCTGATTAGTGTATTTTCAATCATTGTTTAAACCCTAGTCAACTTTCATGGCCAAAAACTCAGGGTAGCTAATTTTAATTGTTTCCATCACATTTTAATAATTTCATTATATTGTAAAGTGAGGGAATGAATCCTATGTAATTACATCACATATAGTATAGACATTGTAAAACACATCAGAGGCCAAGCCATCTGTGAAAGTAGTCATGTCATACGCCAGCTCTGTTGCAATCATTGCACAGTTTTTTATATTGGTATGACTACCAACCAGCTGTCCATCAGGACAAGCGCCACTGCCAAACTGCGGCCGAGAGCAAAAGTAGGCCACACTGTAGCACAACATGCAGCTGAATATAACATGCTTGACTATTATGGCTGCTTCACTACCCGAGCCATATGGATCCTCCTCTCAACCATCAGCTTTTCTGAACTGAGCACATGGGAGTTATCTTTATGACACACTGTCCGCTCCTGAAATTAGCCTGGCCTTAACCTATAGTAACAGACCGTCCCCACACCTTACACCCAACAGTTTCAACCCCCTTCATTCTATCACCTTCTTCTTATTCTCATCTTCCACCCTCTTTGCATGCTGCCCATTGCCAATGCACCTGTCCATATGTCCCCACTACTGTCCTGTTTCACTACCTGTTGCGCCCCACCCCACATCCTCCCGACACTGTGCCTGTTGCCAGTTGGCCATCTAGTCCCTCCACACTCCCAGGCAGCACCTTCAACCCCCCCCCCCCCCCACACACACCGCTGCCTACCCATACACTGCAATACCTTCCCCTTCCTTGTACCCTCCAGATTGCTGATTCCACTCTAGCTGCATTCCAGTCCAAGCCACAGGAGATGGCGGTCATGTGTGCATGAGGTACAATTGCTTGTGTTAATGAATGTGTGCATTTCTTCTTCTAACAAAGGCTGTGGCTGAAAGCTAATGTATGAGTGTCTTCTAGTCATGCCTGTCTGCAACTTAATGTCTCATTTTTACAGTCAGTAGCAAAATATATATTTTCCTTACATTACTGATTTTCAAGCCCAGAGATTCCTTTGTTTAATAAGATATCTGTTCACCCAAAGTTGTAATTGTTATAAACAAGCAACAAAATAAGGAAGATTTGTTTACAAATTGGTTAAGTAATTTCATAGGTTGCATAGATTGGAGCTCTCTCACAGGCCTTGACCCTATGCAGATGATGAAGATATCAAGTGACACGGAACAGTGGTACAGCATAGCAGGTCCATTACATCAAGAAACTCCAAAAAAGGCAACCATATGAATATACTTAATATAAAAATTACTGTCATGGAAGTAACAATGGGTGTAGAAACAGAACTTGGAGGTTACATTCCAATGGAAGACAGCAAAATGAAAGCTGAAGTTTTAAATTTCGCATTTACAAAATCATTAATGCAGTGTGATCTTAGGGTTGCACACAATCTGGTATGGAGGACATAAAAACAGGCATCCCTGGCATTGAGAAGCAACTGAAAGAGTTGAAAATAAGTAAGTTGCCAGGTCTGCAAGCAACCCCAATTTAGTTTTACAGAGAGTACTCTACAGAACTGACCCCTTACTTAGTTCGTATTTATCACTAATATCTCATTCAGTGGGATATAGAAAGCGACTTAGGAAAAAGGAGCCAGAGACTCTTGTATATAAAAAGGGTACAGGAATAGCTGTACAAAATTACAGACCTACATCCCTAATATCAGTATGTTGCAGTATTCTAGAACACTTTCTAAGTTTGACTTTAATTAAATTTCTTGAAATAGACTAGCTTTTGTCCATAAATCAGCATGGATGTAGAAAGTATAACTCATGCAAAACTCAGATTGCCTTTTGTTGCACAATGTCCTGTGAATCAACGATGAAAGACAACACTAGTGCAGCCCATTCTTGGATACTGTTGAAGTGTTTCAGATCCTCACCGAGACAGACTAAAGGAAGACACTGAAGCAATACAGTGGCATGCTGCTTGATTTGTTACTGGTAGATACAATAAACATGTGAATGTTACAGAGATGTTTCATGAGCTCAAAACATTGCGAGAAAAGAAAATGTTCTTTTCTAATGTATATTTCATGTAAGGATGACAAAGACAAGATAACAGAAAGTAGGGCTCTTACCATGGAATACAGATAGCCATTATTCACTCACTCCATTTTCCCTTGCTCCATTTGCAAGTGGAATACAAAAGGAAAAGACCCTCCACATATGCCCTATGGTGGGTTACGGAATATGTATGTAGATTTAGTTAAATATGTGTAAGTTAAATATTGTAGTGTCTGAAACATCAAGCCTGTTCACTTGCCAGTGGACTACTTCATCTGAAGAAATGAAGTCAGGAACTGTTTGAATATTTTTTACATCCACTGTATCTATTTTTCACCTTTCATTATGATCGGGGTTTTGGACTGGCACTGGTGAAGTTAAAAATAGATTTTGATATTGGGGTGAAATTATGCTAGTGCCATTTTTTTCTTTGTAATCAACCTGTGGAGAGCCAGAGCGTTTAAATGCATACATCCAGAATGTGGAAAAAGTATTTCTTGCACCGTTTCACAGTCTTATGCACTGATCCTACTGAGCTCAGTAACATGTCACAATGGTCAACTGCACTCATACTAAAATTGTAATCCATAATATTTTATTTTTAATTTTTTTTCACCAGCATTACTGTTGGTCTTCTCTGTTTCAACCATTTGTATTTTATTACAAGCGGTCAACATTCACACATTTTTAAATCATAACATTTGATAGCAAGCATCTTGTCATTTGATTTAACCTCAGTTTTTCTTTATTTCAATTTCTACTGTAGTTTTGGTACGTTACACCTGTCCTTACGAACAGTGCCACATGATATTCTTCCATGGTTGTGAAGCCAGAGAAATGAGGTCTGGGCTGGAATACCAGCTATTGACATACAGAGTATGTCTCTGTTCCAAATACTGTCCCATAAGTGTTGACACTGCACTGCCACTTTTCCCTAAATTGTGGAACCCAATTTCTGTGGTTGCACCTGTATATACAGTGAAATCAAGAATGTAGCCAGTCCAACAGTCATACAGCACAAATGTCTTTATTCAAAATCTACATTGCTTGATGGAATAAATTGTTTAAAAGATTATTGATCTCTGAACAACAAGAGACTTTCAACACTGTGCAAAGCTCCTCTGATGTGAATTAAATGTACTGCGAAATGTTGTATGGACTTTATCAACAATATTCCTAATTTTATACATACTGTCACTTCCAGCACTCACAATGTTTCACTTAAGTTTAACATTCTGAAATGCAAAACAAAATGTTCACAGGACATAATTTTGCTGAAAACTTTTAAGTATGTCTCTGGACCAATAACCACTTATTTTCACCTTTTTAACTTGTGCCATTAGAATACATAAAGCAACTAAACAATAAAGTACCTCAATCCAAGTTCCTATCCACTATGACAGTCAAGAACGCACAGATTCTGGAAAATTTGCCCTGGTGTACACATAAAATCAATTTCTTTTGTCTGCTATAAAGTGCAATAGCTCTTCTGACAGAAAAGTCATAAAAATGATAGAATGCTAGAATCTTTAAACAGTTGACATCTGTGTCCTGCAGCCATGTCATCAAATGCATGCCTTAGTGTCTGAAATCAGTTTTTTTTTTTTTTTTTTTCCAATCAAAAGTGCCATTAAGACATGTTTTTGCGAAGCATGCTGCTATCACTTTCTGCTTCTTCAGGTTCTGAATAGCTACCGACTGCACCTCTTGTAGAGATCGAACTTACATGGTGCTTCAGATGTACACAGGGCTGAGGACTACTGTTTCTATGATTACATTGCAGACTCGTTACTGCTACTGACATCAGAGAACTAATGCTCACTTCACTGTCACTCCTAAAATTTCACTAGCTGTGCAACCATGGTGATAACATTTCTCTTATAGAACAGATGACTGCAAAGTCAAAACTAATGAAAGCAAAGTCAAATTCTCCAACAAGAGACCACAGCAGCAAATGTAGACACACACTTGAACTACGCAGCCAGAACTCTGAACAGCTATTGGAAGAATGGTCCTCAAGCGCAGCTCCACATGTATGCACATTTAGAGCTTGTGGTACCTGTGACTCGACACACATAAATTCGACCGCAACAGAGGAGTGCTGGCAGCACACAGTGCTTAAACAAGTAATTAGCACTGTAGGAAAACCCTAGGGTTGTACCAATCCAATTAGTACTGGTTGGTCATTCTACGCTCATTAGTCCAAAATATCGGGAATTCCTGCCACCTTTAATCCTAAATGGGACAAATATCAACTTCTCTCTCTCAGTAAAGAGTCTAGGAATAATAACAAATGGTGATCTAAATTGGACTGAACATGTAACTGCAATCTGGCCTACATAAACATATAAAGCTCTTCCCTCTTGAAGCAGGAACTTGTACGAACTCTTATACTTCCAATTACTGATTATAATAAAGTCTGTCTCATGCAAGTTTACAGAGGCTGGAACTGGTTAGAAATGCCTGTGTTCATTATATCTGTGATGTTCATCTCTTTGATCACATTTCACCATCATATGCACAGTTATCCTAGCTGCGTGCAGACAAGCACAAAAGTTTCCACACCCTCTGTCTTCTCTACTGTCTTATCAACATACACTGTCCCTCACGTCTCTCCAGAGGAATAGAGAAACTGTGGAAGGCCAGCCTCGGTGAAATGAGTTTAGAGTTCCATAGAAATGTAATAACACACAAGGCAATAATAACCCTATGACTCATCTTAGCAGGAAGGTCAACCTAGGTTTAAAGTGTCTGCACATTTAGAGAAAACTTTGGCAGTGTTGACCGGAATACAATCTGATATTCTGAAGACAGTTGGGATAAAACACAGGGAGTGAAAGTTTATCTGTAACTTGTATAGAAACGAGGTTAAAGTTATAAGAGTCAAAAGAAGCAGTTGATAAGGGAGTCATACAGAGTTGTAGCCCATCCCAAAATTATTCTGTCTCTGCAATGAGCGAGCTATGAATGAAATCAATGAGACATTTGGAAAGAGAATTAAAGTTCAGGAAGAAGAAATAAAATCTTTGAGGTTTGCCGATGACATTGCTGTTTTGTCAGAGATGGCAAATTACTTCAAAGATCATCTGAACGGAATTGACAGTGTCTTGAAAAGAGCTGATAAGATGAGCATTAACAAAAGTAAAACAAGGGTAAAGTATGATGTAGCTGTATTTAATCATGTGATACTGAGGGAATAAGATTAGGAAATGAAACGCTATCTTGCTATTTGGACAGCAAAATAACTGATCATGGTCAAAGTAGAGAAGATATAAAATGCATACAGGCAAAAGAAAAGTGTTTCTGTAAAAGAGAAATTCATTGACAGTGAACATGAATTTGGTCAACAGCACAGAGCTACTACGGAGCCTCTAGAGCACAGCAGCTAAGACTGGTCTGGACATCAATATACAAAAAACTGAGTTTAATAATACCATAAAGGCAGTCCCATCTGCAAATCTACTAGAAGACAGATCCATTCATAAAGACCCCGTAGTCAAAAATTTACGAGAGTGGATTTAGATAAATGAGTGTGACAACTTGGCAATAGATAGCAGACATGCCACGTTGGGGAGTGTCTATCACTCCTGCAAGGGCATTTACATCTCCAAGTATCTTTTCCAAAAACCATAAACTCAAACATTACAAAACTTTCCTGGCAGATTAAAACTGTGTGCCGGACCGAAACTCGAACTTGGGACCTTTGCCTTTTACAGGCAAGTGCTCTACCATCTGAGCTACCCAAGCACGACTCACGCCCCATCCTCATAGTCTTACTAAAAGAAATCTGTCAAATTTCAGTTAAAAGATAAGTCACACGATTCTCAAGGCTGTTAATTCAACTAAATGCCAAGGAATTACAATTACCAACAACTTTAATTGAAAGACCATACAGATAATACGTAAGGAAGGCAAACCAAATGCCACACTTTGTTGGCAGAACACTTATAAGATGCAGCAAATCCATTAAACAAACTGCCTACAGTACACTTGTCCGCCCTCTGCTAGAGTACTGCTGGACAGTAGGGATCCATACCATACAATTGCCGGAGAACATCGGAAAATTCCAAAGAAAGACAACTCATTTTACATCGACATCTACATCCATATTCCGCAAGCCACCTGACGGTGTGTGGCGGAGGGTACCTTGAGTACCTCTATCGGTTCTCCATTCTTTTCCAGTCTCGTATTGTTCGTGGAAAGAAGGATTGTAGGTATGCTACTGTGTAGGCTCTAATCTCTCTGATTTTATCCTCATGGTCTCTTCGCGAGGGAGCAATATATTGCTTGACTCCTCGGTGAAGGTATGTTCTCGAAACTTACACAAAAGCCCGTACCGAGCCACTGAGCGTCTCATCCGCAGAGTCTTCCACTGGAGTTTATCTATCATCTCCGTAACGCTTTCGCGATTACTAAATGATCCTGTAACGAAGCGCACTGCTCTCCGTTGGATCTTCTCTATCTCTTCTATCAACCCTCTCTGGTACGGATCCCACACTGCCGAGCAGTATTCAAGCAGTGGGCGAACAAGCGTACTGTAACCTACTTCCTTTGTTTTGGATTGCATTTCCTTAGGATTCTCCAATGAATCTCAGTCTGGCATCTGCTTTACCGACGATCAACTTTATATGATCATTCCATTTTAAATCACTCCTAATGCGTACTCCCAGATAATTTATGGAATTAACTGCTTCCAGTTGCTGACCTGCTATTTTGTAGCTAAATGATAAGGGAACTATTTTTCTATGTATTCGCAGTACATTACACTTCTCTACATTGAGATTCAAATTCCATTCCCTGCACCATGCATCAAATCGCTGTAGATCCTCCTGCATTTCAGTACAATTTTCCACTGTTACAACCTCTCGATACACCACAGCATCATCTGCAAAAAGCCTCAGTGAACTTCCGATGTCATCAACAAGGTCATTTATGTAGATTGTGAATAGCAATGGTCCTATGGCACTCCCCTGCGGCACACCTGAAATCACTCTTACTTCGGAAGACTTCTCTCCATTGAGAATGACATGCTGCGTTCTGTTATCTAGGAACTCTTCAATCCAATCACACAATTGGTCTGATAGCCCATATGCTCTTACTTTGTTCATTA
Organism: Schistocerca cancellata; assembly: GCF_023864275.1. NCBI lineage: Eukaryota > Metazoa > Arthropoda > Insecta > Orthoptera > Acrididae > Schistocerca > Schistocerca cancellata. Next base: position 714,141,226 of record NC_064628.1, read on the forward strand.
AACGACTGTGGGGAACTGTATCGAATGCCTTGCGGAAGTCAAGAAACACGGCATCTACCTGTGAACCCGTGTCTATGGCCCTCTGAGTCTCATGGACGAATAGCACGAGCTGGGTTTCACACGACCGTCTTTTTCGAAACCCATGCTGATTCCTACAGAGTAGATTTCTAGTCTCCAGAAAAGTCATTATACTCGAACATAATACGTGTTCCAAAATTCTACAACTGATCGACGATAGAGATAGAGGTCTACAGTTCTGCACATCTGTTCGACGTCTCTTCTTGAAAACGGGGATGACCTGTGCCCTTTTCCAATCCTTTGGAACACTACGCTCTTCTAGAGACCTAAGGTACACCACTGCAAGAAGGAGGGCAAGTTCCTTCGCGTACTCTGTGTAAAATCGAACTGGTATCCCATCAGGTCCAGCAGCCTTTGAGCGATTTCAATTGTTTCTCTATCCCTCTATCGTCTATTTCGATATCTACCATTTTGTCATCTGTGCAACAATCTAGAGAAGGAACTACAGTGTAGTCTTCCTCTGTGAAACAGCTTTCGAAAAAGACATTTAGTATTTCAGCCTTTAGTCTGTAATCCTCTGTTTCAGTACCATTTTGGTCATAGAGTGTCTGGACATTTTGTTTTGATCCACCTACCACTTTGACATAAGACCAAAATTTCTTAGGATTTTCTGCCAAGTCAGTACATAGAACTTTCGAATTCATTGAACACCTCTTGCATAGCCCTCCTCACACTACATTTCGCTTCGCATAATTTTTGTTTGTCTGCAAGGCTTTGGCTATGTTTATGTTTGCTGTGAAGTTCCCTTTGCTTCCGCAGCAGTTTTCTAACTCGATTGTTGTACCACGGTGGTTCTTTTCCATCTCTTACGATCTTGCTTGGCACATACTCATCTAACGCATATTGTACGATGGTTTTGAACTTTGTCCACTGATCCTCCTCAACACTATCTGTACTTGAGACAAAACTTTTGTGTTTAGCCGTCAGGCACTCTGTAATCTGCTTTTTGTCACTTTCGCTAAACAGAAAAATCTTCCTACCTTTTTTAATATTTCTATTTATGGCTGAAATCATCGATGCAGTAACCGCTTTAAGGTCGCTGATTCCCTGTTATGCGTTAACTTTTTCAAATAGTTCGGGTCTGTTTGTCACCAGAAGGTCTAATATGTTATCGCCACGAGTCGGTTCCCTGCTTAACTGCTCAAGGTAGTTTTCAGATAAAGCACTTAAAAAAATTTCACTGCATTCTTTGTCCCTGCCACCCGTTATGAACGTTTGAGTCTCCCAGTCTATATCTGGCAAATTAAAATCTCCACCCAGAACTATAACATGGTCAGGAAATCTACTCGAAATATTTTCCAAATTATCCTTCAGGTGCTCAGCCACAACAGCTGCTAAGCCAGGGGGCCTATAGAGACATCCAATTACCATGTCTGGGCCTGCTTTAACCGTGACCTTCACCCAAATTATTTCACATTTCGAATCTCCGTCAATTTCCTTCGATACTATTGCACTTCTTATCGCTATAAACACGCCTCCCCCTTCACTGTCCAGCCTGTCTCTATGGTGTACATTCCAATCTGAGTTTAGGATTTCATAACTGTTTACGTCTGGTTTCAGCCAACTTTCTGTCCCTAGTACTATAGGGGCATTGTGACCGTTTATTAATGAGAGCAGTTCTGGGACCTTTGTATAGACACTCCTGCAGTTTACTATTAGCACATTAATATTGTTATTCCCTCTAGTATTTTGCCTGCTCCTACCTTGCCGCGTCTCAGGAGGCGTCTTGTCGGGCCTAGGGAGTGAATTTTCTAACCTAAAAAACCCACATGTGCACTCCACACGTACTCCGCTACCCTTGTAGCGGAGGTTGAGAAATTTGCACCCCAGATCTCCACAGAATCGTCTGAGCCTCTGGTTTAAGCCTTCTACTCGGCTCCAAACCAGAGGACCGCGATCGGTTCTGGGAACGATACTACAAATAGTTAGTTCAGATTCCACCCGGCGAGCGAGGCTTTCCGCCTTCACCAATTCCGCCAACCGCCTGTATGAACTGAGAATGACTTCTGAACCCAGACGGCAGGAGTCATTGGTGCCGACATGAGCAACAATTTGCAGTCGGGTGCACCCAGTGCTCTCTATCGCCGCTGGCAGGGCCTCCTCCACATCTCGGATGAGACAGCCCGGCAAACAGACTGAGTGAACACTGGCCTTCTTCCCCGACCTTTCCGCTATTTCCCTAAGGGGCTCCATCACCCTCCTAATGTTGGAGCTCCCAATAACTAATAAACCTCTCCCCCCATGTGCCTGCTCGGACCTTGCTGAAGGAGCGGCCACATGTCCACTCGCAGGCAGAGCGGGCGATGCCACACGGCCAGCCTCCACATTGACCCTCCACCTCGTGCGCCACGAACACTGCTGAACCCGCCACTCCCCTTGGAGAGAGGGTGGCCCAACCGCACCCGCTACCCGCGAAGATGTCTCGACAGCAGGGACAGTGGGTGAAGCATGTAACACTTGGGTTGTACCATGCGACGCAGCAGACTCCCCATTGCCGCTACACTCTGAGGCAGCAGCCTGACGACGGCTGACCGCGGCCATCAACACGTTAAGCTGTTGGCGAACAGTGGCCAGCTCCTCCTGCGTCTGCACACAGAAGTCACACATCCTATCCATCCTAAGAAATCAATTTACTGTAGAGAGTTAATCAACTTTTAACTAGACTGCTAATTCACTAAAGGGGGCTGATGGTTGACTAAACTGTGGTTGCTAGACTCTTCTTGTAGAAAACAATGAAAATAGCACTACCTGTCTCTGGACTGTACTGAAAACAAACACTAGCACTACTGGCACTATGCCTGACTAAAGGGACTCTCTTACTGCATTCAAAACAAACATGAAATCTATGGAACACTATTACTAGCACTCGACAATTAAAGCTTCCTAAAAGCAAAAACACACGGAAGAAGAAGTGACAAGTAATAAAAATACAGTTAATACTTAAATTAACGTAGCTTGCTGCACAGCAGACGTGAAGCAGATGGCAGTTACGATGACACATTTTGTATTATAATGATATAGGGGAGCAGAGTTAGAGTGGCAATCACTAAAACAAATGTGTTTTTTTTTTGTTGGGAAGAGAACTATTTACAAAATTTCAATCACCAACTTTCTCCTCTGAATGCAGAAATATTATGTCAATCTCCATCTACATAAGGAGAAAATATCATCAAAATAAAATAAAACAGAGTGAAAAAAGAAAGATTTCCTGCATGCGATTCAAGGCAGAACAGTAAAGAAATGATCTAAAAATGGTACGATGAACCCTCTGACAAACACTTAAGTGTGAATTCCAGGCTAGTCATGTACATAAAAAATATAAAATGCAAACAACTGATCATTCATTGACATAATAATGCACGGAAACTATTGCAATATTGCTCCAAGAAAACGGAATGAAATTGTTTGAGGTTGGCTGATTTCAAAAATGTTGAAATGATTGCACTGATTGCAGCACTGTAATATATTATTGTTATTACTAAAAATTTGGGCACATTAATGTTTGTTGACTCATTAATTACAATGTTATACATGCTGTCACCAATATCTTGCCACAAATTTTTCACAAAACAGGGCCTTAGTACATGTTTCATGTTTTATAGTGCCCACCCGGCTAGCCATGCGGTCTAACGTGCTGCTTCCCAAGTGGGAAGGCGTGCCGGTTCCCGGCATAAATCTACCTGGCAGATTGCTGTCGAGGTCCAGTGTGCCGGCCAGCCTGTGGATGGTTTTTTAAGGCAGTTTTCAATCTGCCTACGCGAATGCAGGCTGGTTCCCCTTATTCCGCCTCAGTTACACTATGTTAGCGATTGCTGCGCAAACACTTTCACACTTTCTTCACGTACACATACACCATATTACTCTTCCACGCAAACATTTGAGATGTTCCCTGGGGGAGAGAGGGGGGGGGGGGGGTCCACTGGGGGTCGAACTGCACATTAACCTGGGTTTGGTATGGGGTGGCGGCAGGGTAGATGGTCTGCTGTGGCCTGTTGTGGACCACTGCGAGCTACAGCGGGGCGAAGTGTGTCCGTCATTTCTAGGTCCCAGTTCCACACACAATACACACACATTTTATTACTGCACTATGTTTTGTTCTTTGTATTTGAAGTTTCCTGGCAACATCATTGTCCGAATTTACTCACATATGATTCACATATGTGACCACATGATATGACACCACAGTGGCAAAAATACAAGGGAACTCTCTGCTAGAATTACTTCTAAAGAGTATTTCATGTTTTTGCAAGGTATTTTTGTTTAGGATGCCACAGCTGTCTTGTGCTTTTATGTGCCACTACAGCTTCTATGTCGGCATAAGGTACTAACAAAGTACTATAACTAAATTTGCAAGATCCCTTGTGTCATTGCCAAAAATTCTTTCTAACAAGCTTGCAAATTTACTATTGTGTAGCCATGCAGCTTGACATTTCTGTGTATACTGTGCCTTTATTTTACCCATGTTTAGCACTAAAACAATATCCAGTGATGTAAACAAAACCACATTAACACCAGCCCTACTGGTAAGCACAGTGCACGCAGTTGCACATTTATTAAGACTACAACGCACAACAATAAAGGAACAAAGGCGGAATACCATGTATTATAAATGTTTAGTTGATATAAATTCGAGAGCTAGTAGACATTAATAAGTTAAATAGTGCTTTTTTCTGTATGTTGAATGGACCAAATTATTTTTAAAACTAATTTTACCCTAATATGTTCAAAATCTACCATAATTCCCACTAGCCACTAGACAGGTCTCAAATCCACCAGACTTGTTGGGAAACCACTAACTTGGCAACCCTGACACAGTGACAACACACAAACGCAAGTTCAAACAGAGTACAAAACTGAGCAATACAAGCATAAATTCTATTGAATTTGACGATCATTAGCTAAAAATCAGCAGAAATAATGGAATAATCAGGAGGCAGGAGAAAAAGCTGAAAATCTGGAGTCTTCCACATAAATCAGGAGAGTTGGCAGGCCTGTTCTGTCAGGGGAAGAACAGTGGTTGTCAACAGATGGGTATGTCTGGCTTCAGGATGCATGTGTGGTGAAGAAGGGATTAATGGAATCAACCCCTTTGTCTAAGAGGAAGCAAGAAGAACAGAAACATCAAGACAGCAGGACTGTGATGCATACCTTGCCGGTCCTCCCTCTTCACTGAGAAACCAGTGGCAAGTTTCCGTAATTAATGCCACAACTTGACATTAGAAAAGAATAGGTTACATCAAGTTGTGCAAGAGTATGTCGAAAATGCCAAAGTCTGACTGTCACTTTTTAGCACCACTCTGTAAGATTTCCCAGCTCGTCCGATATTCCTGTTCTCCTTGCTGACGTTTTAAAGCATTCATTAATTAAAACTTCCAGGCTGAATTGCCGTGGTCCATATATAAAACTACTTCTCCTTCCCGACATTTTGTAGCCTACTGCAGACAACATCTTCCGAGGTGAGTCAGCTACTGGCCGCTAGGCACTGCAGGTCCCACTTATATAGAGCGCTTAGATGGCACCACAACTCATCACGTGCTTTCAACTTTAAAACTATCTCTGGCTAGTGCCATCTCTCTCAATTACAGAATAATGCCAAACGAGTGAATATAAAAAAAAAAACACCTTCCAAGCAGACAAGTTTCCTGATGTCAGCAAAACTCTTAAGTATTAACATCAACATCTTTTGTAACTGTTTTCAGATGGAGAAAGTAAGCCAAATGGTATATGTGTTTCATTAAGACCACTATTGTTATTTTATTTCAATAAAATGAAACACATTTGGTGACAAAAATACACATTTCCTTGGAGATGCAAGACATTTAAAATACCTTCACTGATTTTAGAAATATCCTCAGAAAAAAGCAGGTCTCTTGAAAGAAGTGTACAAAGCAGGGAGTACACAGTGTACAAACTGCCAGCATCTGCCACAATTTTCTTCTTCTTATCATCCTTACTTTCTAATATATAAACTGCTATGAAAGTGCCAAAATGTAATTGAATATATAAAATATCTTTAAAATGTTGCACTGCCAAGGAGCACCATAGTCCTGGGTCCATGGATAAGCCACAAAAATACACCGCATTATGCCACACACAAACAGGCTCACCCTGTAGACAGGTCAGTGAGACTAGATCTGACGGGCAGGACCTGCACATTAGCCAGAGATAGTTTTAAAGTCGAAAGGACGTGATGAGTGGTAGCGCTATATAAGCAGGACCTCCAGCGCCTAGCAGCCAGTCGCCGGCTCACCTCGGAAGATGTTGCCTGCAGTAGGTGACGAAACGTCAGGAAGGAGAAGAAGTTTTATATATGGACCATGGCAATTCAGCCCGGAAATTTTAATTAATGAAGATACTGGCCGTGAAAGCTTACATATTATGGTTTTAAAGCATTATTGGAATCCCTTTTAATGGCCTACCGCTCCACCAAAACAGCAGGGTGAAAAACAATGTAGTAATTGAAAATAAAATCCCATTAAAGGTCAGTGAGATGGTGAGCAGCTGTCACAACTACAGATGCATTACGATGTTAGTAAGATGACATTGTGCAAACTTTGCATTGTTTTGCCAAAGGTAGTAAATTTTAATAAGGAAACAAAAAAAATGTAGCTGCTTCTTGAAATTCACCACTTTTGAGTGAGTGGTTTTCAAGAGACAGCAAGTTTAAGTTGCTAAAGATATAATAAAGGGGCTGGACCAATGAACATACTGAAAAATGGATGATTGTACCATAAGCCACAGTGCTGTTATAGAAACTAAATTGCAAAATTTGAAATGAAGTTTCAGAAAAAATTCTTCATTTGAGTAACTATGTTGTCTGTTGCTGCATTATAATAACTGAATTGGATAGATAAAAAATCTATTCACCAAGAGCCGGCAGAACACACACATTAACGACTATTGTGATTGGCAAGCTTTCAGAGCCTGTGGCTCCTTCTTCAGGCAGAAAGGTTGAAGGGGGAGGAAGAAGGGTGAAGGGAAAGGACTGGATTTTGGGAAAGTCACCCAGAACCACGGATCAGTGGAGACTTACCATACCAGATGAGAAGGAAAGTCTTATAGTTGAGGATTGCATTGGATGAGATTTGAAGTCCCCCCAACAATCAGTCTTCCCTTCTCATCTCATATGATAAGTCTCCACTGACCTGCAGTTCTGGGTGACTCATAAAATATGCCACCACTTGGTCAGTAGACTTTTTATCTAGCCAATTACATGATTTTATCAATAATTAATTGTTTTGTTGTTGTAATAACTGAAGGTATTTTAAATCCATCTTTGCAGCTATGGTACAAGAAACAATAGTGCCAAACGAGGGAATATCAAAAAATACCTTGCAAGCAGACAAGTTTCCTGATGTGAGATAAAAATCTTAAGTATTATCAACATCTTTTGTAACTGTTTTCAGATGGAGAAAGTAAGCCAAATGGTATATGTGTTTCATTAAGACCACTATTGTTATTTTATTTCGATAAAATGAAACATTTGGTGACAAAAATACGCATTTCCTTGGAGACGCAAGACATTTAAAATACCTTCACTGATTTTAGAAATATCCTCAGAAAAAAAGCAGGTCACTTGAAAGAAGTGTGTAAAGTGGGGAGTACACAGTGTACAAACCGCCAGCATCTGCCACAATTTTCTTCTTCTTATCATCCTTACTTTCTAATACATAAACTGCTTTGAAAGTGCCAAAATGTAATAGAATATACAAAATATCTTTAAAATATTGCACTGCCAAGGAGCACCACAGTCCTGGCTCCATGGAGAAGGCACGAAAATCCACCGCATTACGCCACACACAAACAGGCCCAACCTGTAGGGAGGTCGTTGAGACTAGATCCGATGGGCAGTTCCTGCACATTAGTGAGAAATGACGGACTTCAGATCAGCAGGCCTGATCTGTTAGAAGGCCTGATCTGTACCCGAAGAAATGGTCTGCGGTTTTTGCTTGGCATGGAAATCCACTTGTGTGGCCAACTATCCATGAGTCACAGCAGCATCTTGATGAAATGAGGCCACGATGATCAGTCCATGCAACATATAACTTGTGCGAATACTCTGAGGACCTAATGAGGATAGGTAGCAACTCATCATAAAGATGATCAATAAGACACAGACATGTACATAGTAAAGATAATCACATTCTCCCAACTACATTTTTGGCCCTAGCCTTTGTCAGAAAATGAGAGGACACACTCATTCACACAATCACTCAGACACAACTCATGCACATACTGTCTGTTGCATCTACAGTCTCTGAGAATCAGATCCAAACAAACCACTCCTCATGTCTGCCTACCTCTCATTGGCAGCTGCTAGCCTAGCAGAAAGAAGTGGTGGCAGCATTGATTGCAAGCTGAGGGGAGTGGTAGGAATGGGAGAAGGAATACGAATGAGGGAGTTAGGAAATGGCACACATACTCAGCCGCACCCAGCCATCGACAATGCATGACATCTCAGTAAACAAACCATTACACCTACTGAGACAAAAATGAGATCTCTTCCAGTGTTCATTTCCCTGATATTTCCCTGATATTCCCTGATTTCCAGAACTTGTGGCAACCCTGGATATACACTTGAATTTTCCCCAAAAGTCTTCTGCTATCTATTTCCAGTTTCAACCATCTTTCTTACCCAGTATTATGCGAGCGTCACTGCTTTTCGTGAGCGCTTCAAACTCTGGCGCTTTGTTGCGAATGTTTTGGCAGTTTGCAATTAGTATTTTGATACTCTCACCTGCAGGAGGCATTTCTTTCAATCACACTGATACTTTGGGGTTTCCTTCAGCTATCATTATATGGATTGGATGGAGAGTTGCCTAATCTAAAAAACCCTTGTGTGCACCCCACACACAGTCAGCTACCTGAGTAGCAGTCTATGATATGTACTGCACACCTGACCTATTTAGGGAAGTCCTACAGTTCCCAACTCTATGGTGCAAGTCCCAGAAGTCACACCCTAGCTTGTCGCAGAACATTCGAAGTCTCTGGTTCAGTCCTTCCACTTGACTCGGAACCTAATGGCCACGATCGGTTCTGGGGACAATGCTGCAAGGTGTGAACTTCATTGAAACTCCACACGCAAGGTTGGTCTTCTCAACCTCCTCTGCCAATCACTGGAATGACCCAAAAATGACCTCAGAGTCCAGACAACAGGCATCATTTGTTCCAACATGCGCGACAATCTGCAGCATGCACTTCTTCCCTCAATGGATGCCATAATAGTCTATTCAACATGTTGAATGAGGCCGCCAGACCTGCACACTGAGTGCATCTTGTGCCCTTTGCTGCCATTTCTCTAAGCGGTAATGGAACACAACATTAGCAGTGTGGTGCTTGACACAGTGACGTCGATTAAATAGGTTACAAAATAGGATACAAAATGGGATGAGCATGTAAGGACAGAAGCAGGGAAGACAAATGGTCGATTTTAATTTGTTGGGAGAAGTTTAGGAACGTGCAGCTCACTTATAAGGGAGAACAGAATAAGTATCAAAATTTGTTTCAGGGTTTTCTGTTGCTTCCACATGTAATAAAACTAGTTATCTCTCAGTAGTTACAACAAAATGAAAATGTGGCAAGTCATCTAAGTTGATTGAATAATTAAATAAAGCTATATATGTGCATTGATGAATATAGGAGAACTGTAAGCCTTGGGGACATTCAGTTCTTAGTTGCTGAGCATGAGTCAAGGAATCTGAATGCTTGATTCACCACACAAGCTATCCAGACTATTCCACCTGATAATAAATTCCCTGAACTCTAGAGATGTAAACCTGCCCAACAACACATTGCTGCATTCTAAAACCCTCCTGAACCTAACACCCTTGAATGTATCCAACTGTATTTTTTCATTATATAATTTTCTCTATCATAATTCTTTGCTACATCCTAATTCTTAATCACATTGTTCATCTCTCTTCCCCTTAATCTATCTTTACTTCTCACTCTGTCCTTACCTCTGGGATGGAGCTACCACAGTGCTTACCAATGTACCATATCTGACCTCCTCTTTTGATGCTTTCCCCTTCATCTTTGTCTACCATCAACCTCATTACAGGAGTATCTTTCTCATCCTAGGGGCCAAGTGACATGCCTTTCCTTTTTAACCTTCCGCAACCTGCCTGATCTCCTCCCTAACTATTAGTCTCGAAACCTAGGTGGTATGCCCCTTTTATTTTTCTATATGTCTATCGGCATTTCAACTCCACAAGGTACATACTGGTCAGAAATTCTGTATCATAATTTATCAGTTAAATAAAAAACTTTTACAACTGAGATATGAGATTAAATAAATAAACAAACATTAAGTTGAAATGTCGGTTCCTTTATCGTAAAATACTTTGTTCATTGAAAACACACACACACACACACACACACACACACACACACACACACACACAGGTGAAAGTCAAACGGGACTTAGGGATATAAGATTTTAAAAATTGAAGCATATTTAATATGCTGACAAATAAAACACCCTCAAGTCTTATTTCTGCAAGATACTTCTATTATCTTCCTGATTCCCATCCAGTGCAGCCTTTACATTTAATTATTTCTCACCTCAAGGTTTTCCACGGCTGGTGACTTCTTTTTGCCACTATTTCTTTACAGACAGAAAGAGGTTTAGAATTTGGCATCCTGTTGTAGTCAAGCTCCCCAAAAACTATGAACATCTTGATTTGGCAGACAAAGCCTACTCCTGAATGAACACTGGTTATCTTAACCATTGCACCACATCAGTCAGGCCCAGCCACTAAAAGCCATTTATATGCCTACTGATTTCATTCAGCTGTTTACATATGGACTAGTTTCCCCAAAACCTCTTTATAGAGAAAATTTCACTGTAGAGAACAGGAGAACTTATTCATTAGATGTCCCATTACTACAATTTGCTAGATTTTCCCATTATTTGTCTACAGGAATGACAGTGAACAAAGTGAACATTTTCATTTGCTAATAAATAAATGGACCACAGAGCTACCTTAGAATTTAGGGCCACTGGCCCTCTAGATTACCTATGACATTAAGGCAAATAAGCTGCAAAGGGCAATACAAGAAGTATCAATTAATTACCTACCTTGTAATCACGAAAATTCTCTAGGAAGTAATCCAAAACAAACTGTACTTTAGGTATCCGCATGTTCTCTGCAATACAACTGAGAAGCAGCCACACAGGACATTCATTGGGGGTCCCAATGTGTGTATGCATTGCGTTCACAACTCCAGTACTGAAAACAATTGCAATTACAAGTGTGATTATTATGTTACTTTAGAGCACTGTTACACTGTACATTAACCACTGTGTGGAATTGAAATACTTACCTGATCATATTGTTCTTGCACCAGAACGAACATGTCTTAGACAAAAGTCTTTTCATGCTTTTATCAAGAACACGTTTAATAATCTGCCAGGGAAGCTTGTGTGAATCTGTATATTCTTTTTCGAATGGTACAATATTACAAACTATTATTCTGTGGAACGCCTGCAAAACATGTGCCCAAAAGTTCAAAGAATATAACTGCAACTCAATATAAACAATAAAATGTTGTATGTTAGATAATATAACTATACCTCAAAAACCTTTTCCTGAACCTTGGTTTCTGGGTCAGAGATTCTTGGCAATACAGATTCCACAACAACAGCCTGAAGACCTTCATGGTCAGGATAGTAGCACAATAACTCTGAAAGACTCTGAACCATGTGTTTTCTAATTAGAACAGCTGGATCTAAACAATGTCCACCCATCAGCTGCAACAAAATCACATAATTAGTTGCACTGAAATTACCAGTCTTTATTACTTAATAGTAAGCTTTTGTCTGTTTCCCAAAGTTAAAATCAGAAAGCACTTCAGTACTGGATATAAAATGTGAAGGAAATGCACACATGTGATCAGCCTGTGAACATAAATTTTCAGAACACGGCACACTCCACCGCAAAGTGAACGATTAAGGCTGGAAAATGCAAATGCAAAATGGGGAATGATGAAATATATCTTACATACAACACCATTCTGCAAATATGTTCCAAATTGATACTGACAGCATCAGTGAATCAGAGGAATATCTACATTCCGACTGTTGAAACACAAATAACTGTCATCACACTGACTTCTTCAATGTAAAGACTGAAAGAGATAAAAAAAATAACTCCACACACTGTATGTGGTGGAACACGAGGTACACTAAATGACTATGAAGTAACAGCTTCACAAATGTCTGTATCATGTCATATTTCCCAGATTTAAGAGCATTTAGCATTTGTACATTTACGCTTTCCTGTTCCCCATCTCCATCCTGATAAAGAAATTTTACACTTGTTTCAGGAATTGGTAAACAGATAAATCTCCCTGGTCAAAAATATAACTGCATCATTCTATAACAAGGTCATAAAATTAATGTGTCCTCCAATACAGTCCCATGTATATGATTCTAAAATTTTACTCTGGCATGTTGATTTGTTTTTCTCAAACTTGTGACTATGCTAGTCAAATAACACTGAGAAATGTGTTCAAGAATGAAAGTACTAAATAATACACATCTGCATGACAGATTCTTTTACTCCACACATGACTGTTAGCCGCTGGGCTATATAGTGTGTAAACCAATGTATCAAGCTTTTACATAAGAACATCTGCACAAGAGATATTTGCCACTATTTATTGGTGTTTATCATATTGCCTGAGTCTCTGGGTGCAACATTTATGTATTAATACACAAACAAAGCTGTTTATATAGCCTTTCTAAATATATTTTAATGTTATTCTCAACAGCTGGACAATGCAAGAACGAATGTCTTTTATGGCACTTTCGTTTGTAGTACTGCTTGTTATGCATCCTCCATATCCCTTTCTGCCACATCTATTAAATATGCACTCATAACTCTGTTATTTGTATATCATTGTTCATCATCTTATGAGTCTAAAGTCTCCCCAACCCCCTCAACATCTGTCTTGGTGCTTTGTCCTTCATGCATACTGAATAATGCAGCAGGAGGTCTCCTGTGCTTTGTCTCTCCAGTCACCTAACACCTCTCGCATACCCACCATCCGACCACAATGGAGAACTCCTCTTTTGACACAGTACCACCCAGCACTTGAGCAACTGAATCACATTCTCCACCAGGATTTCAACAACCTCTCGTTGTGCCCTGAAGTGCAGAATATCCTACCCACTATCCTACCTACCCATCCCATAGTGGTATTCTACTACCCAACAAACCAACGCAATATCTTTGTCCGTACCTAATCCACCACTGCTCCCAACCCTTTGCCCCATGTCTCATATCCTTCCATAGACCTAGATGCAAGACATTTCCCATACATCCTCACACCACCACCTACTCCACTCCTGTCACAGTGTCCTCCTACCCATCAAATGCATGGGTACCTGTGAAAGCAGCCATGTGATATACAAACTATGCCTAACAACTGTGCTGTTTTCTACATGAGCATGACAACTAACAAGCTGTCTGTCCACATGAAAGCCCACTGCCAAACTGTGGCCAGAGAGAGAGTTGGACCACCCAGTTACTGAACATGCTACCCTACATGCTGTGCTTCACTTGAATTGTGGATTCTTCCAATAAACACCAGCTTTTCTGAACTGTGCAGGGCATTCTTGTAAACCCTCTGGCCTCAATCTTCACTAGCTCCTGACATCCACCTTCTTTCCTGCTCCCCCTCCAGCACTATCCAAGCCCTCTATTCCTCTATTTCCTCTCCTCTAGATCTCTCCACTCCCCTTCTTCCTCCCCCAGCACAGCCTCCCAACTCTGCACCTATCAGCCCTATGCTGTCCTCACCATGTCTCTGCTTATTCCCACAGTGGCACATCATCTTCCCCCACTCCTACAGTGCTGCTTCTCCCCTCCCCTCCTCCTTATCTCCATCAGCCACCTCAGATTGCTGCTCACATCAAAGGCATGTCCCGAGTCAGGACTGAATGGCCGCAGACAGGAGCCACGTGTGTGAGTTGTGCTTGAGTAAGTATATGGATGTTTTCTGCTTCTGAAGAAGAACCTCTTTGTCCAGAAGATAAAAGTTTAGCAGTCTTTCCATTGTGTCTCTCTGTGACTCAGTGCCTCCTCTATGCAGTGAGCAAAGAATTTAGGATGTATATTCCACTCCTATGCATATTTAGTAATTACGAAGCATTTCCTGCACAGAGGGTTTGGGGGAGGAGGATTTGTACGGAGCTATTGAACATTCAGACACAAATGGACATTGGGGAGAGGTGGGGGCGAGGAGGAAATAGAAAGAGAGAGAGGAGAGGGGGAGAAGATTATTCACAGAGAGTTAGGGGGAGGAGGAGATGTATGGAGAGAAAAGGGAGGATGAGAATATGGGCAGAGAGAGGGGGTTTGGGAAGATGGGCAGAGAGAAAGAGAGAGAGAGAGGGGGGGGGGAGGGGGGAAAGGAATTTAGGATGTATTTTCAATTCCTATACATATTTATCACTTGTGAAGCATTGTCCAGTACTCTAGTTGTCTCAACAATACAGGGTGTTCCAAATTATCTATACAATTTGGTCAGAAATTGGGTGAGGCAGAAAGTGTGGTTTTTGGCATAATTTTCATACACAACCAAGGATCCAGTAGCTGCTTGACAGAGTTCACTGTGTTAAGGTGACAAAATTTTCTAGACCTAAATTCAGAATACATTAAAAAATTTTGATATTGCAAAAATGTCTTAATTAAATATAATAATTCCAAACGATTAGTTTAACTTGTTACAAAAAAAGTACTTTAATTTATGTATTACTAGAACCTTCTAAGGTGAAGGAGTGCAAGCAGACAGTATTTATTAGTGCTGTAAATTTTCTTCTGCGTATCTGTTCTCTTCAACAGCATTTGAAAACATTCAACTCACGTTTCATCATAATTTTCTCTAGTCACTAACATTGCTTTTGTAGTTTCTACAAGCACTGTTTTGTCACTGCACCATGTATTATTCATTTGGAAAAATGACCTTTCAGTAGCATAATACTGATACTGGTGAAATGAAAATCTAATTCATGATAAATCATTTCATAATTGTTAAATCCAGGACAAATAGGTGTCCCAAATTACTTTTGAAAAAATTTCAGACAGAGCTAGAAAAATTGTAACTGTCACTAATAAAAGGGGAGGACAGATGTCATCATAAACATGTGCAGAACAGGATATTCCAGTCCCATGTCCGACCTAGCATGTCCTCATCAACACATGCTATTGCTGCTATGATGTGAGCTCACAGTTCCTGCAGATCCCACCCAAAGAAAAGAAATCATCTATGGTTTGCAGGACCTGAGTGTCAGATCTGGTCAGTACCACACACAGTGCCAATTGCTGGCATGGGGAGGGGTCAATAACTAACACGGGAAAATAAGTAAATAAAAATAGCGTTGGTGTGTGTGTGTGTGTGTGTGTGTGTGTGTGTGTGTGTGTTTTTGAACATTATGCCACAAACCACACCGTTCCACCTATTCCCATTTCTGAAACATACGTGGTCAAAGCTGTACTTGTCACTGAGTTTTTAACACACTAAAACACAAAAAATATCTATGGACCAGTCCTTATTTGACAAAATTTAACAGAGGTTTATTACAATCTAATTATTTCCAATCAACTGAATTTCTCTAGACATGAAAAAAGGTCTGGTTTTACCACGGACAACTGAATAAAAATCCCTCCAGTATGCATCTTGACACCCTCAAAACTAGGACCACCCTGAAGAAACCTGAATGTACTGCAGTCCTAGTTGGGGGTGCAAAGATGAGCATAATTATTTCCTTAATGATCCATGAAGAAGAAAGGAACCTTGCCTTGTGTTAGCAACAGTTTGCATTCCATTTTATAAAAAATGTGTGATGATGTCCACAATTTGTGTGGAAGGTAAATATTTTGTTCAGTAAATTACTCCACTGGCTACATACATACATACAAATTACAGGTACTTCAGTTTCACAGTAAGCCTATCTCAAAGTAGCATTGTAAACAATCTGTAGCAGTATAACAAAGTGCGCATCCCTCTAGCACCCTGGGAGCAACGGACTCACCAGACCACCAGGGTACTCAATTCTTAGCCAAAACAATAGATCATTTTGGTGCTGTTAAATCGTTACTGTTGACTGGGCTCTGTTACCATCTGTGATCAGTAATACTGTTATTCATAGTTGCCAAATGTAGGGACATGTCCCAACGCATGGGGGCTTTTGGCTCTTTTTTCCAAAATGCAATGCCGGAATTCCAATACCTCCATAAAACGTAGGGATTTTTTGTCCAAAAAAGAAAAATTAAAAAAAAAGAAATTAAAAAAGAAAAAGTTGCCAAACGGTACAAATTTTAAACATTGTATACGTCTGTCTCCATTGCGTACAGAAAGTTGGCCTGAAGGGTCTAACTTACTCAGGGACAAAACGAGGTGGAGAAGGGAAATATTTTAGTCACTGTCTGGAGAGGATAAGTGACAGGGGAAATACTGATATTTTTGTTGCTTAGTGCTTCTCGTGCCTATGAACTGCTGCCTCCTAAGGTAATGCAACACAAATTGCCAAGCAAAGTAATAGATGCATAGCAGATAACATATACAATGGGCTGTTGATAAAATACCGAAATGTCGATATTTTTTCCAAAAAATATCAATATATATAGGCGATATTTTTTCCCCTGATATATTGATATCTAAATGGCAATATCGAGTGCTGATACTTTCATTTTATATTACATTTCTTTCACAACTTTCAGAAAATTTTTGAAGTTGTTCTTTTGAAATTGTAGTAGGACATAATTTTACTTTCACTGTGTGAAGGAGTCTTATTACTTTTTGAGCTTTCATTACATCCAATCTTTCTCTTTGGCTGTGCAAAGAAATTACCTGTGGCACAAAAGAAGAACTCCGTTTGCGTTGGGGTGGGCGGTGTGAATGGAATAACAAGATTTCCGATGTGCAGAAACAGTGCATGAGTTGCATTAAAGAACAATTATTAACACAACTACTGTGATATTTCCTCACATTGTCATTCTCCAAAGACAGCTGTTGTAAATGATGAACAAAAAAAACAGGGAAGTCAACATGAAGTGTTCCGGACAAATCCAATATGTGACAAAACCGAACAATGGACCCATCAGACTCCTTTTATTGTGCCACTTATATGCAGTTACCATTTTTAGCAATGTGGTTATCATCAAGAAAGAACACACATTGTTTTCCTTTCAAGTCTTGCTCTAAGGGGGATATGCAGGCTGCTAGTTTGTTGATTTAAAGAATATCTAATAATAAATCCGTACTTAGAATTTACAGCGTTTAAATCTGCGCAAATAAAGCTTTTTTTAAAAGCAAATTTATTAAAACAAAATACAGATTAAAATGAAAATCCTTTTAATATAAGTAGTAGTATCTTTCAAGAGTAACATTACTCTATGTAACCCCCTTCAGTCGTAATGGCCACCTCCAGTCTTGTCCTGAAGCGATCACACGCACTCTTTGAAACAGCGCTGTCCATATTCGCAAATGCTGCTTCGATAGTGGTGTGTAGAGTTGCGACATTAGGGTGTCTCGTCTTATCGATAACTCTTTTGATTGCGCTCCAATCATAGTGTCCGAGGGGATTCATATCCAGGCTATTCAGGAGCCAAAACTTCTTTGACCAGAGCATGTCAATATTATTGGAGAGCCAATTTTGGACTAAATGGCTCATATGAGGTCCTCCTCTGCCATCTGACACATTCACTCTCTGAAATTCAATACCGATGGCAATTTCCTCAGCAATTGATCCGGGTCCTCCAAAATCAGCACCAGAGCCTTTTCGATGACTGCCGCAGTTCGTGACACGCTTTTCCTCAAATGCGGTTTCAGGTTCATGGAAACTTCCCCAGACTTCTCCGAAGCATTATACTTGGCCACAATATCATAAACAGTTGATCTCAGCTACATGAGGAGTCAAACAATTTCAATGGGTGGATGCCCAGTGTGAAGCCTTTCGATAATTGCGGCTCTTTGGTTGTACGCTGCACTGGTCCGTAACATCTCTGCCATTTTTGACTGTTTAGTAGATGCCCATAGCTTTCAAAGAACATCAGCCTGCAACAGAACTACAATATGGCGGGAAATTCAAATTAAAATTTGTTTGCATCTAAGCACTGCACCCTGCATTTACAATGTGCTGCCGATATTTTTATAGCCAGGTATATCGTTATTTTGTCTGCTGATAAACTGATACTCTTTTTTAAATATCAATATAACGGATTCCCTATATTTTTAAAAATATTGACAGTCCTAGTCTGCACATGACAATGCGCATTCCTATGTGTGTTATTTCTACTAATTTTTATGCATGCCCTTTTATTCCAGTGCATCAGTGATTGTGCATGAGGAAAGACGCATCCTGTGGACATACCTTTTAGTTTTTCAAGTGATTACTGTTTCACCATGATCTTTACGTTTGCAGAGTGCATAAGACACAATGGGACTCAAGACCGTGGTGTGAAAAAATAAAATAGTCTACAAAAAGCAGCTGTTGGATTCTTATTTACCTCACTTAATGACACTAATACGCTATCACAGATGTGCATGAACTTCAGTGTAAGGGGCTTTTGTGAAACATTGATACGTCTTTGCATCATTTCAATCACAGCAATTGTTCAGTACGAATCATGAGATGAGTAAGTACTTGACCAGCAGAACATCTTGAGAATCTTGGTAGTGGCACTGGTTTCAGCGCTTATCCCGCAACACATTTCAGCGTTCCACTATGTGATAATCTAGAGACTGGGACTTTGTGAAACCCCGAAGCTAGTCATTTGAAGAAATAAAAATTTGGATCTGAAAGCTAACTTACTTACTTTCTTTGTATAATGCATAATATCTATTCCTCGCCATACCCCAACCCTCATCCCTGCGCTTCCCAAGTACCAAAATAAAAAATTAAAAATATAAACTAACAATGAATCATTTATTTTCAGACTCCTCCAATGGAGAACAACTGAAAATAGTGCATCATTTCCAAAAGAAATACTCTATTTTGCTACAACTGTCAGTGTCTTTAGTAGGAGGCACAAAATAATGAACTGCCACACATGATGTAGGGAATAGCAGCAACAAGCTTCTCAAATAGCAATGAGAATATTTTGTTGTTTGAAAACTATGACCGTTAAGTGTACTAAGGTGTTAACATAGGGGAAATGTTACTACCCAATATGTGATTTTTTTTTCTTTGGTCATCAGCGTAGAATTTTTTGTGTCCGTAGGGGCTTTCATGGTGAAGGTAGGGACTTTTCACATGTCGTGTACGAACATGGTCACAAATGAGTTGGCGACACTGCTGTCATTCCAATCAGTGTTGCCGACCTTAACGGTATTCCGCTAAACATGGCAGAGTTTTTTTTATCTTCGCTGCATAATTCTAAAAGTGTTAAAACGTAATGCAATTTTAACTTCCTTTGCCTGAAAATAAAACGAATCTCCATTCCAAAGTACAAAAAATATCTGATTCACCATTACAGTAATTTTAAAATGTTAGTACATTAAAGATTAATACAGATTTAATATGAACTGTGCATGTTACATACTGTTTGATCTGCACACTTTCATATTCATTATGATGAACAGTGTGTGTTCTCGAATGCTGCCAAACTAGTAAAAATGATACCAATCTTGCTGCATGGGAATCCAGGTGTTGAACAGGCCTTCTCCAAGACAGACATTAAAACTAAAAAACATATAGGCAAAACCCTGAAATACTCGTTAAGAGTGCACCTTGACATGCGAAATAAGCACAATTGTTGCATTTCATACCCAGTTCAGGAGGAATGTTGCCTTCATTTGTAAAATGTATGTACCAGCTCTCTAACAAAAATGAACAACTGTCATGAGGTGAGCAAAGTATTGCTATATTTAGATTGTGCATTTCACTGCCAGTTTAAAACACACTTCATATACAAAGCTAACAAAAACACTTTGCAAATTAATATGTTATACATTCACAAGTTTAAATTCCGCATAAACATGAGAGTACCAGTTGCATCAAACTACAATTATTATACTTATTAACAGCGACCTTGTGAATGATCCATGATCTTCCCCAAGTTCATCACAGTCGTCCTTGGTATCACTGATCATCAAAAATGGCTAGATGGAAAAGTATGGAATAAACTTGATTATAGTTTGTTATTTTTTAGTCTGTATCACTGGTAATTTGTGTAAGCTATACAATAAATTATGTATAGAGGAATTCGAGTATGCTCATAGCGAAAATAACTATTTTTGCCTCGCAGCACTGGATCTGATACTTGCAGTAGCTTTCTGTTAAGTTTTTAGTTCATGTTTATTACTAGTGTGTTCGTGTTACAGTAAGTGAACTTTGTGTTTGCCATCTGGATCAAAATGCCGAAATGCTCAGTTGCATGGGAATTTTACAGAAAAACTGAAAGAAACGTTCGCCATCTCTATGACCTGTAAAAAGGAAATCTGTTTTCACCCTTCATCTAGTAACTTAATGGACCACTTGAAAAGGAAGCACCAACAGTTCTTATACATTGCATCTCTTGATAATGGTCAGAAGATACAACAAGCAGTAAACTCGCCTGATCTGATGCTGGCACCACGTCTACCTAACTCTCCCATCTCTGGCTGCACAATGTCTCCTCCTCTTCCTGTTAGTATTACTGCATTCGTGGATGTGGCAAGTATGTCAAGTAGCTACCTGATTTCACAAGCAGCATTATGACATAAACAACAATAGTAAATCAACCCTCTAATCATCCAAGTACTGCAGCCCCACAAGCATCGAGAAAAATACCAATGCAGACATCAATATTTGGTACCCTGAAAATAAAAGAATTATATATAAGGTTCATTCAAATGAAACCTGGTCTGTGCATCTACCTTTGCCTTACACGTAAGGTGGCACCACGTAACTGCGGGTATGGCGGCGCCACCTATTGTTATAGAGACTGAGACATGCACACAGTTTGATGTTACATAGTGCCCATGTGGTTTCACACCAGAGAGAAGTTTGTCATACAAGTTATCGTCCACTACCGATCAGGCAGGCAAGTAAGCAGGAACAACGAGGAGTGATTCGATTTTTGACGGAGGAGGGAGTTGGAGGCTGTGAAATGTATCGACGGATGAAGGCTGTGTATAGTGAGTACAGTCTGAGTCGCTCAAGTGTTGTGGAATGGCGCAAATGATTCCTTGAGGGGCGCAAGTAAACGGAAGACGATGCTCGTCTTGGACAGGCTCATCCACCACACAGTCCCAACCTTCCACCGTGTGACTTTCATGTGTTTGGACCTCTAAAACAACCTATTTGCAGACATCGATTGGCAACGGACGATGAAGTGTGTGACTGGGTCCAGGCCTGGATCCGACAGCAGCCTACTAGCTTCTTCAAGGATGGAATCGACTGGCTAGTGTTGCAATGAGATAAATGTGCAAACAGTTTTTGTGACTTTTTTCAGTATTTGTACTGTGCATAACTACATTTTTGAGTTAATAAAATCGTTACCATTACTTTACACAAGTGACCGGGTTTCATTTGAATACCCCTTATAGTACTAAAATTAAAGAGACTGACAACTTCCCCTTCGATACTGTAGCTGAGTATTACATTCTGTTTTCTTTGGTTGATAATACCAAATTTATGAAACTAGTTAAGACAACAGAACTGCAGTATTCTTTGCCTTCCAGGAAAACCATGATAAACAAACTGCTAAATGATAATTGTCAGAATTAGGGGAGTTCTTGGCAATATACTGGCTGAAACCAAATATGTCACACTGGCTGTGCCTCTGTGTGACAGTGCACTTTACTGAGCAGTATGGTACAAGCTGAAGTCGGCTGTTCTGGGCACTGTGCACATCACTGATCGCCACACTTCCGAATACATTATGAAGAGCATTAAAACAATTATTTCTGAATGGGAAATAGATGACGAAGAGTTTTCTCTCGTCACTTACAACACAAGTGTTATGGCAGATGTAGCAAGGAAAATGAATGTTATTCATATGGGATGAGCCCTTCACTCAATTTAGTATTATCAGCAATTTAGTAGTATCAGATGTGTTCAACCATCCTGAATCAGTAGCACTAAGTTCCTTGAGACAGAAATGTCGCAAAATCATTGGGTTTTTCAAAAGTAGTATCGTAGCCACTGCAGAACTGGTAGACGGCCAAGTTTGGCTGAATAATAAACTGTTAAAGCTAAAACAGAAGCCACACAGCAGGTGGAACTCCACATTTCTTAAAACAAAATGCCTAGCGTTGGTCAAAGATGCATCATGACATTTTCATATGTTAACTGTGAAGATTTGAAGGTAGATGACGGGGGCATTTTGGAAGACTGCTTTCCTCTACTGGAACCTCTGTTTGAGTTAACAGAAGAACTGTTCGGAGTACAAGTTACAACAGCCTTCACTGTAGTCCCATTAGTTCAAAGATGCCAAAGAGCTGTGACAGAGACAACCCCAATGACTAAGCTAGGCGCTGCTTACTGGAGACCCTGTCAAAAAGGATGCCGCCTTATGAACAAGACAGCACCAGCACTTGTGCCAAAGCGACTATTTTAGACCCTCAGTTCAAAAAATATGATTTAGGAGTAGCTGAAAGTGCTGAGAACGATATGAGTGATCTCATAACAGAGATTAGGCAAACTCCAAACAATGGCAGAGTTGTGGTTGATAGTTGGTGACACAAGTAGAAGATGGTGAAACACAAGTTAAGAAGAAAATCTGGAATTTTTTCATGGAAAAGAATTACAAAAGCATTTTCAAAAATGAGTCAGTATCAGGTAAACTTATAAACGCACATGGAAGAAGAAACACAAGTCCATGCCATCTTTGTCTGACACTTCCTTAAAGTATTTTTGTGTTTTGACCACTTCAACCCCCTCATAGCGAGTTCTTGTGAAAGCCAGATAGATTTGTACAGAGAGCAGGAACCGGCTGAATTTGAAGTAAGTACACATCGCATTACCACCATCTGACAGCTATGGTTTGGTTAAAATTGTGAAGATTTCACTTGTAACCAAAATGTGTTTAAATAATATTTTGTGCTTTCATTAAAAATCAAAGAGTCCATGGATTTTGTGTTCAGAAATCAAAAGTACATAAAAACCCAATATTGCAGTATTATAACTTTCCCCAATGCTAATTAACTGAAGTATATTTGTGCTCATACTAACACTGGCAAGTACAGTCACAACTTAGTAGAAGATGGGTACAAGATGTGATAATTTAATTCACTGAGTAATTTTAAAGTACTGTTTTTTAAATTGTGTCTGCTCACTGTGGAAGGCGACAGCTGCCTCAGTTTGGCTCCCCGTCACTTTGACTCACTTTTGCCAGCCAGACTGAGTGTGGTTTTTCACATGATTTCTCCACATTTTTCTAGGCGAATGCTGGGCTGGATACCCATGTCAGCCTCATTTACACGATACACAAATACTTACATGTCTCCATATTAAAACTATTATGCAAGACATGTTTAAACACGCATAAGACTATCTTTAGAGGTAAACTTGTGTTTCAGTTGTTGTAAGAAGCTGCAAAGTTTGAAATTTATAAATGTATTTTGTTCGTTTGTACTCCTTAAATACAAACAAATAATACTGCAAGTGGTTCTGATGTGCCAATAAGCCTGATAACAACAAAGATGCTTTAACTATTACACAAATATATGTGTATAAGAGTCAGCATAATTTCTATGAATGAGAAAAATCATACGACTGATAAAGACGTGATCCCCAATATAAATTCAATGTGGTATAGAATATCTGCAAGGATGAATTATATTATGAAACTACATTAACTAAAGAAATTCAAAGGAAATTAATAAAAGATGACAAATAGATTTCATTAACAAAATACTTACCACAGTGGCAATCAATGCTTACAATGCAACTGATCAAATCACCAATACAAAAAATTGTATCATAAGTTGTTTATGTTCTATCACTGCAGTATTTACCCAAAAAGAATTAACCATGATGGGTGCTAACCAGTGGGATGAGAGAGACAGAGCTTCAATAAATTTCAATTGCAAATAATTATTTAAGTAAAATTTTTTTAATATAACACATTTTCAAAATGGACTGAAAAGTATCACATTATTTTTGCCTAGCTCCATACAGATTCATAACATTCCTAGTCCTGAAAATAAGTGCTTGTGAATTTTTAACACCTATGACAGTACATGTGAAATTTACAGCAACAAATATGGGACGCAGGCAATAGGTAATTGATGCGTGAATAGTTCACCTAAGTCACTAACAATGTTATTGCACTTCAAATGATACAAATTGTTGTGTGATTTTTCTCAATGACAGCTACTCTCTACATTCCTTGCTATTATATATTAAAAATTCACAAGCACAAGTTTTCCGAGCTACCTGTATGGCACTAGGAATCTGTATGGGGCCACAAGAGATTATTTAATAGTTTTTAGTCCATTTCGAAAAAATGTTATATTAAAATTTCTTTTATTTAAATAGGCCCCTAGTTATTTTATGCTTAGCAGTCTTGTGCATGTGAAACGTTTCAACTGATTTCAAACCTTTTGATGAGATTACAACAGAAACATAGTAAATTACAGTTTCTCTTCAACTGAGTCAACCAATACATTACTTCTTCCTATGTAAATCTCGCAAAAAGATTGCAAATGTATAAATTAGAGAGAATCAAGCTAACACAGAAGCCCAGCAGCAATTGTTCTTAATTGTGAAACATTCATCGCTGAAACAGGAAAACAGAGAAAAGCAATGGTACATCAAGTACCGTCCGCTATACACCAGAAAAGAAAGTGAGTTGATATTGCATTTCATTCAGTTCTGAGCTAAGGTGAAATTTTCAGGTCTTTGGCTTATTAGCAGGTTAGCTTAAAATCAATTCCAAAATCTGTAATGAATAAATTGGCCTAATAAAAACATGTTGAAAATTAATTGTTCATTTATATACACATAAATCTGCAGTGCAACACCAGATATTAGACTTTTAAAACCAATCAAATATTTATATTTTATGCCACAAGTACAAAAATTTGTATTTAACTAAGCCAATACATGTGTTGTTGTTGTTGTTGTTGTGGTCTTCAGTCCTGAGACTAGTTTGATGCAGCTCTCCATGCTACTCTATCCCGTGCAAGCTTCTTAATCTCCCAGTACCTACTGCAACCTACATTCTTCTGAATCTGCTTAGTGTATTCATCTCTTGGTCTCCCTCTACAATTTTTACCCTCCACGCTGCCCTCAAATACTAAATTGGTGATCCCTCGATGTCTCAGAACATGTCCAGCATTCTTCTGTAGCACCACATTTAGAAAGCTTCTATTCTCTTCTTGTCCAAGCTATTTATTGTCCACGTTTCACTTCCATACAAGGCTACACTCCATACAAACACCTTCAGAAACAACTTCCTCACATTTAAATTTATACTCGATGTTAACAAATTTTTCTTCTTCAGAAATGCTTTCCTTGCCATTGCCAGTCTACATTTTATATCCTCTCTACTTCGACCATCATCAGTTATTTTGCTCCCCAAATATCAAAACTCCCGACAATAGCATCACCCGACTTAATTGACTACATTCCATTATCCTCGTTTTGCTTTTGTTGATGTTCATCTTATACCCTCCTTTCAAGACACTGTCCATTCCGTTCAACTGCTCTTCCAGGTCCTTTGCTGTCTCTGACAGAATTACAATCTCATCGGCGAACCTCAAAGTTTTTATTTCTTCTCCATGGGTTTTAATACCTACTCCGAACTTTTCTTTTGTTTCCTTTATTGCTTGCTCAATATACAGATTGAATAACATTGGGGATAGGCTACAACCCTGTCTCACTCCCTTCCCAACCACTGCTTCCCTTTCATACCCCTCGACTCTTATAACTGCCATCTACTTTCTGTACAAATTGTAAATAGCCTTTCGCTCCCTGTGTTTTACCCCTGGCACCCTCAGAATTTGAAAGAGAGTATTCCAATCAACATTGTCAAAAGCTTTCTCTAAGTCTACAAATGCTGGAAACGTAGGTTTGCCTTTCCTTAATCTTTCTTCTAAGATAAGTCGTAGGGTCAGTATTGCCTCACGTGTTCCAACATTTCTACGGAATCCAAACTGATCTTCCCCGAGGTCAGCTTCTATCAGTTTTTCCATTCATCTATAAAGAATTCGTGTTAGTATTTTGCAGCTGTGACTTATTAAACTGATAGTTCAGTAATTTTCACATCTGTCAACACCTGATTTCTTTGGGATTGGAATTATTATATTCTTCTTGAAGTCTGAGGGTATTTCGCCTGTCTCATACATCTTGCTCACCAGATGGTAGAGTTTTGTCAGGACTGGCTCTCCCAAGGCTGTCAGTAGTTCTAATGGAATGTTGTCTACTCCGGGGACCTTGTTTCGACTCAGGTCTTTCAGTGCTCTGTCAAACTCTTCACGCAGTATCATATCTCTCATTTCACCTTCATCTACATCCTCTTCCATTTCCATAATATTGTCCTCAAGTACATCGCCCTTGTATAGACCCTCTATAGACTCCTTGACAGGAATGGGGGAAAGAAATACAGTAGAAGAAGAATGGGTAGCTTTGAGGGATGAAATAGTGAAGGCAGCAGAGGATCAAATAGGTAAAAAGATGAGGTTACCTTGGGTAACAGAAGAAATATTGAATTTAATTGATGAAAGGAGAAAATATAAAAATGCAGTAAATGAAGCAGGCAAAAAGGAATACAAATGTCTCAAAAATGATATCGACAGGAAGTGCAAAATGGCTAAGCAGGGATGGCTAGAGGACAAATGTAAGGATGTAGAGGCTTATCTCACTAGGGGTAAGATAGATATGGCCTACAGGAAAATTAAAGAGACCTTTGGAGAAAGGAGAACCACTTGCATGAATATCAAGAGCCAATACATAAATTTTCAAAATACTTATTTTTAGAAATACACTTTTTATTCACATCTCCTTGAAATAAGATACTTTATTTATCTCTAAAAAAAGTTGTTCAACGTAGTTATGGTTAAAGTATAACCAAAAAGGCTGAAAAAGTATGTACGTAAAGTCACTCAAACCCAGAGACAGAGTGAAAACATTCATATAAAGCTGCAAACAACAGAGATCTGTCAATCAATTGTCTCACATTGAGTGAAACTACTTAAATCTGGTGGGTGAGTGAAAACATTCATACAGCTCGCAAGGCCATAGAGGCTAGTTTCATTCAGTTGTTTCACTTGACTGAAAAAACCAACTAAACAAAAAAATAATTGACTGATCAATCAGTTGTGAAAAGCAATCTGTTGTCCCATCACAAGTCTGCACTACTGGATGGAAAATTGCAGTATTCTGGGATAAAAAAAGAAAGAATATTATTATGTTTAATGTTCAGTCAACAACAATGTCATTACACACAGATCACAGTCTAAGATGGGGGATGGACATTGAAGATATCATCCATGTCATTTTCTGAAGGAAACATCACAATATATGCCTCAAGCAGTTTAGGAAAAACTAAATTATAATGGGTAGTCAGGGACATAACTACTGTTCTTCCAAGTGTGGACCAAGTATTGTAGCTCTGCACCATTCCACTCACTAGTTTCTTGGATAAGTACGCATGCACTACACTTTGGAAATGGTTACTTTGGTGGCAAAGTATATTTTCAATGCACTAACGCACCTTTTTTTTTTTTTTTGGGGGGGGGGGGGGGGGGGGGGGGGGGAATGAGTTAGCGACATCCAAAGATCCTCAGATACAAACTTCACATATTAATACATATCAAATATGGAGTGTTACAGTATTAAAGTACTTGTTAACAGCCACGACATACTGAAATCACCACTTTAACAGAAAGCAGTAACCCACATGTAATACTAAGAACTGAAATTTGGTGGAAACCACACAGCTAACATTCAATTATTGTGGATGACAATGTAGAAGTTGTACAAAACATATACAGGTATACTGTACATATGTTCCATTCAAATAGTGAACTACTGGAGAGGTACAACAATGCTTAATAATAATGATATAAAGTTACTTTAGAAAGTGGAAATCTGAATCACAGATTCTTAAGACTTCACAGTCATACAGGCAAACAGAAGTTGAATGAAATAAAATCTCCAGTGCCCTGACCGGGCACTTACGATTTAATTGAGCAACATTCTGTGTTCACAGACTGATATCCAAGGCTTTTGGTGCTCTGGGAGCCTAGCAGAGTATAAAAGCTGAGACTCGGCTAACAGAAAAGTATTATATTGTCTTCGCCACTAAGTGCTCACTTGAGTAACTCGTAAATTTGGGATTACATGACCTACTTGCAATGCTCTCTGAACTCTGATCCAATACTGGAACCAACACTGAATTACTTCTTCTATTCATACTTTTGCCCTCTAGACTCTATTACAGCTGCCTTGTACATATTTTGTGTTAAACCATCACATATTTTACACTGTTTGCCTCTGGAACCAGCCCATTCCTATTTATGCCATGTCCTCAGATTAGTATTAAAAACAGGTAACTGAGTGTGATAAAAAAATTAAAGGGCACCAATCCAGCTATATAAAATTCTGGTACTATGTAAAATAAATTAATAGTCAATCATTAACAATATAGATTCTGAAATAGATGATGATACAACAGAAGCTAAAATTCTGTACTACAAAACTACCTCGCGTAACAAGACTGTGCCACAATCTGCACATTTGAACACTTATATGAACATAAAAATGGGAGATACAGATAAAAATCCTCTCTCGCAGGTATACGTTCAATCAGGTGCTGGAAGGTTTCTTTGGGAATGGCAGTCCATTCTTCATGGAGTGCTGCACTGAGGAGAGGTATCCATGTCAGTCAGTGAGGCCAGGCATGAAGTCGGCGTACCAAAACATTCCAAAGGTGTTCTATAGGATTCAGGTCAGGACTCTGTGCAGACCAGTCCATTACAGGGATGTTATTGTTGTGTAACCACTCCGCCACAGGCTGTGCATTATGAACAGGCGCTCAATCATGCTGAAAGATGCAATCGCCATCCCCGAATTGCTCTTCAACAGTGGGAAGCAAGAAGATGCTTAAAATATCAATGTAGGCCTGTGCTGTGATAGTGCCTCGCAAAACAACAAGGGGTGCAAGCCCCCTCCATGAAAAACATGACCACACCATAACACCACCACCTCCGAATTTTACTGTTGGCACTACACACGCTGGCATGTGATGTTCACCGGGCATTCGCCATACCCACACCCTGCCATCAGATCGCCACATTGTGTACCGTGATTCATCACTCCACACAACATTCTTCCACAGTTCAATCATCCAATGTTTACACTCCTCCCACGAAGCAAGGAGTCATCTGGCATTTACCAGTGTGATGTGTGGCTTATGAGCAGCTGCTCGACCATGAAATCCAAGTTTTCTCACCTCCCGCCAAACTTTCATAGTACTTGCAGTGGATCCCAATGCAGTTTGGAATTCCTGTGTGATGGTCTGGATAGATGTCTGCCTATTACACATTACGACCCTCTTCAACTGTCGGCGGTCTCTGTCAGTCAACAGACGAGGTCGGCCTGTACGCTTTTGTGCTGTATGTGTCCCTTCACGTTTCGACTTCACTATCACATCAGAAACAGTGGACCTAGGGATGGTTAGGAGTGTGGAAATCTCACATACAGAAGTATGACACAAGTGACACCCTATCACCTGACCACATTCAAAGTCCGTGAGTTCCACTCTGCTCTCTCACGATGTCTAATGACTAGTGAGGTCACTGATATGGAGTACCTGGCAGTAGGTGGCCGCACAATGCACCTAATGTGTCCAGATACTTTTGATCACATCGTGTATTGTTACATAATATGTTAATCACATAATAAGAACTAATTCTCTTCTAACATTGGTTTTCAGAGAAACTGATCATTCACTGTGAACAGCAGTGAGTGCAAGTTGCTGTTTTTATGAAAGACAAAAATTGTTGAACTCTTCTTGACTTTCTGGAGAAATGATGAAATACTGAACTCTCTTTATTATATTCTGAACACTTTACATTACTGCACTAAGCTTAATGGTGTTTCTCAACACACAGAAAAAACTTAATTCAGCACCACATTGTCAGCTTGTAAACAAAATGTGTTTACAAAATACTGGATTACACATGAAGTTGTGGACTCCCTTGGAGAAAAGGAGCCCTTTACTTTGTCTTGAATGAGAGGAATATCAGGTCATTTTATGCCGAGTCATCTAGAAGTTCTCATACGACTTATCATGAATTTTGATAAAATTCTGTGTGAACATTCACACATTCCCAATAAACAATAGTAAAGTTTCACCAACATCACCAATTCAAACTTGCACAATATAGTTATCTGTTTGACCCTTTAGCACAGCTTTCAACAGCACAGCCCTGAGTTTTCGGCAACTTTGAGACATATCTCTAGCAACATTTTCTAAATAGAAACAAAACTTGGCACTGTGAGCAATTTTTTGCACTCTTTTAAGTGTAATAATAAAAAAAGGATTTCTTGCACAATTTTCATGTGGATAATTTGAAGCAAAGTCAGCTGAAAAGATTCAAGCTCAAAAAAAGTGAAGTTTAGCTTCTTATGTCTTGAGAAGTAATTGCAGCATAAACCTGAAATTTTGCATGTAATAACTTAGCAATACATGGTCTTCGAATTTAAAGCTTCATTTTCATACCGCTTTCCAGCTGTTTACAAATTGAGTGCAAAGATGACAATTTTTGCAAAATATTCAAAAAATGGGTACTTTTAGTGCACTTTCACAAAAAAACTACTGTAAACTCTTTTAAACAGTTTTCATGAGAAAAACCATGTTCTAACCCACCAAAAAAATGAGATTTGGTTTTCCAATGGGAGCATATCAGGCTCTAAAATACAAAAAGGTGGAGATACATTGAAGACGTGACTATATTCTGCTGTTGCTCAAATTACTCATGAGATCTTTTATTAAAGTCTACAATTGTTTAGTGTTCTCTGTGGAAGGTACAACCAAAAGTCCTTACAACCAGAAGTTTTACACCATTATCACACTGTGTAGATTTTGGTGAAGTTCACAGTAGTCTGCCAGATAGTTTTTGGAAAGTTTTCATGTTATACAGGATTTTGGGAATGTCTTTTTTATTGTACAATGCTACTGCTGTGATAGTTTAATTCCAGTTTAAAGTATAGCATATTCTGTGTTTGCATAGTTTGTGATTTGGGTGGAACATGAGTGTACTGATGAAAATTGAGCTTATTAAAGCATCCTGCTCACCGGAAGTCTCACAGGTATTTTTCCTACATGTATACAGCATATTGTCCTGGCTGGAGGTCTGATGATAATTTATATCATTCAATATTAGCACTAATTATAGTCAGAAAAGATGATGTATCATTTGAAACTCTGCTGACTTGTTTCATTAATTAGCAAAAATGGCACTAAATTTCCTTACATCAGTAAAGAAGAAATTGAACAACATAAAGTGTTACAAGAAGAGGTGTTTAAACATGGGGCATATTCTAGCAGGAACTAGAGAAAAATCATCATTTTTTGTCAACTGATTAAACAATGCTTCAGATCAGCAGAGCTTCAAATGATGCATCATCTTTCCTGGCCAAATTAGTGACAGTAGTGAAGGAGATATATTAACATATGACCTCCAGCCAGGACAATATGCGATATGCATTTATGAAAAATAGTGGGGCATTGGAAATATCAGTGAGAATTCTGCTGAGCAAAAGGATGCTTTAATAAGCTTACCCACATGGCACAGCAAATTCATTTTATTGGCCATCAATGAGTGAAAATTCTGGGTTTTAAAACAGCACATTACTGCAGTCAATTTCAGTATCATCAGTGACATCATCTCACTGGCATTATAGTTTTCCTCAAGGTATGCAAATTAATGAAACATGTAATAAATTCAAGTAACTTGAAGTAAAGGTGAGCCTGGGGTCCTAAAAAAAGAACTCTTCTAGCTTTGGCATGTGTATAATCAGGCTTGGGATACTATATAAAGAAACCTTTATCGGCTTCGGAACCAGTGATGAAGTAACCCACCCGTGGCTGCTGTTGCAAAGCTATCAGGCATGGTCCCTATGGTGATGGGGATGCTGGTTTTCTCACTTTAAAACAAACCAGCAATGTTTAAGCCACCACAGATCACAGCAACAGATTTTAAAACTTTTCATCAGTACATATAAACCATAAACCATGCGAACACAAAATATGTCATACTGTAAATCAGAATGAAACTTGTACATTAACAGAATTGCACAGTAAAAAAAAAAAACTCAAAATTGTCTATTACATGAATCCTTTCAAAAAATTTCAAGCAGACTGCTATGAACTTCACCAAAATTTACACAATGTGACAATGGTGTAAAACTTGAAGACAGTTTATAAAATGTGTGTTGCAGCTGTTATGCAACAATTTTATAATGAAGATCTCCAGTGCCTTAGTAATTTTGAACTTTATAACTAGTTTGACTTTTTTAGATATTATAGCACAAAATCAGGCTCAAATGCATGATAAGGAGTCATGACAGTGCGGTGGTCCAGTGTAATGTTAAGCTCTCTCTATACAGCTTAAGTGTTTTTGTGGACTTGCTTGTTGAAGAATGCTGGTTCTGCTTTCTTGCAGCGCCGATGTCTTCTGCTAGCACTGGCCACTTCTCCGAAGATTTCACTGCTAGCAAGGGGAAATTTTCGCTCTCTCTCTTCTTATTTAAAGAATACGCTACTCTGGGAATATCATTCAATGCACCAGAACATATTTATTTTCACTTTGTACAAAAAAACAACTAAACTTTATGACGCAAGCCCACACATTACCGGGCACCCAGAATCAGTTAATTACCCATTTTTGAACACAATTAATACATATGCTTTTATTGTGGCTGACCATCCACATCCAGTCCACGTATTCTCAACAGCAGTTCAACGTCTAATAAACAGTCACTATTTCGAGTCTCTCCATTTGTTTTTTGACAATACAATGCTATACTACTCTTTGCAGCCGGCCACGGAGCTTCCGTGCCGTATTTGCTTATTCTTGACAGGTCGCACTTAACACTTGCCAGCGCCAATGAATTATCTCCCTTCCAGTTTCGCCTGCACAAATAATAAATGGGCGCAGTATCCCCTGCTCATCCTTACGCCCTGCTTTAAAATAATGTGTGTTCGAAATGGCTGGAACAGAAGTGTCTCCAGACTTTCGTAAAATTCTGGGGGTACTACAACAGGACTTTTGCTACTGCCTTCCCCTGAGAGTATTAAACATTTGTAGAACATAATAAAATATGTCAAATTTAATTTGATACCAGGCAAACATGGACACACTTTCAACACACCTCCACATTGTCATTTTTAGGGCTTTATATGCTTGCATTGCAAAACCAAATCTAGTTTTATAGGTGTTTTAGAACATATTCTTTCTAATGAAAAGTGTTTAAAACAGTTTACAAAAGACTTTTTACTAAGTGGGGGCTAAAATTACCAATTTCTGTCATTTTTATAAAACCCGTCAACTTTCCCTCAATTTGTAAATGATTGGAATGTAGTAGGAGAATAAAGTCTTTTATTGTAAGACCATTTATTGGTAAGTTATTGCATGCACAGTTTCAGACTTGTCCCGCAGTTACTTCTGGAAATATAACACACTAAACTTCACATTGTTTTTTCAGGCTTGTATCTTTTTGGCTCACTTTGCTTCAAATTATTCATATGAAAATTGCTCTAGAAATCTTTTTATTATTATTATTATTATTATTATTATTATTATTATTATTATTATTATTATTATTATTATTATTATGCTTAAGTTGTACATGATGCCAAGTTTTGTTTCATTCTACAAAATACTGCTGGAGATATTATGTCTCAAAGTTGCCAAAATCTCAAGGATGCACAGCTGAAAGCTGCACTATGGGGTCAAACAAATGACTGCATCTCTGCAAGTGTTACACTGGTCAAGGTAAAACTTTACCTATGTTTGATGGGAACATTTGTGAATGTTCATGTAAGTTTTCAGCAAAACCTGTGATGGTTATGGAACTTTTTCTGAAATTAGACCACTTGACACGGAATAACCCTATCGCCAAAAGCAATAGTAACATTAGGCATACTTCAAGGAAGATTGATAGTACAATACTCTTTGTAATCGTGGTTTATACTAGAGTAGATTATAACCAAATGTAATAACACACATGGAAAGTCAAAATGATCACATACCACTTGGAGTTTTGCTATTTGGGGAGCAAAATAACTGATGATGGTCGAAGTAGAGAGGATATAAAATGTAGACTGGCAATGGCAAGGAAAGTGTTTCTGAAGAAGAAAAATTTGTTAACATCGAGTATAGATTTAAGTGTCAGGAAGTCATTTCTGAAAGTATTTGTATGGAGTGTAGCCATGTATGGAAGTGAAACATGGACGGTAAATAGTTTGGACAAGAAGAGAATAGAAGCTTTCGAAATGTGGTGCTACAGAAGAATGCTGAAGATAAGTTGGGTAGATCACATAACTAATGAGGAAGTACTGAATAGGATTGGGGAGAAGAGAAGTTTGTGGCACAACTTGACCAGAAGAAGGGATCGGTTGGTAGGGCATGTTCTGAGGCATCAAGGGATCACCAATTTAGTATTGGAGGGAAGCGTGGAGGGTAAAAATCATAGGGGGAGACCAAGAGATGAATACACTAAGCAGATTCTGAAGGATGTAGGTTGCAGTAGGTACTGGGAGATGAAGAAGCTTGCACAGGATAGAGTAGCATGGAGAGCTGCATCAAACCAGTCTCAGGACTGAAGACCACAACAACAACAACAACAACAACAACACCACTTGGATCCTCAATTGTCAAAAGGTCTCTAGAAATAATCACAAATGTAAAATATCTAGGCATCACCACCTACTGTTCCCATTCCAGCACTACACAGCCCTCTATTCCACCAACTCACTTTTTACTTCTCTCCTTTTCCACTACTCAGAGAGTATAACACACCACAAGAGTAACTGCATCCTATGTACACTGATGAGCCTAAACATACAGACCACCTGCTTAATACTAGCTTGTTTGTCCAACTTTGGAATGAAATACATCACTGATTCTGTGTATCTGGGATCCGACAGTTTTTTGGTAGATTTGTGGAGGTATGTAGCATTAGATGCCTATCCACAGGTCATGTAATTTGTGTAAATAACAGGCTGCTGATTTGCTTACATGGTGATGGGGCCTGATAGCGACGCAGATGGGTTGCATAGGATTTACATCAGATAAATTTCATCACAGAGACATCAACGTGAGCTCACTATAATGCTCCTCAAATCACTTTAGCACAGTCCAGGGTCCGAGAGGTGGACAATCATATTGCTGAAAGATGACATCACCATCAGGGAAGGCACCAAGTATGAAGGGATGCAAGTGGTCCGCAGCTGTCAGCATGTCTTCAATTACTACCACAAGTCCCATGCAAACACAGGAGACTGTCTCCGTAGCCTAATACTGCTCCCACCAGCCTGCGTCCATGGCGCACTGCATGTTTTGAGCTGCTCTTCACCTCAATGAAGGCATTTATGGAGACGACCATTGACCTTTTGTAGCAAAAATGAGATCCACCCGAAGAACTGACACGTTTCCATCGATCAACAGTCAAATCCCAAAGGTCTCATGCCTGCTGATATTGTAATTGATGATGATGTTGGGTCAACATGTGATCATGTAGGAGTGATCTGCTGTGGGGCTAAATGTTCAACAATATACGATGAAAATGGTGTGCTCCATAACAGATGTGCGTGCAACAGCATTGTGCTTTATCAGCAGAGATGCCACAAATCACCATCTGCCCTACGTTACAGAGCAGACAAGCCTCCAAACCTACCACGTTCTGTGAACAGCTGTGGACATCCTACTATTTAGTGACTTGTAGTAGTTTCACCATCCTTCTACCTCTTTCTGTAGATGCTCATGATAGTATGTGAACACGCGACCAGTTTCGCCCTTTTCAAGATGCTCGTTCACATGCTCTGCATAGTAATAATCTGCCCATGTTGCTTTCCTCATTTGCAGCCCATTTCTTCATTAAGGTGAACCCCCATATGTGTCCACTCCACTTAGATACTTTTGTTAGCAGATCACTTACCCGCAACGCCACTAGGCAGCATCCAACATTGCAGTGGGCAATAGTCATAATGTTTTTGCTTATCAGTGTATATACCTAAGCAGCCACTGTCTCTCACTACCCATGTCTCCGGCCGGGGGGTTTCAGCAACATGTGGTGGGGGGGCTTGGACCGCTGTTCGACCCTCGGTGTATTCAGGCTTTCCCAGGCTCGCATAGTGTCATGTGCCAGGTGCATTCTTGGCGTAGTGCGAAGTGCAGTGTCAAGAGCCATGCCAAGTGCCAGTGCAGTGTTCCACTTGGAACTTAGCTGTTGATGAGATTGTCATGGAACTTTATCTCAACTGATTCTCTGATGATGCTCACCCAAAAATCACCAGTATCACACAACAAATTCCTCACTGAGACTGAGACTGTGTTCTGCCACTTCTCATTTAACTTTATGCCCCCAGTGTATGCATCTAATGTATTCTACACAACATTGTGAGATGCAGCACTGTGTTTGTCCACTGTATTGGCAACCACTCTCAAAAGGGATGATATATGTGACAGATATTAAGAGTTGTAGTTTGTCCTTTTCTAAGCCAAGGATATCCTTCATTTTTCATGGTGATCGAAAGATGGCCCCAATATTGTTTTTTCCAAAGATTCCCTCAATTTTGGCTGAGGGAGCCACGAGATAGGGGATAAAGACGAGTTTCTCTTTCTCTTTCACTGCCTTTTCTTTCCAGATGGCCGTATCATTCGTTTTCTTCAAAGCACATCCAATCTGCAATTCATTGAACTCAATTCAGTGAGACACGTCTCTAAGGTGCTGCAACTCAGTTAGGATGCTGTCTTTGTCACAAATGGCATGCACCTTGGGTACTAGAGTTGTTAGAACAGTGCAACGCTGCACAGGATGATGACAGCTCGTTGTACGAAGGTGCAGATCTGTGTATGTCTTCCATCTAGAGACTGTATGTCCTAGGATATAATTCGCTTTTCTTCTTATTAGAATGTCCAAAAATGGAAGATATCCACCCTGTTTAGCTACATTGTAAACTGTATGTTTTGATGGACACTGTTCAGGTGGTCCAGGAACTCATTTGGGGCCTCTCCGCCATGTTCCCACACAACAAAGGTGTCATCCACATAACAGAAGAAGTGTTCAGGTTTGAGTTGTACAGTTTTTAGTGCCATCTCTTCAAAGTTGGTTCAAATGGCTCTGAGCACTATGCAACTTAACTTCTGAGGTCACCAGTCACCTAGAACTTAAAACTAATGAAACCTAACTAACCTAAGGACATCACACACATCCATGCCCGAGGCAGGATTCGAACCTGCGACACGAGTGGTCGCCCGGCTCCAGACTGTAGTGCCCAGAACCGCACGGCCACTCCGGCCGGCCACTCCAGCCGGCCTCTCCTCAAAGTGCCCCATACAGAAAATGACAAATTCCAGTTACATGTGGCTAGCCCATGGCTCCTCCACCAACTTGTTACAGAAGGTTGATTGGGTGATTTGGGGGAGGAGACCAAACAGCGAAGTCATCACTCCCATCGGGTTGGGGAATGATGGGGAAGGAAATTGGCTGTGTCCTTTCAATGAAAACATCCAGGCATTTGCCTGAAGTGATTTAGGGAAATCACATATCTGAGTAATGCATTTTTTGTTGGGCTGGAAGACACCACACTTCATTACAGCAGTAACTGAGTACCTTGCACATTTGTCTGATATCATCTCATGTTCTTCCATACCATCAACAGATTAGGGAGACAATCTATGGAGTTTAGGAACTGCTATCCAGATATCACCTATAATATGATAGATACCGAGCATTTACAATTTGAAAGGCATGGGGATTCTCAGCTGACGATTTACACTAGACGCTCTATGTCTATAGCATCTGACTGTGGAGTGGCACTCTTCACTCTTCCAATTCCCCATGTTTCTTGTATTTTAATTTCCCTCTCCCAACTGGGTTATACATTCAATGTCCTCATATACTCGATCTTATGATCTTCCACTTGTGACTAACGCATGTATAACTGAACTACCGTGGTTGCCACTGTTTTGCTTTTGATTATGAAGAGAATAATATTATCAGTGAATTGTTTTCAGTAATCAGGGTTGCCACAAGTTTCCCTAAATGAAGTTCCCTGATATTTCGCTGATTTCCAGACAAGTTTTAGCATTTTTCCCTGACAAATTTTGTGATCTCAAAGGTAAGTGAAGACATAAGTTGATGAAAAAAATGTAAGGACTTCCGTATTTCTCCCCCATGTGAGCAAAAATCTCAAGTACTAACCTCAACATCTTCCAAAATGAAATGCTTTTAGTTGGAGAAAGCAAGCCAATTGGTATACGTGTTTCATTAAAGCCACTGTTGTTATTTTATTTCAATAAAACAAAACACATTTGGCGACAAAAATATGCAGTGTCTTGGAGTCACAAGACAGATTTAAGTTACCTTCACTGATTCCAGAAATATCCCCAGAAAAAAAAAACAGGCCTCTTGAAAGAAGTGTATAAAATGGGGAAGAGATGTTTTAAACCAACATTATAGGTGACCACTAATAAAATGTTAGTTCTACTTCGTTCATTATTGTCGGTTATTACTCACTGTGTTATGTCTATTATTTTACAGGTAATGTTTGATTTTTCTTTCAAGAAATATATGAGTACATAGTGTAAAAACCACCAGTGACTGCCACAATTTTCTTCTTTTAACATCCATACTTTCTAACATATCAATTACTTTCGAAGTGCCAAAATGTACTAGACTAAATAAAATATCTGTAAAATGCCGCACTGTACAATCTACTTGTGGTGATACAGTCACAATTCCTGTAATCGATCACCCATGGCCTCTGGCCTGATTAGGAGCACCGGAGTCCTGGGTCCTTGGATAAACCACGAAAATCTATCGCTTTATGCCACACACAAACAGACCCGGTCTTTGGGCAGATCGGGGAGACTAGATCCGACGCACATGGCTTGCACATTAGTGGGAAACATCATAGACACCATGTTGAAGAAATGAAACCACGGTGTTCAATCCATGCAACAGATAAACTGCGCTAATGCTCTAAGATCAATACTAATGAGGATAGGTAGCAACTCACCATAAAGATGATTGCTGAGCCACAGACAGGCGCGTAGAAAAGACAATCACACTCTCACAACTAAATTTTCGGCCACAGACTTTGCCAGAAAACAAGATCACACACACATTCACACAATCAATCACACACACATTCACACAATCACTCAGACAAAACTAATGCACACGACTGCCGTCTCCGCACACGAGTGCCATCTCCAGCCACTGCGTCTGCAGTGTCTGAGAATCAAATCCAAACAAACCGATCCTCGCGTCTCCCTGCCTCTCATTGGCAGCTGTTAGGCTAGTGGCAAGAAGTGGTGGCAGCACCGACTGCAAGCTGAGGGGAGTGGTAGGAAGGGGAAAAGCAGTAGAGATGAGGGAGTAGGGATGCAGCGCACGTACTCAGCTGCACCCAGCCAGTGACGACACATGGCATCTCAGTAAACAAACCATCTCCTCTGCTGAGACAAAAACAAGATTTTTCCAGAGGTTTCTTTTTTTTTCAAATTTCCCTAATAATTCCCTGATATGTTTGAAATTTCCTGATATTCCCTGCTTTCCAGAACTTGTGGTAACTCTGGTAACTCACTCTTTGCCATACATTCCTATTCATAACAAACCCCAAACCTGTAATGTCATTTTCTGCTGCTGTTAACATTGCCCTATATGTTCCTGACCAGAAACGCTTATCTTCTTCCCATTTCACTTCACTGAATCCTACTATATCTAGACTGTTTCTTCGATATTTCCCTTTTCAGGTTTTCTGGCTTCCTTACCACCACCAGACTTCTGACATTCTGTGCTTCATGCCTTAGAATGTTACCAGTTTTCTGGTT
This sequence comes from Schistocerca cancellata, assembly GCF_023864275.1. NCBI lineage: Eukaryota > Metazoa > Arthropoda > Insecta > Orthoptera > Acrididae > Schistocerca > Schistocerca cancellata. The sequence continues at coordinate 714,181,309 of NC_064628.1, forward strand.
TTTCAGTCTTTTTCTGTGCTTTTAAGACGTTGTCTTCTGCAACCTCATGTCATTGGTCATTGCTGTTTCTTCTTCATTTAGAGGCATTTTTCCAGCCCAAGGGCAAGAGGTTGCACTGATACTCTGTCCATTCCTCAACCCATCTTCAAAAGTTCATTGGCACCACGAGGGGTGGCTCCTTATACTGGAAGCATTCAGCTGCTGTTGCTGATTACTTTCATTCAAAATCTAAGCAGTGAGTGCAATTAAACCTAGGACCCAGGGCATTTTTATTAGTAGTTAAAGACATTATCCCTAGACCAGCATAGCTGCAACTTTTTGTATGCTGGCGTTGACAGCAAGTGGTGAGTAGTGCTGTGCATCATCTATGGAGACGGTTACTACTTCTTCCGCTCTCCCTTCACTTAAATCACCCTTTCTGTGGAGGTTATAACCCCTTAACACAGGGGCAGTAGATAATTTAAAATGTATATCTTCTAAGCACAAGCACAAAGGTCAACCCTGTGCTAGAAATCTCTCACTCACTCCACATAAAATGGGAGCCATTCTATTGGTGAGATTTTGTATTTCCTTTGCTTCTTTCTTTCCACTGGGCTGGGGCTGTTGCAATAGGAGGGGGTTGCTGCAGCAGCTGCAACTGAGATGCAGCAGCTGGCCCAGAGGTTGTCCACTATCAACTGTTTCTCCCTGACAAACATCAGCATTATTGGCATGGAGCACAACTTGGGTCTGAGTTTCATTTATATTATACTGAAGTGCCAAAGGAACTCGTATAGGCATGCGTATTGAAATACAGAGACATGTAAACTGGCAGAATAAGGCACTGCAGTCAGCAACACCTATATAAGATAACAAGTGTCTTGCACAGTTGTTAGATCGGTTACTGCTGCTACAATGGCAGTTTATCAAGGTTTAAGTGAGCCTGAATGTGGTGTTATGGTCAGCGCATGAGGAATGGGGCACAGCATCTCTGAGGTAGCAATGAAGTGGGGATTTTCCCGTATGACCATTTCATGAATGTATTGTGAATGTCAGGAATCCAGTAAAACATCAAATCTCTGACATCACTGTGGCCGGAAATAGATCCTGCAAGAATGGGACCAACAACAACTGAAGAGAATCATTCAACTTGACAGAAGTGCAACACTTCCGCAAATTGCAGCAGATTTCAATGCTGGGCCATCAACAAGTGTCAGCATGTGAACAATTCAACGAAACATCATTGATATTGGCTTTTGGAGCCAAAGGCCCACTCGTGTACCCTTGATGTCTGCGTAACACAAAGCTTTAGGCCTCGCCTGCACCCGTCAACACCAACATTGGACCGTTGATGACTGGAAACATGCTGCCTCGTTGAACGAGTCTTGTTTCAAATTGAATCGAACAGATGGACGTGTACGGGTAAGGAGACAACCTCAAGAATCCATGGACCTTGCATGTCAGCAGGGGATTGTTCAAGCTGGTGGAGGCTCTGTAATGGTGTGAGGCGCGTGTAGTTGGAGTGATACGGGACCCTGATACGTCTAGACCCTGGTCACCTGCATCCATTCATGTCCATTGTGCATTCCCATGGACTTGGGAAATTCCAACAAGACAATGTGACACCCCACACTTCCAGAATTGTTACTGAGTGGCTCCAGGAACACTCTTCTGAGTTTAAACACTTCTGCTGGCCACCAAACTCCCCACACGCAAACATTTTTGAACTCATCTGGGATGCCTTGCAACGCGCTGTTCAGAAGAGATCTTCAGCCCCTTGTACTCTAATGGATTTATGGACAGCCTTGCAGGATTCATGGTGTCAGTTCCCTCCAGCACTACTTCAGACATTAGTTGAGTCCATGCTACACTGTGCTGCGGCACTTCTACGTGGTCACAGGGGCCCTACATAATACTAGGCAGGTGTGCTAATTTCTTTGGCTCTTCAGTGTATTATTATTATTATTATTATTATTATTATTATTATTATTATAGAGGTTTGACCCATGCTTGTGATCCAGGTGGTTAGATTGAAATTCTTACTCATTGTGACACAATGTTCCATCATTACGCAGCATGGAGGTCACTGCAGTATGGGCAGAATTTAAAAGTTACAAAGGATTGGCAACACTCACCAGTCCTGGCTAGGGAAAGCCATGTTCACCAGTATGCCAATGATGACTCAGGTCCCTGAGATGCTCACCGCTTGGCAAGATCAAGAACGCACATGTGGCTCACCAAATGTTACAGACATGCATAGCATTAACCCCAACTCCCCCAACAAACTTTTAAATCTCTGACATGCTGATGACACAGAAGAGTGGAGTTACCATAATTACGTGTCTTATGCCAACCACTGTAATTTCCGTCACTACCAATTATCAAAACCCGTATTTAATATTGTTGTACGACCTTACATATACAATGATATCTTTAATGTTTTCAAACAAGCTCAACTGTTGATATTTCTGTCCGTTTTCTGTTACATGACTGGAAAGTTTTGAACGAAACCCCTGCCCCTCCACTGGTAAGTTTATTCAAAAACGGTAAAAGAGAAAATGACCAGTAAGTCTCCACATCTCACTGTATGTACAGCATATGACCAGTTCATGATCACAATGGAAGAAACGCCCCACAGTAAACAGTTCACCACTCTCACAATAACTTGCCTAAGATATACTGGAACCAAATATGGTCTAAGGTTGTTGCTATACAAGCAGCGTTACAAGGATTTAGGCACCAGCCCAAGTAGCAAAATATACTTAAAATATAAACACACTGACACAACAGCTAAATGAGTCCTGAAAGAATGCAAAAGAGAAACTTGGAAGTCGTTCTAGGCCTAGCTCGATAAAGACTTTGCAGACACAGCTGCCCCATCATCTGTTGACTATCCAGTTATTTCACTTGATCTTACAGCCGAGGATCACTTTCTATGCACCCCCATTATTATGAAGTAACTTCAATTGCCCATCGAGCAAATCTAGAACCACCCCTAACACCAACAATATTTGAAGAGTGAAAATGGAAAATGTTCTAAGTGTTTTTCCCCACAAAGTTTTTGGTGCTGTGGTATTCTCGGTACTCTGTTGCATGTCCTTAGGCTTGAACCAGTTGCCAAACAATGGAATAGTTCTTTCAAATATGTGTTAGTAGACGGCGCATGGTCTCTGTGGCAACCTGTGCTACCCTCCGAAGTTCTAAAATTGAAAAGATATGAGAGATGGCTTTTGCCGAATACAGTTCTACAAGCTAAAAACCTAATACTGTATTTCTATTTTTGTATTATCACAAATAAAACGTAAAGCCACAGTATTAACAATACTTAGGGAAAAAACTTTCTTGTGTTATTTTTATGAAAACTGGCATTTTTTAGACTGTGGCTGTGTATAAAATACATGATTCACACAAAGAAAAGGAGAGCAACTGACCACTATCACAAACACTATTCATTTATACAAATTGCGGCATTGCTGTATTCAGACCAATGGGTTCATCTTCAAATGTTCAAATGGCTGTTTTATATTATATTTGTTGTTGTCCACATTAGTTTTTGGCCGTTTCTTTCTTCAGAAGGGTCATTCCAGATCAAATCACCCAGAAATTTTAGGAAATGACACCCATTGTCATGCAAATCCTTGAAATTTTGAGCAGTGATATATTCACATTTCCAAAATGTAAATGTTGCAGGTCCATTACTTTTTCACTTATGGTACAAAGAAGTTGTATAGATTCAGGAATTCAGGCTTTCATATATGAGCACTTTTATAATTTAAAAATGCAATAGCTCCTACAGTTTTTTGGAGTGGAGGTTTGAATTTTCTATTTTTAGTTAAAGAGGAAGGTTTATTTTTTTTTTATAGTCATGCTTCTTATAGTGAATATCCATCATCTACATTGCAGAAAAAATTGTAAATAGTTTCTTTTAAACAAAATCTATGCATGGACATTAGAATTTTTTAAGGGAATTGCCCCTTCATAGATCCCTTTACAAAATTTACAATATTATTATAATCATTCCACTATGTCACACAAAAAGAATCAGTTTGTAGAAAAATGGGAAATGTGAAAAACAACATTATTATAAAAGAAATATTGAAGTTGTTAATTCATGACTACCATGTCACCACTAAATTGCTGAAGTTGGCTACAATGGATTCCCCTAGGAACAAATCATATCTGAGAAAACTGTTTTATTGCCCCTACGTGTATTTCATCATCCAGTTCCTTTGTCTTGAGTCATGTGTTCACTGAGCACTCACTTCTGAGCCCTTGTACTGAGTTGTACCCCGAGTCAATTATTGGTTAAAAATTCAATTGTTACAGTTTTTAACTATTCATTCCAAAACAAAAGTAAGTCCCCTAATGTTACAATAATAATGTGAAATACTTTTGTGATGAAACAATGGGATAGAATGATTTATCATTATTTAATTACTTTTTAGGTTCTGAATTATTTACGACAAATATTGGTTTTATGACTGAAGCAGTACGGAAAGTACAAGTAGGCAGTGTTTCCTTGGACAGTATCTGCAAGATATATGTGATAATGCCCTGAATTGTGTGAATGAACAGACCAGTGAAGGACAAGAACTTTTATTATGGTGAAGCAACAGTCATTCATACCGTGATTTAAGTGTTTCGTGTGTGTGTGTGTGTGTGTGTTTTAAACAGTGTTAAAACACTGCGCAGATTCTCTCTACGCAAGAAAATATGATGTGATCCCTTCAAGCGCCATAAATGATCTGTTTCATCTGGTGAAATTAATTTAGAAAAGGCAAAGATCTTCAAAACGAGAGGCTTTGGCATTATTCCTGGGGAGAAAATATGCCCAACCTGTATCAGACTTATTAATGAAAAACAAGCAAGTGACGACTCATTCTCTGGGCTCAATACTAGCTCAACTACCTTAGGATTATCTCCTACAAAGGTGTATTCAGTTGCTTGGCATAGTCGGTATGCAGAAGCCAAACGAAAATTGGAATCAGCAGCGGGGGCTCTGAAAACTAAATGTTTCACATACATATCAAGTTGAGCTGGCTGCTGATGCAAGCACTATCCCTGACAGTGATTTAACAGAACTGGAAGAAAAGGCAAAACATTGTGATGAACTCATGGACAAAATCAAACAGAAAATTGAATATGCAAATAATCGTGAAAAAAATTCAGTTACTTACTCTCATGCCACCAACTTGGTCTCAACAGAAAGTCAGTTCCAAATGTCAGGTTTCTGAATATCTGGTACGACAAGCAAGAGCTCTTTTAATGGAGGAGGGAATTTTATTGATGGCTGAGCAGAAAAGAGGAAAGACATTGTCACATGATACAGTGCAAAAAAGTAAAGAGTTTTTATTTGGATGACAAAAACATAAGAATAATACCTGGGAAAAAAGACAAAGTGAGCACCAGCAAAATATCTATGAACAAAATCATCTTGTTTTAAGTAATTTAACTGAATTGTATTCTCTCTATAAAAAAAGTATCCTGAAGACAAAGTAGTATTCTCAAAATTTGCTTATCTTCAACCAGAAAAGCAGGAGCATCAGGAACACATACCATATATGTGTGCATTTACCACCAAAACTTTAAATTGCTTATAAATTCCATTTATATTAAAGAAACATTGCTTCAAACCCATTTAGAAAATTAAATAGAGGGCTACGATCCTGATGAGATGGTTCAGTACAGTCAATGGGTATCAACTGATAGAACGACTTTAAGTGTTCAAATCACTTCTCCATCAGAATTCTGTGACACACTAATTACAAAAATTAGAAAACTTACTCCACACTCTTTTATTTCTCAATAACAATCTATCTGAAAATGAAAAAGGAAACACTTCATGAAGGATCAGTGCTAATTTTAACGGATTTCAGTGAAATTATCAATTTTGTTGTTCAAGATGAAGTACAGGGGTACCATTTGAACAATGGCAGCCACGCTCTTCACACTGTCAATATATATTACAAAAAGGACAAACAGCTGAATGCAAAAAAGTATTTGTATTGTTTCTAATGATCTAGAACATGATGTTGCCTTGGTGTACCAGACTCACAAGACTGTATTGAATTTTTTTGAGTGTGAATTTCCAGAAATTCATCTTGTGTATGTTGAATATTTCACTGATGGTTGTACTGCACAATAAAAAAATTATAAGAATTTCAGAAATATCTGCTATCATGAACACGACTTCAACATAAAGTGCAGCTGGTCCTTTTTCGCTATCAGCCATGGCAAATCTCCCTTTGATGGTATCGGTGGCACTGTTAAAAGACTTGTCGCACAAACAAGTTTGCAAAGAGTTTATAAAGATCAAATACTTACAGCTTCACAGGTATTTGAATTCTGTCGCAAGAACCTGCAAGGCATTTCAGTTCTCTTTGTTTCAAAAGATGAAATGGTACAAGTCAGACATTATCTTTCTCAGCACTTCACAAGTGCAAAAATAATTCCTCGAACACGATCTATGCATCACATTGTACCAATATCACCAATCAAGATTGGAGCAAAAAGGCTGAGCTGTGACACAGATTTTAGCATCGTGCATGATTTCTCAGATGCACTTCTGCCACTAATGCCAGAATGCACTGTGCCCACCAACTGCTATGTTGCATGTTCATATGACTCTTCTTGGTATTTGGTAATTGGTGAGGTGAATTGTGAAGAAGGAGATGTTACAGTAAGGTTCATGGACCATCCCCGCCTTCTATTGGCCTGATAATGATGTTTGTGATGTTTCTTTCTCTCATCTTCTGTGCGAAGCTGATATCACTACAGCAACAAGCCATACTTATTCTCCGAGCAAAGAGTCCTCAAAGTTGGTGGAAGAAAAGTGATTCTCATACAAAAAAATATTATCTAAGCATTGAAGTGTCTCATCACATGTATAGTTCGGAATCAACTTGAATGCAGATTGCAGCACCAGCATTTTGTACAGTGTTGACAATATTAGATTTTGACAAAATGCTTAAATATTATAAACAAAATGCTATGTATTTTTACACTGAGTTAATTCGGTTATGGCACAGGTAAGAAAGTGTTCATATGTCATTTGAAACTTTGCTATTTGTAGATCGCTTTCTAATTTTTTCAGTGTTTTCCAGAGGGGGGCAATTGTCCAAAATATTTTTTTTTTATTTAACAATAAAACTAATTTACAAAAATTTAATTCGACAATTCTAACATGTTTTCAGAAACTAAATGTCCAATTCTAACATGTTTTCAGAAACTAAATGCCCGAAAGGATTTTTAGGGAAAAACTATCAGCATACCATTTTCTGTTTATAAACTGCAGCCAATTTTCAAATTTTTACAGGTTTCAGCAATTGCTACCAACAGAATGTACATAAAGCAATACAAATTGGCTGAAATTCATGATATTAGATACAAAAGCAGTACACAAAATCACAGTTCACAACTAGATAATGGGTGTCATGGCCTGGATGACTTGACATGGAATGACCCAGCAACTAACGTAAACAACACAAATGTAATATAACATTGAACAGCTATCTGAAGATGAACCTGTTGGTTCAAAACTTGTAACAGTGCCATTTGTGTACAGAAATAGAATTATTAAAAGTGACTAGTTCCTCTTTGCAAGAATAAACTGAGCAAAAAATGTTTCATTGGCATTTACAAAGTCTGTTTTCTGGTATGGCACTCAGAACATCCTCAATGAAGTATTTATTTTCTAATTTGTCTCACTATTCTTCACAGTGATGCAGTGATCAGCACAGTTACACAGCATCAGTGTGTCTTCTCAATTTGTTTTAGATACAAAGAATTTACATACCAAAAAAGATAAATTGGTTTTTCATTCTCCTGAAAAATGTCAGATTTGGCTCTTAGAACACTTTCCATTTCCACTCTTGATTTTTTAACTCATACGAGATTGTTAGGCCTATGCATCCTTGATTAAGTGTGGTCTTGGAGTCTACGCCAATGAAATCATTGTGTCCATACTCAAACAGGGAAAAAGTCCAATTGTAATATGTCTTGTGGATCCATTTTCCTATGCCCCATCATTATCATAACTCTGGAATGGATAGTTAAAACACAATTGATATGGTTGCTGGAATTCAACTACCTACTATCTCAAACTTAACAATGTAACTTCAGAAAAGGAAAGAAGCCTTAAAACAATCATTCCTGGGCCTTGTTTGAGTCCACAGCTTAGCCAACAGTCTTCATCGACACCTCAGTTGCACAAGGTATTGTACAAATCCCTAAATTAATACACAGGTTGCACACTCTTAAAGAACCCCAGATACTTACCAAGTGTAGAAGTATGAAACCAGAATTTGTTTACAATAATTACATGTCTGTTGTTTGAAACTGATAAACAATATTTCATTCAAAATAATCTCCATTTCTATTTATACATTTCTCCTACCTCTCCAGCAGGCTATGAATGCCACACCAAAAAACCAGTTCTTCTTTTGAAGTGAACCAGTCAGCGAGCCATTTTCGTACTTTTTCAAATGAACTGAAGTGTTTTTCAGCTAGAGAATGTCCCAGTGATGCGAATAGGCCTAGACGGTAATCGGACGGAGTCAATTCTGGAAAATAAATCACATGCCCTAGCATTTCCCAGCTGGACACCTCGATCGTTTCCCTAACCCATTTTGCTGTGTGTGATGGGGCATTATCATGGAGCAATATGACTTTGTGTTACTGTATGTTGACATTTGTTGTCAGCCATTACAGGAAGCACATGGCACTGCAGATGTGGTCTCACAGGCCCCACATTGATGGACAGCACCAGCTATTGGGAAATTCCAGTTTCATACTTTTACACCTGGTATATCAGAGGAATTTGCACGCTAATTTACACTCAATAGACATAAATCTGGCCGAACAGTGTGTTGGTGGGTCGTCACAAAATATCAGAAAGCCACCCTCCAATATTATATGCTGTATTTGGATGACACTGAGACTTCCATAAAACCAACTGTTAAACTGTCACAATAAGCAGATGATTTGCAACTTGACTGAACAGTCTTGTCCATCCGAGATGCTTGCCATATACTAGGTCGTACTTTAACTACGCTGGATGGTTGGCTGATAAAAACAAGTGTTTGCTCAGAAATGTGTACAGTACCCTCCTCTGTGGATAAAGTTGAGATATCACACAATATCAGTAACTTCAACCAAATGATTCCAAGGATTATGCTACAACTCACATTATGCACAGATTATGTGTTGTCTACATCAGAACAAATGGAAGTAAACACAAGTGAACAAGCCTTCACAAACAATGCACAACAGTTCATTACCATTTGCTTGTATCACTGAACAATAGTTTAGACTGGATGGAATTTGAGAGAACAGAAGAAAACAAGCATCAAAGCATTTCAACGCTACAATGTGTTGCGATCTTTTTGGCACTAAAGGCGTGGGCAACAGCTTTCCTGCGATACAATACTAGTTACAGTCACAATGCAAAACTTTGACTTTCAGATTATTTTGTTTGGTGAGCACACTGTTGTTGATTAAGCAAGACAAGAAAAGAAAAAAAGGAGCTGTCTGAATTCATACATGAGAATAAAATGCGCAGTGGTACTACACTTATCGCTGAATTGTTGTTCCAGCCTTCCTCAGCCTCATTCCAATATCTTGCATTTCATGATGATACACAATTTGCACTGGCTTATCACTGCAATTAAAGCAGGAATTGCAAAGAAGGGTATTAAGAAACAACAGGCAATATCACCTGAATACAAGCTAGCATTTACACTCTGGTTGTTAACAACAGGCGACAGCTATGTTAGTATTTGTTTGGCATTTCAATAATCGCTATTTGTCATATAGTTCTCTTCTGTGTTATTGATGTAAAGCACTCAAGGTTCTTATTGAAGCATTTATAAGCAAGACAATGTCTCAATGGGTAGATGACACGTAATGTCCATCACATGCAAACATTTCCATCACCAGTCATCTCCATAGGATAAGCATAGAAAAGAAACTAGTTTTTCTGTGAGCAAGTCACTATGTCCTAACACTGATCAAGTGTTGAATCACCAATTTCTACTATTTTCATCCACCATCACAGCATCAGAAAATACAAGTTACAAAATCAATGCGACCTTTTTAAGAGATACAACCTGCACATTCAACTGAATGTCTATCCCCATAGAATGCTTCTGTACTGAGCCTTGTTAAAGTGCCTTAGCTACATACTGTTTAATCTTTACCTCTTTACCTTACAGACGTAATTATATAACCAGCTTATTATGTAGCAAAATCACTCAAACAGTGTATTTGTACTATCCTTTAAGCTCCACCCCCCCCCCCCCCCTTCAATGATCTAAATAACCACTGTTTCTGGTCATTAACTCTGATGAGTTGCTTTGATCTGTCACCACTTGCTCTACATTCTGAATATCCATCCACTATTCACTGAAAAGAGATCAGGATCTATATGTATTGCTTACGTAAAAATGTGTATGGTACGTTTACCTAAAGCCAATAAAAAGAAATTAATAAACAAATGCTAGAAAGATATGACAGTTACAGCAAGAAACAGCCTCCTCTCAGTAGTTTTTTTTAGAATATTTACAAGATGGAATAAGTAGTGTCTGGCATAGCATATAATCCTGAAATAAATTCTCTTACAACTGTTTATGTAACGAGCCATCATTTGTCATTCTTCAATATCTACATCAAAATAAAGGCGTCTTTTTATTATGAATACATCTATCCAACATAAATGATCTTATATTTCTGCACAACTAATATACACTGAGGTCACAAAAGTCATGGGATATCTCCTAATATTGTCTCAGACCTCTTTTGCCTGGCGTAAGGCAGCAACTTGATGTGGCATGGACTCAACAAGTTGCTGAAAGTCCACTGCAGAAATATTAAGCCATGCTGCCTCTATAGTGCCCATAATTGTGAAAGAGTGGCTGAAGCAGGATTCTGTGCACAAACTGACCTTTCGATTATGTCCCATAAATGTTCAATGGGATTCATGTCGGGTGATATGGGTGGCCAAATCATTCATTCAAATTGTCCAGAATGTTCTTCAAACCAACTGCAAACAAATGTAGCCCTGTGGAATGGTGCACTGTCATCAATAAAAATTTGATCATTATTTGGGAACATAAAGTCCATGAACGGCTGCAAATGCCTTCCAAGTAGCCGACCATAAACATTTCTAGTCAATGATTGGTTCAGTTGGACCAGAGGAGCCAGTCCACTCCATGTAAACACATCATTATGGAGCCACCAGTTGCTTGCTCAGTGCCTTGTTGACAACTTGGGTCCATCATTTCATGGGGTACGCATCACACTCGAACCCTACCTTCATCTCTTACCAACTGAAATCGGAACTCATCTGACCAGACCACAGTTTTCCAGTTGTCTAGGGTACCACCGATATGGTCATGAGCCCAGGAGAGGTGCTGCAGGTGATGTAATGCTGTTAGCAGAGGCACTAATGTTGGTTGTCTGCTGCCATAGCCCATTTATGCCACATTTTATCGTACTGTCCTAACAGATGCATTCATCTTACATCCCACACTGATTTCTGCCGTTATTTCATGCAGTGTTGTTTATCTGTTATCATTGACAACTCTACGCATATGTCCTGCTCTCAGTGTTAAGAGAAGATCGTCAGGTGCCGCGATGTCTGTGGCGAAATTTAATGCCTGAAATTTGGTATTCTCGGCAACTTTTGACACTGATCTCAGAATATTGAAGTTCCTAACAATTTCCAAAATGGAGTGTCCCATATGTCTACCTCCAACTAGTACTCTTCTTTCAACATCTGTTAAGTCCCATTGTGTGACCATAATCACATTGGAAACCTTTACACATGAATCACCTGCATACAAATGACAACTCTGCCAATGCACTGCCCTCTCATACTATGCGTATATGATACTACTGCCATTGTAGGCCTATGCGCATATCGCTATCCCACGACTTTTGTCATTTCAGTGTATAGTATACAAGTTGATAATTCCATGGGAAACTAAGACTGGTATTTTTTTAAATTTTATTTTAAATTAAATTTATGTTAGCCACAAAGGAGTTCAAAGTGACAAGGTGGATGTATCCTATGTCATGTTTGAACTTCTTGCTATTCTCCTAATCAGACATCAAACACCTTTTACTATGAATTTTCTAGAAATTTAGACATTTCTGAAAGTGGATGAGTAGTGATCTGAAAATTTTTTGTGGTGCATTTTTAATTAAAATAAGTAGGTACTAAGGGTGTTGTGGTGTGTGACATCATGACAGCACGGAATTTGGTTTGTAAGTGTGGCATGTTTGTAGGTGTCATTGAGTTGCAGTTCGTGGTGCCCTCTGGTGGTGTGTTTAGCAGTTTCGAATTGTGTGGTGTATTAGGTTCAGTTTAGTGTTACTGATTCATGTGGCTGGTTCTTGTTTTGGCTGTGTTTAGAGCCAAATTGGTCGCAGTGAGTTAACGATTTAGTATTTTTGTGTGAAAGTTATTGTAGTGCTGTTCGCTGTAGGTCGTGTGTTAATTTGAGTAAATTAATTTGTTGTCGCTCTTGTTAGGTATGGATATGACTGATAAAATAAATAGTGTGCAACTCCACGCTATGATGGGCATGACTCAGTTGGAGCTGATCAAATTTCTACAGCTTTTTGGGTTGATTGCGGAGGTGGTTAAGTGCGCCGTATGTGGGAACGAAATGACAATCGCAAAAGTTCCAGCATCTTGGACCAGGGACGGTTATATGTGGCGGTGCTGTAGGGATAACCTATGGCACTCCATAAGTCACAGTTCCTGGTTCGAGAAGTTTAGGTTGGGCATGCTCGAGATTATGTTGTTGACGTATTACTTTTGTTATAGACCCTCTCAAAGGTTTTGCACGCAAGAGACTGGTGTGAGAGAGAGGAGTGTGCTTGACTGTTTTTTGTTTTGCCATGAAGTATGTTCTGAGTTTATTAAGTACAGGGGTAAGTTGGGTGGGCCTGGGGTTGTGGTGGACAAGTCGCAGTTTGGGAAAGGGAAGTATGGGAGGGGTAAGTCTGTGATTGGTCTCGGTGTGGGGGGCTGTTGTACCAGGGGGTGGGTGCTCAGAATGTGTTTTTAGGGTTGTGGAGGGGCAGTCTAAGGCAGAATTAGTGGAGTTAATTGAGGAGTTTATAGAACTGGTTTCCACTGTAATTTCCAATGCTTTTTCTTCTTATAGGAGGTTGGGTGAGAGGGGGTACAATCATTTAGTTGTTAACCATAGTTTAGAGTTTAAAAATTATGAGACAGGGGCTTGTACGAATACTATAGAGGGGATATGGGGGGCGGGGGGGGGGGGGGGGGGGGGGGAAGGGGGGGCCATTAAGTCAGTTCTTGGGAGGGGGAAGAGGCGCTCTTCTAACCTTCAGTCTCATTTCAATGAGTACTGTTGGTGGAAGAGCATCCCTGAAGGCTATTGTTTTTTCCAGTTGTACAGGCCGAAGGTGATTAGTTTAAGTGGTTTGGGTAAGTTGGTGAGGCCCGGAGGGGGGGGGGGGGGGGGGGGGTTAGTTGTTGGTACAATGTGTGTTGCAGGGGGGGGGGGGGGGGGGGAGTGTGTTGATTTGTGATTTAGTTGTGGAGGATCTATTTTGTTGCAGTTTTTGTTGAGATGTACTGTGTGACTGAGATTTTTTTATTTTGCGTTTGGTTTTTGTTTATGGGTATTTTATTTTGGGGTGAGGGGGTGGTTGGTTTGGGGTGTGGGAGGGTTGGGTCCTGCTTTTGGTTTTGTATTTTTTCATTGGTTTGTGGTTGCGTGTGGGTATGCGTATATATGGGTGTGTGTGTGTTTGTGGCTGGGTGTGTGCCTGTATGTGATTGCGATGACCGACGTAGGTTGCGGCGCCGAACTTTGTTGTGGTAAGTTTTTACTTTTTTTGTTCTTAGTGTATTTACAGTGTGTTGGGGTCAAGGGAAGTGTTCCATTATAATGTGTGGTTGTGGCTGTGGTGTTCTGGTATCGGGAGTTGCTGTTGAGCCATACAGGTCAAGGGAAGTGTTCGATTCCAATTTGTGGTGGCTATTCCGGTATCAGGAGTTGCTGTTGAGCTATAGAAGTCAAGGGAAGTGTTCAGTTCCAAGGTGTGGGATCGGGAGCTGATGTTGAGCTATATACGTCAAGGGAAATGTTCAATTCCAATTTGTGGGGAGCTGCTGTTGACCTATATAGGTCAAGTGAACTGTTCGATACAAATTTGTGGGATCGGGAGCTGCTGTTGAGCTATATAGGTCAAGGGAAGTGTTCGATTCCAATATGTGGGATCAGGAGATGATGTTGAGCTATTTAGGTCAAGAGTAGTGTTCGATTCCAATTTCTGGGATCGGGAGTTGATGTTTAGCTATATAGGTCAGGGGAAGTGTTCGATTCCAATTTGTGGGATCGGGAGCTGCTGTTGAGCTTTATAGTTCAAGGGAAGTGTCCGATTTCAGAGGACATTGTGTTTAGTGGAATATGGGGAATTTTTTGTTGTCGGTTTTTTCCGTCGTTTTGTTGGTTTGGTATGGTGGTATGTGTATAAATTTGTTTATATTTACTTTGTCCCCACCCAAAAACCCCCAATTTCCTATGCTTGTCCAGTTAGTGTCATTACGTTTTTTTTTGGAACGTGTGTGTGTTGGTTTCTAAATGTATTTTTGTGTTTGTTGTCATGTTTATGTAATGACGTCATAGGCGTCATATTGGAGTCATGGCGTATGGTCGTTTTCGTCATATTTGTGACGTCATGGGTCAAAGCAGACGGGCAGAATCGGATGCTTCTGTATTTCCCAATTATGAGAGGCTCCTCATTCAAACACACCAACAAAAGCCATTTAGAAGGCTTAGTTTCTTCATGGCAGATTAAAGTCTATATTGGCTGCATAGGATTTATCAACTTTTAAAAAGAAAGCCCATGCCAAATTTTAGTTTCCATGAAGTTCCTGAGATCCATGCCTGCTGCAGGGCATTATCTGAAGAAAATCATGAACAAGTGAATGAAACTCAGAAATTGAGGATATGGAACCCATATCTGCTGTCAACTTTCAACACATTACATATACGCATTTTAACAGTTGTAGGCCTATATTGATGCAAGAATTGTAACAGCTGTTACTTATAATTTTTTGCACATTAACTGATGATTCTGCAAAAGCAATTATGATTTTGAAGGTGATATTGAACTGTACCTGCAAAATGTCATTTAGCACCCACTGACGGTTAAGTTTCATGATGCTGTCCATAACTTGGAATGCTGCTTTGCGTACAAATACTTTATCTTCTGCTGCCCTTTGAAACATTTCACTTAAGACAGCTTCTGCTTTTGGAATTGGATTAAAGTCTGTGGTTGAATCACCTTCAATAAATTTCATAAATTTTTTGTGGTTCAGGAGACTGTTCTCAGCAGTTATTACACAGGAGATTTCAGGGACATTCTCATAAGGCAAAACAAAAACAGCTTGCATTATCTTTTGAATATCACTGTTGTTTGAAATAATACAATCTGCTAAAACAGAAAGCGCCTTGGTCCGTACTGTTCCCGATAAATCCTGGCATCTTGAAAAAACAGTGCCCAGGACATATTTATGAGACACAGACGGTGATTTATCTGCATTCAGTGATACATTTTCATCCACAATATCTGAGTTCTGCGTGCTATCTGCATTCACATTAACACCAATTTGCAAGGAAGCATCTACACTTTGAAGAGAAGGATCACTGCAGTTCTGAACAGATGACTCGCACTGGTTCACACTGTTTGAGGATATGACTGACACATTTTCACTAGGGCAATTCACTTCCATGTTAATACCATTACTCATATTCTGTAAATTTAAGGAAATATTTGTCGAACTGTTCTGTGATGAACAATGAATAAAGCTTTGAGTCAGTTCTGTTCTCTCCCTTTCTTGCAACAGTTTTGAGATAACATCAAGTGCGAATAATCGATGAGAAGCTTTTGATGCATGTGCAAATTTAAAAAACCACTTCACAAATCTTGTGTATAAATCAATTGGCATAAAGCGGAGTATCTCAACAACACTTTGGGATCCTTTCTGTCGAAATTCTGCTCGGTCTGTGATATGTGCACATAGATGCTGTACAAGAATGTAGATACCTTCACAAGTACCTTCTGGTAGTGCTTTTAACATATACTGTATAAACGAAATCGTTTGTCTCAGAGTGTTTGGACCATCTCTGGAACTATCTGTCATTAATACACATGGCAAAAGATTCTCCATTATCAATTTTACTGTCAAGTCAATTTTGCCATGGTTTGGAGTACACAGGGAATATAAAGCTACAAAAGCATTGCCTACTAGTGAAACTATTGTCATTTGTTTCGATACTGAAGAAAAATCATTCCTCGGAAACACTTCTAATTTAGTTA
The DNA here is from genome assembly GCF_023864275.1 of Schistocerca cancellata. Classification (NCBI taxonomy): domain Eukaryota; kingdom Metazoa; phylum Arthropoda; class Insecta; order Orthoptera; family Acrididae; genus Schistocerca; species Schistocerca cancellata. Next base: position 714,197,650 of record NC_064628.1, read on the forward strand.
CTTCAATTAAATGCAATATTGTTTGCAATAGCGCATCATCCATTTTTAGTGAAAATCTTTCGGAAAACACTATCAAATCCAGAAGCACTAAATTTAATTCACTAATCAATACATTCACGTCTTCTGCAGGAAGGGTACCACTATCCATGTCATCATCATCTTCTTCATCAGAATCCCCTTGCTTCTTACTCCTAGCATTCTTCTGCCTTCCTCTATTTTTCGGGCGTTGCTTGTTTTTGTTAGATTTCATAAGCTTTCGCGCAATATCAAACACATCTAAAGCTTTTCTGTATAGATTTGGATGATAAATAAGAAAAGCACTACTACCGGGGATTGCAAGCAATGCAAAGTACAGCCTAGCAGACTTCAGGCACAGCTTTGTCAAGGTGAGATCTTTCGAAAAGTCTTGACCATTGTGTACAAAATAACACAAAATAGCTAGCAGCTCTTTGTGGTTTATGTTATTCGCTATCAGCTGCTCCCAACTTATGGAATCGTCTTGTTGTCTCGGATTATCACGGGATGTGCTTGCTATTGGATTTGCAGAAGTTCTACGTGATGTATTCTGCAAATCCTCTTTCACTGCTCTTATGGCTGTCTCCATAATAATTTCCGTATCAGCATCAACAAGATGCATCTGGTATTCAATAGGTAGATCTTCAACACCACAAAACTCATCGCTCCAGACTGTCTCCGCCCAGCTCGAATCAACTTTGTCCAGTTCCAAAAGGCTCAAACTAGTAACAACATCCATAATGTCAGTCAAAACTAGTCGGTCATTCACAAACGCATTGCCATTTCAAACAACAGCAGAAGCAATGTTAAACTGAAGATCAATACAATCGTGAATTTTGCTAAAACAGTCACTAATTCTACACAGTAAACAACACACAACGTCAACAAATTCAAAATACAAACTATACGGAGCAGAGATATTGGGTGACACAGATACTTAACTATGCTTGATTACTTTGATACAAATCGATTCTAGCTATCGAAGTCATATGAAGGAACACCGCGGAAATTTTCTCTATGTTTACTTGGGGCTCCCAAAACCGGATTTAAGAACGGATTTCCCAACAGAAACTTTGGTTCGTCGTCTAAACACTGCAAAATAGTGATATGTAGTTCTAGTTACCAGATTTTCTCTCCCAAAACCGATTTTCACTCACATGTAAATACACAGACCTTTTTAATCGTGCTTTGTCAGGTTTCATCAAGTTTAAACACAGTCAAACTGTGGGTTAACCCTGTCGCTGCTACGTACGTGCTCTCTGCTTATAGTATTGAGTCAGCTTTTTTTTATAGCTATACTGCTGGCCAAATGCTGGTGCCTCTGATGAGCGCACAGAAATCATACTGGAAATACCGTGTACAGTTTCATTGGTGTCACCATGAAGGTGAAAAAAGAAGGGAGGTGGCACTACAGGCTTACGCTGTACGCTGTTTTGAAGCAAGAGTGGATGGGACCTGCCGCCATTTTAAGTAGACAAAAACATTAGCAGACTAATGTTTACGATTGCTTCTTGTTCATTATTTCTATCGTGTGCACGAAACAGCTGTTGTAAATACTAAATATTACAGTGCTTACATGAGTAACACTGTCTCAGAAAGGCGATTTCGAATGTTTTTCTTTTCTTGAATGTACATTTGTTCTTGTAACACGACACGTTCGGCATTCTTAATATAACTTGTTTCTTTTTTCTTTTTTACATATTTCGAATAACGAAGAGGGGAAGAATGGGATATGAAAAGCATGCTTTGGTAATCCATTTAATTCCACTTTTATTGTCTTTGTATCGATAGCAAATGAAACTGGTGCTCCAAAACCAATTATTGTTTGATTACTGTTACTGCTTCTTATTCGTTACGTTTTCACCTTTCATCTCAATTACGCACGTTTTTAATATTCAAGTTTCCAGACAACTAACCTACGTGTTCTTTACTAGAGTATAAACGTATGTGATAGGGAAAGAAACGAGGCATGCAATCGTATCTTATGCATGTCAACAAAGTGAACGGTTATCGAAGTGCCAAAGAAACAGAACTGCATGCAGAATAGAGTTCTTGTTTTGTTAGATTGCCAGCGCATTTCTTTTACTGTAGTTTACATATCTTCTCTCCTTGAAATCTTATCTATGATGAGGCATTCAGTGTGTGATCAATAATGGCAACTGACAGCTTAAAAAATTAAAATTAAACGTGTTTCAGCAATATGTAATACTATAAATGTGATAATGGCTATGTCCTCAAACGCTTGGACCCTGTAAAATGGGTATTTTGCTTTGACATGTGTGTAAGGCATTTTTTAGCACTTATAGCCTAACCTGTATAATATATCGGCCTACATTTCCTAGTTTCTTTTCCAGGAATATTTCTCCCAAGTAACTCTGAAAGTTTTTCAGGAATAACCAACTATATCACAATTGGAATGTCTGTTTAAATTGATCATCTGCTTCATTTTACTTCGTCTTGTGATATCCCAATATTTAGTTAGCTCGCTAGTTAGTTAGTTTCATGTTCCATGTATCAGTCGCATGATAAATTGTAACGATGTGAAATGAGTAATTTTATGTTACGAGCATTTTTTTGTAACACTATACCTCCATGTCCATCATCTATTAGATATTTTTCGTTTTTTAATTAAAGACAGACATGTTAGTCAGTAATTCCTATTCATCATCATTTACACATTACAGTAATCGATAGTCTTCTGCAAAATGGGAGGAGTTGTTAATGAGAAATGTTTTCAGCTAAGTTTCAAATTTTACTTTGCTGCCTGTCAGGTATTTTATAGCACTGAGTAAGTGATCAAAAGTTTTGGTTGCAGCATTACAACAAACATCATAATGGAATAATTATACTGTGAAATGGATAGATCGCTATTTACACGGAAAGCAGCAGGTCAGTGATTACATAAGTTTTCAGCGAAAGCTTTCTTTCAGAAAGTAAAGCATACACACACATTCATATTATCATACACACACACACTCACACACACACATACACACACACACAGGCGTGCATATAACTGCTGTCTCCAGCTGTTCTACCCACAATTTTTTTTAATGGGGAGGAAATGTGAAGAATGAACAATTATTGGGAGGAGGAATTTAGGGCATGAAATGTTGCCTCAACAATCAGTGTGGTTATGAAGCCATGTGTTGGCTGGCACGAAACCATTGATACAGTGTGGCTCTTATGTCAGAGCATTTGCTATTGGGAAGGCCATGAAAAACACAGAAAACTAGGAAAAAAACGAAACTGGGTAAAGTATGCCAAATTTAAAGTCAAATGAGGGAAATAAACTAAGTAATATAGTGGCGAGTGCAAAGGATGTGTAAAAAGTTTTTTATTTACTAATAAAACACTTGTAAGAAGTGGGTATAAACTAATACAACTAAGTTGCCTTTAGAATTTTGACACAATTCTCAATACATGCGTCATGTTTGTCTTTTAATTGTTTGTACAGCGCCGTGTGGAGTGGCCACGTGGTCTAAGGAGCCACGTCAATGATTGTACGGCCTCTCCCCCCTGAGGTTCGAGTCCTCCCTCAGGCATCAGTGTGTGTGTTGTTCTTAGCATAAGTTAGTTTCAGTAGTGTACAAGTCTATTGACCAATGACCTCAGCAGTTTGGTCCCTTAGGAATTCACACCTTTTTTTTGTTTTTGTACAGCAGTCGAGAGATACAAGGAAAGGAACATTCAATGGAAGCATAACTAGAAACATCTTATATACACTCCTGGAAATGGAAAAAAGAACACATTGACACCGGTGTGTCAGACCCACCATACTTGCTCCGGACACTGCGAGAGGGCTGTACAAGCAATGATCACACGCACGGCACAGCGGACACACCAGGAACCGCGGTGTTGGCCGTCGAATGGCGCTAGCTGCGCAGCATTTGTGCACCGCCGCCGTCAGTGTCAGCCAGTTTGCCGTGGCATACGGAGCTCCATCGCAGTCTTTAACACTGGTAGCATGCCGCGACAGCGTGGACGTGAACCGTATGTGCAGTTGACGGACTTTGAGCGAGGGCGTATAGTGGGCATGCGGGAGGCCGGGTGGACGTACCGCCGAATTGCTCAACGCGTGGGGCGTGAGGTCTCCACAGTACATCGATGTTGTCGCCAGTGGTCGGCGGAAGGTGCACGTGCCCGTCGACCTGGGACCGGACCGCAGCGACGCACGGATGCACGCCAAGACCGTAGGATCCTACGCAGTGCCGTAGGGGACCGCACCGCCACTTCCCAGCAAATTAGGGACACTGTTGCTCCTGGGGTATCGGCGAGGACCATTCGCAACCGTCTCCATGAAGCTGGGCTATGGTCCCGCACACCGTTAGGCCGTCTTCCGCTCACGCCCCAACATCGTGCAGCCCGCCTCCAGTGGTGTCGCGACAGGCGTGAATGGAGGGACGAATGGAGACGTGTCGTCTTCAGCGATGAGAGTCGCTTCTGCCTTGGTGCCAATGATGGTCGTATGCGTGTTTGGCGCCGTGCAGGTGAGCGCCACAATCAGGACTACATACGACCGAGGCACACAGGGCCAACACCCGGCATCATGGTGTGGGGAGAGATCTCCTACACTGGCCGTACACCACTGGTGATCGTCGAGGGGACACTGAATAGTGCACGGTACATCCAAACCGTCATCGAACCCGTCGTTCTACCATTCCTAGACCGGCAAGGGAACTTGCTGTTCCAACAGGACAATGCACGTCCGCATGTATCCCGTGCCACCCAACGTGCTCTAGAAGGTGTAAGTCAACTACCCTGGCCAGCAAGATCTCCGGATCTGTCCCCCATTGAGCATGTTTGGGACTGGATGAAGCGTCGTCTCACGCGGTCTGCACGTCCAGCACGAACGCTGGTCCAACTGAGGCGCCAGGTGGAAATGGCATGGCAAGCCGTTCCACAGGACTACATCCAGCATCTCTATGATCGTCTCCATGGGAGAATAGCAGCCTGCATTGCTGCGAAAGGTGGATATACACTGTACTAGTGCCGACATTGTGCATGCTATGTTGCCTGTGTCTATGTGCCTGTGGTTCTGTCAGTGTGATCATGTGATGTATCTGACCCCAGGAATGTGTCAATAAAGTTTCCCCTTCCTGGGACAATGAATTCACGGTGTTCTTATTTCAATTTCCAGGAGTGTAGTTTTTCTTGTGTACTGTATGTAAGTCTAAATAATTACATTACAGTTTATCTCATCCAAACTATTGGCAGTATTTAAATAGCTTATGTATATTTTAGGGTTTTTAACAATCTAGTGGTAACAGACACGGCTTAATGCTGTGCTTTTACCCAGTTTTAATCAACTAGGACTTTTCTTCGAATAGTATGACCCTATAAGTAGACCGTGCTTTCTGTCGTTGATAACAAGTGTTTTTATTCATTTGAGTGTTCTTACCGAAACTACAGACTAATTTAAAGGTGTGCATATGTAACTTGATGTTCTTCTCATAACAAGATTCTACTTTGTATGTGTTTAACTCAACTAGTACACAAATATTTGCTCAATTGCGGAAATTCTTTAAACCACCTCATAAAACTTACAACGCCATTTCATTTCAAAAAATCATGTTAATACCATACACAAACTTCCTGACGCCACCATCTTACCTCACCAAACGTCAGCTTTCAGCAAGAACTACACTTTTGCTAATCTCGTAATGTATATATCTAGTTGAGAGATGGCTTTCTGACCGATATGAAATACTTATCATCCGATTTTTCGAAAAATTTGGGTGAAAAAATTTGATTTCTACACATTGTACGGTCTGATATCTTCACTCGATAAAGAACTGAATTTCTTTTTGATATTCATCATACTTACAGCCAATTCACACTTGCTGTCATTGCACCATCACAGTGTATTCACGCTGTCTGTCACTTGAAGTCAGTTCAAGTCACATTTGCATGAATGTCTTCAACTGGTTCTTTCGACAGAGCTACAATATATGTAAGATGAATTTCAACTAATTAAGCTTATCCATTACAGATGTTTTAGAGCCAATGACCATTCATTCAATATAAATACATATAACTTCAACCAATCACTTTTTTGAAATAGTTATTTATTCATTCCATGAATCAGTTTTTGGGCCTTTTTGGTGTATCCTTAGATGGTTTTCCAGAAGTTACATAGCTATTTCAAACATAATGCTGGGTGCTGGCTCTGCATCGCTAAGAGTATTGTTTATCTGCCGATTTGGGTCCAAATTTTAATTTTGTACTTACTTCAACAGTGTGGGCAACTCTTGTTGTTTTTTGGATCCAAATAGACAGATAAACAATACTCATGTCAGTGAATTAAAATATGTTCCATCTTCTTGTCAGCATTACATTTGAAATAGCTGTATAGCTTCTAGAAAACCATCTCAAGGTGAGCCTGCAAAGGCTCCAAAATCAGTTCACGGAATGAATAAGCAACTATTTCAAAACAAGGGACTTGTTGTAGTTTTATGTATTTACAATCTTTTCAACTGTTTTATACGTGAAGTGCACATAACACAATATAGTTGTTTTACAGGTCTATATGTGGATGCTGGAGTGCACATTTGTACGAAAATGACATTTATTATATTCAAATAGTTTGCAGCTTGCAGGGATAGCTTGTATATCAGGGAAGGAAGGCAGACATGCAAAACAACACAGAAAAAGAGTGTGGGTCCGAAAAATGCCATTATGTGGTAAAGATGGGGCGTTTCATACACTATACAAGGGGCTAGAGGAAGAGGAATCTGCATTTTATATTTTTGGGAATGGAAGGGTAAGTTTTTTCACTTGTTTCATCAAATAGCACCCACAATTACTAAAATGAACACAGTGTTATGAGCTACCATCTTGTGCAATAGTCATATCTCTCTCAATACTTTTCTCTTCAACATGTAAGGGTTTCTTTACATCTTGTATTTGACTTTTAATAGTTCAAGTGCCTTATTTGTACTGCAGTTAGTTAATGTAACCACATAAATATTGACCACAACTGTCAGATCTTTCTTCCCAATAAATCTTGATGGTGCCATGATATCATGTGATGGAACAGGACAGCCAACATGGTTGTGCCATTCGAAGTACATTGCAGAATGTTTTAATGGGAGTGGAAGTGAGATGATGAGAAGTGACATGACGTGATGGCTAGTGTGAATTGGCCTTTACTGCAATGCATCAAATTAAGTAAAACATTGCATTTAACTTTAAAGAATTCGCATTGTGTAAACTTTGTTTATGGTTGATTTTAGCTCATAAATTGCAGTGAATGAAATGTAGATAAAATATCGAAATTTTATTAACAATTGAGAGCAGAATATCTCATTTCGTTCTTGAGTTATTAGGTTACATCTGAAGGACAGTCACACGCGACATGCCCATTCATGTCCTTGTGCATCACAAATCATGTGGTCATAAAAATCGTCATATCACATGAACGATTCAAAATATTGAAACGACATTTTTTTGCAAATGGTAGCTCCTAATGAGGCACATATGTCTTATGATAAATACTCGAAAATTTTTTATTCACTGTGATATGTAAGTTACTCGTCAATAGCAGTGAGAGGACGGCATCTGAGGTCGCATTCAGACCTCCATATAGCCGTAACAGAATCCAAGCATCATGCATAGACACGTCCACAATACCTGCGAATGGAATAGCAGGATGTGTATACATGTCCATAGCAGTGAATGGCTGCTAATCTAGAGCACGTGACCTTCAGTGCAGTGAAGGAGCAGAAAAAGTGTTGAATGGAGCACGAGGTTACTCATGTACTTTACATAGTAGAATGGAGGCATATAGGCTACTAATATTGCTAGATGGCAAGTGACACCAGAAAGGAATTTCTTAAAGAATTAGAGAAAGTTATGACTCTAGTTGATTACACATGAACACCCAATCACTTAAGGCAGGTGTCGGTGTTTAGATAAAAGTAAAGTGTGCGATTTATTCCTAAATATTCTTATTTATGTTTAAATTACATATGACTCGAAGCACTAGTCTATTTCAGATCAAAGCGTAAATCAATTGAGAGAGAATTACATGGCGCCAAGAGGCACATTAGTATTAGTGGAAAAGAACGTTCTGATTTTGCTTTTTCCAGTGAAATGACTAGAGTGGTTAGTCTCTAGGGTCAGAGACTGTCAGTTTTAATTGTAACAGTAAATTTGATGCTATGATCTATGGGAAAGCAGTAGACAAACTAGAACAAGGGGATGAAGGCCAGGGAGATCTCGTTGTGGACAAATACTTAATCTGATCCAAGTACTTAGAAATCGGCTACGAGGGAGGACTTTCGACAGGAGCTGCTTCATCAACTTAATTGTGGCATGTGACACAGTTAACCACAAAGGTAACTTACCAAATTATATGAATTAGCAAAAGACTTTAGACTCATTTCCCTGATAAAGGGAATCCTCCAGAACTGGAAAAAATCAACATAGACATCAAAAAATGGACTACCTCAAAGAAGCGTATTGACCCTCTATTGTATCTGTAAAATGGAAATATGATAACAGGACACAGAATTTTTCATCTGTGTGGACGACGTTGTTATCACAGCTCAGGGGAAAACATTCAAAGATATATAAGTAAAACTCGCAATAGCCTTGGAAAACCTCACAAAATATTTTGTGCAGAACAATCTCTAACAGAATGCTAACAAGACCCAAAACTGCAATTTCCATCTCCACAATAAAACAGTTAGGAGAAATCTTAATATCAGATGGAGGAAGTTATAGAGGTAAAACACTCGAAATCCGTGGAAAATATCACAATATATTTTGTGCAAACACAGTCCTCACAAGACCCAAACCTGCAATTACCAGCTCCACAGTAAAACGTTTAGCAGAAATATTAATATCAGATGATGATAAGATGTAGAAGAAAACCTTTCGGAACCCTTGAGAACCTCACATTATATTTTGCACAGAACAGTCTGAAACAGAATATTAACAATACGCAGGTCTGGAGTTTTCATCTCTGAAATAAATAGGCCACCAGAATATTTGACACCAGATGGGAGGGAGTGCCCACCAGAACATGAACCCCATCCCAAATATCTGGGGTTGGACTGGACGGTACCCTTTCTTTCAAATAATTGCAGTGAATTAAAAGGGGAAGTTAGCTCAAAAAGCTATCTACTGAGGGGTAACAGGCACATCATGGCGAGCACATCCAGAGGTAATAAAGATCGCCGCAGTGGCTCTACCTTTTACAGGAGGAGAGTATGCAGCATTGGTGTAGGAAGCGTCAGCTCACTCAAAGCAAGCAGAGGTTGCTTTAATGAGGCAGTAAGAATTGTTACTGAATACTTGACACTTACACCTTTTACTACTGTTTACCCTTTTGCAGATATTGCTCCCTCCTAAATTACAGGAGTAGTCGATGCAGAAAATGAGAGGAAGATGCAAACCGAAGATTCAAGACTTATGTTATATAACCACACTGTTTTCACGCCACTCCTGAGGTCGAGATAGCCCATAACAATTGCGCTCGATACCAGACACCTAAATATATGGCAGGAGACATAAGTAGATCCTACTTATGAACTAAAAAAAAGCACTTCCTAAACCACACCCTCACATGCCCCACTTGAAGAACGTCTAAGTTCAGGTACCTTTAAATGCCAAAACACACTACGAAAGTGGAGCTATGTATCGATCGTCTCATATGAATGTAGGAAAAAACACACGTCACCTACTCCTCTGCACATTTTTGGACAAAGCAGTGAAAGCTTCATCCAAACCTTAGTTTTACCAAAGGACAACGCTGTGAAAGCTCCTGAATATTGGAGATTTACTGCACAGTGGACACATAAAATAAGTAGTGTACATTTCTTTACTGTGCTGCTGTAGAAACAGCCGCTCAACCAGATGTGTCAGAACAGCTAGCACATGGGTATATTGCTTTCACAGAGTCTATGGGGGAATCTCCAAAATTTACTGTCACAACAAGAAACAGAAGGATAAAGTGGCCAGGACGAGTGGATACGATTGGACGTGAATGTATGCTTATAACCACACCCTGTGACTTGCACAACACCTTTACGCCCGCCACATGACCTACACTGATTCTTTGGATCACATTTACACAGTCTCCAAGGCTGACAGAGTTGTTAGCAGATGTCAGTCTAGTCGAGGCCCTAGCTGGCCACCCAAGTCACCTTATCTGTCGGTATGCATTTACTTTGTGTGAGGAGCCTTCAAGTCTGAGGTGCATCCCAAAAAGCCTCTGTTATGTCTCCTATGCTCGTTGTCAAATATGTGGAGTCTTTGAGTCCTACATACGCAGTTCACTAGATAACATTCAAACAAATCATATTAATGAGATTCATTACAAAAAGAAAAGATATAATTCTTAACTTTGTCAATTACACAGATGTGTCACATGCAATGGGTGACATACAACATAATCAATGTTCTTCAGTGTAGACAATTCTAAGCCTGTGTTACATAGATAATACAAGCAAAGTAACGAGCTTTGACACTTCTATCCAAGTTGCTAGTCTTGACATTGCTATCCAACTGGAGCATCGCCAGTCGGTGGCAGCACTTATGTCCTCTTCACATAGGGGTCCCTGCCGTCGCATTGTCGTCCTGGAGAGGGATCGGTTGGCGTGCTATTGGCTGACTTTTTCTTACAGCCATCTCTTCTCTATCGTTCCCCACTGGCGTGGCGGCACTTGACTTTACACTGCAACACCCTCATAGCCTTCCAGAACTGCAACAGAACATTTTGGATGAGAACAAAGCAATTCAGTCCAACTTTTATCCGCCTACTGCAACATGCTGACTAGGTCCCAAACAGTGCAAAGAAATGAATGGTGGTCACTTTCAACATCTGCTATATTTCCTTTCCTCTGCTGTGTGTCTTTGTACCCTGACACAGTTCTCTAGGCCACTTTTATTTGCGCCACCCTGTATAAAGAGTGAGTGCTGCTTATAATTGAACTTTACGCAGATAGACGTATTTAAATTGTTTTTTGTGATTATTGAAGTGTAATGGTTGTCTTAATGGTTTCGTTCTATACCTACTATAGTTCCAGTAACATAGTGTGTTTCCACATGTTGATATTACATTGATTTGTCATATATGCTTGGTCATTCAGTCAAATGCTTGGTAAGTCAATCACATTTTGGAAGAAAGTCCTTGTATCTGTTACAAACACAATATACTGGTGCTTTAGCCACCTTTGTCCAGGTATACGGACAAATCAGTTGGAGGTCCAAAAGGATCAGCAAAAATGGTTAGACTTCTGGTTTTATCCAACACACGCAAGTTAAATTGCTGTACAGCACAGGCAGTGTGGATATTCTTAGAGATAAGTATCATCTTTACTATTTATTGCACAGTTGTTCCATGAAATGTGAAACTAACTGACTGGAGTATGTATTTAATTTACTCATGTGCCAAAGATCTACGAAGGCACTACCTTCAGACTCTTCTGCTCTCTAGTCCCACTGGCTCATGAAAAGGAGTTAACAATACTTTTTTATTTATTGCCAGGATTACCGAACTTTTTTCAGTTTTACTTCATTACAGCTAAAGTTATCATTAGATGCACTCACAGTCATGAATTCAGTGGTGGATGAAATGCAGAATTCTGACTTATCATTAGTCAGTCTATGAAAACAGCAGAGCTTATATTAGGCCACTCTAGTTTTAGCTTAAGGGTACTGCTAGTAGTTGCTAGATGTATTCTAATCTCTGCCATCCTCTGCAATTTTTACGTTCTACAGCACCCTCTAGTACCACGGACATTATTCCCCAATATCTTAACAGACATCTTCTCCTCAGTGTTTTCCTGATATTCCTTTCCTCGCTAATGTAAGTCTGCAGAGAACTTCCTCATTCCTTACCTTATCAGTCCACCAATTTTTTAACATTCCTCTCTAGCATCACATCCCAAATTCTGCAATTCTCTTTTTTTCTAGATTTCCCACAATCCGTGTTTCACTACCATACAATTCTGTTTTCCAAATAGAGATTTCCAGAAATTTCTTCCTCAGTTTAAGGTCTATCTTTGACACTAGCAGACTTCACTTGCCCAGGAATGCCCTTTTTTCGAGTGCTAGTCTTCTTTTTACATCCTCCTTGCTTGTCTGTCATGGGTCATTTTGCTGCCTAGGTAGGAGAATTCCTTAACTTCACCTACCAATCCTGATGTTAAGTTTCTAATTGTTCTCATTACTGCTACTTCTCATTACGTTTGTCTTTCTTCGATTTTTCTCTCGATCCATATTCTGTACTCAGTAGACAGTTCATTCAGTTCTGCAGATCCTGTTATTCTTCTTCATTTTCACAGAGGATAGTAATGTCACCAGCGAATCTTATCATTGGTATTTTTCACCTTGAATTGTAATTAAACTCTTGAATCTTTCATTTATTTCCGTCATTGCTTCTTCGATGTATTGAACGTACAGAAGGGCTAAAGTGAACATCTTAGTCTTACATCCTGTTTAATCCAAGCACTTCACTCTTGGTATTCCACTCTTGCTGTTCCCTCTTTGTTCTTGTACATATTGTATATTACCTGTCTTTTCTTATAACTTACCCCAATTTTTCTCAGAATTTCGAACATCTTGCAGCATTTGACGCTGTCAAACGCTTTTCCTGGTCAACAAATCCTATGAATGTGCCTTGATTTTTCTTTAGTCTTGCTTCCTTTATCAACCTCAATGTCAGAATTGCCTCTCTGGTGCCTCTACCTTTCCTAAAGCTGAACGAATTGTCATGTAACACATCCTCAACTTACTTTTTGATTCTTCTGCATATTATTCTTTATGTTATGGCCTCATAATTTAAATGAAAGTTGAAAAAGTGTATTCTTTCTCATTACCTCTATATTAAAAAATGTAAAACGCAAATTCCAAGCAGTCCATTGTTTACTAATAACAATTTATGACCAATTTGCCATGACAATTTAAGAATAATTTTCATAAATAGTTTTCCAGTACCATATTGCAAAAAATAAAATATAAGTACCACTGTTAACACAAAAGAACACCAGCAACTTTTGTAATGGAACTTTTACTATACTAGGTACAACATGTTCTAATAACATACCATTGCAGTGTTTTTGCTACCCAGTTATTGTGAAAGCTGCATTCATTTGTGCATTGCACAGTCATATTGATACAAATCAGGCAATAACATATAAGTTCTGAAATCATCCAATTAGTAGGGATTACATATCTGGAATTGTGATATATGGACAAGCTAAACAGCATGAATAAGACTAGAGCTGTATTTCATGATCTTCTTGGCGAAAATCGTAATTACATATGACTCTGTTAGTAAAAAAGAGTTCTTCCTATTATATGTTATAAGTGTGACACCAATGCAGTGATAAATTGACTCGACTGTTTGACAGGTTAACAGAAGAATTAAAAAGAGACAGGCAGGGGCAAAAGCAGCTGCTGGAGAGTATTCATTTGAGGCATTCAAAACAGAGTGAGTGGTCTTCTGTCTATCTGTAGAAGAAACAACCTGTCTCATATTACGCATTACCTGCATACCACACACTTCCCCTACCTGGCTTTTTCCCACCACCATCCCCTTGCCTGTCAATGTCAACTTCCCAGCTAGAGACAACTGCTACACATTTAGATCGTAATATGGAACAAGGCAAAGTACAGAAATTCTTGAAAACACTTGTTTTTACTTGTAGCTGTCTCCCCAAGAAACAGCAAAAACACAACAAATTACCCTGTCAACACGGCGGAAGACACCTGTTGGCATTTGTAGGTAGTAGGAAGGGGGCATGATAATTACGACCATAAGTTATCACTCGCACTCTCGTCGTTTGCTATGAATACATTTATTCTCGCAGCGTATACACAATGCATGAAGCATAGAGCACATACTACAAGAACTGATCTGGCAAAGATACAGTTGTTCTTGCTGTGGTGGGGCAGTGATGTCACGGGGGGTAGAGCCAGTGGTTCTATGTCCCCTCACGTTCAAAACAGTTTCCAGTCATCTTCAAATTTGATAGATGCAGGTCCTGTATTGTTGTCAAGGGAATCTGACACCATTCTTCCTGCCAAATAGTAGCAAGTTCCGGTAACGACGATGGAAGTTGTTAGTTATCACGCACCCTTCTGGCAAAAGTAGACTGCAAGGGCTCAATAATATTGAAATCTGGTAGCCGTGTGAGATGCGCCAATTCGTCCTTGAGCTCAAAAAACCAGTTATGGATGATGCAGCTGTGTGAATAGGGGACTGTCGTCTAGGAACAAAGCATAATCATTGGGAAACAGACATTGTATCAAGGAGTGGACCTAATCAGCCAAAATGGTCACATAACCCTTGGCAGTAATGGACCTTGCAGATAATCATGGCACCCATGGAATATCATGATCTGACTCCAAAAATCAATACCAGCCCCCTACCATGTTTCAGTCTTGGAACATAAATTTAGCGAAAAGTTGTAAACTGTGTGAAACAAAAACTCTTCAGACCAAATGAGTTTCTTCCACTGCCCCATAGTCCAGGTTTCATGACTTTGCAACCACATTGACCTGTTACAGGAATTTGCATCACTGATTAACGATTTTTGAATTGCAGCTTACTGTGCAATTCCCTGATTATGGAGCTCCCTTTGTGTTATTTTGGTGCTGCCAGGGTTTTAGAATGTGACATAAAGTTATACAAGGACTTTTCCAGCTGCCATCCCCTTATTTTTCATCACAATCCTCTTCAATGACTGTCTCTCATGATCACTCAGCACACTCTTTCATCCATGTTGCGGCTTTGCAGATGTCGTTTTTCTGCTTTCCTTATATGTGGTATTAATCTTTGATGCATACCTTTCGAAATACCAAAAACATGGCTATCTTGGTTACCGAAGCATCCATCATGTGAACCTCAACAATCTGCCCAATCTGGAATTCACGTAGCTCTAAGGTAAAACATTCGCAACTACACAGAAAATTGTTCTGACCACGACTAATACTTGCAATGTACTGAGGACATTGCACAAGTGTCAAATAACTCACAACTGCACGTCCTACAGGCTTGGCCACCATCTACATTTATGTTCAAGTATGCATTTCTTACAGTGACTCCAATTGTTATCCAAATCCTGTATGTATCCACTGATTGGTCAACTATCCTAGTTTGAATTCCCCACTTGATATCTTTCACAGCTGCCTCTTCGCCTAGTTTACTGCAGTTTTCTGAACGTGTAAAATTTTCTACTTGTTTTATTTGACTTGCGTGATTTCGTGACTACTGTCATCAAGCCAAATCTCATGGCGATTGCTGCTACTCGTTTCAAAGTGGACAAACACAAAGAGGTCAGCTCTGTTTGTTGCCATTAGTTTATGTGGACATCAGAGAGAACCCAACATTTATTTCCACGTATAACACGCACAGAACACCTTACAAGTATCAGGACCTAAGAGTCACGGTGATGAGAAGCATGGAATAATCGGTAATTTCCAAGAATGATTGCCTATCGAAGTCGCTGCGTCCAAACGATACATATCGAACGTGCGATCGGAAGTCGATCATGCGATCCCGGTGGCGGGCGTTGTGATCAATTATTTGTGATCGTCATTTTTATCTGTTTTCCGTCGTTCCCTTACTTGCTCTAAATTAAATACGTCCGCGAATTATTTGTGAGTTGGTAGGGAAACTCAGACAATTTATGTCGTTAGTGAGTGGGATGTCTGGTGTTCTTGACGTTTCTTCGGCGAATCCTCTCTCATGGAAGAATCTAGTTCCACGTTTATCCAGCGTAGAAAATTGTTCGACTTTTTGTCACAAATATGGAGTACTACTGGAGGAGGAAAGAAGGGACTGTGTACACTGTGGTGGTGCGAAGTGTGTAAAACTTCGTAAGAACAGTTTCGATGCTGAAATACCGTTACAATCTCATTGTGGACAGTGCAGAAAACGAACGAGTGTCAGGAAGAATACTTGGTTCGACTCTTCCAAATTATCCATCCAGACCACCGTAATGGACTTTCACATGACAACACCGACGACGAGTGAGGTAAGTCGTCTCCTTTGTAATTACAAGTATTTTGGTAACGCTCTTCTTCTGTCGTTGCTGTAGTGACCAACGTAAACATACTCATAACACCCGCCACCGGGGTCGCATGATCGATTTACGATCGCATGTTCAATATGTATCGTTTGGACCCAGCGACTTCGATAGGCATTCATTCTTGGAAATCACCGAATAATCTATAGCTTCAAGTCAAAGAGTAACTAAGATAATACGTCGGAATTGCAGTTACATGGAATGTTTATACATCACTGGGGTCATGGAGGTAGGAATAGAGGGAGACGTCGTGACGTCACAGCTGTGAAGCTATGTGAAGCCGAGGGTAGCCATCTACATGGAATGTTTATACATCACTGGGGTCATGGAGGTAAGAATAGAGGGAGACGTCGTGACGTCACAGCTGTGAAGCTATCTGAAGCCGAGGGTAGCCATCTCAATCTGACCAAAACATTGCTGCTGTAAGCTTGTGTGCATAGGCTTGTCGCTCGCTTTTGGAAAGGTTTTGCGCTATTATGGTGACTTGTGTGGTGTTCGGATGTACGAATCGTTCTGATTGTGATGCGAAATCGAAGGGAATAACATTTCATGTGTAAGTTGTCTCGTTAAGTGTGATTTTACAACTTCATTGTGAATGAACGTGAGCTACATCGGTACTTGTACTATAGCGTGTTTTTCTCCTGTATGATTGTAGATTTCCTAAAAATGAAAGTCGGAAAGCTCTGTGGGAGAATGCCGTGAGGAGGAAGAATTGGCGTGCGTCTATATGGAGCACTATATGTTCTCAGCATTTCCGAGAAGAGGACATAGACCGAACTTCCCTTTCAACAGTAAGGCTCCGAGAAAATGCTGTACCGTCAGTTTTCCCTACACACCCAAAACATTTGCAAAAGGTATGTTAAATCAAAGAATTAAATTCTTAGTTTTCAAGTTCACATTTCAGTATAATACGTATGTATCGTCGATAATCGAAGTGTTGAGTAACTCACTTTGTCTTCATCATGTACCAAATAAAAGCTAACACTACATTAGGCCTAAACAGGACACTGTGTAGATTTGCCATTCCATGCACCGTATTTCAGTAAATATTGGTGGTAATGAACAGTGTTTCCCAGTAGTGTAACGTAACTGAAATGTCCCAGTACGTATTACAAACAAGATGTATTTATGGGGCTTTGGAGGGAGGGTATAGCTAACTTAGTTTTCAGTTTCTATTATTTAGTTTGTGATACACGTTTATTACTGAATTAACAAAATTGTATCGTTTACATTGAAGGCTAGCTATTCGTAATATTACATTAAAAACTATTTTTAATCAGAAGAAATGCGGAATTTCACCTTTACGAGATTTTATTTTAAACAAAAACTTTGAAACAACCAATATGATGACGTTCCATGCGTATATGGTGCAATTAGCGACTGTAATAGACGCAGCGCTATAGCACACTGGCAATGTTTTGGTCAGAGTGTCATGGCAGCGAGCCACGCCCCCATGGCTTCAAAACGTAGTACGGCTGGGATACGTAGCGCCATCTCCCCTTATTCTTACCTCCATGACAGGGGTCTAGTTTAGCAGGGGATACAACCCATCGGCTTTGACCAATGACGTCAGAATTGGGCAGAGAGCATGTATTACAAAAATGAAAGAGCTGAGAAGAATGTTCAGAAACAAAGGAATAGAAGAGAGAAAAACTGTACTTCACATATATAAGGGCCAGTAGTATTTTCATGTTAACGATATCGCGTGTTTGTATCTTAGTATTTCTCCGTAAAATGCAATGGAAAGACATGTATCACGTTACATGTATGTCAGTTGTATCTCGAAACTCTTTTCGAACTGTATTGCTTAAGGGGTCTAGTGCAGCAGGGGATACAACAAGTCGGCTTTGAACAATGACGTCACAAGTCGCCAGAGAGCATGTATTACAAAGATGAAAGAGCTGAGGAGAATGTTGAGAAACAAAGGAATGCGAGAGAGATAAACATTGATCTTGTCAAAAGCCAAGAAGCGATTCTTCTTAGTGTTGTAGCTCCCTTCAGTAGCTAATAAGTGTTTTTTGGCTTTTTTTAAAAAAAAATCTCACGAGATAGAATAAACTGATCCTACTTTATTAAGCAATAGTGTTTTTTGGCTTTTTTAAAGAAAAAATCTCACGAGATAGAATAAACTGATCCTACTTTATTAAGCAATAGTGCTTTTTGCCTTTTTTTAAAAAATCTCACGAGATAGAATAAACTGATCCTACTTTATTAAGCAATATCTTGTCAAAAGCCGAGAAGCGATTCTTCGTAGTGTTGTAGCTGCCTTCAGTAGGTGATAAAGTGTTTTTTGGCTTTTTAAAAAAAAAAAAATCTCACGAGATAGAATAAACTGATCCTACTTTATTAAGCAATCAGTAAAAAAACGAAATTGAAACATAACAGCAAAAGCTGTTATGTTTTAGTTTAGTTTTTTTTATTGATTGCTTAATAAAGTAGGATCAGTTTATTCTATCTCGTGAGATTTTTTTTTCAAAAGCCAAAAAACACAATCCACATTACCTCAATATCATTACGAAAAATATTAAGTACCGGCCGAATAAAAAACAAACAATTAAGTTAATTAAATCACACGTTTAATGATGTACCGAATATCAAGCGATCGCTATTATCTATGCCTCGAAGTGAAGACATTACGATCTATGACTAAGGAATGGCGTCATTGTTCAAAGCCGACGGGTTGTATCCCCTGCTGCACTAGACCCTGCTTAAGTGCAGTACGGGATAAAAGTTCAGCGTACGTCGATTTCTTAGTTTCAATTAGCATTGCTGTCCTGTTGTTCACTTGAACTATGTATCCCCTGCTTCACTAAACCGTAAATGAAACACCGGATACAAATTAAAATCTCATTCGAAGTGTGTTGCTTAAGTACAGTACGGAATACTAGTTTGTCGTAAGTCGATTTCTTCGTTTTCACTAGCATTACTGTCCTGTTCTTCACTTGAACGATGTATCCTCCGCTTCAGTAAACCCTAAATGGAACACGGGATACAAATTGTAGGTGTTGTTTATTTCGTCTCAGCTGTTACTAACAGTCTTTTCTTACGTACATATCAGTACTACTGATGACAGAAGGACCTACGTATGTCATGTATGTATACCAGACTTCCGTTGACCTCTATATATGTACACTGGTAACGAGAAGTTGGAAATAGACGTACGTTACATTTGCAACTTGTACCTCAATTGAACTACACGTAGACAAGAAGACGACACATATACAATTTGTATCCCGTACTTCACTATGGGGTACAGTTTTCTACATCTACATCTACATCTACATTTATACTCCGCAAGCCACCCAACGGTGTGTGGCGGAGGGCACTTTACGTGCCACTGTCATTATCTCCCTTTCCTGTTCCAGTCGCGTATGGTTCGCGGGAAGAACGACTGTCTGAAAGCCTCTGTGCGCGCTCTAATCTCTCTAATTTTACATTCGTGATCTCCTCGGGAGGTATAAGTAGGGGGAAGCAATATATTCGATACCTCATCCAGAAACGCACCCTCTCGAAACCTGGCGAGCAAGCTACACCGCGATGCAGAGCGCCTCTCCTGCAGAGTCTGCCACTTGAGTTTGTTAAACATCTCCGTAACGCTATCACGGTTACCAAATAACCCTGTGACGAAACGCGCCGCTCTTCTTTGGATCTTCTCTATCTCCTCCGTCAACCCGATCTGGTACGGATCCCACACTGATGAGCAATACTCAAGTATAGGTCGAGCGAGTGTTTTGTAAGCCACCTCCTTTGTTGATGGACTACATTTTCTAAGTACTCTCCCAATGAATCTCAACCTGGTACCCGCCTTACCAACAATTAATTTTATATGATCATTCCACTTCAAATCGTTCCGCACGCATACTCCCAGATATTTTACAGAAGTAACTGCTACCAGTGTTTGTTCCGCTATCATATAATCATACAATAAAGGATCCTTCTTTCTATGTATTCGCAATACATTACATTTGTCTATGTTAAGGGTCAGTTGCCACTCCCTGCACCAAGTGTCTATCCGCTGCAGATCTTCCTGCATTTCGCTACAATTTTCTAATGCTGCAACTTCTCTGTATACTACAGCATCATCTGCGAAAAGCCGCATGGAACTTCCGACACCATCTACTAGGTCATTTATATATATTGTGAAAAGCAATGGTCCCATAACACTCCCCTGTGGCACGCCAGAGGTTACTTTAATGTCTGTAGACGTCTCTCCGTTGATAACAACATGCTGTGTTCTGTTTGCTAAAAACTCTTCAATCCAGCCACACAGCTGGTCTGATATTCCGTAGGCTCTTACTTTGTTTATCAGGCGACAGTGCGGAACTGTATCGAACGCCTTCCGGAAGTCAAGAAAAATAGCATCTACCTGGGAACCTGTATCTAATATTTTCTGGGTCTCATGAGCAAGTAAAGCGAGTTGGGTTTCACACGATCGCTGTTTCCGGAATCCATGTTGATTCCTACATAGTAGATTCTGAGTTTCCAAAAACGACATGATACTCGAGCAAAACACATGTTCTAAAATTCTACAACAGATCGACGTCAGAGATATAGGTCTATAGTTTTTCGCATCTGCTCGACGACCCTTCTTGAAGACTGGGACTACCTGTGCTCTTTTCCAATCATTTGGAACCTTCTGTTCCTCTAGAGACTTGCGGTACACGGCTGTTAGAAGGGGGGCAAGCTCTTTCGCGTACTCTGTGTAGAATCGAATTGGTATCCCGTCAGGTCCAGTGGACTTTCCTCTGTTGAGTGATTCCAGTTGCTTTTCGATTCCTTGGACACTTATTTCGATGTCAGCCATTTTTTCGTTGGTGCGAGGATTTAGAGAAGGAACTGCAGTGCGGTCTTCCTCTGTGAAACAGCTTTGGAAAAAGGTGTTTAGTATTTCAGCTTTACGCTTGTCATCCTCTGTTTCAATGCCATCATCATCCCGGAGTGTCTGGACATGATGTTTCGAGCCACTTACTGATTTAACGTAAGACCAGAACTTCCTAGGATTTTCTGTCAAGTCGGTACCTAGTATTTTACTTTCGAATTCACTGAACGCTTCACGCATAGCCCTCCTTACGCTAACTTTGACATCGTTTAGCTTCTGTTTGTCTGAGAGGCTTTGGCTGCGTTTAAACTTGGAGTGAAGCTCTCTTTGCTTTCGCAGTAGTTTCCTAACTTTGTTGTTGTACCACGGTGGGTTTTTCCCGTCCCTCACAGTTTTACTCGGCACGTACCTGTCTAAAACGCATTTTACGATTGCCTTGAACTTTTTCCATAAACACTCAACATTGTCAGTGTCAGAACAGAAATTTTCGTTTTGATCTGTTAGGTAGTCTGAAATCTGCCTTCTATTACTCTTGCTAAACAGATAAACCTTCCTCCCTTTTTTTATATTCCTATTAACTTCCATATTCAGGGATGCTGCAACGGCCTTATGATCACTGATTCCCTGTTCTGCACTTACAGAGTCGAAAAGTTCGGGTCTGTTTGTTATCAGTAGGTCCAAGATGTTATCTCCACGAGTCGGTTCTCTGTTTAATTGCTCGAGGTAATTTTCGGATAGTGCACTCAGTATAATGTCACTCGATGCTCTGTCCCTACCACCCGTCCTAAACATCTGAGTGTCCCAGTCTATATCTGGTAAATTGAAATCTCCACCTAAGACCATAACATGCTGAGAAAATTTATGTGAAATGTATTCCAAATTTTCTCTCAGTTGTTCTGCCTCTAATGCTGCTGAGTCGGGGGGTCGGTAAAAGGAGCCAATTATTAACCTAGCTCGGTTGTTGAGTGTAACCTCCACCCATAATAATTCACAGGAACTATCCACTTCTACTTCACTACAGGATAAACTACTACTAACAGCGACGAACACTCCACCACCGGTTGCATGCAATCTATCCTTTCTGAACACCGTCTGTGCCTTTGTAAAAATTTCGGCAGAATTTATCTCTGGCTTCAGCCAGCTTTCTGTACCTATAACGATTTCAGCTTCGGTGATTTCTATCAGCGCTTGAAGTTCTGGTACTTTACCAACGCAGCTTCGACAGTTTACAATTACAATACCGATTGCTGCTTGGTCCCCGCATGTCCTGACTTTGCCCCGCACCCGTTGAGGCTGTTGCCCTTTCTGCACTTGCCCGAGGCCATCTAACCTAAAAAACCGCCCAGCCCACGCCACACAGCCCCTGCTACCCGTGTAGCCGCTTGTTGCGTGTAGTGGACTCCTGACCTATCCAGCGGAACCCGAAACCCCACCACCCTATGGCGCAAATCGAGGAATCTGCAGCCCACACGGTCGCAGAACCGTCTCAGCCTCTGATTCAGACACTCCACTCGGCTCTGTACCAAAGGTCCGCAGTCAGTCCTGTCGACTATGCTGCAGATGGTGAGCTCTGCTTTCATCCCACTAGCGAGACTGGCAGTCTTCACCAAATCAGATAGCCGCCGGAAGCCAGAGAGGATTTCCTCCGATCCATAGCGACACACATCATTGGTGCCGACATGAGCGACCACCTGCAGATGGGTGCACCCTGTACCCTTCATGGCATCCGGAAGGACCCTTTCCACATCTGGAATGACTCCCCCCGGTATGCACACGGAGTGCACTTTGGTTTTCTTCCCCTCCCTTGCTGCCATATCCCTAAGGGGCCCCATTACGCGCCTGACGTTGGAGCTCCCAACTACCAGTAAGCCCACCCTCTGCGACTGCCCGAATTTTGCAGACTGAGGGGCAACCTCTGGAACAGGACATGCAGCCATGTCAGGCCGAAGATCAGTATCAGCCTGAGACAGAGCCTGAAACCGGTTCGTCAGACAAACTGGAGAGGCCTTCCGTTCAGCCCTCCGGAATGTCTTTCGCCCCCTGCCACACCTTGAGACGACCTCCCACTCTACCACAGGTGAGGGATCAGCCTCAATGCGGGCAGTATCCCGGGCAACCACAGTCGTAGTCCGATCGGGGGATGCGTGGGACGAGCTGGCCGTCCCCGACAAACCCCCATCCGGACCCCCACAGTGATTCCCATTGGCAACAGCCTCAAGCTGTGTGACCGAAGCCAACACTGCCTGAAGCTGGGAGCGAAGGGATGCCAACTCAGCCTGCATCCGAACACAGCAGTTGCAGTCCCTATCCATGCTAAAAACTGTTGTGCAAAGAACGTCTGAACTAATCTACAGAGAGCGCAAACAAAACGACACAAAATTGAAACGGTTATTAAAATACAAGATTGCCTAGTAAATGCAGTAATGCTGCCACTTGTGCACTGCTGACACACTGCTCGGCGGCGGAAGGAGACTACGCGATTTAACACTATTCGAGTACTAAAACGCGGTGCTACAACTCTCAAATACTATAATACGCCCGAAATTTATGAATTAAACAATGCAAGTATCAAAAACACGCAAAGAAATTAAGAATTAAACTATGTAACGAATGAATGAGCTAGGAGTATACGACTTGCTGCTGCAGCTGCTTATCCAACGGCGGCAGGGAGCACACTGACTGTGACCAACCGACACTGGCCGTTCAAAACAAAAACAGATGACAGACGACTACGCGAATTTACACTATTCAGGTACTAAAACGCGATGCTACAACTCTCAAATACTATAATACGCCCGAAATTTATGAATTAAACAATGCAAGTACCAAAAACACGCAAAGAAATTAAGAATTAAACTATGTAACAAATGAGTGAGCTAGGAGTATACGACTTGCTGCTGCAGCTGCTTATCCAACGGCGGCAGGGAGCACACTTTTTTCTTGTTGCCTTGGACGCTAATAGTATCCCATTCGTTACTTGAGCTATATAGCTATACGCAACATTGGTATCTTGCTCGCCAATTGATATATATAGTGTCAGTGTAAATGGACGGTAATAGTATCCCATTCGTTACTTCAGCTATATAGCTGTACACAACATTTGTATCTTGCTCGCCAATTGACATATATAGTGTCAGTGTAAAGGCGAAGTGAAGGACGGGATACAAATTTTAGTTGTGTCGTCAGTGTAAAGGCGAAGTGAAGGACGGGATACAAATTTTAGTTGTGTCGGGGGTTTCGCCTGTAATATAGCAAGTACACATTCGAAAATGTCGTCCTGATACTAGTGCTGGGAAACGAAAGAAGATCGACAGCTGAGAAATTTCTGTTACGTACTTCGCAACACGAAAATACACATTTTGGTGGAATAAAACAGTGAAATATGTCAAAACAGTGAAAGAAGCAAATGGAAAAGTGAACTTCCCACACGGAATATCGAGGAATAAACGAAGCTCGCCTAGACCGACAGTAACCAAAATTACATAGCTACAAATAGACAAATCCATTCCTATAAACGAAAATAAGACACTAAAAATTGTTCTACAATAACAAATACTCCAAATTACCTCAATATCATTACGAATAATTATTTTAATGTACAATTATGGCGCTTATCCGGAACACAGAACTGTTTTATTATCTATGCCTCGAAGTCAAGACATTACTATCTATGACTAATGTATGACGTCATTGGTCAAAGCCGACGGGTTGTATCCCCTGCTTCACTAGACCCCATCACTGTACACTCGACGGAACGGGACAGTACATGACTCCCCCTTCCCTACAGCTAACAATATCGTAGATTAAACTTAACGAGTAGTCCAGCACGTGTTGTACTGCGTCCCTGCACCTGTCGTTGTGCTACTGGAGTCGGTAGTTCCAACAGAATGTGAAGCACCAATCTGTGGCGACGTATCCTTCATTGAAGCGTCTGGCGTCTGTCATATCTCGTGGTGACCGTAGTGTACTGAAAAATTTCCTGGTGCTGTATTCTCATCTTTGGCTTGTGTGGATCTTGCGGTGTTTGCACTGTCCAATGTGTCGAAAAACGCAGGCTTGAGTCCGCCCAGGGAGACAGTGATAGGCAGACCACTGATTCTAATTCGGAATTTGTTGTTGCCTCTGCTAACCACCAAGTATGGTCCATCATATGGTGGCTGTAACGGTTTGCATACTGCATCATTACGTAAGAGAATGTCAGCAATTGTCAAGATATGCGAACACAAACGAGTGTCTTCCAAACTGACTTCTGGGCGGCGTTAGTCTAAGCTAGCCGTAATCTGGTGGCGATGTATGACACAGCGATTGCATCATCTGACATGCTATGCAAGAATTCTCCTGGCAGGCGTAACGTTTGCTCATATACTAGTCCTGCTGCCATAGACTTTTGATTGATATCTCAGAGCTGCAGACGCTCGACCATGACGTTTGGTGCAGGATGATATGCTGTGTTGCATATATGCTTCTTACCTAATAACGTAGTTTATGTCTTGAAAAGATAAGCCTCAAATTGTCACGCCTTGTCAGTGGTTACTTGCAGTGGTACGCCCAACCGAACGATCCGTCAGCAGCAAACGTTTGCACTATAGTTCCAGTGGGGAAATGCTACATACCTCCAGGTGAACCCGTCCACAACCGTGAGATAATAATTGTAACCTTCTGAGACTGTGAGCGGGCCATCGATATCGGCGTGCCCATGTTGGAAACGTTGATTCGGCGGTAGAAACGCACCTAACGGCGCTCTGACATGCTGGGTGATCTTGTTCCTCTGACACGTTACGCATCGCTTGACAAATATTTTGCGATTTGCGTGCATCACAGGCCAGACGAAACTTTGCTTGACCAATCTATTGAGTGCTCCATACTCCTGGATGTGCCAGATTGTGTGGTGATGCAATTGCTTGGGTTCGACAATGTTGCGGCACAAATGGACGTGCTTTCACTCCGGACAGGTCACAATATAATTCAGCACTCGTTTCAGGCGTCGTGCGCATTGCAACTTCAGTCCTTCCGGTTGTCTCAATCAATCGCGCAACTCCTCATCATGCTGTTGAGCCTGTGCGAGAGCATCAAAATCAATAACAATTTCTACAGCTTCAACATGTGAACATGCGTCTTCTGTTACGTCCACAACCTCCACACGTTAGAGAGCGTCCGCTGGCATGTTCAAGTTCTCTTGTACATAGACAGTGCAGGTAGTGAATTGCCGAATGTAATCTAGATGGCATAGATGCCTCGGTGATGTTTTTCTGGTTTTACAGTAAAAGCGTAAGTTAACGGCTTGTGATCCGTATAAATAGTAAACTGTCGGCCTTCTAATGAACATCAGAACTTCTTGATTGTGGCGTAAGCGGCATATAGTTCGCGATCGTAGGTTGCTCAACGTTGCTGTGAAGGTGACAATTTATGACTGAAGAATGCAATGGGCTGCCAACAATGCTCGACCCCCTGTTGTAGCACAGCTTCAATGGCGGTAGACGAGGCATCAACATAAGCACAATTGGAGCATGTGCCACTGGGTGAGCCAAACGTGCAGCATCTGCAATTGCTGCTTTCACAGCTTCAATAGCGACGTCCGCATCGCTTGTCCAATGCACCCTGTCGTTTGGCTTTGGTGCGCCCTTAAGAAGTTAGTTCAGGGAAGCAGTTATCAATGCATGATTGTGTATGAATCTCTGATAAAAATTCACGACATTTAAAAAACGACGTAGCTCTCTGATTGTAAAGGGGCGAGGGTACTTACTTATGGCTTCTACCTTACGCTTTGGTATTTGAATACCATTCGCGTCTACTGTGTAACCAAGAAATTGTACCTCCCTAACTCCTGAAGTACATTTTGAAAGATTAATTACCAAGCCTTGCGAGCGTAAGCGATAAAACACCAGGGACAGACGCTGCAAATATTCTTCTTCTGACGCAGACATGAACAATATGTCGTCTATGTAGACATAACAGAAGTGCAAGTCCCTAGAAATCTCATCCGTGAAATGTTGGAACGTCTGTGCTGCGTTGCACGGACCGAAGGGCATCCTAGTAAACTCGAATAAGAAGAACGGTATGGTCACCGCTGTTTTGCGTATAGGTTTCGTAGCAACAGAAATCTGATAGCACGCCTGGACTAGATCAATGGTGGATAATGTAGTCATACCAGCCACGTCGGAAAAAAGTCTTCTATTTGTGGTACTGGGTACGGACTCAGGATGGTCCTCGGTACTGGGTACGGATCCAGAATGGTCCTCACACTGAGCTGACAGTAAGCATCACATGGAAGCCATTCGTTCTTTTCTTAGGTGCCACGCGGATTTGGGCTGCCTAATTGCTACTCGAAACTCTGCAAATGCCCTGTGACAGCATGTTGCGGAATTCTTACTTTACAACTTTCAACTTCTCTGGCGTCGAATGTTTATGCCGAGCCTGAGTTGGTGGGCCTAGCGTGGTTAAAATTAGATGCACCGTTGTGTGTTTAACAGGCGCGAGAGCAAGCTAATGCTGCGTGCATTCAGGAAATTCTGTTAGTAGTCGTGTGTACGGCATATTTCCTCGACAGTACACACCCCCATCAGGGTGACGCAAGCGTAACACACGTTTCATGGAGTATTCGGGCTTGTAGTCGAATCGATCAGCTGCTGGCGTCGTAGGTCAGGTGTGAAATCATAAAAGGATGAGAAATTGGGTGTAGCGCAATCACGTTGGGGGTCACCAAACGACGTGTATGGTTATTTATAACAGTCGGGTCACTTACAGAGTTCCAGGGTTTCCCCCTCTGACTTCACTTTTAAACAGTTGTCGCCCAAAGTTTACGTCTGGTAGGAAATACAAAATGGTCAATACATATGCCACACAGCACGTGTTGTTTCAGTTCGAAAATCTTAAGCAAACTTTTCGTCAAAGTTCAAAAACCTGCCCTTCTGACATTACAGTTTAAACAACAGATAGAACAAAACATTTATTTCAATCTATAACACGTACAGAACAGCTTACAAGTAACAGTACACAAGAGTCACAGTGATCAGAATCATGAAACAATCCAGAACTCTCAAGTCAAAGAGTAACTAGGATAACACATCGGAAATGCAGTTACATGGAATGTTAATGTATCACTGTCCGCTCGTACTTTCGGGGACAGAATGAGACGCTACAGGTTTAATATAAACTACCTGACGGAAGTGAAGCACCCAGAAGGGGAGGACGAAACGAAATGAAGCTTCACGGATGGAGAGGGTATGCGATGTTACTTCAGTGATTAGAAAATCGAATCAATTTACAAAGAAGTTTGTAGTAGATCCAACTTATCAGTATGATCTTGCAGCCCCTCACACATGGATGCCTGCCTTGATTCCATTAGGAACTGTGTCATAAAGCCGTTATATTTTCTCCAGAGACAAGCTGGCCCACAACTTTTGAAACCAGTTCTTGATATCATGGATACTGGCACCGAGGTGAAGTTGAGATCCGAGCTGGTCCCACATATTCTGTCATGAGAAATCTAGGGCTCTTGCTGGCCACAGGAGTACCTCAGTATCACACAGACAGTTCATAGAGACATATACCATGTGTAAAAGTGCATTGTCCTGTTAAAAATGGCCCCATGATACTGTTGCATGGCAGGCAGCAAGTGAGGACTAAGATGTCCATGATGTACCGTTCTGTCACCGGAGTTCCCTTCATCACTACCAGCCATGACCTGAAGTCACACAAAATGGTTTCCCACACCATAATGCCCAGAGTAACACTGCTGTGTCATTACAAAACGTAGGAATAATTGGACCTCTCCTCAAGACACTGAAATACTCGCTGACGATGGTCATCTAGGGTAGTGCAGAACCAAGATTCATCATTGGACACAATTCAATTTCATTCATCAGCAGTCCATGCTTCCTAGCCTTGGCACTGCTCTAAATACAGCTGCTTCTGTTCTGGTGTTAATGGCAGTCTACACATAGGACTGTAATTCTCTAAGTCTGATGGCAGCCAGCAGTAGGTAGGCTGGAGGTGTTCCAGTACAAAGTAGGTCACTGATGACATCCTCAGTGACTTCATCAATGAGTCATCAGATCCCCCCCCCCCCAACCCCTCTGACAAAGGCCATTTACTCTATAAAGGATATTAAAAAACTGACAGGAAATTCAAAAATAGACCAATTGTGCTAGTGGGTTTCCCCACTCCTATGACGTCACTGTGGAAATAGCGCTGTGATTCTAAATATAAACCGGCGGGAAATTCAAAAATCGAATGTGGAAGTAGGTCACTTGTGCTAAATATACGGATAGAAGTCAATATGGCCACTGAATTTTCCCCTGATGTCGCTGTTAAGTAGGTAACTTGTACTAAATGTAGAATCCAAGATTGAATCCAACCACAGAGTATAGAATCCAAGATGGCTGACTGCGGATATTGACATAATCTCTAGGACGAAAGGATCCTAGAAGCTATGACAAAGGGAAGTAACCAGTCTGCTGATCTATTTAACATGTTTTGCTGCCATCTATTGTTCACTCTGAGTTGTATGGTTATTTATAACAGTCGGTTCACTTACAGAGTTCTAGGGTTTCCTCCTCTGACTTCACTGTTTAAACAGTTGTCGCACAGACTTTAAGTCTGGAAGGAAATACAAAATGGTCAACACATATGCCACGCAGCACGTGTTATTTCAATTCGAAAATCTTAAGCCAACTTTTCGTCAAAGTTTAAAAACCTACCCTTCTAACATTACAGTTCAAACAAGTTGGTTTGTAGATTACTTTTAAACTGTATGATTGTCACTATCAGGCGTACTAACACGTCCTAAGTCCACTAGAGCTACGTTTAAACACACCCCTCTGGTATTAAAGTTTAAACACTTCCCTTCGCACGACTCTGACACTACAGTTTAAAAAATTTAACTACACCACCAGCAACCTAATGTCATATATTGACGACGTAATGACTTGTATGTTGATACGGTTAAGGCTATTTGGAGCCATCAAGGGCACACAGTGGTAGAAAATCAGAGACAAAATGCAGAGAGCAGGCAAAAGTGGTAGCGTTTAGGCTACCGGAGATAAATAGTAAAACAGAGCCGAGCAAATTACAAGCACTCTGCGCAGCTGTCCCAGGTGAGATGTTTCACTTCAGAGCATTAACTGGTAATTCCATCCATCTGCCAGACGCTGCTGTAAGGCGTCATTGTAGAAGATGGCCACGAAAAGGCTCGTTTTAGCAGAGGCAGCAAGTTTGATACTTGCTCCTGAGAACTGCAACGTCAGTGGATTTACACAGGTTAGAGTGCTACTACAGCAGTCACCATCCACAGAGGGGCGGAGAGCGGGGCCAAGTGACGTAAAACACTGTTGTCACTGGCCATAGTAGGAGTGACAGTGACGTTTAGCTTTCAGCTGAACGCTGTTGATACCAAACTTGGAGTTTGTTAATGTAAAATCCGGAAGCATCCGTACCTACCGAGAAGATGTAGGGGAGGAATCTAAATGTGGTTGGTCATAGGTGCCCTGGAGGTGCAGAACGACTCGCCAGATTGGCCAAAGCTTTTTAAGTGCCAGTTAATTGGTGCGCCGACACTAGGAAGGGAGAAATGGTGCGCCGCCACGATTCTTTAAAAAGTCATGTTTTTTATTCAGAGGGAGTTCTTAGTTAGATCGATGGGACGCTGATTCCATGTCACTCTGACTAGCTCTCACTAGGGGAGCTGCTCTAAAGTTTGTACTTAACATGCTGCTATTGTTCGCTACTTCTGTTAGCACTTACCCCTGTGACTTCAGACATTAACTTCTGTTGTGCAACCAAATGCCTCCTCTGTTTTGCTGATGTTTAGATTTAGCCTTCAGTTTCCTTTAATTTACGTCTATGGTCACAAACTTTTGTTAACAGATTACAGGTTTCGGTCTATAATGACCATCATCAGATCTGTTTCATAAAAACAAAGTCCTGATGTACAGGACTTTGTTTTTATGAAACAGATCTGATGATGGTCGTTAAAGACCGAAACCGGTAATCTGTTAACAAAAGTTTGTGACCATAGATGTAAATTCAAGGAAACTTAGTACATATACGGGTCACTGTTTCTTCGCGACGATTTTGCAGCTTCTGAAATTAGCCTTCAGTGTTGTAGTTAGTCTTATCTCAAATAAAACTGCTGATCAGACCTCTGAATTCCATGAGTTTCCTGCACCAAGCATCCTGTCGAGTCCCAAAATCCACATCTCTCGTAGATGCCCTGTGACAGTGTTTGATGCTGATCCAACTCATCAGCATGCCCTCACTGGGAAATTGTCTTTCTGCATCTGCTACTCACTACTCAGAAATTGCAGAGTGACCTTAAATCCAAACTTCCTTCTATCCTGTCAGGAAACGACGCTGAATTCTAAACGCAAGAGCTCATTTCTCCTCAGTTTAAATTCACAAAATCGCTTGACCAATGTTTAAAAATGATGAGAAATTCAGAAGCTACTCACCTTAAGTTTAAAATGATTAGAAGCAGAACTGTCAGAACAATATGTAGAGTAGCGTTTGTTGGGACCCCACAGGGTGTCGTAACTATAGAGCACTTGTCCGAACTTTAAAACTCACTGATGTATTCTATGTGAGTTTCAGACACTCATAACTGTTGAAAGGTGGCTACACTGAGTCACAGCGCCAGAGATTGCACCAAAGATTATTATTCAGCCGCCTCCACTGGTGCAGTAGTAGTTCAGAGGATGTTGAGTGCAATTGTTGTTCTGTTGGGCGAGAG
Source organism: Schistocerca cancellata (assembly GCF_023864275.1). Taxonomy (NCBI): domain Eukaryota; kingdom Metazoa; phylum Arthropoda; class Insecta; order Orthoptera; family Acrididae; genus Schistocerca; species Schistocerca cancellata. The sequence continues at coordinate 714,229,250 of NC_064628.1, forward strand.
AGTAGATGCTGTTCGGTTGGTGTAATGTATAGATGGAAGATGTTGCAATTATCACAGTGTATTTGAGAAAGGAGATGGGCTTTGATTTATGATGCTGGTGTAATGGAAAATTTTTGTCAGTATATAATGAGGTAAAAAGGTATTACAGATTCCTTTAATGACAATGCCTCTTGGTCACAGGTACAGTCAACAAAGCATCTGGCTCGTGTTCATGTATTAGACTTGTGATTCTGGTTTCTATGTGCCATTATAGTATTTCTGGTTTTTCAATTAGTTCATTGTAAATAATGTTTAAAATATCTTGTCGTTTTGAGGAAGAACCGAGCCAGATACATGTACGTTGAGTCACACTACCACACACAGAACAGTTACACTTGTGCTTTGTTGTTTCGTAGCTTTTGCAGGGGACTTAATTAATCAATTGTGTTAATGGAAATTCCTTGTCATTCTTTATTTTTATTTTATGCAGTTAGATTTCGTGCTAATACTAGCCAGGGCCAACCGGTAAGAGACTTAGTAACCGGTCACACAACTACTAAAATTATTGCAGCTTTTCTTTTTAATTAAGCCCCCACGCACTGTGTAATAGAGGAGGAGTAGGAGAGGCATTCTCTTGCGTCTTTATTTGGACATCATGGTCCCAATGCCATGCGACTCCATGACGTCACACAATCCCATGTCAGCAATTGCTTTCTGCTGCATCCGCCCCGATAGCTGAGTGCTCAGTGTGATGGACTGTCATGCCAAGGGGCCTGGGCTCAGGGACTGGGTGTTGTGTTGTCTTCATCATCTCATCCCCATCGACGTGCAAGTCGCTGAAGTGGCGTCAACTCGGAAAACTTGCACCAGGCGACCGGTCTACCTGATGGGAAATCCTAGCCACACCACATTTAATTTCATTTCATTTCAGTACCTACAGGGTGACAATTATTGAACTATACGAAAATAACGTAAATTAATTACAAACTACGGCGTACACACACTTTCTTCAGCATGTAAACGTCATCACAGATATTTGATTTTAGATTACATGTTCCATATGCCTGCTACCATGTGGTGGAGACAAATTGTGAAATTCTGCATGACCCACTGAAGTGTTGGAGCATCGATGCTTCGATGCTGTCGATGACCTCCTGAATGTTTGAAGCTCAGCAATGGTTTTGGGATCATTGCTGTACACCTTGTCTCTAATATGGCCTCACAAAAAGGAGTCCCATGTGTTCAGATCTGAGGAACATGGCGGCCAATCAAGGCCTATGCCAGTGGCCTCCGGGTACCCCAGAGCCAGAAGGCTGTCCCCAAAAGTGCTACTTCAGGATATCAAATCCTCTCCCGCTTCGATGGGGTCGAGCTCTGTCTTGCATGAACCACATCTTGTCGAAATCAGGATCACTCTGGATAATGGGGATGCAATCATCTTCCAAAACCTTCACGTACCATTCAGTAGTAATGGTGCCATCAAGGAATATAGCACTGATTATTCCCTGCCTGGACATTGCACACCACACAGTCACCTGTTGAGGTCGAGGGACTTCTCGATTGCGAAATGCGGAGTCTCAGTCCCCTAAATGCGCCAATTTTGCTTACTGACGAACCGATCTAAATGAAAGTGGGCTTTGTCACTAAACTAAACCATATTCACATCAAACTTACCATCGTGCCCTGAGGTCATCCGTGCAGTTTGAACGTCCTAACGCAGACGGTTCAGAACTTGTGTTGTTGTTGTTGTGGTCTTCAGTCCTGAGACTGGTTTGATGCAGCTCTCCATGCTACTCTATCCTGTGCAAGCTTCTTCATCTCCCAGTACCTACTGCAACCTACATCCTTCTGAATCTGCTTAGTGTATTGATCTCTTGGTCTCCCTCTACGATTTTTACCCTCCACGCTGCCCTCCAATGCTAAATTTGTGATCCCTCGATGCCTCAGAACATGTCCTACCAACCGATCCCTTCTTCTGGTCAAGTTGTGCCACAAACTTCTCTTCTCCCCAATCCTATTCAATACCTCCTCATTAGTTACGTGATCTACCCACCTTATCTTCAGCATTCTTCTGTAGCACCACATTTCGAAAGCTTTTATTCTCTTCTTGTCCAAACTAGTTATCGTCCATGTCTCACTTCCATACATGGCTACACTCCATACAAATACTTTCAGAAACGACTTCCTGACACCTAAATCTATATTCGATGTTAACAAATTTCTCTTCTTCAGAAACGCTTTCCTTGGCATTGCCAGTCTACATTTTATATCCTCTCTACTTCGACCATCATCGGTTATTTTACTCCCTAAATAGCAAAACTCCTTTACTACTTTAAGTGTCTCATTTCCTAATCTAATTCCCTCAGCATCACCCGACTTAATTTGACTACATTCCATTATCCTCGTTTTGCTTTTGTTGATGTTGATCTTATATCCTCCTTTCAAGACACTGTCCATTCCGTTCAACTGCTCTTCCAAGTCCTTTGCTGTCTCTGACAGAATTACAATGTCATCGGCAAACCTCAAAGTTTTTACTTCTTCTCCATGAATTTTAATACCTACTCCGAATTTTTCTTTTGTTTCCTTTACTGCTTGCTCAATATACAGATTGAATAACATCGGGGAGAGGCTACAACCCTGTCTCACTCCTTTCCCAACCACTGCTTCCCTTTCATGCCCCTCGACTCTTATGACTGCCATCTGGTTTCTGTACAAATTGTAAATAGCCTTTCGCTCCCTATATTTTACCCCTGCCACCTTCAGAATTTGAAAGAGAGTATTCCAGTCAACATTCAGAACTTATGAAGATTTTATTTCATATAGTTCAATCATTGTCACCCTGTATGTCAACTGGCCGACGCCACATCACTGGCTCGGAACGCAGGCAGATGTTTGTCAGTCTCCTTTTGTTTGGTAATGGGTTGGATACCTCGACATAGCCAGCTACATTATTTAGCAGATAAGAACTGTACAACGTCCTGTTGTGCTTCACGATCGTTACGAGCCAAGCACTACCACCGTAATTGCTTTCAATGCTCTGCACTACCATCTCTTCTCCCATTCGCCAAGAACAGTAGGGTCACAATGTATTTATCGCAGGAGTGTTGGAACATACAATACATCCCAATAGAGGACTTCAGTTATCAAGCGCTAACACAGAGGCGTTCCTAAGAAATTAATCGCATCTCAATTTTGAAACTGCGCAGCTTCTTACTATGTAGATGAATTTTTATACTGAGCATAGAGATATGAGCCGATTCTATCACGTACTCTACAGCAGCCACCACAGATGTTAGAATTTGTAATAATTATCCGTAAAGGAATGCATATAATTACTTTTTAAGCTCGTAATTCCCTCTATGTGAAGAAAGAGACACTATTTGCTAATAACTCCCCAGCTCAATCACAAGTCTAGCTTGATAATCTTCATTCTATTCGCACAATGACAGTGCAGAACTGTACTGTACACAGTATCAACATAGACACATGTACCTAAAGCCATTCAGGATCGAGAACGAACAGAGTGTGTTTCCCCACTGTTAAGAACGAAACGCTATTTGCTAGGAACTCTTCAATTCAGTCATAAATCCCCCATGACAATCCATATTTTGCTCATGTGATTATATTTCGGAAGTGTATTGAACACTGACCAGAAGTCAGGGTCACGGTATCTACCGCCTCCTGCGGCTCGTGGACGAAGAGAGCGATCTGAGTGCCACACAATTAATGGTTATGAAACGCATGTTGTTTTTCTGTCTCCAGAATGGACTCAAAACGTATTACAAAACTGGAAAGCTGACTGCACTAGCGGTCGGCAGTGTAATGTATTTCCTGGTGTTGCACTGAACATGTGTCATAACTTACAATGCGAATTTGGTAATGATTTAACGCCATCCATCCTTAGATCTATGTTTTAAAGCAAAAATTAGCAGAGACAAAATAGCTATAGTTCCTCTATAGCTGTCTGTTTAGGCTGTCGTATCAGTGACAGGTAAGGCTTCTGCCCCACGACCGTTCTCAGCCTACCAAGAGAGAGAGAGAGGCTACAACCTGACCGTGATCTGGCTGCTGATCCTAGTCCAACGGGCCGCCAGCTGTCGCAGGGCAGGTGCCTCACTGGGTATGCATGCAACACCCTAAATGAGCAGCTATAGAGGATCTGTCAGTACATTCCAGCACAACATGCCCACTAGAAGCCAAGCGCTGATTTGCAAATTGCCGCCAATCATTGATGAGCTGAATACCCCATGAATAGTTTTTTTCCTACCCTCTCCCCTTCCTCATGACAAGCCTGTTATATGCTAGGTCCAATAGAGTTTCATAAATATGACATACTGACACCGATTGTCCGCAACATATAGAAGCACCTTCCCTCCTCCAGAACCTGTCTTGGCATGAACAAGGCCTTTGTAATACGGTCGAAAAGTCGATCTCTAGTTTATAGGTAATTAAACTGTTATGTGCAATGACGTAGTACAACACGCAGAAGAACTCTGATCAACAGATAATACCCTTACGCTATCATAATTTATTCACTACAGTTCTATACGCACACAAACATATAAACAAACGAAATCCTTGACAAACACCCCTCAGCTTCCTGATATTAATGAATACCATACTTTGTGTACAGGCTCAACCATATCTTCTTGACTCCCCCTCGTCTTTGCATTCTTCTCTAGCTCCCTCCTTGATACTCCTGAAATCGACTGTTCACTTACTCGAAAAGGTTGTAGAACCCAAAATGTGGAAGTCATGTTGACTGGCGAAATAGTGTCCACCACCTGATATAGTCCTTGATACCTTGTGAAGAATTTCCGTTTCGGCGTGTATTGACTGGATAACATCCTCGATTGCCCTACCTCATAATGCGATAAACTTGTCATACATCTCACCGATTCCTCCTGCTTCTCTAACACCTTCATTTTCACCTTCCGTACTCATTTCCATACTTCTAATACTGCGTACTGCTTTGGCAAACTTAACTTCTTTGACTTTATCAAATCAAATGGTGATGATATTTTCCGACCATACACTACCTCATACTGGAACACACAGTATTCGTGTACTTTTCTTTCAACTATACACTGACACGTTTTACCTTATATATATATATAATGCACGTTTACATAGTAATTTAACCCTTTCGTGAGCTGTGGGAAACGTGCTACCCACTACAATGAACTCGCTCCTAGCCCTGTGGGATTCACAGTTCCCACCTCTGTATGGTGCTGCTACCTAGTGAACAGTATACGGTACTACTTTCAATCAGAAGTTCCCGCCGTTTTTGCTGTACCTACGCGAAGACGCATTGTATGGCTGAGTGTTGCTCTGTAGAGGAACCTATCAGTGCTGTTTGTGTGACATTTTTGTGATATTTTCCTCAAAGCTATAGTATAAGACAAATACTTTTGATTTTTGCTATGGTGTCTTATTATTTGGTGTTCCCTGTTTGTTGTAAAATATGTTTTACTTACATTACTTGTGGACTTTACTTGTAGTATTTGATTTTGTTGGTGCAAAGTATCCTTCCCACCATTGTTTTACGTCTCTAGAACCAATATTTCTATATTTTGCCACATTATGTTACTAAGGAATGTCAAGTTTACCATACCAAACCAAGTGCTTGCTCCTGTTGAATCTGTCATAGTATTTTTTACACTCGCCAGTTCTCTATTTCTTTGCATTGCTTTCCTTTCAGATGTCTCATTTCCTAGACCTCAGCAATCCTAAACATATGACGAAATTTAGAATGTATTTTTTTCATTACCTGATGAAAGTGATTCAGAAACTGAAGGAGACGAAGGTGCTGCAGATGAACTGAATGTTCTAGAGAACACAGTCACCAGTGATTCAAGGCATGTTTCTGTGGAACAAGACATTTATGGTGATGAACATGACAGCCCGCATCTCATGGTCGTGCGGTAGCGTTCTCGCTTCCCACGCCCGGGTTCCCGGGTTCGATTCCCGGCGGGGTCAGGGATTTTCTCTGCCTCGTGATGGCTGGGTGTTGTGTGATGTCCTTAGGTTAGTTAGGTTTAAGTAGTTCTAAGTTCTAGGGGACTGATGACCATAGATGTTCAGTCCCATAGTGCTCAGAGCCATTTGAACCATTTTTTTTTAACATGACAGCGAATCATTTGTGCTTCCGACTATTTCCAGTGACAGTGAAAGTGAAGAAAATGGAACAGCAACTGTTCCTACTTCGACAGTGTGAAGAACAACTCTGTAACACGAATGGAAGGAAAACCAAAATTTCTCTGTAGTGCCAATGACCGGGAGCTCACTTATTTTTCTAAATTCGTTGATGACGACTTTTTCACTCTCATTGTAAATGAAACAAACTTGTATGCAAAACAAAATCGTGGTTGTTGATGTCCATCAAAAACCTGGGTGGACACCACTACTCAAGAAATGTGAGCTTATATAGGATTTCTTATTCTAATGGGAATTCGCCAACTTCCTGCTCTCTCTTACTTCCAGAGTTCAGACCCTATTTTAAAAGTAGAGCCAACTGCTCATATAATGTTAAGTAAAAGATCTAAAAAGATTGTAGGGAATGCTCACTGTAATAACAACGAAACTGCAAAGCCAAGAAATCATCGAAAATATGATAAAATGCATAAATTACGGCCATTGATTGAAAAGCTTTGCAGAGCTGTAAAAATAATTATGAGCCCTCGTCATTTATGTCAGTGGTTGAATCGATCATCTATGAAACAGTATATGCCAATGAAGCTGGCGAAACGAGGCTCTAAGTGTGGTGCTTGTCAGATTCACCATGGAGTTGATGTCAAAACTTTTGAAGAAGGGTGTGTATGGATGTGGAACAGTGAAGACCAACAGGAAAGATTTTCGCAAATTTATGAAGGAAAACGTAAAATTGGAATGAGGAGGATTCCAGTTTGAAACAAATGGAGCCATTTCTGCAGTAAAATGGATGGATAACCATCCAGTCACTTTCCTGTCCTCAATTCAGAACCCAAGAGAAACAGCCACAGTGAACAGGAAAAACAAGGATGGTACTAGTACAGAGATTTCTTGTCCTGAAGTTGTGGCAGAATACAACAAAATAACAGGTGGTGCCAATAAGTTTGATCAATTTCGAGAAAGGTATGCTGTTGGCAGACAATCTGTAAATGGTGGCACAGAATATTTTATTTCCTGGTTGACTTTGCTGTAGTGAACAGTTTTATCCTGTGGAAAATAAGTAAAAGAGAAAGTGGACCACATGATCAGCTCACATCAGACAATTGATCGCTAGCTTCTCATCCCGAAAAAGGTGTGGACAAAAACTTGTCTTTCTGGCAAAAAGGGGTAAAGTACCTGAAGATGTTCGTCATGTGGCTGTAGGGGAGCATCAACTCTATTTATGAGAAACCTACAGAAGGTGCCATCATTGTAGTGCCAAAGCCGCAGAAAAGTGCACTCATCATATTTGTACACATTGTCAAATACCACTTTGCATAGACCCATGCTTCAGAAAATTTCATGACAGGTAATTGTGAACAATCATTGTAACAAAAGAAGTAAATTGATCAAATAAATAAGACATATATTGAAAAAGTTATTTTTTGTCATTTAGGTCCAAGCAAGGGCAGTGGGAAGAATATTTCCCAACTTGTTATGTGACCTCACTTTCACAGTTGGAGCAAATTTGATATTCTGTATGATAAATATAGCTATCTGTTAACTACTATCTGCTCTTCATTCAATAAAAAAATTTGCTCAATAATTTAACCCACAAAAGGGTTAACATTTTCCCAATTTTTGTATGAACCCATTGTGTTATAACATTGGCCGGTGGATGCAGAGAACTAGTACTTAACTTCTTCACATGCAAGAATCGATATAGCTCCTTCAACATGAAATTTGTTCCTTCGTCTGTAATTATCATATCTGGTAGTTCAAACTTCAACATCCAGTTGTTAATCTTTGCATGTGTGACTGTCACTGTTACCTGGTTTGGCGTAGGCCAACTCCACATACTGAGAAGAATAATCTAATATTGTTAATCTGGATCAATTTGCTATTGGTGTATGATTGAATGGTACTAATACATCAGTCCCAAGCATTTCAAATAGTTCTGATGCTTCTGGTAGCCACCACAATGGTAATTGTTTCTAATTCAAGTCACCTCATTGTGCAGTCTACACGCAATTCCTTTTGTATCGATTCACATCTGCTGTCCTTCCTCTCCATGAGTATCTTCTGCCCAGTCTCCTGTTTGTTTCTCTGCACCCACCACAACCAGATAATATGTGATCATGTGCTTCCTTTGAAATCTCCTCTTTAAACGTTGCAGGACTATTGCCTGTGGCACTAGCTTCATTCAATAGCAGAATCGTCTGTCAGATGTGCTAAGCTGCGACTACATCTAGTACTGTTTACGTTCACTGTCAGCTCTCTGTTCTGCCTGCCACTCCACAAGATCATGACCCAGAACTTTCATCACTGCTACCTTCATGTGCAATGCCTCTGCATTCCTGTGCATCATCCCTGGGTTGTGTACTACTGCATAGTTGAACTCGCTAAGTCTCAGGGCCCATCTTGTCAGTCTGCCACATTGGCCTCTCAGTCCTAATAACCACTCCAAATTTTTTTCTCTAATGACAGCACCTGAAGTATATGACATCACAAATTAGGCTCAAAATTTCCTCCTTTATCATAGAATAGTTCTTCTCTGCTGCATTCAGCTATCTCAATGTGTAGGCTACAGACTGATTTTCACCATTAATCTCCTGACTGTTCCGAAAACATGATTAAACGTGTCAAAGGAAAGAATAAGCTCCTTCTGAAAGTCTGGAAATGCTAGAACTGGGCAGGGTGTCAAAACTCTTTAATTCTTCAAATGTACACTGACACTCATCTGTCCTTATGAATTTCACACCTTTCCTTAGTAACTTCATGGGTAAGTGGTCTTACTATGTCAGCAAAACCTTTCACAAATTTTCTGTAGTAATTTGAGATCCCAAAAACATTCCTGTGCCTTAAAGACTTACGCACTAGGAACCTCATACAGCTTGTACTAGTCTCAGGTCTGTCATCACTATGTCATTACTAGCTTGTTTATTGTTACCAGTCTACTGACTGGTATTTTATTTATTTATTTATTTATTTATTGTTCCGTGGGACCAAATTAAGGAGAAGTCTCCATGGTCATGGAACGAGTCAATACATGAAATTATAACACGATATTAGAAACAGATAAAATGAAATATAAAAAAAACATATTCAGGTGACAAGTCGTAAGTTTAAATGAAGACAATCAACAATGTAACACTGGAATTTGCTTAATTTTTTAGCTCTTCCAGGAGCTCCTCAACAGAATAGAAGGAGTGAGCCATGAGGAAACTCTTCAGTTTAGACTTAAAAGAGTTTGGGCTACTGCTAAGATTTTTGAGTTCTTGTGGTAGCTTATTGAAAATGGATGCATCAGAATACTGCACTCCTTTCTGCACAAGAGTCAAGGAAGTGCATTCTACACGCAGATTTGATTTCTGCCTGGTATTCACTGAGTGAAAGCTGCTAACTCTTGGGAATAGGCTAATATTGCTAACAACAAACGACATTAAAGAAAATATATACTGTGAGAGCAATGTCAGAATTCCCAGATTTTTGAATAGGGGTCGACAAGAGGTTCTCGAACTTACACCACATATAGCTCGAACAGCCCGTTTTTGAGCCGAAAATACCCTTTTTGAATCAGAAGAATTACCCCAAAAAATAATACCATACGACATAAGCGTATGAAAATATGCGAAGTAGACTACTTTTCGTGTTGAAGTGTCACTTATTTCAGATACTGTTCTAATGGTAAATAAAGCAGCATTTAGCTTCTGAACAAGATCCTGAACATGGGCTTTCCACAACAGCTTACTATCTATCCGAACGCCTAGGAATTTGAACTGTTCCGTCTCGCTTATAATATGCCCATTCTGTCTGATCAAAATATCGGTTCTTGTTGAATTGTGAGTTAGAAACTGTAAAAACTGAGTCTTACTGTGATTTAGCATCAAATTATTTTCCAGAAGCCATGAACTTATTTCATGAACTACATTATTTGTTACTGTTTCAATATTACACACAAGATCCTTCACTATCAGGCTGGTATCATCAGCAAACAGAAATACGTATTTTTGAATCACCTGTAATACTAGAAGGCATATCATTTATATAAATAAGAAACAGCAGTGGCCCCAGCACCGACCCTTGGGGAACGCCCCACTTAATAGTGCCCCATTGGGACTGAACATCACTACCACTCTCAATATTGTGGAGAATTACCCTCTGCTTTCTGTTCTTAACGTAAGAGGCGAACCAATTGTAAGCTACTCCCCTTACTCCATAATGGTCCAACTTCTGCAGTAATATTTTGTGGTCAACACAGTCAAAAGCCTTCGTTAAATCAAAGAAAACACCTAGCGTTCGCAACCTTTTATTTAATCCGTCCAAAACCTCACAGAGAAAAGAGAATATAGGATTTTCAGCTGTTAAACCATTTCTAAAACCAAACTGAACATTTGACAGCAGTTGTGGCCTGCTGTGAATTCCTCTCCTGTGCCGACCTCTTCATCTCAGAGTAGCACTTGCAGTCTGCATCCTCAGTTGCTGGATGTATTCCTACATCTGTCTACCTCTACACTTTTTACCCTCTACAGATCCCACTTGTACCATGGAAGTTATTCTCCACAGATATCCTATCATCCTGTACCTTCTTCTTGTCAGTGTTTTCCATATCCTCCTTTCCTCTCCAATTCTGTGCAGAACCTCCTCATTCTTTACCCTATCATTCCACGTAATTTTCAACATTCATCTGTAACACTACATCTCAAATACGTCTGTTCTCTTCTGTTGCGGTTTTCACACAGTCCACGTTTCACTGCCGTACAATGCTGTACTCCAAACTAACATTCTCAGAAATTTCATACTCAAATTAAGGCCTATGTTTGATACTAGTAGACTTCTCTTGGCCAGGAACGCCCTTTTTGCCAGTGCAACTCTGCTTTTGATGTCCTCCTTGCCCCCATCCATCACTGGTTATTTTGTTGCCTAGGTAAAGAATTCCTTAACTTCATCTGCTTCGTGACCCTCAACCCTTATGTTAAGTTTTTCACTGTTCTCATTTCTGATACTTCTCATTACCTCCATCTTCCTTCCATACACTTTCAATCCATATTCTGTACTCATTACACTGTTTGATCCTGTATTTCTTCTTCAGTTTCACTGAGGACAGCAATGTTATTAGCGAATTTTATGATTTATATCCTGTCACCTTGATTTTTAATTCCACTGTTGAACCTTTCTTTCATTTCTATCACTGCTTCTTCAATGTACAGATTGAACAGTAGAAGCGAAAGAATACACCCTTGTCTTATACCCTTTTTAATCTGAGCACTTTGTTCTGACTAATTATAGGTCCTAAACAGCCAATCTCTTATAAAGCAAAATGGCACTTGTCTGTGCTCAACATCAGATATGCAGTGCTGCTGATCCCAATGGCCTCACACCGGTATCCCCAACCCCATATAGCCCATAGCATGGTGTGTTCCATTGCCATTAGCCCTGTGTCCAACAAAATCTTGTACTCCTTCCCACTTACAACATCTATTACTGCACACTTCACCTCTCCATATGTATTTGCTTCATCTTATTTTAATGGGAATGCCTTTAGGTGGCACTCATGTTACCTCTTGTATTTACCAACTCGTCATCCACCTACACATCCATTACCAAAATTTTGTTGCTTAAATCTTCCATTTTCTCTATTTACCCGTGACTGGCAACACTGCCTCAGTAAATGCCTTTTGCGTCCACACACGTAACACTTAATGTTTGCAGCAAATACCTGTTGCACACTTCTTGATATGACAATTTCTTCACATTCCATCGCTAACCTAATAGCGGAATACAGATCCTTAGGTGCACCTGTATACACCCTTTTTGACATTTCTGATGGCAATCCCCTCAGTAAAACATCGAACACCTTCTACTCACATTCTTGCAACAAAATTGCGTTTGCAGCATCACCCTGCCCCTACTCTAATGTGTCTTCTTTAAATTTCCTTATCCTGTCTGCAATACCTTCCACAGCCTCCCCATGTCTCTTCACAATAGTGATCAACTGGTTCTGAAAATACCTTGCACTATTCTGTTTTTTATACCTTTAAAAAAGCTCTGTCTCCAACTGTTCAAAGTTTACTGCGTTCTTAAACGCTTCCATACTCCTCAAATAAGTTTTTGCTTCTCCCACTAGTCGCAATTTTGCTACCTACAACAATTGACTATCAGTCCAACCATACTTTTCCGATTATGTCTTAAAGGTTCTCTAGGAAGGACTGCATATCCTCAAGTGATTTTCCAGAAAAGTAAACAATTAATCCTGTAGCAGCTGGATCTACCTCATGCTGCAGTACCTGAAACAATGCTAACTGTTCATCCCTAGCTGCCAACTGCTCATGTAACTGTGCATTATCCACTGTCCAGCTGCACTACTTTTTCTAAGAACACCTGCACTGCTTCTGGAACCAGCAAACCTTTCGTCTCTGACTCTGCCATTGCGATACTCTTACTATCCATTACACATACAAAATAATACACCAAGAAATCACAACTGAAAAGATCATCACACATCAGTCTTTTCGTCATATCAGGAGCCACCTAACCTCTCTACACTGTCTTGCAATATGAACATATCGACAACAAGTATAACAGGTTACAGTTACTGACGCCTTTCATGGCACACTTTGCAAAATAAGTTTCGTTAGGTACACCTTACAGGAACCAAATACTGTCCTCTGCAGTTACCCTATAAATTGAAGTAAGTCAGTCGGTTCTTCCAGCGTAAAGAACGTAACCTTAAAGTTATGACGACAGTCACACCTCACTTCCTTGCTTATTACACCCTCCAAAACATAACCAAATTGTTCATTACTCACGGTGCCATGGCGCGATTACTTTCGTCCAATTACCTGCACCAACCTGTTAACTCGTTGCAGGAAAGCCGAGCAGAAACCTACCATAGTACAACTCGCACCAGGCTGTGTACAACGTAACTGTTTCAAGAATCGGGGAAAGGTCTTAATTTTGAATGAAAGGTGGAAATACTGACAAAACTTAGGTATATTCTGAACCTTGATAATGTACACATTCACTGACAAGCCCGTGGTAATCTGAACACAGACATGCACAAATCCTTTCATTCACATTAGGAAGCTTATGGTAATGTATTTCTCGAAATCTGAACAGCTACTAAACACGGTTTGATATTAACTGAAAATGCTCGCCATACTATTTAGTTTATCGGTGTCTAATGCACTCAAGTTTCTAGTCACCGATCTGCTCAATATGCCATGCGGAATTATTGTCTTTACTCATACACAAAATTACTTAAAAATCCGTACTTTCTAAAAAACAGACCAGAATAAATATGCCTTCATGTTAAAACATTTTGGAAACATGTAGCACACCTAAAACCGGCAAATTATGACTTCCTTCTGAGCTCATACTACACGCGACTGTACCATTGAAAGGCTGGTTCCCACCACTCTATATCTCCAAGAGAAAAGACGCGTAAAGAATACTCCATTCTGATTGGTCAGTTTTCTTTAAGGCCAATAGAAAAACATGACTCTTCCTCGTTAGTCCGTGCTCTTCATGATTAACCACTCAACAAATAACACACTTTCTTACTGTACTTATTTCCGAAATAAATATTTAACATTATGGTATTTCTTGTATATTTTACATTATTAACTATTTCATTTGCACTCGAATTAGCTCTCTTTTGCCATAAACTCACTTAACAAATTATGATACAAAGTTCCCCGTCATCTGTATCCACACTGCCTTAAAACTTTCTCACACTAGTTCGTACAGTATTCATCAGTATAACAATGATCTACATATTTACTTTAGACCATTATCATGCATCATTCACACTACTAACAGCATATACAAAACCGTACAAACATAAATAAACGAAAAAGCTGTCAAGAAATAAACAGAGAAATTCACAAAAACATATTCTTGACCTATTTCTTGAATGTCTCTGAGCACTACTGGACTCTAGTCATCAAAATTCTCAACTACATTATAGTTCATTCTGCTTAGATCTGTCTGCTACTGTCCTCTGTTGTTATTGTTGTTGTGGTCTTCAGTCCAGAGACTGGTTTGTTGCAGCTTTCCATGCTACTCTATCCTGTGCAAGCTTCTTCATCTCCCAGTACCTTCTGCAATCTGCATCCTTCTGAATCTGCTTAGTGTATTCGTCTCTCTACGATTTTTACCCTCCACCCTGCCGTCCAATACTAAATTGGTGATCCCTTGATGCTGCAGAACATGTCCTACCAACCGATCCCTTCTTCTAGTCAAGTTGTGCCACAAATTTCTCTTCTCCCCAATTCTGTTCAATACCTCCTCATTAGGTATGTGATCTACCCATCTAATTCTCTATCAGATGAAAATTAGAGCTACATACTTGACTGAACCTGCTTCAGACTATCTGTCACTTTGCACACATGAGTCATTGTCCGGACACATAGGCTCTAGCCAGGAGTGATATGAGGCGCCACACCTCACACCCCCTATGATTATAAAGCTTTTCCAAAAATTTTAGAATTACATAAATTATCGATCCTGGCTTCAAATTTTAAATCTTTCAAACAATTCTCACTCTTATAAACTAAAATTACAAGTTTCTTACTCCAGACTTGGCAGTCTACAACTAACCTAGCTTAATATTTTAATTTCTTTATGAAAAATCATTTCTTACTTAACAAAATTGATGCAAATTTTCAAAACAAATTTTAAAAATTTTAATAACTTTTTCAACATTTTTAAATTCAGTTTCATGAAAGTCTTTTGAAGGTAACTACTTGTTCACTTTTTTATTTAAAGGCACTGCGATTTGTGTCCTTCCATTTAATAATGGCATTTTACTGTACCTTAGCACCAGCACATCACTACCATCTTTTTGTCACATACGTCTCTGTTGTTTTTGATTAAGACAACTTTCCATTGTAGCGTCCATAAGATTCCTCCATTCTCTACATATCTGTCCTTCCAGGGTTTACATGCAACATTGGCTATGACACCATACTCCCATCTAAGACTACTTTCTTTACATACATCCTAACACACAATCACTTATTATTACAAAAAATTACTTACAAATTTTATATTTCCTTTAACTTGACTTCAAATTAAAGTAAATTAACAGAGTGTTGCTTCTTTATTTTACTTTAATCAGCGAGTTCAAACCCACCAGAAATTTATTTTGCAAGAATTAATTTCCTTTAGAAGACTTAATGAGTTTTTTTAAAAAAACTAGTTGCTACTGAAAACAAAAGTTAAACTTTTTCTTCATTCTAACTTAACTTGAGAAGATTTAATTGTAAAAACACATTTCACACAAAGCAACAATTTGCAAACTTTAGTAATACATAGTTACTACTTTTATGCAGTGTCTCTTTGCATCACTCCATATTTGTTACCACTATTGAACAGAAATAATTTTTTTTATTTACAATGTGTATATATATATATATATATATATATATATATATATATATATATATATATATATATATATATATATATATATATATATATGTGTATATGTATATGTATATATAAGCTCCACATTCATTGATATTCCTTTCATAATAAATGTTCTTTGGCTTTACCCATGTATAATTTTCGTCATATTTGTTAAATTTCCTTTAACTATGTCTCCTCTGTGTATTCCTTTTCATCATTGCAACACGCCTTTTAATGACCACTACACTTTAGTGTTCATCATAAAAATCTCTTTTGTTAACTGCACTTCTCACATCTGGTAACTTTCATTTCCCTGCATTTCACTCTGCCTACAATTTATTTTTCATTTTCCAACAGAGTATTCATTCCTATCTGCCATTATTTTAACCGATACATTAATGCTTCATACACTTCCACACACCATGGAATAACTTCTCTTATTACTGAAGTCAGTCCTTACTGTCAGCTTTCAGCAGGATAATGCACCCTTTTTCTACTTTCTCTTTACATCATCACCTTGGTACCTTAATTATTTTCCTACATCAACATACTTATGTCGTCACTTCACTCCATTACAATTTTACTTCCATTTCTCTCACATAAAACTTAAAACTTATTTTGTCATATCATAACGACCTCTGAGGCTCTCAAACACTTTACCTTCACTGATGGAGAAGAAAATTATAGACGATAGATTCAGCTCAGAATGATAGAAAAGGAAGACTGACAATACGCAAAGAAACTAACTCGAGCACCTGGTGTTCGTCAAACACCTAGGTTGCAACACCCTCTGAGGTCTCCAAGCTTAGCTCATGTCTAACTCTGGACTAATGTATCTTTTCAAATCGCTAACATTTCTTAAGCCCAATGGTTTTCCCAGTTGCCAGTATACTAATCTATATGCATTTGGATGTGGTTTTTCAGTAATCCTAAATGGACCAATATATTCGTCCACAAACTTTTTCGTTTCTGCAGTAGTCTTTTTTAACTTTTTGCTTGTTTTGACTAATACCACTTCTCCAGTCTGTGAAATTGCCAGCCTAGCCAAATATAATTCTCAAGAAATAAAACGCCTACAAGTACTTCATATATTGGCAATCACTATCAGAAAATCTTCAATAAAAATAAACGAATACACTATATAGTGATAATGTGAAAGTAGACAAAACTTTCAGTTTCACCACCTTCCACTGTATCCCAAATACGTTTGAAATTTTACGAGGCCTGTGACAGACTTCAGTGTGTTACAGGCTAAAGGAAAATTTGAGTATCCCTACCTATTGGGTATCTGGAAACAAGACTGACTAGACTGTTGCCAACCTATAAGTGAATGTATAATGTTTATTATCACACTCATACTTATGAGAACCACCCCCATTCCAACTTATTTGCTGTCTGACGTGCAGAAGGCACATATGTAGGTTACAAGCCATATACAGTTCAGTTTCAGGATGGCAACAACTACAAGAACTTAAACATCCAGAAAAGGAAATTGGTCCAGATCTTCTCAGTGAAAATCAACAGTCACACTTAATTCAGGAAAGAGTGAATTTAGTTACAATATCATCTGTTCACTCTTCCCTGTCACCATAACTATATATTCTAAAGCACATCAAAACAATTTTTGTAAAAGTAAACATCACAAGCGAATTGGCAGATACACCAGGAGTTCACAAAGAGATCCAAAAAGCAATAAGTTGAGATTCCCACTTTTACAACAATTCAAACATATTAACATTTACAAAATCGTATAGCGATAAATTTGCAAGTAAATAATGCAGCCTAACACTGAGAAACAATTGAATCACATTGTGTTGAAACAAATAAATGACACAGACATAAAAGACAAACTTCACAAACAGTTCCAGTACAGTCTTGCTGAAATAAAAAGAAGGTTTGTGTATATATATATCTGTGTGTGTGTTTGTTTTTCTGTACTTTTGGAGACACAGGATTAACACACTTATAATGGGGACACTGATTCATACCAGCTCGTCTGCGAGGGTTGAAGGTCAAGTTGATCAGTGGAAAGGCATGACATCATTCTTGCTTCTTGGCGAGCACCATCACTGTTGCTGCCGTTCTCTGTCACACCTCATCCATTAGCAACAGCGGTGTGGGCATACTCAAGGCTCATTTGTGAAGAGTCTGGTCCTCAGTATCATGCATAAGCATATGCATACATCTCCTTCATCGACTGGGCAGCATGACTCCACTGTGGGATTCTTGTGCTGGCTGGCCTTGCTTTTAGCCCACTCATTAAGATGCTCTATAGGTCGTTGTATCCTGCATGTACTAGTAAAGAGCATAGTGATACCAGGTATTCATAAGTATATGGCGCAGGAAAATAGCCAAGGCATGTGGTATTGGAATGGGTAAACTGGATATGCCATTTGATCTAATACTTCACAGAATGGCACAAAGAATAGGGTTAAAACTGATTTCGGATAATGGGTTGGCTTACTTCCATTTCATTTAATGCCAATTTGTATCACTGCTTGACTTCCGCTGCCGTTTTCAGGGTCATTTTTGTCAATGTCCAAACTCTGCCATCAACAAATGTCGTACCTCCTAACCCACCGTCAAGGTCTGCCTTGGTGGGTGAGTCGCCACTCCTCGCTGTTGTCTAGTAGTGAGGAAACCTGTCTGTAGGAACGACACGCCCCTCCACACAAGACTAACCTAACCTAACCTAACCTAACCTAACCTAGAGTGGCGCCAGTGCTCGCTTCCCGCCTCTGTGGACTCGACCTGCAGAAGGTGGGTCAGCTAGCCCCTACTTTCACTTTCATAGCTACTGGCAATCTTACTTGCATTTTCTTCCTTTCACACGATCATAAGTGAGATGTGCTCGCCAGTTCAGTGTCGTCTGCTGGGCCATCTCCACATTACATGCAACTAAACATTACATTCTTACATACAGTTTGCACTTACATTGTAAATCAGAAACTACCCTGATTAAACCTTAATCGAAAGTATTCCTCAGGAAATTATTTATGAATTTGCCTTATTTATACAATGGCTCTATGTCCTTCAATATTTTGTTTTTCTTTTATAAGAGATAAATTCTCTGGCTCAGTGGCCTAAAATCATTCCAAGATATATAAAAATTTCTATGCTTATTTACTACTTGTAATCATAAAAATTGATTGCAAGGTGGACGTTTTGTCCTTTATCATAACTTATGTATACACTCAAGTGTACTACCTAGCATTTTCAATAGTTTAACATACCTTAACCCTTCATGACGTCATGCTGGTATTTGTACATGCTTTCATGCCCCTAATTAATTTTAACCTAATACAATTTCTCTTACCTTTTGACAAGAAGGTGGACCAAATGACAGTAGAGGGGCTGAAGGGGTGTCACCCCAAGTACCGTTATCCAAGATGGCGGAGATGACATCACGCAAGATGGCGGCCGTGCTGTCATCCAAAATGGTGGTCGTGACATCATCCAAGATGGCGGATTTTGGCAGGAAGATAAGTGAATTGGACTACCTCCACTAACCTAACCCCACTCCCCCAGAAAATGGCGGTAAGTTCAAAATCCAACAGGATAATACATCACACCTCTACTGACTTAAGAATGTCATGGGAAGATAGGTCACTTTGGCTACCTCCAGAAACCTAAGTCACCCGACCGCCACCTCTTCCTAGGGATTGTTGGGAAAAGGACTCAGCCCACACTGGGCTGGTGGAGAGAGGAAGGAGCATACTTTATTTATTTTGGAACAATTTATTTAGGGATGGAGTATATTTATCACACTGATACAGAACACACGCTCTGACATGCCACACAGCATACAGACCTGCAAACTACTCCTAAATAACTCATGTATAATGGTCTGCACACGTGCTTGCTAATTGTAAACTGTCAAAATAATGCAGTGCACAACCTACAGACTTCCAAACTACTCGTAAATAATGCAATAGCTTTATGTTCAGAGAGCTAAACAACATGTAAAGTGTCAAAATAATAATCCATCTAAAACACTCTGCAAACATGCGTGCTAATCGTCAACTGTCAAAATCATGCACAAGTCTTTATTTAAACAATCAGAGGCAGCACCACCATCCAGTGCATTCACCATGAAGTCCAGAGTCCAACTGACCTAGTACACAGTACCATCACTAGAGGGGACTGTCGGCTGTTCCGTGACATAAGCCAAGATGTCAGCCATGATGTCAGCTGATGACACAAGGAACAATTTATTTAGGGATGGAGTATATTTATCGCACTGATACAAAACGTATGCTTGGGGTAACGCCACACAGCCCACAGACCTGTAAACTACTCCTAAATAACGCTCTGTAGACATGCAAACTCCTCCTAAAATACCGAAATAATTTCAGTACAGACCTTCAAACTGCTCCTAAATAATGCAGTACACAGATGTGCAGACACAAAATCAACTCATAAACTGTCCAAATAGCGCATAGCACAGACTACAGGCCCATTCGCAAAATAATGCAACAGACACACAATCAACAGGCGCAAGCACCGTCCCCCACCCCAGTCCACGGGAATGCACATGAGGCTAGCGCCAGCCCCAGGATGTGACATGGCTGTCAACTGCCAAACCACAAACAGATGCCCGTTTGGGTCCTGCATGCATGAGGCATCAGCATCCCATTCATACATGACAGATGAGAAATTACTCATGAAATATGAGATCATCTAGGTGCTGTTGATGACAGGAGCGAAGACCTATTTATAAAGTGCAGACACTCCAAGGTGGGCCACGCACGGGTGTGTTTGCCGCTACCCTCCCTCTACCTGCAGTCAGGCGACGAGCTTATTCCCGAGTGACGCTGCAGAAATCTGTTCCAGAATAGCACAAGCTGCTTTCTCCCTAGCAATTCTAATGGACCATGTGTGATGTGTGGCTGACGCATCGCCGCTCATAGCTACATACCATCCCAAGCGCATCTAGCAACGTTTTCAGTGTTACAGTGAAGCCACATGGCTACCTAAAATAATAACCAAGTCGAACTCTAGTAAACTGCATAGTCTCCCAGCAATACTTAACTTGCGCTTTTGTAGGAGTTTCCGTGATCTCAGTCCGTATGCACGGAAATTCTTCTCCTAACAGAACCAGTTTACGAAAATAGCGCAGAGGAATATCGAATGCACTCTTCCTATCGGTCCTAACGTGATGCCCCATCGATCACGTCTTACCCTTCCTGCTTTCTACAAATACACAAACGTTCCCAATGTAGAGACTTCTATATCCCAGCATAAAAGAATGTCTTGTGAATGAATCGAGCATTATGATTGGCTCTTATCGAATTTATCCGCCGAATTACTGATGCCGCCGCTATCGAAGCACCATCCACCTTTTCTTTTTCCTTCTGCAGACGATACTTTCAGAGGTAAAAACTATTTTACACATATCGCCATATTTCACTGACAATTAAACACTGCAAAGTGCCCACTACATATTGTCAAATACAGAAAGATTATTACTCAATTATTACACTGCTTCTCCATCGAGGACAGGAGCTTGAATGTTGGAACGTGAAACTGACCAGTGACCCATCAATATATCACTGCATACCCTACATATTGTCAAACACGGAAAGACACCTACTCAATTACACTGCCGTCTCACTGAGGACGGGAGCTTGAATATTACACTACTGGCTTTTAAAATTGCTACACCACAAAGATGACATGCTACAGACGCGAAATTTAGCTGACAGGAAGAAGATGCTGAGATATTTAAATAATTAGCTTTTCAGAGCATTCACACAAGGTTGGCGCTGGTGGTGACACCTACAATGTGCCGACATAAGGAAAGTTTCCAACCGATTTCTCATACACAAACAGCAGTTGATCGGCGTTGCCTGGTGAAACGTTGTTGTGATGCCTCGTGTAAGGAGGAGAAATGCGTACCATCACGTTTCCGACTTTGATAAAGGGTGGATTGTAGCCTATCGCGATTGCGGTTTATCGTATCGCGACATTGTTGCTCGCATTGGTCGAGATCCAATGACTGTTAACAGAATATAGAATCGGTTGGTTCAGGAGGGTAATACAGAACGCCGTACTGGGACCCAATGGCCTCGTATCACTAGCAGTGGAGATGACAGGCATCTTATCTGCATGGCTGTAACGGATCATGCAGCCACGTCTCGATCCGTGAGTCAACAGGTGGGGACGTTTGCCAGACAACAACCATCTGCAGGAACAGTTCGACGACGGTTGCAGCAGCATGGACTATCAGCTTAGAGACCATGGCTGCGGTTACCCTGTGATGGTATACTCACCAACGAACCTGGGTGCACGAATGGCAAAACGTCATTTTTATGGGTGAATCCAGGTACTGTTTACAGCATCATGATGGTTGCATCTGTGTTTGGTGACATCGCGGTGAACGCACATTGGAAGCGTGTATTTGTCATCACCATAGTGGCAATTGGAAGCGTGTATTTGTCATCACCATAGTGGCATATCACTCAGCATGATGGTATGGGGTTCCATTTGTTACATGTCTCGGTCACCTCTTGTTCGCATTGACGGCACTTTGAACAGTGGATGTTACATTTCAGATGTGTTACGACCAGTGGCTCTACCCTTCATTCGATCCCTGCAAAACCCTACATTTCAGCATGATAATGCACAACCTTATGTAGCAGGTCCTGTATGGGCCTTTCTGGATACAGAAAATATTCGACTGCTGCCCTGGCCAGCACATTCTCCAGATCTCTCACCAATTGAAAACATCTGGTCAATGGTGGCTGAGCAACTGGCTCGTCACAATATGCCAGTCACTACTCTTGATGAACTGTGATATTGTGTTGAAGCTGCATGGGCTGCTGTGCCTGTACATGCCATCCAAACTCTGTTTGACTCAATGCCCAGGCGTATCAAGGCCGTTATTACGGCCAGAGGTGGTTGTTCTGGATACTGATTTCTCAGGATCTATGCACCTAAACTGCGCGAAAATGTACTCACATGTCGGTTCTAGTATAATATATTTGTCCAATGAATACCCGTTTATCATCTGCATTTCTTCTTGGTGTAGCAATTGTAACGGCCAGTAGTGTAGAACATAAAACCGATCTGCAACCTAGCAATTTATCACCACCTTACCGTCTCGATGTAGTAAACATACAATTCATATTCTGCACCATACAGAATCAGCCCTTTTACATCATTTGTACATATACCGCGAAGACAGACAGCACAGTACGTGTACTCGCACCAGTAGATATTTGCCATGAGGTCGAGCGGGCATTCACCCCAACGCGTGACCAGAGCTCCCTCAGTGGATCAAAGTCACTCTCAGAACTGTTCTACAAATTCGGCCTCTTTTCCCCAATCAGCACAAACGTATTACTGTTTCTAATCTGGATCGACTTGCTTGCTTGCTCGCTTTTCTACATTCATCTCCACACTCTGTGATTACAAGAACATATCTAATTTCGCTTGGTTTGCTAGAATATCATGCCATTTTCGCAGTAATTCTCGATATCAAGCATATATCAATATCGCTTGCATAGCAGTACCTCTCACGCGATATAATTCCGAAGATATAGGCTGGAAATTATTTCTCTAGAAATCCGAAGCTTTAGCTAGGTGGGGCGTGCTGTAAATGACTGACTAACTAGAAACCTGTAACGTATGTGAAGACATTTACCAGCAAACTCGAAAAAAGTAAAGAAAACTGATATTTCTACTCGCAAATACCGATTTCAGTGATGTAGTAGATTCCAAATCATCCCTATAATTTACAAGGTCAACTAAGGCGTTTCTCACGTCTAGAGAACTGGCAAACGTGTCTTCTACATGCTAGATGCACACGCCACAAACAATCTTCTCTCAATTAAATTAAGACGCGAAATGTGCAGAAGCAGTCAACTGAACAATTTATATGGGAGGGATTAATGGTCCAGCGCAAACGAACCTCCATATTCAATCTCCTCAAATTTCCACACGACCACAAAAGCTATCCAACACATATTAAGTATTAGTTAACTATTCGGTAGGCCAGAGGACAACAGATTAATTCATCTACATTCCTACATCCAACAGGCCTCTCCATTCTGACAGCTCCTACCGATGATGGGAAACGTGAATCATCCCCGCACAGGTCACTGGCGCTGCAGGCCGAGCACGCACAGGTAGAATCAATCATCCTAAGAAATTGGTCACATATATATTTTTTCCCTGTACTTATAACTAAATGTTATGATCCCGGTCCCAGTTGAATGACATATGAAAATGAGCGAAGTATCGGAAATACACCCTGCTGACGGCTCTGGAAATAGAAATATCAGTACCCATTCTTATGACTTGACATACTCTTCCCATGCTATCACAGTACTCCACGTCAAATCCATAGCTTCCTTACAACTGGACATAGTCATTTCCTTTGCACATGTTGGAACACAAACACATACTTTATAAGCCTGATGACCTCAGATGTTAAGTCCCATAGTGCTCAGAGCCATTTGAACCATTTGAACCTGATGCTCAAATGCGAACATATCACACACCCCCTACTACTAAGTATAACACTTCATCAATAACTGATTGCTGGTGATACGAAATAATACTGAGAGAAAATCAACGATGGGTGGGCATTTCTCATACGTTTTTCTAGCGAGCGCCACCACCGTGTCCTAGAAAGAGAGGTTTAACTGCCAGATGTTAAAAAAAAACTCGATCCCAACAACTACTGTATGTTAGCATCACAAGTGGTCTTGGTTCTACAAGTGCACACATATATCCTTGCTAAAAGCTATACTGGCTTTATAAATCAAGGTACATCATTACCTCTGAATGAGGTGGCTTTTTGTCTGGACAAATACCGTGGTGGCAATCACAGAGTATATAGTATCAGACCAGCACTCCGGTTACTCGTCGTGGACGGTGCGATCTCGTAATAAAATCGCTGAATTTTGAAAGTGATTCAGCTAAGGGACGTGGTATGTAAGCGGTATTTGTGATTCCCTCTCGCCGCCTCAGCTAGATATTTCTATAGTATTTGTAACGTTTTCTGTCTCGATACCATGTCAGAGGTTCAGTGATATGTCTACTGAGTTATAGGCGATGACTGATTGAGAAGGATCACAAACAGTAGTAGTAGATGATGTGCTGATTGAGCTTGTAAGAAAATGTACACTAGCTTCTCATATCTCCAGTGTTACGCTACCCGCTAGAAAGGATGTCCATGATTTGGAATCAGGTCTTTTCATTGAAGCACATATCTGCGTTGGATCCTATTGACAATTCCTTTAATGATTACAACCACTACTCAATCATATTTCTGGCACTCCCATATCACAAAACGAGTCAACTTTCTCGAATCTGGCTGCTACAGTAAAATTCCAACGTGGTTTTAGTCACCCACTGCGCATCTTGCAACTGCTCCCATTTCTGCAGCTTTCTGCATGGGATTGTTCCGATTTAAGTTGGAATTGAGCAGAAGTCGGAGAAAGACATATCCACCACCTTCTGCAACCCGTGTAGAAACAGAACAACCTGAGTTAATGCAACAGGACCGTGTTTTGACCATTTGGTGGAAAAGCGCGCAGTGTGGAATGTCTCCAAACTAGATACAGATACGACAGTCCGAAGCAGATCCGTGTCCATTCAAATCTATCACCCCAACATGCTATCACCGTTATTCTCTACCCCCCAACCGAGAAAAATTAAGAACTATAGAAGCTCCACTAACTCCATCCGATATAGAACTCACCTAGCTACGGTTGCTCACACAAGGACCCATAGCTACGGTGCGGTCCAGCGCGGGGTGGGAGATTTCGCGATGCTCCACATGAATAGCATTCCTAATGGGATACCCCATCCATCATATAATTTACTGTCAAACAGCTGCTGCTGCCTATGCGGGACGATCCTGTTAAATATACAGCTTTTGATCCAGTGCAGAGGGCAGTTTAAGGTTTCATCATCTGTACTGCAGGATGATGACCGTATCCTGCAGGCTATACTGTAAGTCACAAGAGATGCTCCATGTGACTCTGTATCGTTGATTGAAACATTGTTTTCTAACACGCTTTGTACACTGTCAAACGTTTTGTTTCTCTGCCACAACTTCGAGGTCTGTGTCAGGTCCTAAAGTGACATTAAGACTCTCTGATCCATGGCCTCCCAAAGAAAACTAGACATTGCACGGTGTAAATCATTTTGTTACTGCGGCTACCATAACACATGACACATGGTGAATGCTTTTAAATAAAAGACAGTTACAGCATAACGAAACTAGAAGAGTTTGACTGCGTTGTGGAGAGTTTCCAAACTGAAGTCTGAAAGCGATTGACGACCTCTACATTTAATCTCATCTGTCACAGTGATGGAATAGATGATGGCTCTGTGTTCCCTTTCGACTGATTCCTCATATTGCTCTCATGTACGCGATCACTGTTTCGGTGCTAGCAACACCCAGAAGGTGTCACCCATCCACAAAACTCATTCCCCAACTCAAACAAGAGCTGTCAGTCAATCATTATGTGATAACCAACAGTGCGCCAATGCACGAATGGTACGAAAAAGACACAGCCGATGTACTGTAATAATAAGCATCACAATTGATAGTGCGAACAATTTTAGAACTTTTACAGTAATTTCAACACCAGCCGATGATGTGACAGCATGTTTCCCCAATTTCAGTAACATAGCTAAACCGCCCCTTCTCTACTTTGCGAGCATCATTGCAAATGCAAATAGATGACTGCACAGTGCGTCCATTCATTATTTATTCTCAAACACATAGATCATCAAAGTATACCAGACAGCGCTCTACATATTTCTAACACCTCAAGCACAGTGCTTAATATACAGTCTGTCTCTCTGCGTATGAGAATCACAGAGCATTCTCGCTGTCTTAGGGTAAAATTAGAATGTGAACGACCCTCATCACACTGTCATTGACCAACCCGCCCTGCAGCACCGTTACCGAATTAACCTGCAACCGATCGGAAGTAGACCGCTACACTCCACGTCTCATGAATGAATGGAGCTCTCCGAGTCCTCACCCATACAAGAGCACGAGATTTCTCGAGATGCGCCCATGTCGAGGAGCTTACCACTCCTTATCGATGTAGAGTAACAGAATTCAAAGTGTCATGATGTAATAGCAGACGGTTAAGAAGAACAAGAAAGGAGTGATTGGAACAATTCCATGCAGAAAGGTGTAGAAATGGGAAACATCAACTGGACAGTCGCTCTCAATACTTTGGGTATCAGAAATCTTCCCCATGTTATGCCGAATTATCACAAAAGATAACCCTGTCTTTCCCCTTTCTAGTGTCACTGACGTCTTTCAGTAACAGTTCACTTCTTTTACAACACCCCGACACATTTTACAACCCTACCATTTTTTAGAGGCAGTGACTGTTTTAATTACTGCATAATAGCAACCATGACAGAAGAAAATATCACAGAAGTCTAAGTTAACTATCACTACTTCTCTGAATTACTAATCTGTCCTTTGACTCTGTAATAATTTATCGAACAATATGCTACACTTAAAAAAGAAACTGTAACATCGGCTTTGGCTCCTTTATGCAAGGCCGATTACCTTCTGCTTGCATTTAAATTCTGCATTTGTTTGTTCAAGACGAGTAAGTTTACACTGTTTATCACTTTCTTTTTCATTTTATGCTCGCTTGATATTTCTGCCGGTTCACCTCTTTGATCGCAGCTTACTTCTTCCCATCTCATCTACACTGATGTAGGTTTTCCACTTCCTTTGTTCCAGCCTGTTTTTCCGGATTCCCCTCATCATACTCAAAATTTTATTTCCAAAGTCCTAAATATTATTCTTCATCTACGTCTTGTTCATCGTCTGGCTCCCAGTCTTCGTCGCCCTCTTCTCCCTCATTTTCCTACTTCTCTAAAGTATTGGCACTTACCATTTGTCTTCCAAAATAACAAAATTTTAAAAGTACTCCGTACCACAGGTCTAGCCCCCCCACCCCTACAGAATATCGTATAGGCGTTCTTGTCATCCGCCTCTAGGGAGGGAAAAAGGAACTACAATGCAGTGTGTCCTGAAAATTAGGTGAAGAAAGGGAACTTGAGTATTCATAAAGGCCTATTCGCACTGTGCCTCATGGCACCGTTACGTCACGGTACTATCACGTCAAGGTGTATTCACAAAGTCCGTCACGTCATGGCACTTCAAGTCACGCGATCTCAACTCGCGTTGCTGTCCTCAGTTGTTATTTCTCGGGAATTACAATCTTCGCAAGAATATTTTCAACTATTTTTACGTGTGAAGTGCACATACACAACGCGGCAGCTTTTATGCATAGATGCTGGAGTCCATTTTTGTACGAAAATGACGTTTATCGTACTCAAATATTTTGCTGCTTGCAGGGGGAGCTTGCATATTAGAGAAGGGAGACAGAAGTGCAAAGCAACACAAAGAAAGTGTGTGGTTTCGAATAAATGTCATTACGTGGTACAGAAGGGGAATTTCACAGATTATAGAGGAAGCTTAAGTAAGCGGAAACGACATTTTATATTTTGGAAAGTGAAAGCACCAGGTTTTCATTTGCTACGTCAAATTGCACCCAGAGTTATTAAAAGGAACTCAGTGGTAAACGAGTTGCCGTCACATCAGTGACGGATTAAAAAATTTGGCACCCCTAGGTACACCATATTATATAACCCCCCACCCCCAAAAAAAAAATGTTTTAAATATTAACTATTACCTGATCACTTCACAATTGTCGTTTTGGGTGGGAGCACTGTGGGCTGTTTCCGTACTCAGCTATTCGTTATTCTGAAGCACGCGCAAGTGGTCTCGTCGCGCTCAATCAAAATGCAATATGGTTCCTGAACTGTACTTGGTGTACGGCAGCGGATAAAACAAACTTAAAACTGCATTGTGTTAACACGTTCTTCTGTCGAAACACAACAGAAACGAACACAAGGAAAGTAACTTTTCTTTTATGGCCTAAACATTCAGCAGAGCGTGTAGGAGACAATGGATTTTTGTTATACGCTCACTTTTAATATGCTCTATTACACGAAACTGTTGAAAATGGAAATAAAAAAGTTCTGTTACGATCTAAAAATTGAAGCGATTGTGCCATACATTAGAAATTAATACGTAATTTTACAGAGATGCGTCAAAATTAAAATTAAACTGTCGTTTTACGATCTAATAACTTGAATGTGTAGCAGATATGTGAATCCATAGGATAGCGTAAGAAATGAAAATGAAATAGAGATTCTGGTGCACGATCTAATAACTAAATACAGACGAACAAACACAGTACTGGATTTGGTATTGTGTAATTTTACAGACTAGTGTGGAAAAATAAAATTTGTGTCATAATCTAATAGTTAATATGTAAAGCATTAGGATCTGTGTAGCTATATGCTGCATGGTAGGTGTACACAATACCTTTAATCCTTATAAGGGCTGAACAGTTTTGTACTGCAGCTACCGCTCTCACCAAAGCTCTTTCCAACCGCTTTTACGTATTTATCGACAGAACTGAACTACATTATTTATTAATTCTTTTTCATCTGAGCGTAGTCTCCGATAACGTATATTTCCGCGATAACTATACACCTCAGCAGACGCCAAGAATACGCATCAGTTGTAATATACTATAGTACCAGTATGACTTGACTGTACAGCGCCGAGCGGCTTGGGTCATACGGGTATTATTTAGTACTGTCGGACGCCTTCGTTCACGTCTGCACGTATAAACGAGTTTAGTTCCGTGTTCTGCCGTAGGTAATTGTAAAATAAACAGGTAATACGTACTTTGCAAATCCAATTAATGTGCTCTAAGTTATGATAAAAAATCACATTATAATCTTAAGGCTTTGAAACTAATATGAATAAATAAGCAAACTCATCAGTCAGCAAAGTTTGCGTCTGCATTTGATAGCAGAAAACTCGTTGATCATATCTCCATAGTTCAGACGGTTATCAGTTCAGGAGGTCGGCTTCGATGTGAAGAATGGACAAGGCGTTCAATCCCTCCACGGACAACGTAGAACTTAAGTACGATTTCAGTCTTTTAAGAACCGCAATCGAGCGTTCTGCTGAACAACTTGTAAGTGCCATACATAGAAATATTCTAAGAGCAATGTCAACTTTCGGAAACACGGACTGTAGCCTCTCTTTTCGTAAAAATATACTCATTTCGACTGGTATATCACTAATCTCAGAAGATTTCAAAAGTTCCGCGAAATGTACGCATTCAATAAGGAAGGAAGGCTCTAAATCTGTGTCATATAATGCTGGGACTTTTGCTGCACATTCAGCAGTATCGTCAGGGGAACTGTTCTTAAGAATACTGAAAACTGTGAAGTAGTCAAACAGTGTTCTATAGCTTTCCCTCCTCCTCGCTAATTCGGCATACAAGTTGTCGAGTACCGGGAGAAATTTATCGACTCTAAATTTTTCCCTTCCAGTCAGAAAAACTTCTTCTGAGTCCACTTCTTCATCATCATGAAGTTTGCGTTTTCGTGATCTTGTATGGGTGCATTCATAGTCTATATCAGTCACAATCTCCATGGATTTATTTTCATAACAGTGGAACATGCCACGAATAGATGCAATATCCTACAAGTGACTCATATAATTCATGCACTATTTTAGTATCAATATTTACTCTTTGCAATTTCAGATTTACTCTGTTAAATCTCTGGAGTATGTCCTTCCCAACTGTCATCATGAATGCTGTTTCTAGTCTGCTGAGTTGATTCAATAAAGCTGAAGCCTCATTTCGCACAAATGGGTTTTCAAATATATTATGGCCAATATGTGTGAGGGCATTGATAACACCCTCCCAGTTTTCATATAGACTTAAGCCCGGTCCACACGCAACGATCTGTCTGCGCAGACATTGGCGCAGATGTCTGTACATGCAAAAGATCGCTGCAAATGTGGTGTGTTCACACGACACAAACCCCAATCTACTACTCGCCCGCCATCTGTCGGTGTAGAAAAGAAAAATCCGTGGCAAGCGACTACGCTCCCCGTAAACGTCAAAAATTTAATTCAGTTATTTTGAAATATAGAAATGGAGGAAGTTCTGTTGTGGTCTGTGTTCGCAACTTGTGTTGCAAAAAACATTCAGACCAACCGCAGGAAACAGAGAAGGCGGTCCAAATGGTGTAGACAGTGGTTGCTAAAGCGAAAGCAGTTTTCTCACGTACATTTACTGCGAGAGTTGCAGGGCGAACCTGTTTTGTTTTACATTACCTCGTGTTCCATTTCCTGGCACATTGACACTCCAATTTCATCTTCAATTGTACTCCTGCTTGGTCTTGGCGTTTCTTGACCGCTAAGAAAGCCAAGCAGATCAAAATACCATAACGTTGGCTGGTATACTTGATCTACTCTTACACCAGATCTTCTAGATTTCTGAAGTTTGGATAACTCTTTTCGGTAAACAGTTCGCTGACAGACTTAATTTACTTAGCTTGCCATCATGAACTCATCCTTCAGGACAGCGTAAATAGCTTCACATGTGTTGGGTATTATTTTACTCAACGTTTGTTTCGATATTGCAATTGAAAATTCCAAATCCTTGTAGCTCCTTCCTGTTGCTAGGAATCTTAATGTTACCGCCAGCCGTTCATGAGGAGAAATTGCCCTTCTCATGCAAGTATTTTTTCTCATAATATGAGGGGTTACAAGCTTTAAGAGATAATTATAAGTTTCGACATCCATCCGCAAATAATTTCGCCAGTTCGCAACGATTTTTTTTTATTACCGTTTCTCTGTTTGCCGAGGCGTCAACTGCCCGCAATTTTTCAATTAGAGCATTGTATGCTGCTGTCTTTTTGTCTCGGTCACTATATTCTTTACTTTTAATCTTCCACAAACATGGGTGGTTTCTATATATTTCAATGAA
Organism: Schistocerca cancellata; assembly: GCF_023864275.1. Classification (NCBI taxonomy): domain Eukaryota; kingdom Metazoa; phylum Arthropoda; class Insecta; order Orthoptera; family Acrididae; genus Schistocerca; species Schistocerca cancellata. Next base: position 714,260,629 of record NC_064628.1, read on the forward strand.
TTCACTTACAAACTCTCTAGAACACTGACGAGTATCAGCCATTTTAATGCCCTAGACTGAGCAAACAGCTGTTTCGTGCCAGATTTGCGGCGATCTCCTGTCCACACACTCCAACTTGTCTGCGCAGATGTGGTTTGAACCCACAGATTTGAGAGGTTTCGCTCAAACCTCCAACTCCAACTTCCAGGTTTACACACACCTCAGGTCGGTGCAAATCTTCTATCCACACGCAACGATCTGTCTGCGCAGATGTGATGTGCGCAGACATTTGTGCAGACAGATCGTTGCGTGTGGACGGGCCTTTACACACGCTTCCTCTCTTGCTGACCAACGTGTTTTTGCTAAACTTTTTATCATTTTGCTTCCTGGTTTCGTGAAAGAAAGAAGTTTATCCCAGCGCTGTGTAGAAGCAGTTAAAAACTTATAAATTTTCTGCACTACATTGAAAAATGAACATGCTTCCCGACAAAAGCTTGCAGCACTAGTGCCGACAAAATTCAAAGAATACGCTGCACAAGGCCCATAAAGCACTTTCGGATTACATTCTTTAATGCGTGCCTGCAAACCAATCAGTGTAGGTTCCTGACATATTGCTTGCATTGTCATATGACTGGCCTCTACAGTCAATCAATCGAATTTTAGACAGGACTTTTAGTGCAGTCTCAGCTAAGTTTTCGGACTGGCGTCCCGGGTTTGGTGAAAACAGAAGGAAACGTTCAACAGTTTCATCATTTTCATTCATATATCTTAATATGAAAGATAATTGATCAATATGTGAAATGCCCACAGTGGCATCTACTATTATAGAGAAGCTCTATTATTTCATCACAGAGTGTTGAAGAAAGTTATTTTGTATGTCACTGCCCTGGATTTCCATATCATTCTATGTGCTCTGCGAGAAAAGGATTAAACTCGGCTATAAGTTCACGAGACATCATAAATTGACCATTATGTAATGAATGGAATGTTTCAGTGTGTCCACATAGGGAAAGTCCACGACTTGTTAGCTTCTTCACTACTGCAAACACCCTTTTCAACACACTGTGCCAGCACATTTTTTCTGTCTCAACATATGACTCGTAATGGTTATCTATTGTTCCAAGTGATAACTCAGAACTTTTGTGTTTGGGTGAATTCTCATAATCAGCTAAAATATTAGAAATATTTTTCCAATCTGCAGTAACAGTAGTAGCAATCGCTGCCATACCCCGAACTATTTAGATGGTGCACAAGAAACAGCTCCGGTGCTACTGGAGTATACTAGAAAATCACGCAAAGTTGATTCACCATTTAAAAGTTTACGATAAAATACATTTTTATTCAAGTCTGTGGTTTCATCGTCTATTGATCTTCCTGAATTAGAAAACTCACCGTTACAATTTTGATTAATGCCACATTGTAAGAAAATGTCGATTGTTGATTCATTGGCACACGATTCTGCAGGATCATCACTAAGGAGGTTATTTCTTTTTGTAATGTCTGACTCGACACTTAGTGTTTTGTTAAACTCGAAATCAGGAACAATTTGCTTTTCTTCATTTTTAACTTTTGTTTCGTCTGTATTTTCTTCTTTTACAACAGCTGCAGTGCCAGAGATATCAGCTGTACTACTTGAACTGGAAGTCGAACCAGCAACCGTTTTTGCGAAAAATTTATCTACTCTGCCAAGCGTTTTTAGAACATTGGCTTTTCGTTCTCGCCGTTTCTTCGATGATTTCCGAAATGCCACCCCACTTAATTTTGCACCTTTGCTTTTTTCACTGTTATTCATGTTACGGCACTTACAAAATTGTCAACCAACAGACTAAACAAAAGAAAAAAATTGTAAAAAGGAAAGAAAGAAAGACTGTACCCACTTCCAATTGTACTACACCGACATGAGCACAAAGCTTTTTACTTTAAACTCGGCGCACGAGTAGAAAGATTTTTCCTTTATCCATGGAGCGATGGACTGACCAACTCGGATTACTTTATTAACTGTGCTAAGAAAGAACGATAATAGATAATAACTTAATTTCATTGTCGCCGGTTTCTCTGTTGTCAGGGAACAGTAGAAGCACACCTGCCGGCTGAAATTCGTCTCGTAAAGAAAACGGGACAGTTCCTTTTTTTGGCTTCTGTTCCCCAAACGCTTCTGTTTCCCACGTTGCCGGAATTTTAATTGGGACGCAAATATGTTCTGAATATTTTGACACTGTCTTTCTAATTTAAAAAAGCAAATAATTTATGCAATTTCTTGCAGTGAGGTGTGGTGGATCGACTCTGTTCCCACTTATTCGTATAACATTTTAGTGGTTTCTCTGGGCAGACAGGACAGACTACAAAGTTTAAGTAGTCTTGTTGGCAGTTGGTGTGGTGTGTTGTCATTTGTGTGAACACTATTGTTATGTCTACATGTAAATGCACCTTTTTTCCAGCATAAAATAAAAATAACCTTTCCTCAGAGAAAAAAGCTTAGTTAAGAAGTTTAATATAAAATTTTCAATGCCACATACTATTTGATTGCACAGAGTGGGAACTTGCATATCGTGCAGGCTGTAGCACAGTAGATGAGACAAACGAAAGTTGGTTTCCTCTTCTTTTTTCGCCAAAAAAGTAACTAAGTAAATAAATAAATAAAATTTTTAAACTGTTGTCAAGTGTATTTCACACATTATTAGATATTCTGCATATGTTCTTTTCATATGAACATGTGTTTAAAAATGCAAAACATTCCCAGTATCAAAATGTTATGTTAAATGGGTGTCATTAAATCAAAGCTCAGATATTGTGGACTGCAGAGCTTTCACATTAATTACACTAATGGAGGGTTGACTTGATACTTTACCGTAATTTCTACGAGAAATTGAAGTAGAATTGGGTTTTATATACTGAGGCCCACACATGTAATAGTAATTAAGAAACTGCTGATTAGTTTATCACAGCTTTTCAGGGGTCCCGGTATTTTTATGGGGACAATATGATAGGGTTAAGTAGAAGCTGACAACATTCATGGTATAATAATGTTTCAAACATTGTATTGTAGATTGCCATCCTCACAGCTTACCTCAAAATATTTTGAACAGTCATGAAGATGATACCAGACAGAAACCCAATGTTAAATTTCCATTCAGACACCAAGTAAATTATGAATATTTCCAAGCTTGTATTGTCGAATTTCGTTCTTAAGGCTTATTTAAACTAGCAAGTTGTTTAACAATATTAAAATTTTTTGTTGTTTGTAAGTGCAGTTATTTCAAACGTAAAAGGTTAAAATGAGTGCAGAGCAAAAAATGCCATCCCCCTTAAGGTGCTGCCCCTAGGCCCGTGCCTAGTTAGTTATTGAAACCACATAAATACTAACCACTCATGATTGCAAAACTGTTTCACATGGAATTCAGAGAACGGCTTAACAGTAAATAGGTCTGCCACAAAAACGTATTTAAACAAACAACTTGCAGTGTCTGAAGGTTTCAGTGCATTTCTTTATGTCACTAAAAAAGCCTGACAACATACAAATTGCACCTACTAATCAGATTCTACCCACAATACTTTTTCACTTCAAGTTGCAGCCATGCTACAATTCATTTCATTGTAAAATATTAAATATGGTATCGACCTCTCTAAAAATCCACTTTATAAATGTAACAGAGGGCGGTAATTTAGTACGCTCATGTCATACAATTCTGACTGCGCTTCACTGCTTGAATTAAACTGACGTAATTTACAATAAATATTAACAAAAGAAATAACGAAACGAAACAATTTACATCGAATAACGAACAACAAACTGGTATTAACGACGAAAACCATGATGAAACGAAATATGGCTATCTGCTTATGGCCGTGTATAGGGAGGAAATGAGCTTGTGGGTCACGTGATTAGCAACGGACAGATGACGTCAGCCATCAAAACTTTCCTCCAAAGAAACCTTGACGATACCCTGACGTGACGTAATGGAACGGGACGGTCAGTGTGCATGCCGCCATTTCAAATGCATAGCAGAATGTTTTGTCAGGACGGGTAGTGACGTGACGGCCAGTGTAAATTGGCCTTAAAGCATCCAAGTGTTACGGTGTGTTTTAAATGAGTGTGTGATGGGCAAACGTAAACACAAGTATGGTGGGCAGTCTGTTCTAAATCCAAAAGCCGAAGAACGTTTAGTACATTGATTGATCAAGTGTGGAGAGTGGAGCTTTCTTTGAAACAACGTGATGTGAGAAATGTCGTTGAGTGGTATTTGAATCATTCTGGGCGACCTGAGAAACATCTTAAGAACAATAAACGGGCAATAGACAGGTTCTTAGGCTTTATAAAAAGAAACAAGGAGCTTACCGAAAGATTAGTGAAAAATATTAAGAGGAGTTGAGCTGGAATCAGCGGAGAAATTTTTCATGATTATTTTGATTATGTGGAGGTATACATTGCAGACATGCCTCCAAGTAACATAATAAACTTTGATGAGACCGACTTTACAGATGACTTGGGGCAAAGTAAAGCGCTGATTAAAAGAGGAGTAAAGCGTGCAGAGAAATTCATGGATTCATCCAAGACTGCAGCTACAGCTGAAGGTGTTGTTTTGTCACCATATATGGTATATAAAGCAAAATATCTCTATCCAATATGGACTGAAAATGCCATTCCTGGCAGTGGGTACAACAGGAACACAAGTAGTTGGTTTGACTTTGAGATATATGAAGAATGGTTAGCTGCTCCCATTCACTTGTAAGCTGAGTGGTACAAAATTACTTATTGGAGCCAATCTCTCGAGTCATCTTCCTCTTCATGTTATGCGCTTGTGTGAAGAGAACGAAACTGATTTCATTTTACTTCTACCAAGTATCATCCACTTGATGCAGCCTTCATCTGTCCATTAAAATGAGCTTGGAGAAAGTGCTTAGAAGAATGGAAAGTGAAAAACAGGGGACTTCAAGGAAGTGGGTGTTCACCTAACACCCAGTTTTGTGGCAGAATTCGCGGTATGTGCTATTGTTCCTCTAAATCGATCGAGAAGCTGTACTCAAGTAATATCCAAAATATCTGAGGGAAAATGAAGAATTGGAATGACAGTGGAGTGATGCTTTGGTCTACTAAGGAAGGAAACCATTAGAAGTACCGAGAAACGCCCAAAGCAAAAACATCTCAATGCTGTAGCTGGCAGGCAATAGTGGTTCGTGATCTCATAGAGTCGGATGACGACATGCAATCAGGATCATTAAACGACAGTCAATTACAGTCTGATGTGGAGCTAATTGATGAGGACAATATTGGTACGTCTAGTGTCATAAATTATGGTGAAACGACAAAAGAAGATGAAAACTGTGGTTCTTACAAGAGTGGTGAATTTCCATTGGTATCATTTCCCACAGGCAGCAGGAACAGAAATTTCATGGGTCAAATAATTCAGATGGCTGAGAGTGATGCTGACGTCAGCCATTTAAGGAAAAGGGGATCCAAGGAAGTTCATTTTGTATTTACAGATGTTCCTGATGTACACAAGACTTCCTTCACGCAAACTGTAACTAAAAAGAAAGCATAATGGCATCAGTTTTGGACTACAATTTCCCAGACATTGACATTTCTTTATGACATCAGATAATTTTAAGTATAGCGGATATTTTACAGGAAAATACAACGTTCTAACCATCAAATATTCTATTTGTTAATTTATGTACATGTTAGGTCTCTGAGGAACACCCTCTAGTATTTTAAAAACCGATACAAATGTAGCCCACCATACCTTTGGAGCTATTTTAATTTAAAAGTTAATCGGTTTCAACACATTATCTGGGTGAAGCCATTACAGGCCTTTAAAAAAGCAATGTTCGACTTCAGCCCACTAGATGGGGTGAAGCTGATCAAGTTTTAAATTAAAGCAGCTCAAAAAGCACGATAGGCTATGTCTATATTCAGTATTAGATACAGTGTCGAAGTGCTAAGGATTACATGTATTTTTTTAAACGAATTCTTCAGTGTATTCCCACCGCAATAAAAGAAAAACTGCACTTTTTCTTTTTGACAGGATATAACATACTGTGTACTTGTAGTTATTCGAGAATTTCTGTGTAAATTATAGAACCACTCAGGCTTCTACAGTGTCGAACACACGATATTCTGTATATGAGTGTGGGATGGTAGAATCGTACCTACTGTGCGTCACATGTTTGTGTGTGCAGGTTTAAAATAAGTCGCGAGAAGAAAGTAGACACGGCTGACGAACGACACCGACAAGTACCTGTCGGGTAATCCATAGATGTTTTAGTGAGTGTGTAAGGAAGAACCATGGAGTTTTAATGCAGTTCTGTGCTTATTGTGTCATTGACTATTGTTATTAAAACAAAGGCAGTCGAAAAAGAACTCTTGAAAACTCTTGACGTAACCTTGCAATAGGCAAGACATATATTCTGATTTATGTTAAGAAAAGTTATGCTATCAAAGACAACCTTCCTTTAACTGTAATTTAATTTGTTTCTGTCGTTCGACCGTATGAGGGACTAGCCAGAAGTTATACATTTATGTTGAAAGTCAGAGTTTTATTGTGTATGAAAGACAAATACATCGCTAAATGACGAAAAGCAAAGTTTTTTTGTCTGCTTATTTCATAAGTAGAAAGAGTCTAAAAATTCCTGTACCTAGCGTAATTCGACAGAAAAGAAGTCAAGAGGGTTTCCAGCAGGCGGCTACCCTGTAAAGAAGAGTGGCTGCAAATTACAAGTAAGTCACCTTGTAAAGAAGTGGTAGGTGGTTTGGGGGAATAAACCGAAATAACCCAGATTTACACCCACACTTTAAGTCGGAAACGTTAGATACTCTAGATCTGTTGATGGGTTTACAGTCCATTGTTACATACTGTCTGCATTAAGTTCAGTTCCAAAATAACGAATCGTTGCCAAATCATTACCTGCACCGTCAAAAGTTAGAACCAAATAGTGAAACAGAGGTTATGAGTTACCATGTGTGATAGCAAACGTCTGAGTACAGTATCGGAATTGAGGAACTAACAACGATAAAGCACATCAATGGCCGAAGTAAAAATCATAACGTATGTTCTTGATCAATTTTTTGTCAGGTGCTGAGAAGTGTTATGGCATTTCGAAACATCGACATTTATTTGCTAGCGAATATATATATATATATATATATATATGTGTGTGTGTGTGAACACATCAAACAATGTTTACAAGGGAGTTGTACAAGTAGAGCATGCTTATGTTATCCACTATGTTTTTTCCTGTTAAGTAATTAATAATGTCATAAACAACTGTTTTTCCCTCATTAGAACTGACTGTTTCATTTAGAATGTTATTTAAAGAAAATGAGTTCATCATCTTATGTTCTTCTTTATATACAGTGTTAATGTCAGCTGTGTTCTTTTATTGTAAATTCTAAATAATTTTTTGATTTCAGATGTCTTACTTCGCTCATGGAAGAACACTCGATAGAATAAATATCCAAATCATCATGGAACATTTTCAGTCCACCACGAAAACAAAACATCTTAATAATAATAAAATGTGATTAAGAACACACGAAATTACCAAATAAAATACAATATGAGTGAGTGCGGTGGAAATAGGTTAACATCCAAATTTATTAAATGATGATACTATTAAAACTTCCTTCCCAAGAAACCTCGACATGACATGATGTGACCTGACGGCCCATTGACAGTCTTTGTAGATGTTGCCATTTGAAACACACTGTGGAATGTTTTCACATGACATGATGTGATGTGACAGCCAGTGTGAATTGGCCTTTAGCCTCTGCAGAATAATTAAGATCTAAATTGAGACTATGACTTGAGACTACTTTATAGAACACTGTATATGCCACTTATGATGAATTTTCCACAACATCTGCTCAAAGCTAAGTCCTTTCGTCCCATATACTGATGTAACCGATGTTCAACTCTTAACACAGAGTGATCTTTGGCTCGAGTAAAGGTTTAAATGATTCGACATCTTTACTGCTGAAGATATGAGATGTGCGCAAACTTGGAAGTCGGATTTGGAATTTTGACAAAAACTGGTCAGATCTGTGACCACCAAAGAGATAGAGAATTCTATCTCTACTTGTGTCTAGGGACAGAAAATCTTTGTGTCTACAGGGTTAGCCAATAGGTTGCACTCAGCTGGCTTTGGGTTTGCAGCTCGTAGCGCATCCTGATGGTAGACAGTGAAATTTTCGCCTTTAGGACAAGGAGCTATCTGATTCATTTCGCGTGAAATTCAGAATTGCATGTAGATTACTGAAGTTTTCGATGTCATGTACGTTGTCACAGCCTCCACATCACAATGTGTCGAAGTGCCTTCGTCGCTTAGCAATTTTTAGGACCTACATTTTACGACAATGAAAGACTTAACAAAAAAAATTCTCGAAAATATATCCTATAACTAAAGACATAGGTAACTGCTCCCCAAACTACCAGTAATTTTTCGTGAGAAAAGTATTACAGTTTTTATTATCTTAACTCACTACCACTAAGCGTTTCTGACTATAGAGGACTAAACAGATGGAATCGTCCGAAACAGGTGTTTATTGCCAAAACGTCATGGACACTGTTTTCCATTGTTAACCTGGAGTCCAATTTGATCTTTTACGTTGTGAAATTCAGTAGTTCTCTCGAGAAATCTGTATCCACCTACAGCAGTTTACGAGTAGCTTTGTATTTTTATATAACATTCCTTTCAGCGGATTGAATCCGTTAATAACATAAAGACTTGTAATTACGCTGATGAAAAAAACGCAAAACCAAAGAATAATTATTGTAGAGTAATGAAATTTCGGTAATACATTTGTCTAGTAACATATTCAAATGATTAACATTGCAAGTTCACAGGTTAATGTAAGTGTGAGATAAGCCACTGCAAATTTAAAATGCTGATACATTAATGACCAGTATAACCGCCAGAATGTTGAACACAAGCACACAAACGTACATGTGTAGTGTTGTATAGATGTCGGATGTCAGTTAGTGGGATGGTCTTTCAAGCCGGTTGCACTTGATTGTTCAATACAGGGACAGTTAATGCTTCTAGTGGTTGACACTGATGTTGTCATCCAATGATATCCCCTATGTGCTCGATTGGAGACTGATATGGTAATCGAGCATGCCAAGGCAACATGTCAACACTCTGTGGAGCATATTAGCTTACAACAGCAGTATGTGGGCGAGCGTTGTCCTGCTGGAAAACACCCCTTGGAATGCAGTTCATGAATGGCAGCAGTACAGGTCAAATTACCAGAGTGACATACAAATTTGCAGTCAGAGTATGTGGGAAAACCACGAGAGTGCTCCAGCTGTCATAAGGAATCGCGCCAAAGACCATACCTCCAGATGTAGGTCCAATGTGTGTAGCATGCAGACATGTTGGTTACAGGTCCTCAACAGGCCTCATCCTAACCAATACACGGTTATCACTGGCACTGAGGCAGATCCTGCTTTCACCAGAAAACACAACAGATCTCCAACACGCCCTCCAATGAGCTCTAGCTTGACATCACTGAAGTCGCAAATTGTCAGTGGAATGCACACTACAGGGCGTCTGTCTCGGAGCTGTTCTTGAAGTAACCGATTTGTAACAGTTCGCTGTGTCAGTGTGGTTCCCACTGCTGTTCAGATTGCTGGCTGCAGTTGTAGTACACTGTGCCTCAGCCAAATGCCGAACGCGACAGACAGTCTTTCCTCTCGGTAGTGCCAAGTGGCCATCCGGAGTACGGTTTTCTTGCTATCGTGCAGTTTCGTGATTACTGCTGCCAGCAATCATGCACAGTGGCTACATTCTTTTCTGTAGGATCACGGAGGGAACATGCAGTTTCTCATACCCTCGTTCAAACTCAGTTAAGTGTTGATAATGGCGTCTTTGTCGTAACTAACATCAACTCACCAGATCGAATCTCAAACCCTAACGCTCACAACTGTTACAGCGTCTGCTTAAAGTAAACCTATTTCCATCATCATAGTGGCGCTACTAGCGCTATTCTTATGCGAGTGGTGTAAAATCTAAATAAACATCATCTTTCAGATGTAGAAACATGTCTACCAACTTTCGTTTATGTCGCATAACTTCTTCTTGGTGTTGTGATTTTTTCGTTTCGTCATGTGTATTTCACAAACCTGGAGTAGCAGAAGTATTCATTAACGTATTGCCCTGAGAGGAGAATCAAAAAACACCTGAAAACATTTTGTGATATAAGCTAGTTAACTTAATGGGTCGATCATTAGAGCAAGATCTATGCAATACCAGTGTTTCTATAGTTACTGCTGGTGTATGACATATTTTGAAAATTTGGCGAACTGTTTTATAGTGCATAGCATCCTAATTATGACTTAGAAAATTTTCTTGCTAAAGATGTTCCAGATCAATAAATTGCTAGTAAGGTAGGAACTGTTGCAGGAGTTCATGATTATTTATTATGAAGACTACTTTAGTAATACTGTAAAACAGCATGACAATGTTAGTTATAATCCTTCTTGATTGCAAAAATGTTTATTCATATGACCAATTTCAGTTCCTCTAGAACCATCTTCAGATTTGCAGTTTCGGTTACAGGAGTAACCCGTCTACACACAGCAACCTTAACATGCTGTGTGGATGGGTTACTCCTGTAACCGAATTTGCAGATCTGAAGATGGTTCTAGAGGAACCGAAACTGGTCATGTGAGTAAACATTTTATGCAATCAAGACGGATTATAACTAACATCGTATAACCAGTGATTGTGGTATCCCATCAGACATTAAGTCTGTTTTTGCAAACAGCATGAGTTTAAAATAAAATCTGCATGTGCTGACTGATTGCCAGTAGTGTTCTTGCTGATAAATATAAAGCAAAGGAAACTGCTAATGACAATGAGTTAATAAAGTAAAGCAAGCTGCCATAGTACTTTTTTATGGTAGAACCATGACAAAGTAGGTGACAATATGTTTCTTTAATGCAATTTGTAAACTTATAAATGTCTTAGAAATGAGATTTTAAATGGCACATAAAGCAAATGAGATGTTCTATTTCTCATTGTTCCAATAAAAATGGTGTGAGAATGGAAGAATATTATGGCAACATCGTTCTTTCCAGTTTTCTTGATTAGCAAGACTGAGACATTCAGCATAAAAAGTCAGGGAGAATCATCCTGAAATGTAATCTGTACTAAGGATTTGCTGGTTAAATACAAATCTATATTTCTTAGGTTCTCAGCTGATTTTTACTCACCTCAAGTAAAGAAAAAAGTTACGACCATTTGTAAGTATTATTAATTTTTACGAAAATTTTGATTGTCATGCCTGTATCTTGGGCAATTTGGCGACATAAACTTTTATTACTGCCATATGTTGCAGCACGCAAGGTGCAACTACAATTTTACGTTTTTCAAATGGGAGCTCTCTTAACATAAACAAATGCAGAAAACCAAACCTCACGAACAAGACAAAGAAGACTGCTATATGTTTTCGTTGTCTGCCACCAGAAAGCGCTACAAGCAACACACCCAAGTCCAGCTGAGTACGCCCAACCGGCACCAGATCTTTTATGGGCCCCGACCATATTTGTGCACAGGAATCGTAGCATGTGCACGGGAGATCGCCATAAAACTGAAGTATCAGACATGTTTGCATTAGCTGTTTGTTCAGTCTAGTGTCTAGTTTGTATGTGCACACTGAATTTTAACATGGATGATTCATGTCATTGCTCTAGAGCATGGTTTCCCAAACTTCGGTTTGTCGCACCCCTTTACTGCCAAAACTGGAAACTTCGCGCCGCCCTTTACAATAATAATACTGTACTATTCGCTCATTGTTTTTGGAGGATGTTAAAAGCGAAAATTGCAGGGACTTGGTGAAGAGACGGCGTCTGCTTTGTTACCTTTCATATTTGCTTCCTGTACATACTGAAGATCATTGAGGATAGACTACAGTGTCTCTGATTCCACTTTCAACTAATACCTCGCGTTCACGTCCTTCGAATCTCAAAACTGTAGTCTGGTATCTAAGCGAACCATAGATAAACATTTCCACTCTATATTTCGTCAAAACTACATTTAGTATTTCAGAGTGTATATGCCAGCCATCGGTGACAAGCTCTCTGTAACTGTAAATATTCTATAAACAATGGTTTGTCTTTCATCAGTCTCTTGTGTAACGTAATATGAAGGGTACGTAAAATAAGAGAAAAGAAACCACTAACCTGTAGCAGGTTATCGCATGAAGGACAGATACAGGTAACAGAAAACTGTGTTCACACTATGTTTCGAGCACTAGCTTTTTTTTCTAGCAGAAGTATTCACATTCACACATGCAACCACACAGACACCCAAATATACACTCCTGTGGCCACAGCAATACTAGTTTTTGCTACTCAGTTATTGAAAGCAATTGCCTGAGCTTATGGAAGTGGGAAGGGGCTAGGGAATGATGCAAGGAGATGATAGCAGAAAAGAGGAAGTTCTTTGAACAGGTGACTCAGCAACCACAAACAAGATGAAAAGAGTACAGAGAGTAGAGCAAAAATAGATGTAGGAAAAGGTGGGGGGTGAGTTTAGGGATGGCTGTGGGTTGGCAGCAGCGATGTGGAGTGGACTTAACATTCTCCCTCTCCCTTGACATGGCGGCTAAGCAACATTCCCTCTGCACCAGGCATTGCTTTGAGGGAAGCCGCTAACTAAAATTACGCATACAACAACAATAACAATGTCCGTTCTTAGAAACTGTTTCCTCTGTTCATTTTGGGACAAGATCTCATAGTGCAATACCAGTAAGTGGGATGAGTACACTTCACAGCTCTAAACAAATTTATACAGACGTTCACTGCTTATGAGCGGCAGATTATATCTTACAGTACGAACATTTGAAGTTAGTGTTTCATCTCAAGGGCGTGAAGATGGAGGAGAGCGAGAGAGTACCATCGTCGCTGCAGTGAGTGGTGACGTGAGAGGGGTAATGTTTATATGCCTCTAGTTCGGAGCTAGACATTGTAGACATATACGATTTCGCGCGCATCATACCAAAAAGCTGCAATGGTATAAATTTGAAACAGAAGAAACATAGATTCCAGATTGCATATTACACAGATAGAGGGCCATCTTCAAATGCGTTACTCACTTGTATCAAGGAAACTGAAACTGTTTTAAAGGTGTTGTAGCACTAAGCAATTAGGAGAGAAAAACGATATTTCAAAAACGTATTAAGCAATTTAGGTCGTTTTAGATAATATTATATAAATAGAATTATTGGCACTAGTAAAGAATCGTTCATTACGTTATTATTTAAATTATCAACACCAGATAATACACCATGACACAGCACGACCTCCCTCGCATCTTCAGTGCCACAATAGCAAGATTTTGATGAAGGCGCCAATGGGAAATGTCCCGACTTGTTCTGACATGCCTCGGGAAGAACAGCTGAAGATGTGTGTACTGTACTTCCCTCAGCCACTGTCTTTTGTGGGTGACAAGGAAACGCTTTTGCTTTGTCGACTAACGTATTGACATAGACATGGGAAGAAAATGGTTTATGCCTATTGTGTTGTATTTTACACACAATTCTATGAAAGAAAAATTGCCAAATATTTTCAGTTCTAAAATAATTATTAATTCAATCAAATCACCATACATTTTATATAATCTTCAGTTCGGTCATAATTCACATGAGGAAAGAGAATACATATTATGCCTATGCAAGTCATTGCAACATCTCCATTGAAGCCAGGAAAACTATTTGTATCTCTTATAATTTTCTAAATACAAGACATTAATTTAAAAAAATCTTCAACACATGCATTTATTCCCTAAAATGGTCAATACAAGCATTTGCATGGAAACTCGAGCTCTACTCATCACATAGTTTCAAATACGGTGCTTATTTGTATCAAGCTAGGGGAAATTAAAAAAATCATAAACTTTACAATGTAAATATTTCATTGTAGACATATACGATTTGCAAACACATTTGGTAATAATAAAAAAAAATAATAAATCGATGTAATTTCTGCAGAGACTTTCAATTCTGGATTGAATAGAAACAAGTGCTCAACGTAAATTGCTAGCAATATTGAGCTCGATTTTGCATTTTGTTTTCATAGCTACAGCTACTGAAAACGCCCTTTGGCACAAATAAGTGCTTGTAAATGGTAAGTACAATTGCAGTGCTTGCTTTGCTATGCTGGGGTAATCTTTCAGATATTTTAGACAAAATAATGGCTTACCCATCTTCTCAAAGTCACATTTAGCCGCAGAATCGTTTTTAATTTCCAAAGCTTGTTCTAGCAGTATTTCTGACAGCACATTTACACACTGGTGCCCAAAATTAAAGCAACAAATCGCTATTATCCCATCCTGTATATAATTCATGATATAATCATGCAAACTCTCAACAGATGTCTGTACAATTGTGTTCTGTACTGAAGATGGCATTGCAGTCAATGGCAACCACGCTAACGATGACGCCAGGGCACTTATCAAAACGGTGATGTTTGCCGGGTAGACTCACATCCACAATCGCTGTGTACTCATCACAGATGAAGCAGAAAGGTGGAGGGTCACGTGAAGACCGAAAGCAGGACATGGAGCCCTGCTATATATGTACCTTCACAGAAGGGAACGTTTAGTGTGGAGTCGTAAACAATGGACCAAAGTTGGACGTCATTGCCTCAACATGAGATGATGACATTCACAGCATGCCCCGTCTTTTTCAGGCCCGTATTGCTGACAGAGGTGGTCACATCCCATACTGATCACATTAACCAGTAGTGCAAATGTGTGTGCAAATCCATTACGTTGAAAAAATTAACATTTTTGTCTACTATTATGCATATTGCAGTTGTTTATGTTCTGTATTATTTACACTGTTTCTACTTTACTAATCACCTTTTTATACTGTTTTGAGGCAAAATGAATGCAACCTTGCAAAATTTCCGTTTGTTCCTTTAATTTTGGACACAAGTGTATGCAATGTGAAAAATATCTGTTGCCAGTCTGTAAATGTTATTATCACATGAGCTAGGAAAGTAGCACTTAGAATTCATTAGTCAGCTGCTACAGATGATTTGATATTTTATTCGTAGTATCTGTCTTCTTCAACACCTCTGTAAAGAGTGCTTCTTCCAGGATTCCAAACAATATGGGAAAGCAGGTTACAATTTACCATTCCCAAAGTAGCAGTTTATCAGTATACATAGCGATAGCATCCCAGGGATAAATTATGTTCGAGTTTCCACCTTGCACTTTCAAATTCAGTGAGTTCAATGAATCGAAAATATCTGACACGTAAGTCAACACCACAGTCTAACACTGTAGTTAACACAACTTGAACACTTTGCTTTCGGAGTTCCATACACAATTCAGTTTTGTTTTGAATTTCCAAAAATCGAATCACTTCAAGTTCAAATAATTTAACTAACACATTTTCTTTTGAGAGCCAGCGTACTTCCGTATGAAGTAGCAGTCTTTTATGTTAAGTTCCCAAATCTTCACAAATGGCCGTAAAAAGACGGGTATTTAAAGCACTCTATTTTAATATGATTCCCAATTTTGATGCTTAATTTTAAGACGTCGTTGACTTCATTTGGAAGTGTTTTAGTTGCCAAGGCTTGACGGTGTATAACACAGTGAATTGAAGTAACATTAGGATTATTTTCTCTGACCATCTGCATGAATCGTGACCGAGATACAAGCACTGACGAAGGCGCCGTCTCTGTACACGCCAATCAGCCTTTGCCATGACAATTCATATTTGCAAAAGAATCCAGATCTCATTGCCATTATATGAACTGCTTTTGAAGTAGTAGTTAGCTCTGTAGAAAATTTATGATTTACACATAAATTTTTAAGTACAGGTACTTTATTGCATTTAAACATACAAAAGCTGATGGGGAAGGTCTTTCATTCAGTCTTGCCAAGGTTGTGGATGCTGATAACCTGTGTACTCATACTTATCTGTAAAGGAAAAGAACCGAACTTTAAAAGAAAAAAATATTGGTACTATGAATTCAACACATTCTATAATATGAAAACTAGAAGTAATTAAAATTAATTATAACATCAAATAATATGAAGGTAAACACACACAATTCTGTTCAAAGGCAATTAATTGAATTTAATTTCATGTTCTTAGCAACAAAGTAATTTTTACTGAGGATTATAATGTCCTGCGTGAGTCACGCGTTTATTATAAATTGTATGAGAGAGAAAAGTAACATCCATACTGCTAAGATAGAACGAAGCGCAGTGGTACTGACAGAAACATGTAGAAAAACAATATGCACTGCATGAGTTGCAACCATGTTTCCTTTTTTCAAGCCTACCAAATTGCAATTCATTGATTGTTCCCCAAATTCATAAAATATTTCTTACAGAAGTTTAAAAATATATTGGCTCACTACAAATTCCCTTAGAATATCTCAAAGTATTGTAACTAAAGAATTCACAGAATAAAAGTGAGCTATGCAACGCTACTATATGGATTAATTCATCCATGAAGGTAATTCACAAGTATCTATATAGGCACCTAATACCTTACTGTATGCCATATATAAAACAAGTGAGATAATCTGTAGACATGTGCCAGACTCTGGGGGAACCACAGCAGATATGATATTGAGCATATACCTGTTATTGAAAGACTGACAATTGCAGAAGCTTTTTGAGCATGATATGCCTTTTCCATTTTATTTGGAATGGAAAAAGGAAATTTGAAGTATAAGTGGTAATAGCTACAATGAGCTTTTACAGAACCTTTTGAGAAACAGGTACTGGCATTGGAAAAAAATAAAAATTTCATTAACTTTGGATGACTCAGAGCATGGGAGATTAGTTGTTGAAAAACATCTGTAGGATAATCAGGAAAGAGAGATGAAGTGATAATGAAGGAAATACTTCACCAATATTTTTACAAAGTGGTAATCGTTAGACAAGTACAAAAATATGTCTACAGCAATGACTTTCGCAGTTCACAAGCAGGCAAGTCTAGTTGCCCTACAGAAAAATCATGGAAATATACAGGGTTATTACAAATGATTGAAGCGATTTCACAGCTCTACAATAACTTTATTATTTGAGATATTTTCACAATGCTTTGCACACACATACAAAAACTCAAAAAGTTTTTTTAGGCATTCACAAATGTCCGATATGTACCCCTTTAGTGATTCGGCAGACATAAAGCGGATAATCAAGTTCCTCCCACACTCGGCGCAGCATTTTCCCATCAATGAGTTCGAAAGCATTGTTGATGCGAGCTTGCAGTTCTGGCACGTTTCTTGGTAGAGGAGGTTTAAACACTGAATCTTTCACATAACCCCACAGAAAGAAATCGCATGGAGTTAAGTCGGGAGAGCGTGGAGGCCATGACATGAATTGTTGATCATGATCTCCACCACGAACGATCCATCGGTTTTCCAATTTCCTGTTTAAGAAATACCGAACATCATGATGGAAGTGCGGTGGAGCACCATTCTGTTGACCATCGGTTGTGGTGCGTTTAGCTCCCTGCTTGCTTTATTCATTGACTTCCGCAGGCTACGCGTGAAACTTGCCCACACGCGTTCAACCGTTTCTTCGCTCACTGCAGGCCGACCCGTTGATTTCCACTTACAGAGGCATCCAGAAGCTTTAAACTGCACATACCATCGCCGAATGGAGTTAGCAGTTGGTGGATCTTTGTTGAACTTCGTCCTGAAGTGTCGTTGCACTGTTATGACTGACTGATGTGAGTGCATTTCAAGCATGACATACGTTTCTCAGCTCCTGTCGCCATTTTGTCTCACTGAGCTCTCGAGCGCTCTGGCGGCAGAAACCTGAAGTGCGGCTTCAGCCGAACAAAACTTTATGAGTTTTTCTACGTATCTGTAGTGTGTCGTGAACATATGTCAATGAATGGAGCTACAGTGAATTTATGAAATCGCTTCAATCATTTGTAATAGCCCTGTACTTATGACAGTTCGTATTGCAAAAGGGAAGATAGGCACACTATGGAACAGAAAGCAAAATAAATAAAAGTAGCCTACAGGTAGTTACCAAAACATAAATGAACATGTAAACAAAAGAAGTTTTCACCAGATACCCTAAGTACTGCTGCTCAATGCTCTGGTGAGTTGCAACCTGTTGTCATACAAATATTTATGTCATCCTGGGTTCTTAATCACTGAATTTGTTATGGATGTTCTTAGGTCCAACAAAAACCCTTGATGTCAACATAAATACAAAATACACTGTAAAAAATAAAAACATTAGAGAAATTACAGCGACTACATGATTAATGTTTCAGTGCCTAAATCTGGTGATGTGCACACAGAATACAGAAATGAAGAAATCATTGAAGAAATTTCGTATTTACAAAGTATCATAAAATTATATTAGGTCATGAAATAAGTGATTCTGAGAAAGAAAACTGTGCTAATCTGATACTGGATGAAAACATGCAAAATTAACACATTGCCTGGAAATAGCAGGGATTACTTTGCAATGTAAAAGTGAAGTTAAACAAATCAGCCAACAAAAAGATAAGATAGGACCAAATGTAGTTTAGGAATGTGTATGTTGCGAAAATAAAAGTATAAATAATGAGTAAAAGTGATCCTCTAGCACAAATGTTGGCATCTATTTAAAGACTGTGTGTGTAATGAAGTGTTATACACTGAAGTGCCAAAGACACTGGTATAGGCATGCATATTCAAATACAACAATAAAGGTAAAGTTGCCACTCACCATATAGCAGATATACTGAGTCGCAGATAGGCACAACAAAAAGACTGTAAGATGACACACACACACACACACACACACACACATGGCTCATACCCCTGTAATAAACCTAAATGCATGACCTATCTCAAACATCCTCCCACCACTGCCTACTCCAGTCTGGGCACAAACATCACCTATGCCATAAAAGGCAGGGCTATCTGTGAAACTAGTCATGTGATCTGCAAGCTAAGCTGCAACCACTGTGCTACATTCTATGCGGGCATGATGACCAATAAGCTGTCTGTCCGCTTGAAGGGCCACTGATAAATTACGGTCAAGAAACAAGTGGACTACCCAGTTGCTGAAGATGCTGCCTAACATGACAATCTTCATTTCAATGACTGCTTCACAGCCTGTGCCATATGGATCCTTCTCACCAACACCAGCTTTTCTGAATTGTGCATATGGGAACTTCCCCAGCAATATTCTACGTTCCTGTAACCCTCCAAGCCTCAACCTTTGTTAGTCATTGTCCTCCCCGTTCCCACTCCAGCAATATACAGCCCTCATTCCACCATCGCACCCAGTCTTTTTATTTTTATTCTTTTCTGCCCCTCTTTCTAACCTCCTGACTGCACGTAACTGTCCTATCTTCTCAGTGCTTATTCTCTCTGCACTCCCCAGAGCACTGCACTGTTTGCCACCCCTACCCTACTATCCCTCACCATCCCCACACCAGCCTCCTCCTTACTCCCACCCAGTCACCACTCCCATCTTGCACTGGTGCTGCTGCTCGCAGTGTGGCTGCAGTTGCCAGAGACTGCAGTCATGTTTGTTTGTTTGTGTGTGTGTGGTCTATTTTTGATGAAGGCCTAATGGGCTGAAAGCTTTATTAGTGACAGTCTTTTTCTTGTACCTATGTCTGACTCGGCATCTCTGCTATATGGTGAGTGGCAACTTTCCATTTCTAATATTGTTACATTCCGTACTGGATTTTCCATCGTATTCCAATACAGAGATATGTAAACAGACAGGATATGGCACCACAGTCAGCAATGCCTTTGTAAGACAAGTGTCTGGCTCAGTTGTTAGATCAGTTACTGCTGCTACAATGGCAAGTTATCTAGATTTAAGTGAGTTTGAACATGGTATTATAATCAGTGCATGAGTGATGAGACACACCATCTCCGAAGTAATGATGAAGTGGGGATTTTACTGTATGACCATTTCACGAGTGTACCGTGAATATCAGGCATCTGGTAAAACATGAAATCTCTGACATCGCTGCAGCTGGAAAAAGATCCTACAAGAACGGGATCAACGATGACTGAAGGAATCGTTTGACATGACAGAAGTGCAATCCTTCCCCAAACTGCTGCCGTTTTCAGTGGTGGGCCATCAACAAGTGTCAGTGTGTGAACCATTCAATGAAACATCATCAACATGGGCATTCAGAGCCAAAGGCCTACTCGTGTACCCTTGATTAATTTGAAACAAAATTCGATAATCTAGGTTAAAAACTTAAGGAAACAGGTCATACAGATGGAAGTATTAGAGTGCTTTTAGAAGAGGTGTCAAAATATGTATATAATGAATACAAGCAATCAAACAGAAACTGCAACAATGAATCATATAGCAATAAGGCAAAAAATGTGTAAGTTTTTCGGTTTCACATACTACAGAATTCAATTACTGAGTGATAAAAATGTGTTAATTAACCAGTGGAAAAAACCTCAAAACAGTACTGGGCCAAAGTTGTAAATAAAGTAAATAGAATATCAGTGTTACCATACAGCCATGAAAAGG
Organism: Schistocerca cancellata; assembly: GCF_023864275.1. Taxonomy (NCBI): domain Eukaryota; kingdom Metazoa; phylum Arthropoda; class Insecta; order Orthoptera; family Acrididae; genus Schistocerca; species Schistocerca cancellata. The sequence goes on from NC_064628.1 coordinate 714,281,089, forward strand.
GACTAGCCGGAGTTATTAAACAAATAATCTTTTTAGTTTAAAAAGGAGTAAAATGACGTGTAAAAATGAATCTTAGATGCCTCACCCAACTAAAACAGAAATGTCTTAATCTGCTACATACCATAGAGCTGCATTGTACCACAATGGTTCTGTGCAAACAAAGAAATCACAGTGGCTGGTAAAAATTGGTCAGATATTTGCAGTCATTTCAGAAATGTTAGTTGCTTACAGGTTTCATATAGTGCATGGCTTACATTTTAACAGACTGAAGAAGCAACCAATGACCAGATGAACTGCCAATATTGTTTCAACAACAGTAACAACAGCTCCAAAAAGGGCAGTATTGGTAGCAACAAGATCAACATCACAGTCACCTACATCTATAAATGTGACTGCAAAAGAAAAGAAGGGAATGACAATGTCACCTAGATCAAAAAGGGGAATAATAAAACAGTGGCAATAGCACTAGACAGGTATAGAATACTACCAAAGATTCACACTGCCATAAAGATAAACAAGTAATTGCATCAGTCATTGATCATATACCAACCGACACAAAAAAATGTTTCAATTCAAATGTAAAAAACATGGCTCTTTTTGCTGCTCCTGCCAGATTCTAAACTGAACATAGCTGTACAGAATACAACTAAAAGCTAACACAGAAGAGGACTTTCTCAAGGGATGGGAAGATTGTAATTTGCTACACATTTAAGCAATGAAACACAGAAATAAGTGCTCTTAGAAACCAGCATGAATAAGAAGTTCTCAAAGTGCATCTCAGTATTTAAATTCAGATTTGAGAAAAGTTTCCAAAGCTATTAATTTCACTGGACAAAACAAATAAATAACTGGGTGACCTAAGGGATAAGAAAATACTTTGAAACTCTATAAAACATTCCAACAACACAAAAAGAAACAACCACCCAGACTCAGAATTCCTAAACTTCTATCTAACATATAAAGCAAGAAAAATTTTCAAAAAGTAGTCAAATGTTTTGTGAAATTATTAGTCTAATAGTAAGTAATAAAACAGATTAGAGAAACATTTGGCACACCTTTGAATGATGCTGAAAATCATACACAACAAAGAAAGTGCCTAAAATGTTTCCCTAATCTATTTTATTACTTATTTTTAGACAAATCATTTTGCAAAACAGTTGACTTATTTTTTTTCAGGTTTCTCTTATTTTCAAGTTTTTTTTCGGTAAGTATGAAATATATTTAAATATTTATCACTAAGCTACTATTATTGACAGTAAAAGTTTTCAAGAGAAAGTAGCTAAATTTCAATTCATGCTGTAATTTGATACTTATTTTATGTTTTTCAACACGAAAGAAAGAATTCCACCAGTTCTATAGCAATGTAATTTTTTATGCACAAAATACACTCCTGGAAATTGAAATAAGAACACCGTGAATTCATTGTCCCAGGAAGGGGAAACTTTATTGACACATTCCTGGGGTCAGATACATCACATGATCACACTGACAGAACCATAGGCACATAGACACAGGCAACAGAGCATCCACAATGTCGGCACTAGTACAGTGTATATCCACCTTTCGCAGCAATGCAGGCTGCTATTCTCCCATGGAGACGATCGTAGAGATGCTGGATGTAGTCCTGTGGAACGGCTTGCCATGCCATTTCCACCTGGCGCCTCAGTTGGACCAGCGTTCGTGCTGGACGTGCAGACCGCGTGAGACGACGCTTCATCCAGTCCCAAACATGCTCAATGGGGGACAGATCCGGAGATCTTGCTGGCCAGGGTAGTTGACTTACACCTTCTAGAGCACGTTGGGTGGCACGGGATACATGCGGACGTGCATTGCCCTGTTGGAACAGCAAGTTCCCTTGCCGGTCTAGGAATGGTAGAACGATGGGTTCGATGACGGTTTGGATGTACCGTGCACTATTCAGTGTCCCCTCGACGATCACCAGTGGTATACGGCCAGTGTAGGAGATCGCTCCCCACACCATGATGCCGGGTGTTGGCCCTGTGTGCCTCGGTCGTATGCAGTCCTGATTGTGGCGCTCACCTGCACGGCGCCAAACACGCATACGACCATCATTGGCACCAAGGCAGAAGCGACTCTCATCGCTGAAGACGACACATCTCCATTCGTCCCTCCATTCACGCCTGTCGCGACACCACTGGAGGCGGGCTGCACGATGTTGGGGCGTGAGCGGAAGACGGCCTAACGGTGTGCGGGACCGTAGCCCAGCTTCATGGAGACGGTTGCGAATGGTCCTCGCCGATACCCCAGGAGCAACAGTGTCCCTAATTTGCTGGGAAGTGGCGGTGCGGTCCCCTACGGCACTGCGTAGGATCCTACGGTCTTGGCGTGCATCCGTGCGTTGCTGCAGTCCGGTCCCAGGTCGACGGGCACATGCACCTTCCGCCGACCACTGGCGACAACATCGATGTACTGTGGAGACCTCACGCCCCACGTGTTGAGCAATTCGGCGGTACGTCCACCCGGCCTCCCGCATGCCCACTATACGCCCTCGCTCAAAGTCTGTCAACTGCACATACAGTTCACGTCCACGCTGTCGCGGCATGCTACCAGTGTTAAAGACTGCGAAGGAGCTCCGTATGCCACGGCAAACTGGCTGACACTGACGGCGGCGGTGCACAAATGCTGCGCAGCTAGCGCCATTCGACGGCCAACACCGCGGTTCCTGGTGTGTCCGCTGTGCCATGCGTGTGATCATTGCTTGTACAGCCCTCTCGCAGTGTCCGGAGCAAGTATGGTGGGTCTGACACACCGGTGTCAATGTGTTCTTTTTTCCATTTCCAGGAGTGTAGTTAGGCCTTGATGAGATGAACTTTTTGATAATTCATTTACATTCACCATCTGTTTATGAAATATTTCAGTTTTCCCTCTAATAAATAATTATTGACTTTTAATTAATTACACTTATTATTTTCAAGCAGGGTTATTACATTTAATATTACCACTCTCATCTTATTTTTGTCTTTTTGTTGGGTTCTAGTTTCCTGTTCTTATTTAGTGTACCTTCCTTGGTTTTTTCTACAGGCTGTCAAGAGCTGTCATTCTTTCCAGGGGAACAAGAACTGCTGTCTACATTAGGTTCGTTCTTTGATTGAAAGCAATGACAACTTTTTCTCATCTGTTGGCCTGCTAAGCCTAATGCAAAAAGACAAAAACAAGTTAAGAGGAAAGACTGAAGAGATTGTAGACATGATGGAGAGGAGAAAGATTAATATCTTTGGGTTGAGTGAGACCAAGTGGAAGGGAAAAAACTCGAAATTGCTGAAAGGTGGGTACAAATTATACTGGCAGGGTCACAATAAAGAGGCAAAAAATGGAGTGGGGTTTGTGTTTCACAAAGACATTGACCCAGTTACAGACGTGAGCTTTGTAAGTGAAGGATAATTACAGCCAGAGTGAACTTGGGAAAAAATAGTTTTACTATACTCCCAAGTGTACGCACCTCAGCTAGGGTACAGTGAGGAAGAAAAAATGAAATTCCTTGAAGAATTGGAAGACCGAGTAAGAGAAGATAACATTATGATAATTAGGGATCTGAATGCTCAGATTGGCACGGATAGAAATGGATATGAGGAGGTGATGGGCCCTTTTGGATATGGAAGACGAAATGTTGAGGAAGAAGAAATTCTAAATCTGTGTATAAGGAATCATCTTTTAGTGAAGAATACATTCTTCAAGAAACAAGATATGGCAAATCTAAGACAGTTATAGACTATATATTAATTGACTAATTAATTGGAGGAAAAGTAAGGGACACTAAAGTCATACCAAGTGAGCACTAGGATAGCGACCACAGGTTACAAGTAGCAGATCTAAATTATAAGATGAAAAGTTTGAATGTTGTACAAAGTATGCTAAAAATTAAGGAGTGGAAGTTGAAAGAAGAAGAAAATAAGAAAAGTTTTCAAAATCTAGTACCACAAAAACTGCAAGGGGTAGTGTAGAGGAAGAGTGGAATCTATTTAAAAAATCAATAGGTAACAGTGCTGTGCAGATATGCGGCACAACAAAGGGTAAAGTGAAAGACAAAGAAATGAGTTGGTGAAACGATAGAGTAAAACATGCAATTAAAAAACGTAATATGGCAAAAAAACATGGAGTTTGAAAAAAGAAATCAGAACCAGGGGCTGGTACCAAAAGATGAACACGAGGTGACAACAGAGGAGAAGGAATATCGACAAAAGAAACTCCAAGCAAAGAGAATTGTGAAAGAAGAAAAGGAGAAGTGTTGGAAAATATTCACCCAGATACTAGAGAAAGATAGCAAAGGGAACCAAAAACTGCTATATAAGTTATTGAAAAGTAAAAGATCTGATAGAGAAGACATAAAAGCTATTGAAACAAAGAATGGGGATATTATCAGGGACATGGAAGGTATCAGAGAAGAGATGAAGAATTATTTTGAAATCTTACTGAATGGGGAAGGTGCACAAGAAAGTGACAATGAAGCCACTGAATTAGTGGAAGAGCAGGATCCAATCTCTTGGTTAGAAACTGAAAATTCCCTGAAACATATGAAAAGTGAGAAGGTGGCTGGAGTAGATGAGCTAACAGCTGACATGATTAAAGCCACAGGAATCCATGGAATACAATGGTTACACTGGGTACTGGGGGTGATATGGAAAGAAAACGAAATGCCAGATGAATGGAAAAAAGAAATTATAAAACCATTGTTCAAGAAAGGTAGTAGAAAAAAATGCACCAACTACCGAGGAATCACACTGTTATCACAATGCTTTAAAATAATGGAAAAGGTAATAGAAAAAAGATTGTGGAAAATTCTAGAACACCTATTAGAGAAACAATGGCATGGGTTCAGAAGTAATAGGGGAAAAATAAATGTCATTTTCTCCCTCTGTCAGTTAATGGAGAAATATTGGGAAAAAGGAAAGGACTTGATAGCAGTATTTGTGGATTTGGAAAAAGCATATGACAGTGTGTACCAAGGGATAAAATATGGGAATGCTTGAGAAAACATAATGTTCCTGATTCATTAATTACAAAAGTCCAGATGCTGTATGATGGTTGTGAGAGCAGTGTACAAGTAGGAGGTGGAGGAATCAAAATGGTTAAAGACAAAGAGAGGTCGGCTCTGAGCACTATGGGACTTAACTTCTGAGGTCATCAGTCCCCTTAGGACTTAGAACTACTTAAACCTATCTAACCTAAGGACATCACACACATCCATGCCCGAGGCAGGATTTGAACCTGCGACCGTAGCGGTCACACAGTTCCAGACTGTAGCGCCTAGACCCGCTCGGCCACCCCGGCCGGCCAAAGAGAGGTGTTCAGCAAGGCAGTTAGGTCTCCTCATTACACTTATGGACACAATCATGAAAGAAATCAAGGAAGAAGAACTCAATGCTTTTGTTTTTGTTAATGACATCACCATTTGGGGAGTGATGGAAAAGGAGGTTCAGAGGAGACTAGATTACTGGAACACAAAATTTAAAAAATTCAAGTTAACTGTGAGTAGGAACAAGACAGTGGCAATGAAGATGAGCAGGACACCCACACCTTGTCACCTCATACTGGAGGGGGAGAAGGTTGAATGTGTGAAAAGCTTCAATTATCAGGGTAGCATCATATCACGTGATGAAAGTTCCAAACTAGAAGTCTTAAACAGAATAACAAAAGGATCTAGTTTCGTCCACCAAGTATGAAATCTAATGTGGGACAAGGAAGTCCCTCAAAGAGCCATACAGACCATGTATCTCCTGCCAATCATGTACAGTCTAGAGGCCTGTGTAATAAATAAGAGAGAAGAGTGTCAAATACAAGCATGTAAAATGAAATTCCTTAGGTCAGCTCTACAAGAAACGAGGAGAGACAGAGTCAAGAATGATTATGTAAGGACAGACCTGCACGTGACATTGACTACAGAGGAGAGCTTTGAGGTTGAAGTGGTTCGATGATGTGAAGCAAATGCACCCGACTCCAACTCCACACCAGTATTTGGAGATGGAGGTACCAGGAAGAAGACCAATTGGGTTGCCTAGAAAGAGATGAACAGACCAGGTTAAGGAAGATTTGAAGAGAAGAGGAGTAACATGGAATGTAGTGGAGAGGGAAAAGCTATACCAGGACAGAAACCAATGGAGGCATATCATTCACGAAGTTCCTACCCAGCTTGCTAGAAGGAAATCCTAATGATGATGATGATGATGATGATGATGATTTTCAACCAAGTATTATTTTGCAAAGGTAGACCTCATGCTGCTCAACTCGACATCCCATCTGTCCATTTCTATCTCTATTTGGCTATGAAAATCTGGACAAAAATCCATTGTGTAATTTATAGAAAGTCTTGTTTTCATTTACACTCAAACATTGGACCAAAAATAAATAAGAAAACATTAATAGTTGAAAAAACTCAAAATGAGTTAATTATACACAATTCTGAACACAAAATCAAAGCAGCCTGGAATGATACCAGACAGACCATGAACCACAATAAACCAAAACCTGCAGACACACAACTTAAGCGCAACACATGACTGAGATACTCTTGCAAAATTAGTAAATAAATACTTCAGCAATGTAGCTACTAAGTTATAACAGAACTCTGAAAAGCAGCCCATAGGAACAGTGAACTACACGCCTATCTCAATGTTATTGCAACCCACCACAATTGAAGAACTTTGCAATGTTGTCCATAATCTAACAAAATAAAACCTCAGCAAGTTTGAGTGAGGTGCCTATGTGCTTGTTAATGGATTATATGGGCCATATAAAAGACCTACTAGTGCACATTATAAATTAACCTTTCATTATCATTTTCATCATAGGTCGATTCTCAGATTAAAACCATGCAAAAGTTGTGCCTCTTCCTAAGGAAGGTGATGCAGAAAACAGAAAATTATAGTACACATATAAACGTGTTCATATATGTGCCTTAAGAGTGAAATATCTTCTGTGTGAAGCAATCACTCGTCTGAACCCTTGTGGGACTCAGCTGAATAGCTGCAAGCAAACAGGGAATAATGGATGGAGGACACTACATCTGTAGTATGCAGCATATGGGAATTTAGTCTGGATGGGAGGTGTGCTTTGGCCAAGGTGATAAAGGCAACCACTCTAGAGAAGCAGAGCATCTAAGTTTTAGTCCCAGTCCTGCTCAAATTTTCACTTATTGCCATTACATGCAATGTTCATATGCAGCTGAGATTTGAAAATTTATCTGTCAGAAAATTATAGACACATATTATTACTTCCACCCTTTTCAAAGTAGCAGAAACTAATAGAATGTATATCAATCACAAAATTTCTAGGCATGTCTAATGATGCACAGCTTAGGTGGGCCAAGCATATTACATAACATCATTGAGGGTAAAGAAAGAACACTGTCACTATCTCAATATCCAAATGATAATAAATTTAGTCAACTAATTAATACCATGTACACATTGTACTTAATAAAATCTGAAATAAAAATACTGGAAAATCAATTTCCAACAGCTCTGGGTAATGATTTTAGTATGTATCAGCTCACATCCAAGAACAATACACTTTTTTATGTTTTCATTTGATAATTAGTTGTGACATAGTGGTCAGAACATCTAATAGATTTTCAAGTTGCAAAAAAAGGATGATACAAATCATAACAAAAACTAGCAGGGAGATCACTGCACTCATGTGTTTAAAAGTCTGAGATGCCTTAACATTCTATGTGAAAATAATTTACAAACATTAACCAGTATCCAACAAAAAAGTCAATACAATATGGGACCAGATATAGCTAACAGCTTCATCTCAGCAGGAAAAATATAGTTAACACAGAAAATAGTCTTCTACATAATAAAATAAATTTATATAAGGTTTCTACACAAAAAAATGAACACCATGTCTTTAGCAAAACTATAAAAACCTTTTTATTAAATCAGAGTTAAATTGTTGAAAATTACTTGAACTGACATGCAAATTATTTAGACAAATGCTTGAGTCACAAAATTAACTTTAATGGCCATGATCTACTGTAAAAACAATAGTGAAATAAACTATATAAATATTTAACATTACTCAAGACCCACTGTACAAAGCAGTAGTAACATAAACTGTGAGATATTTATCATTATTCAAGAACTATTTTATGTATGTGATTATGAATTTTTAAACTATTTAAAAATATGCATATTTGAAAAAAACACCTAGCTATGGAAAAACAGTTATATCACTTTTGAGAATGACCATAAATAACATGTTACCCATCTAGGTAAATGTTCATCTTGGAAAAAATTACCTGTTGTGATAAAGATCCACCCCACAAAAGAATAGTGGCATAAACTATACTAACATGTTACATAATGATGTAAATATTGTATGTATGTATTTTTATGTATTTAGATGTGTGTACAAATTTTGCTAAAGTGTATTTAAGGCACACACACGCGCGCGCACACACACACACACACACACACACACACACACACACACACACACACACTGATAACATGTACACAATTTATATTGTCCATGGATGAATATAAATATATAAAAAATAAAAAATTATGACAGTCTATATATTTACTTTTTTACAACTGGGTCCACAGCCAGGATAAACATATAGAAAGAAGTAATTTTTTCTGCTTAGGCTTATTAGAAATAAGATAGTTTCTACTCTGAAAACCACTGTGAAGTGCATGGCAGAGGGTCTGTCCTACTGTACCGGTTATTAGGATTTTTTCCCGTTCCACTCATGTGTAGTGTCTGGGAAGAATAACTGTTTAAGTACCTCTGTCTGTGCTGTAATTAATCCAATCTTGTCTTCACAGTTACTATGGGAGCAATATGTAGGGGGTTTTAATATATTCCTAGAGTCATCATTTAAAGTCAGTTCTTGAAACTTTGTAACTAGGCTGTCTTGGGATGGTTTACATCCATGTTAAAGAGTCTTACAGTTCAGTTTCTTCAGCATCTCTGTGACACTCTCCCGTAGATAAAAAAAAAAAAAAATAATAATAAAAAAACTGAGACCATTTGTGCCACCCTTCTTTGTATACATTCAATATCTCCTGTTAGGCTTAGGCAAATGCTTGAGTCACAAAATTAACTTCGATGACCATGAACCACTGTAAAAAACAATAGTGGTATGGGCCCGACATATTAGAGCAGTATTCTAGGATTGGGCATGTGAGTGATTTGTAAGCAGCCTCCTTCACAGACTGATCACATTTCCCTGTATTATGTCAATAAACCAAGTGTACCACCTGCTTTGCCCACCTTCTTTGCCCACGATTGAGCCTATGTGCTCATTCCAATTCATATCCCCAGGTGATACACCCAACTACTTGCATGAGTTACCGGACTGTAACTGTGATTCTTTGATGTTGTAGGATTCATTTTGTGAAGCACCTTCTTCTTCTGTGGCTCTACAACTCAAAATGAGCCCTTGCCTCTTCAGTTATCTACATCCATTTATCCTGGTCCTGTGCTAGCAATTTCCAGTTCCTATAGCCCATCTTCTGAAGGCCTTCTATTACTCTATCCTCCCATCTAGTTTTCGTTTGACCACATCCTAAAATCTTTTTTGGTATTTCTGTATCATTCATTTATGCAACATGTCCAGCCCACTTCAGCCTGGATGACTTCACAATTCTTCTAACAGTCTGAGCTTTGTAGATGGCATACAACTGATTATTGTACCTCCTCCTTAATCTTTCCCTTTCACAAATTGTGCTGATGATTCTCCTGAGTATCCTTCTCTCAAATGCATCCAGTGATTCAGCATCCTTTGCTGTCAGACCCAGGTTTCAGAGGAATATTTGAGCAATGGCCTGACCAGTGGTTTATAGATGGTTAGTTTAGTGGTTCTAGCCAGGAGCCTTGAAGATAGAAGCTTTATTAAGGTGAAATAAACTTTATAGACTGGAATTAGTCTCTGCTTTATTTCACATGAGGTATCATTTAGGCTGGTTACACTCAAGCCCAAGTACTTAAAATGGTCAAATCTTTCAAAGGTACAACTGCTCATCTCTATTTCAGCTTGCATGTTCTCCCTGTGCACTTTCCCAGCAGCTAGGTATTTTGTTTTCTCCTCATTGATATTTAGTCTTACATTCCTGCTGACATGTTCAAGTATGGTGAATCTCTCTTCCATTGCCGTCAGAGTTCTTGCTACTTTGCCGATGTCATCTACATAGGCCAGTATCTGTCCAGATTTATGAAACATCATTTCCTCATTCAAGATATTTGCTTCTCTTATCACCTTCTCCAAGGTAGTGTTGAATAGGAGACATGCCAGCACATCACCTTGCCATAAACCCTTTCTTAATTTCCAAAGTACTGGACAACATTCCTCCAGTTTTTATGCTATCTTGCATTCCTTTCATCGTCATTCTTACTATCCTTGTCAATTTTTTTGGAATACTCAATTCACCTAGAGCTTGATAGAGTTGCTCTCTATCTACATAATCGTACGCTGATTTAAAATCAATAAACAGATAATGTGTTCTGATCCAAAATTCCTTTGTTTTTTCCAGAATTTGTTTGATGGTAAATATCAAGTTGATAGTTGAATTACTGGGTATAAATAAACATTTGTATGACCACATTTCCCTCTGCATTATTGGAAGGAGTCAGTTGTATAGTATGTTAAGAGAGGATTAGGTATCCCAGATTAAGCAGTGTGATCCCTCTATTGTTACCGCATTCCACCTGGTCTAATTTCTTATATATAGGACCTATAATTCCCTCTTCCCATTCTGAGGCATTTCCTCTTCTTCCCATATTAGATTCAGAATGCTGTCCATTCTTGCCCCCTTACTGTTCTTTAATTTCTTCATTGCAGTTCTCCCCTCTTCTAAATTAGGTGGTTTCATGATGATATCTGTGTCCTCTTCCTCATATATTTCTGTTAGGTTCCTTGGTAAACTGGTCTTGGATTAAGGAGTTATCAAAGTACCAATGCCACGTCACACTTATCTCCTCCTCTTTGCTTATAATTTAATCATCCTCAGCTTTTATCAAACTTGTTCTACCCCTGAAAGTTTTCTATGCATTGTTCACTTCTCTATAAAATTTGCTTGTCTTTTTTGCACTTTTCACAATCTCCATTTCGTCAATATTTGCCTTCATCCAATCTCTCTTTTTCCTTTGATGGGTCCTTTTCTCAAGTCTCCATTTCTATTTATATTCTTTTATTATCCTCCTGGTACAATGTGGTTGTAATGTCATTCTGCATGCTTCATTTTTTTTTTGTTTTTTTTGTTACTGTTTCATTTTTGTTATATTGTTCCCAAGTATCTCGCATGCTGCTGTCTCCACTGTCTTTTTTTTTTTATCTTTTTCCATTGATGATGTTACATTTGCCAGCGTTTCCAAGGGCCTTTATTATTCTCTCCTGGTATCATTCCCTTGCCTCCTCTGATTCAAGAATTGTGACATTATATTTCTGTGTCCTGCACCATTTTCCTTTTACTACGTTAGGTATTCTTGCCCTCACCCATGCCAAAATTAGGAAATCCATGTCTGTATTTGGACTTCTTAAACTCCTTACATCCAGTTAAACTGACTTGTGCCTTGCATCAATTAGTACAAGGTTGATTTGATTTGTTGCATTTCCACCTGGTGCTATCCATGTTCCTTTACGTATTTCCTTGTGTGGGAACAACATGGAGCCTACCACCATGTTTCTAGATGTTGTCCCATTGCATAAAAACAGATTGTAACATTGCAAACTAAATTTTTGCCTAGAAAATTTTACTAATTACATTCATGTGTAAAATATAGTACGGAGTTCTTTGTTCTGAAAAACAATTAACGCTTTAAAATACTGTTTTAGCAAATATAATCCAAGAAACTTAGAAGCAACAAACTTTCATAAATAAATTCACCCACGTTTATAAGTTATCTGAATATTTTAATTATAAATGATTGATTGATTTTATGCTAGAAAGAATACCTCACAATTTTACATATAACTATCAAAATTATTCTAACATCCATTGATATTCTACATATAATAAGTTAATTAGCAGATAAAACAGTAATTAGAATTTTTAATGAAAAGCCATTGTGAAAAAAAGAAAAAGAAAATTCTATTTGGAATTACTTTGAATATTGTTATGTACAAAAGAGTCTGAGCTATTGAATCTTATGCTGTGGTGTGCCCTCTGTAACGTGTTGACAGTTGACCGTCTGCAAGCCACACGGGAAGGGAACTTTGTATTTGCACATGTGTTATATTGTTAAATATTTTAAGGATATTAATTTAGCTTAAAGATACGCTTTCTATGAGATGGTCTAATGTGAATGATAGTTCATAGCTCTTAGTTCTGAGCTTATTAAGTATTATAGAAGACACTGAATTTTGAAAACTTTTTTTTTGTGTCTGAAACACAGTTATTCAAAATTATATTGTTCATGCATGTGCAAAATGAAAAGTCTCCCAAAAATGGAGAGCAGGAAGCAATGTCACTTAACACATTTATTAACACAAAACACTGCTGGATTGTGACTTTGAACAAAACAGATCTGATGTATGATTTGAAAAAGGAAACAAAAATCTTCTGAAAATTCAACAAAAGGTTAACTTCTTCTTGAAGTGTCTATGTCCAAAGAACAAAATTTGTCTGTTCATAGCAGGAAACTAAAAAAAACACTTGGTGGTGTGGGGGGAAGGCAAAATCACTACCCTGGTATGTAATATGTCCTGTCTTGATTCTGAGTTAAAGATCATGTCCAGCACGGGATATGAAAATTGGTCTGAGTTTGATAGTCACCAATAAAAACTCCTTGAAATCCAAAAGTGTTGTGTTGTGCAGGACCTGTCCCCAGAAGTGCAATGTCAAAAGTGGATGGCAATAGTGGTGAGTGGCAGACAGGACGGCGACAACAGTGATGACTTTGGAGATGGACATCAGTCTTCACCAGGTGGATAAACTGCCAGCTGCAGCCAGAATGTGGTCTTAAATCCTGACAATGCAAGTGACTACAGCTTTGTTATTGGCTGTTTCCCAGTTGGTGGATGCATAACATACTCCAACTGGTGCACACTGCTGGATTCTGCACATGTACCGATTGCTGGCTTGATGTCGCCACTAGTATCATCCTCTGACGGCCTGCCGGCTTCCTTTAGTACAAATTTTGCACAATGATAGGAACATACCTCTGTTTGTTGTAATGCAAGATGCTGGTCTCTTGAAATTAGCTTTCTGCTTCTTCCATTCTTCAAAGGCCTTTTTACATTTTTCCTTGTGCAGAATCATTTCCTGTTGCTGCCTCTTTTCTTGTTCGGCTTTCTCGTGTTGTGATACTGTTGTATAAAACACTCTTAATTACTGTAACATTTCGTATGTCTGCTAATTTCTATCAAAATTTTTGTATTCTATCTTACAATTAGATTAGGAAATGAGACACTTAAAGTAGTAAAGGAGTTTTGCTATTTGGGGAGCAAAATAACTGATGATGGTCGAAGTAGAGAGGATATAAAATGTAGACTGGCAATGGCAAGGAAAGCGTTTCTAAAGAAGAGAAATTTGTTAACATCGAGTATAGATTTAAGTGTCAGGAAGTCATTTCTTAAAGTATTTGTATGGAGTGTAGCCATGTATGGAAGTGAAACATGGACGGTAAATAGTTTGGACAAGAAGAGAATAGAAGCTTTCGAAATGTGGTGCTACAGAAGAATGCTGAAGATTAGATGGGTAGATCACATAACTAATGAGGAAGTGTTGAATAGGATTGGGGAGAAGAGAAGTTTGTGGCACAACTTGACCAGAAGAAGGGATCTGTTGGTAGGACATGTTCTGAGGCATCAAGGGATCACCAATTTAGTATTGGAGGGCAGCGTGGAGGGTAAAAATCGTAGGGGGGAGACCAAGAGATGAATACACTAAGCAGATTCAGAAAGATGTAGGTTGCAGTAGGTACTGGGAGATAAAGAAGCTTGCACAGGATAGAGTAGCATGGAGAGCTGCATCAAACCAGTCTCAGGACTGAAGACCACAACAACAACATCTTACAACGAAAAGTTTGAGGGCAAGTCAAAAATTACTTTGACTTACTTCTTTCAATTTATCTACACAGGAAGCAGGGTTTAAAAAGTATATTATTTCTTTCCCCTGTTGCACAGTCTGTAACTTTTTCAGTGTCATGATCCAATGAAGATTAGGGTTTAAAGTCTCATCGATGATGATCTCATTAGATAGTGAGCATAGATAAAGAGATCAAACATGCTCTTTGAAAGGACCTACCCCACCATTCAGTTGATTTGTTGTGAAAAAAATAAAACATCTACAGCTGTCCTTATGATCTTATTTATTGTGTAGCTACTGGTTTTGGCACTCACATGTGTCATATTCTGGCCTTGGTTGATGCTGAAGGGGTTATCACGAACCATATATACTCTGCATCAGTGGCCAACATAACTGGTTTACGCAGACTATCTGTAACAATGATGTCAGCACACCAACCATCAACTGCCAACTGACGCAGATAGTCTGCATAAACCAGTTATGTTGGCCACTGATGCAGCATATACAGGATGAAGTGAAATTTGAGCACTCGGGCTTCACAGCGCGACTCCTCACATGCCAGCAATAAAAAAAATGTATCTCACAAAATTTCGTACAGCGGGTACATCCAGCAGAAAAAGGACAGTAAAGAGTGGCAATTTGGCAACAAGGTAATGGCATGTATGGTAACTACCTTTGTCAGCACATATCATTCGTGCTGTACAGTTGATGCAGTGGATAGAGTTTTGGGTTAGCATGCAGGAAGTCAATGGTTCGATCCTGGGTTGAGGCATATGTTTTTTATCTGGTAAATGTAGTCCAGGTGGTACGGTATCTGACATCTTAATTGTCAATAGCGATTGCAGCAGGTCCTCTAGAAAACATTTGCACTTACATACTACACTCATAGAAATGGAAGATTGGTCAACTTTGAAAGAAGCCCTTTCCACATCATGAGTGTGAATTTATTCGTACTACTTCATCTGCTAGATGCGAAACCTGTTTTCTTTGTACCATCCTCCAATGATCCCGTAGATTAGTACCAACTATTATTCTTGCCTCATTCAGGTCCATTAAATTTTGTTAGGGTCTTGCATTGCTAGTAGGACTAGCAACATGCTTTGCAAATAATGTCCAAACTCGGTTACTATTTGTATGTGTTATCACCATGATCCCACTAATTACATCTTTCAACACTGAGTCTGTTATCCACATTCTGTATAGTACGTATCTCAATGCATTATTATTATTATTATTATTATTGTTATTCTAGTGATGGGATTGTGGAAACATCATGTCTCTTACCATTAGGTAAACAGTGTAATTTGCAACTGAAAATTTCACACTCAATGGTGTTGGGATGAACCATGCAGAACAATATCTGTCAGAGGGGTAATGTGCATTAGGTGGAACAGCACGCAGGACTGATGGCGTGTTTATGCTGAATGCACTGTCCACCAGACAGGGACTGGTTACAAGTGGAGTAATGCGCCCATGACAGACTCCAATGTATACATGTATTGAATTTTCTCATTGTAAACCTCTAAACCAGTACGGCAGACATATGGCATACACAAATGATGAATATGTGGATATTCTTCTGGTCCTCAGTGAATCTGATAACCAGGCTGGTATTGCCACTGATGAATATGCTGCTAGATATCCTCGTCAACACCATACAGATAAAAATGTGTTTCATCGTCTGGAGCTGTGCCTTCGGGAGTCAGGTTCTCTCCTTCCACCATTGTATGGCAGAGGTCACCCATGGACTTGCCATACTACAGCTAGTGAGGAAGCTATTCTGGAGGTCATAAACCAAGAACATCAGCAAAGTACACATAGCATAGCGAGGCATCAGCGTGTCTCGCAACGCACAGTCATTAACGTGCTGCACGAGCATGGGCTCACATCTATCATTATGCTTTCATGTAACACCTGCATCCTGCAGATAGTCATCAGTGGATGCAATTCTGTGAATGGTTCCAACAACAACAGGAAGCCAATGATGAATTCGTGAACACTGTAATATGGTCGGATGAAGCAGCATTCACTCGTGAGGGTGTCTTCAATATGCACAATGCCCACCATTGGTGTGAGGTTAACCTGCATGTCACCCGCGACCGTGGATATCAAGTTTGCTTTTGTATTAGCATCTGGACTGAATATTGGCCAACAGGTGTTTGGGCCCCCACATGTTGCCTGACCAGTTGACTGCATGAAGGTATCATGCATTTCTCTCAAACTGTCTGATGCACTGGAAGATGTTCCACTACATGTTTGGCAGAGGATATGGTTCCAACAAGATGGAACACCTCCACACTCAGGAATTAATGAGTGACAGTATTTGGACAGAACATTTCCAGAGAAATGGCTCAGATGTGGAGGTTCAGTTGTATGGCCACTATGTTCACCTGACCTAAATCCACTGGATTTCTTCCTGTGGGTACACCTGAAGGAGCACATGTACTCTACTCCGCCGACGAATGTGGAAGAATTAGTAGCAGCTGTTCATGGTGCTCTTGTTACTGTGGATGCAGCTTTGCTGTGATGGGTCCAGAACTGTATAATACAGCAGGTTGTGCAATGTTTGGACGTGCAGGGAGGTCACTTTGAGCATCTGTTGTTCTGAGGACAATGTATTCTGTGTGAAGGTCATGAGGTCATTAATATGGACATTATTATTGTCACTGCACTCAAATTACATCTAATATAAATGGCAAGTAGATGTTGTGTTATTGTACTGTGTATCACGTTTAGCATCTCAAAATTGGTATTGTTTTTGTAATTATTCTGTCCTATGATGGGTCATTTGTTTCAACTGTCTATTTCTTATTTGTCTAATCACATATTTGTTATGTTCAGCATTACAAAATGTTGTAAATTTAGGACACATGGGATTTAAGAAACAGTGTATATTACAGTATGAAATGTCAGAATGAAGTTAGCAAATAAAAAAAAATGTGCCCCAACCCAGGATCGAACCCTTGACCTACATGCTAATGCAAAACTCTATCCACTGCACCAGCTGTACAGGATGACTAATATGTGCTGACATTAGTCATTACAGTGTTGCCAGATTGTAGTTGTTTCATTTTCTTACAATAGTGAATGGCCGTGGTCCCCGAGACTTCCAGCCAAAAGGGTGGACATACAAAAACCTGGTTGATTTAGGAGGCAGCAGAAAATCTCAGTGGCCTTGGTCCAGAATATTGTGTATTCCTGTCGGGAATAAAGTGATTTTGTTGATCATGAGTCCATTTCTGCCCCACTTCTCATCCTTTGTTGTCCACAGGAAATCATTGAATTTGATAGCCATCTATATAAAGATGATAGTTGGAAGGAGTGAGATGAAGGTAGGCTGATGCAGCACTACAAAGCTCTGTAGTAATATATTTTAATGATGCAGCTGGTGGTGTGTAGATGTGCATTGTCATAGCATGACAACATTTTCTTCAGCAGTAGGCCCTAATGTTGGATGTTAATTTCTGGCTTCAGAGTGTTGGACAGCACAAGTGAACATTATTAAGCTTAAAGTGAAAATTTTGGGATTTACTCCTTTGCTTCACTCCAAAATACTGTATTAATACATACTATTTTTGCCTTCTGAAATGTTTAAAAGGTCTTTGAATATCATTGAATGTTTATGAAGCCATGTTAATAACACTGCTTGTGCAATTGAGTTGTTTATTATGTGATTCCCAGGACATTCAGATAACTTCTTATGTAAATTTCTTTCATAAAAAAGTGATCTAGGCATATTTTATGAGTGGTGGCATTTTAAACAACTTAAACATGGTTAATCAGTAATTTGTGTAGATATTAGCATTTTTAAATCATAGTTCACCTAGGAAACTTGGTGTTGTAAAGATCTTACTTTTCCACATGTTCTACATTGACATGTAACATACATACTCCACAAACCAACATGTGGTGCATGGTGGAGGGTACCTTGTACCAGTACTAGTCATTCCTTTTCCTGTTTCACTTGCAAATGGATTCAGGGAAAAACAACTGTATATGTGCCTCCATAGGAGCCCTAATTTCTCTTATTTTGTCTTTGTGGACATTACACAAAATGTATGTCAACAGCAGTAGAATCAATCTGCAATCAGCTGTAAATGCCTACACTCTAAATTTTCTCAACAGTGTTTCACAAAATTAATGTCATCTTCCCTCCAGGGCCTTCCACTTGAAGCACCTCTGTAACACTCATTTGCCGATTGAGCCTACCAGTAAAAAAATCTAGTGATATTACTCTGAATTGCTTCAAAGTGGTTCTTAATCTTACTTGATGGGGATCCCAAACAATGACTTCCTTTAAAAACTAGCAACACTTACCTAAAATTTTCCCAATAAATCAAGGTCTGCCATTCACCTTCCCTGCTACCGACCTTACCTGTTCAAACCATTTAATACTGCTTTGCAACATTACACCTAAATACTTAATCATTGTGACTGAGACAAGCGACACACCACATGTACTATGTTTGAACATCACAGGATTGTTTATCTTTACTCATCTGTATTAACTTATATTTAGAGCAAGATGCCATTCATCAAACCAATCTGTCCGAGTCATGCTGTAGCCTTGTCTAGCTACTCAGTGATGAAAATTTCCTGCACACTACACTGCCATTAGCAAACAGTCATAGATTGCTACTCACCCCATCCATCAGATCATTTATGTACACAGAGAACAAAAGCTGTACTATCACTCTTAACTGCGCCACTCTGGATGATATCCTCGTCTGTGAAGAACACTCACTGTCCAAGACAGCATACTAGGGTTTTTTTTTTACTTAAGAAGAGTTTGGGGCAGTAACTCACTGGGAACCTATTCAACATGCTTGGACTTCCATTAATGTTCAGCAATGGGGCACTGTTTCAAAAGCAAGACAACTGAGGGTAATGGAACAGATGAAAAGAACTTTATGCAAATGTCTGGAAATAACAATGTATAGTTTATGAAACTGAACAATCACACAAATTCAGTTACAGGTAAAGCAAGCATTACATTTCAGTTGGAAGATACCCAGGAATTACAGTTTCTCTGCAGAGTGACTCTTTACAAAACACTTGTACTGCTCATTCTGGAATGCTGTCAGTTTGTATGAGATCCACATTAGATAAGAGAAACAGGGGACAGAGTAAATACCACCTGGTTGCCCAAGACTTCGCACATGGAGCCTCCTTCAGTTTGTGAGAATTGATATCTGCTTCTGGTGCATGCGAGTCATTTTTACGTGTTTGGAATGGCATATTATGAGTTTTTATAAGACTAAAGGTTAAGATGTTACCTGTGAACCAGTTGTAAGCTTCTAGCTGTGTCATTTAGAGGTGTGTTTATCAAAATAATTGTTCATCTACAAACATGACAAATTTTGAAGCGTCCTCTAATGTCACAGACACATTATTTATGTAGCATAGAAACAGAAGTGGGTCAAATGCCAAATCTTGTGGGTAACTGAAGTAGTCATTCAAAAAGGAGTGGCTCCAAAGGAATGTTTCAATAAGTTGAACAAATGGGCCATGGAAGGGCTTCTAAGGAACAGTCATTAACCATTCAGTCCTGTTCCCACATCAGTCTTCTTCCTCCTTGAAGTTCCATCATTCTTTGTTCCTGTCATGGTCTCATTCAGTCAGACTCATTCATTTCAGAGTGGTCACTTGTACCTCATTCCAGCTTCAGCATGCCTCATTCAGTTGTAATTCCTTCCATTTATTGTATTCACCAATTCTTGTTCAGTTTCAAACCATTCTCAGAACCTTGACTTCAAGTTCATTGTGTATGCTGTTCTGTGCCCATGACCATTAAATTATAACTTTATTATAATTATTTTTTAAAATCAGCACAAGAAGTACAGAGTCACTGAAATTGGTTTTTTGATGTGCTACTGCATGTTTTTCCTAAAAGTGAAGTATTCATAAATTCTACTTTAGCTTTCACCAATGAGATGAATAGACATAACACTTTTATTCAAAAACAGTAATTACAAAGGAATCACTGTGATCCATGAAGGTGAGACGTGATTCTTAACAGAATGTGTGATAACCATAAATGGCAATGCATGCCCTGCCATGTTCACCAATGTTGGCCACAAGGTTGGTAAGCAGTTCTTGTGGTAGGGCATTCCATTCCTCCACTAGTGCTGTTGACAACTATTGCATGGTAGTTGGTGCAAGTGGATGTGCTGCAATATGCCTGCCCAATGCATCCGACACATGCTCAATGGGGCTTAAGTCAGGTGAACAGGCAGGCCAGGCCAGTCCATTTGCTGAATGTCCTCCATCTCCAAGATAGTGCTTTTCAATGTCATCACACATTGTCATCCATAAAAATGAAGTTAGGGCTGAATTCACCCCTGTAAAAATGCACATCAGGAAGAAGTACAGTGTCACAACAGTGTTGACTGACGAGTGTGCAGTGTTCAAAGATTTAGAGGTCAGTACACATGCAACACTATGCCTCCCCACACCATAACAACCAAAATGATCATGTTCAGCAATGCAGGACAAATCCTCATATGACAGGAGATGAGGACATGTAGTGAATCCAGTAAGATTTTCAAACATGATCGTTTTGGTGGTCCAGGTGATACTGAGTGGGGAGGCATAATGTAGCATGGACATTCTAACCTCCAAACCTTAGAACCTAGTACACTCATCAATCAACTGACACTGTGCTCCTTCCTCATATGCTTCTTTTCAAGAGTGCATTCAGCCCTAACTTTATTTTTAGGGATGACAGCGTGTGACTGAATGGAACAGTACTCTCTTGGAATGAGAGGATATTCGGCAAATGGACTGCCCATTTCTGAATTAAATTGCATCAACCACCTGTGGAATGCATTGGATAGATATAATGCAGCACATCCACATGCCCCAACAACAAGCCAGCAGCTGCCAACTGGACTTGTGGAGGAATGGAATAGCCTACTACAAGAACTCATTACCAATCTTGTGACCAGCCTGGGTACACATTGCAGAGCACCCATTGCCATCTGTGGCGATCACACACTCTATTCAGAACTATAAGAACTATGTCTCACCATTTTTAATGTCCAGAGGACCATCATGAATTGCAGTGATCTCTGTGTGTTACCTTCTGTATTATACTGTAGTAGTACTTTCTATGTATTGTCCAAGTTTCATCAAGTAATGTTACTTTGCTAACATCTGACAAATCAGGTGGATTATTTCCGTCTATGTGTCCCTGCACCAAAAATTATTATTATTATTATTATTATTATTATTATTTTGTGAAGTTTTTGACATCTTGAGTACTGTCATTTATACGGCACAAGCACAGTATCTAAAAATCTCAAATACTGACCCTGGGCTTGTACAACTTAACTTTATTATGAGTTACCTTCTGAATCCATTAGTATAATTAGTTTGGCTGAATCCTGTGCTGATTAAAAAATATCAATGATTTAAAATTTCATTATTGTTCATACATGATTACTCACTTCTTGATGAGGTAGATAAAAAGGCTGTAGAAATAAGTAAAGTATTCAATCGGCAACAAAAATATGCTAGCAGCACCTACACTCATTTAATTTTGCAGTAACTAACATTCTGAGATAAAACATTGTTACTGAAGTAGAACTGCATATTTAGACAAATTAATCCGCCAGTTTAAAAGAAATTATTACTGTATCTAAAAGTTCATGTTCAAATGAACCTCCATTATTATTTAGAAATGTAAATCTTTAATTGTTATTTGTAAAAATATGGCAAACAACAATAGACAACTTCAGTTTTAATCATTTTAAACTTATAAAAGAGGCACATTGGAAGCCATGTTCAGTCAATCTGCAGTCACTTTTGAATGGAGCAACATCTATGACTATCATTATGATGGAATATATCACAGCCAGTTTAGTACAGATAAAAAGTTGGAAAATGTACTGTATTTCATCTGGATTTTGCAGTTGAGAGTTTAGTCAATAAAAGTTAGTGAGTGTTTAATGATTAGTTGGATTGTGAATGTGTAATTATTTCCATGGACTGTGCTAATGGTTATCACCAATTGTGACAATGGAGCTAGGTCATGAACCATGTTGTTTTAGAGACTGATATCTACTCTACAGATTTTATTCATTTTGATATGGTTACTGTAGTATCGTAGCCTATTTATGCTGCCAGAGCTGGTTATAAGCAGTGGCCACCTGTGTACCAGTTTTCTAAATCAAGATTACTTGTGGTCAAGAGTACGTCTGTGTCACTATATGGTGCCAAAAATTACAATGAGTTGTTGGTAGTTAGCTCCACCAGCAAGCATTCAGTGTACATAGACACTCACATGTGTGGCTAGCTTATAGCTAGCAACACCTGCCACAAGTTGGCAACAGTGTAGCATTTCCTCACCCATAAGTTGAGTACAATACATTTATTTAAAGTGTACTTGTATCAACTACACTTGTAGTTGCCTGTCCAGATTCCTACTGACAGATCCCTTTGTCCACCTTTACCCATTTGTCATTTGCAATGAGGGCATAACATTTGGCTCCTCAGAACATAGTGACTGCCTCGCTTCATAAAAGTTATCTGCTTTGAAGGACAGTGTAAACAGTGGCTTATAATGTGACTGTGTTAAGGATTTACTTGCTGCCTGTGAATAACTGTGATTAAGTATGTTATGTTTAGGTTACTGAACTCAGGCCATATTGTAGGACATCAGCTGAGTGTAGCATGTGGGTATGTAGTTATTGATTTATCGGTGTATGGTTAAAGTAGATGGGACTTGAATTGGACAGAAACAGAAGTTCATTCAGCATTCAAGTGCAGTTAAGGTGTGTGAACTGCAATTTTTGGTGTGGACTTCATTAATGGTAGTGGACTGTTTCCAGCACCAACTTTTCAGGCAGTTATCATGGAGGCACTACTATGAAAGTTAACTGTGCAGAAAAATGGGTAAGCTACATTTGGTGCCCCACAGTTTGGGAACACATTGCAAAGGCACTGTAATAAAGTGAGATTATGAACTTACGAGACATGTGGCAAAGTGAGTGATCTGATAATTAAGCATGCGAAACAGTAGACAGTGATGGTGATTACAAGACTTAATAGTCAAAGTGGTTAGAATGGACAGTAACGGTGAAGGATAGGATGGTGCATGATTGGTTTTTGGAACAGTGAAATTTTAACTGTTTCAAATTATGCATAGAAGTGCCATTGTAAGGGATAAGTTTGAGTAAAGGGAGTGCTGTATTGCATGAAGGGTCCATGAGGCCATCTTGGACAACAACATATCAGTGACTGGGCTTAGCCGATATCACATCATACATAACAGCAGCGGATTAGTGTGGAGCGGATGTAAACAACAAAGTGATCAGAAACAACATACAGATTATGACTTGTTGTAATTACCAGATGGCACAACAGCAGCCAACACTGGTTTAGAAAATTATCCATGTGAATTGAGATTGTGTTTGAGCATTGTTACTTATTCGTATAAATGTGTGACAGTGAAATTAAAGAGAGTATTTTAAGTGGTGATGGACAGGAAACAACAATTGTGAATGAACATGAAGAAAATGGTGTTGTTAGGGAGATAATGGGGGAATAGATGAATATAAAGTAGAAATAAAAAGTTAACCTGAAGATGACAGTGGATTTACATCAGGGCTATTCTTAACTTTATACAACGAATTTCATGACAGCCAAATTACAGACTAAATGTCTAGGGCATTCCCCACTGCTCACTTAGTGTAAATAAAGAAGCAAACAGTTTCAAATTGGTGTAACATGTTAACATTAGACTACAATCATGTGATGGAAAATAGGGAAAGTAAGAGAAGTCAAGAAATAAGGAAATTAAGTTACTGATCTGCAGGTTATGAAGGAAATGCATGAAAACATGTGTAGTAAGAATGAGATTAGCAGTTTAAATTTAAAAATGTACAAAACTAATAGAGAAATTGGTGTGATTAATACAAATCTTACAGAACTACATAAGAAAATGGAGTCTGTAAAAGACCATTTTGAAAATAAATTAAAAGGCTTAGGGGCAAAACTGAGTAACATTATCAGTGTATGTACAGCTGCCATCTGTGGCTGTGGCCCAGCTGGTCTGAGAGCAGTCTAGATGCAGCCACAAAAGAGAACACGACAGCATGTCCGAGGGAAAAGTACTCTTCACAGTGGTGGAAGATGAGAAACTGGTAGAAATGGTTTCTAAATTTCCTTGTATATATGATGCACCATTACCAGTATAAAAGGACCAAATTGTGAAGGATAGTGCTTGGAGAGAGATAGCAGAATTCGTGGAAAGAACAAGTAAGAAAAGTACTGCATACTTTGTATTTATTCATAATGTTTATTACTTAGTTGTCAGGCAAATAATGCATATTCTAATAAACAAGAATAAGCAGCATCGTCCCACATAATATTCAGTTATTCTTATAATAATGAAGTGTACACAAAGTCAATACCAAAACCTGATGTATGTTATAAAAGTTCAATTTATTATAATGTGCATGCAAATTTTTAAAGATTATTCAGTGACGGTAGGGAGTTCAAAGCCTACTGAGTTCTGTTAACAGGATCACTTTGCCAAGGTGTTATCCCTGCACCTGCATGGTTGTTGAAGTATTCTGTAAATGAATCTCGCACAGAAAATCCATCACCATGTGCATAACCGCCACTCCTTGCTAATAGTCCAAGATTTTCTGTAGGTAGTGGTTTACTTCTGTTTAATTCAAAATGAGGCTCGTTATTTTTCTCTAAGAATGCATCTCTAAGTAAATCGTATAAACAGCAAGCAACAATAATCAAATTATCAGTCGTTTCTGGCTTCAGAGGAAACATCTTACCACTTGAAAACATTTTCCCGATATTACTTTTATCAAAAATTCCACTGTCACCTTTACCATATGACCCGACATCAATGAAAATGAATTTGTAGTTCGCGTCAACCACAGCACGAAAGACGGTAAAGAAAAAAATGTTTGTTGTTGTAATAGAATGAGCCTGACAGTGCAGGGCAAAAAATTTGCACTTTTTCTGTCAGTGGCATCAACACAGTTAAGAAATTGCCATTTTTCTTCAAATTCCTTACATTTTGATTCCTAGTGGTCAAATGACATCAGTGGCAAAAGGATTGGCTGCACAACTTGTATGATTTTACCGATGTAAGAAGGAGATATTCTGAATGCAAATGCCAGTGAACTGAATGTTTCCCCTGTCGCCATAAACCTAAAAACAAAATAAAAATAAGATAGGAGTAACTTTAAAAATTATTATTATTTTTACATCTAACAAATATTAATGTACATAATTATTTGACTGTATTGTGTTTTATAGTTGAAGACTGCAAAACAAAAAATGGAGGAATATAATAGACACACATCAAAAAAGGCAGAGAAAAGGAAAAAGTACTGGAAGTTCTGCTTCCAGTAAAGGAAATAAATGGCCACTGGCTGATATATTAACATTTTTAAACAAAATGGATCACAAGCGAATGTAAGTTGCCATACAATTTGCCTGTTTATGTTATTTTTTATTCTGTTTCATTTTATTATTGACACTGAATTACCTGTATTTTTGTAATATATTTCACAGAAGTACATCCAATGTTGAGGCAGATGAAATCAATGCCTACAATATGATGGTGAACTGAGTAACAGATAGGTGTGCCAGACATTGCCAACTTTGTCAGAAAAAGAAATTTTCTCCGAAGACGTGGAAAACATCGCGTCGTTCAGACCATCCAGGAAAAGGTCACAACAAAATGAAAAAATCATGGAGTTGATGAATTCTCGGCGGGCCAAGAGAGAAACCTTAATGAAAAGACTAGCTCAACAAAAGCGTGATGATGATATTGATTTATTTTTTAAAAGTATCGCCCACAGCGTAAAAAAATTGAATCATAATTTTATCAATGAAGCCAAATTGAGATTCTTGCAGATGCTTATTGATTTGGAGAATCACAGTTCATTTGAATACTACTCTTCCGTGTGCCTTGCATCTTTCATCTTCGAATACTTTCTCATACTCAACAACTCCAACAACATCAAGTGTGGATAACACTGCCATCACACCATCTGACAACACAGAGACCAAAACGCCAGCTTATAAACACATATAATGTTGCGATAAGTATTAATTTCTTATTTTTGTATTGTGCTATTTTCATTTTTTGCACTGTGTGCATTATTAATAAAGCAATAACACATAAAAAATTTTATTGTACATACCTCAATGTTAAAGCTAGGTTTTCATCTGGTGTTATAGGGTATGGATATCTGAGAGATGAATCCTTCCTGATATCTTATTTGATGAGATTGAGAATATAGTTAAACTGTTCAACCTGAAATACTCTCTAAATTTCTGGTCATTTTTTAACAAGTGCTGATTGATGAGTTGTTCAAAACAGCCTTCCTCAGTTCTTGTGAGGTAAATCGGATGTTTTTCAGCATTCCCCCCACATAGCTAACGCTGAATTTCTTCATCTTCAATGTCTTCTAACATGAGATAAAACAACAAATCGCGCTCACTCATCCTTTCGGCACAGATGCAGCAAACCAACTAAACACTGTGCAGCCGCTGCTCTACAAGAACCGCCAGCTATGCATCAGCCGCTCTATGTCAGATGCACAACGGCTGCCACATGCATCAAATGCAGCATAGGAATGCCACCTTTAGGTTTGTGGATTTTGGGGACCATGTAGAATGTTGATGTGCAGAGTGTTGTTGGGGTGAGGAGGGGGATAGTCTCAGGGGAGAGGGTCTGGGAAGGGTCCATGGATTTTAGAAGGGATTAGAGATGATGATGTACTTCTAGGATGAGATCACTATGGTTGGCAGACACCATCTCTCAGGTAGTCACTGCAATTCATCATCACAGTGGAGGAGCCTTTGGCTACGAGGAAGACGATGAGATAGGATTGTTTTCAGGTTATGTATGACTCATTTCTTCTCCGGAGAGGTTAGTATTCTTAGGAATGGGCATGGGGAATGGTGATGAAGCAATTTGGAGGTAAGCAAGGGGTAGCTAGGTGGTAGGGGGGAGGGAGGGAGGACCACAGTTGGATGGTGGTATGAGCTGGGAGAGGGAAGGTACAGTGTTGGTATTGGGTAGCTCTGGTTGGAGGGAGGGATGGCAAAGAAATGTT
Source organism: Schistocerca cancellata (assembly GCF_023864275.1). NCBI lineage: Eukaryota > Metazoa > Arthropoda > Insecta > Orthoptera > Acrididae > Schistocerca > Schistocerca cancellata. The sequence goes on from NC_064628.1 coordinate 714,308,177, forward strand.
CCCACTGTAGGACTGGAAGAAAGGGAGTATGTCTTTGACAAGTCCAACTTAGCCAAACTTTGTTGAGGGGCTGCAGGTGAGGACTTTCGACAGTACTGAACATTCTTTGGGACTGAAGTTTTTGGTAAAAAGGTTAACTCACATTCTGTTATCCAGTTTCCCTTATAACCACTTAATGCTTTCACTTGTACATTTCCTGATTCATTTTCTATTTCTGTAAAACCATCGCACCCTCAGTGGACCTCTGCTCCAACTAACTGCACTGTTTCAGAAAAGTGTCCCTTTCACTGGCTAAAATCCAGTCCCACCTTGTGTACACTTAATTCTGCTTAAACCATGGAACGTCCCTTCCAGTGGCCTAACTATAAAAATTCCCTTCTCTGGATGCCACCCCTCCTTTCACAATGACCTTCATCTTTTCAGATTCTGTCAGTCCCTATCCCCCACAAACCTGGTACTGCAGAAATGCCTCTCAATTGCACTAGAATTCCAGATCCACCTCTACCTCCACTGTAAGATATTGTTTCCATGCAATCCTTACTACATACACCACATCTCTGAAACTGAAACCTCGCACTTCTCCATCAACACCCATACTAATCAGTGAACCCCCTCATCTACCCCTCATAGCAGTCAACCCAACTCAGCTGACCTTTTCACTTTACTACATGCTTCCTTCCAAACACTCCACAGAGTCTAGAACACAAGCAAAACCAACACACTGTTGGTAACTATTCCACCAAAAATGTCAGTCCCACAGATGTTTCACACCTATCCAAAGATCTCATCTTGAGTCCCACACCCAAGTTTAACCATGTTAGACAGTTAAAGGCCTACTCTCCTCCCAATCCCTACAGTAGAAACATCACTTTGCCACCAGTCCCTCCAACCAAAGCCAGTCTCATCCCAGCATTGAACCTTGCCTCTTCCAGCTCATATCACATCCAACCATGACCATACTCCCCTCCCACCTAACTTCCACCTGGTCACCTTCTAGGAACTCCTTACATCCAACTTGGTCTCACCAACGTGCAAGACCTGCCCAACCCCCCACCCAGTACTTCCTACTCAAACCCTCTCACAGGCTTTTGATACCCGTCAGAATCTGGGCCACCTGTGAAAGCAGCCATGTCATATATAAACTCTGCTGTAAACACTGTACAGCTTTCTATGTTGGTATGGCTATCAACTAGCAGTCCACCAGAATGAATGGCCACCACCAAACTGCTGCCAAGAACAAAGTTGACCACCTGGTGGCACTACATGCAGCTGAGCATAACATACTCAACCTCAATGGCTGCTTCACAACCTGGACCATATGGATCCTTTCCTCTACCACCATCTTCTTTGAATTATGCAAATGGGAATTATCCTTGCAACACAACCTTCACCACCATAATCATTCTGTTTGCAGTCTTCAATAAACCACTGTCCCCACACCTACACCCAATAGTTTCTGATTCCTCTGCCATGCCACTCCCTCCAAATTCACATACCCATGTTGTCACCTTCAGTGTGCACCATTCCCTCCCTACTGGCTCTGCAAACCATGCATTCCTAACTCATGTACCTGCCACTTCTCCCTTCCACATTCCTAGCTGGCAAACGGGCTTCTTCATTCCAAGCTGCTAGCCACCAACCCCCAGTCGCTCTCCCTGCCTCTCATCCCTCCCCTCCTCCCCTCCCCCCCATTCCACCTGACACTTTTTTTTTTTTTTGCTGTTTTAGGGCGCACAACTACAGTGGTCATTGGCGCCCAGACTAAATTATGAATGCACTGCGAGGCACAATATTAAAACAGCAACTAAGAAGGACAACACTATAAAAGGCACATTAACAGGCAAGGGATTAAAAGAAAACAGCATAATCAAATGTCCTTAGACAGGTTTGTCAAGTGGATAAAATGAAGAACGCGAGCAGCTGCTCCTGGGTCATCTATTAAAATTTCATGCAGAGTACATGGCAGGCCAAGATCAATGCACAGTGTATTAAAATTTGGACAGGACATTAAAATGTGGCGTACCGTCAGCAATTGTCCACATGGGCAGAACGGTGCCGGCGCAGTCGTCAGCAGATGGCGGTGGCTGAACCGGCAGTGTCCAATCCGTAACCAGGCCAAAACGACCTCCTCCCACCAAGAAGGGTGTGAAGAGATCGTCCAAGTCGTGGGGAGAGGTTTCAAGGCCCGAAGCTTGTTTTCAGACAGTGTAGACCAATCGGCATGCCACAGCGATAAAATGTGCTGACAAATGACCCTGCTAAAATCAGATGAAGGCACACAACAAGAAGCTGTCCAAGGCTGGAGGACCGCAGCCTTGGCTGTGGCATCTGCAGCTTTATTCCCAGGGATACTGACATGGCCAGGAACCCACATAAAGGTAACCAGAGAACTGTGGTCCGCCAGCTGCTGAAGAGAGCGTTGGATCCGGTGCATGAAAGGGTGAACCAGATACGGATCACTGAGGCTCTGGATGGCGCTCAGGCAATCAGAGCAGATGACATAAGCAGAGTATTGGTGGTGGCAGATGTAAAGAACAGCCTGATAGAGGGCAAATAGCTCAGCTGTGAAGACTGAACAATGGCCACGGAGCCGGTATTTGAAACTGTGTGCCCCGACAATAAAAGAACACCTGACACCGGCATTGGGCTTAGAGCCATCTGTATAAATGAACATCATATTAAGGAACTTCGAACGAAGTTCGACAAACCGCGAGCGGTATACCGAAGCTGGGGTAACCTCCTGTAGGAGCGAGTTGAGGTCAAGGTGAACGCGAACCTGAGCCTGGAACCAAGGTGGTGTTTGGCTCTCACCCACTCTAAAGGTTGCAGGGAGTGGAAAATCAGGTTGCTGAAGGAGGTGACAAAAGCGAACTCCAGGGCGTAGCAGGGCAGATACATACAACCCGAATTGGTGGTCGAGAGAGTCGTCAAAAAAGGAACGATAAGACGGGTAGTGGGGCATTGATACCTGACACAATGCGCACCACAACCTACCCCACCTGCCAAAATGCAGCACTGGCACTGTTTATCCTGCTAATACCATGTAAGGGCCTATATTAGAATGTTTTCTGTGTGTATTTTATTCCAGCTCAAAAAATGATTAGTCTAAAAACTAGCACTTTTCTTTCTTTTTGTGTTTGCCTGTTGACAACTCAATGGTTTTGCTTTTTGGTGAGTGGTCTTCTGTAACTCAAAAGTATTTACATTCTACCAGAACTTTCTACAATGTTTAATAATATTTAAGTTTTATAATGCGTAGTGAATAATTATTATCAGAAATTATGCAGAATGTGTCACTGAAGTTGACTGTAATGTTAGTGAAGCTAGAAAAAAAGTACAAATATGAGTTTAATGACATATAAATGTAAGTGAACTTGCAATGAGAGCAACTGAACATCAACATAATTTACCAATAAAATTGCTGAACTGGGAAAGAATTGTGAACTGGAGATAACGAAAAAGAGGTCCCTGAACAAAAATTATGGGTGAGAATATTGAGCTTAGTGCAATTATTGTGGAGAAAGGAACCCACACAGCTGAGTCTCTAATGTACACTTATGCAGTGACTTTCAACCTGGTGGTAGCCTGTTTTAATCTCGATGAAAGAAGAAATTTTGATCTCTAAGATTTGACCAGCAAAGAGAGGAGAGGTAGTGGCATCTGTTCCTGCTCACCCTACTATGTATCAAAGTAGTGGATTAAATTCCAAATTGTTCAGCAATGTGATGGAGTGAGGATGTGTAACACTTGATGACAATCATTTTCGTTGGAGAGGATGTTAAGCTTGACAATCCCATGGTACCACATTTCATCTTCTCCCCTCTGTCATCATAGTCATCATCAACTACAACAACAATATAGATCAGACTATACACACTCAACAGTCACTTACAAGAGACAGCTACACTTATGACACCAAGACATGAAAAGTCCCACAATGGGTACCAAGCAGAAAAAGGCTTGCACAAGATCATGGGCTGCACAAGTATATCATTGACAAAGAAACACCATGAACGATATACAGAAGTGTCCAGAACTATTCTGCCTTAAATGATTTCAGATAAGGTGAGTTATCAGTTACTGTGTATGGATGATGGATGCCAAAAATGCTAACTGAAGATAACAAACAAAACTAACAGAGAAACTTCAGTGCATCCACTGTTCAGTCCAGATCACACAGCTAATGACTTTCTTTGTAGAAGGAATTGCTTGAATTTCTTATCCAGCATCTGGTCTTCCTCATTACCCACCTTTAGTATTGATGTTCATGTTGATAAATATAATTTTTATATCTCTGTTCACATCAACCAAAGTTATAAGAATCAACAAGCTGCATGGAATCGTAAAGTAATCAGCATGGGACAGTATCCAGCTTATCAATACATTCTGAGGTTAACCAGCTAAAACTCTAACATACTGATTCAACAGAAGTAGTATTATTAAGAAAAAACAGGTCACATTACACATACACATACATGTAAAGAATCTTTTACCATTTTTAAACTTATTTTTCCATACATGCTTAAATTGTCATAGCAACCAAATTATTATGTTTAAATCAGTATTAATCTCAGAATAACTTACGGGTACTTCTCTTAGCGGCTGCTAACTTTTGTTCCATCCAAGTGTCTACTTTCTTTTGTTGTTCTAAGGGATCCTTTGAATGCCTCACAACTGATAAAGAGTTCTGCAACTCCTTTTTAATTTTTTCTTGTTTTTTAGCTGCTTCCTTTTTTTGTAACCATGTAATCCAAGTTTCTTTGCACCGTTTCTCTTTCTTTATTTGGTCCTCTTCCCTGCTCTTCCTCTCCTTTTCTCTTTGTTCTTTTGCTAACTGTCTCTTTTCAGTTTCAAGTTTGTGTTTTTTTCTGTACCATTCCCGCCATGCTTTGTTACCATCAGTGTCATGTTCATCCATATATAGAAAAGTAAAGAAAATATTGTTCACTTTACCTTTTCTTTTAATTGTAACAATTTTCTGCATTAAGCAGAAATCATGAAGCTCTGCTCTTTAAGAAGAAATGTGAAGTTCTTCTCTTTAAGCAAAAACACACTGTTGACCAACTAAAAAAAAAGGAAACAAAAGAAATCCATTATAGAAAGAATAAGTTAATAGTCAACAACATTTACTTGGTACTGTGTTTTTGCATGTACTAAAATTACATACGATATTTATTTTATTCCATACTTTTAAAAAGTATTGATCCTACCCTTTACACATTTTGATATAACTGTTGTAGGAAAGGCAATTGAGTATCATAAAATGCACAAAGGTGTTACAAACAGGGAAAGTAATCTGGCAAAACCAAGAGAGATATGTCACTTCATTGGTGTAAGTAATATAGTTACGCTAACTTGAAAAAAAAAATCAATTTAATATTGTAGTCATATATTATTCAGGAGGGGATAGATTCTTCTTCTTCTACACAGTATAAATTACAGTTAACACAAAATACTCAGAGTTGGTGTTTGTGACTTCCGTTTTGCCCAACGTAACTGCTGCTGTTTTTATTCTGTATTCAGGCAGAGAAACTGGTGTAATTCAGAAGTGGCAAACATGAAGTGGTTGTTGTATACAGGTCGGGTAATAAAATATCTCACAAAATTTCATAGTTTACATGAAAACTATTAAAAGTTTTATCCTTTCCATTTCAATATAATTATATGGGTGAATTGTGTTAGATGTAATGCCATATTGAAAATTCGTGACAGATTAAAACTGTGTGCTGGACTGAAACTCAAACTCAGGATCTTTGCCTTTTGCAGGCAAGTACTCTACTGACAGCTGCCCCAGCATTTCTCATGACCCATCCTTACAGCTTTACTTCTGATAGTATCTCATCTCCTACCTTCCAGACCTCACAGAAGTTCTCCTGTGAAACTTTTAGTACCAGCACTCATGGGAAAAAGGATATTAAGAGATATGGCTTAAGCATACCCTGGGGGATGTTTATAGAATGACATTTTTACTCTGCAGTGGAGTGTGTGCTGATATGAAACTTGCTGGCAGATTAAAACTTTGTGCTGGACTGGTACTCAGACTCGGAATCTTTGCCTTTCAGGAGTAAGTACTTAACTGACCGAGTCATACATGTAGTTTCATATCAACACACATGCAGCCACAGAGTAAACATTTCATTCTGAGAACATCCTATGGCTAAGCCACTTCCCTGCAATATCTTTTCTTCCTGGAGTGCTAGTCCTGTAAGTTTCATGGGAGAACTTCTATGAGATTTGGAAGGTATGAGATGTGGTAATGCCAGAAGAAAAGCTTTGCAGATGGGCCATGAGCCATGTTTGGGTAGCTCAGTCAGTAGAGCACTTGCCCATGAAAGGAAGGTCCTGAGTTTGAGTCTCAGTCCACCACACACTTTTAATCTCCCAGAAAGTTTGAAATCAGTGCACAATTTGCTAAAGAGTTAAAAATTAATTCTGTAACACCCTGTTATTTCATTAACATTTCAAGATAGAGAAACAAGGTGTTTGGCAAATGCTGTAATTTTGTTGTGTGGTTAATACTATTAACTACTGAAGCAAACATTGTTTTTCAAATGGGACTGTAATTTTTTAAATGGTATTTGACACCTCTTCTAAAGACAAGTACACTGATATGACACTTGTTAATTCTGACAATGACATTTTTTTGTACAAGTATCTTAGAAATATGCTACATTGAGAGACCCAAAGGGTGGTATCTTCCATGGCAGCATAACCACTGCTTAGCAGTCCTTTCATACCAGGCTCTGTAGTTGTATTGAAACCTTTTGACTGCTTAATAGCAGAAAATTTGTTGTGTACTGCTGGGCCTACTATCATATGACAGCTCATGTCTGCTTCAGCATTTCTTGCATGCAGTCATGTACACCACTGAGGAAAAATTTTGTATACTACTTGGATAAGATGAATGTTAAAGGAATACTGTCAGAACAGATTGTATGGGGGTACCTACCCTAATGATCAGTATTCAATGCACCAGGCAACTGCATGTATTTCAGAACACTAGTGTGAACTGCCAGTTTGAATACCAGAGGAAAAGTAAGATTAGTTGGTTGGTTTAAAAAGGGGGGAAAGGGACCAAACTGCAAGGTCATCGGTCAAAAAGTAAGAGTACTGTAACTGATGGAGCACACAATAAAGCTGCTATGGCTAAAGCACTTATGAACCCACAAGGTGGCACGGGATGTATGTAGGATCAGTCAGAAGAGTGACATTCACATCATGCACTGACATATGTTTCGATCTGGAATATTGTACAGAATTTTTTCAGTATACTCTGTCATACTTGACAGATGATGCTATCTTTTTCAAACATATGCTCTTTACCAGTGAAGTAATGTTTACCAATCACAGTAATAAAAACTTAATAATAGCAAATTGGGTATCAGAAAATCCTGCTGGCTTGATCAGGTACAGCAGCAACAGCTGTGGAGCCACAATTATGCCAGACAATTGGTGCCAACAAATTGCTGCAGCATGCACCACTATATCATCTATTGATGTCCTCTTCTCTGTTCATCTGTTCCTCAAACAGCAGTTGCAAATTATGGAAAACAGTTTGAACAGCTACTGAAGTAAAGCATTAAATTATGGTCTGTTGAGATAAGTATTTATTTCTTCAGTGATGGATAGTCACCAAATAATTGTAATATGTTTAGTTCATTAACCCGTGTATTCCATTTAATTACAATTTCAGACAGTATTTGTAGCCACACTTATCTGACACAACCAATACTCTATGAAACTATCTCAATCCTTTATGAATCTTTCAGCCACTCTGGACATGACAGATTAAATAATATACATTTTCTCCATGGACCAGATGCTTTTTTGTGGAGAACAGACAGACAAAATGTCTCTTTCATTCATTCCAAGCATGCTGCAGAAAGCCACAATGCAAGTTTAAATAGTGAACTACATGAGGAAAATGCAGGTTTTTCTACAAACACTATTCTCTTAAACATGAAGGCATCCACCTATTTAAAGTAACTTTCCTACTCACCATCTCACTGACTAACAGTTAGTATATTGGTATGCATAAAAAAATTCTAGTTGACCCCTATCTCTATCTTGAAAAATTAGACTTTTATCTTGGTAGCATTGGCTAATCTTCTTGCAACATATAATGATGGGGCCTGGGATGGTAATTTAACTTAGCATTGTTTATACCACAATAATGGATTCTGGCTGTGTTACCTCTCAATTTTGGCCTCGAAAACTTTTATGAAAAGTTTAAACCCCAACATCAACAAGAATTATAACAAGAGTTTCTAATCCTGTCACAAAAGTGCAACATTCCATTAAACATATTTTGGGTGATATCAGAGTATTAACCATGTAACAAAATTGGGCCCAATTCTGAGTACTATTATATGCATGAAACCTCAATTCAGTATCTTGAACAGTCACAAAATAAAATAGGCATATCTTGTGTGACACTCCATATAATGCAAACATCGCTAAGCAATAATTTTGAAAGTTTTCAACAATTAAACACCACAGAAAGTATCCCAAAACAATGGGACAGACAAGAAGAACACATTTCTACATCTAAATTTACATCTACATCCATACTCTACAGATCACTGTGAAGTACATGGCAGAATGTACACCCCATTGTACCAGTTATTATGGTTTCTTCCCATTACATTCATGTATGGAGCTTGGGAAGAATGACTTACTGAATGCCTGTGTGCATGCAATAATTATTCTAATCTTACCTATGTGAGAAATACATACGGGGTTGTAATATATTCCTAGTCATCAGTTAAAGCCAAATCTTGAAACTTAAGTAGTATACTTTCTCAGGATAGTTTACATCTCTCTTCACGAGTCTTCCAGCTCAGTTCCTTCAGTATCTCTGTGCCACTCTCCCATGGGCCAAACAAACATGTGACCATTCATGCTGCCCTTCTCTGAATACATTCAGTATCCCCTGTTAGTCTTGTTTTGTATGGGTCCTACACACCTGAGCAACATTTTAGAATCAGTCACATGAGTGATTTGTAAGCAATCTCCTTTGTAGATTGATTGCACTTCCTCAGTATTCTACCAATAAACCAAAATCTACCACCTGCTTTACACACATATCCCTACAATGTGTGTAACCCTCGAGTATTTGTATGAGTTGGCAGGTTCCAGCTGTGAATCACTGATGTTATAGTCATAGAATACTATTTTTTTTTTTCATTTTCTGAAGTGCACCATTTTATATTTATGAACATTTAAAGTAAGTTGCCAATCTTTGCACCACTTTCTAATCTTATCAAGATCTGACTGAATATTTATGCAGCTTCTCTCAGACATTACTTCATTCTAGATAACTTCATCATATGCAAAAATTCTGGTGCTGCTATTGTCAGCAAATTCATTAATATACAACATGAACAGCAAGGGTCCCAACACACTTCCATGGGGCACACCTGAAGTTACTTTTATACCTGACGATGAGCCTCCATCCAAGGTAACATGCTATGTCCTCTTACAAAAAGTCCTTAATCCAATCATAAATTTCACTTGATATCCCACTATGATCAAAGTTTTGATAATAAGTGTACATATGGTACCGAGTCAAATACTTTTCAGAAATCAAAAAATAATGGATCTACCTGACTGCCTTGATCCAAAGTTTTCAGTATGTTGTGAGAAAAGTATGAGTTGGGCTTCACATGATAAATGTTTTCGGAATCCATTCTGGTTGGCATTGAGGAGGTCATTCTGTTCAAGATACCCCGTTATGTTTGAGCTCAGAATATGTTCCAAGATTCTACAACAAAGATATTGGACAGTAGTTTTGTGAATCATTTGTGTTACCCTTCTTGTAGATGGGTGTGACCTATGCATTTTTTCCAAGTACTGGGGATGGTTTTATGTTTGAGGGATCTTCAGTAGATTATAGCTAAAAGAGGGGGTATCTCAGCCACAAATTCAGCATAGAATCTGACAGGGATTCCATCGGGCCCAGAACCTTTGTTCAATTTTAATGATTTCAGCAATTTCTCCACACCACTGACCCTAATACTTGTTTCACACATATTTTCAATGGTGCAAGGATTACACTGGGGCAGTTTTCCTGGGTTTTCATTCATAAAGAAATGTTTGAAAATAGAGTTAAGCATTTCAGCTTTTGCTTCAATACCCTCACTTCCAGTTCCTATCTCATTCGTTAGGGACTGGACACTAACTTTGGTACCGGTACCACTAACAGCCTTTACATACAATCAGAATTTCTTTAGGTTTTGTGAAATATCATTTGACAACATTCTGCTACAGTAGTCATTAAGACATCACACATTGCTCTCTTGACAGTCAAATGAGTTTTGTTCAGCATCTCTCTGTCTGAAACCTTACACTTTGTTTTACACCTGTTTTGCAGTAATCTCTGTTTCTTTAGAAGTTTCTTTACAGTGATTGCATACCATGAAGGTTGCCTCCTATTATGAACTGTTCTACTGGATACATACCTATCCAGTGCATGGTCAACTACTCCTTTAACCTCTACATGCTCCTGCCCTGTGCTTAAAATTTCAAGTTTCCCATTGACGTATGACACAACAGATTTTTTTATCTAGTTTACTGAACATGTATATCTTTCTGCCTGTTTCAGTTGTCTTAAAGTGTTTCAGGTTGGGTTCTGTTGTGTGATGGTTTGTTATACTTCACCTCATCCACCAAACACTTAAAGAAGTCGGCACTTGAACACTCCTTTTGTATACAATGAATGTTGCTTACTGAATATTTGGTAACTGTTAAGTATTATTAATGAGGGTCCAGCTAGTCCGTGCCCTGAATCCGTGTGCCTTCTTCCTCCAACTTGGCTCAGACTTCACCTCCTTACAGACTGCAGATATTGCATCTGAAAATTAACTTCTCAATCTCATTCATTCCAATTCATAAATAAGAAGTGAGATTCAATTCACCTTCATATATTATCTTCAAAATTATACATCTTTGCATGTCAAATGAGGACAGCTACTGACTTGTATGCTGCCTCTCTGTAATACGTAGGTAGCAGATTTGATATTCAACTCATTAATTAACAATTACAATACATTTATTATCTTTGACACTTCATGTTCTTAGATTTCACGGAGCTCTCTGTTCTGAACTGCCTGCTCCATAGAAACTCTATCTCCACCTAAGCAGGTAGGATCACCTGATTGCTACCCACTTTTGTACTGTCACTGGTTTGTTAGCTCTGGTATCAGCACCTACAATTTAAAACTCCTCCCAACAGTCTGGTGCTCACCACTATTGACTACACTCAGCCATGAACATCTTTTTCTGACATACGTATTTAAAGACATGATACCTCTCTTTCAAGGAATGGGATGTATCACTATATATCCCTCCACTGAGAGAAAAGATGTCATGACTATACATTTAACTTTAATTTATACACAAGTGTTACATAAAGAGATTTGATTGCTTCTTTGGTTTCACCATTAATACACATTTCATTATACCTTATCACAAAACTCTCTTTTTTTCTTAGAGAAGGTAAATATTATCTAAATTCTAGGATCAATTGTCAGAGCACTCTGAGATTACATTGTGTCCTCAGAAAAAGGTAAATTACTTAACTTTAATAATTTTTATTTAATCAGTCTGGAGGACATGCTCTCTCGTCCAGATTCTCTACCCTTATGCAAATAATAATACTCATAACATTTCTCAACACTGCCCTCCCAGGGATTAAGTGCTCTTTCCTTTAACTTCGTACGCTTGGTATCGTGATGTACCTCTTCCTATAAAACAGTTGGGGTCCTCCCTTCATTGGGTCTATCTGAACCTGATATAAGTTCCTTTCTCTGGAGTAACTTACCCATGAACTCCCACAAAGTGCATCACATAGCTTCATTACTATTATTTTTTAAGTACCTTAGTACTTCTCGTTTTCTATCCCTAAAACTGTTTATATTTACAAGAAGGGTTGTACAATCATAGTCCCTTCCTTCTTGTCATTATGATTATTAAACATTTGTGTGTCCATATTTTTTGCGTCATGCAGTTGGTTTTTTGACGTTCCTTCCAGACATTTGGTCACCTGGCAGTTATTTTTACTTCTCTTTCCTTTTGAAACTTAAACTTTTAAACCTGATATTTTCATGATTCGTATCTTCCTGATTTGGACTATTCTTTGTATTATTTATGGAATATAGATTTTCCACAAATGATGACAACTCATTTACAACAGCTGAACTTTGGTACAAAATTTCTTTACATACATAATAAGGTAGCCATCTCACAAGTACTTTGGATAAATGAACTTCATCCTGTGGGTTGTCTAAATATTTAGATCATATAAAATACCACTCAGTATACTTTTTAAAACTTTCCCATGAACTACTGTAGTTCTTTGGAATGAGTAATTCTAAAGCAAATTTTTCTTGCATCATTTGTCACCGGTATTTACATCTGAATTCTTCTTGAAAATTCTTGCGTGAAGTAAATTCTTTTGAGTGAGCATTCCACCACTCAGTAGCATCCTCTACTAGATAACTTAATGCAAAATCTTTTTTCCAAGAATCCTCCCATTTTTGAGGTAAAGATCTTGAAAAAACCTGGAAGAAGTATGTTGGGTATACGTCTCTGTCAGGTTTAAGATTTGGGAACTGTTTGTATAGGTTCACGCAGTTGAGTAATTGTAGTTCTTCTAATAAAGTATTTTTATCTAAAAATTTCCCTCTACACTGACATTCTGTGACTTCTTGTCTTATTTTAGCCAACTCATCCCACAGTCATTTAAATTCATTATCTGGATGAGTTATTTCATCCTTGGAATGGTGTAAACTACTTAAAGTTTGTGCACTCTCTTGAGATTTTTGACCTACTAAGGCCTGTACTTTCTCCTCCAAACCCATGAAGATATCATGTGAAGAAACAGAATCTCCATTCTCACTCCTTTGCTCTAAAAGTTCAATAGGATTTTGTGCATCTGGCGATGCTTTACAAGTTTGCACTCCTTTACTGCAAATTCTTACAAACTATCTACATCGGTATGAATTTCCCTAATATGTCCTTGAATTTTGTTATGTACAAGGTTGCATTGTTGAAGCATTTCAATTTCGTTTTTAAAAACATTCAATTTATGATCTAGTGTATTTGCCAAATGCTCTTCCAAATGCTCAAGTTTCTCATCAAATTGGTCAAATCTGTCATTATTACTATTAAGTATCTTCTCTTTGGATGACTGTATTTTAGAATTAATATTTTTAAATTGATTTTGTATCTGCTTAGTAAATTCATTGAATTTTTCCAATTTCTTTTCTCCTGGTGTGGTCACCTTTCTTGTGATGACAGGCATAAACTAATATTTTACTTCTCATCTCAACATGTTTATCGTCTATATTGATATTTTCGATTTTAAAATCAATTGCATTCTACACATACAACTCTTTAAATTGGTTGCAAGCACAGCTCACCATTAACTTTATAATGGGTGGTGTTGATGGACTGCTGGCTTCTCATGGCTATGTGCTGCCAACATGCTGCACGTGTGGTTTGCAATCTGCAGATGATTGCGTGCTGCTGACAAACTGCGTGTAGGCTGCAATGTGGTGATGCACATGCATTGCAATCTTTTGACAACTGCTTGTAGACTGCGTACCGTTGTTAGGTGAATACTGGTTGATTTCTCCCTAACAGATTTTTTCATTTTTCACTCAATTTTACTATTTGTTTCTGATTCAGTTTTTCATCTGTACTGTATAAATGCCTTTTGTTTTATTCCTGTTGCCCTTGGCAATGCATTTTCTCCTTGGCCTTTTCTTACAAAATTTTGAGATTTGGCTTTTTTGTTACACATTACCTGTATTTTAGCTGCTAAGGTCAGCACGTGAACTGTTTCATGCTGGCATATGCTGTGTGGTGGTTTGTTGTACTTGACCTCACGCACCAAACACTTAAAAATCTCCCTCCTGAACACTTCTTTTATATGCAATGTATGTTGCTTTCTGAATATTCAGCCACTGTTACACATTATTAATCAGGGTCCAGCTAGTCTGTGCCCTGAATCCATGTGCCTTCTTCCACCATCTTGACTCAGACTTGGCCTCCTTACAGGCTCTGCAGATAAAGATGCTGGAAATTAATTTCTCATTCTCATTCACCCTCCACGTAAATAAGAGGTGAGATTCAATTCACCTTCTTACATTATCTTTAAAATTCCACGCAATGCATGATAGATGACGACAGCTATCAACACGTATACTGCCTCTCTGCACTATGTACATAGCATATCTGATGTTCAACTTGATAATTAACAATGACAATACATTTCTTTGGCATTTCATGCTTTTAGATTTCATGGAGCTCTCTGTTCCGCACCATCTGCTCTGTGGAACTCTGCGGGCTTCATTACAAGCCAAATACTGCTGAGTCTACAGTATACAATATGAATATACACATGAATTGAATGGTCAAAGGTTCCTATCACTCGGCAATTGGGATCTTTGAATGTAACATAGAGATTTATAAATGAAAGATTGCAATTAAATAAAATCTGCAGGTACTATTTTTAACGACTTTAAATGATGAGTATGACAGCAGAAGTACCTTTAAGAATACCGTTTATTACTGCAAAACACTTATTGCTGTTGATGGTCCAGCAATTAAATAGAATGCAAGTTGAATAACTGGATAACAATAGATTCCTACTTCATGTAATTAGTTATGAGCAGCAACATAGCTCGTGAGATATTCACTTCTAAATGCATACTAGGTCTTCACTGCAGAAGCCACGGAAATCTCACAAGTGCACAAGTCGGCACTACGAAATATTTTTATCTCCCGCGACCACGTGCAAACTGTTCTTCACTCTCCAAGTATTTCCTGCTACCGTCCGTCGCGCCTTCCCATCCAGCACATCCCCATGTCCTCTGCGACCCGATTCTCCTTCCCCACTTCCATACAGTCTCCCCATTGACTTTGGTAGTCACCTACCATAGTAACAAGCGCTTTGATTGGCTAGAACACTCCTGCCATGTCCCCAAGCCAACGCACACTCACAAACATATTGAAACACATACGAAACACTGGATTTACATTTAAATAACTAGAAAGTAAATAAATATTCCTACTGCTGGACCATAAATGTGCTCTAACACATATTATTAAATACATAAACAAATTAAATAAACAAATATCAAAGGAATAGAAACAAAAGTAGGCCAGTAGCCTAATGTTTCTGTGGTTTCTAAAACACAGTACATATTTGACCAATTTCTTCATGAATAGTATATATCGGATATAAACAAAGACATAGACAAATAAATATATTTATAAGCATATCTGCTACCATTTTTTCATGTAACTGTAGAATACTTATGGCCTGACGCGATCAACGGTAATAGGCCACTTTGATCTCCAATAAAATAATTCATGTACTATTCAAGTTACTTCCCTGTAATTCATATCAATTTATGTTTACACTAATAGCTTTCTAAAGACATGTCGATCGCCAAAACGGATGAACCGTTTAGCTTTGGAAATTCGTTGCTGGCTGTTATTTGTATAATTTACAGTCAGATACTAAACTTTAAACTAATAAAGATATCTGCCATTATGGTTTCACAAAGTTCACCATCTTTGGCACTCCCGGCAGGCAAATATCCTTCATCAACACAAAGCACCTTCCTTGACACACTGTCAACATGAAATTCCCAGACACGTGGTCGGCCTGGATCACACACTGGGGCTACCCCACTTGCTCCGGCTACTGTTTGGCACCACGCGATTGCTAATGAGCCGCGGCTTGCCAAGCGGTCCGTGCGGCCACGCCAACCCCTAACTTAGAATATTTTTAGGGTGCCACAACTCACCCGTTACCTCACAACTCCTATTTATATCTCAGCAGGCAGGGTCATCTGATTGATACCCACATCTGTACGGTCACTGGATCGGTTGCTTTGGTATCAGCAGCTACAGTTTAAACACCTCCCAACAGTGGGGTGCTCACCACTTATCGACTACTCTCAGTCACAAACATCTTTTCTCTGATGTATGTACTTAAGGACGTGATACCTCTTATTCATTGAATGGGATGAATCACTACAGTCCTTTGTGCTTTGGTAATAATTCTTGCCACAATCTCGTCATGGTCACTAATACCACTTTCAATGTGGACATCCTCAAAGAGGTGAGATCTATTTGTTACCATTACACCCAAAATATTTTCTTCATGTAATGTTTCACAGGATGACTTATCGTGCCTACCACTAACAAAACTGTAATTTTCCCAGTTAATTGTTAGATGATTAAAGTCTTCACCAATGATTACAGTACGATTGCGGAACTTAACATGCAAATGAACTGAGGCTTTGTCTGAGGTTTTTGATTACATCAGGAGACGAGTCTGGTGGGTGATAGAAGGTTCCATTTATCATTTCCTATAGAGTCTGCATCTCACATGCAGCTTCAATTTCTTCTTGGTGGATTTGACTTTCTTGACTACCATGACATCACCTCCATTTCCCATTTGCCTATCCTTTTGATACACATTTAAATTTTCCACCAGAATCTCACTGCTATCAATTTCAGGTTTAAACAAGCCTTTTGTACCTAGTATTACATTATCTTCACTGCTTTCCAGGAGTGCTTCATTTATTTAAAAAGCAGAGTATATGCCTTTTATATTGTGCTGCTACATATCAAAATTATAAATTTTGGAATGGCAGTTTGAAATTCAAACATGTTATTTGAAGTAGAAATAAGAGTTTGTTTAACAGAGATAAAAATATTACGTGATAGTGTCCTTAAACCAATTTGCATGACAAGGGCAGTAATGCTAGGAACATAACTTACATTTAATTGACAAGATCTACAACTCAGAGGCCCTCATTAGGTTGTATTCTAAGGGGAAGCATAACAAACATTTTGTTAAACAGCCTAATTTTGATAACATGTCTAGATATAAGAGTGATTTTTGTTGGTATTCCATGAAGGATATAAATTGTTACAGCGTCCTTACATTGTGCTTCTTGATAATAAAATACAAGTCAAGCAAAAGGACACAACTGGTAATATTTCAAATATTGATTCTTTGAAATTTTTAATATTTTAACACAGCAAGGTGGGCCCATTGTACCTGAAATGATTTACATAAAGAAATACTGATAATTTAAGATTTGTCAAATATTTGTGGAGCTAAATTTGTAGTGAGCCAATAGATGTTTTTTTGCAAACTGATACAGCTCATTTAAAAGTACCCATTCTGCATTTCTTCATAAACATCTTACTTCTTCTGAAAGTTTCCAAATTCAAAAATTATTCATAATTCACATTCTTATGTTCCAGAACATTGGGTTCTTAAATAATCCTTATTTCCAACACTGAGTGCAATAGCTTTGTAGGTAAAATTTTAGTGACTTCAAAAATGCTGACTTCTATTAAAAGAGTTTGTAGTTTGTTAATTATTAGATTTGTAAACTTCATTTTTAGCAACTTTTGGCAAGCTCAGGGAATCCCTAAGGAATTAAAAATTAATTTGCATGAAACAGTGCCTATAATTTTGTCTTTTTTCTGGTAATACAGGTCATAGCTGAACCAATTTGCTCTTTTGCTTGTTTTCATTGTTTTCAGAGTTTGCTATCTTTCATCATGTTTATTAATGTGTAATATCAGATTCTGATTTTTATTCTTATGCTTGTCTATAAGCATACAGAACAATTCTCGTTTAACCATCGAAAGTCAACATCTCTGTGTTGTTGGTGGCGAGTCTACATTATGTAGTCAACTTAATAACATCTCTCACAGTCTTATCAGTCAAAATTTAGAATTATTCTGTGGATCAGTCCCCACCTAATAGTTAAATTGCCAACATCTCTGTGTCACTATCAACCTCCAAGAAGTACTGTTATTATCTGTAGTCAATAATACAATATGAGCAATGAGGTGTAACTAAAATTAACATCAAGCTATTTGATAGACAGAGCCTGACTGTTGAGAGTATTGTAAACATGTTGCCAGTCTGTCAAAACATTCATAGTGTAGGTGCTGACCCATTATATATAAACTGTTAAAACTATTGACTGCAAGTTGATCATCACTATTTTACTAATGGCAATAAATGTGAAAGGACTGCAAATAGTTCAGTGTTGTGTTTGTTGTTTAATAAACTAGTTTCTAAAACAAATTGTAACAAAAAACTGAAGGAACAGCAGAACTACTACCAAGGAAAAGCCCAGGTCAGTAACCTTACAAGCAGGGATAAAAGACAAGGAATGAACAGTTATTTACAACTTGTACTGAAACTACATTGCAGTTATAAAAATTGGAGGACTTGAAGGGGAAGCAGTAGTTGAGAAGGGAATGAAACAGGGTAACATTTACTATTAAAAACAGTCTTGATCACGATTTATTTATCAAGGTGACCAGTTTCGACCACTACTGTGGTCATCTTCAGACCATTGAGTAGGAACCTCTTTCTGTTGGAGAATCAGTGATTCCTGCTCAATGGTCTGAAGATGACCACAGCAGTGGTCGAAACCGGTCACCTTGATAAATAAATCATGATCAAGACTGTTTTTAATAGTAAATATTTGTAAGACATTGATCACTGCCTTTCCCGTAATGTATTCAAAAGTAAAACAGGGTAACTGCCTATCCCTGATGTTATTCAATCTGTCCCTTGAACAAGCAGTAAAAGAAACCAAGAAGAAATTTGGAAAGGGAGAAGAAATAAAATTTTGAAGTTTGCCAATGACCGTAATTCTGTCAGAGACAGCAAAGGACTGTGAAGCACAGCTGAAAGAATGGATAGTGTTCTGAATATCAACAAAAGTAAAACGAGGGTCACAGAATGTAGTGGAATTAAATTGAGTGATATTGATGGAATTACATTAGGAAATGAGGAAATAAAAGTAATACACGAGTTTTGCTATTTTGGCTGAAGTGGACATCTAATGCCGACTGGCTTTAGCAAGAAAAGCATTTTTGAAAAAGAGAAATTTGTTAGCATCTAACACAAATTTATGTGTTAGGAAGTCTTTTCTGAAGGTATTTGTTTGGAGTGTAGGCTTGTATAGAAGTGAAATGTGGACGAGAAGCAGTTCAGACAAGCAGAGAATAGAAGCTTTTTAAATGTAGTGCTATAGAAGAATGCTGAAGATTAGGTGGGTAGATCAAATAATCAATGAGGGGTACTAAATTGAACTGGGAAAAAAAAAAAAAAAAAAAAAGACACCATCACTACACAACGGTATCAGTTGATAGAACAAGCCCTTAGGCATCTAGGAATAGCCAGTTTGGTAACTGGGGGAAGTTTGGAGGGTAAAAGTTGTAGAGGGAGACCTAAGCAGGAATAAAGAAGCAGGTTAAAATGGATGTACCCTGCAGTAGTTATTCAGAGATGAAGAAGCTTGCATAAGATCGGATAGTGTGGAGAGCTGCCTTAAACTAATCTTCAGACCACAGCAACAAGAAATAGCTACTAGAGAACGACTTAACTTTAGAAGATAAAAGTGAATGAGCTGTTCCTAGCTTTTGGAACTGTTAGTTCCTACCTCTTGGAAGAAAAAGGGATAGATTTGGGAAGGAGTGGCAGGGCACTCAGACCCCCAGGCTGAGAGGGATCAACCCCCCCCCCCCCCCACACACACACACACCTCTAAGACAGCTATATTGTGCCAGATGAATACACCATGACAGGAGTGCAGTTCTACTGGTACACTGTGGTTAGTGCTTGTATCAGGTAGAGTGCGTAAGGGGATAAAGATGATGTGGAGTGGGAAGAAGGGTTGGAGGAGTGTGGTGTATGGCTCGAAGGGAGACAGCAAGTTCATACGGTAGGAATACAACACATCAGCTCTGGTTAGTTCAGGTGGTCCATGACGACGATGACAAGTGGATTGGGAGACGGCAGAACAGAGGAAAGGGAGACTGTGGAGAAGAGGGTATGTGCCGAAAGGATCTAAATGACACAGTTGTAAAGCAGCCATTGAAATCAAGCACATTGTGCTCAGCAGCACGTTTTTTCACCACTGTATAGCTAACTCTGCTCTTGGCCTCCCCAGTCCTTCTAAACTGGTATTCTGTTGCCCACCCAACCTACTCAATATTCTTGTCCTTCACTACACCACACACAATCCCTTGCTACATTGCCATATCCCTGTGGAAGACCCAGGTGCAAGATCTGATTCACAGGCTTATCCTATCCAATCACAGGGAGGGATATCTGTAACAGCAGCCAAGCCGTATATCAAATCAGTTGCAATTTCTGCACAGCAGTTTATGTGGGCATGACAACCAGTCTACAGCCAACCCAAATAATAGGTCACTAACAAACTTTGATAGAGAAGAGAGTTGACTACCCTGTGACAATAATGTTGTTGAGCACAACATTCTCGATTTGAGTGGCTGCTTCACACAACCCATGCCATCTGAATAATTCCCTCCTGCAGTAGCTTTTCTGAACTACATAGATGGGAGTTATCCTTGCAACATATCCTTCACAGCATGACTAATCATAAAGGTAGGGACCTCGGGGTAGTGGTAACGGTCTGGGAATCTCATACAGTTTGCCAAGGTTATTGCAAAAGTTAGGAGAATGACTGTGTATAGTGTGTGAAGGAAGCAATGGACAGATTATCTCATTTCAGGGCTTAACTTAAAGAAATAATAGCCTTGACATAGTAATGTATTGAGGCATTTGTGACCTGATAAGTCATGGGTGACAAGGGGGTGCTTCTCAGTTGTTTGGAAGTGGCAGCTATATTTGTCAGAAGGAGACAACCCAGGAGATTTGTCTGTGGACAAGATCTGTGGGGTAATGACAGGTTGATGAAAGCCTGGGAGAGCTTGTTGTTCAGGTGTTAAGGGACTCAAGTGTGTGTGCGTGATTTTACAGGCACTCAATAGCGAGGTTATTGGCACCCTAGGGGCTCACTGTCAGAACAGATACACTTATCAGATTCCTAGGCTGCGGGAAAAGGAATGTTTGATGTGGAAGGGGTGGCAGCTGTTGAAATTGAGGTACAGTTGATTATTGGTTGGTTTTATATGGACTAAGATTTGAATATGTGCTTCAATAAGGAATAGGTCAATGTTAAGAAAGGTAGCTTTGGATTTGACAAAGGACCATGTGAAACTGAGTTAAGAGGAGAAGTTAAGCTGATGCAGAAAGTGGAGGAGTTCTTTACCATGAGTTCAGATCATAAAGGTGTAACCAACAGATCTATACTAAGCCAAAGGGCCTAGCTTTTGGGTGTCGAGAGATATCTTTACCACAATACGGGTGATCCTGATTCCCTAGATTCATTTTTAGGTATTGCCCTTGAAGGTGACGTAGGTACAGTTATGGATGAATTTGTCTTGGTGACAATAAATGAGTTTTAGGAAGACTTTCAAGTGGGTTTTGGGAGAACTAGTGTTCAAGGACTGAGAGACTGTGTATATGTGGGATGTTGGTGAAGAGTGAGGTCACGTCAATAATGAAAAAGTAGTTTAACTATAGTGATGAACTGCATTGTGTAAGCTAGTTTTGTATTGTATCCTTATTGATTCACTCAATCATTCAGTTACAGTAATTTACAAGAACATAACAACAGAATGCTCAACAGAAAAAAACCATTTAAATTGCAAAATAATTATGTCGATAGCACCAAATACGTAGAATAAATATTGTCTGTTATCTCAACAAAATGGAAATTAATATTATTTGGATTTATTGGAATATCTGGGCAAAGTATAGGAACCATATTTTCACAGTATTTTTTAGTTTATTTGTGAGTTTTAAAGTAATATGTTGTTTCTATGGATAGTTAATTTAATGACAAGGCATGTAGATGGTACCTATTTTTAATACTAAAATTTCGATACTTGTATGGGTGAG
Organism: Schistocerca cancellata; assembly: GCF_023864275.1. Lineage (NCBI taxonomy): Eukaryota > Metazoa > Arthropoda > Insecta > Orthoptera > Acrididae > Schistocerca > Schistocerca cancellata. Next base: position 714,330,003 of record NC_064628.1, read on the forward strand.
TGAAGTGAACAGCAATTGGAAACAGCTTTGTGTAAGTGATTGTTTTTCAGTTTGTTTACGGTTATATAAATTATTGATCAAATGTTAAGTTTAATTTAAATAATTGTTGTATAAATATAAACCGACATTCAATAGTAAGCACGAATAGTTTGTCGCACAGACTAATGCACATGAAGCTTCACATTTAGGTACAGCTACTGACTGAAAATGACATGTTAGCTTAATTTGACTTTAAAATAGTGTAAGACCTGGCATGCAAATAGACTAAGAGCTTATATTGATCTAATAAATAGAGCTTTCATTGATCTACTGTGAGTTTTATTGAACACATATTTTAGCAGGTGATTTTTTTCTTTGTGGAACTGAATGTTTTAATTACATGGAATAAAAGAAACAAAAATTGCCCATATGTTACAAGCACTGCCACACTCTTGCCACAGAAGAAATTCATCTATCAGAAGGCAGTATGCAATCCAGGCACACTTTCATATGACCTCAGCAGCTGGAAGAAGCTATATCAAGGCTAAGTAGCTGACTTTACCACCTGCCATTTATTCTCCCATTCTTCTGGCCACTCTTCTCAATGACATAAGATCCTGTGACTGAAAAGTGATATTAATGACTGTAGAGGAATGTAAATATTGTGCTACTGTAGATATTACTGTGGTCACATGACATTCCATATCTGCTAGTTTATTTCCTCTAATTTCTACATGCCTCAGTACCAAGCAGAATGTCTGCTTGTGTGTGTGTGTGTGTGTGTGTGTGTGTGTGTACCAGCATCTTTTTTTTTAATATATTTTTCCCATATATCAGTTGGCACAGCTTGGAAGCTACATGGGGAGTCAATGACATTGTATGTAAGCACCATATGCTGATGTTGAATATGAATGTATATGCTGCGTATCTGATAGACTGAAAATTATGATGTAAACTTTTTTATAAAAATCATCTAAAATACATATATGAGTCATTTATGTCTGTGTGACATGTTGATTCATCTGGTATCCTATGGTCTAGGGAGAGAAAATAAATACTATGTGAAAAACTATCACTAAGTTGGCAGAAATAATGTAAAAAGACTTCATAAATTGATAGCAAAAAATAATGTTGCAGTGAATGCTTCACAGCACATTAGCAGGTGATCTGGATCCTGTCTCCCAATGCCTGCACCTCAGAACTTTCATCAGCACTTCACTACCTTGTTGGCGTGAATGTGATTCCTCCTTGTTACCTCATGCTTCTCATAAAGAAACCAGCATCTGTGCTGAAGTTTAGTGTTAAACAGTAAATTATTTGAAGCATGGGAAAGAATGATTTTACAGCGACACAGGTGGTTTCTGTCATTTTCTGGACAAATTTCTAGCCTAGGCAATGAATCTCATTTAGATTTCAGTACTGCTGGTTATCCTCAGGGACATCACAGATCTTACTCAGTGACCATCATTAACATCTGACCAATACAAGTAACCAGAAAATGATGAATTAACTTTACCTGAGTTCTGTTGTTATAGATATTTCACAAACTTTTCTGTTCTTTTCTTTGTATAAGACAGTACACCCTCATATGATGTGCATGGAGAATAATGAAAATTCTTACGGCAAGTGTGAGGGGCCCCTTAACAAATATGACTAACAGGAGGTATTGAATGGATGCAAATGGCAGCACGAATCATTACAGGTTTGTCTGACCCATGGGAGAGAGTCATGAAGAGGCTGAAATAACTTAACTGTGCGATGTTATAAGATAGATGCAAACTGTTCTGCAAAAACCTACTTAAAAAGTTTCTAGAACCAACTTTAAGTAATGAATATAGGAATATATTACAATTCCCTGCATATCACTCTCATGGGGATTGTGAAGACAAGATTAAAGTAATTACAGCATGAATACAGCCATTTAAGCAACTATTCTTCCTGTTCTCCATATGTGAATAGAACATGTGAAAGCCACTAATAAATGGTGCAATGTGATGTACTCTCTGCCATATAATTCACAGTGGTTTACAGACTATAAAAATAGATCTATGGTAGCTGTTTCAGCATTATTTAAATTCATACACAGAATCACTGCAGTCTTATGTTGTTGTGTGATGCACACAAAATTACATTTTGCATCCCACATCAGTGTAATTGGCACATCAACATAGTTCACTTTCACTTTGATGCAGTGTTTTATAACTATCTGATACACAGGCAGTTCATCAATAACCATAAACTGATGCACACACAAGATGAACAATTTTCGTAACACTGTGTGTAACTAAAGAAACAATTACAGGTTTATATGGTATCCTTACTAATAATTACAGTTTTACACTCAACAGATTTTTCAATAGTCTTCCAAAAGCTTCCCATTCTGTTCGCAACAGTATATTAAAAATTGTTTTTGCAGAGTATTTTAATGCAAAAGCATACTACTCCATGTAAGAGTGTGAGGAAGCAGATTTACGTGACATGCAGTTCCAACTAATTGCTTTCATACTAAGTTTTAACAAATCAATGGTTAAAAGATTCCTGCATATATAATTTTCACATTGTATGTAACAATGAGTCACTGATGTAAATGTCATAACATTTTATTTACCACATCTCTCAGCATTACAAATAAATATTTACATCAATAATATGTTAAATGTTCTGAGGTCAGTAGACTCTACTCTGTTCTAACACCTTTAAAACAATATTTATCATGTCTCAAGCCAGTATAAAAACAAGTTATGAATATACAAGGGAAGTTCTGGCAGAATATAAACACTTCTGGAGTAAAAGCGATCAGTCATGAACTGCAGAAGCACTGAGTCATCTATAAACAAATTTAGCTTTAGTTTTTTTTATGTAAAGAAATATTTTCTTAAAAATTTTCATTCCCTATTACACTATCTTAGGGGTTGAGATTCCAGAAAAACACATTTTTTTAATTTCTAACCAAGAAGTCAAATACCAGTGCCATAGGTGTAGCCTTAAAATCCTTTTGTAATTACTTATTTTCAAAAAAACTTTCACCACTGTTTTACCCCCTTAGTGGTTAAATCTCCAAAATGCTGAAATACGTATTTTTTATTTTCCGACTGAGAAACCAAATACCAGTTTTTGCAGTTCAATCTTCAAATTTCCCTTAACAGCAACAGACTTTCAAAAAGCCTTTCATCTCCTTTTTCACCCCCTTAGGAGGGGAATTTTGGACAAGCCCTTCTTAAACGATGCCAACAGTGTCATATCCAAATTTTGAGTTTCTATCCTTAGCAGTTTGGGCTGGGCAGAGAGAGTCAGTGAATGAATATAACACTATTTATCCCCTCAGGGATTGTACTTCCAAAACCAGTGACATACATATGTTTTATTTCTAACAGAAAAGTCAAATACAAATTTTCATTGATTTATCTTCAAAAATGAAATTTTTCCATAATAACTTTTATACAGTTTTAAAAATGATTTCATAATAAAATATTTTCATAAAAAATCTCATCCCCTATTTCACCCCCTTAGAGTTGGAATGTAGAAAAATCCCTCCCACACCTTCTACAAATTTCAAGTTTCTATGCTTAGTGGGCACTGATGAGTCAGTCAGTCAGTCAGGACACTGCCTTTTATACATAGAGATTAATTTTTAAAGCTAAAGAGTGCTGGCACTAATTATCATGCTCTGTGTAAGCCTTAAAAATTTTCATTCCCTATTGCATTAGGGGTTGAGTTTCCAATTTCTTTCATGTGTACCCATTGGTGATTCAAAACTTCTGCTTTTCAGTGAGTGGTCCCTTTACCCCTTAAGTATTTAAAAAGTAACTTATTATACATGTGTCTCTCAATCACTGACAGTCCCCTTCTGACTTCAAGTAACCTTGTATTCTGTGACCCTGTGAAAGTCTTTGATTGTGTGAATTACAAAAGTCTGTTTGCCTAACTGAAGTGTTGCGGTACCCCTCTTGCATGGGTGTAGTCCTACTTGCACAACAGAGAGCAGAGGGTCGCATTCACAGACTGTATTACAGACATGAAACTAACCTCACAATGAGGAAAAATAACATGTGAAGTGCCACAAGGGGGGATATTTAACTCATTTGTTTTTAATCTACTTCAGTAATATTCCAATTACTGGATTTTCCATTGTTTAATTACTTTAAAAGGCAGTTCAAAAACTGTAATTTTGGTGATGACACAAGTATACTAATCAATATCCCACACTCAATCTCAATAGCAGATGGTAACTGAACACAGCTACAAATGGTTCACAGATAACAATTTCCACGTCTAAATCTTGCAAGCACTCATACTATATAATTTCCAGCTAGCAATGATGATCTGTTGGCAATAGAAGTAGACATTAAAGATCATACACTACTTAAATGATATTCATAGTTTAAAATTCCTTGGGGGACCAGATGGATAGCAGCAGATAAACTCAACAAGAGGCTCAGTTAAGTGTCTTATGCCCCTAAAGCATATCTCATTATGCTGACCTAAAGACAAGAATCTGAGTTTACTAGCATATTTTCTCTCTGTTGTCTTATGGAATTATCTTCTGAGATAGTGCACCTAAAGTAAATAAAGTGTTTGTTCAGCAGTAAGAATATTATGAAGTAGATACCTGTACATCTTCCAGAAGCCTTTTGAATGTAAATGGATAGATAAAAAAATCTACTCACTATGTGGCAGCAGGGTAACACGCACACACAAAAGGATTTAACTTTTACAAACTTTCAGAGCCAGTGGCTCATCCTCCTGGCAGAAGAGTTGGAGGAGAAGGAAGAGGGGTGAAGGAGGGCTAGAGAGGTTTAGGGAAAGGGCAAGAGGTACAGTTCAACCCTCTTCCTTCCCCTCCTAAAACTTGTAAAAGTTAAATCCTTTTGTGTGTGTGTTTCTCTGCTGCTGCTTGATGAGTAGTTTTTATCTATCCATTTACATTATCTTATAAATAACTGGTTACTTTCATTGTTATAGAAGCCTTTTAAAGGATCTTTGCCGAAAAACAAAAATTGGTAAAAGTGAACTTAAGGTGTACTATGGGGTTTCCATTGCAAGCTGTTGTTGGCAACTGCTGGCACAATGAATGATGGGAAGAAAACACGACAAATTGTGAGTCAATTGTCAGAAGACAATCAGAATGATCGTTTTAATTTCCTACAGTTTGTAAATAAAGTTAGCTGGTATTTCCTTCTGTTGGGTTACAATTTAACCACATTGGCAGAATTTTTGGCATAATCAGCAAAAAGACATAAAACTAGATTACTGCAATGACAAACATTATACCTCAGGTTATGCTACATTCAGTCTATTACAGTGACCATATTTGTATCATGGAATTCATTGGCTTCGCCAGCTCACAACCAACTTGTCACCTTCCAACCAAACATACGTCTCGGGCTAAATTATAGGTCAGTTAGCACATTTAGTTTTCTCCCTACTCTCCATATCAGACACAAATAAATTTGCATACTCTGCCAAAAGAAATCATTAGATCCAGCTACTCTCATTGGCTTCTGTATACTACCATCCGATTCGCTACAACCAACAGAAACAAACTGCCAATGGCGGCATGCAGCGGAAGAGTCTGGTACACTGTAAGTGCACTCCAGTTTAAAAATAAGTTTCTGCTAAAGTGTAATCTACACCATGACAACAAATGCAAGGCAAAAAAATTTATTTTATGTGGACTCTTGTCTCTTTGTCTAGGGTTCAAAAGGGAGTCGTGTACTCTCGTGGAAAGATATCCAACAACCTCCCATCCAACAAAGTAAGACATTGGGATTCCCTATGAATTCAAAAGAAAATTAAAAACATATTTCATTAGCTGCTCCTTCTACAATTTATACAGAAAACAGGTTAAGTTTATATTATTTCCTTCTTTCTTGTCAATGTACACCTCGAGTCATTCCACATTCCTTAAGGTTTTCTTCCTCAATGAGATGCAGGAAACATGATGGGCGGGTAGGTATATGAATGAATCAACATTAGTAGTAGTATTTCCAAATTCCACAACAAGGAAACACTGCTGAATCCAATGCCACATTATGTATTTGATAACACTTACTGGCACAGTCAATCAACAAAGATGGCTTGATTGTATGTACCTACGACTACGGGCATTTCACCAGATCACTCAACAAAAGCTTCTGCTACTCTTTCACAAACTAATTAAAGCATTTTCTGACTGCAGAAGAGAACCTCTCAGAAATTTTTTCTGTCTTGCATCTAGAATTTCCCCATATGGTGGAAAATTTGTCAACAAGTTTCCAAAGCACATTAAATGTCATATAGATAATGCGGTAAAGTTCAAGGCTGAGTTAAAGTACTATCTGTTGGACAATACTTCACCACCATTGAAGAGTATCTTCACAGAAACTACTAAATTTAATGTTTTATGTAATTTTTCATAATCAGAATTACAACTGTAATCCCATTAATTTGTAATAATTGACATAATGTCATCAAGTAAAACAAAAGTGGTTCTGGCATACCCCAAGGTAGTGTTCCAAGCCCTTTGCTGTTCCTTATCTATATTAACAATTTAGGAGACAACTTGAGCAGCCACCTTAGGTTGTTTGCAGATGACGCTGTTGTCTATTGTTTAGTAGTCATCAGAAGATTTAGAAAAGATATCTGTATGGTGCAACAACTAGCAATATACCCTAAACCACAAAAAATTGTGAGGTCATCCACATGAGTGCTAAAAAGAATCTGTTAAACTTCGGTTACATGATAAACCAGTCAAATCTAAAAACCGTAAATTAGACTAAATACTGAGGAATTACAATTACGAACAACTTAAACTGGAAGGAACACACAGAAAATGTTGTGGTGAAGGCTAATCAAAGACTGCGTCTTTTTGGTAGGACACTTAGAAAATGTAACAGACCTACTAAAGAGGCTGTCTACACTACACTTGTCAGTCCTCTTTTAGAATACTGCTGCACGGTGTTGGATCCTTATCAGATAGGATTGCTGGAGTACATTGAGAAAGTTCAAAAAAGGGCAGCATATTTTATATTATCACGAAATAGGGAAGAGAATGTCACTGAAATAGTGCAGGATTTGGGGTGGACATCATTAAAACAAAGGCATTTTTGGTTGCAGTGGAATCTTCTCACGAAATTTCAATCACCAACTTTCTCCTCCAAATGCGAAAGTATGTTGTTGGACACTGACCTACATAGGGAGAAATTATAATAAAGTGAGGGAAATCAGAGCTCGCACAGAAAGAGATAGATGTTAGTTTTTTCTGCACACTGTACGAGTTTGGAATAGTAGATAATTATTGTGAAGGTGGTTCGATGAACCCTCTGCCAGGCACATAAATGTGATTTGCAGAATATCCATGTAGATGTAGGTATCAGCCGCCGTAGTATCCATGAAATAGGACTAACATCATTCAGTGTTGTAGTCTCTGCTGCTTGTCCTGGTTAACACCACTACAGCAAGCCCAAGCCATTCCATAAGTGACAAAGTATTGCTTTCAGGCAGACATATTCAAGTAATTTCATATTTTTATTCAAGGTGTTAAATGGGTTACACTGTAGAGAAAGCTATAAGGTTGTGGCTGTCAACTTACACTCAACTGGTGTTATGAGATGCACCACATTATAGCTATGGTAAAAGATGTTCAGAGCTCACAGTGATACAGGAGTTGGGGGAGTGGTGGACTACAACTGGAAAACAAATATCACATGAGAGAACATAATCTACCATTAAGAAGAGTTGCTATGTGGGAGCAACACCTTGCATAGCAATGGAACTTTAGGTATGAAATACCAAACGTACTTTGAGTCTACAACAAAGACCATTCTAAGTGTAATTAGCTACATAGTTTTCAAATAATTGTGTCCGTTCAAACTAGAGCAGTTGTTACCACTGTAAATGGCCGAAATTGTCATAGTGGGTTTTATAAATAAGTAATTTTACAGGCTATGTCCTCTAAAATATGTTTGAAATGGAAGAATGCACCCCCCCCCCCCCCCCCCCGACACTGTGCCTAATAGTCTCTAGTCCCTGCACATCTCACCAGACAGTACTCTTCTTTCCCCCACCCATACCCTGCCATCCCTCCCCCTTTCCCACCCCATTACAGATTGCTATTCACGTGAAAGTCGCTTTCCATTGGTAGCTTTTTTTTTTTTTTTTGTGGTTTTAGGGCGCAAAACTGCTTCGGTCATTAGTGCCCGACCCCATCCATTGGTAGCTGCTGGTGGTAGCAGTCATGTGTGTGTGGAAGGTATGCTTGCTTGTGTGAATGTGTGTGTGTTTTTTTTTCTGAAGAAAGCTTTGGTTGAGAGCTATAATGTGTAACAGCCTTTCTGTTATGCCTGTCTGCAACTCAATGGGTCATTTTTATAGTGAACTGAAATCTGTAACTTCTCCTTAAAATGTTTCTGCTAATGCAGGTTGCCCACAAAGTTCTTCAAACTTTTTCTTTACTCCTGCAGTCCATCACTCAGCATTTCCTCCCCTTGTAGTCTTCTCAGATTCACCTTATCCTTCACTTGGTTTCTCCATCTTCTTCTATCAGTTTTTTTCCATATTCTGTCCATTCTAGGGCCCTTCTTTGTAGTCTTTTTTTCCCATTCTTTTAATGTGCCAAAATCATTTCAGCCTGTTTCTCTGAATAGTTTCTTTCATAGGATTGATCTGAAGCGTGTTATGTATTGTTCCATTTTTATCCTGTCCCTTCTCGTCTTTCCCAAGATCCTTAGTAGAAAGCACATCTCTGTTACTTGTATTCTACACTCTTTCTTTGTCCAGGTCCAACATTCTGACCCATGGGTCAAAACTGGTGACAATACGATCTGTAAAGTAATCAAAATAAAATCCTCCTTGCCATAACTGAACAGGGTAGGGAACTTAATACATGGTCAGTGGAGCACAAAATCAGTATAATAAGCCAATTATTTCAATCAGCCTCCATCGTTGAGAAATATCCATTATACAACATGGCGCCGAGTGGGGATCGCGAGTGTGTAAAGTCCGGAAAAAAGTGTAAAAATAACGAGGAAAAGTGTTTATCGTGCAGTATAGTCAGTGTGTATTGTGAAAACTTGTGCATGCCATGCTACGTAATAAAGAAAGTCGCAGAAAAAATCTGTGGAACCACAAGAAGTAATAAGGAGAATTACACATGTGGAGCATCTACATCGTCTTTCGAGGAAACAAGTGTATTATTAAGTTCGGATCCCTGCCACTGCAAGAAACGTGCGGTTAAAGGTGTAATGTGCACGATATGTAAAACTGTGTTTCATTATTCATGTGTTAACGTAAATCCTAAACGTAAGATTTGGTTCTGCGCAAAATGTAGCAGAGAAGATCCTGTGCAAAAACTTAATAAGATGGATTACACAAACAATATCATTGCAGTGTTAGTGGAAGAGATACGCGTTTTACAACACGAGTGCAACAAATCCCCGCAGCTGAACACAACGGGCGTAAATAAATCACACAGTGAACTCCACTCAGGAACCATTAACTATAGTAGCAAAAATATAAGTCATAACTTGTGTAAAAAGTACGGGAGAGTAGGCAGTAATGGCGTATGTGAAACAAAGTTCCGTTCTTGGTGTGCAAAAGTTGATCCGTCGCCGAAAACACACAAAAATTCATTGTCAGAAAGGAAATATGATACCAATGTCTACAGGGCCAGACTAAACCCACCTATTCAATTACGAAACAGATACGAAGTGCTAAGTGAAATAAGTGATGATAGTGCTTCAGAAAATATATCTGAAAATACGCAGGTACATGTTTCAGACATTGCTCCTCCCCTGAATAGGCCTACGTGCAATTCATGTCAACATATGCCTAGGTCACAGCAAAAAGTACATAATCACATGGGAAAACTGCACATTCTAGCTGATAGCCATGGGCGCGGAATAGCCTCTCTTGTTAATGAGGCATCAGTTGTGAAATCTATGAGTTATGTCAAGCCTGGGGCTTCCCTTTCGGAGGTAATTAAGAATGTTTACACAGATGAAATTATCAAGTTGCCTTCAAAAGACGTTGTAGCTTTGTTTGGTGGCTCTAACGATGTATATAAAAATAAAACCTCTAAAGCCTGCTCAGAATTGAAAAAGCATCTGGCTCTTTTGTCTCATACAAACATTCTCTTTGTCAACATTCCACATCACTATGATCTGCCACGCTGGTCTTGTGTGAACAAAGAGATTAGTGCTGCTAATGAGAGTTTTTCCAGTATATGCAGTCAATTCGAAAATGTTTGTGTTGTTGATATTAGTGGCATTGGTCGGAGATTCCACACTTCTCATGGCCTTCACTTGAATGGCCTAGGGAAGAAAATTGTAGCACAAAAAGTATTGGATGAAATAAAAAGGCACCAGCAAACACCTGCAGCACCATCAACGACAGTAACAGTAACACCACAAAAATCAATAACAGCAGGTTCATCACAAGTAGCAACAACAACAGAAGCAACAGCAACAACAAAATCATCACCATTAGCAGCAGTAAAATTACCACAAATGGTCAAACCACAATCAGTAACTGCAACTAAACCTTCGGCAGAAACAATAGCAAAACCAACAGATACTTCAACAACAGATCCACCATCAACAGTAATAGTGCCAATAAAAGAATCAAAGGCAGCAACAGCACGAAGAATCCTGTCAGCACCACCACCACCACAACCACTACCACTACCACCACCATCACCTCCAGCCACAGAAACAGCAGCAGCAACTGAACTAACAACAGTAGCAGCAGCAACAAAACCATCAACAACAGTTGCAGCAACACAACACTGCCTAGGGAGGAGTCAAAGACAAGGTACATCTACATCATTAAATAAGGATTTTTTATGGCTTCAGACAAAGAAAAGGAAAAGATTGTGACAAATCAGCAAGAAAATTTGCAGGTAAGTCACAACTACTATGGAAAAAGCAGCACATTACCAGGTAATGACAAAAGAAAAAATACTTGCAAAACAGTCAGGATAATGTGTCAGAATATTCAATGACTCAGAAACGAAGTACTAGATCTAGAAGTAGCTTTAAATAATCTTGCTGATGTCTCTTGTATTTGTTTATCGGAACACTCGTGCAAGGCTAGTGAATTAAGTCTCATAAATATAAGCAAGTTTAATTTAGCATCACATTATTGCCGAAGTGTTTTTAAAAATGGTGGGGTATGCATTTACTCTAGAGTAGGACTGCAGTTCAAAGTGAAAACAGAATTGGACCATATAAATATAGAAAAACATTTTGAATCATGTGCCACAGAGTTAAAAACTGAGAAGAAGAATGAAAAACTAGTTGTCATTACAATATATAGATCTCCACTGGGTGACAAAAACATATTCTTCAAAAAAATAGAAGCACCACTAAACACTTTTTATACTAATGAAGTGAAATTATTTTTATGTGTAGATTTTAATATTAACCTGCTAATTGAAAGTGATGAAAAAAGACAGCTTTTGAGTATAATCAGCAGCTTCCACATGAAACCACTCTTTACAGATGCCACCAGAATAACAGAACTGTCATCTTCTCTTTTAGACAATATTTTCACAAATACGGAAATTCAATCTATTGTCTGTAAACCAACACGGCTTTCGCAAAGGAATGAGTACAGAGTCAGCCATCACCCAATTCATTGAAAATATTGTAACGGGGCTAGATAAGAACAACAGTACAATACGAATAAATTTGGACCTCTCAAAGGCATTTGATACTGTCCAACATGATATCCTGCTAGACAAATTAGAATATGTCGGTATACGAGGAGTAGCCAAAAAGTGGTTTCAGTCATATCTCCATAATAGGAAACAGGTAGTAGAAATTGCAACAACAAACAGCAAAAACCAAAGTATTGTTTACAGATCGGATATTCAGACTGTGCCAATTGGGGTACCGCAGGGGAGTGTTCTAGGACCTCTCCTATTTCTTCTTTACATAAATGATATCAAGATTCCAGTAAATGTTACTCATATAACCCTGTCTGCAGATGACACAAACATTGTGGTAACTGACTTAAACCAGGTATTGCCAACATCTGCAACCCGAGTTATAGAATATTTGCAAAATTGGTTTGAAGTGAACAAATTAACCATAAATATCTCTAAAACTAATTATATCCATTACAGGAAAGCAAAGTCACACTCTGATCTAGATCTCAGAATACAAAATAAAGAAATTGTGAGAGTTGCTACCACAAAATTCTTAGGTGTACATATAGACGAAAATTTAGACTGGAAATCCCATATCCTGTATCTCTCGCATAAGTTAAGCTCTGCTTGCTTTGCTTTACATGTTATTAGCTTTGTATGTATTAGGGAATGTAGCAGAGCTGTTTACTTTGTTTATATACATTCTGCTATTACCTATGGCCTCACCTTCTGGGGTCATAGTAAGAAAAATCTCAAAACCATCTTCACTCTACAAAAACGAGCTGTTAGAATAATTACCAACAGTTCAAGGCTAACTCCTTTAAAGCAATTATTTAAACAGCTGAATATTCTACCCCCACCGTGCTTCTATATACAGAAAAGCGTAATTAATGTAAAAAGAAATATTAACAATTTCCAATCCAACTCGGATCTACACACTTACAACACAAGAAAGTGCAATGACATTCATATAAAAAGAGTTAACACGGCTTTGGCACAGAAACAAACAAACATACAAGGAAGCAGATTGTATAACAAACTACCGGTAAAGATAAAAGAAATAAAAAAATTGTCTTCATTTAAAGAAGCAGTATTCAAATTTTTAATTACCAACTGCTATTATAGTGTGAAAGAATACCTGGAATAGCTTCATACTAAACAATTATATTTATGTACTCTGCGCCAATAGAAATTTTTATCTGACTGTTGCTATGATCTATAATATGTACAAAAGTGCTAGACTAAATATCAACTGTGTATTCCATGTAAAAAGTCTTTCTCATACATCAATGTAAATAATCAAAGTTGTACATGCTATTTCAATGTGGTCTGATGTTATGTAGTCTACTATGCACATCTGTATTTTGTATAGTATTGTTCACCCTATATGTGTGTGTGTATATATATACTATGTATTTTTTGACGAAATCCATGCAATGTACATTGTCTCTGGATGAATATACTACTACTACTACTACTACATAAAAATCTCCTTTATCTCATGAGTAATAATAATGCATTCACATATGTATGCATACATGTTTTCACATTCCATCTTAGATTTTCCATAGACAAATTTAGTTTCTATATAGGGCTTAAGCTTGATTTTTCAAATTGGTAGTAATGTTGAAATTACACAATATTACTCACACAATTATCTCAAAGCAAACAATAATATATACTGTGTTCAAAGCTAATTGCTTGCTATTATATGGTGATTACTTCAAGCATTGCTTCACTCTGTAGTAATGTTATTTCATCACGGCATGTGAAGCAGGACATGCATTTTAGTAATGATCTTTCTGTATTACATTCAGTTGTCCAGACCTATACAAGCGCATATAATGTCAAAATTAAAGATGGAGTGGAAATAACCAGACTATGGAATGACAACAGGTAATGTAACATAAGATAGAGGAAAGTATCTTTCTCCCTCTGAACCACTGAGACTGGAATGCACTATAAAAATTATTCTATATAATGACACGAAATAAAAATAAATGTGGAGGCCTATTAGACTAAAATTATTCAGCATAAAAAATTTCAATGCTCAATCACATGATTTTCCAGTTTTACCTAGTCCAAATTACAGTTAATGAATGGTCATGTAATGAACTCTAAACCAGAACTATATAAAGCATATAAAAAGGTTAGGCCTAGTAATATGGAGTGTTGTTAATTTAATTAAACAAAATTTACAACAGTCCACTACATCCACATTTCACGATGTCTCAATATCTGGCAAAACAATAAAAAATAGTGGACAGAAAAAGTTGGAAGATTCAATTGCAGTGATAATTGTGACCAACAGTGCTTTATTACAATCGATTCTACTTTATATGATTTCATAAACTTTATGTATGGTTGTCACACACAAATAATCTGAAAATAAATAAGTGCACACAAATTGAAATTTTATTCATCTCTTCTTCCATGTAAACTTTTTCCTAGCCTTTTCTTGGCCAGGTTTCTTCCTTTCACGACGCCTGTAGTCCCTTGTTAACAGTCCAGCTAAACGCATTTTTTCTAGCATTTCTTCATCTACAAAACTGCGTAGCCCCCATGCTATGCCCCATCTTATTGCTCCTGCCTGTCCAGAAGGTCCTCCTCCAGTTACAACAGCTTCTACGTCCACTTTATTAAGCATTCCAGTGAAAATAAGGGGGAAAAGAAGCTGTTCGCGTTCTTGGGTCAGTCTGAAATAATTAATATCGCAACCATTCACCTGAAACTTCCCTTCACCTGGATATCTTATCGTGACTTCACCTCTTGCAGATTTGCGTAAGCACTGTTTAACAGTTACAAACTGCTTTCCATCTTCACCTAATTCGGGTTTCGGTATTTCATAATTCCTTGTCTGCATTATCAATGGTTTTCGATACTGGAGAATAAAGTCCTTTTTTAGAAATGAGTATGGATGTTTTAGTAGTCTATCCATTGCAAGTAATAAACTGTTATATTCTGTGTCATGTAAACGTTCAACAAGCAGTTTTTCTAGGCTCTCTTTCGGCAGCCACTCTGTTCCTGTAACGTCCAAAGCTTGATCACTTTCTGGTTTAAAATGTTTACGTATCATCCTGTCCTCGTGTTTATTCAAGTAATCCAGATTGCTTACAATATCATGGAGCAAACCAAAATAATTTGGCTTTCCAGTATAGAACATAAAGTGATACGGACGTCCAGTTTCGTCAAACTCCGCTGCTTTTTTCTGAGGAAAAACTTCTTCTGGAGGTTTCATAATGGGTCTTGCTTTTGGGTCGAATAATCCTGATGGAAACAGATACTGAATAGCATTATCAATGTCCTCTTGTGTAAATGTATCCGGATCTTCGCCCATCATGTTAGCCAAATGCCGTTTACCTAATTTAAATTCGTGTTCTTGTTGTTTCATGAACTCATCATGTTTTCGAGCTCTTTCCAAGTATGCTTTCATAGCTTTGCTGATTTTTTCTTTCTTTTGTATATCTGGAGAACCAGTTGCACTTAATGTTTTCATGTCTGTACTATATAATGATGCGCTGCTCACGCTATAAATTTTAACACAACATACAAATTCCTGCTTGACATAAATAGGCACGATTCCATGCCACAATCTACGTAAAGCCGATGCTTGGCGCACTACAAACGGATTCATGTTTTCACTGTCAAAAGTTTTGTATGTTTCTTTGTTAAATGGAAGCACTTGAAGATCTCACACCACTAAACCGCAGCATACTACACTGAGAACACATTATCTTTTTTCTGCACTTGCATTCAAATATTTACGATTACCGCCGTACTCACAGTATTATCACAGTCTATGCTATAACAAACATCTTAACCCGTTTTTGCCTGAGAAGTTAAATCCAAAACAAGGGTATCAGTAGATAATACACTCACCTTCGTCTTTATCGAAGTAAAATATTTACGTCAAGAATGATCGAATTTCCAGAGATCTTTCGCGTGCGATCAGTGTTGACTGTTGAGTCTAGCCGTAGCACCTGTCAAGTGAAGGCGTTCAGTTGACATGTGTATTCTGTTATTGCGAATGTGTGGCAAATGTATAACTTTACCGATCCGTCACTGTTACCAGATGTTTCCTGCAATGCAATATGCAGTGAAGGTTATGAAGTAACTAATTTAACATCATCAGATGCACAGGAAAGGCGAAGAGGCTTTATGGTTTATAATGCTGTAAAACCACCGGTTGAAATAACTTTGCAGTTCATATGCAAAATTAATTTGAGTCATATTTGTATATGGCCGACAGTCGGCAACCAAAAGTCGTGTGGGTTTGAAATAGAGATAAAAGACAGCTATGGAAAAGGAGTCGATGAATTTGTCACAACAGGAAAGCGCAGCTTCGGCGTAGAACCTGGCATAGTGTTTTTTAGAAGGGACTGTCGTGATAATGAATTATCAGTTCCAGCGCAGTTTGTTAAACATCCTTTGATAAACAAACAGAACGCACTTTCCAATTCAGACTGCTTGAAAATCAAGATCTATAAAACGTATAACTCAACTCTTGCAGCATTGGGACGCATTGAAGTGTGGGGAACGGTCAGCGGTTCGTGTAGTCAGTCGACAAAAGAAACAGTCAGGAAATTGTATAGCAAACGGACAGACAGGAAACGTACCGAAATTTCAGGAAGTTGTGTGAATTTGTGCAAATTACAAGGTGAAAAACATCACGCAGTCCCTGCAGACGCAAGTGGATTAGTCATACCAGACGATTTTAAGGACGCAATTACGTTAGACATAATGAGTGTTCCAATGATTTTACCAAGTGGAAAAGTTGTGGATCAAAGCACACTAGAAAAGCATGAAATGCATGAAGCCAGATGGGGCCGCCCACCAAGTGACCCTTTCACTGGAAAACTGTTTTCCAATAACAGTCATCCAGTTTTAGCTCCAGCATTAAAAGCAAGAATTGACAAATTTCTTATAGATAATGCACATTGCCAGGAACTATTTACAGTAGCTCGTACCAGTGGAAGACGGGAGACACACAGTTTAAGTCAAAGTGCATGTGCAGTTACTAACAAGGACACTGTTGCAGTTTCAGCAATCAACACTGCTGCTGTTTATTTACCAACCAGTTCTAATGATTCCACCTTTAAGGTCTGTTCTGAAAAATCTGATAGCAGCAAACATGATAAAACTGATAGGCCTACCAACAACACATCTATCACCATTTGCAGCGAAAATTTTTTAAAAACACAGAAAAATAATGAGGAGGGACAGAAGAAGGGGGAAGGAAAAGGAAGTGTGTCATTTGATGAGATTTTGGAATCAAAATTAAATGTGGCTGTGAAGTTAGCATTAGCGAATCGTCCATCATTTGTAAATTGTGATAAGCCTGCGAAACGTACAAAAACTGCATGCAGTGATTGTGATGGAATCCAGCTTCTATACATTTTGTCTTGTAAGCATTTGTTTTGCAGGCATTGTCTTTTTAAAAAAGCAGCACAAAAAACTATGATATGCTCCATTTGCAAATTTCATTATACACATACTGATCCATGCAGATATCATGTAACATGAACTGTTTATTTTGTTATTAAATTTGTATTCATGAATTACAGCATTTGTTTTCTGCCAGTATGATGATAATTTAACCTTTGATATTTTACTTGAACCTCGAGGTAAGTCACGTTTAGTGTTTAATGTGTAGTTGTGTAATAGATTATGTGGCATTAAATCTCTACTATTTGGTTGAAAGTACACAAATTGCATAACTGTGTAAATGGTGTAAGGATTTGTCTTTCACATTTAACAGTATTATTTTTGGCCTGAAAATATACGGTTGTGCTTCGCTAGAAATTGTTTTTTGTGAACCCTTGTACGATTAAGGAACTTTTGGGATGGGAAACTACAATAAAACATTAGCAGAGAGGAGAAACTATATCAAATGATTGTGAATGCTTCATGAAATACAATGTTTAATTGCTAACAGTCTATCTGTAATCCATGTGCCATTACGTCATACTCCGTGGGCCTGGTTGTGGCCCATAACCATGATGTAACCCAGGACAGAAAGATGGTCAGTGTTGTTTGTAATATCATCTGTCATTTTTTTATTGCAGATCTAGATTTCAGCTAACAGTGCCGCTATCATCAGTGACTCAACGTAATTATAACAACACACATTCCAATGTAACTGAGGCATGTACAAGCATTAATTGACTTTCTGCCCATGCAGCATTGGTTGGCATAGGCTATATGATTTAATCTGATCATCATGTTATATGGCTTCAAGCTAACTGATTATTCAATATAAATAATTTCTACGATTTTGCATGAACTAGTTTTTCACATTGGTAATTGGGCAATAGCAAGGAGAATTTCAAAATGTTATTGTGTAAGTAATTCTGTACATATTAGCAAAATATATAACAACTTGTTACAAAAACTTGCATGGTAGCTACTCCTGCAAACAAATTTGTGAATTGTAATTGTTATACGCAGAACTTGAGAAGCTTTTGGTTTCTCTCAGACTGTAACCATCACAATATCTGATAATTTACTTCTAAATCCATCAGATAAATGTAAAAACCATAGTCAGTTAAGCATCTGATTGTGATGGTTAAATGGTAGCAATAAAGCATCCCCATACAAACACTTGAAAAATTTTTGGCACTTCAACACTCCAAGGAATATTCCAAAGAACCTCAACTTGATCCCACAGTACTGAGAATATGAGGCTATCTCACAAATGAACTTCAAATTAACAAAGACTTAAAGCACTTTAGCAATACTGGTGTTATACATATAAGTAATTTTGGTTGAGAGTTGTTTACCAATTGCAGCATGCACCTAAACTGGTCAGGTAAAACAACATTAGGCACCATTTTAAATGCATGACTTATGGAAGAAAATGACAAAACTCCACATTCAGACTCTATTCTCCTCAGCTCTCCGTCTAAAGATCTAGTTGCCCTACCCTCTCCCAAAATTGCCACTGTATGCCACAACAAGCACCACTTTACCATCCTGCACCTCTACACTACCCACCCACCCTAGCCTCCTCCTTACTCCCACCACCCAGACTGTTTTTCCCATTGTGGTCTGTTGCTTCTTGCTGTGTGGGCTTGACATCCAGAGACAGTGGTCCTGTGTGTGAGAGTTGTGTTCGCGTGAATGTGTCTACACACGTGTTGCCTAATTCAGGAGGAGGCCTTTTGGCCAAAACTTGTTTACCGGTTTTTTGTTGTGCTTGTCTGTGACTCAGCATCTCCACTATATGGCGAGTAGCAATCTACCTTTTTCATAATATTGGCATTATTCCATCCTGGATTTTCCATTATATGCTGACAAATAAGAGTTTCAGCACGTAGCCATGTTTACAAACTAATTTGTAATGTGAATCTAAAATGACTTATTCCACCATTATGATTTGTTGTGCAGAATTGTCTGTGGAACAAGAAACTAAGTAACTAGAAGAAGTTGACATTTTTAAAATCCTGGGATTAAGCGTAATAAATTCAATTGTGAGGTGCATACCATAGAACTGCTGAAGTACCTAAACAAAGCTCTGTGTGCAAGTGTGCAATGCAAATGTTGTCAGACATAGGTGATTTAAAAACGAAAAAGCTGGAATACTGTGCTTGCTTTCATTCTATAAAGCCATATGTGGTTTTTTTGGGGGGCGGGGTGTAACTCATCAATTGAAACTAACAGTTTTTGGGTGCAAAAATGTGTAAAAAGAGTTATTTATGGTTTGAATTCATGAACATCCTGCAGTGGCAATAAAAAGTTTAACTACTAATATAGCTCAGTTTAAAAGGGGCCTAAAGGACTTATTGGTGGCCATGTCATTCTACTCCATAGATGAATTTCTTAGTAGAACCAACTGATATTTATATTTTACTTATAATATCAAATAATGCAAATATTAATACCATCTGATTTGTGTAAAAATTCAATGCAATAATGTTATAATTGTAAGTAAATGTTCTAAACTGAATTTTCCATTGGATGATGCATTGGTGATGCTAGCCTAAGAATTATAGTATGCACCCAAGCGTGTTGAACATTACATGTTTTGTGACATGTTATTTATTACCTTTTAAGTGAAAACAATATAACATGGAGTTTCCTTTTAAATCAAAATATGTTTTAAGGTTTTTTGTACTTATTCCACATCCACGATGACCAATTCACAAGGGATCTGTGGAAGGTACATAGACGTATTTGTTTTTATGACATGTTTTATGATGTTTGGGGTTTCCTCAATATGAATCTAATCTGATCTGAAGGTGATTGGTAATTTATGTAAGGGGAGAGGGGTGGGAAATCATACAGTGCATTAGATTAAAAGAGTCATAGTATGGAACAATATTCTGAAATGTGGAGTAGAGATTATGTACTATGAATGACTTGTTAGTTGTAGTGTTAGCACCTTACAGGGAATATGAATGTGTCTGAGGCAGTTACATTCACTTTTATCCCATCTACCCTCAAATTCCAAGAACTTAATTATTTCAGATTATTGTAATGTAAATTTTCTAAATGAAAGCTCTAGTACGGTAGATTTAGAATACCTACTAGCATCTTTTACCTTTATGGTAGCAGTAGATTTTTCTGTCTAGAGTTACTTATAACTTTCAAAATCTGATTGGGAATATGTTTAATTTTATAGACAAGTCAAGAGTAAACAATATCAGTATACCTCGGTTGTTAATGACCTTTCTGACCATGATGATCAATTGCTTATGCACACCGACATTTTTGGAAATCTTTTACGGCAATAAATAAATGATGAGACACTTAGAAATTTCAACTACAGACTGCAAGAGAGAGACTGGAGTCCAGTTTTCTATGAAACAGCTGCAAATAAAAAGTATAGTACATTCTTAAATGGATTCATGTTCTTTCTTTAATCTGCTGGTTGAAGCCACCTTTCCCAAATTAGTAATAATAATAATAATAATAATAATAATAATTAGAAACAATGACATGGGCAATGACAAGAAGACATGGCTCACTGCAGGATTAAAAATATCCTGCTGAGTAAAGAATATGGTATCTCAAAGTGTAATGACCCAAAGAAATAGCATCACTGCAAACTGTACTGTAGCTCAATAAAAAAAGTAATAAATAAGCCTAAGAGTATGTGCACAAAAACTGAAATTTAGAACTCAGAAAACAAAGTAAAAAGCATTTGGAATGTGACAAAGAGGAAAACTGGAGGAAAACAGGGAACATGACATGCATAGAAATTGAACACAGTCATAGTACTGTAAAGCAATAACGCAACCTGAAATGGTTGCAGAAATCTTGAACAAAGATTTTTTGACTGTAGCAGTAAAGGCAAACTATATGACCCATGGATGAAGCAGTGGCTCATATACAAAAAGCTAGTAACAACAGAACTGCACAGGTTTCCTTACCTCATGCTACAGTAATTGACATTGAAATTTAATTAAGTGATTAAATTAAAATGTCTGTTAATATTTCTTGTAAAATATTGTTATAAATATATAAACGCTGTCTTATGCACATATTCAGTACATCTCTGCAAGAAAGAATTGCCCCTGATACACCGAAACTGACTGTGGTGACACCTCACTTTTAAAAAAGTGATGAAAGTAATGTCAGAAACTATCTCTCAATCTCGCTTTTAACTATATTTTTCAAAATCCTCGAAAAACTCATGCACAGATTGAGTGTCAATCATCTCAACTTCCACAATATTCTCAACAAAAGACAGTTTGGGTTTCATGCTGGTCTATGTACTGAACAAGCAATACTCTCTTTTTAATAATTAAGTTTTGGGAATCATAAACAAAAAAAAATGTCTCCAGTAAGTATTTTTTGTGATCTCTCGAAAGCATATAACTGCATAAACCATCAAATTCTTTTGAAAACGGCAGATTGTTATGGTTTAGGGGTTACTGTCAGTTTTTGGCTTCAGCCATAACTAAAAGATTGAAAGCAGACTGTAATGCTGAACAGCTCATTAGGAGAACCTGCCTCATCTAAGTGGGGCACCTTAAGTTGCAGTGTGCCACAAGGCTCCGTTTTAGATCCACTGGTGTTTTGTATTTCCCTCTGTGTTTTGAGACAAAGAGTAAATTTAAATTTTCACGTATTATACTACAGTTCTTATTCATGAACTGTCAGATAACAATCTTGAACAAACTGTGAACAAAGTTTTAACTGAAATCTTAAATTGCTTTTAATCAAACGGTCTCTCACTCAATGCAGGTAAAACCAATTATATGGAGGTTCCATTCAACAGAAACAGGTCTTGAAGAAAATAACAAGTATAGAGATCAAACAATACAAGAAGTTGAGGATACAAAATTACTGGGTGCTTATATAGATACAAATGTAACTGGTCAACCTGTATTCTTCATCTTCGTAGAAGACATAACTGAGCAATAATTGCACTATGGGTTATTGGTTCAATTATTAAAGTAGATACCATCAAGGCTTCCTATTTTGGCAACTTTCATTTGGATTTAGGTAGTTGTCATCAGTCTGTTTGTGATAAAGAATTATTTACTTATTTCCTTTGGACTGTATTGTGAATATATGATGTAACAGGCTCATGTAGCAACAGAAACGAAAGTATTTTATTTGTGTGTTCTAATGACATTTTGTAACAGCCATGCTGTAGATAGGTAAGAAACAAAATATGAGCATCTCTGCCCAGCTCTCTCAAGCAGCTGGAGTCGGACATCAAAGTAGTGGAGAAATCACTTGTTTCTCTTTACAAAGACAATAGCAAATAACATATTTACAACACAAGAACACAAAACAGTTCTGAACATGTATAATTTGACACTTCCACATCCTTGTGATTCATTCACTATCTGGATCTATAGAAAAGGAAATAAATAAAAAAAAGTATCAGATTTATCTGAGAAGGGAGAAGTACAGTTACACAGAATAATGCTGACTCAGTCAGCAAAGAATTTACTGGGAGAACAGTTAGAAGAAATTTGCCAAGGGTACACAGTAGACAAGATATTCAATTTTTTCCTAAATTTCTTATAACATTTTTGCATTCAGTTTCCCTTTAAAAGGGTATATGGAAGATTTACAGTGGGAGCTTAGGGAAACTGTGATCAACTTGGGGATCAAAGTCTATTGTGAGAAGATGGGACACACATTTAATGCATAGGACTAGCTCCAACTCAGTCTTACGAGTGCACTACAGTCAATGTGTCATAAAAAAGCAAATCTATGCACAAAAAATTGACCAACTATTAAAGTCAATGACAGTTTGTAACAGTATCATAACTGAAAATGTAGGGGGGAAGAAAACTGAATGATAATGAGGTACAACATCCCGATTTTTGTAATATCATGTTCCACCCATATACTCTTAATCCAGTGCAAGATGTTCATGTGATACAACCATGCCATTTATCTAGTTATTGAGCTGGGGAACCTTCCACAGTGCACATTTTTGTCTGACATGGGCACCACCTGGAGGTAAAGAGAAGCAAATGCGTGGTGTTGAGAAGACAAAGCGGAAGATGGGCATCCATATCTGCTGGAGACGGTTTCCTGTGTTTTGGACAGATGGCTTGGCTGTGCTTTGCTACTGTCAGAATAAAGGATGGTGTAAGACAGAAATCTAAAGAAGAAAACAAACAATTGAATGGTTATTATGTTATTGACAAGAGAGAACTCGAATAAAACTATCTGTGATGTTGAGTGGAGATTTGAGTATGCGGCCAATCTGTCAATCTATGTGTAGAATATTACAGAACCAATTTACTTGTAAAAGTGTTTTGTTAAATAAAGCAGTTATTACAAGAAACTTTCTGATTCCCTCGGTAGTTTAGACAGATGACATGAGTTCTCTTCCCAGCACTGCAACTACACAAGAGGATACAAGGTCCATCACATATTGCTGGAGCACAGTAGGGGTTGGTAAGGAAAAGAACACTATTCATATGCAAGAGGTAATTCATCGCAATAGAAAAAAGATCCATTAGATTTATTTAGGTAGGCATGTCATATTCCACCAACAAACAACGATATTTCAAACTCGTCTATTAGAGAAATCTCAAAAAGTCACTCTTCTGAATATGATGATATTTCAACCAAGTACTGAAATCTTATCCTGATTTTAAGCAAACCCTTTGAGTTACCTTTTTAATCAGTCAATGAATGAAGCATATTTCCTCAAAGAGTGAAATATCAATGAGTAACACTCATTTAGAGATGTGCTACCTGAATTACTTGCAAAACCCTCTTCAGGGGCATCGGGATCATTACACTTTTGTGTCAATACATCTTCTCCCTAATGGTTTTTGTCACTAATAATACTAGAGATCTATTTTTCAATTCACACATCTGATTATACAAAATTTAAATGAGAATACAGTGCCAACTACTATTTTCTGTGGCTTGTGAAATGCGTTGGACTGTGGAGAACATAGTGTTGTCTTAGAGCAGTTCAAATATTGTGATATAAGAGAGCTCGTTGGTAACTGGTTTTCGTGCTATCTAACTAAAAGATTGCAGTGTGTGTGATATTGAGAAATACAGGGAGATTACTCTATGAAACAGCACCTAAAGATTGATGAATGATCACTACAATTGTGCCATGGGGATTGTATTGTATCTGATGTTCTTATTGTATATGAATTATGCACCACCAAATATTACAGAGAGAAATAGACTCTTTGCTGATAATGCAAGTATTTCAATCAAGTCCAATGGTGAAACTTCAATACTTGACAACAAGAAGAAAATTCTCTTGAAAATTAACAATTCATTCTCTGAAAATACACTATCACTGAACTAAAATAAAACATGCAATTCTGTACTCCATAATGTCTGACCATACTATTAAAAAGTAAAGTATGAGGGTAAGCCAATAGATAAAACAGAAAGTTTTAGGTTATTTCATTTTTATAGTGACAAGAAACTGATGCTACAACCATATTTTACAGATTTTAAATGCTTTGACTCCACAACTTTTGTGTTACAGGTAATACCAGATTTTGGTCATGGAAATGTCAAAAAGTCAACTTTATTGGAAATAAGTGAAAGACAAACACTCACCTGCAGCGGAGTGATGTGTGGATCACAGAAACACATACCAGCAAACATTAGTCACACTAACTTTCAAGCTTTTGTTCTTTTTCTACAGGGTGTACGGTAAGTAGCTGTGCAGTTACAACGTATGTTGGAAGTGATATCCATGGGAGATATGCAAGTCTAAAGCTGCTTAATTTTATTGGAAAACACTTTCTGCTGATCTGATTGTGATATGCTGCTCATGTATACAGTTATTTCAGTTTTTAAGTCAGAAAGTGTTCATGGCTAATTGTAATACACCGCAGGTTTTACCACTCTCCAAAGAAAAAAGTCTGGTGCATTATAGTCCAGTGAGTGAGTAGGCCAGAGGTTTTTTGAATGACAGATTTGCCAAAAACTCTTCTGGAAGACACACAGCATTGTTAGCTGTGCATGCAGTGGTGTAATTTTCATGAAACCATGAGTAGTTGATTTTGTCTTCCTTTAGCTGACCAATGGATTAATTGATCATTAAATAATAATGTTCACTGTTCATGGTTTCTTCAAAAAATGAACATTCAATAATGTGCCGCCTGTATATTGCTACCCACACTCTAGTTTTCTGAACATGCAATGACATTTTAACCACAACAATGAAATAAAATTCTTAGGGATTGACATCACTGATACATTCACATGGAAAAACCGCATTGACATGATTAGTTCCAGGCCAAGCAAAGTTTGTTTTATGCTCCACTCAATGAAGAATGAGCTAAAAAGATAGTTCCCTAGTCTACCAAACTGTGTAACAATAGTGCTAAATGTATGAGAATCAGAATCTACAACCCTCTCCTGAAAGATGCAAAAAGCATTCAAGAATCAACAAAATAAAAATTTAAAAAAAAAAATAAAACCTTAAGAGCATTCTTAGCAAAGCATTGCTTCTACAGCATATAAGACTTTCTTAAATGTGATCTATCATAAATTAAATTAAATATTTTTATGATGTTTCAAAACCAAACTGTTTAATTAGAAATAATCTATTGTCCCTTATGAACATTTGCTGTTTGATTATGACCAGCATTATTATTTGAACTTTTTTTACTCTGGTATTATTATGAATATGTAAGTAATATATGCTATGTCTATATATGTTCTCATATCATCTGTTTGACTTGCCCCGTATCGTGTTGTACAGTTCTGTACATTGAATGATTGAATGGATCAATAAATATACAAACACAACACAAGGACTCTCCATTAACCATAACCATGTGCTAAGATGACCGAAGATGTGCAACCGGGTCTCAGCTGTGTAGGTGATATGAAGATTATCAGTGTATTCCTCTCAATAAAAGATGTAAACCATTTGCAGTAACAGAGTCTCTCTTGATCTGCATATTTCAGGTCTTGCACTGCTGTCACTTTATTCTGTAACAGTTTCAGTGTTTGCTTAACTACTTTATGCACAGTTGCAAGCCTAATAACTTTTTTGTTCCAACTTGTGCAGTGAATTTACTGGTCTCTGCTGCATAGTCAGAAGTATCTAACAATCTCTGTTCATTTAGCTTAGGTGGACTTACAATTTTTTCAGCACCAAACATTGAGCCTGTCTGTCAAATAGCAAAAACAGGGCCTAACTCTTAAATAGAAAACAATGAGCCTGTCTCTTGACATTTTTCAGTGAGTCGGCAAATTGCAGTGTCATGATATACAGTTGTTTTCAGGAATTTTTCACTGAGTGCCTCCTGCACTAGTTATGTGTATATAATGCCATGTCAGAACAAATGTTCAACAAGAAAAATACTTTCCTCAGTTGAAAGCATCAAAATTTCTTAAAAAAAAATGAACTTCTAAACACTACAAATCACATTCAACAGGTTTCATCAGCTGAAGCAAACAGTTAAAACTCGCACAACAGCAGAACTAATTAAAAAACAATTGTATATCTATGAAGAAACACTTCTGCACGCGTGTGTTCTTCCAGCTTTGTTTTGAACTTTCCACTTAATTGACATCCATAGTTCATAGTCAACTGCACAACTACTTCCCAAATGCACTGTAGTAAAAGTACACTTATTCACATACTCCCCCCCTCTCTCTCTCTTTTTCCCTGTTTCTCTCTTCGTCTCCACCTTCCTTTCCTTTACCCCCACTCCACTCTACCCTCCTTCCCTCTCTCTAGATCTCGTATATACCTTACCCTCTTAACTCCATTCATTTTGCTATGTAGTCACTGAAGCATCTGTTGAAAGGCCTGCCTCACTCTATCCCACTACCCCTCCTTATAGGGAAGGACCTGTATCAGCCCAGGCAATTGCTATCAATAATCAGTCTCACCATGGCTGAGGGTGTGTTTGTTTTGGTGCCTGTGCATTGTGTATACGAATGTATTACTTTAGCTATTAAAAAAAGCAAGAACTTGAAAGCTAGTGTGAATATTGTTTGCTTTTATGTTATGTGTTTCTATGCTCCACTCATCTGTCCACTGTAGAGTAGCTGTCTTATTTTACTCCACGTAAAAGTTGACTTTCCTATTTTTATTCACTAGTGTCTGATGACATATAGTGTGGTAACACCTCATTGATGAAAAAAGGTATTTGTTGCAAAGAAGTGTGTTCCGGGAATAATATGTGATATCCCCTTTAGAGACACTAGTACACAGCTCTTTAAACAGTTGGCCATAATGACAACAGTCTTGCAATACATTCATTCCCTTATGAAGTTTGCTACCAACAGTCAATCACAGCCCTTTATTTTTTTAATCATCTCCATAATACATACAGACTGAGTGTTATTTTTTTACAGACATAATCAGCTTGCTCCTTCCATGAAAGTCAATCTTCTGTGCATAAACCAAAGAATTTACAATCCAGGCTTTTGGTAGAATTTCATCAATCACAGTATTTTGTCTGTTTGGACCACTTGGTTTAAAATGAGTAATGTTTACTTTTAGGTTGTCTCTTTCAAAGTGAGCTCTTGCCTTTTTAATAAAGTTATGTATCTTTTCATCTAGGATGGGCTCACTGTCTGCACAGCAGACACCAGATGTATCATCTGCATACATAGTGATCAATTGCTTACTGTCAAGAGAACTTGGGAAATCATGTACATAGCATAGGAAAAGGACTGGATATAAAATGGACCCCTGAGGAACACTAAAATGAATATTTCTTATAATTGACCTCCTTCTCTCCAGTATTACTCCATTAGAGTATATACTCTCCATGCACTGCTGTTTACCCTTTAAATGTATTTCTAGCAATTGCATTAGGTTTCCTGTGACACCACTCCACCGTTTTTGGTAAGAGCATGTCATAATGTACTCTATCAAAAGCCCTTCAGAGGTCCAGGAATACTACAGCTGCTTGGGGTTTTTCATTTATTTTTTCAAGTACATGATGGAAAAAGTGTACTGTTGCTGAAATGGTACTCTAACCTTTTCTGAAACCATGCTGGCAATCACCTAATATGTTAGCATTGTTTTAATGTTCCAGGACTTTTTAAAATGTTGTTTTCTCTATTAGTTTGCTGAATGGGTCTGTAGTTCTGTACATGCTTTATTTCCCCCTTTTTGTGTATTGGTTTAACTACAACCAGTTTCAACATGTCAGGGAACACACTGTCTTGGAGAACACAGTTTATTAGATGAACCAGCGGTTTCATTAGTCCATGTTTGGATTTCTTCAATAGATATGGAGAAATTTCATATAATCCTGCTGATTTTTTTTGTTTCTGTGGCTATCAATAAGCTGCAGAATGTCATATGTGCTTGCTGTTGTTGCTGGACTCAAATGTGTGCTGTATGCCCTATCCCATAGAGACAAATTTTTGACAGTATCTATGAAGTGTTCATTAAAAATATTGCTGACTAGAAGGGGATCAGAGATATCATCATTATTTGCAGTTAATTGTACATTACTAATTTTAGTTTCTTTCTGTTTCATTTTTTCTGATTTTATTCGCATTTGACCAGCAAGTCTTTGAAACATTATCTGAACCTCATACCTGTTGGCTGATTCCTTCTGCTTTTAATCTCCTTATATTTGTAATGCTTGTAGACTTCTTTATGTGACTCTGAGTTAGTCAGTCTGTGTAAGCTATATATGTTTTCCATTTTTTCTTTCAGATCTTTTGTTTTAAAATCTAATGTCACAGGTTTTGTGTTTTAATGGTTGATTTTTCTGGTTACTCACTTTTTTTAATGGCATGGCTCTGTTTAAGTGCTCAGTCAGAATTTCTGTGAACATGTTCCATTTATTGTTGACCCCAATGGTAGTAATAACTGATTCCCATGATTCCTGGCTTAAACTATGTCTTGGTGTAGCAACGTTGTTTGCAGTAGTATTCACCTGTTGTTGTACATTTTTCTTGGTGAATATTGGTGGGGGGAGGGGGGTGGGGGATAAAATGTAATGTATATATATTGGAAACTGATTAAAAATTGCTGCTCAAATAATGAAAAGATAAATTTGAAAAGAATGATTAAAAGAAATTGTAAGGTGCACACATCCTGAGTGAACTTTAACTGGCACTATTATCAACAGACCTTCAATATTCAATACATTTAAGATCAAAATTCACCATTTAAATTTATGTACTTCTCATTATCGCCATTGTGCATAGAGATGCTTATGACAATCGCCCCTCCACTGCTCACTTAATTTCCTCCTGTTTGCTTCAATCCTCTTGATGCAGGATTCTTAACTTCATCTCCCAAATAACATATATAGTACTTCTTTAATGTCTGATTAGAATAAACATTTTTGAACAATATTAATGTGCCGAAATTCTTCATACATTTGCTCGCTACCACTTATAGAGACAAACAGATTTTTTTTAACAATACTAACTCAGCGTAACTCGCAACACGTCTGCCCACTATCAGTTATAGAGGCGAACAAATGAACACAGAAAATTCATGTTGCATGAAGTATTGTCATCTTTAGCTCATCATGCGCACACCCACATATTTCACACACACAGTTATCACTTTGCAGGCAGGTTTCATATGTTTTTTGATATTTTTTGTCTGAGTGAACACTGGGCTAATGAGAATGAACTTGCAGTTGCCAAATTTGACAATTTTAGTATAGTAAATAGCTACTGTAGGAAAAAGCACATTAGAGGTGGTGTGGCAATTTATTCCAACCAGTCACTCAATTGTACAATAACCAAACTAGACCTAAATTCCTTGTGTGATGAACAGCACTTTGAAGTTACGGGTATAATCATTAATAGTCATAAGCTAATAGTAGTATCCATGTACAGATCACCAAAGGGAAGCATTAACATATTTTTAGAAAAAATGGACATGCTATTGAGTGAATTAAGTAATATTAAATGGCTACACTATGATATTGCAATAGGAGGTGTTTAGAATGCTGATTTTGATGTTACTAAATGTAAGGGTAGTGTTGCAGATCTGGAAAACTTACTAAGACAATACAATTTACATCATGTTAATAACAGGCCCACAAGAAACAAAGCATGTTTAGATAACATCTTTGTAAACTTCAAGACCACTGAAAACACATGCGAAGTTGTAGTGTTCCCATTCTCTTACCATGACTCCGTATCTCTAAATTATGCAAGTAAAATTCCTATCAATAGGAGCAATGCAAACAGACCTGTCCCAACAGTTGTGATTACCAGACCCGTAACTGAGAATAAAATTAACACATTTCATAATTCCCTTGCTGACAGAGACTGGTTTGGCCATTGTAGTGTCGATCGACATTACACTTCAAATAATGACCTGCCAGCCAAAATAATATTTGATAGATTTTTTAATGCATTCTTGACCCTATTTAACTATATTATTCCCATAAAGAAAATCAAAATAATGGACAGCAGCCACAAATCCAGATCTCAAAACAGACAAAATATATGGTACACTAAACAGCTGACAGATCTAAAGAAACAAGTTTTGTTACTGTACAACATATACAATAGTATGAAGTCTGACTGTGCCAAATCAGCCTATGTGGAATGCAGGAATGAATACAAAAAAGCCATCCTGCAAGCCAAAAAAACCTACAATGCCAACAGCATACATAATTCCACCAATAAATGCAAAACTGCTTGGAAAGTAATTAACAGTGCTGCCACAGATACTAAAAAAGACAAAATTAATATCCCACCACAAACACTCAATGAGTTTTTTATTAATTCAGTGAAAGAAATAGGAGACACAATTATCAAACCAGACATTAGTCCATCTGAGTTACTCTCCCAAAATTGGGGTAAGACAGTCACTAAATACAAGCATGCTAACCTTCTCCGAAGTAACGCCTAGATATGTACAAGGGGTCATAAAACAACTGAAATCATCTTATAGCGTAGATATATATGGCATATCATGCAACCTGCTAAAAAAAGTGTGTGATTGCATTCTGTACCCTTTAACCCATTGCATAAACAAGTGCTTACTTGAGGGATATTTTCCTGATGAGTTAAAACTGTCTAGGGTTGTCCCAGTATACAAAAAGGGAGATAAAGACTCTCCATCTAGTTACAGGCCTATTTCAATAGTACCCGCATTCTCCAAGGTAATAGAATGCATCATGTACCAACAATTATCATCTCACTTTGAGAATCTAGGAATAATTAATGCTACACAATACGGGTTTAGGAAGAATCTGTCAACCATTGATGCAATCAACATGGTAGTCAGTTACATCCTCAAAGTTTTTGAGAACAAAGGCTTTGCTCAGGTCTCATTGTGTGACCTAAGCAAGGCCTTCGACTGTGTTGAGCACACACCACTACTAGGGAAACTAGAATTCTACGGCGTCAAAGGAAACAGTCTCAGACTATTAAAAGCTTACCTCAACAACCATAAACAGGTAGTTTGTGTTGGTAAGGAAATGTCAAACATAGAAAATGTTAAAGTAGGTGTGCCTCAGGGATCTGTACTGGGGCCCTTCCTGTTTCTGATAATGATCAATGACCCCCCCTCGTTTATTAGATCCACCACTGTATTGTATGCAGATGATACGACTTTTCTTCATAGCAGTTACAATCTTAATGATCTTAAAACCTGTGCTGAAAATACACTCACTGTTGCAGCATATTGGTTCAGAGCAAATGGTTTCCTGCTAAATGAAAATAAAACTCAGCAGATAATCTTCAGTCTAAGAGAAAAGCCACTATCTGATGACCCTAGTTCTGTTAAATTCCTGGGAGTTTATTTAGACGAAAAGTTATCCTGGGGCCAACACGTAAACTATATTAGTAGTAAGCTATCTAGAGTAATTTATTTATTAAGACAACTCAGAAATTGTGTACCTGAAACATACATCAGATCATCTTTTTTTGCATTTTTCCAAAGTATAATATCCTATGGCATTATCTTGTGGGGTAACTGTAGTCATATACATGACATCCTATTATTGCAGAAGAAAGCCATTAGGATAATTACAAGTTCTTCACATAAGGCTCACTGCAAATCCTTATTTACCAAACAAAAAATTATGACTGTAATAAACCTCTATGTATACAATGTCTTAATCTTTACGAAGAAGAACCTACAAGATGTGAAACGTAGAGAAAATGTACATTGTTACAACACAAGAAGCATCAAACACGTATACACGCCTTACCACAGACTATCAAAATCAATAAATAGCTATGAAGTCACAGGGCACAAACTATTTAATAAGCTGCCACATACCATACAGGATCTTCCTGAACATACATTCAAAGAAAGACTGCATGAATGGTTTATTGCCCACCCGTTCTATGATATCAATGAATTCTTCAACTGTAAAATGCAATAATCCAACAGATGACCCACTGTACATTTATTGTAATATAAGCTAAAATATTTCAGTAGTCAATACCTTATCACACTGTATTATAAATTGTAACTTCATTTGACATTGTCAATTGCTGTAATGGCCTAAAGACAATAAAATCTTTATTATTATTATTATTATTATTATTATTTGCGCTTTCATACTGTTGCAGTACACAAAATTTCTATATTGTCCTTTCCACATACTTACGCATAACAAAAAGATACAACTACGAGAATAAACTGATCCTATTCATTTGCTGACATTCCATTTTTGCTACTTATATACATTGCAGTCTGATTGTCATTTTGTTTTAGTACATTGTGTTAAATTATAATTTTGTTACATTGTTCAATTCCAGTTATATGAGTACAATTTTTACTCCCATTTGGTTTCATATTCTTTACATAACATCCATAGAATAATAGATTCTTTTTTAACTTTAAGGCATAAATTGACATAAATTTCATTTAAATTTACAGTGACTTCTTGTTGGAGCATATTTATCGAGTTCAAAGAATTAAAGAAGCAAACAGTAGATGCTACAACAGATTCTATGCGCTGCTTAAATAACTACTCATGGCCTCGCCTTGCTAGCATTCTCCTGGAAGAATCTACACACTACATGGTTGAGTAAATTTCAGGGAAAGGGATTTATGTGCTCAGTTATCTCACTTGCTGGTCTTAACTGTGTTCCTAATAACAAAACAGTTTGTTGTTTATAAACACAATGCAAACCTGATGATACCAATACTATCGAATACTTATTCAGTGTTTAAAGTGCACATCAATATTTACTTGTTATGTTCATCATATAAACAATAACCATTTCGTATGCTGAGGTACACAGAGTTGTATCATCAATACTATATGTTATGTACAATGAGCGTAAAATAGTGTTTAAGTAACAAACGTGCAGAAAAAGTTCCGTGTAAATCAGGTGTTTGATGCTTTCATGAGTAGTTGATGCTCCCAGTAGTTAGGTTTCGACCCCTTGATTATTTGTTAGCGCTCCACTTTAGTTCAGCATTGTAATATGCAATGTACTGCAACTGTATTCTTCTACACATATTTTCACGCTATCACATTCGTTCATATCATAAATTTACAACTAAATTTACTAGTGGTGCTGCTCTTTCTTATGTTTATGTGGTACCTAACACTCGACAAGCAGTTATCTTTCTTCACTTTAGGACGTGTCGATGCATTGTTTCCTGGAAGAAAAAACTTAATACTAACTTAAAACTAAATCTTCATAGATAAGTGTATAGTGGCTCGATGGTCACTAATACCTCTTTCATATATTCAACCATGTATTCATTTACTTCAGTGTGCAGTCATGTTATCATAAATTCATTTAATGTCATGTGTGCATCTTTACATACCTTGTAAATCTAAAAGATAAAGTGTGTTATGAATGTGGTGCAACCTCTTATTCAGTTGGCCACTCATATTGTACTTGCTTGTTTACCTGCAGCAAGGGTTTTCTGGTCTCTTAATTACTATTAGTGTGTGTACGTTTAATACTTAAATTTGTAAATATATAGATATAATGTACACAGTAACATAACTATGTTCATAGTTTAGGATTCTTTTCTGTGTATATACTAATCTCTTAGCTTATCCTCGTTTGTATGTATTTTGTAGATAGTTGTAGTTGTAGTATAGATTCGCCTTGAATTTTCTATGTCCCAGTTTATGCAATAGGCTTTAAAAATGTTAGTGCAGGCTGTAGCTCATAGGGTTTGTTTGTTTTGGGTGCTCCAACACTTTCAGTTGTGTCTGGCGCACACACGCCTGCGGTTTGTTGACTAGCTTTCTCCTCAATGTGCATGCATTGCGTCGCTCTGTCATCATCAACGTCACGGCAAGTTGTGTAGTGCATTGCGCACTACTGTGAGTTTCACAAGTTCGTTTATTCATTTACAACTAGGCTACATGCAAGGTGAAGCATTGTGTTTAAAGTATCATCGTATCTAGACACATAAAAGTAACATTCTTCCTTATTTCATCCAGTTATCTTATCATTAAAACATTTCACATATAAGAAAAAGAAAAAAAAAACATAAACAAAATTTTCCTTATCAACTAACAACATAAATTCTGGAATGTGATTTTCCAGCATCCTAAATCTAATATTATTATTCATATATACAACTTATAGGGTATATCAACCTTGATCATACCTGACAAAACAAGTGTTGATCAAGCTCGTGCCCCCGCTCCCCGCCCCCCCCCCCCCCCCCCCTCCCCCCACCCCCCAAGGTCACAGAACGGGAGCCTACCATGACTGGTTTAAGTTTTCCGGTGTCGCGGTGGCATTGATCTCTAGGTTGGGCATTACTTCCACTATGTAGACCATTGGAGTTTTACATCAATTAGTGTCCAGAGAGGCTCTGAACTGAAATTCTCTTTGCCTCTGCATGTTATTCGACATATGTGTGTTACTTTACTGGCCAAATTCTGCCGTCTGTGGGTTATTCGGTTGCCTGTTATTGTTGTGCATTTGCAAGCGATTGGCTGATTATTGCTCGTAGCTTGTGTCTGCACATATTGTACAGGCTGGCCATACGCTACTGACCCATTGCAATTGTTTCTTGCTAAATTTTTGCCCATTTATTTTATATCCACCTTTGTATTTATGGCTTTCTCCATTGCTGTTGTGGTTACCGTTACCATTACCATAGGTCTGTGTGGGGTAAGGTTGCCATCTGTGTTGTACTATGAATCGATTGTTTGCTTGTTGGTCTGTAAATCTCTGCATCACCATTGGAGTATTAACAGGCTTCAGTTGTATTGGTCTCTCTTTGTATAGTAAATCTATTGAGTTCAGTACAGATAGAAAGTATTCAGTGTCGTGTTCCGGGATGGTAATGAGTTTTTCCCTAATGTGGGCAGGAAAATGGCTCTTTAAAATTTTGAGCATGTCTACTTGAGATACCGGGTTCATCCAGCATCTGGTTTTATTCAAACATTTTTAAAAATAGCCCCTTAAGCTTCCATACTTGCTGTTGAATGGAGCTGGGTTGAATACTTAATGTCTGAGCCTCTCTTGTATGGCCTCAGACCAATACTTATCCAGAAACGCTCTCTCAAACTGTTCATAATAGTGGCAGCATTCTGCCATGTCCATACCGTATAGCAGAATGTCACCCTGTGTGTATCCAACAACAAATCTAATTTTCTGGGCTTCGGTCCAGGTGCAAGGTAAAACGTTTTGAAATGCTCTGATAAAGACCACAGGGTGTGTTCTTTTCCCTTCAGAAGTAAATATTGGGAATTGTCAATGTCTAAGTAATCTCTCATCTGAAAGTAATGCTGTGCTGTCAGTGACAGGTATGTTTATGTTCGCTTGGGGGGTAGGGTATGGCAACTGCGCTTGCTCAACAGGTGCAGCTGGCGGCAAGTGTTGGTGCATTGTGCAACCTTCGCTATTTTCCTTCGAAGAGCTAACCCCATGTTGGGGGTAACTAGTGAAGATATCTACCGTCTCTAAAAGCATAAGTTTGTTTTCTGTCATATGTTGTTTTGGAATGTCAGTAGTTTTAGTAACACTACCTCGTAATCTTTCCTGTGCTTCCTTTAAACCCATGTCTATTTTAGCTAGAAGTTGACTTTCTTTCTCTTTTAGAGCTTCTTATACAGCATCTACATAAATTTTGTATTCTGACACTACCTTTTCAGCAAGGGTGCTGTCCTTATCGAGCATCCCATCTTCAGCCTTTTCAGTTATTTCCTTTTCATCTGCACATAACTGATCTCTCTGTTTTTTTGGCAAATTCTGATGCTAAACTTAACTGATCTGCTCTTAGACTTAACTTTTGTATTTCTGTAGGTAGGTTTTTCCATATGTCTTGCAGCTCGCTGGCTGTGTTCATCACATTTTTTACCGATGCATCCACTTGGGATTGCGTCTCCTGTATTTGAGAATATGCTTCACTAAGGTTTTGTAACTCACCTACAAGTTGTTCCTGTTTATAGGCTATGGATGTTGCCTTTTCCATTAGCATATTTATATTGCGGGATATGTCAGTAATTATTTCTTGTTTTAGTTGCTTACCAAGCTCTGTGAACTTACTGAATAATATGTCAGATAATTCAGTGTGTATAGTTTTTCTCACCTCACTGAACTGTTGACTGAACTATTCTTGAAATCGTTAAATGCCTGATTTTGCTGTGCAAACTGTTGTGTTATTAGTTGCATGAGCTGTGTCAAAGTGTGTGTCTCACTAGTATTTGCATTGCTTTTGTGAACTGTTTCCTGAGCTTGCATTCCCAATGTTGTGAGCAAATAATCAAGGAATTTTCACTGTCGCGCTCTTTAATTTCACTATTTGAAAAAATGTTTCCTGCTGAGACCTGAG
Source organism: Schistocerca cancellata (assembly GCF_023864275.1). Lineage (NCBI taxonomy): Eukaryota > Metazoa > Arthropoda > Insecta > Orthoptera > Acrididae > Schistocerca > Schistocerca cancellata. The sequence goes on from NC_064628.1 coordinate 714,366,734, forward strand.
AAATTGTCTCATCGAGCATCATAAAAGTGACATCACGATTAGTTATATTACCAGTGTCATCATTTTTTAATAATGGGATGCCAACCTGGTTGTTTTGGTAGACATCAGACAGTTTACGAGTTGGCATGTTACTTTCAACTGTTGCCAAGCTTGGATTTCCGACATCTTGGCATATTGCATTTTGTACTGAGTTTTCAACAATGACCATTTCCTTTGACTCCATTGTGAATAGTGTTTAACAAAATTGTGAAAAGAAAAGACTTTCAAAAATGAAATTTTGTTTGTATTGGTACTTTTCAATTAAAGCAGTTTAATATGCATATTCATTAATGAACCTGATTATTCTGTGATACAGTCTTACAGAATTTGAATGAATTATTTTGCACATTCATGTTGAATTTACACAAATTTTCTTCTTTCCTATAGAAATGCACTTTCCGTGAAGGATATTAATTGGAAGGAAAAGAAATTATCTACCATGAGAGAGATGGCGCCAAGCACAACCATATAAGCATACAGTGTAGCAGCTTCCTACATTAACCGCAAAATCCACATTCCCAGCACGTCTCATTTGTAGGCAGAATTTAATTTTAATTTGCTCCTTCAAGTTGTTAATAGTCCCAGTCTCATGGACATATAACAAATGCAACAAAGGCATCATTAGTTTCTTGTAATGAAAAAAAATGGATCATTTATCTCAAAAAATTTTTATCTCAACAATTGAAAGGTCTGTTCATATTCCACTCAGTGCCGCCCTTTGAATGGTCACCATTGAATATTGACAGGGGGAAATAAAATGTAAAATATATATATATATATATATATATATATATATATATATATATATATATATATATATATATATATTGGAAACTGATTAAAAACTGCTGTTTAAATAATGAAAAGGTAAATTTTGAAAGAATGATTGAAAGAAATTGGGAGGTACACATATCCTGAGTGAACTGACACTAATATCAACAGACCATCAATATTCAATACATTTAAGATCAACATTCGCCATTTAAATTTACATACTTCTCATTATTGCTATTGTGCATAGAGCTGGTTATAACAATCACCCCTCCACTGCTCACACAGATTCCTCTTGTTTGCTTCAATCCTCTTGATGCAGGATTCTCAGAGCATCGCGGAATGATGAACAGATGTTTTTTTTTTTAATAAACGTCGTCTCCCAAATAACATTTTTAATACTTCTTTAATGTCCGATTACAATACTCATATTTGAACAATATTAATGTGGCAGAACTCATCGTACGTCTGCCCGCTACCACTTATAGAGACAAACAATTTTTTTTTTTTTTTTAACAATACTGACTCGGCGGAACTCACAACGCATCTGCCCGCAGTCGTTATAGAGATGAACAGATGAATATAAAGAAATTAAAAAATTGAAGTGCACATATATACAGGGTGGTCCATTGATTGTGACCGGGCCAAATATCTCATGAAATAAGTGTCAAACAAAAAACTACAAAGAACGAAACTTGTCTAGCTTGAAGGGGGAAACCAGATGGGCATTATGGTTGGCCCGCTAGATGGCGCTGCCATAGGTCAAAAGGATATCAACTGCATGTTTTAAAATAGGAACCCTCATTTTTATTACATATTCATGCAGTACATAAAGAAATATGAATGTTTTAGTTGGATGACTTTTTCCGCTTTGTAATAGATGGCACTGTAATAGTCACAAACGTATAAGTATGTGATATCACATAACATTCTGCCAGTGTGGACGGTATTTGCTTCGTGATGCATTACCCATGTTAAAATGGACCATTTACTAATTGCGGAAAGGGTCAATATGGTGTTGATGTATGGCTATTGTGATCAAAATGCCCAATGGGCGTGTGCTATGTATGCTGCTCAGTATCCTGGATGACATCATCCAAGTGTTTGGACTGTTCACCAGATATTTACGTTATTTAAGGAAACAGGAAGTGTTCAGCCACATCCGCACATCGGTAGCAGACACAGTCCGTGAGAATTGTGAATCTCAAAAACGTCGGTTTTGAGAATGCTACATCAACATCGATTGCACCCGTACCATATTTCTATGCACCAGGAATTGCATGGCGACGACTTTGAACGTCATGTACAGTTCTGCCACTGGGCACAAGAGAAATTACGGGATTATGACAGGTTTTTTGCATGTGTTCTATTTAGCGATGAAGCGTCATTCACCAACAGCGGTAGCATAAACTGGCATAATATGCACTATTGGGCAACGGAAAATCCATGATGGCTGTGACAAGTGGAACATCAGCAGCGTTGGCGGGTTAATGTATGGTGTGGCATTATGGGAGGTAGGATAATTGGCCCCACTTTATCAATGGCGATCTAAATGGTGCAATGTATGCTGATTTCCTACGTAATGTTCTACCGATGTTACTATAAGATGTTTCACTGCATGACAGAATGGCGATGTACTTCCAACATGATGGATGTCCGGCATGTAGCTGGCATGCGGTTGAAGCAGTATTGAATAGCATACTTCATGACAGGTGGACTGGTCGTCGAAGCACCATACCATGGCCTGCACGTTCACCAGATCTAATGTCCCCGGATTTCTTCCTGTGGGGAAAGTTGAAGGATATATGCTATCGTAATCCACCGACAACGCCTGACAACATGCGTCAGTGGATTGTCAATGCGTGTGCGAACATTACGGAAGGCGAACTACATGCACTTGAGAGGAATGTCATTACACGTATTGCCAAATGCATTGAGGTTGACGGACATCATTTTGAGCATTTATTGCATTAATGTGGTATTTACAGGCAATCACGCTGTAACAGCATGCATTCTCAGAAATTATAAGTTCACAAAGGTACATGTATCACATTGGAACAACCAAAATAAAATGTTTATTATTTTAATTTAAAAAACCTACCTGTTACCAACTGTTCGTCTAAAATTGTGAGTCATATGTTTGTGACTATTACAGTGCCATCTATCACAAAGCGAAAAAAGTGGTCCAACTAAAACATTCATATTTCTTTACGTACTACATGAATATGTAATAAAAAATGGGGGTTCCTATTTAGAAAAACACAGTTGATATCCATTTGACCTATGATAGAGCCATCTAGCAGGCCAACCATAGCGCCATCTGGTTCCCCCCCCTTCAAGCTAGACAAGTTTTGTTCTTTGTAGTTTTTTTGTTTGATGCTTATTCTGTGAGATATTTGGCCTGGTCATGATCAATGGACCACCCTGTATATAAGCTCTTCAATTTTTCAGTTTCTTTATATGGAGGAAAAAAGAGAAAAGAAATAATAATATGATAGATTACATTATTTTCAATTTGGTATTACATTTTAGCAGTACTGTTTGGCCTAAATGATCTGAGAAGGGACCATTTATGATGTCTGTTGAGATGATGTGGTCATAATTTGTGATAACATGATCAACTGAACTACTATGTGTGTATGTGTGTTAGCTATTCTGGTGGGTACCAGTCCAAGAAGATCTTTAGCCCCATAAGACAGGATACAATCTGTAAAATGTTTGTTTTCCTGACCATCAGGTAAAGTGTTGATGTTGAGATCTCCCAGTATGACAAGATTTACACTTCCACAACCTGGCATTAATTTTCTTAAAACCCATCAAATGATTTCAGAAGAGCATCAAAATTTCCACAGGGGGGGGGGGGGGGGGGGGGGGGGTCTATATACACCTATGACATAGAAAGGAACAGTGAAAAATGTGATTTTAAGAATTGGCATTTTGAAATCTCTCAACACAGAAGTTGTTCCCCCATACCACTTCTGGGCTTAAATTTTCTTGAGTAGATGGCAACACCGCCACCTTTATCATGTGTTCTACAGTAGCATGTAGATACGTTGTAGCCTTCTAATTTGCAATATTGAATGTATTCCACTGTTTTCTGATGTTCTGGAACTATTACCACATGTGAAGATAGTCCCTTGATAAATAATTCAAAAGCATCTGTTTTGTTTTCTAAATCCTGTACATTATAATGCAAAAGTGATAAATTATTCTTGTGTGGACTGAAGTCTGTTTGAGACACATATGAAACACACACACTTCCATCTGGTGTTGCACTGGTGGAAAGTTTTATTGTACTAAAAAAACATCACTCTTGTCCTGTCGATGTATTGTTTCACTGACCTGGCATTTTGCGGTTGATTCTCCCAAGTATTCATTATTTTTGTTCATGAGAGGGATGGCCTCTGTAGCCTGACACTGCACATTCAATTTGCTGTTTACAACTTCTGGGATCTGTGTCTCTTGACATGTAAGCCATGGGATGTGTGGAATCTTTCTCCTATGCAGCTTATGTCAACACACTTCTTGATTTACACATGACCAGATTGGCAAGTCATGGCGATGTGGAACAGGAAAATGATCATTGTTTGAGCTTCTGAGCTCATGTAGCCTTCTATTGAGTAAGATCACTAGGTCTTTCATTTCGTTTCTTGCATACAAAACCACACACAAAATCTTTGACCACTGTTGTCTACAATGTAACAGATAGTCAAGTTGACTTCAAACACAAACTGAAATTGTATGTCCTTCATAACTCCTTCTATGTCTTGTACAAATTCCTGTTTTATATTTTCAAATTTAACACATATTTCGGACAACAACACATATAAGTCACTGAGTAAGTTGACCTGTGTACAAGTCGGCATTCAATTAAACACTGAGTCTCAGTCTAGCGGCCGCTGCTCGGCTGGCCGCTTAGGTGGCGCAGCTGCTGCGTGGCTGGTAGACAGCGCCGCACGTAGAGGACGTGCGTAATTGCGCGGCAGCACTTTGAATAATCGGCGAGTCACAACACTTTTCCCCCCTTTGAAATTGTTGCACTGGTCTTGATGGAGGTGTCCTGGAGATGGCTAACGTCCATAGGCGTTGTTTGACTCGCCATAAAGTCTCGAGGAGGAGGCTTCCCGTACGGACGGAAGTGTCCCCGATGATAACGGGTTGAGATGACAGGAGACGTAGGGGTTGAATCTGCTGGGGCCCCCTGCACCAATCTGCCCGTTGCGGCAAGTCCAGTTGATATGACAGGAGACATGGGCGATGTGTCGGCGTCTGTTGGAGGAGGAGGAGAGTAGATGTACTCTGACAGAGGACGGTCCTCCGGTTCCTGCATGGGCACGTTTCCTGATGGCGTCCGTTCTGGTGCTGGCATCGCAATGACGGTGAGAGGGCTGCATTGTGAGTATTGAGAGATGCCAAGATCCCGAGCATCAGGTAGAGCCAAAGGTGGTGTGGCGGCATTCGGAACAGGCGTTGCTGGCACCCGAGGCCGAAGCTGGTCCGAATGACGCACTGCAACGCCCGTGTCCGTCTGGATTTCATACAGGCGTCTGCCACGGTGTCATAAGATGCAGCCCGGGCTCCATTTTGGCCGCCTGCCATATCGCCGCACCCAGACGAGGTCATCGGCGGTGAACCGGCCAAGTGAAGGCACCCGCGGCCGTGAGGTGGGAGGCCGCAGAAGATGAAGTAGCGTGCGGGGCTGTCGGCCATGTAAGAGCTCAGCCGGGCTGTGATTGCTCATGGGGGTGAAATGGTAAGACGCCAGGAACTGGAGAAGCACGTCATCAGCAGCAGAGGAAGTCAGAAGTTTCCGCATCTGAGCCTTAAATGTGCGGACCAGTCGTTCAGCCTCACCGTTGGATTGTAGATGGAACGGCGGGGCTGTGACATGCGTAACGCCGTGACGAGCACAAAAATCCGCAAAGTCGGAAGAGGCAAATTGCGGACCATTATCAGTAACAAGAGTAGAGGGGAGGCCTTCCAAAGAAAAAATGCGGGCCAGAGCACTGGTGGTTGCCGCGGTGGTAGGCGACGTGCAACGGACAATGAAAGGAAAGTTAGAATAGGCGTCAATTACGAGGAGCCAATAAGTACCTATAAAGGGTCCCGCAAAGTCAGCATGAATGCGCTCCCAGGGCTTCTCAGGCGAAGGCCACGGTGACAAAGATGACTTCGGGGCAGCGGCAGGCAGCGACCATGTGTGCGATGTCAGAGTCGATGCCAGGCCAGTACACATGACGGCGTGCCAGAGATTTTGTGCGAGACACACCCCGGTGCCCCTGGTGAAGGAGACGCAATACCGAAGCACGCAAAGACGCAGGTACCACAACACGCGGCGAAGCATTGTCAGTGGAGAGGAGGATAACACCATCCCTAGCCGTGAGGCGGTAGCGCAAAGTGTAGTAGTTCCGCAACGGATCAGAAGTCTTAGTAGACGGACGATCTGGCCAACCCTTCTGAATACAGTGTAAAACCCGGGACAGGGTAGGGTCAGAACCCGTAGCAGCCGCCAGCCTGTCCCCAGTGATGGGGAACCCGTCCACAACCCGCTGCTCGGCAACATCCAGGTGGAAACACAAAAGTTCGTCCCTATCGAATGCCTGATCAGGACCCATGGGAAGGCGAGACAAAGCATCAGCATTCGCATGTTGAGCTGTTGGCCGGAAGTGAATCTCATAATAGAAATGGGACAAGTAAAGAGCCCAACGCTGGAGGCGGTGTGCAGCCTTGTCGGGAAGTGATGTTGATGGATGAAACAAGGAAACAAGCGGTTTGTGATCCGTAACAAGATGAAATTTTGAGCCATAGAGAAAAAACACCAAACTTATGAAGAGCATAAATGATGGCCAAAGCTTCTTTCTCAATTTGAGAATACTTTTGTTGGGCATCCGTGAGTGTTTTGGAGGCATAAGCGATGGGTTGTTCCAAACCGTCAGAAAAACGGTGCGCAAGGACTGCACCGACCCCATATTGAGAGGCGTCTGTGGCAAGAACAAGATGGTGGCCAGGTCGATAAGTAGCCAGGCACGGGGCCTGTTTCAGCATAGCCTTTAATTTCTGGAAAGCCGCGTCACATGACGCGGACCAGTGAAAAGGCACGTTTTTATGCAACAGGCGATGCAACGGCTGAGCCACCGACGCCGCAGACGGTAAAAACTTGTGATAGTATGCTATTTTCCCCAAGAAAGCCTGCAGTTCCTCAACAGATGTAGGGCGAGGAAGGGCATCGATCGCAGCAACTGTGTGTTGAAGCGGACGAATACCATCCCGAGAGCGTTGAAACCCCAAGTACGTGATAGATGCCTGAAAAAATTGTGATTTCTGAAGATTACACTTAAGACCGGCAGTCTGCAAGACATTAAAAAGTGCGCGGAGATTTTGAAGATGTTCTTCAGTGGTGGAGCCAGTGACAACAATGTCGTCCATGTAATTGATACACCCCGGGACAGGGAGCAATAATTGTTCCAAGAATCGCTGAAAGAGAGCAGGGGCGCTAGCAACCCCGAATGGCAAGCGTTGGTATTGATAGAGGCCGAAAGGCGTGTTAAGGACCAGAAACTGCCGGGAAGCAGTGTCGAGAGGAAGTTGATGATAAGCTTCTGACAGGTCAATTTTAGAAAAATACTGGCCTCCAGCGAGTTTAGTGAACAGTTCTTCAGGACGGGGTATAGGGTAAGTGTCGATGAGGCATTGAGCATTTACAGTGGCTTTGATATCGCCACAGAGACGAATATCACCATTGGGCTTAGCAACTACAACGACAGGAGAGGACCACTCACTGGAAGTGACAGGAAGCAAGACCCCTTAAGCAGTGAGACGATCCAACTCCCGTTTTACCCGATCACGAAGGGCCACAGGAATGGGCCGGGCCCGAAAAAACTTAGGCCGAGCAGTGGGTTTGAGCGTGATATGAGCTTCAAAGTCGTTTGCACGGCCTAACCCAGGAGAAAAAAGGGACGAAAATGTCGTCGACAAGGAGTCCAGTTGAGCATAAGGAATAGCGTCAGAGACAATATTGACAGAGTCATCTATGGAGAACCCAAAGACGCGAAAGGCATCGAAACCAAAAAGATTTTCTGCAGTACTCTGGTCGACCACAAATATGGGAACAGTGCGAATGACGGATTTGTAAGATACCTCAGCATTAAACTGTCCCAAGAGAGAAATCTTCTGTTTATTGTACGTCCGTAATTGCCGAGTGACAGGGGACAGGAGTGGAGAACACAGCTGAAGATACGCCTGAGAATTAAGTATAGTGGCAGCAGAACCTGTATCCACTTGCATGCGAACATCTCGACCAAGGATTTGGACAGTGAGGAATAACTTCCCTGAAAGGGAAGAAGTGCAATTGGCAGACAACACAGAATCAGAATCAGCGTCATGTTCATGAACATCATGTATGCGGTCGGATTTACAAACGGAAGACACATGACCTTTCTTTTTGCAAGTGTGACACACAGCCCAACGTTGGGGACAATCCTCGCGTGAATGTTTCGTAAAACACCGCGGGCATGAAGGAAGTTGCCGGGGATGTTGCTGCAGTTTCTTAGTGGGTTGTTTACGGCTAGGCCGAGGCTGCACGTGGGAGCGCACTGCGGCCACGTCGGCCGGCGGGGACACGCCGCACGCGTCGTCAACAGCGCACAGAGGTTGTATTTCCCTGACGTCACCCCACGCTTCTATTTGCGCCCCAGCGGCACGAGAAATTTCAAAAGACTGCGCAATGGAGAGAACTTCATCTAGAGTCGGATTCGCCAACTGAAGGGCACATTGCCGAACTTCTTTGTCAGGCGCCGACCGGATAATAGCATCCCGTACCATGGAATCGACATAGGATTCTTTGTGAACGTCAGTAACAAATTGACACTTTCGACTGAGGCCGTGAAGTTCAGCAGCCCAAGCGCGATAGGACTGATTTGGTTGTTTTTGACAACGATAAAAGGCAACACGAGAGGCTACCACATGCGTTTGCTTTTGAAAATAGACAGACAGAAGGGAGCACATTTCAGCAAAGGATAAAGACACAGGATCCTTCAAAGGAGCCAATTGTGACAACAACCGATACATTTGAGGTAAAATCCAAGAAAGGAACAGAGACTTACATGGTTGTTCGTCCGTGATATGAAATGCCAAGAAGTGCTGTCGAAGACGTTTTTCATAATCAGACCAGTCTTCCGCCGTCTCGTCGTAAGGTGGAAAAGGAGGTACAGCCAACGACAAGAAACGCCCCGCATTTGATGCCGCGCCGAAATCGCGAATCGCCGTTGTTAGAAGCATTTGCTGATCGCGAATCGCCGTCGTTAGAAGCGTATGCTGATCGCGAATCGCCGTCGTTAGAAGCGTTTGCTGTTCAAGGAGATTTTGCAAGAGCTGCTCGACAGTAGCCATGGAACCCTGTGAGTCAACGGTGAAAAGGAAAAATCCACTACCTCGTCGCCAATTTTTATATCTTCAAATTTAACACATATTTCGGACAACAACACATATAAGTCACTGAGTAAGTTGACCTGTGTACAAGTCGGCATTCGATTAAACACTGAGTCTCAGTCTAGCAGCCGCTGCTCGGCTGGCCGCTTAGGTGGCGCAGCTGCTGCGTGGCTGGCAGACAGCGCCGCACGTAGTGGACGTGCGTAATTGCGCGGCGGCACTTTGAATAATCGGCGAGTCACAACATCCTGTGTACATAATAATATTCTGTATGTGTTTTTTAAGAGAGACAAAGAGAGAGAGAGAGAGAGAGAGAGAGAGAGAGAGAGAGAGAGAGAGAGAGAGAGATTGGAAATAGCTAAGTATATATCACTTTATAGAGGAAAAAAGGTTGCTTAAGACAATGATGTAAATGGCCAGCATGTTGGCATATTTTTCACTGAGAAAGTGTATTATAATTGTGAAACTGACTTGTTTCACTTCATAGTGACAGGTTACCATTATGGTCCATAGAACATGCAAATAATTAAAATAAACTAAACTCCATCCATGCAAGAGGGATGCTATTAGTGCTATATTTTTCTTTTTAACTCTACATTTGTGAGATGTTGTATTGCTTTCTCTGTGGAGAATTCTGTAAGAAAACCAAACAAGTTCTGCTCATCTAAATGAATTAGTATTCTGCAATATAGCCTATTTCTCAAACGAGTCTGAAAATCTTGGAGATGTGAAGTATATGCCCTCATCATTGATTGATTACAAAGATAGCATAAGCATAATTGCAGCAATTCACCACAAGATTTTAATATCTTTGTAGAAACAGTATCATACCCCAGAGAATGACTAGTAACGTGATGAGCTTTGTAATCTTCTTAGAGCTGCATTTTTCAAACTAATGTCAGTAGGTGGTGTCTTCATAAAAGAATCTAGTGCATCTGTATTTGGTTGTTTATTAGTGGCTGAAATATCTGCTGCCATTGTGAGGAAATGGTAATTGAATTCAAAGGCGATTGTTTTGAAAATGTCACCATTTCTCTCAGAGTTAGTTTCAATTGGATTGTAATTTTTGTTTGTTTTTTGTTTAATAACATACCAAAATGCTTATGTCTTATTCTTGGAGCATTTCATTTTGTTGAGTATAATGCATATGTTTAACTTTTTTAATAATAGCCTGGAGGATTTTACAATGAAAGTGGTAACTGAGTTTCAACTGTTGACCACAGCTTGGTCTGTGACTTAGGTAGACTTCTCTCTTCCTAGTACCAAATACTTAACCCCAGAATTTATCCAGCCATTGTCCTTGCTTCTGTTGTACTTTACCCTTGTTTGATTTAGGCAAAAACAAGACAAAGTGCTGAAGGAAGATGTTTAAGAAAGAGTTAAGTATTTAATCTAACTGGCTGCTTTATAAATTTATCTCTACAATCTTCTCAGAATTTCTGTTTAAATCTGACATTGGATCATTATTTACAATACAATACTTTTCTTCTATGATCTGTACCTAACTGGTCACCATTTTGCATTTTAAACTTTGGACTATCTAGGTGAGATAAACCATTTATCTATTGATTTTATATCAAAATCACTGCAGATTGTTGTGTTTGAAAACATTCAGTCATTCCTTCATTGCCAAATAAATTGTCAATGGCTGTTGCACTATGTTGTTCAATAATCACTGGGAATTTTTTCATGATAATGGCAAATAATTAATGCAAAGCAGGACAACAACAACTCTAGCTGCCATCGACCAGTACTAGTGAAGTTTCATAACCTGTAAGGTGCTTCCTGCTGGTGTCCTATAGAGTTACTGGAAGCCTGTGTGTTTCCTGCTCTGCTGTTGTAGCACAGCATACTAAGAGACATTCTACACAAAATTCATTAACCATAAGATCATGGAACTTAACTCCATTTTTGCATGTGAAACTACTCTCCCTTTCTTTTTACTGAGTCTGCTGTAGCATAATATTAGCTTTTATCCACCAGTATGAATCTGTTCAATACCAGTGATTTCCATGTCTGATGAAATTCTGTCTGCTGTTTCCTTTTCCTGTGTGTTTGTGGGAATTACATCCTTTTTTAATTAATGAGGCTTCTCTTGTTCTGGTGGAAGACACTAAATGCGTTTTCTTTAATATCTATGGCTTAGTTCAAACTGCAATATTTTGTTTCACCAATAGCTGTTTCAACAGTACTTACAAGGTGTGGATTTAAAATAATGGGACTATTGCTGTAAAATTTTTTATTTTAAAAAATGTACATATTTAGTTATTATCACCTTCAATATACTCCCCTCTTTTATACCTAAGATGCACCATGCAAATTTTCCATTGATGGAAACAGCGTCGAAAGTCTTCCTTTGTGAGCTCCTTCTTCTTTCACCGCTTCAGTGGGAACAGCATTGAAAGTCTTCCTTTGTGAGCTCCTTCTTCTTTCACTGCTTCAATGGACTGAAACTTTGTTCATTTTAATGCAAACTGAACATTGGGGAATAGATAAAAGTCACATGGTGCTTGGTCTGGTGAATAGGGTGGGTGATCTAAGACTGGGATGCTATACTTTGCTAGAAACCTCTTAAGAGACAATGTGGTATGAGCTGGTATTTAGTCTTGATGTAGAACTCTTGACTTGTTCTTCCACAAGTTGGGTATTTTTTTTTTTTTTTTTCTCACAGAGTTGAGCAAGAATCTCAAGATAGTAATGCTGGTTAATAGTTTGACCTTCAGGAAACCACTGAAGATACACAGTTCCATGAATATAAATAAAAAAAGGAATCATCATCACTCTTATTTGCTCATTCCAGCTTTGTTTGCTCTTGGTAAAGTTTGACCTTTCCAGTAGATGGACTGGCACTCAGTTTCTGGATTGTAAGTGAAAAACCAAGATTTGTCACATGTAATCACCCTTTCCAAGAAATTAGGACAATTTTCAATAGTATTCAAAGTATCAGTACAAACATTTTCACAAGCTTCTTTTTGTTTGATCATGACAATTTTCAGCACCAGTTTTGCACACGCTATTCTCACATTAAACTGGTTATTTAAAAGTAGCCATACACATTATTTGTCGATTTCTACAGTTTCAGAAGTATATGAAATACTCAAATGAAAGTCAGATCAAATTACATTACCTACTTTTTAAATATTTTCATCTGTTTTCAATGTTGAAGAGTGTTACATATGTGAGTCATCTTCAACGTCTTCTCAGCCATCTTAGAAATGTCTGAATCATCCAAAAACTTGTGTACATGATAAACAGTTTTAGCCATATACTTATTTTAGTAGCAGTTCTTCCAACTTTCATGTGCAACTTCATGACAATTCATTGTTCTATTATCACACTTATCATTTTTCCAGCAAAACAAAATAACAATTCTTCAACAAACAGAGGACACAGTCACACTGATTTGTCTGCAGGCACCAGAGGTGCCACATTTGACTGAAAGGGCTTCACACTTCAAAGCTATTGGTCTTATGTCTTTGATGCTTGTGTTCTTACTCCTTGACAGCATCAGTTCATTAGTTTATAGCCACACTTTGTATATTTATTCTGCAGCTCTGTCTTTCCACTGAATTCATACTAAAAAGACCTAGGGAGCACACTAGGAATCACTTGAACATGATCGATACCATGTTGACCAGATTGCATGCTTCCTGAAGAAAGGCACCATCTCTCCTTACTTCCCCAGACATTTCATTCCACATGATGTTGTGCCTAGCTTTGAAATTGTTCTGTCATCCTGTGGATTCCTTAAATTCCATATTCCCGAGCTCTTTAGTGACTTTTGGAACCTCATGCTACAACATGGGTCCAGACTAAGGTAAGTTTTTTGACCATGCACTTATGAACCATTCCCACACTATTTCATTAGTTTCTTCATGTTCCATCTTCTTCACCCTTCTTTTCAATTGCCTGTTCCCTTTCTGCCATTCATCCCATAGTTTTCCTACACATGAAATGCAACATTATTTCATGTACTGAGAGTTTGTCTCTTTCACTTGTCTTGATTAGCTTAATCTTTTCGTCAAGTGTTAGCAATGCATACCTTTTGTTTGACATCATGTTGTCACTTAAAGTGTTACAAGTTAACTTAAACTTGCAGAACATATTGCAGACAGTGAATTTCACTGGAATGTTTGGCTTGCCAGGTAAAACTATTCTTTAACAGAGAATTATTATAACACATTATACGTGTTCCGCCTCATACAAAAAATCAGCGTATAAAAGTGTACTGAATGCGCTGGTACTGAAATATTTGTACGATTTGGCCTGAGCTCTGAGTTTTACACTTTCTTTTTTGATCAAGTTTTACTGTCTATTCATACTGAGAATATGTTCAAGGTTTCTGCCACAAACCGAAGTTAGTGATATTGCTCTGTAATTTTCCGGGTCCGTTCTTATACCATTCTTATATGCAGAAATAACCTGCACTTTTTTCCAAGGCCTTTGCACTGGTCGAGAGATTCACAATAAATGCAAGCTAGGTAAGGGGCCACTGCTGTAGAGTACTCTTTGTCAAATTGAATTGGGATTCTGTTCAGACCAGCTGACTGATTTTCTTTCAAACCTTTTAAGTGTTTCTCTACACCAGGGATGATTATTACTGTGTCATCCATACTGGAGTCTCTCCAATAGTAAAATGGTGGTATGTTTGTACGATTCACCTGCACGAATGATTTCTTGAATGCGAAATTTAAAACTTCAATTTCAACTGCTACATCAGACTGGTCAATGAGGGACTGAGTGGAAGCCTTAGACCTGCTTAGTGATTCTACATAGAACCAGAATTTTCTCAGATTCTCTTCCAGATCTTTTGCTAAGGTATGACAATGGTATTTGTTGTATGCTTCAAGCATAGATCTTTTCAAAGACCTATGAATCTCTGCTAACCTTTGCATGTCATTATGTGAGTGTTCTCTTTTGCATTGGGAGTGCAACAGTCTCTGATTTCTCAGCATTTTCCAAATTTCGTTGTTAAACTGTGGTGGGTCTTTTTCATCCTTAATCCACTTACAAGGTACATAATTCTCCAGACCACAATTTACAATCCCCTTCAACTTTGCCCACTATTCCTTTCCGCCCATCTTTCTGGATCTAATTGATGGCAATTCACTGTCTCAATGCTAACGAATGGCCATCTGCTCTTTCTAGTAGAAATACTCTCCTAGTCTTCTTGACTGATTTATTAATTTTCATAATCATAGTTGCTATAATGATATCATGATTTGCTAATCCCTGTTTCTATACTGACACTGTCAATAAGGTCCATTCTATTTGTAGCTACAAGGTCTAAGATATTTCCATTACATGTGGGCTGCCAAACTAGGTGCCATGACAGTTTTCAGAAAACGTGTTGAAAAGTACTTCACACATAGTTTGTCCGTACCTGCCACAATGAATCCATAGAATCCCAGTCTATACTTGGTAGTTTAAAGGTGCCTTCAACTAATATTGCATGATTTGGGTATTTACATGTTACTTACCACAGACTTTCTTTGAATGACTCTAGAACTGTCACAGTGGAACCAGGTGGCTAGTAAAAACATCCAACATTTAACTTGATTTCACCAACACATAATATACGTGACCAGATAACTTCATTGTCACATTCAACTATATGTTCAATAGAGACAATATTTTTGTCAACTGCAATGAACACTTCCACTTTTGACTTAAGTGTAGACAATATTTTTGTCAACTACAATGAAACTTTCCCTCCTGTGGCCTCTAATCTGTCTTTTTGATATATGTTCTGTGACTCAATAAATATTTCAGAGCTTTCCACTTTTGTTTTCACCCAGCTCTAAGTCCCAAGAATAATTTGAGTGCAAGAGCTTTCGTGAAGGGCAATAAATACAGGAAGTTTGTTACAAATATTCAACAATTTACTGATAAAATTTTTACAGTCAAAGTGTGTTTACCCTTAATGCAGTTGGATTTGCCTTGCTGCATATTGACTGATGAGTGTTCATCGGAGTACCTAGCCTAAAAAGCCCTCTTGTGCACTCCACAAGTATTTTGCTACTCGAGTACCTGAATTCTGATCTATCAAGGGGAGTCCCACAAATCCCCATCTGATAACAAAGGTCTAAAAATTTGCAGCCATGACCATCACAGAGTCAATGAAGCCTTTTGTTGAGATGCTCCACTCAGCTCAAAACCTGATCAACTCTGGGAATAATGCTGCAAATTTTGAGCTCTGCTTGCACCCCGTGTGTGAAGCAAACAGCCTTCACCTGTATTAACAGCCTTTGCCTGTATTAACTGAGGATGGCCTCAGAACCCATCCAACAGACATCATTGATGCCAATGTGAGCCACAACTTGCAGATAACAGCACTCTGCATGCTCGATTCCACAGACAGGGAATCCTCCACATCTCCACCTCTCAAATGATTCCCCCCCTCCCTCTCTGCCAGCAGACATAGTGAGTCCTCATTGCCTTTCTTCCCAGTCCTAAACGCTATCTATCTAAGGGGCTCCACAAAGTGCATAACGTTTGAGCTCCCAATAGACAGTAACCCCCTCCCTCCTCCCCCCCCCCCCTTCTTTGTGCCTGCTTGGACCCTGCTGAAGGAATGGCCACATGTCCTCCCAAAGGGTGAATGGGCAAGGCCAGAAGGCTGATCTTCACATAGGTCCTATGCCTCCAGTAACGTCAGTGAGTTACCACCTGCCATTCACCCTGCTGTGAGGGCAGATCCACTTCATTGGGTACACTATGAGATGCTTTGGCAGCAGAGCATCTGGGTGAGATAAGAAGGTGTCCCATGCGATGTGCCAGATTCTCTGCTACTGTTACATCCTGAGGCAGCAATCTGAAGGTGACTGACCATAGCCAAAATTGCATTCAGCTGTTTGCAAACGGTGGCCAGCTCCTGTGTCCACACACAGCATGCACACATCCTACCAGTCCTAGGAAGCCTAACTGAAGAAGTAGATTGTAAAAGCAGACAGAATCCTAGATATGCAACTTGCTACCCTCCTTATGTGTCACCAATGGTTTCTGATGTGTTAATAAGCTATGTAGGTGGCTGTTCAGAAGAAGTGGAAACTGCACTATAGACTGAATAAATTTAAACTGAACAAAAACAGAGATTAAACCTCTTAAACAGAAAACCATGCACAAAATTTAAGAAATGTACTATAAGAAAAACACAAGAACAGATAAGTACTTAACTTGCTGCACTATAGATACGTATCAGCCGAGAGCTGGGACCTCACTGACTGGCTTACTAAACAAACAAATGCTTGTCTTCAAAACAAGACAAATGAGCAACTACTGTGCTACAGACTGAATGAATTTACACTTACAAAAATGCAAGATTAAACTTTTTACACAGAAAAACTTGTGCAGAAGGTATAATGTAATAAAAAAAATCTATGCAGTAACTAGTGGCTGTCAACTGGTGACCAATATTTGCTGCATCAAAGGCAAACCCTTAAGCAGAAATTGGACTTACTTTATTACAGTTGCCAGCTGACAGTTAGGTTTTATGTCAAATACTGTACATTTACGTATATGTATTAACAGACTATTTTTATGCAGAAAATGCTATAGTATAGAATAATATAGGAAAAGACAGATTGCTGTTTACCATAAAGATAACACACATTCTGTCTCAAGCTGGTGGATGTGTGTGCATTAGGTGTGCTTGCTTGTATAAATTAATGGTGTGTGTTTCTCTTTTTCCAATGAAGACTGTGGCTGAAAGCTTATATGTAAGTGTCTTTTAATGGTGCCTGTCTGCAACTTAGTGTGTTATCTTTATAGTAAGTAGCAATATGTCTTTGCCTACATTGTTTATATGCATATCTCGCGTTTCCATTGTTTGATACTATAGTATGCAGTTAAAATACCAGAAGAAAGAAAATATAATTTTGAAATTTAGTATTTAAAGTTTACTTATCAAGTTTTCTTATCATACACCTTATTACATGCAGATGTTAATATATCTGTTTATTATTGCTCATGAGATGCAGAAATGCAAATTAAATACATTAAAATATATTTGCTACCTATAGTGCATATATCTTTTTGTTTCAAATTAAACAGCAGTGTCTGTGAAACAGAATATCTTGTACTTAGCCTCAAATTTCAATTATTTCCAGCTTGTTCAGTATTCTACATTTTTTCATTTGTTTTGTGCCATGTGAGTAACTGCTTCTGATTTAACTTCTGACTACTTTGTTCCACTTTTCGTTTTTGGTTTTCTCTGGTGATGGAAATCTAAAGGCTACTTTCAGAATGTATCTTTGTTCAGAAATTCATGTTTTTCAGTCGTCATCTCTTTAGGATAACTTCTGATTTCCTGGAGCCACTTGCACCAGGGAGATTTTTCTGTAGTTAATATGTTCAAAAAACCTCTTACATATCCTGTTTTCATTCATCCAAACCACATGGCTGTAAAACAACATTCTTTGTTTTCTCCATAATTATGTTTCTTTGTTCAGTTTTCTTGTACAGATCTCGTTACTACTGATCCTGTGTTCATCATTGTGTTTTACTTGCTCTGATACTTTTCAGGTTTTCTATTTCTCCAATCTTAATCAAATCCAGGCATACAGCTGCACATAAGCATTCTGCTTTTATTACTTTAATATAGAGCTGTAACTTTTCTCAATTGGTAGATGTAATATGAGTGACTGACAATATTTTTCTATTAGTTTTACTTTAAGTAATCTTACAAAAAATTGAAACAATGTACAGTGTCAACTTTCTTAGCCACCACAGTCTGACAAGTGACTGACACAACAGCAAAATTCCATTATTGTCTTAACTTATTAAAAACAGTATTACATTTATGTTGTGTACCTTGTATTAAAGCATCACTATAAGTTCTCACAAGTGTAATTAAAATCCATACTGAGAACAATGTTGTCTGTAGTTCTTCATTCTGTAGAGACATTAATAAACTTCAGCATAAACACTGAACTATTAACAATCAGTTTACTGCCTTAGTGTGAAATGTTTATCAAGATCCTCACATTACTTTATTTTAACTCATATTTGCTCCATCAATGCTGCCAATGTTAATACACCCAAAGAGAGGCTATCGTAGTAATGCATCACAGTTGACTAACAGAATTTGTGCATTCAAACTTGTGAAACTTCTATACTTTAAATGCTAATGTTTTATTGTTTTCTTATACATTTACAGAGAAATGCCTTCATCATGCTATAATGCAACCTCTATTGCATTCTAGGGTCATAATTTCACAATGGAGAAGCATTTGTATGCTTAAGAACATCAGCCTAAAAGTGGTTGTGTTTTGTTTTTATTACATTACCAATGCACATGAAAAATCTGAATACCTTACGTGCAGAGTTGTTTCATTATCAGCTGCATATTACAAATACAATAACTATTTCTAGGAAAACCATGTTTACTCCACATATGTGAAGATGAACTATAAAACTGTATATATTGCATTCTGCAGCTGTTTCTGACTGAATAACTAAATGATTTGGGTGGAACCATATTCAGTCTTCACATATTTATCATATTGTTGTTTTAGTCTTCCATACATTTCCTCATTGCCTTAGACAAACTGTTTATAAAACATGAGCAACAAAATTTTTCTGAGTTTTTTGCTGTTTACAAAATAAAATTGAAAGAAGATAGTAAAACGTTACATTAGGAAGGAAAGGAAGCAATTCAAATGTCTCACAGATATAATTTTAAAAGGAAATGTCTTCTTTTTTCTTTGTTGTTGTGCAGTAAACTGAATTAGTTCCTTTGTCAGTATCAATAATAAATTGTTTGTTGTTTCATCGTGCATGGCATTTACAGCACTACCATGTCATTTAACACTTTTTGTGTGAATGTGCTCGTACACGCATATGAGATCAATATGTTTGTGGGTAGCCATCGCAACGTGGATCGGCAGCAGCCCACCATACATCAGTACCTGTGTACACATCTGTACTTGTGCCAGCAAACCAAGCACCACGGGTTATTACATGACCACGTCCAAACGCTCCTCGATCAAAGCCTGTTACTGGCCAAGTTATTTTGTGTCCTTTCTGGACCAATTGCTGAGAGACCTCGCTTTGTATTCCAGATTCCAGTGACACTGTCCAGGGCTGGCTGCACAGAGGAAAACAAAAATAAGTTATTTTGAGTGGTGGTTACTTACTCCACTGGAAATTTAGCAATGGTTAATATTCACGTTTTTCACACCAGTATATATTCCTGCTAATGATTCCTTTTCACAATATTTTAAAATTCACTGTAAAATATCATTTTAATGTAACACACTCATTTGTTGTGTTCCATGGATCCCAAAATGAAGGGAAACTTCCAGGAATTTGGAAAAAGTCATAGTATATATTAACAGAGAGGAATAGCTGTCAGAAACTGATTCTGTACCTCATATCAACAGTCATCCATCACTAAATTACTAAATACTACTTGCACCTACACAATATAAACTAAATATAATACAGCTGGTAGAAATGACAGAACTTTGACACGGCTGCTGATGTCTCCTCTATACCAAATAACTACTGTTTGTTTGCTGCTGCTAGATCAGTATGTACATAACTACACTCGTAATAATCAAAGAATAATGGTTACCTGTATCCAGTAAGAGATCAAACCTGTTCAAATCATCAGTATTACTTATCCTGCTGTTAATGGGAGACTTCAGTCCTGTAATTGTGATAATCATATAATTTTATCAAAAGGAGAATTCAATTAACTAAACTACAAAATTTCAAGGAGATAGTATGGTTGGCTAATATCTATATTCAGCAGGGAAAATTGCAGTGTTACCAATAGACACAATAAAAATAGAAAAAAATCAGTTCTTAGCTTTCAGGACTGTTAGTTTTTTTGAGAGAGAGAAAATAATGATCATGTACAGAAGGCTGGGAGGGGAGGCAGGTCTCTTGAGTTCAAGCTACATGATACACACCTGATGTGAGAATGAGAGAGACTTTATAAATTCTTACTTCCATGCGTTATGTATACTGGTGGCATGTTAAAAACTGAAATACAGACCCCACTCTGAAGTCTACAGATCCCCAAAAAGACAAATGTCTTAAAATGTGAAAATTACTGATTGCTTAGCCTAGTTCTCCATGCATTGAAAATAATAACTGATACCATCATGAATGGAATGCAACAAAAAGTTGAAACTCCACTCTCAGAAGATAAATTTGGCTTCAAAAAATTGAAGAATCAGAGAAGGATCATTAGCTTTAAACTTAATTATACAGAAATAAATGGAAAGGAATTTAACAAGATACTTAGATTCTTTAATGTACAGAAAACACATGATATTGTAAAATAGGAAAAAACGGTTGAGGTACTGAAAAAATAGGAATTCACTGTAGAAACTGATTACCAATATGGAACCTTTACAAAAATGCCACAGCTGTTATTGGTGGGCATTCAACACAAGACGAAGCATAGACTCACAAACGGGTCTGGCAAGGTTGTACACTATCATGAATCATTTTTAATCTACCCATAGAGCAAGCACTTAAAAAATTCAGAGAACAGTTTGAAATTGGAAGTAGGTAATACTACAGAATGGGGCAGTATTGTTGTAGCAGGACAATAGTGTTTATTTGGCCTGTAGCTTAAAAGTTGAGCTCATCCAAGAAACTGCAGCAATAATGGAGCTAGTGTGCAATGTATTAACAAAGGTAACATTACTGTTTGCTTGGCTGAATGCCAAGAATTTGTTTATTTTTCAACTACAATCAGTCAGTAAATGTTATGAGAAACAGTCTATTACATGTAAAAAAAGTTAACAGTGAAAACTTGAGTTGAAGAGCTTCACAGGTTGTACAAATAGAACAAGTTAATATCGCTGATTAGTTAGTTGGGTATTATATGAACATTTACATAAATCTGTATGTAATACTATTGTAAAGTTATAGTGCTTTATATGGAAAGTTGTTTTGTTATAGGGTAATAAAAACGATGGAGAGAACATACATCAAGAACCCTGGATCCGGCGGAAGGTGCAAATACAACTCCATTTACCTGGTAAACGTGTTACCGGCTGTGCATCAGGGGAAAATGAGCATCAGGAGAGCATCAGAAGAGTTTGCTCTACTGTACACAAACTTTAACGATAAGTTACAGAATAAGTATAGACACAAGGTAGGTGCACCAATAGCTTTAAACAGGGAAGAGGAGAAAACAGTTATTGAGGATTTACTGATATGTGCCAAGTGAAGCTTTCCACTGAGAAACACAGACATATGTAACTTTGTACAGTGTTACCTTAACCATGCAGGGGAAATGGAAAAGAGATTTAAAGACAATTGGCTGGGATTAGAGTGGGTTCATGCATTTCTGAAAAGAAACTCTGAACTGACATTGAAAATCAAAGAGAACATAAAAAGAGTTAGAGCAGCTATTTCAAGGGAGATCATAATAGAATATTACAATAATCTTAGGGAAACATTGAATGAAGTTCCTGACACTAGAATAATTAACTACGATGAAACAATTTTTTCTGACGACCCAGGAGAGGTGAAGGTGCTTGACAAAAGAGGCTTGAAGCATCCTAGGAGAATTTTAGACACAGTACATCTAAAACTTGTGACAGTGCACAATGGCAGCAGCTGCAGATGCAACATTGTTACCCGCATTTACTGTTTACAAAAGTAAGCACCTGTATGATATTTAAGCTGAGGGAGGTGTCAATGGGGCTGGTTACAACAGGAATATGAATGGGTGGTTTGATCTTGATATGTTTGAACCATGGTTCACAAAAGTTTTGTTACCCTATGCCAACAGATTGCACAGAACAATATTATGATTGGTGATACCTTATCCAGCCATCTCACAATAAGTGTCCTCAGGCTTTATGAGGAATATGACATTACATTAGATTTGTCCTCCTACCTCTATATGTAACCAACCTTTGCCAGTCTCTTGATGTGCCAGTTAAAAAAATTGGTATTGTGCCTTTCTGTCCTGCAGAAGTGTAGTGTCAGATTCCACAAAATGAGAATGATGTTAATAGTCATAAACCCTCCTGGACTGCATCCTTTAAAGAACATCTCCAGAAAGCCCAAGTTGGTGACCCAAATAAAGAGACACTGGAGTCTCAACCTTTTTTGTATTACCAGATGTTGCAGATACAATGGACATAGGAGAAGAACAATTACAGAGATGGAGGCTATGTCTTGCAAACAAGGAAAGTTTATTTTCTCTGATATTGATGTTAGTGATGTGGAATAGGACTGCTTGTAATGAAACAAGTATTTAAATCTGAGTGTGGAATTGTGTGTTGAATGTTTTGATTTTTCTCGTTCATGTATTTATATATGCAGGCCTATTTTTTACTTTATAACTACAGTAGTGTTTGTACTTTTTAAAAATTATTAACTTTTGATCATTGTAACTATGGAAAAGAGTGACATTGATAATCAAGCAAAATAAACCCCTGATGGGAATTACCCCACCCCAAGGCGTACCACTGTCAGTGATTTCTTTCCTATACTCATAATATATTCACTTGTTTCAATTTTCTGTCATCAAATGAATGAGAAAGACTCACACATATTAAATATAAAATTACATAGAATTACATAAATATGGTTTTAATGGCATGGGAAATATCAGTAAAAAATGACTAAAAATGATCTGTATTACCCCATTTTATGGTATGTTGCAAGACAGAAGATACACAGAGATGTGCTAGTGATGCTGCTATTTTAACAGAAACTGAAGAAGGCCTTGAAGCTATATTAAATAAATTGGATAAAATTATAGGAAAAGAACAGAACATGAATATAAATGAGTCTAAAGCAATGGTGCTGACTTGTGAAAAAAGAAGGTTTCTTGTGAAAAAAGAAGGCAAGCCAGTGTCTGAGAGCATACATGTGACAACTTGCAGTAACAGAAAGGCTCATTCACTTATTGAAGAAGCAAGATCATGATATGGAAGAAACAAAGAAGAAATAAAAACTGGAACTGATCAAGAAAAGAGAGCCATCAATAGAAAAAAATATTAATCCGAAAAAATAACAGTTGTAAATCAGGATAAGGTTTCTGAAGGTGTGTACATGAATGTGGCTCTGGAGACTTAAAAAAGAAAAGATTGGATTCTTCTGAGATGTTTTTATGGGAACACCCCAAAAAATCAAATGGATTGATAAGATAACAAGTGAAATCCTCAAGAGATTGGGAGAGGGGTGGGTGAAATGCTACTGCACAAAAAAATGCAGATTATTTATCACCTCTTGTGATACAAGGAGCTAAAAATAATAATATGGACATATTTTAATGGAAAAAGGAAAAGAGGAAGGCTACGGCTGAAGTACATAGTTCAGTGTATAAAGGATGTCATGAAAATCATGAAACAAAATGAGTTTCTATGCAACCAGTGCAGAAAAACTAGTTTAATCTAACAAGGGAAATGTTATTGCTGTAAGTTAAAAGTAAAAAACGTACATGAAATCATCACAAGATCAAAAGCAAGTGAAAAGATGGAAGCAAGTTCAATGCACAGCAAGTGTAAACATTGTGACGACTTTCGTATTGTGATATCTGCAAGAAATAGTGAAATAGAAGAACTAAAGAGGACTGTAATCCAACTAGAGAAACAGTTGGAAAATCGGGACTGTAATAATCAAGAAGAACATTATCAACACAAGCTCCAAACAACATCAGACACCAGTGACGTAAACGAAAAAAGTACAGCAGCCACAAGCACAAAACTTGGACATATCAAAGTAACTGCTTCAAACAAAACTCCAAACGAGTCTGGAAACAATGTAGCTGAAAAACAAGTGAGTCCAGAAACTATTAAAAAACAGCAGTTGTCACGTTTTTTGAAATCTACTAGTGTTTCAAAACATGACCAACGCAAAAAAGACAAAAAAGTACTAATTTTTGCCGATAGTCACAGTTGTCAACTGGCGGAAAAAGTGACTGACACACACAGTCAAACCTAAGCGTACAAGCCTTCATAAAGCCAGGGACAGGAATGGAAGAAGTTACAAAGTCTCTTGCAAAATCATGTGAAAACCTTGACTTTAATGACTGTGTCATAATTTGTGCAGGCACAAACGATGTTGGCAGAGATAAAGGTAAAATACTCATCACAGTTCTCAACAGTGTGCTGCCCAAATTAAACAAAACAAATGTAACTGTGGTAAATCAACCCCATAGGTATGACTTACTGCCCTGGTCATGTGTAAACAAACTGATAGAAAGATAAATGATCTGTGCAAAAAATATCCTTATGTGAATCTAATAGATGTCAGTACATTAAACAGAGACATGCATACCAGTCATGGCCTACATTTAAATTACTATGGTAAACAGTTCTTGGCTGAAGAAATCTGCCATCTTGTAAACAAGAGTGACAAATAGCACAAAAAGATTGCAGGTCAGAGTACGTTGGAGAAATGGATCACTAGGGAAGACTCATCTCGCCCAACTAGAAGAAATATCAGGCAGGTATTTTCAGAAAAAAATGCAAATTTTCTTAAATAAGCTGCATAAAACAAGGTGTGATATTGTAGTATGTGGTGGCTTTAATATAGATTTTCTTAGTAAATGTAAACAGAAAACCGCCCTTGGCAGTCTCATTAAAACACATAACCTTACAGCCACAGTTAAAGTTGCAACGAGAATAACACCAACCAGTCAGACAGGTTTAGATCAAATCCTGATTGATAAAGAGAAATTGGAGTGGTCAGTAAAAGTGTTTAACACAAGATACAGTGACCACAAAGCTCAAATACTTACCACCACAAAGGAAGGAAGACCCATTAAGAATAACTTACTAAAGGTCAAGAGAAGGATCTACAGGCAGAAAAGCATTGACCACTTTAACTCACTATTGCATACTGAAGACTGGTCTGATATCTATGAAAAGCAAAATCTGAATTCGAAATTCAATATTTTTCTAGAAAAAATGGTAAAGCATTTTGATACAGCCTTCCCTCAAAAAATGGTAAATATAAGAGAGAAAACAAGAGGAAAGGGTTGGATTACTAAGGGAATCAGAACTTCTTGCCAGAAAAAAAGGGAGCTCCACAGAATCTGCAAAGAAAATAATGCCACTGAGGAAATGCATACTCACTACAAAACATACACTAAAATCTTACAAAAGGTCATTAAACAGGCAAAAAGAATGTACAATGATTACTACATAAATAATTCTACAAATAAAGTGAAAGCTATGTGGGACATCATTAAAAAAGAAACTGGCAAAAATAAGAGAACTGAGGAGAAAATTGTCTTGATACACAACAATAAAAAGATTTTACAGCCTACAGAAACAGCAAACATATTCAACAAATACTTCTCTGGGATAGCTGAAAATTTAATAAAAACTAATTTTAGTTCAACTCAGCATCAAGTGGTAAACAAGTGCAACAGTAATAAATTTTCAATGTTTGTGGACCAAGTAAGCAGGGAGGAGAAATTGAAGGCTGTCAGAGAACTAAAGACAACATACTCAGCAGGAATTGATGGTATACCAAACAGAATCCTAAAACTCTGTATCCAAAATAAAATTGACCCACTTACTCACTTATGCAACTGTTCCCTAGAGTCAGGCATCTTTCCAGATCAACTAAAAACATCAAAAGTCATCCCTATTTTCAAAGCTGGTGACAAAGATGAGGTAATAAACTATCGTCCCATTACATTAACATCCTGTTTCTCAAAAGTAATAGAAAAAATTATGTGTAGTAAGTTGTTAAAGTTTATAAACAAAAATAGTGTGATATCTAATACTCAACATGGCTTTAGAAGCAAGAAATCAACAGAGACAGCAATCTATGAATGCATATCTACTGTATTAAAAATAATAGATGAAAAGCAACAAACAACAGGTATATTTTTGGACCTAACCAAAGCCTTTGATATGGTAAACCACAAAACCCTATTGAAGAAGCTAGAGCACTATGGAATTAGGGGGTTGGCAAATGACTGGATTCGTTCATTTCTCAGTGACCATAAACAAAAAGTATGCATCAGACATATAGATGATAAAGCATGAATAATCACAGAATATGTATCATCAGAAAGCCCAATCACGGGGTACCGTAAGGCTCGGTAATGGGACCCCTACTTTTCTTGTTATATATCAATGATTTGGATATACATATTGATTCCCACAAAGTAATACTGTTTACTGATGATACAATAATACTGGTAAAAGCAGCAAAAAATGAAGATATACAAGAAGAAATAAACAGTTACAAAACAACTAAGTAATTGGACAGCAGAAAATCAGTTGATAATAAACTAAAACAAAACAGTAGCCTTAAATTTCCATAACCACCGAAACACCACATTGATATATCCAGAAATAAAAATCAATCAACACCCTACTGCAAATGTTGAGGCTACAAAATTTCTCGGCATCTGGATACAAAGAGACTTAAAATGGGAGAAACACATATAACAAATTAATGCCAAGCTGAGCACAGGCTGTTATCTTCTTAGGGTTCTTAAACGTTGCATAAATGAACAGGCACTATTGTGTGCCTATTATGCGTACTTCAGTGCCCATCTCAAGTATGGACTCATATTCTGGGGAAATTCCCCAGCAGCTCAATGGACTTTCAGAATACAAAAAAGAGCCATTAGGATTATGACAGGGAGTGGTGCTCGACAGTCCTGCAAACCAATATTTAAAGCACTGAATATACTACCTCTACCGTCTATGTTTATTGTTGACACACTAATGTACGTAAAAAAGTATATGATTGGAAATGATGATAATACTTTAAAAAACAAAGATATACATGATTATAATACTCGAATAAAATATAACTTGCATGTAACCCCAGCCAGTACCAGTTTTTATCAGAAAGGTACATGCTATCTGGGTATTAAACTCTATAATAGACTATCAAATAGTATAAAATACTTACAAAATATTAGTGCTTTTGAAAGATCTGTCAGAGAATATCTACAGTACCACTGTTTCTACTCAGTAAAGGAATACTTGGAGCAGAATAACTGTTAAGAACTAAAGCTACTGTAATTTGTAACATTGTATCATTGTAAGAACTACAACTATTGAAATTGGTAGCATGTTGAAAAATGATTATTTAAATATGTATCATTTTGAACTTAGTAATAAGTCCAATATCATCCTGTACACTGTACTACATATGATCAAAGGACTCAATAAATAAATAAATAAATAAACTCTTACACGGCAATAAAGAAGAAGGCAGAAAGTCATGGAGATGGAGATCTGCTGTCAAATGATCCTTAATTTAAGCACTAAAGGAGGGAAGCCACTCCCATTTTCCTTTTTTCTGGTTCTGCAATAGTGTGATATTAGCCTAAATTCTCTCTATTCACCTGGAGGTATCACTTCAGTCTCTGTGATTGTCAAATCCTTTATTGATGTTCCATTTGCTTTTGTATTTTCTTGTGTGAATATATAAGTTCGTGTCTTATTTCTAAGGCTTTTTCTGAACTAAATTAGTGTTCTTCCAGATCATGGTCTTGTCAAGTTGCAGCATTTTTCTTGATTAGTAGCTGGTCATATTGGATGTTACTTACATTTAGCCATGCAGGTAACTTCTTACCAGAGGCATGTAGACTAAGGTCATGCTGTGTATGATGTGACCAAGTGTCACAATGGTGTACGAATGGTCAGCACACCTGAGCATTTACAAATTTTATGGAACACTTAGTTAAAATTTGTAAACTCACTCAAAGAGTGAGATAATCTTGACTTTTGTGCAATAAGTATTCTTAGTAATATGTCTAAAGTAATCTTGGAATGTATAATTAGATTGTGGTCAAAACTGTTACCTGCATATCTGGTCAAAACCAGTTATAGTATTGTGAAATTCTGATGTGATTGTATTACAACAAGTATAAAAAATAAAAACATAATAACTTAATCTTTAAGATAGTATGTCATTATCTGCAAAGAGAACCACTGCTTCTTTAACATTTAATAAGGGCTTGATGAAAAGATGGTGGCACTCTAGGCCAGAGACTTCTTGGTACTTTGCCCCACACTCCCACCAAATGCTCATTTGTTTTTATTTTTAAGACACTATTTGCAGCTTTTCTTGTCATCATCTCTGTCCTCCTCAATTTCCTTATTTCCAAATGTTTGAAGCTCCACGTTACCATCACAAGCAATGTTGCTTCTATTCCTAACTCTTCCACCACTGTCATCACACATTCATCACCATCAGTGCTTTCATTACATAGTGTTAAAAATACACATTGACTTTTAATGTTACTACTACTGATCAGGTAGTTCAAATTTGCATTTTCACATTTAGAAAAAAATATTTCCTAAGTCTTTTACTTGAATGGCATATTCCAATCTTTTGTTAAATAGTTAATTTCCTATTTAGTGCACTGCATAGCTTTTTCACACTGCTCCTTTTTTCAGGTAAAGTGATTTTTTTAAAGAAAAAGAATGTTAACTAAAATGCACAGGGATGATAACTGGTAACAAAAGCAGTATTAACTCGTACATGAACTGATGATAAGACACAACTTTACAGTCATTGTGACAGCAATGTTAAAAGATGCCCTCCAGCAGAACTCACCAATGACCTAAACACTAAGCTAGTGACAGTTGTGCTGGCCACTGGGTTGCCTTCCATGTTTCCCCTTTTTCCCTATGTCTATTGAAAATACGAGAGCTGATGGAGGTCTAGTGATGCCCCCTTTTCCTAGATCCAGGCCTATGTGTCTAATGCATAAATCCAGCACTACCTCCAATTCAGAAATGTACCAGGGAATGTTTCACAAATACGCTCTCATGAAACACTTCAAATAAAACAATCTCATTAATTATCATATTTTCCAAAATATTTGAAAAACTATCACATAATCAGGTTGTGAAACATGTTGACAAGTTTGGCATTATTAATAAAAGGTAGTTTGACTTTCAAAAGATTGTATAAATTGAACAAGGTATCTTTACATATGTACATGATATCATAGACAACAACAACAACAGCGTGATAGTAGGTATCATTTGTAATTTCTCAAAAGTCTTTGATTGTGTCAGTCACAGATTACTATTAGAGAAGATCTTTCACTATGGCAATTGGCATCCAATATATAACCTAATTATATTTTGCCTCATCAGCAGAAGACAAAAAGAAGTGCTGGAAAGTGTGGACTTCAAACTAGGAGCAGCTGTATAAGATCGTTTGTAATTTGTCAAAAGTCTTTGACTGTGTCAGTCACAGATTGCTATGATTTTAATGATCTTCTTTGTTTTAGTGTCTTGGCTTTATTTTTTTAATAGAATCTTTCATTATTTTCCATAAGAGTCATTGTTATTTAAAGTCACTATTCTTTGTCATTTATTTATATTTTGTCTCTACTCATTCCACTCTTATTACAGTGGTATTTTGAAGAACTTTCTCAGAGACGTGCTTTTGACAGAATTGCTTAGATGTTCAGTTATCAACCAATTTCTCCATACAACTTCCAAATGTGAAACCTCAGAAATATAGTTTATATTTATATTCATACATTCTTGTCCTGAGGTCTTGCTGGTATAATTAGATGCCTCAGTTGTTATGTGTCCTGTATGCTCCTTTAGTTTCCACCTTGTCTTGTTCTTAATCTGAACTACTGAAAGTTTTCTCTGGATATATGTGTTGTCCACAAAACCACCTTATTGTCAAAATAATCAGCTAAGAAAATCACACATTTGTAACCTCACCAGTTCATTTTCTGAGACTATATATTACTCTTATTAGACAGAAAGAGTATCTATGAAGTAAGCAATTACCTCAGAGTCAGTTTTATATGAAATACAGATAAAAATGAATGAGAAAGATAATACATATGCACTACGTAAAGTTTCATATTCAAAAATTGGTTGAGTAGAATTAGTCAGTTTTTAAGAATATCAAGCAGCTGTGATAACAAACCTTGTACTGACATCCACAAAAAATCTTGGGTAATCCAAGGCTTGCTGTGGATCCATTCCAAATTCCACCATGTTGAGTAGCACCTGGAAGAGAGTAATTGTGTCTTTAAGATCTGGTGTAAAACATCAATGTACAACAGTTAGGAATAGTTGGGTGAGCATGTTCTAAATAATGTGGATATGACATGAATACTATCATTTGCCAAACCTACAAATTTTCACTCTTTCTAACTAGCAACTGTTAAAAAACAGATCTGCACTAACACCACAACAAATATTTCTTTAGTAGCAGTCTCATTTCTTTTGGGTTAAGGCCACACATATTGTGGATTTCCATACAACCACCAGGAGATGGACTTCCTCTAACATTGGAACAAATGATTCATATTCTTTTGACTAATTTTGACTATATCTCTTTGTTCACTGAAAATAGCAAAACCTGCTCTTTATCCTTACCAGTCCTCCAAGAGCAGGATTCTGTCACCCGTCTAACCTACACAATAGCTTTGTCTGCCTACCTGTCACAGGCACTCGCCTGTGACTGTGAAGGCAGTCATATTTTATTGATACCAACTTTACTGCAACAAATACATAATGTGGTTGACTTCAGTAGCAGCTTCATGTGGATTCTTTACTAACCTGTCCTGCCTAGTGCCTGAGCTCCTGAACTGCAAAAGTAGGAACACCCTTCACAACAGAATTATCATTCCCATTAACTCCATGGGCTGAATCTTTGCAGTTCCCTATCCATTACTTGTCTCTAACCGTCACCTGTTCTTATGCAGGGTATTCCTGGAGGTAGTATGGACCAAAACAAGAAAAGATCATCTAATCAAATCTTTAAAGAGCATACCTTAAGAGCTATGAGTAGTTGTTCACCTCCACTACTGTGACACACATATCTTCTACTGATCAAGTGCTTGTAGCTCTTAAAATATGCACTTTAAACCCCATGGTTACTAGACAATATTTTCTTGTTTTGGTCATACTGTCTTGTCCCAAAATATGGAAAGGAAAGAGCTTGCAGTAGAAGAGATGAACTGCTCATAGCTATTATTTTTTGCATTTTAGAGCTGATGTTTACTAGAATTTTTTGCTTCAAATGGTCATTTGTGTCACATCCCTGAATACTGACCATTCCTCCTTTATATTTTTTGTGACACATCAAAACAAAGAAACAAAGTGCTCCGATATGCATGCCTGTAATACAAGAAATAAAGACTGCTACTACAGAAAAAGAACTAAATTAAAAACAACAGACCATAGTCCGTGCATTAGTGGTCAAATATGGTACAACAGATTACCGAGCTCTATAAGTTGCCACAAAGGGAACTTATTAAAAATGAAACTGAAACATTTCTTGATTGACAAGTGTTTATACTCTTTAAGTGAATATTAATATTAAAAAAAAATTATATATATATATATACCTAAAAACAAAGATGATGTGACTTACCAAATGAAAGTGCTGGCAGGTCGACAGACACACAAACGAACACAAACATACACACAAAATTCAAGCTTTCGCAACAAACTGTTGCCTCATCAGGAAAGAGGGAAGGAGAGGGAAAGACGAAAGGATGTGGGTTTTAAGGGAGAGGGTAAGGAGTCATTCCAGTCCCGGGAGCGGAAAGACTTACCTTAGGGGGAAAAAAGGATGGGTACACACTCGCACACACACACACACATATCCATCCACACATATACAGACACAACAAAGGCAAATGTCTGCTTGTGTCTGTGTATATGCGGATGGATATGTGTGTGTGTGCGAGTGTATACCTGTCCTTTTTTCCCCCTAAGGTAAGTCTTTCCGCTTCCGGGATTGGAATGACTCCTTACCCTCTCCCTTAAAACCCAAATCTTTTTGTCTTTCCCTCTCCTTCCCTCTTTCCTGACGAGGCAACCGTTGGTTGCGAAAGCTAGAATTTTGTGTATATGTTTGTGTTTGTTTGTGTGTCTATCGACCTGCCAGCGCTTTTGTTTGGTAAGTCTCATCATCTTTCTTTTTAGATATATTTTTCCCACGTGGAATGTTTCCCTCTATTATATTCATATATATATATATATATATATATATATATGAAAATGTCTGCTTGTGTCTGTGTATATGCGGATGGATATGTGTGTGTGTGCGCGAGTGTATACCTGTCCTTTTTTCCCCCTAAGGTAAGTCTTTCCGTTCCCGGGATTGGAATGACTCCCTACCCTCTCCCTTAAAACCCACATCCTTTTGTCTTTCCCTCTCCTTCCCTCTTTCCTGACGAAGCAACCGTTTGTTGTGAAAGCTTGAATTTTGTGTGTATGTTTGTGTTTGTTTGTGTGTCTATCGACCTGCCAGCGTTTTTGTTTGGTAAGTCTCATCATCTTTCTTTATATATATATAAAGGATGTGGGTTTTAAGGGAGAGGGTAAGGAGTCATTCCAATCCCGGGAGCGGAAAGACTTACCTTAGGGGGAAAAAAGGAAAGGTATACACTCGCGCACACACACACACACACATATCCATCCACACATACACAGACACAAGCAGACATTTGTAAAGGCAAAGAGTTTGGGCAGAAATGTCAGTCGGGACGGAAGTACAGAGGCAATGATGATGTTGAAAGACAGGTGAGGTATGAGCGGCGGCAGATTGAAATTAGAAATTAGCGGAGATTGAGGCCTGGCGGATAGCGAGAAGAGAGGATATGCTGAAGGGCAAGTTCCCATCTCCGGAGTTCAGACAGGTTGGTGTTAGTGGGAAGTATCCAGATAACCCGGACGGTGTAACACTGTGCCAAGATGTGCTGGCCGTGCACCAAGGCATGTTTAGCCACAGGGTGATCCTCATTGCCAACAAACACTGTCTGCCTGTGTCCATTCATGCGAATGGACAGTTTGTTGCTGGTCATTCCCACATAGAACGCTTCACAGTGTAGGCAGGTCAGTTGGTAAATCACGTGGGTGCTTTCACACGTGGCTCTGCCTTTGATCGTGTACACCTTCCGGGTTACAGGACTGGGATAGGTGGTGGTGGGAGGGTGCATGGGACAGGTTTTACACCGGGGGCGGTTACAGGGGTAGGAGCCAGAGGGTAGGGAAGGTGGTTTGGGGATTTCATAGGGATGAACTAAGAGGTTACAAAGGTTAGGTGGACGGCGGAAAGACACTCTTGGTGGAGTGGGGAGGATTTCATGAAGGATGGATCTCATTTCAGGGCAGGATTTGAGGAAGTCGTATCCCTGCTGGAGAGTCACATTCAGAATCTGATCCAGTCCCGGAAAGTATCCTGTCACAAGTGGGGCACTTTTGGGGTTCTTCTGTGGAAGGTTCCGGGTTTGAGGAGATGAGGAAGTGGCTCTGGTTATTTGCTTCTGTACCAGGTCGGGAGGGTAGTTACGGGATGCAAAAGCTGTTTTCAGGTTGTTGGTGTAATGATTCAAGGATTCCGGACTGGAGCAGATTCATTTGCCACGAAGACCTAGGCTGTAGGGAAGGGACCGTTTGATGTGGAATGGGTGGCAGCTGTCATAATGGAGGTACTGTTGCTTGTTGGTGGGTTTGATGTGGACGGACGTGTGAAGCTGGCCATTGGACAGGTGGAGGTCAACGTCAAGGAAAGTGGCATGGGATTTAGAGTAGGACCAGGTGAATCTGATGGAACCAAAGGAGTTGAGGTTGGAGAGGAAATTCTGGAGTTCTTCTTCACTGTGAGTCCAGATCATGAAAATGTCATCAATAAATCTGTACCAAACTTTGGGTTGGCAGGCCTGGGTAACCAAGAAGGCTTCCTCTAAGCGACCCATGAATAGGTTGGCGTACGAGGGGGCCATCCTGGTACCCATGGCTGTTCCCTTTAATTGTTGGTATGTCTGGTTTTCAAAAGTGAAGAAGTTGTGGGTCAGGATGAAGCTGGCTAAGGTAATGAGGAAAGAGGTTTTAGGTAGGGTGGCAGGTGATCGGTGTGAAAGGAAGTGCTCCATCGCAGTGAGGCCCTGGACGTGCGGGATATTTGTGTACAAGGAAGTGGCATCAATGGTTACAAGGATGGTTTCTGGGGGTAACGGATTGGGTAAGGATTCCAGGCGTTCGAGAAAGTGGTTGGTGTCTTTGATGAAGGATGGGAGACTGCATGTAATGGGTTGAAGGTGTTGATCCACATAGGCAGAAAACTATCAAAAAACTATCCAATCTCCTGGTTTCCCACCTCCGGAAAGGCAACTCACTCACCCTTCACAACCTTTCCAGCAAACCTCAACCACCTCTCATTGCACACAAACCCAGTCTCTCCCATCTACTCAATCTCCCACTTCCAGCTCCATTCCCTCCAAAACCTCAAAATTCCGATCAACACAATCTGGCACCACAACACCCTAATTCAGTAGTTAACCTTTCCTCCAAACCTCTCTCCCAATCCGAAACCTCTGTCCTATCCAAAGGCCTCACCTTCAGCCCCACTCCCAGATTCAACCAAACAGCCCTCGTCAAAGATTTACTGTCCTACACTCGTACTCTCTGCTGGAAGTATCACTTTGCCACGAAGAAAAATGATCCTAATCCTACCCCTAATGATCCAACTCCCCAAGACACTATCCAAATTGAACCCTGCCTGGAACAGTTCCGTCCTCCGTCACAGCGGGACCCACCTCCTCTTCCTCAAAATCACCCTCTCCAAACCTTCCAGGAATTTCTGACTTCCAGCCTTGCCTCTCAATCCTTCTTAAAAAACCTTAATCCTACTCCCAACATCACCACTGCTGAAGCCCAGGCTATCCGTGATCTGAAAGCTGACCGGTCCATCGTCATTCTTCCGGCGGACAAGGGTTCCACGACCGTGGTACTTGATCGTAGGGAGTATGTGGCTGAGGGACTGCGTCAGCTTTCAGACAACACCACATACAAAGTTTGCCAAGGTAATCCCATTCCTGATGTCCAGGCAGAGCTTCAAGGAATCCTCAGAACCTTAGGCCCCCTACAAAACCTTTCACCTGACTCCATCAACCTCCTGACCCCACCGACACCCCGCACCCCTACCTTCTACCTTCTTCCTAAAATTCACAAACCCAATCATCCCGGCCGCCCCATTGTAGCTGGTTACCAAGCCCCCACAGAACGTATCTCTGCCTACGTGGATCAACACCTTCAACCCATTACATGCAGTCTCCCATCCTTCATCAAAGACACCAACCACTTTCTCGAACGCCTGGAATCCTTACCCAATCCGTTACCCCCAGAAACCATCCTTGTAACCATTGATGCCACTTCCTTGTACACAAATATCCCGCACGTCCAGGGCCTCGCTGCGATGGAGCACTTCCTTTCACGCCGATCACCTGCCACCCTACCTAAAACCTCTTTCCTCATTACCTTAGCCAGCTTCATCCTGACCCACAACTTCTTCACTTTTGAAAACCAGACATACCAACAATTAAAGGGAACAGCCATGGGTACCAGGATGGCCCCCTCGTACGCCAACCTATTCATGGGTCGCTTAGAGGAAGCCTTCTTGGTTACCCAGGCCTGCCAACCCAAAGTTTGGTACAGATTTATTGATGACATCTTCATGATCTGGACTCACAGTGAAGAAGAACTCCAGAATTTCCTCTCCAACCTCAACTCCTTTGGTTCCATCAGATTCACCTGGTCCTACTCCAAATCCCATGCCACTTTCCTTGATGTTGACCTTCACCTGTCCAATGGCCAGCTTCACACGTCCGTCCACATCAAACCCACCAACAAGCAACAGTACCTCCATTATGACAGCTGCCACCCATTCCACATCAAACGGTCCCTTCCCTACAGCCTAGGTCTTCGTGGCAAACGAATCTGCTCCAGTCCGGAATCCCTGAAGCATTACACCAACAACCTGGCAACTGCTTTCGCATCCCGCAACTACCCTCCCGACCTGGTACAGAAGCAAATAACCAGAGCCACTTCCTCATCCTCTCAAACCCAGAACCTCCCACAGAAGAACCACAAAAGTGCCCCACTTGTGACAGGGTACTTTCCGGGACTGGATCAGATTCTGAATGTGGCTCTCCAGCAGGGATACGACTTCCTCAAATCCTGCCCTGAAATGAGATCCATCCTTCATGAAATCCTCCCCACTCCACCAAGAGTGTCTTTCCGCCGTCCACCTAACCTTCGTAACCTCTTAGTTCATCCCTATGAAATCCCCAAACCACCTTCCCTACCCTCTGGCTCCTACCCTTGTAACCGCCCCCGGTGTAAAACCTGTCCCATGCACCCTCCCACCACCACCTACTCCAGTCCTATAACCCGAAAGGTGTACACAATCAAAGGCAGAGCCACGTGTGAAAGCACCCACGTGATTTACCAACTGACCTGCCTACACTGTGAAGCGTTCTATGTGGGAATGACCAGCAACAAACTGTCCATTCGCATGAATGGACACAGGCAGACAGTGTTTGTTGGCAATGAGGATCACCCTGTGGCTAAACATGCCTTGGTGCACGGCCAGCACATCTTGGCGCAGTGTTACACTGTCCGGGTTATCTGGATACTTCCTACTAACACCAACCTATCCGAACTCCGGAGATGGGAACTTGCTCTTCAATATATCCTCACTTCCCGTTATCCACCAGGCCTCAATCTCCGCTAATTTCAAGTTGCCGCCACTCATACCTCACCTGTCATTCAACAACATCTTTGCCTCTCACTTCTGCCTCGACTGACATCTCTGCCCAAACTCTTTGTCTTTAAATATGTCTGCTTGTGTCTGTATATGTGTGGATTGGATATGTGTGTGTGTGCGAGTGTGTACCCGTCCTTTTTTCCCCATAAGGTAAGTCTTTCTGCTCCCGGGACTGGAATGACTCCTTACCCTCTCCCTTAAAACCCACATCCTTTCGTCTTTCCCTCTCCTTCCCTCTTTCCTGATGAGGCAACAGTTTGTTGCGAAAGCTTGAATTTTGTGTGTATGTTTGTGTTCGTTTGTGTGTCTGTCGACCTGCCAGCAATTTCATTTGGTAAGTCACATCATCTTTGTTTTTAGATATATTTTTCCTTCGTGGAATGTTTCTTTCTATTATAACTATATATATATATATATATATATATATATTGTACTAAACTTGTAAAAAAATGCTATGATGTTTGCAAAAGACACCAGTTGGTGTCTCCATGCAAAAAAAAAATACAATAAATAAATAAAAAGACACCATGTATAATTAAAACCTCTCATGTATAATTAAATCTACAGCAGCCTCATACTAACATAAATACTTTAGCTCCATTAAAATACATTTTTGAACTGACAAAGTCCTGAGTATTTTGGTATAAGAGACCCACTGTCTCTGGTGACTTGTAACACAGTAATAGTGTAATTATGATTTATTTGGTTTGTTACCACAATAACCTTGTTTCTGTGAAAATAACTTGGTATCAAGCAAAATGACTGTAATATACAATTATTTATAATGGAAGGATCTGGTTTCTTGTAGGCACGTATGCAGAAGTGCTAAAGTACTGTGATGAGGTTGCTGTCTCTGCAGGTACAGTTCAGCATAGCATTTTTGTGCAGCTCTCCCATTGTATTCAGCAAACCAACAATGAGACTTACTCTTCAGCACTAAATCTAGCCCTGCTGCTGTGTATCAGTGTCAGTGTTCAATCAACATTACCAGAAAAACAAAACCCAAGACATAACAGAGCAGTGCTGAATGCAAGCTTGAAGACAGAACTGTTGTCAACAGAAAGGACTGTAAGCAAATGGAACAACGTTGTCTCCAAATAAGATGGAAAGCACACACTGACAACATTTATACTATTGTGTACTATTTTCAGTGTAATACAGATACAAAGTTCACTGGTGCAAGACACCATGAGAAATTCAATAACTCTGTTGTGAGCCACTGGAGACTGTAGGTCCCTCATGCTAAAATACTTAGAAGGTATCCCTGAACAATCTGTGAAAGATTGTCAGCAGCATTCTGGTTCACCCTGAGATTACTGCTGTATGGTATCTTAAGATTTTTGAAGCAGGAAACAAGACATGATTTCTTGTATACTTAGCTTGAAAATATTGATGTTGCCAATGACGTTTGACTGAAATGATTATTCGTCATGTTTCACAGTGAGAGTCCTGGACTTTGATTTTGTTGATTGTATCCATGTGTCACAAAGATACTGAAGGGAATGAAATGGAAAAGTCTGGAAGGTAGACATAAACTGTCCCTAGAGATTATATCAACAAAGCTTCAAGAACTATCTTTAAATGATGACCCTGAGAACATTTTACAACCTCCTATGTGTCACTCACACAGAGATCTTGAGGATAAGACTGGAATAATTACAGCATACGGAGAGGCATTCAAACAATCATTCTTCCCAGCCTCCATACATGAACAGAACAAGAAGAAACCTGAATAACTGTTGCAATTTGACATATTCTCTGCCATGTGCCTCACGGTGGTATGCAGAGTATAGATGTAGATGTAGAAAGAGGTTTTATATCATTCAAAAAAGGGCAGTGCCTTGTATCCCCACTCACCTGCCATTCCCTGCATACTCAACATCAAACCACAAAGAAGCACACCTCTCATGAATCAGTGCTACCCAAAACTGGAGCAAATGAATCAAATTCTCCACCAAGGTTTTGGCTACCTCTTACCATGGCCTGAAATGAGAGGTATCTTCCCTGCCCCTCCCACAGTGGCATTCTGCCACCCACACAACCTATGCAATATCCTTGTCCATCCTGCTCCCAGTCCCTTGCCCCATGATTTATATCCCTCCAATAGACCAATAGACCTAGATGCAAGACATGTCTCATGCATCCTCTCTGCCATGTCCATCAGTACTTTCACAGGCATCTCATATCCCATCAAATGCAGGACCACCTGTGAAAGCAGCCAGGTGATATACAAACTTAGTTGCAATCAATTTGCCACTTTCTATGTGGGGATGACAACTAACAAGCTCTTTGTCTGTATGAATAGTCACCACCAAACTGACCAAGAGCCAGCCTAACTACCCAATAGCTGAGCATACTGCCCAATACAGTTTGCTTGATTTCTATGACTGCCTGACAGTCTGTGATATCTGGATTCTTCCCACAAACACCAGCTTTCCTGAATTGCACAGGTGGGAACTCTCCCTGTAACATACCATTTGTTCATGTAACCATCCTGGCCACAACCTTCACAACAGTGGAATTTTGATTTTACATTCCCTGATTTTATGTTTTTCATGATTCCACACCATAAATTCATAACCCCTATGAAAAACAAATAATGTAAATGCTAAAAATTCCCTGATTTTAAATTTCTTCTTAGTGAGGTTTCCATCGATTCTATGTTCTTATGCAATGTCTCGCTTGACATCATCCCATATTCTTCCTATTGACATTTGATGAGATAGATTGAAGTTATAAGTGGCACTAAAGCTGGAAAGTTTGCACCATGGGTTGTGACAAAGTTAAAGAAATATTTTAGGCCATTTCGGAAGCAGGAGACATGAAAGAACAAATACTGATGTAATCCACAATTGGCACTGCCAACATAACTTGGAACATTTAACTTCACTGTGAAGTTATGGTACAACCACTGATAGGTTGCGGCAACAATGGAAAAACATGACAGTTAACACAAAGTGTTCCAGACCAAGCCAACATATGCTGAAGTAGCCCAGCCAACCACCTTTTGTTGTGCCACTTATAATTCACACTCGTCTGTTTGCATTATATGACACAAAATTTTGAAATTTCTTTCTTGTTTGTTTATGGATTCGTGATTTACTCTCAGTTGACATTATGAGTGTTGGTAAAATTGCTACCTAGGAGGAGAAGAATTAAATTCTCATACTGACTGATTCATTGCTCCTGTGCCTGTTTATACCTCATAATGTTTGCATGTATTTCTGATGTACTGTATTGAGCATCAATATTCATTGCCAACCTTTT
Source organism: Schistocerca cancellata (assembly GCF_023864275.1). Lineage (NCBI taxonomy): Eukaryota > Metazoa > Arthropoda > Insecta > Orthoptera > Acrididae > Schistocerca > Schistocerca cancellata. The sequence continues at coordinate 714,406,736 of NC_064628.1, forward strand.
AAATTCAAACACTGAGTCTTGAAGAAAATGCTCAGTCACAATCAAGGAAATATTCACCACTTCTGGCCAGTTAGCTTTTATTGGCTGGTGATTTGTTACAGAACGCAACAGCCAGTGCAGCCACCACACCACACTAACTCACTTTGTTTAGCTTACTACATAATAAGTTTACAGACCTTACCTGATAGGAATGTTTTCTGCAGTCAGGCCGCAAACCAGCCGACATGGAATAATTTTCAGGAACGCAACTGGAAACTATCTTGTTAGTTTTTCTTTTAAGAACTTCCTATCTTTTTGAGATTGTTAGCTCTCTTTGTGGTGTCACCACCAGACACCACACTTGCTAGTTGGTAGCCTTTAAATCGGCCGCGGTCCGTTAGTATACGTCGGACCCACATGTTGCCACTATCAGTGATTGCAGACCGAGCGCCGCCACACGGCAGGTCTAGTCTAGAGAGACTCCCGAGCACTCACCCCAGTTGTACAGCCAACTTTGCTAGCAATGGTTCACTGTCTACAGATGCTCTCAATTGCAGAGACGACTGTTTAGCATAGCCTTCAGCTACGTCATTGCTACGACCTAGCAAGGCACCATATTCAGTTACTATAAGTACTATCTTCAAGAATGTCTTCTGAACAGATAATATTGTGAATCATGTACTGTCAAGAGTGTCGTTCATCATTAATGGATTAAAGTTGAGTATCAAACTAATTACGTCTGCTTTCTGAATTCTAATTCCTTGTCATGCTCCAGACCTCACGTCAGTATAGTTCTTCCCTCCTCACGCCAGCCTGCATGAGCTAAAACGCATGCATTTCGGCCTCCAGTAGTAACACGGTGTTGGCTCTTCTGCCAACACAACAGGGATCTGTGTGGCAGCCTTGGACAGCAGCACAGCAAATGCAGACGACACAGTTAACGAGCTGATATTCATCTGTGCGTGCTCCAGTGCAAAAGTACTGTGCAAAATGTAGTTTAATCTCTGCCACGTAATATGCAGTGCCATAAAATAAAATATAGATTAATTGTTTCTTATTGTTCACAGTTTTTTCTTGTTTGCTGGTTTTAATTATCCCCCAGAAATTTTTATCTGTTTTAATTACAATTCAGTATTAACCAAATTTTCTATGTTTTGAAATGTATTTGTCACTATAAATGATGCAATTTTAATTAGCAATAACATTTTGATTGCGATTTGACTGCTAATATGTAGAGTTTATCTTCACAGTACAAAATAATAGTTGAGTTAGCAGGATCAAAAAGAAATCTTCTCTCCCATCTTAATTTCTGTCATATTTCGCAATAGAAGTTACCAACATATATTTCAATGTAAGTGTGCAGATGCCCCTCAGAGTCCAAAGGGTGAAGAATAAAGAGATAAATAATGGGTGTATAGTGAGTCAAAAAGATACAACTGACAATGTATGGCAGTTAGAAAATATTTCTCCCGTCTATTCTTTGTTCTGGCAACTTTCCAGGAATAAGTTATAGTAAATTATATTGACTTCATTTTTTCACGTATAACTTCTTTCATATTTTGTGAGATTTTGTGAAAGTGAATGTATACTGTTGTGGAATCATTTTTATGGAGACATTCTGTGCATAGTATAGATGCTTTTAGAGTGCAAATATGAGCTCTAAGGATAATTTGTGACCTCAAAAAAATAGAGTCATGCAAATTTTACATTACTGAGCTTGGTGTTCTGAATGCCCCATGCTTATTCATTTATGAAACTATCTTGTTCAGTAGGGACTTCCTCTTGAAAGCAGGCAAATTATTGCGGAACAAGAATGTACACAAATATTGTACCATGAGACAATGAGATATACATCAAACATATAGCAGGGTAACATGCAATCAGAGGAGCATAATTAATGTTGGTATCGTATTACCCAATAGGATACCAAAAGAAATAAAAAGTGCTACTTATACAGTGTTTAAAATGAAGCTAAAGCCATTTCCAATACAGTATTGTTTCCATGCTGTAAAAGAATATAGGTATATGTAAAAAATTGTTACTTGAGCAATTACAGATAAAATTAGATTGTAAAAACAGGTACTGTACTTAATAATAATTTGCCTGCATATTTTGCTGATACTGTATATTAGTGTATCCATATTTTGACATGTTCTTAAACAATTCCTGAAAAACGTAGGCCATAAGAATATGCACCTATTTATTTTCACTTCATTCTTGTTTACACTAAATATGACTGTATCCTCATTGTGATCTGTTGAGTATCACTTGTATAATGTGTGCTGTATGATAAAACTGGTCAGATAAAAAGTCAGTCAATCAGTTATTATGTAGTTCAGAATCTATGTTTACCCATAAGATCTTATTTAACTGGCAAAAATATAGAAATAAATTCAGAAATTAGATCTTTCAGGACAAAGCTATGGTCCTGTGGCATTAAACCTTCCACTGCATCAATGACTTATTTACTACATATTATATCACACAGACTCCTCAGTGATCACATTTGTTTTTTGTTTATGACTATTGCATATGTTTGTTTATCTCACACATTCAGTCCAAGATACACCGTGATTCACATATTGCACAAATTTATTCTTCAACAAGAGATCTACCTGGACTTGGGCCTGAGGTTGCATGAATCCACCCATTATGCCATACGTAGCCAAAAGCTCTCCAGTCTCAGCATTTGTCACCATGCTTGGTATAATTGTGTGTTGTGGGCGCTTCTTTGGAGCAAGAACATTGTTTTTTGTTGGATCTAAAGTAAACAGGGCCCCACGATTCTGGAACAGACACATTTAAATTATGTAGTTTTTGTTTGTGAGTTCACTTAGCAATTTTTGTTTATTCAGTTAGAAGGTTCAGAAACTAGGAAAAATGAGGAAAAAATAATCCTGTCATTACACTGTTTATTTGTTTACTTGGAAAGTAAAGAAGAACATTATCAATAAGAATATCAATACTATGAGAAGGAAACTTGCTACTCACCATATAGTGGAGATCCTGAGTCGTAGATAGGTGCAACAAAAAGATTTTCACAATTATAGCTTTCGGCCGCTAAGGCCTTCATCACTTCATCAGCAATAGACACACATACGCATGCATGCAGACACACACACACACACACACACACACACACACACACACACACACACACACTCTCTCTCTCTCTCTCTCTCTCTCTCTCTCTCTCTCTCTCTCTCTACCAATGCAACTCTCACATGAAATGTGGAGTGTGTATGTGTGTGTATTGTTGACAAAGACCTTAACGGCCGAAAACTATAATTGTGAGTGTTCTTTTGTTGTGCCTATCTGTGACTCAGCACCTCCGCTATATTGTGAGTAGCAACTTTCCTTCTCGTAATATTGTTACATTCCAACCTGGATTTTCCATTAAGAATATAAAGTTGTTCACTTATCAGCTATAGGCCTACATGGTTGCTCTGTAAAAAATATAAACATATGTCAAAAATGTGCTTACTGTTGCCCATCTTATGCAGTACACATTTGGAATAACTCAACATTTGTTGTTTGCAGTAATGGGGATTTTTATAACTCTGTGCTTTGATATAATGATGGATAATTTATAGTTAACGTTGCATAAACAGTGCATTCAAAACTTGCATTGCAAACAACATTTTTTTTTGTAACAAGTGCTTCATTTATTGTACAACAGTCACAAAAATAGAGTGTGCATTTTCATGTAATATGCCATTTGTTGTAATAAAGTACTGTTAACACCAAATAATACTGCATTATTGTAATAATTGTTAAATTTCAGCCTGTAAGCAACAGAGAAGCTATTCCATTAAATACAAATAATTTACTTCTGAAAAGATTATGAAACATGGTTTATCTTGTCTAACAGATTTACAAATGTTTTGTATTTGAGGAATCCTGCAGCCTTCATATGGTCATAGTTGACACCTTGAACACAAAACATAAATAAGTAAGTCAGACACATATAATTAAGTACTGAAAAAGTTGCACCTACAAGAAATACAAATAAAGTTGTGAATTTCTAATAAAAATGCAAAAATATGAAGTATCCTAGTAAACACAACATTGTAATGAAATAGGTACTACATTTTCAGTTCTCTACATACAGGGGGATGGACAAAAATAGGGAAACACCAAAAACACAGCAAATTATGACGCCTAATACAGCATAGGAAACCCAATGGCATTCAAAACCACTTCCAGTCATCTTAGAATGGATAAATACAGATCCTGCATGGTTTCCAAGGGAATCTTCTACCAATTGTCCTGCAAAATAGTGGCAAGTTCATGTAACAATGATGAAGGAGGATAGCAATGATGTATCCTTCTCTCCAACATAGATCATGATGTATCCTTCTCTCCAACATAGATCACTAAGTCTCAGTAATATTGAGATTGACTGATGTGGCCTGGGGAGATGCAACAATTCATTCTCGGCCTCACAAAACCAGCACTGAACAATGCAAGCTGGGTGAAGATGTGCCTTATCATCTTGGAATACAGCATCACCATTGGAAAACAAATAATGTACCTTGGGATGGACCTGATCAGCCAGAATACTCATGTAATCCTTGGCAGTAATGAAACCTTTCAGAGTAACCATGGCATACATGAAATACGATGATATGGCTGCTCAGTTGATTGGCAAGAGCCTGCCACATTCCACGAGTGGGATGTAAACCTGTCCAGAAGTTGGAAATGGTATGCAGCAAGACTCATCTACCAAATGTCTTCTTCAACTGCTCTGTAGTCCAGGTTTTGTGACTTTGTATCACATTTTTCTTTTATGGGCATTTGCAACACTAATGAGTGATTTGGGAATTCTAGCTTGTCTTGTAGTTACTTGCTTACCAAGTCCCCTTCATATCGTTTCGGTACTGACAGTGTTCAAGAGTGTGACATTCAGTTTGACAGTGACATCTCTTTATTTTTCAGCACAGTCCCTTCATTGACTCTCCATCATGATCACTGAACAAACTTTTTTGTCTGTGTTGTGACTTGACTGATGATGTTTTGCTGCTTTTCCTGTAGGCAGTATAAATCTTTGATATGGTGTCTTGAAACACCAAACACTCCAGCCACCTTGGTTACAGAAGCACACATAATACTAGCATCAACAATTTGCCTACATTCGAATGCACTGAGATCTAACATAATGCACCCACATCTACAATGAACACTGTTCTGACTGTAACTGATACTTGAAATGTACTGACTACACTGCACAAGTGCCGTTCATGGTCAAACACAACAGTGCAACCTGCAGGCTTGGCTAGCATCTGCATTTACACTGCAGCATGAGTTTCTCATGCTGTTCCCAAATTTCTTAATACCCCTTGTATAATTATGCAAGAGCACAAGCAAAAGACAGTACAATATAATGACATGGCTGAAAGGCTTTGGAATAAACATATAACAACGCAAATAATATTCGTAATAAAGATGTGACTGAACAACTTCAGTACATGATATTTTTTCGTTTGTGTGTGTGTGTGTGTGAGAGAGAGAGAGAGAGAGAGAGAGAGAGAGAGAGAGAGAGAGAGAGAGAGAGAAAGAGAGACAGGAGGAGGAGGAGGGAAAGAGTTAGCTTTATGTGTTAGTTAATTCTCTCGTGAAGTATTTTGTCATAAATATCAATTTTTAATGTCAATATTATGAAAAGGATAGATTTCTCCTCACCGTATAGAGGAAATGTTGAGTAGCAGATAGGCACAACAAAATGATTGCAAAACATGTTAACTTTTGGCCAGAAGGCTTTCTTCTAAACTAGACGCCATGCATACATTCATGCAAAAATCTAGGTGTTGGGTAGTAAGGAGGCGGCTTAGGTGGGGAGGGTAGGGGTTGCAGGATCAAAGTGGGGGATGGTAAAGTGCTGCTTGTGGGAGCATGCAGGGATGATGTGGGGACAGGATAGGACAGATTGCTGCAGGTGTGAGGATAGGAGAAAGGGGGGGGGGGAGGGGGCAGAAAAGGAGAGGCATAGAGGAGGGGAAAAAGCAGACTGTGTGTACATCGGTGGAATAGAAGGCTGTGTACTGCTGGAGTGGGAGCAGGGAAGGGGATAGGTGTTTGATGGACAGGGGATAACAAAGGTTGAAGATCCAGGGTAGAGGAGGGGGGAGTTACATCAATGTAGGATATATTGCAGGCACTTACACAATTCAGAAAAGATGAAGAAAGAAAGAGAAGAAACGTTATGGGCAAGGAGTAGCAGATACTGTGTGAAGTATGTAATTTAAATGTAGCAGACAGGTAAAGAATACTAGGGCACTGTAAGAAAACAGAAAAGAGAATATAAATGCAAAGTGGCAATGAGTTTTCTGGGTGAAATATCAACTGAAAGGAATTAGATTATGAGGGTGTGATGAAAAGTAATTTCTCTGAATATTTTATGTGAAAATTCTTAAAAACTTTTTACATAAAACAAATGCTATTAACATTCTACATCTTTATTCTTCATGTCTACATATTTGCTGCCTTATGCTGCTAGAGGGGTCCAAACTGTAGTGTGTTACATGGTGGTGTGCAATGTAACTATATTGGTGTGTGCGAAACAGGATGCTGTAATCAAGTTTCAGATCTGAAGAGATCATTCATACAGATCACCCTCTCCTTCAGCCTGCCAATGCCAGACCACACATGAGTGCTACAACATCTGCAACAATCCAATGCCTTGAGTTCCCTGTCATCAATCATCCTCTATACAGTTCCAATTTGGCACCAAGTAATTTTCATTTGTTCTCAAAACTTAAAGAACACATTCATAGGCTTAACTTTGATGGTGATGAAGCGGTACAAGCAGAGTAGAGGTTGTGACTTTGTCAATTAAGTAAGACATTTTACAGTGATGGTTTCAAGAAACTGGTCTTTCAATGGGAGAAATTTGTTCATAGCCAGTGTGACCATGATGAGAAATAAATATATAGACATGAAGTATGAAGATGTAGAATGTTAATAAAATTTGTTTTAAAAATCTTTAAGCATTAAAAAAAAATTGGAGGCATTACTTTTCAGCATGCCATTGTAGAATTGCTTGGAAGGAATTAAGAAGTAAGGAATAAAATAGGTACAGAATTTATGTAAAAATGGCAGACACACATAATAAAAACAAATATGACACAAAGAAAGTATGCTACAGCCTACATTTACATGCACACAAAGCAAGCGTCCACACTGTTAAAACTCCATACTTTGCCCAATTCCACAACATTCTACAGTACTGAGTGTATTTCAGGGTTGCACAACTGCTAACTGTCATCTCTTTAACCCAGAAAAGAGTTACAAGACCAAAGTGCCATACATCACAAGCAGATTCCTATTGGGCCTTTTTTCAAAAGTCTTCACACTTCTCAATCTTCTTAATTTTTATTCTAGAAACATGTAAATATGTAGGAATGAATTTAAAAGAAACAAATAAAAACTTGAATATGTATGAAAGTTATACCAGACAAAAGACGATTTCTGTGTCCCGCCAGTAAGGACAGCTGCCTTTTAAACCTAAACTACAAATAGTGCTGTACAAATGTTCAAGTTATTCCCTCATTTTTGATGTTTTATAAATTACTAAGAGCATTCTTATTAGATTACTGCTTCTAGCTGCTATTCAGTCACAGAATTTTTAGATCATGTGAAGTGCAGCAGACTTGAAGCAAGAATGTGCAAAAACTACTGCTGCTCCTAAAGCAAGATCAAATTGAATTAATTTATTGCACTATTGCAATACATTTTCATATTGTGTGTGTGTGTGTGTGTGTGTGTTCTGTTTTCAAGTAATTATTACAGCTTTGGTAATTATAACCATTTTTGATCATCATTTATAGTCCTTGATGTGCAATATTGAGCTACCTGAATAGATGTTTTCACTTCATAGAAAATGATTAATTAATATCAAGTAATGATTAAGAAGTTCTTGCAGTTTGATGTAGTTTATATGCTTCATCATATTCTACAGCTTCCAGCTCATGGCTGGGTCTGTTTGGAACATAAGACTGCATCTTTGGCTGTCCTCCCACCACATTTCTCTTTCCACTCTCTTCCAGTCTTCTCCTTTCTTCACACACTCCTTCACACCAGTGATCCAACTCTTGGTCTCTAGGTTGATGTAGTTTATACTGTTATTATAAAGTTAATTTTTTTCATTTCAGTTGATGTTTACTGATAGAAAAATTTTACCTGTAGAGCAAATCCACATCCTTCAGGAACAATTCCAGTTCCAAAGCTCATGTAATTGCTATTAATAAAACTACATGCATTTCCTTCAGCATCTGTGACTGTCATGTAAACAGTATCTGACATCTGTTTTATATCTGGATCCCCATGGACAGGGTAATCACTTGCCCTTAAATGTAAAAAAGAACAATTAAATAAATTTTTATCACTATTATTATTATGTTAAAATAATATTCTTCCTATTTGCATACAATAGTATATCTAATTTCTTTGACTACTTAATTTTTTCTCATACGCCTAACTCCAACTTCTTAAAGCAGCAAAGCTGTAATTCATAGATTGTCACCACTGCTGAGAGCTCTTTATTAATTACTTAATTCTTTTACCATGTTCCAAAGATCTCATCATAAAAGAGATGCTTTAAAGATGTTGAACAAGTTACCATTGTTAGAAATACCATTAATAACTGAATACCATTTAACTGCTATAATTATTTGTGCTTGCTTACACTAAGCTTAACAGGAATGTCACTATCTTGAAGCATAACTGCTCCTCTGTCAATTATATTAAATAGCTGCTATTTATCTACTGTTAATGACTTGATACCTACCTACACAGCTTATCAATATTTATCTTATAACTTCTGTTGAGATGACAAAGGAATAAAACACTTTACAATAGAAATGGGTGCTTGCCAAACAATTAATAAGACTCTTCAGGTATTTAAATCTAGATGATCAGATACATTTTAGGAGTGGCTAATAAGGCATTTGCTTTTGTATTTATAGGGATTCTATACAGCACGGTTCATGTTAAATAGGAACTTTTTGAAGACCTTCTCACTAGATTATAGGACCTCCCTAGGATTCTGGATAAGGAGGCAAAATCTATTAGTAATTTTTTCTTTTTTCTATTGTGGTTGTGTAAATAAAAAAAATACAATTTTATTTTTACTTTTAATAAGAAATACTATGAAGAAGTGAATGTACACTGCCTGACAAAAAAAGTATAGCACCCAGAAGATACGAATGGATGTCAATGTAACTTTGTACAAGTACACACCATAATCGGATTTGTAAATGATTAGTGTTGCCATTCTCTGTGACAGACAGAAAAACCCCCAGAGCACATTAATGTTGATCGTAGTCAGCATTGTTACCAGGCCTAATAGGGTGTATAAAGTGCACGAATAATATCAGATGCTGAGTGATCACTGTGAAGGATGCAGAGATGCCATGTACTCATGTGATACAGCTCACTCAGCACCTGAAAGATTTTGAGAGATACCTCATCGTGTGTATCCAATTAGCTGGCTGGTTGACTCATGCAATATCCAGATCTGTGTGGTATTTGAATGTGACAGTGGCCCAGTGCTGAACTGCATGGGAATGTGAGGGCAGGCACACTCATTGTCAAGGTTCTGGTTGACGTCGTCTGATCACCACAAGGGTACACCGTAAGCCTTTTTGGTCAGTGTCAGCTGTCTGAGAACAAGTAATGGATTCCCTGTAATATTCTGTGTCATACTGCACCTTTGTTTGGAGATTACCTACAGCAGGACTACAAAACTACTGTCTCAAGCATAGGTCCCTGTTAATACTGAAACAGAAATGGGATGATACCATGACCACAAAACATGGACTGCTGTTGAATGGTGTTACATTATGTTTCCCAAAAAATTGATACATAATATCATCTGTGTAAAGTATATAATTTTGTGTATTTCCTAAGTGGGCATTTTCCAGTTCTATGTAGCTTTAAGTGAATTTTCAACCAGAAGTGATATGTAAATTTCAGGTAACCTCATGATCTGGACAGGAAATTTTCATTTTTGTGCTTTAAGTGTTAGTTACATGACATATTCCATGGACACTCACCATAGTCCTTATAAATATAAGTTGTTTCATTGATGTTGCATAATATCCGCAGCCATGAGTTGAAACAAATTGATAGTGAATTTAGCTGTGTGTTTAAATAAATTACATGATATTCCCAATTGAAGTTGTGCCATGTTAGCACACCAGACTTTCATCTGAACCACTATACATATAATCTAGTATCCTGGAACCGAATAGTGCTTATGTAGCTCACAGAACTTTATCAAAAGCTTTGACGTTTTAGTAGTATCTATACTACACACAGTATTTCATGAACTATTGACAGTGTGAAATGGTATTGTAAGCCATGGTAGTGCCAAAAAGGCACAGCAGACTTGCTTCTCAGTTATGGTATTGCATTTTTTGATAGTGAAATTGATATCGTAATCTACAATATTGCAAGTGGTATTGTATTTTGCAGTTATTTCAAAAGTAACAGAAAAGACTGTTTTCAAAATAGTATCAACTTTTCAGAAATTGAGTAACTTTAAAAAGTTAAGTGTATAAGAGAACAAATCATTTATCTGATAGTTTTCTGCATCCAAGTTAAAATTTACTGATTTTTGAGTGTTAATTTTAGTCTCGTTACACCTAATACATTATATTTATTTTACAATTTTGTCTTATTATAAGTATTTTTCCTAAAATATTGCTAATTAGTATTTGTACAAAATTCAACAGCATAATTACGTCTGATAAAATCTAATTTTCTTTTTTCTGCGAGAAGTGACCTTTTTCAAATTTTTTTTCAAGATGAGTTAGTATTTGCTTTTGCCTAAGAGAATACCAAGTATTCTTCTCACTTATCTTCAGATCAGTTAAGAAGTAATTTTGACTTTTCTCTGTTCTTTTAATTCATATTCTGAGAGCCTTGTTTATCTTGTAATTTTCTCATGAAATGTTTCATATACATGACTAGGGAATGTTGGATCCTGAAGTTGATACACTACAAAAAGTTGTGGGAAATAACCTGGGAGCTGTGTCCACTCCTAAAAAATTATCAAGACCATCAGCAGTATGAAGAACCATCAGATACCACCCTCCAATTCAACACACACAGACCCCTCTTTTTACCAGCCTTCAACTATTCAGATCACAGAAACTTACGATGACATTTTTTTTAAAAAGAAGCTTGTATTACTTTATGTTCTATGTCTGGACCATGTATCTTCTCAAATTTATGATCTTACCCTTTTTTTATCTTATTTGAAATGTTTTAAACTCCAACTGTATTATATGTCGTGCTCACACACTTAACCTCTGTGATTTAATTTTTTTGTGTATGTAAATATATGTTATCATAATTTGTTCTATTGTACTGTTGAGTAAATTTCATTTTTTTGTAAATTATTTTTGATTTAATATTTTATGTTTTTATCTTAGCATGACTACATCTTTACTGATGTATTCTGGAACAATGTTAACTGGGTGCAGTTGGCTTGCATGTGTGTGTGGCGGGAAGGAAGGAAGGAGAAATGTAAGGTTTTCTGGAGTTGCATATAAATGGAATGTATTTCACTGAGTGAACATTGTAAATTTTCGGCAGCGAGGCATCTAGGACAATTAAATATGAAAATTACATATGAATCAGTTTTGTCGTCTGCATTATTCTACAAACACATCAACCTATAGGGCTTCCAGGCCTACAAGAGAACCTGGCTTCCAGACAGAAAAAATCCAAGCAATGGATTGAAGAAGAACCTGAAAAACCAGATGAGTAATTTCTCTTTAAAACTACCACTAGACCCGGCCAACAATATTTAATTACTCCATGAACATTTATTACAATTAACAGTCATCCAAAGTGTGTAACAAAGGAGGTCATTAAAACTGATGCAATAAGTTTCTCTAAAAAGCATTGAAAAATAGTTGGTGCACTTGCCACACCAAAAGGCAAATGCTGGTATTGATGAAGTCCATGTGGGGTATTGATATATTGATAAGTAGAAGACGTTTGAATTCTCATATGCCTCTGCCTCTGCCAAGTCAATCTTTGAAAAATAATACCCCTCCTCCCCTCCCCCCCCCCCCCCCACCCCTCTGATAATTTTGCTAATAGCTCATCAGGGCATGGCAAAGGATAGGTATCAATGATTCTCCATGCATTGACAGATTTTTTAAAATCATCACAAAGGCATAATTTTCCAGTAGGTTTTTCTGACTATCATCAATGGTGTTGAGCATTCACTGGAGGAAATAGGTTGAATAACATCAAGGGATTGAAGACAATCTACTTCTGCTTTTACTTGATCCTGTAAAGTTACCTGTACTGGATAGGCCTGGAAAAAAGAGAGGCAGGCAGATTGTTTCATTATAATATAAACCTGAAATTCTGTTACACAGCCTAGTCCTTGAGGAAATATAGAGGAAAAGTAGGCACAGAGAGGATCTAACTGTTGATCTGGAACTTTATCAGAAACCAAATGCACTTTATCACCCATGGAGAATCCAAACTGTTTGAAAGCATCCAAACCAAATGATTTTCAGTGTAAGCATTATCCACAAATAAGAGTGTTAATGAATGAACCACAGTCTTGTAAATCACAGGTACAGAAAACTATCCAAGAATGGGAATCTGTTATTTGTTATAACACACCAGCCTCTGTGACACTGGAGTCAGAGGAGGAAAACCCACATACACAGGGTTTGAGAATTCACCAATGTTGTTGCAGCACCCATGTGCACCATGTGCTGCTGCATTCTCAATGGTTTGTTAAACACACACACTTCAGTTTATACCTTACTTTGAGACACCGTCACCACTGACACTGTTCACATCCATGTTTGTTTCATTCTTACTTATTTTGGAAAGGAGTTACATACAGAAGCAATTTCTTATAGCACATATTACACTTTTCCCGGCAGTTGGGACATGTGGCCTATTCACTTTGAATGAAGCACTACACATGGAGGCAGCGGAGAGTGACATCATTGCTGTTGTGATGCAGACCGTTGTTGTTGCAAATGATGCTTACCTATCAGATGCTAAGACATTTGATGGACTGCTGCAATGGCATTTACATTCCCTTGAAAACTGACTGAAAGCTGGAAGGAGTGAGAGGAACTGATTTCTGAAACTTTGGAGCAGGCTTCTATCTGACTACCTGCAGCCCATGAAACTTCAAATGACTGAGCTGTGTTAAATAATTCTGTTAGAGCAGGAATTTCACTGTTGAATTTCCCTATTTGAAGCAAGATGTATGATTGCATCATGAACCATATGACCTACATGGTACTCCTTATGAACATTTGTCACAAAATTACAATGGTGGCTAAGTCCATATAGTTCTGCTGCCCATGCCCTGTATGACTGTTTTGGCCACTTTTGGCAGTGGTAAAACTCCACACAAGCAGCAATAATGTGAGTGTGTTCACAATGACAGGTACAAAGTAACTCATACATCTGATAAAAAGAAAGGCTTGAAGCTTCTTGTAAGGGGGCAAACTGACAGAACAACTGATACATGTGAGGTTAAATCCACAACAAAAGAAGGACCTTGCACACGTTTACATCTGTTACTACAAATGCCTGGAAATGTTGCTGAAGGCATTTTTCATTTGTCTCAGACTTTTGCTGCACCGTGTTACAAAGGGAATGGTAGTGGATATGTTGACATGGCTGTAGGTTGTGCCACTGAAGTGATTGTACTGGAAAAAGTGTCTGTCAGCACCTACTGTTGCATGAGATGCGATTTAAGCACTGCCTCCATGTAAATTAAACTTAAAGGACCAATGACTGAAGTGGAACTTGTGGTGTCGAATCACATCGTCATGACCAAAAATGTGTTCTAACCCAAGAACACTGTAATTTATTGCTTGAACCATACACAAACATGGAAGACAAGGTACACTACAATTAGCAATACACAAGTGGCTGGCCGAGCCTTGTGCTCCAGCCTATATAGCCATTAGTTCCATCAGGAGGTGCAGCCAGCAGGCTGTGCACACAACTGCTATCATATTATCAGGCCAGATGACCTATAGTAGCCAAATCAAGCACAAATTTCACATGCAAATTATGAAGCAGCACACCCACAAAATTGGTGCTTACAGCACAGTCTTCTATCACGTTCAAAACTTCACAGCTGCCAACTGCAACTCTCAACTGTTAAAATTCTGCTTGTGCTACTTTGAAGACATCTTTGAGTTTTAACATCAGATGCTCTTCTCCATAATCATGAAGTGATAGACACAATAACTATAGCACCAAAAAGGTGGCCACAGCTGATTGATTCACAACACGAATGAAAGTGTAAGCAGTCTTCACTCTGCCAAGTAGTTCTCATTACTCTTTGGCAGCTTTAAAACTTGTTCATTCTGACAATGTTTTTTTAGTCTCATTTATTTTTTAGTTTAGTAGGGACTGTAGGTTATGCTGGCTGGGATCATATGGCAATCCCTGCTCATATTCATAAGTCCACCACAGAATCTTTCCTCCAGATTAATCTTCTTCCTCACACCAACAAAAGCCAAGCACACCTACATTGTACATGCTTCCCAAAATCCATGAAACCAACGATCCTGGATAGCCCATGTAGCTGGTTACTGTACTCTCCCTGAGAGAATTTTCAATCAATTGCCCTTAGCCTAGCCTCTCATATAGAAGATATGAAGCACTTCCTTCACTGAATCTTGACTATCCCCATCCCATTGCCACCTTTTACAACTACTCATCACTCTTGATACCATTCACCAATATCCTCTAACCTCATGGTCTTGGTGCTATCAAACATCCCTCTCCCAATGTCCTTCTGACTCCAAACTGACCAACACATTCTTTATTCATCTAACTATTTACATCCTCACACACAAATAATTCTGAAGATTTTGCTCCACAGTCTCTAAGTGTTCATTAAAAGCATACATTGTCTGGTGTAGGCCATATTGTGCTCTATTAAAATAATACTATTAGCTAATTTTGACCATGAGCCATTATCAAGTGCATTTGCTATGTAATGTACTACATATCACGCTTATCACATTCTTTTATGTCACATACATAAATCATACCCCATAATAACATATTTTAAGTGCTGCATCCTCACAACTCTTGTTATGATGGAGTACAACTTCTTGTTTTATGTATGTGACATAAAAGAATGTGATAAGTATGAGATGTAATACATAACATAGCAAATGTGCTTGATAATGGCTCACAGTTGAAATTAGCTAATAGCGCAATTTTAATAATGCACAATATGGCTTACAATGGACAGTGTATTCTTTTATTAAACAACTAATTCTCCTTTGAGGGGAAGATATATTAACAAATCTGCAGCACACCCATAGGCATCTGTATGGCCTCCTCCTATGCCAATCTGTTAATTAGCTATCTAAAAGAAACCTTCCAAGTCACCCAAAACCACAAACCTGTTGCCTGCTTCAGGTTCATTGATAGTATCCTCATGACCTGGATCCAGGTTCAAGACATCCTATACTCGTTCCTCCACAGGTTCAACACCTTCTCTACAATTCACTTCATCTGGCACTTCTCAGACCAATGTGCCACCTTTCTGGACATTGACCTCCAGTTCTCTGAGGGCTCTGCCCATAGTTCTGTCCATATCGGCCCACTAACCATCAACAGTATCTGCATTTTGACAACTATCATGCTTTCAACACCAGAAGTGCACTCCCATACAGTCTATCCAGCCATGGGCAGGGCATCTGAAGTGATGAGAATTCTCTTGCTCAGTATGCTTAAGGTCTCACCTCTAAGCACTAACTGCAAAGGAGCACTCCCGCCCCCCCCCCCCCAAAAAAAGGAAAAAAAAGTCACCCAGCATCATCCCAGAACTAGAACAACTGACCCATTAATTCAAATCCTTCACCATGGCTTCAACTATCTATCATCATGCCCAAAAATGAGGGACATCCTGCCTGAAATCCATCCACCTTTCCTAAAGAGATAATCCACTACCAGTTCAGCCTACACAATATCCTGGTCTATCCCTGTTTCACAGCCATTCCCAACCCCTTCCCACATGGGTCATACCTTTTTCAAAGTCCCATGTGCAAGACATTCCTGATTCATCCAACAATCTCATCCTACTCCAGTCCCTTAACAGGCTTATCCCATTCCATTAGATGCAGGTCTATCTATGAAAGCAGTCATGTTACCTATCATATCTCCTGCAACTTATCAACAGCGTTTTATGTGAGCATGACCACTAACCTATTTGTCCACCACAATGAATGGGCAATGCTGAACTGTGGTGTAGGGACAGAGCTGATGTGCTGCTGAGCTCAATATGTTCAATTTCAATAGCTATTTCACAACTTGTACCATCTGGATCCTTCCCCCAGGCCTGGCTTTTCTGAACTACATTGATGGGAGGTATGCTTGCAACTTATCCTTCTTTCCTGTAATCTCCTGACTTCAAACTCCACTAATCCCCTGCACTCTAAACATCTTCCCAACAGTCTTCCCTTCCTCTATTCTGTCACCACCTCACTCCACAAACCCACATCATCATCGTCATCATGTGCTGTATGAACTCACTGGTTCTGGTGCCTGTGTGTTGCATACCTATTCCCTTGCACTGACTGCTCTCCTTCAAGAGCTATTATCTCGTACAGCTCCAAGCTGTCACTCACCTTTCTGCGGCCTTCACTTCCACCTCCCATTTTTGTGTGTGCGTGCGCGTGTATGTGTGTGTGTGTGTTTTTTTTTTTTTTTTTTTTTTTTTTTTTTTTTTTTTTTTTTTTTTTTTTTTTTGGGGGGGGGGGGGCTGAATGCACAAGTGCTCATGCATTTGTGTACTGAAGCTGAGAAAAGGATTCATTAGTAAGCTACCAAAGTTTTCAGTCTTGTCTGTGTGCCTCTCAATGACTCTACACCTCTACTATTCAGTGAGTTGTCATCTTTATCCTGAAAATATTTAATTCTACCATATATTAATTTCAAATGTACAACCACTAAGAAATTCATATAATACATTAGGCCATACAAAAGCAGTACTGTTCTTACTACAATGATACTTGTGGAAAATCATTAAAACATTGGCTGGTATGGAACCATTGAAAGTGTGCACAGTTGATGCCTGTGTAGATGTTTTGGGATGTATGTTAGCTGTGATGTAACACAGAATCCATATGGTTGTAGTACTACTGTCATTCCATTCCCATATGTTATTGTTTACTCTAAACCCAACAGATGACATTTAAATCTACAGTAATCACCTTTGTAATCAGTTTCATGCCAGCAGGTTGAGTGAACCCATACCAAATTTTGTAGTTTGCTGTAAATCTAGCATATGCCGATCTGTTGTTCAGTGCATGATTACAATGGCATTTCAATGTCAACATTTTTGATGGGATTTCCCCACTTGAGGGTTTGCTGCAAATGCCACTAATAATGTTTCAATGTACATGCTGTGATCACTGGCAATTTTGTAACTTCATGCTTTACTGGTAGATTGTAGTGCTCTTACAGACTGCAGTAAATAGAGCAAAAATCGTAAATAAATACTGCTAACTTCCTCGGTGCCTACCCAAAGTACAGAACAAATATAATGCTGAGAAATGGTAAGTGTATTGAAAATGTTCATCAGGTAGTATGAGTGAAGAGCCATGATAATACAACACACGAAGGACAGCCAACAAGTCTTGAATGTAGCTGTGTTTAATATCTAGTACTAACATTATAGGCTATTCTAAAATCATCTTTGTAGTCTGTAAATGGCTAAGAACATGTTCCCTGACAGACTTGGGTTATTGTATTAACATCTACCTATAAAAATGGTGATACAAAATTTATTTCTATTAAGGACCCATTTCACTTCTTCCAGTCTTTCAAAAATTTGTAGGAAAGTAACCTATGATGGAATGCTGACTCATTTTTCTGAGAATTGTTAACTGGCTCTCAGTTTGGCCTAAATAGAAGTTTCTCCACTTAGAAAGCACTACAAAACATCATAAATGAAGTCCTTGCAGAGTGAAGCAAGAAAAATTATCTTCTTGTTACATTGTTACCTCGCCAAAGTCTTTGATTGTGTACATAAAAAAATTCTACTTGAGGAAAGTAAATGTTATGGTATTAGTGGCATCCCTCTTTCATTGTTGGCATCCTACACCCCTAACAGAAAGAAGAAGGTTATGGTGATGTACTGTGTGATAGGAATACGACTATTCTTCAATGAAATTTTGGTCAGACTGCCAGATGCCAATAACTAGCTGCCACATGGTAGCAAGTTACTGATATCCAGCAACTTGCCCAAAATTCCATGGAACAACCCATACATTGTCAAAATTTTAAATTCTGCAGGAATATAGCTAATCTCAGAATGGGGGTACACAACATGTGGGATCCTACAGGTTTGGTACTGAGTGCACTGAGGTACTTACTCTGCATAAATGGTTTTCCAGTGACTTTAAAGACAACTAAAATAACTGTAATGTTTGCTGATGCATTCTGATCAATGGCATTCTGAAACTTCCTGGCAGATTAAAACTGTGTGTCAGACCAAGACTCAAACTCGGGTCCCAAGTTCAAGTCTCGGTCTGGCACACAGTTTTAAACTGCCAGGAAGTTTCATATCAGCACACACTCCACTGCAGAGTGAAAATCTCATTTGGGAATGACATTCTGATCAATTGCATAAACTCATTCTTAACAGATACAGTCACAATGAAAGCTTAGCAGGCCTATTATTGGTTCACAGCAAACAGTGTAAGTGTTAATCTCACAAAGGCTCATATTATGGAATTTTATACAAGCGAAACTAACCCTTTACCATTATGCATAAATGTTAATGGTCATTCCTAAATATTACACTGTATGTACACATGAATAAAATAAATGGATTAGCATTTAAATTTCATTGGGGTCTAGCTTGGTACCAAGTTAAAGTGATTTAATAGCTTCATCACAGAGGCTGGAGATAGGATTGCACACTAAACCTTATTTTTCATGTATGGTAAAGTAGGGGATCAGTCATGCATCCACAACCAAGCTGAGGTTGGATGAAGGTTCTAAAAATGGAACAGACAGGCTCCGGCAGATCTCCATAACGTATGACTAACCTTGTTCTTAACAGGCTTTGATTAATTGTTCTTGGTATTACTTAGCTATGTAATGACTGTAAAATTACAATCAAATTGTAGGCTTCATACACTTGATCATTTCAAACAATGCTCTACCAGGAATGCTAAATACAGACTAAGTGGCAGTTAATACTTCACTCCCAGGTTTTACATGTGCTGATAAACAGCGTAAAACAGTGTATTTATTTAAAATGTTTTTCATGCTGTATTTGTTGATTAGCACCTTTCATTGCCTTAGCCATAATGTTCATCACATTTTTTTGTCTTCTGTGATACTGAAATGCTTTAGGGGAAAGTTTTAGCTTATTTTACTTTCATTTCTTCGATTCTAAACAGTAAAAAATTAGATTCTCATCCAAAAAACTTCTATCATTATTATATTATCAAGTTCGTGGTAGTAGAAATTATAGAAACAAAGTTATAGCTGAAATCTAAGTAGTCCACCAAGTGATTTTCGATGTACGTGTACATATAAAAACTTACGTATCCATGGAAATAAGCTTCCTTCTCTCTGCAGCATATGATTTCTGTAGAAGGCCTGAAGTTGGTACTGATACAATGTCAGGGTCAGCCACATAGTATAAGCTATCAGCAAAACTGAGCTTTAAGCTTTCTATAAGAAGGTGAAAGTAATCAGCTGAGCCTTGTCCCAGTGCTGAAACAAAAAAAAAACAAAAATAAATTAAAATTAAAACTGCTTGTTATAAGGTATACATTTATTGTCAAATCATTTCAACAGGTTTAATGATCGCAAATTGTTAAAAGCTACTTGGAACTTTGAGTCTCAAACTTTTTATTTTGTGGAGATTATGATCACACTTTTAAACTTAGACAACAAACTCAAAAAATTGTGGAAATTTGCAACAAATGGAGACAATGAACACTGCTGCTGAAAGGGAACATAACATTAAGTGATATTTATAGAAGGTGCAGAACACAATATTACACTGCAGCAGTCGACTTTGTAAGAGTTAAGACCATGTGCTTCCAAACACTTCCTTAGAACAAAGTGAAAAAAGGTGCAATTGTTATACAAATTGTGTAAATAGTTACACTTTGATTAAGGGGAAATGATTTTCCGTAGCAGATATTGCTGCCAAAATATTTATAATGCACAACTCAAACAATGGAAAATCCAGGATGGAACGTAACAATATTATGAAAAGGAAAGTTGCTACTCACCGTATAGTGGAGATGCTGAATCGCAGATAGGCACAACAAAAAGACTGTCGCAAATAAAGCTTAAGGCCATGGGGCCTTCATCCAAAATAGACAAAACACACACACACACACACACACACACACACACACACACACACACACACACACACACACACATGACTGCAGTCATGTGTATGTGAGTTGGGTTTGTGTGTGTGTGTGTGTGTGTGTGTGTGTGTGTGTGTGTGTTGTCCATTTTTGATGAAGTTTATTTATGACAGTCTTTTTGTTGTGCCTATCTGTGACTCAGGATTCTGCTATATGATGAGTAGCAACTTTCCGTTTCATAATATTGTTATAATGCACAACTGTGGCTTGCAACTAACAGTTTTCAAAAAATGTGTAATGTATGACAGTGTAACCTCCAAAAAATTTTCGAAAATGTACCTTTCTTCATGTAGACAGGTACTGAAATTGAGGGGAACAATGGTCTAAATGAGGATACTAGTGCTAAAATTGCACAATGCACAAATGTAGATTACAGCTAAAGCTGTAACACAAGACAAGTTTTTTTATAGGGCTCAATGTTTCAAAAAATATTCAGTCTATCATGTCACACACTTGAGTTTTGAGTCCATCAACATGAAAAGCAGTTTCAGTTTTATGTAAAATGTTAGGATCTACATTTTCAAAGACAAGGGAAATACTTAAAGTCAGCTTATACATGTTATAAAAGTGTAAAATGTATGGATTTTGTACTTAGTTCATTTTGTGACACCTTCTACGCTAGTGTGTCAAAAATGAATGCTGTAGCATCAATTTTTTTTTTTTTGGTCATCAGTCTACTGACTGGTTTGATGCGGCCTGCCACAAATTCCTTTCCTGTGCTAACCTCTTCATCTCAGAGTAGCACTTGCAGCCTACGTCCTCAATTATTTGCTTGACCTATTCCAATCTCTGTCTTCCTCTACAGTTTTTGCTCTCTACAGCTCCCTCTAGTACCATGGAAGTCATTCCCTCATGTCTTAGCAGATGTCCTATCATCCTGTCCCTTCTCCTTATCAGTGTTTTCCACATATTCCTTTCCTCTCCGAATCTGCGCAGAACCTCCTCATTCCTTACCTTGTCAGTCCACCTAATTTTCAACATTCGTCTATAGCACCACATCTCAAATGCTTTGATTCTCTTATGTTCCTGTTTTCCCACAGTCCATGTTTCACTACCATACAATGCTGTACTCCAGACGTACATCCTCAGAAATTTCTTCCTCAAATTAAGGCCGGTATTTGATGTTAGTAGACTTCTCTTGGCCAGAAATGGCTTTTTTGCCATAGTGAGTCTGCTTTTGATGTCCTCCTTGCTCCGTCCATCATTGGTTATTTTACTGCCTAGGTAGCAGAATTCCTTAACTTCATTGACTTCATGACCATCAATCCTGATGTTAAGTTTCTCGCTGTTCTCATTTCTACTACTTCTCATTACCTTCGTCTTTCTCCGATTTACTCTCAGACCATAGTGTGTACTCATTAGACTGTTCATTCCATTCAGCAGATCATTTAATTCTCCTTCACTTTCACTCAGGATAGCAATGTCATCAGCGAATCGTATCATTGATATCCTTTCACCTTGTATTTTAATTCCACTCCTGAACCTTTCTTTTATTTCCATCATTGCTTCCTCAGTGTACAGATTGAAGAGTAGGGGTGAAAGGCTACAGCCTTGTCTTACACCCTTCTTAATACAAGCACTTTGTTCTTGATCGTCCACTCTTATTATTCCCTCTTGGTTGTTGTACATATTGTATATGACCCGTCCTCCTTATAGCTTACCCCTACTTTTTTCAGAATCTCGAACAGCTTGCACCATTTTATATTGTCGAATGCTTTTTCCAGGTCGACAAATCATATGAAAGTGTCTTGATTTTTCTTTAGCCTTGTTTCCATTATTAACCGTAACGTCAGAATTGCCTCTCTCGTACCTTTACTTTTCCTAAAGCCAAACTGATTGTCACCTAGCGCATTCTCAATTTTCTTTTCCATTCTTCTGTATATTATTCTTGTAAGCAGCTTTGATGCATGAGCTGTTAAGCTGATTGTGCAATAATTCTTGCGCTTGTCAGCTCTTGCCATCTTCGGAATTGTGTGGATGATGCTTTTCCGAAAGTCAGATGGTATATCGCCAGACTCATATATTCTACACACCAACGTGAATAGTTGTTTTGTTGCCACTTCCCCCAATGATTTTAGAAATTCTGATGGAATGTTATCTATCCCTTCTGCCTTATTTGACTGTAAGTCCTCCAAAGCTCTTTTAAATTCCGATTCTAATACTGGATCCCCTATCTCTTCTAAATCGACTCTTGTTTCTTCTTCTATCACATCAGACAAGTCTTCACCCTCATAGAGGCTTTCAATGTATTCTTTCCACCTATCTGCTCTCTCCTCTGTATTTAACAGTGGAATTCCCATTGCACTCTTAATGTTACCACCATTGCTTTTAATGTCACCAAAGGTTGTTTTGACTTTCCTGTATGCTGAGTCTGTCCTTCCGACAATCATATCTTTTTCGATGTCTTCCCATTTTTCCTACAGCCATTTCATCTTAGATTCCCTGCACTTCCTATTTATTTCATTCCTCAGTGACTTGAATTTCTGTATTCCTGATTTTCCCAGAACATGTTTGTACTTCCTCCTTTCATCAATCAACTGAAGTATTTCTTCTGTTACCCATGGTTTCTTCGCAGCTACCTTCTTTGTACCTATGTTTTCCTTCCCAACTTTTGTGATGGCCCTTTTTAGAGATGTCCATTCCTCTTCAACTGTACTGCCTACTGCGCTATTCCTTATTGCTGTATCCACAGCGTTAGAGAACTTCAAACGTATCTCGTCATTCCTTAGTACTTCCGCATCCAACTTCTTTGCGTATTGATTCTTCCTGACTAATGTCTTGAGCTTCAGCCTACTCTTCATCACTACTATATTGTGATCTGAGTCTGTATCTGCTCCTGGGTACGCCTTACAATCCAGTATCTGATTTCGGAATCTCTGTCTGACCATGATGTAATCTAATTGAAATCTTCCCGTATCTCCCGGCCTCTTCCAAGTATACCTCCTCCTCTTGTGATTCTTGAACAGGGTATTCGCTATTACTAGCTGAAACTTGTTACAGAACTCAATTAGTCTTTCTCCTCTTTCATTCCTTGTCCCAAGCTCATATTCTCCTGTAACCTTTTCTTCTACTCCTTCCCATACAACTGCATTCCAGTTGCCCATGACTATTAGATTTTTGTCCCCCTTTACATACGGCATTACCCTTTCAATATCCTCATACACTTTCTCTATCTGTTCATCTTCAGCTTGCGACGTCGGCATGTATACCTGAACTATCATTGTTGGTGTTGATCTGCTGTCGATTCTGATTAGAACAACCCAGTCACTGAACTGTGCACAGTAACACACCCTCTGCCCTACCTTCCTATTCATAACAAATCCTACACCTGTTATACCATTTTCTGCTGCTGTTGATATTACCCGATACTCATCTGACCAGAAATCCTTGTCTTCCTTCCACTTCACTTCACTGACCCCTACTATATCTAGATTGAGCCTTTGCATTTCCCTTTATCTAGTTTCCCTACCACGTTCAAGCTTCTGACATTCAATGCCCCGACTCGTAGGACATTATCCTTTCATTGATTATTCAATCTTTTTCTCATGGTAACCTCCCCCTTGGCAGTCCCCTCCTGGAGATCCAAATGGGGGACTATTCCGGAATCTTTTGCCAATGGAGAGATCATCATGACACTTCTTCAATAACAGGCCACATGTCCTGTGGATACACGTCACGCGTATCCCACTTAAAACAACAAAAACTGAGAAAGCATCTGGATACCAATGCATTGGCATAGTTTTTACATGGTTGGTTGTCCATTATCCCAAAGTTCTTATTAATTCTGAGGAAATATTGTCTACTTTGCTTCGTCTTAAGTTTTTCAGTGCACTGTGAAATTCTATTCACAGTATCACATCTCCATCCTTATTTTAATTTTCTCCCTCTGCCCTTTCCTCTGTGTACCAACTGAGTGTTAATTTACCTAGCATAGGGCATGTCTATCATATGTCATTGTTGATTATGTTCTTTAAAATATTTTTTACAAATGCAACATAATTATAGTTACATAACCTTGGTACAAATGAAATATTTCAATCATTGTCTCCCTTAAAACCCACATCCTTTCGTCTTTCCCTCTCCTTCCCTCTTTCTTGACGAAGCAGTCGTTGGTTGCGAAAGCTAGAATTTTGTGTGTATGTTTGTGTGTCTATCGACCTGCCAGTGCTTTCTTTTGGTAAGTCACATCATCTTTGTTTTTAGATATAAATCTATAAATATTTAGAGAAAGTGACAGCATTAAGAACTTTTCATTAATTTTTGTAATCAGGTACTATTTGAGCCAACATAGCAAATGAATGGAATGGAAAGACTTCCTAATAACTGATACATGGGAAAGTATCCTCTGTCTTGCACTTCATGGTGCTTTGGAAAAAGCTACTATCTCCCCATTTATATTAAATAGCTGTTGTTCTCCTCCTATTGGTAGTTTAATATTTAGTTGATAACTTTGGTACTTGTCAAAGAAAGTAGTTACCTACACGTTATGCTACATTATAGTGATACTTTACATTGTGCAGCTACTTTCCTTGTAGTTAACATAACTTTTCATTCCTTGAATTCAAATTTATAAAAAGAGTGGCTAATGAGGTACATTTATAATTTCCTTTTGATGTGGTTATGATCTTCACTTTATTGCTTGATAGGAGCTGCTGAATACCTTTGCACCAGAATACATAACTTCACTCTGAACACTACAGAAGAGGGCCGAGTCAGCCTGAAAATTATTTATATCCTTTTACTATGATTACATATCTACATTTACATCTACATCTATCCTCTGCAAATCACTGTCAGGTGTATAGCAGAGGATATAACCCATTGTGCCAGTTATTAGGGTTTCTTCCTGTTTTGTTCATGTATGGAGCATGGGGAGAATGACTGTCTGAATGCCTTTATGCATTCAGTAATCATTCCAATCTTATCGTCATGATCCCACATGAGCAATTCATAGGAGGTAGAGTGGTGGGATGTCAAGGCAGCAGTGGTGGTCAGTTGTGGCCAGAGAAACTTGACTGCAATATAAACATTCTTTATTCAGTTTTTATGATGACTGAAGTGTTATGATGCCATGGACATGGTCTGCCACTTCTTGTGTTTGGTGTGGGTGATGTTCATGTCCCATACTGATGGCATTATTTTCTCACTCAGCCATGCATGGCCCACTTGCACCGCATGGCTATGAGCAAGGACTGCCAGTAACACAAACATCCCCCAGGATTCTAGTAAAGTCCCACTGCTACTGGAAGAGAAGCTTGATCTGGTGCAGGTGGTTGGTGGTGGTACCATCCTGGCCATGAATCACTGCCCTCCAGGGCAGGAGTTCAGATACTGCTCTAGAGTCTGGAAATGGCTTGTCCACTGTACTGCTCCAAGTCCACAGTTGTGGAATCAACCCCATGAATTAGTCTGGAGGAGATGGCTGCACAGACTGGGGTCAGCTGTTTGTTGGCCCATAATGCAGTGAAGACTTGCATGGCCCTGTCATTGTGAAAGATGCTGCTGGACTGTGTATAACTGTTCTAGAACCAGAGGGTATTTATAGTGGTTAATGGCACATTTGTTGTGCTGATATGTTGCTTCCAGGCACGTAGAGGTCAACGCCTTCATGGAATAATCATGTGGAAACACCCCTCAAGCTAATTTGTAGTTTCTATGATGTTGCTGAGAGTGCATGGCTCAGGCTAGCTCATCTGATGGTAGGTAAACAGGTTCATTTATGAAATCATATACCAGCATCTCTGCACCTGCCTGCTTGCCCAACATACTGTTGCAATGGAGTTACTTTTCTTACAGTAATGCCCAAAATTAATGATGGCACTACAGAATACACCAGCACGATGATTTTTCTTGTTTAGGTTTTTTGAAGACACTATTTGTAAGGTATTGTATCACATTCTCTGTGGTGATGCCTTTAGAAAAACCAAACTGAGAGGCAGTTAACCATTTTTGCTCATTTGAATGAGTCGGTATTGTGTCATAGGCCACTTTCTCAAACACTTTTGAGAAAAATGGAAGGATTGAAATAATCTGTACTTAGAGGTGATTTGCTTATCTCCAGTTTTATAGAAAAGTGCATAATACAGCCTGAGTCATTGATTGATCACAAAGATAAATTAAGGGTAATCCAATCAAGTAAACTAAAGATTTTAATATTCTGGTAGAAACACCATCATACCTAGTAGAATTTGTTGTATCCTGCCTATTCTTCAAATATGGGGCTCCTAGGAAACTTGCTTTCTTGGATTACTAGACAACAATTTGGTCAAATCATATTAATGAGTTTTTATTACAATAAAATAAATGACAATACTTAACTTTGAGAATTTACAGTGATGTGTGTCAAGCAAAGGGTGACGTGCAATATAATCAAAGACTTTCAATATAATGATCCCAATACAAGTGAAGTAATATTGTGGATTCTTCTATCCAGGTCACTGGTCTTGATGCTTCTGTCGAACAGGGCCATGGCCAGTCAGCACTGCCATCATGTTGTCATCCTGGAGAGAGGTCTTTCAGTGTGCAATTGACTGACGTCTTCTTCACAGCCCTCTCTGCCCTAATGTTTTTGACTGGCATGCCAGCACTTGGCTTAACAATGGAACAGAATTTCTACTATTTTTTGAGCTGACGAATTTAGCAAGCTCCTTAGGGACTGTATTTTTTAAACAAATGTATGTTAGTGGTGCAATCAGTGTTGCTGTTGTTGTTGTGGTCTTCAGTCCAGAGACTGGTTTGATGCAGCTCTCCATGCTACTCTATCTTGTGCAAGCTTCTTCATCTCCCAGTACCTACTGCAACCTACATCCTTCTGAATCTGTTTAGTGTATTCATCTCTTGGTCTCCCTCTACTATTTTTACCCTCCACGCTGCCCTCCAATACCAAATTGGTGAGCCCTTGATACCTCAGAATATGCCCTACCAACCGATCCCTTCTTCTAGTCAAGTTGTGCCACAAATTTCTCTTCTCTCCAATTCTATTCAATACCTTCTCATCTACCCATCTAATCTTCAGCATTCTTCTGTAGCACCACATTTCGGAAGCTTCTATTCTCTTCTTGTCTAAACTATTTGTCATCCACGTTTCACTTCCATACATGGCTACACTCCATACAAATACTTTCAGAAACAACTTCCTGACACTTAAATCTATACTTGATGTTAACAAATTTATCATCTTCAGAAGCGCTTTCCTTGCCGTTGCCAGTCTACATTTTATATCCTCTCTACTTCGACCATCATCAGTTATTTTGCTCCCCAAATAGCAAAACTCATTTACTACTTTAAGCATCTCATTTCCCAATCTAATTCCCACAGCATCACCTGATTTAATTCGACTACATTCCATTTTCTCATTTTGCTTTTGTTGATGTTCATCATATCCTCCTTTCAAGATCATGTCCATTCCGTTCAGCTGCTCTTCCAGGCCCTTTGCTGTCTCTGACAGAATTACAATGTCATCGATGAACCTCTAAGTTTTTATTTCTTCTCCATGGATTTTAATTCCGACTCCAAATTTTTCTTTTGTTTCCTTTACTGCTTGCTCAATATACAGATTGAATCACATCGGGGAGAGGCTACAACCCTGTCTCACTCCCTTCACAATCACTGCTTCCCTTTCCTGTCCCTCGATTCTTATAACTGCCATCTGGTTTCTGTACAAATTGTAAATAGCCTTTTGCTCCCTGTATTTTACCCCTGCCACCTTCAGAATTTGAAAGAGAGTATTCCCATCAACATTGTCAAAAGCTTTCTCTAAGACACAGGTAGTATATGTAACAGTAAATACAATACAACTGAATTTGATTGTTTATGAATGGATTAATGTCTTCTGTCACTGAGAGGAAGTAATCATCAAACTGACAAAAGCCTTGTTGGGTAAAAGCTAACTTTCTGATAATCTTTTTGTTGTGCTTTTCTGTGACTCAGCATCTCTGCTATTGGTGAGTAGCAACTATCCTTTTCATAATATTGTCACAGTCCATCCTGTATTTTCCATTATTTAATCTTCAAATTTGGTGGTCAATGACTTGAAAGTGTCATAATTTCTAGTAGTGTTACTTTTTGGCAGTTCAGTAAAATTTTGGTTGCTATTTTTATTTATTACTAGTTTAAAATCAAATTGCCAGTCTTTGCACCACTTTGAAATCTTATCAAGATCTGATTTTAGGTACTGACCACACAATTTGTGTTTTAATTTTAAATAGTTACACTAATAATTAATTTATTGTATTATAGCACTGTGACAAAACCCACATAAGGGCCACATCTTTTCCTTTTCACATATGGATTTATGATCTGAGATGGTTGTGCCCTTAACTACTATGGCTGTGTGAAATCCTTGTTAGGGATACCAACACATGTTGCTTCCTTCACATTGATGGATGGAATTTGTCATGCTATATTAATTACAAATATGTTACTATGGTGTAACTTGATAATGGCTGACAGGGAAAAATAATATAATCTCTAAATTTAAAAAAATAAAGTTGTTATTTCAAAATAAAACTGACAATGCAGGAAAATTACTGCCTCCAAGTGTGAAAACAGCACATGCTTTTTCCATGCTGGATGCTGTGAAGCTACCAACTTGGATAGAGATATGTCTAGCCTTTGGCACTGTAATAGCCGTACATATTGCTTCATGGTTATGAAAAAAGAGTGGCCAATTATAAAACTTTAAGTTAATCTTCTACTAGCAAAGGAAGAATTAGTATGGCTGAGGGCTGTTGTTGGCAGCAGCAAAGTTAGTAATTAGTAAGTTCCATCTTGGATTTTCCATT
This sequence comes from Schistocerca cancellata, assembly GCF_023864275.1. Lineage (NCBI taxonomy): Eukaryota > Metazoa > Arthropoda > Insecta > Orthoptera > Acrididae > Schistocerca > Schistocerca cancellata. The sequence goes on from NC_064628.1 coordinate 714,435,924, forward strand.
GTTTGAAAGATAGTAATGGGGTAGATAACTTGACTGTGATCAAACCAGCCAGATCAGCCATGAGTTTCAAAAACTCTACTATCTTCAGTCCTGATGCCTCAAACAGCTTCACTTCTGAGGAGTGTAGACAAAAGTGTGCAGAGAACCCAAAGAGTTCAGGAGCACACTGATAAGACAAGGACAGTAATTAGGTGATTAACAAGCTTAAGAAAGTCATTCTCCTAGGAAGTACTCATGTGAGGGGGTTGTCTGAACCAGTACAGAACTCTCTGAGTAGTGAATACCAGGCAACTACTATTGCTAAGCCAAGCGAAGGGCTCAGCGATGTCACTAAGTAATTTAGGCTCTCTGGGGAAAGATCTTGGTGACAGGAAAAAAAGTGTAGGTCATTCCCATTAGGGCAGATGCACATAATTATAGGGTTATATCATTGACATCAATTTGTTGTAGAATTATATTTTGTGCTCAGTAGTATGACGTTTCTGGAGACTGAAAATCTGTTCCTCCATGAGGTCCATAGTGTTGTAGACAACAGTGCTTAGGAAGGTATTTGAAACTATCCCACACTGCCATTTAGTGAAAAAATATGAGCTTGCAGAGTATTGTACCAGATTTGTGACTGGATACAAGACTTCCTTACAGACAGAACTCAGCATGTCACTTGTAATGGAACAAAATTGACAGATGTAAAGGTAATTTCCAGAGTACACCAAAGAAGTATATAAATGAACTAGCAGAAAGCATCAGAAAAGCTTTAAAACTGTTCACAGATAATATTGTTGTCTAGAAGTATGTAGCAATACCAAAAGACTCTATCAATTTGCAGAATGACCTGCAGAGGATTGATAAGTGGTGCAGACTCTGGCAGTTGACCCTGAACATAAATAAGTGTAACATATAGCACATACATAGGAAAAGAAATCAACTGCTGTACAACCATACTACTGATGACAAATTGCTGGAAACAGTATCTACCATAAAATATGTAGAGTGACCTTAAGTGGAATGAACATATGAAACAAATAGCAGCAAAATCAAATGCTAGACTGGAATTAATAGGTAGAATCATCAGGAAATGTAACTCACTCACAAAGGAAGTGGCTTACAAGGCACTTGTTCATCTGTTTCTTGAATATTGTTCATCAGTCTGGGATCCTTAGCAAGTAGAAGGCATAGAAGAGGTAAGGGAGATCCGAAGAGGAGCAGCACATATTGTCACAAGATCATATAGTCTGCATGAGAGTGTTACAGAGATGGTCAACAAACTCCAGTGGCAGATGCTGCAAGAGATGCATTGTGCATAATGGAGAGGTTTACTATCAAACTTTTAAGAGAGCGCTTTCTGGGAAGAGTCAGACAATACATTACTCCTCCCACATATATCTTGCAAAAAGACAATAATGAGAAAATTTGAGAAGTTAGAGCTAATACAGAGGCTTACTGACACTCATTCTTCCCATGCAACATTTGTTAGTGTGATTGGGGAGGGGGGATTAGTTAGTGGTACCAGAAGTACCCTCCACTGTGCACCATTTTGTGGCTTACAGAGTATGGTGTAGATGTAGACGAACAACCCCTGAAAGAACAGCTTTCATAAATTCCATCTCAGTTACCATACCTTTGAAAGTAGAATTTAAAAAACAAAAGGAAAAGATTTGAGCATCCATGTCACACCAGTCAGTATGTGCTATACTCCATTGTACCTGAATTTGTGACTTGCCTGGGGAAAAAAAAAACACTTCCAGGAACCTCCTTAATGTACTCTGAGATTTCTATGGGTGATGGTAGACCTATAACCCAGATACCATATCACAAACTGTATTGCTTGCAGTCTGCATTAGAGGAAACTCTTAAATTTTCTAGAAGGAGGAGTAATTCAACCTTCTTTCAGTCCTCAGTTTCATCTATAGTGATAGTCCACAACCTTTTGTTGGCAGCAGCCGCACATGAACAGTGTCTTTAGTACATACTGCATTCTGGATTTAGCACTTTTCCTGCTACCATCTTATTGCAGCAAAAAGTCATACATTTTTCTCAACTTGTGTCCACCTTGATAGCTGAGTGGTCAGTGAGACCAAATGCTGTGCAAAGTGTGAGGGTGGTGGGGTGTGGGGGGGGGGGGGGGGGGTTCAGTTCCCAGCTGGGTTGGAGATTTTCTCCACTCAGGGACTGGGTGTTTTGTTGTCTTCATCGTTTCATCCCCATCAACATGCAAGTTGCCAAAGTGGCATCAGCTCAAAAGACTTGCAACAAGTGACCGGTGTACCCAACAGGAGGCCCTAGCCACACAACATTTCATTTCTCAACCTGTGTTTGCACAGTGTTTCTTGTGTGCAAATTTTAATGACTTTCATAGAAATGACCCCAAAGATATGATGACCATAAGAGAAAGAAAATGACCTTAGAAATAAAATGTAAAATCTTTGAAAATGTGAATGTAGTGTGAGTGTTGCTGAGTTAACATGCACATACAACCAGTCTGCATCAACTATTTGCACCATCCTCAAGAACAAGATCAAGATTAGGGAGATGGATGCTTCAAGGGGAGTGAGTAGAGTATCTAAATAACAGTTTCATATTCTGAATGATGTCAACAGGTTGCTCCTTATATGGTTGAATGAAAAGTAATTGGCAGGTGACATTATTAATGACAACATCATTTGTAAGAAGGCGAGAGAGAATGAGTTTCGTTGGTCTTGTTAAGAAGACGCCAGGATCATCAGTGGCCAAAGAAGATTTTAAGGGAAGCTGTGGGTGGTTCAAAAAGTTTAAGAGAAGAACTGGCATCCATAGCATTGTGAGGCATGATGAAGCAGCCAGCTCCAACAAAAAGGCAGTAGAGAATTTCATCAGCAACTTCAAGATGCTCATAGATTCTGAGTTATCTGCCACCACAGGTTTTTAATTGTGACAAGACATGTGTATTCTGGAAAAAGATGTCAAAGCATACCTTTATAACAGCAGAGGAGAATGCATTGCCCAGTCACAAGCCAAAGAAAGACCTTCTCACACTGTTATTCAGTGCCAATGCAAGCTGTGATTTGAAAATTAAACTGTTGCATGTTTGCCATACAGAAACTCCATGAGCCTTCAGGAAGTGTAATGTCCAGAGGAGCAGGTTAAATGTAATGTGAAGGTCCAACAACAATGCTTGGGTGACACTTGATCTTTTTTGTGATTGGGTCAATGAAGTGTTTTGTCCTTCAGAGAAAATATATTTGCTTGAGATTAATTTGCCGCTCCATGTCTTGCTTGTTATGGGCAACTCTCCTGCCCATTTTCCAGGTTTTCAAGACCACTCCTTGGAGAATTTCAATTTGTTAAGATCCAATTTCTACACCACAAACACTACTCTATTACTCCAGTCTATGGACCAGCAGATTATTTCTAACTTTAAGGAGCTCTATACTAAAGCATTCTCCAAGCATTGCTCTGAGCTGACAGAATCTACCAATCTCACTCTTTTAGAGTGTTGTAAATATCACTTCAACATTGTTGCTGTGTTTAGATGACCAAAAGGGCATGGCAAGTGGTTACTAAGAGAACTCTCACTACTGCTTGGAAGAAGCTTTGGCCAGAGTGCATTGTCGAATGTGACTCTGAGGCATTTGAGTCAGTACCTGTGGAGCCTGTAGTCAATGAGATTGTGTCTTTGACCAAGAGCATGGGACTAGAAGTGGATAACAATGATATTGAGGAGCTTGTGGAAGATCACAGCCAAGAAATGACCACTGAAGAGCTTATGGAGTTGCAGTGTGTTTCAGGGCAGGAAGCTGTGGAGAGGAGTTCCTCGGAGGAGGAGGTGGTGGTGGTGGTAACAGCAAAGCAGCAATCTTCTGGTGCAATAAGAGAAATGCTGAAAGCATGGGAATTGGTTTCATCTTACATTGAAAATCATCACCCCAATAAAGCAGTGGCTATGCTCACTACAAATTTATTTGACAATAATGCTGTGTTGCATTTCCACCAAGTGTTCAAGTGTCAGCAGAAGCAAATGACTATAGATAGCTTCCTAATAAAAAAGAATTAGTTATGTATCATGAATAATAAAGTACATAATACTGCATGTATAATTTTCTTTCAATAAATGGCATGAATAAGATAAAACTTTTAATACTTTTTTTGCACAGAATCCATTACCATGTTTTACATTAATTTATATGGGGTAAACTGTTTCACTTAACGAATGTTTTTCACTATGAGTAAGATTCTGGAGGTTCCACTGTACTTATTTCATTCATCTTTTCAGTGGTATGAGGATTAAATTGGGGCAATTATCCTGGGTTTCCCTTTGTAAATGAACATTTGAAAACAGAGTTGAGCATTGCAGCTTTTGCTTTACTACCCTCAATTTCAGTTCCTTTCCCATTAACTAGAGACTGGACACTAACTTTGGTGCCACTAACAGCCTTTACATATGACTAGAATTGCTTTGGTTTCAGTGAAAGATAACTTGACAATATTCTGCTGCAGTAATCACTGAAGGCATCATGCAATGCTCTCTTAACACCCAAATGTGTTTCACTCAGCATGTGTCTGTCTATAGCTCTACACTGTGATTTACATCTATTAAGCAGTAATCTCAGTTTATTTAGAAGTTTCTTTACAGTGACTGTATATCATGGAGATTCCCTCCCATTACAAACTATTCTACTGTGTACATATCTTTCCAGTGCATGGTCAGACTTTACCCAGAGCTCCTGTGCATGCCCCTGCCCTGTGCCTACAAATGATGAAGAAAAATCAGTTGGCTATGCATTGTGTCAACTGTATCAAACTGAACAAAACTGTAGCACCACGGAGAAGGAACTTCTGGTGCTTGTTTTTGGCACTCATTACTGTCAGTACTAGTTATATGGACAAGAACCTATGGTTATTACTGTGCATGCTGCCTTACGATGACTATTACATTTAGAAGATACCAGTAGCAGACTTGTTAGGTGGGCATTAAAACTGAAGAATATGAGTACATAGTCAAAGACAGGCCGAGCAAATTAACTCACAATGCAGGTACCTTGAATAGGATAATTAAGATCCTACAGTAAATGATGTTCATATCGAGGAATTAAGAAAGGTGCAATACTCTGATGCCAGGGGTAAGAAATGGGCTACATCTCCCTATTTTATTACAAGAGATGATGTTTCAAAAACAAATCTTGGTAAACAGACAGTAGTTCTGAAGACTATCTGCAAGCATATATTGCAACAATGTCATGATAGCATGCACATATATCATGATGCAAAAAGCACAACAAAATGAGGATATAGAGGATTATGTTCAAAACTATCTCTCTTGCATTAAGAGAGTGCAAGGACAAAGACCAAATATACCTCTTCAAACCCTACCTATGGCAGCAGGATCTTTTTAAATCATTGCACTTGATATAGCTGGGTGATTCCCCATTACAGCCAAAAAGAACAGATATTTTTTGTCTACCACTGATCATTTCTTTTGTTACTTTGTTATGATAATGATTGAACACATGACCACTGAGAAAGTTGTCAAAGCAGTTACCATTATTTATTATAACAATCTGGGAGTCTAGAGACCATTGTAATAGACCAAGGGACAAACTTTATGTCTAATCTTAGAGCACAGGTATGTGAACTATTTTACTAAGGAAGTGGAGAACAATGCCATTTCACTCTGAGAGTAATGGCAGGATTGAATGCATACATAAAATGGTAGTTAAAATATATTATTATACATTGAATTACTCTCGGACTGGGATCATCTACTGTCAAATGCGATTTCATCAAACAACACCAGGGCACATGAAACACAGGTTTGAGTCTCTATGAGGACATTTTTCATTGCAAAATGCATTTCTCTTTCAAAATTGGTAAGCTGCTACAGGATCAAGCACCTGGTTAAAAAATGAAAGTTTTTTTGGAAGACAGTTCAGCAGAACATTGCAGCCATGATGAAAGAATGCTGGGATGTCACTATATTAAGTACGAAATTATGTTATGTTACAACAAACCACCATAAAACTAGGCAGAACTGATAAATTTATGTGCCTCTGGGATAGACCATTCTGTATACTTTGTTTTACAGCAGTTGTCAGTGTCAAATTACAGCTCCCTGATCAGAAGATTTGGGTTCATTTCGACTGCTTCACCAAGAATAAAGAGAGCAATATGTAGTGGATCCAACAAAACTTCATTCAGCCAAAAAGCTAATGCAGAGTGGAACTGTTACACAGCAACCGATTAGTTCCTGTTACAATGTTCTTTCCCTCTGTACAATTTATGATCTAGGGATTAAGAACAGATTTCATCTTAAATCTTAGGTGGGAGTATATGCCAGTATTTTCTGTTTCAGTCTATTGTTGAGCCATACTGGTGATTGTGTTGTGTATTCTCAATACATCAGTCCCATGTTTAGCTAGAAATTTTGCTTAAGTGTTGCATACATGTATTGTATCTTGTTCACTGACATCCCCATGATTCCATATCTTATGGGGTGTATCATAGGCAAACATCTAGTGTTTTAGCTTGACCATACTATGTTCCCATTTTGCTTTCATAACATGGTCAGTTCTATATTTTTTTGTCTTTTGGCACAGTAAAGTGTGATTTTTACATATACCATTCCCCTGAGTGAATTATGTGACACTGTTAGTTTGATACTACCATTGCTCTGGAGAGTACTTCTCCTCCACTGGGCTGCTTACTATGAGCAATAGCCTGTAAATTATGGACATCTGGCTTTTGTCAAACAACACCAGCCAAACAGCTGGTGCCTATTCTTTGCTTCACCCCACTTTATGTGCTAATGTGGCTCTCTGTGGAAGTAGCTCAGTTCCATATGACTAGCAGGCCACTGTGCTACTAATGCATCACAACCTTTACATTTCTATAAGCTACCCCCCCCCCCCTCCTCCCCCCCCCTCGCCCAATTCTCCCAAAACTAACTGATAAGCCATTTTCAGCCTCATGTCATTCTTTTATGCCTTTATCTGTATTTTATAATCTGCTTTTACTTTGAATATTTTTGTCATATGTTTGCATTATTTTTCTACATTGTCACATAGTTTTAACCATTGTATGGTATGGCAAAGTTGTGTTCAAAGTTTGTGAAGTTTTGAGAACTTTTGCTATGAAACCATTGCTCTCAAGTTTGCTGCTTTGTTTTAGAAGGGATCTGCAGAAATAGGATCTCAGTTTTCAATGGATCGAACCACGTACTGTTCATTTCCTCCAACAAGATGGCTTTGGGGCCACTAGAGCTATCTTTTCTTCCCTCCCCCCCCCCCCCCCCCCCCCCCGCCGCCCTCCTCCTGTTACCCTCACCAAGTAATTCTCATAAGAAATTATACCCATACAATTTCAGAATATCAGTATGTTATTTACAAGCCCACAGCCCACACTGTATTCGAATCCTATCTGCAGCCATTGCCACTGAGCAACTGTACTAGAGCATTTGCCTTCAACAGATGAAGAGTCCTGGTTACAGTTAAAGTCCAGCACACAGTTTTAATCTGCCAGGGAGTTTCAAAAATCTTCAAGATTTCCAGGAACACCATCAATTATAGTTAGTGTTAACAATAGGACTGAAAAAATTAAGTTAGTTTGTAACAATTAACTGTCACTATAGTACACAACTTAGTTTTACTATTTTATTACCTTGAACATCGTAACCTTCTAAAATATTCAGTGCCATTAATGTTGTGATACCAAGACCATTAGGTGGTATTTCCCAAACAATGTAATCCTTGTAATCTACAGAAATGGGCTGCACTTCAGTACTTGTGTGATCTTTGAGATCATCCAGTGCTAAGTAACCTCCAAGTCTTTGAACTTCTGCAACTATAGCTTGTCCTATACGACCTGTATAAAAGCTTGTCTTTCCTTCCTGTGCAAGAACCTGTGAACAAAATAAATAAATTATTTCAAGCATCTATCGACAGGAATTGTCTATGACCTATCAAAGATTTTTAGTTTTTTATTTTAATTTATTTTCTCTCCTTTGGCATCAGTGTACTATTTTTAAATTGCTCCATAAGAAAATCTACACATACTGTTAGAATACATGGATAATCCAGAAAATGCATGGTCATGTGAACTTGAGTTTGAATGGAAATACTTTTACAAGCTGCAGAAAGGGATGGATGAAAGAAGTGATTAAGGGAAGCTTGTAAATATAAATTACAGTTTATGGGAAGAGCAGTGAGAAAAATTTAACTGTTAGTTGTTTGGTTGGCTGGTTGATTTGGGGGAGGGGACCAAACAGCAAGGTCATTGGTCCCATTAGATTATGGAAGGAAGTTGGCCATGCCCTGGCAAAGGAACCATCCTGGCACTTGCCTGAAGTGATTTTTGAAATCACGGGAAACCTAAATCAGGATGGCTGGGTGCAGGCTTGAACTATTGTCCTCCCAAATGTGAGTCCAGTGTGCTAACCACTGTGCCACCTCACTTGGTAATTTAACTGTAATCATTTTCTTGTTATTGTAGTAACACTGTTCACATTTACGTAGCACTTCTCTTAGCATAGACCGGGACTGAGTCCTAGGCAGGCCCGATGTTAACTGACTGGGCACAGCCCATGCTGCCTGAGTTGTTGTTGTTGTTACGCCGACAGAGGTCGCGTCCGAATTCTCGCATGTCCTTTGGTGGATGGGACTCTACTTGCGGCAACTACCGTCAGTGACGCGCTACGCCGATGTGCGCCTCCCGCGATCTGTCTGGTGGCTACTGCACTACTCCTCCTTTGGGGGGTGAGGCCACTGTGATCCACTGCGTTGGAAGGTGGAGCGTCGGGCAGGAGTGATGACCTCCACATCCATTGGAAGTCCGGAGTCAAGGGGATCTGCCAACCCTCGAGCCAGAACCTTCGAATACGGCTGGAAGTGACCCACATGAAGAGGTCCCCATCATCCCACCACTGGAGCCCGGGACAGAACGGGCGACAAACCTTCGAACTCCGGATCCTGTTCCACCTCAGGAGGGGCAAGACCCAGCGGTGGGGACGATGGGGAAGGGACGACCACAGGTGAACCAGCCTCCTGAGAAACCAGGCCTGTGTGGTGGGCCGGCTCTTGCTGGGGCATCTCAAACGATGGCAATGCTGGTGCTGGAGCTACTGGAGGCTGCCAAGGCTGAGAACCATCGCAGTGCAGCCGAGTCACAGCGGGGAGAGGCGGTAACGTCCCCTGAGAAACCAACACGGGTGCTGGCAATGGGGAAGCCGGTGTCCGAAAGGTTGGAGGGTGGGTGCCCAAACGTGGATGTAGCTGATTTTGGTGACGACGTACCACCCGGTCCCCTGCCTGCAAGGTATAGAGCCGGCGGCCATTTGTGCGCAGGACCACCGCTGGTATCCAACCTGGATTGCGACCAAACCTACGGGCCCAGACCGACATAACCAGTGGAAAGCCAGGTACTCCGTGTTGCAAAGACTGGCGAGGACCAGGCTGGAGGAGGTGCAGCAGAGTCCTAGGTTGGCACCCATGGAGGAGCTCTGCGGGGCTGCGTTCTCCCATTGGTGTGGTCCGGTATGCCGTCAGGAAAAACGTCAATGCTTCCTCTGCAGGAAATTCATGCACATACTTTTTCATCTGCATCTTAAATGTGCGCACCATGCACTCGGCTTCCCCATTCGATTGTGGATGGAAGGGGGGGAGAGCAAACGTGCCGAATACCAAAGCGCCTATAAAAATCCTGGAAGGTCTGCGAAATAAACTGCGGTCCATTGTCTGAGACCAGGGTGATTGGCAGACCTTCCACAGAAAAGATTTTGGCTAGTGCCTGGATTGCGACTTCTGAAGTGGTTGAGGAGCAGCGAACCACATATGGGAATCGGGAATAAGCATCAATGACAATGAGCCAAAAGCCATTGAGAAACGGGCCCGCAAAATCAATGTGAACACGTATCATGTTGTAGAACATACTGTGCAACAAGATATTGTGTATTACCACTATACACCCTCTGTCTATGCCCATTCACCCTAACTGATATCTTGGTGGCATTCATACAAATGTAAAATGCTAAAGAGTGCTTGCATAACAGCTGGATCATAACATGTGTCATTCCATAAGTGGCTCTTCTTTTGATAGTGTATATTTTGTCAGCTACAGCACTGGTATAGGTGGTGGTAGGAGCGTGCATCTGACAAGTGTTTCAGGGGGACAGTCACAGGGGTAGGAGCCATAGGATAGGAAAATAGGCGCAGGGATGAACAAAACCAGGAATGGATGTGATGGCCCAGGAAATCCGGGATAGTTACATACAGTGAAGGCTGAGGTGAGAATGGTGATTTACTGCTATAAAGAGTCTAAAAAGAGTCTGCATCTGAACAAATTTGTTTGCCTTGAATGCCAAGGCTGCATGGGCAGGAGGGGTGGGGCACTTGACATGAAAAGAATGACAGCTGTCAAAAATGTAAATATTGTTTTTTGTTTGTAAGTTTAATATGAACAGAAGTGTGCGGATGACCCTGTATGAGAATTAGGTCAGTATCAATAGAAGTGGCATGAGATCCAAATAAGAGCCATGTATAATTTAATTGAGAGTATTTATATAGAAATTTCAAAAATTTTTACAGATCAGTCTCACTACGAGCCTGCTGTGGCCACCCACTTCATACATTGTAGCACCTACTGCATCGGCATCCCACTTCATGTCCAACCAACACGGGATGCGTGTATCACAGGGAATATACTCACCAGGAAATCTCTCATTGTCTGTGTTGTCAAGAAAAATATTTACTGGTGGCCACAACACAACACAACACCAGATCTCCACCAATGACCACCAGGGCCACTATCCATTCACGAAGCATGTAGAACAGTTTACCAGAGGTTGCAGCTAGCCCAAGAGCTACTTTGATGCATCAGGCATGTGATCACAAATAGTTCTGGCAGATACATCTGCCAAATGGGCTTTATAGGGTGGCACACTGCCAGCAAAGGGCAGTTCGACACTGCTTGGAAGTATACAGAGCTCCACCCGGCAGCCACGGCCAGACGCCTCTTCTAGCTGGCCGATCTCCTACAGATGGACTTGATATAGTCGATGAACATCTTGATGTTGTAGAATTGTTTTTTTTGTGATCTCTCCCCATGAAGAGTTGGGTCTTTTCCATTATTATTTGTTATTTTATATTTGTGACAATCTGCAGCTGGGATCAAATCTGTTGTTCTTTTGGAGATTATATTATTGTTTCGTTTTAGTGAGTCCAATAAATTGTTTTTGGACTTGTGTTTTCCACATTTCTATTTTGCTAGTGCAGATACTTCAGATTACATATGGCAAAATGTCATCAGTGTATCTAAAGTAAACCAACATCTAAAGGAAAACTTGCTCCAAGCCACTCATGAGAAGGTTGACATACAGAGGAGCCATCGTGTTCCCAAGGCAGTAGCCCTGATATGATGTATGTCTGCCCTCAAAGTTAAAGTAGTTGTTCATAAGTGTCAAGGTCATTAAGGTCAGCAGGAAGGTTGTCATAGGTTTGGAATCAGATGAGTACTGGCTGAGGTAATGTTCAGTAGCATTCTTGTACATGGGGAATACATGCCGCGAGTGGGATGAGCACAGATTTGAGATGATTCAGGAAATTGTTGTGTCTTTAATGTAGGAGTGCTTGTACTGCAGGTTACACATGTTAATGTACCATGGCAGATATATGTTTAGTGAGTGCTTCGAAGCCAGCAACTATGAGATGGCAAGGCTGGATATTAGGAAGAAGGTAAAAGGTGAATGTGTGTGATTTGGGATGGTGTAGGAAATTCTACAATTGATCTGTCAGTCCTTGAGAAGGATCTTAGGTTTCAAGGAGAGATGACATGTCAGTTTGTACCATAGCAATGGGATCTCAGTGGGAGGTGCTATATGTAGAAGTTTCAGAAAGTTGGTGTAGACCCTTTCTTACATACTCCTGTTGTCAAGTACCACTGTGGTAGATCCCTTGTCTGCCAGGTGTCTGATGAGAGAGTCATAATGTTTTAGGAAATGAAGCACCTGCAAATCTGCAGAGGATATGTCAGTGTGAGAAAGTGAGTGAAGCAATGCTGGATGTTAGGAATTCTTTGAAAGCTTGTAAGAGGTGGTGAGGTACTAGTGTTGGATCAAGTTGGACTCTTGATTGAAACTGTACAAGGCAGGGTTCAATGTTAAGTTTGCAGTTGAAAATGCTTTGAGATTAAGTTTCACAGTGTTACTTGCAATTCTTTCACATTTTTATGTGTTTCAAACTGTCCTGAATGATTGTTACTGCCATTTTCTGCATATTTTACTTCTCAAATCTAGCATATTAATTTGTATTTGATGACTTCCTGTCTCTGTTCGACTTGTTTTTCAGCTTTTGTCATTTTCATGAACTTTGCCAATCATAATTTTTTTAAAACTTTCTTATCATATTTTCCAATTTTCTTCAGAGAAATTCTGCTCCCCTGTCAACCAGTCATTACCCTTCTTAGTTTTTGTCTGTTCTCACAATTTTCATTTAATTTTCCAGCATTTTTCCAATCTTCTGCCTTCCTTGTCTTTTTTTACTCTCATTTTTCCCCTCTCTGCTTGTTTTCACCTCTTCCACTATCTCTGATGCAGTAAACCCTCTTCGTAGCCCATAATGAATATAATCATATATTATATTTGGTCCTTTTGAAAACTTTTTTTTGTACTACCTAAATTTAGGTCCCAAATTCTCTTTCTTGAAACGTCCTTGTCCCTTTGAGCTTCCCACAAAGATCTAAGTTTGGAAGTCATCCAGGACATCTACAAACCTCAACAACAGCTAGACTTCACCTCCAAAAACTATCCTACCTTCTCCTAAACTACTTTAATAGTGGTCTTTCCATCCTTGTCACACTCCAGCTCCCAAAACAGCCACTCCATCAACCACCACTCCTCTTCTGCAAACCAACCTTGGCCAACTTTCTTAATATCTCCCAATCTTCACAACTACTTCCCAGAACATTGACACTCAGGATTGCAAGGACCAGCCAGAAGGTACAGAGAAGGTACAGAATTCTCTACCTCACATTTAAGGCCTTCTCCCCTCCTGAATTATTTGTGTTATAAAAGGGTCTCAATTTCAAACCTATACCTGCCTTCAGTCATATTGATTTGGTTAAGGACCTATTTTCCTTGACATGTAATGTCAACTGGAGGTATCATTTTGCAGCCAACCACAAAACATTTTCTACAGCAAATCTGACACTGAATTCTGTCTTGAACACTTGAAACAATATCCCAACTTGATCCACCACCACTACCCCTTACAAACTTTCCAAGAAGTCCTAGTATCCAGCATTGGTTCACCACTCTTTCTCAGTTGCCTACAACATGACCTTAACATGTCCTTTGTGGAATCACAGGCACTTCATTTGCTAAAATATTATGACGCCATCTCCATTCTCCCAATGGATAAAGGATCTACCACTGTGGTAACTGAGGGTCTATGACAGCTTTCCAACACTTCTACATACAGCATTTTCCACAAGATCCCACTCCTGTGGGACATGTTGACCTACAGTCCCTGCTTTAAAACTCAGGCCCCTCACAAGGACTAACACATCAAGTCACAGAACATCTTACCCCTCTCAAACTGTGTATTGCTTCCTTTTAACATCTTTCTAAGATCCACAAACCCAATTACCCTGGCTGTCACACAACTACTGACTTAAAAACACCCACTGATCGACACCTGCAACCTATTACAAAATCACTCTTTCTCTATATTAAAGACACTAACCATTTCCTAGGTCATCTGCAATCTGTGCCTGACCCCCTTCCAACATAAACCTTGCTTGTCACAGTTGATGCTATCTCCCTCTATACTGACATCTCCACGTACAAGCCCTGACTGCAGGTGAACATTACCTGAACCAATGCCTAACTGATTTCAAACTTATGACAACCTTCCTGTTCACATAATGAATTTTATACTTATGCACAATTAATTTATCTTTGTGGACAGACGTACATCAGACCATAGGGACCGAGCAAGGTGGCGCAGTGGTTAGCACACTGGACTCGCATTCGGGAGGATGATGGTTCAATCCCACGTCCGGCCATCCTGATTTAGGTTTTCCGTGATTTCCCTAAATCGCTCCAGGCAAATGCTGGGATGCTTCCTTTGGAAGGGCATGGCCAACTTCCTTCCCTAATCCGATGAGACCGATGACCTCGCTGTTTGGTCTCGTCCCTCAAACAACCCAAACCCAAACCAACCCAGACCATAGGTCTGGGCTTTTGAACAGGATGGCTCCTGCCTATGTCAACCTTTTCATGGGTATCTTGGTGGTAGCTTTCCCAGGATTCATAAGCCTTTAGACCTTGGTTTGGATGAGATATACCGACGACATTTTGCCATATGTACTCAGGCTGAAGCTGACCTGTTGAAATTTTTGGTATCTCCTAATTAAATTTCACATGCTCCTTATACACATCTCATGTCACTTTTTTCATGTTGACTGCATCTTCACCAAATGTCAGACATCCTTTTCATGTCAAATGCTCCCCTTCCTTCCTTCCTCCATACAACCTTGACATTCAAGGCAAATGTATATGTAACTATCCCACCAGAATAATTCAAAAACAAATTTACACTCCTGGTATTGCTGATCCCTCCAAAAAATCCTAGGAGTACAGCTCTTGTCACTTAGTATTATCTGGATTTTGCAAGTATTAATCAGCTACTTCAACAAGACTATGACTTCCTAAAATCATGCCCTGAAATGAGGCCTATTCTAAATGACGTTTTGCCCACCACCACACATAGAATAGCCTTTTATAGTTCCTGCAATCTGTGCAATGTCCTTGTCAGATCATATGCTCCTTCTGCAACTATGTTCCTACCCTATGGTTCCTACCCCTATGGCCATTATCACTGTAAGACCTTTCTGAAGTGTCATCCTACCATCACCTATACCAGCCCTGTATCTGGAAAAGCATGTACTAGTAAAGGGAGAGTCACCTGTTACACAATACTTGTTGTGTACCAGCTACCAATACTTTTATACCTTCTTTGGAGGTATGAATACCATGAGGTTATTAATTAGCATGAATGGGCATAGACAGATGGTATATAATGGTAATACACAATATCCTGTAGCAGAGCACACTCTATAACATGACAGTCATGACTGTGTTGCCTGTTTCACCATACATGCCATCTGGATTTTCTCTCCTGAAACCAGATTCTTAGAACTTCGCTGGTGGGAATGAACATTTCAATATGCATTCGTTCTTGGCACCTACCTTGCCTGCATTTATGTCAATTTCTGTGGTTTTTCTGACCAGTCTTTTTTTCCCCTATCCTCTAACCTGCCTATCATGTACAATGCACTTAGAGTTCTGTTCCTATTTAATCTCGCACAATTTTTTCCAGTAATCTGAACTGTGCTTATTGCCCTTTGTTCCACTTTTAAGTTTTCAGCTTTTCAAATCTCGTCCAGTGCAGGCAACCAACAATCAATCTTTCCTTCTCATCTCATCCAGTCTCTCATGACCTGGGGTTCTGAGTGGCTTTTCTGTAACAGTCCTCATCTCCTAAACCTTGCCAGTCTGTTTCTTTCATCCCTCTTCATTTCTCTTCAGTGTTTCCTCCAGAAGAAAAAACTGCCAATTCTGAAAAATTGCATATTTGCATATCTTTGCTGTGTGTTTTCTCCTGTCACTGCTCAAAAAGGTATAATTTTGACATTGACTTTCTCTGAAGATAACACCAAAAATGGACAGGTGGGCTTTCAGATTGGTCACATTTGTTTTGTGTGCACTGAGTTACATTTCCATATGTGTGTGTGTGTGTGTGTGTGTGTGTGTGTGTGTGTGTGTGTGTGTGTGTGTGTGTGCCAGTGACTCAGCATCTCTGCAATATGGTGAGTAGCAGCTTTTCATAATACTGAATTTTGTTATTATTTTGCATGGTAATCACTGAATGACCATTTCACTATTTTTAACAATACAGTATATTTCATATTTAGTTATTTTAGTCGATAAAATGAAGCCAAGTGTAAAAAGTATGTTTTAAAAATGGATACAGATCTTTGTATAAATCTTGCATCTAAAAATCACCTAAGAGCATTACCACATAAAGTCTTGAAGGGTTAAGCAAGACATAATTTCAGTATACTGTGAACACTACATGACTGGGGGACTGACATTGGGCCACAATGAATTTATTATACATGGCATGTGTCAAACATTTATTAGAACAAAGCAACAAAGCAGAGAGACTTACTGAATCACATATTAGGATTTCTTCCCATTCTATTTCCTTGTGGAACATGGGAAGAATTACTGAGATTTTCTTGGACACATCTAATTCATTTGACTCCATGAATCATTTCATACATGAACATTATATCAATAAGTGGTTTAAGATGGCAGCGCGTGTTGATGTAGTAATAAATCACTGTAAATTATGAGTATTTAGCATCTACAAAGTTCATATTGCGTGATAAAATACTAAAAAGTGGTATTAGAACATGCCCAGTGATGCATATGTGGTATTGTCCACACTGCTTTGCGAAAGTAAATCTTGGAAACATATCGTGTGCTTGTGGAACAAAGTACAACGGTTATCTAGCTACGACTGCAATGTATCAATATTCAAAGAAGCAACATGCAATATAGAAAACAAAACATCTAATCTAGGACAAAATGATTATGTTGTCATCTTAGCTGGTGCAAACAATATTAATGGATCAAAACATGGTTTTATGACATCACTATATGAAACCATTGCAAAAACTAGGCAAACACAACTAATTCTATGCACAATACCATATAGATATGATATGCCAAATGAAAACTGCAAAATCTACTAAATGAACAGTTACTTGATGCAGAAGGCATCTTACAGTGAACACATCAGAGTTTTAGATGTAAATAGCTTACTTCAACAGAAAGACTTCACTAGGCATGGGCTTTACTTACATAAAAATGGGAAAAGAAAACTGTGTGTTAATCTGCTGAATGCCATCAAAAGTCCACTGGTAACAAGAAGTGCCATAAAATGTGTTACACCAGGACATCAGACATATTTGTGGTCCAATGAAAATAATTTGGTGGACAATCTCAGAAGAATGAGCAATACTGCAGCCGAACCAACAACAACACCAGGAGCTGAAGAGCCATCAGTAACAACAACAAAAGAGAATATGCAGTCAGATCATCAAGGAAAACATCAGAAACAGTGTTAGACAAGAAGAAGGTATCCACAGTCAGCACCAAGTCACCACCAACATCTTGTGCAAAAATCTCGTCAAGTGCCACAAATCAGTCAGCCCATGACATCCAAGCAGTTGTTGTTGTTGTGGTCTTCAGTCCAGAGACTGGTCTGATGCAGCTCTCCAAGCTACTCTATCCTGTGCAAGCTTCTTCATCTCCCAGTACCTACTGCAACCTACATCCGTCTGAATCTACTTACTGTATTCATATCTTGGTCTCCCTCTATGATTTTTACCCTCCACACTGCCCTCCAATACTAAACTGGTGTTCCCTTGATGCCTCAGAACATGTTCTACCAACTGATACCTTCTTCTAGTCAAGTTGTGCCACAAATGTCTCTTCTCCCCAATCCTATTCAATACTTCCTCATTAGTTATGTGATCTACCCATCTATTCTTCAGCATTCTTCTGTAGCACCACATTTCGAAAGCTTCTATTCTTTTCTTGTCCAAACTAGTTATTGTCCATGTTTCATTTCCATACATGGCTACACTCCATACAAATACTTTCAGAAACAACTTCCTGACACTTAAATCTATACTTGATGTTAACAAATTTCTCTTCTTCAGAAATACTTTCCTTGCCACTGCCAATCTACATTTTATATCCTCTCTACTTCAACCATCATCAGTTATTTTGCTCCCCAAATAGCAAAATTCTTTACTACTTTAAGTGTCTCATTTCCTAATCTAGTTCCCTCAGCATCACCTGACTTAATTCGACTACATTCCATTATCCTCGTTTTGCTTTTGTTGATGTTCATCTTATATCCTCCTTTCAAGACACTATCCATTCCGTTCAACTGCTCTTCGAATTCCTTTGCTGTCTCTGACAGAATTACAATGTCATCGGCGAACCTCAAAGTTTTTATTTCTTCTCCATGGATTTTAATACCTACTCCGAATTTTTCTTTTGATTCCTTCACTGCTTGCTCAATATACAGATTGAATAACATCGGGGAGAGGCTACAACCCTGTCTCACTCCCTTCCCAACCACTGCTTCCCTTTCATGTCCCTCGACTCTTATAACTGCCATCTGGTTTCTGTACAAATTGTAAATAGCTTTTCGCTCCCTGTATTTTACCCCTGCCACCTTCAGAATTTGAAAGGGAGTATTCCAGTCAACATTGTCAAAAGTTTTCTTTAAGTCTATAAATGCTAGAAATGTAGGTTTGCCTTTCCTTAATCTAGCCTCTAAGATAAGTCGTAGGGTCAGTATTGCCTCACGTGTTCTGATATTTCTACAGAATCCAAACTGATTTTCCCCGAGGTCGGCTTCTATTAGTTTTTCCATTTGTCTGTAAAGAATTCGCATTAGTATTTTGCATCTGTGACTTATTAAACTGATAGTTCGGTAATTTTCACATCTGTCAACACCTGCTTTCTTTGGGATTGGAATTATTAAATTCTTCTTGAAGTCTGAGGGTATTTTGCCTGTCTGATACATCTTGATCACCAGATGGCAGAGTTTTGTCAGGACTGGCTCTCCAAGCAGAAACAGCAAAAAAATGTGCAGCCACACTCCAAATCAGTAGCACTGGAAACTGTGACAAGATCTTCAACACAAAAAAGCAGACCTCCAGCCTACAGCCAGGATTTTTTATGGGCAAGAATACCTGTAGCTTCCTACTAGCAGTAAACCAAAGGAAAACAGATACAGAGCAAAATCCTCATGAACCAAAACTACAAGAAAACCCAGTGAGTGGTCTCAAAAATCATTCCATTGGAAAACAGTCACTATTATCCTTTACAATATTACACCGTAATGTGCAGTCCATGTTTAATAAGTTACTAGAAATAGATCTCTTCCAAAACACAAAGTCACACTTAGCTGTTCTCTGTATTACTGAACACTGGTTAACAGAAGACAAAATTTAAAAAATTCCACTTGGCGAATTTACTCTAGCTGGTTATTCTTGTTGGAACAAAAGTAAGGGAGGTGGTACAGCAATCTATGTCAAAAAAATTTAAGCTCAAAAGCCTCACAAAGTACAATAATATGCAAATAGAAACAGACTTTGAATTCTCCTTAATTATCTTAACAGACTATAATCTATTGATACTGAATGTATATAGAGCCCCTGATGGGAACATCCAAACCTTCAATCACTCCCTCGAAGCACTACTCACAAAAATTCATTCAATTAACAAAAATCTATTAATAAGTGGAGATTTTAATATTGATTTCCTCACACCTGGAAAAAACAAAGATGAATTGTTGCATATTACAAATTCGTTCAACCCATCCCTAACTGTAAACACACCAACCAGGATCACAAAAAATTCAAAAACAGGTCTAGATCAGATTTTCATAAACGCAGACAAACTACACCACTCAGTCGAAGCCATCAGCACAGGTTACAGTTACCATGAAGCCCAAATACCGATGTCAAATTTAAATTACATAAGACAATATCCCACAAAAACTAAAATGCAAAGGCAATTTAATGATGATAATATAAGGCTTTTTAACTATCTGTTAAGGGCTGAAAACTGGGCAGAGGTCTATAAAGAAAATTATGTAAACTACATATTTAATTCCTTCCATGAAACATTTATCCACCACTTCAATGCTGTATTTCCACAGAAATCAAGGAAAATCAGAAACAAACATGCAAACTCATTGGTAACAAAATGGATAAGGATCTCCAGCCAAAAAAAGTGTGACTTAAAAAATCCCATCAAACACCATGAAGTCGATGATCAGTTTAGGTCATATTGTAAGACCTATTTTGCAATCTACAGAAAAGTAATCTGACAAGCAAAAAAATTATACAATGATAAATTTATTAAGGAATCTAACAATAAAGTGAAAGGCTTATGGCTTATGAAACAAACAGTAAGCAACATGTTATAAACAAAACATTAAAACTAAACCTAAATGATGAAGTCACATCAGATCCCCACAAAATAGTAAATGGTTTTAATGACTATTTTAGCAAAGTAGCAGAAAATCTGATAAAGAAAAACTGCCACAGACCAAATACTCAACACCAAACACTAATGGAAACCATACCAGTACAGGCATCAATGTTTCTTCACAAAGTCTCCAATACTGAAGTACTTGCAGCTATAAAGGGACTAAAGAATAAGTACTCCAGTGGCAGTGACAACATTCCTGATTTAATTGTAAAGAAATGTGGAGAATCCATTGTAGAACCCCTAACCCAAGTAATAAATGCATCCTTTACAAATGGAGTTTTCCCTGACCTACTAAAGACTTCTAAAATTACCCCACTTCACATAAAGAGCCCTAAAAATGATGTAGCCAATTACAGGCCCATAGCACAACTCAGCTCATTCTCAAAAATATTTGAAAAATTATTTTACACCAGACTGGAAGACTTTACTAATAAACTATCCTTATAAACAAAACACCAGCATGGTTTTAGAAAACAAAAGACGACTACCACAGCTATTTATGAGTATCTCAACAAAACCTTAAAAGCACTGGGTAATAAGGTAATCTCTACTGGTATCTTTTTAGATTTATCCAAAGCCTTTGATGTAATTGACCATACCATACTCCTTAAGAAGCTAGCAAATAAAGGTATAAGAGGAACTGCAAACAAATGGTTAGAATCTTACCTGTCGAACAGATTACAAAAAGTTGAAATTAATTTTGAAAAAAGATTACAACCACCCATCAATGTACTGTCCACTCCTCTGAGGCAATGCCTATTAGATATGGTGTGCCACAAGGCTCAATCCTGGGATCCATACTGTTTCTGCTATACATTGATGAAATAAGCACGAAGCTTGCTACAGGACATACCACACTATTTGTCGATGACACAAGTATACTGATAACAGGTACTGATACAGAGGGCCACAACCAAAAAATTAAACTGCTTATGTCGCCACTCAGCAAATGGTTCAATGAGAACAAACTGATTATAAATATATGGAAAACAATGTACATCAGCTTCAGACTCTCATCCCTAAAACAAGAAATGCCCAGTGTGATTCTAAATAACCAAGAGCTTACGTGTGTGGCCTCTGTCAAGTTTCTTGGCACATGGCTTGAAGAAAATCTTAAGTGGGAGACTCACACACTCATCAACTCCTATCCTTAATAAAAGTCCTCAATCTTTCCTCTCCCACATCCACACCGGCTGTTCAGAGCATCCTCCTACAGGCCAACCACAAATTAGAACAGCATGCCACCCTCCACCTCGAAAAACTATCCAATCTCCTGGTTTCCCACCTCTGGAAAGGCAATTCACTCACTCTCCACAACCTTTCCAGCAAACCTCAACCTCGCCCCATTGCACACAGACCCAGTCTCTCCCATCTACTTAATCTCCCACTTCCAGGTCCACTCCCCCCAAAACTTCAAAATTCTAATCTACACAATCTGGAACCACAACACCCTAATTCAGTAGTTAACCTTTCCTCCAAACCTCTCTTCCAATCCGAAACCTCTGTCCTATCCAAAGGCCTCACCTTCAGTCCTACTCCCAGATTCAACCAAACAGCCCTTGTCAAAGATTTACTGTCCTACACTTGTACTCTCTGCTGGAAATATCACTTTGCCATGAAGAAAAATAATCCTAATCCTACTCCTAATGATCCAACTCCCCAAGACACTATCCAAATTGAACCCTGCCTGCAACAGTTCCGTCCTCCATCACAGCAGGACCCACCTCCTCTTCCTCGAAATCACCCTCTCCAAACCTTCCTGGAATTTCTGACTTCCAGCCTTGCCTCTCAATCCTTCTTGAAAAACCTTAACCCTACTCCCAACATCACCACTGCTGAAGCCCAGGCTATCCGTGATCTGAAGGCTGACCGATACATCGTCATTCTTCCGGTGGACAAGGGTTCCACAACCTTGGTACTTGATCGCTGGGAGTATGTGGCTGAGGGACTGCATCAGCTTTCAGACAACACTACTTACAAAGTTTGCCAAGATAACCCCATTCCTGATGTCCAGGCAGAGCTTCAAGGAATCCTCAGAACATTAGGCCCCCTACAAAACATTTCACCTGACTCTATCAACCTCCTGACCCCACCGACACCCCGCAGCCCTACCTTCTACCTTCTTCCTAAAATTCACAAACCCAATCATCCTGGCTGCCCCACTGTAGCCAGTTACCAAGTCCCCACAGAACGTATCTCTGCCTATGTAGATCAACACCTTCAACCCATTACATACAGTCTCCCATCCTTCATCAAAGACACCAACCACTTTCTCGAACGCCTGGAATCCTTACCCAATCTGTTACCCCCAGAAACCATCCTTGTAACCATTGATGCCACTTCCTTATACACAAATATTCCGCACGTTCAGGGCCTCGCTGCGATGGAGCAGTTCCTTTCACACTGATCACCTGCCACCCTACCTAAAACCTCTTTCCTCATTACCTTAGCCAGCTTCATCCTGACACACAACTTCTTCACTTTTGAAGGCCAGACATACCAACAATTAAAGGGAACAGCCATGGGTACCAGGATGGCCCCCTTGTACGCCAACCTATTCATGGGTCACTTAGAGGAAGCCTCCTTTGTTACCCAGGCCTGCCAACCCAAAGTTTGGTACAGATTTATTGATGACATCTTCATCATCTGGACTCACAGTGAAGAAGAACTCCAGAATTTCCTCTCCAACCTCAACTCCTTTGGTTCCATCAGATTCAGCTGGTCCTACTCCAAATCCCATGCCACTTTCCTTGACATTGACCTCCACCTGTCCAATGGCCAGCTTCGCACGTCCGTCCACATCAAACTCACCAACAAGCAACAGTACCTCCATTATGACAGCTGCCACCCATTCCACATCAAACGGACCCTTCCCTACAGCCTAGGTCTTCGTGGCAAATGAATCTGCTCCAGTCCGGAATCCCTGAACCATTACACCAACAACCTGAAAACAGCTTTCGCATCCTGCAACTACCCTCCCAAACTGGTACAGAAGCAAATAACCAGAGCCACTTCCTCATCCCCTCAAACCCAGAACCTCCCACAGAAGAACCCCAAAAGTGCCCCACTTGTGACAGGATACTTTCCGGGACTGGATCAGACTCTGAATGTGGCTCTCCAGCAGGGATACGACTTCCTCAAATCCTGCCCTGAAATGAGATCCATCCTTCATGAAATCCTCCCCACTCCACCAAGAGTGTCTTTCCGCCGTCCACCTAACCTTCGTAACCTCTTAGTTCATCCCTATGAAATCCCCAAACCACCTTCCCTACCCTCTGGCTCCTACCCTTGTAACCACCCCTGGTGTAAAACCTGTCCCATGCACACTCCCACCACCACCTACTCCAGTCCTGTAACCCGGAAGGTGTACACGATCAAAGGCAGAGCCACGTGTGAAAGCACCCACGTGATTTACCAACTGACCTGCCTACACTGTGAAGCTTTCTATGTGGGAATGACCAGCAACAAACTGTCCATTCACATGAATGGACACAGGCAGACAGTGTTTGTTGATAATGAGGATCAACCTGTGGCTAAACATGCCTTGGTGCACGGCCAGCACATCTTGGCACAGTGTTACACCATCCGAGTTATCTGGATACTTCCCACTAACACCAACCTGTCAGAACTCCGGAGATGGGAACTTGCCCTTCAGTATATCCTCTCTTCTCATTATTCGCCAGGCCTCAACCTCCGCTAATTTCAAGTTGTTGCCGCTCATACCTCACCTGTCATTCAACAACATCTTTGTCTCTGTACTTCCGCCTCAACTAATATCTCTGCCCAAACTCTTTGCCTTTACAAATGTCTGCTTGTATCTGTATATGTGCAGATGGATATGTGTGTGTGTGTGTGCAGGTGTATACCTGTCCTTTTTTCCCCCTAAGGTAAGTCTTTCCACTCCCGGGATTGGAGTGACTCCTTACCCTCTCCCTTAAAACCCGCATCCTTTCGTCTTTCCCTCTCCTTCCCTCTTTCCTGATTAAGCAACCGTTGGTTGCGAAAGCTTGAATTTTGTGTGTATGTTTGTGTTTGTTGGTGTGTCTATCGACCTGCCAGCACTTTCGTTTGGTAAGTCACATCATCTTTGTTTTTAGATATATTTTTCCCACGTGGAATGTTTCCCTCTATTATATCCTTATTATATAGATAGATAGATAGAGAGAGAGAGAGAGGGAGGGGAGAGAGGGAGGGGGCAGGAGGGAGGGAGAGAGGGAGGTAGAGAGGGAGGCTGGGAAGGTGGTAGGGAGAACGAGAGAAGAGCAGAGAGAGGTGGTAGGGGGAAAAGGCAAGTGTACAATGAGACAGACTGTGCCTAAACAAACTCCATAGAATTTATTTCTTACTTCAAGGTCTGTATTTGAAACATCCATTCAAAAAATAGAGGAAGAAAATATATAAACAAAATAGTAGAGAAGGAATGTTGCTACTCATCATATAGCTGAGGCACAGCTAGGTACAACAAAAAGATTCTCACAATTATAGCTTTCGGCCATTAAGGTCTTTGTCAAGTGAGTCATGTGTGCGAGTTGCATTGGTGTGTTTGTGTGTGTGTGTGTGTGTGTGTGTGTGAGAGAGAGAGAGAGAGAGAGAGGCAGAGAGAAAGAGAGAGAGAAGAGAGAGAGAGAGAGAGAGAGAGAGAGAGAGAGAGAGAGAGAGAGAGAGAATGTCAATTGCTGACAAAGACCTTAATGGCTGTAAGCTATAATTGTGAGAATCTTTTTGTTGTAGCTATCTGTGACTCAGCATCTCTGCTATATGGTGAGTAGCAACTTTCCTTCTGTAATATTGTTACAGTCCTTCCTGGATTTTCCATTGTTTGATAAACAAAATATTCATGGATGAGCTGAAATGGTCAAACTATTGGGGAGGCAGCTGAATCAAGAGCAACAGAAGAAACCAATGGAAAACTCTCATGAGGTCAAACAAGGCAACTGTCACACAATTTGAATTTAAATAATGACAAGCTGGGTTTACATGATAACACCATTGTCTAAGCATATAATGTGGGCTGCTTTATGCCAAAAGTCATTAATAGGATTCATCATGACCAGGGCAGCTATGCTCATAGGTTGGGTTCTTCCTAAGGACTATGTGGAAATTCAGTTAAGTAGAGCCATCCTCTGAGGCATACTTTTCTGCCTTCAGGCAATATCTTCTACCAAGAAGAACTCATTGAAGTAGAATCTTTGTGCTATGTTTTGAAGAACATGTCTCATTTCTGTTACCTACTTCATGAAAGGGAGTAAATTTTGTTTGAAGAGTAAAAAGTAAAAAAAGGAAATAGGTTTCCAAATCCACCAACTAAAACTAGCATTCATCAATTCCTGCTCATATTGACTCTACGTCACACTGTATGGCAGTTATTCCTTTTAGGTGGTGTTGCTACATTTTTTCCATCTAATTTATATAAAGCATGACAATTGTGAAATTTTTTTCTCTGTTTAATATTACACTGGGAGAAATAAGATTAGTACCATTCTTCAGACCCGTAAAAGTTTTTATCATGAAAGCAGTTTATTTTCATACATTGCTTACCTTCAGTGACTCTGCCATAGTAGGTATTTTCATGAGTTCTGCTACTCTTGGGGCTTGTCCATTCAGTAGAAGCTCACTTCCATATTGCTGTGATTGTAGAAGTGATTCACTTTTCTTCCATAAGTCAGCAACAACAGGTGTTACAGGGAAACCATTTTCAGCTAGATTAATTGCTGGGGTCAGCAAGTCAGACAGTGTAAGCTGCAAATTCACATAACTATGATCAGAGTCTCAAAGTCATTTAGTGATTAAGTCTGAGAAAGAAACATTAAAAATTTTGGTCCAAAATTCTAATAAAAATGGATATATAATGAAAATGGGAAGAACAAGAACTGCTTGGTTACTGAGAAGGAAACAAAGATTGAAGCATGTTATGTCCACCAAGATAAATGCATACACAGCACCAGCAATATCATATTTTGTTTTAATTACGACTATGCTGAGGATCTAGTTTGGGTACCATCTAATGTTTGGGAGATGGGAAGCAGTCAAATGATAGAGAACAGGAATGTATTAGTTCAGAGTCTAATGCCTAAAACACTTGATAAACAGTCAATGATGAGTACCCACCATGACAATTAGTGACAGTAATTGATGCCTATAATTTATTTTTAGATGAATAAAGATGATATATTTAAAATGTTCATTTTATAATTATGGAGGCTCAATGCTCCATGTTCCAATCATATTACTTATGTTTTCTGCAAATGTTATTATTCAGTTTACTGGTAAAATCTGTGATGATGTATTGAAGTTCTTAATTTTAGATTGGCACTACCTGTAATATGTTTGAATGATGATAGGAAGGAGTCCATCATTTGTCAGTCAATTCCTCAAATCCATAAATGATAAAATTGGACTGTGTAGATCACAAAATTCTTCTTAGAAAGCCTGATAATTATGGTTCATATGGTAAAGTGAGGATGTGGCTCAAACCATATCTATATGACAGAGGGCAGAAGGCAGTACTGAATAATTCTGCAATGACAGTTGCCTACTCTGACAGAGACATGATGAAATGTGGAGTACTACATGGCTCAGTGCTTGGTCACTTACTTTTCCTAATCTTTACCAATGACCTGCAATGACACACATCACCCTGTCTGCAGACGACGCAGCCGTTGTGATAGACAAACTACCATACTACAGTCTAGAGATGTCTGTGACCACCATATTCAAAGAAGCTCTAGATTTGTTCACTTCAAATGGTTTGTCACTCAATGTATAATACTCAGTTTATTCAGTTTCAAGCATCATACAAAAACTGGAAAATAATGAAATAAAATGTGGTGACAAAGAAATATTGAGAATTGAGTCTTTCAGATTCCTGGGATTACACACTAACAACACCCAAAACTGATTAGTTCACATCATTGACCTATGTAAAAGATTGAATTTGGCAGAATTTATCATTCACTCAATTTCATCTGTTCATGAGCTGGAAACAATCGAAGCTGCATACCTTGGACATTTCAATTTACTTGTGATATATGGCATTGTATTCTAGGGAAACCAGTCATAAGCAAGTAAAGGCTTTATTGCATAAAAGAGAGTCATTAGAATTATGGACAGAGTGCACCCTAGATGCCCTTTCAGAAATTTATTCAAACAGTTGGAGGTCCTCACTGTGCCATACCAGTACATTTTTTCACTAATGTGATTTATGAACAAAAATTATACAATTTACAGAACAAACAGTGCATATCATTATTATAATACAAGATGTAAACATGATCTTCACAAAGATATAAAAATCTCAGAATGATTTAGAAAGGAGTACATTATTCAAGCATAAAAGCATACAAGAAACTTCTGGTTCACATTAAATTTGTCATTGGGGATAAGACTAAATTCAAGAAAAGGCTAAAACTTTATCATCTGAATAGTCCTTTCTATTCTTTACAGGATTTTTTGACAATGTGTAATAATTAGTGAAATGTTTTTAATTTTATGCATTCCTATAAGAAATGACTATGAAGGCATGACATATCAACTGTTGGTGGAATGCATTTTATATGAATTAGAATGCAAGCCTTGTAATTTGTCTGTGTAACTGTCATTGCTACATTAAACTGTGTTATCATTTGGACACTTGAACCTCATGCATCTGTTCACATATGATTTAGATTGTAAGCCTCATGACCATTTACATATGGTTATTAAAATTATAATCTGACACATTCTACATCTTAGCAGTACACTTACATCAAGGACCCATGGAACTTGAAAATAAATAAATAAGTTATATTTTAATTAAGATCAGGTGATCTTGCCTACAAGGTTTTTCCATGATATAGTGGTTGTTAATGTATGTGATCCAGGGTATATATGTATAGAAACTGGTGTGCTGTGTTAGTTAATAATTAGTCCTAACAGCAGAACCTGTAAGAAAGTCCTCCAACTGCATGTCTTAGTTTCAGTACAAATAATGGAAACTCCAGGTAGGAACACTGACAATGCAGGAAAAGGTAGATTGCTACTTATCACAGACAAGACATGTCAGTTTGCAGACAGGCACAATTAGAAAATACTTACATAAAGCTTTTGGCCATAGCCTTCATCAGCAAAAGATAAACACACGCCACTTGTACATACAAGCAATCACAGCTCATGCACACATGACCGCCAACTCCAGCATCTTGGACTAGAATGCAACTATCATGTGGAATACAAGCAGCAGTCTGGAGGGGGTAGGGAAAAGGAAGGGATTATAGTGTATGGGTGGGGAGAGAGAGAGGCAAATACTATCTGGCGGAGTGTGCATGGACCAGAATGTCAACAGATGCAGTGTCGGGAGGTTGTGGGGCAGGGAAATGGGGAAAAATGGTGCAAAAAAGGACTCGATTGGGGCTAGATGGGTGGCTGAGTTGTAGAGTGCAGCAAACAAAGAGGGTGAGAGATGAGAATGGGGAGGAGATAATAGGACAGAGGGAGTGGAAACTGTTGGGTGGAGAGTATGAGGACAATATGTTACCATAGGTTGAGGCCAGGATAATTATGGGAGTGGAGAATGTGTTGTAAGAATAACTCCCACTTGCACAATTCAGAAAAGTTGGTGGTGGGGGGGAAGGATCCAGATGGCTCAGGTAGTGAAGCAGCCATTGAAACCAAGCATGTCATGTTCAGCTGCAAGTTGTGCACAGGGTGGTCTATTTAGCTCTTTGCCACAGTTCAGCAGTGGCCATTAATCCTGGCAGACAGCTGATTGGTAGTCATACCTACATAAAAATCTGTGTAGTGATTGCAGCAGAGCTGGTAAATGACATGGCTTGCCTGCTGATGGGGTAGAATAAACCTGTGACAGGACTGGAATAGGAAAAATTGGGTGGGTGGATTTGGTAGGTCTTGCACCTGGGTCTTCTACAGGAAGAATCATATCTCTGTGGAAGACCAGGTGCAAGACCTGCCAAATCCTCCCATGCAGCACTTCCTATTCCAGTCCTGTCACGTGTTTATTCTACCCCATCAAGGGCTGGGCCACCTGTGACAGCAGCCATGTCATTTACCAGTTCTGCTTCAATCACTGCACAGCTGTTTTATTCGTATGACTACCAATCAGCTGTCCACCAGGATGAATGGCTACTGCTGAACTGTGGCAAAGAGCTAAATAGACCACCCTGAGCACAATCTGCAGCTGAACGTAACATTCTTGATTTCAATAGCTGCTTCACTACCTGAGCCATCTGGATCCTTGTCTCCACCATTACCTTTTTTTAACTGCACACACAGGATTTATCCTTAGACACATTATTCACTCCAATAATTATCCTGGCCTCAACCTATGATAACATACTGTCCTCACACCCTCCACCCAACAGTTTCCATCCCCTCCATCCCCTCTGTTCTGTCACCTCCTCCCCATTCTTGTCCACCCTCTTTGTTTGCTGCCCTCTGCCAACTCATCCACCCATCTTTCCCCACTCCTCTCCTTCTTTGCTCCTTTTTTCCCCACCTTCTTGCCTCACAACATCCTGACACTGCATCTGTTGGCATTCTAGTCCATGCACACTCTGCCAGATAGTGTTCGTCTCTCTCTCTCTCTCTCTCTCTCTCTCTCTCTCTCTCTCTCTCTCTCCCCATCCATACACTATAATCCCTTCCTCTTTCCTGCCCCCTCCAGATTGCTGCTTGTATTCCACATGATAGTTGCATTCCAGCCCAAGATGCTGGAGTTAGCGGTCATGTGTGCATCAGCTGTGGTTGCTTGTATGTATGAATGGTGTGTGTTTCTCTTTTGCTGATGAAGGCTGTGGCCACAAGCTTTATGTAAGATTCTTAATTGTGCCTTTCTACAAATTGACATGTCTTTTTTTATGGTAAGCAGCAATCTATCTTTTTCTACAGTGACTGTGTATGCTTTTACAGTCAAAAAAATTCACATTTGTTCCATCTCATGCAAAAACTAGAGCTGTTAGCTGATTCCTCCATTCTCTCACTGGACAGAATCTATGCTCTGGTATCTACAAAATTTAGAAAATTTCCAGAGGAAGCTGTAAAATAGTTAGCACTCCATGATATGAGGTACAATGTTAGGAATGATAATTCTATATTAGGTACCCCTCACAGTATATGATGTGGTGTGGTAGAGTTCCGTTTGAATTTCATTTTCCTCTATGTTATTCCTTTGGTTTTCATATGCTGTTAATATCTGTGATGAGGAGATTACTCTGGAAGTGTCAGTGTCCATTCATTTTATTTTAGTGCAAATAAATACATTAATGCAAAGGTTCCTTAAGCACCTTTCAAATATCTACAACCAAAAGATAGTTCATCATGTGCAAAGTATCACTCAATTGAAAATAAATGTTAAAAATGACATATCCAGTGAGGTGATATTAGTCTTTATTTATGAATTACATTTTACACTGTAACTTTAAATTCCTCTGAACATATTTCAAGGCCACTCATTGAATCTACCTCCATTTTGTTGCAATTACTTCTGGGATGCTTCTAGCAAACAGCTCTTTAAATAATTACAAATAAAACATATAGGCCAATATCAGTTTATTCTGTGTTACTATTGTTTTTGGGGAGCAAAATAACTGATGATGGTCAAAGTAGAGAGGATATAAAATGTAGACTGGCAATGACAAGGAAAGCATTTCTGAAGAAGAGAAATTTGTTAACATCAAGTATAGATTTAAGTGTCAGGAAGTCATTTCTGAAAGTATTTGTATGGAGTGTAGCCATGTATGGAAGTGAAACATGGACGATAAATAGTTTGGACAAGAAGAGAATAGAAGCTTTCGAAATGTGGTGCTACAGAAGAATGCTGAAGATTAGATGGGTAGATCACATAACTAATGATGAAGTATTGAATAGGATTGGGGAGAAGAGAATTTTGTGACACAACTTGACCAGAACAAGGGATCGGTTGGTAGGACATGTTCTGAGGCATCAAGGGATCACCAATTTAGTATTGGAGGGCAGCGTGGAGGGTAAAAATCATAGAGGGAGACCAAGAGGTGAATACACTAAGCAGATTCAGAAGGATGTAGGGTACAGTAGGTACTGGGAGATGAAGAAGCTTGCACAGGATAGAGTAGCATGGAGAGCTGCATCAAACCAGTCTCAGGACTGAAGACCACAACAACAACAACAACAACTATTGTTATTGACCATTCATGCGTATATTAAATAAAAGTAAGTAAAATATTACAAAAATTTAAAAAAAATGATCTACTTTTGCTTCAGAAATATGTTAAGTAAACAGGGATAAAACTCTTTAATAATAAGTCAAAAATCTGACAGAAAACAAGAATATTTTCTCTTTGGTAATTCCTTTGCAAGCCTCTGTGTATAAATAAACTACAAATAGCCATTATGTGATATGTGTGTCTTCTAAAATGTCAGGGAACACACAGAGGCTCACATCACATCATGAATGCAAGAGCACATTTATTTTAACATACTTGCAGATTGTGTTTTCGACCTCAAGTTGTTGACTGTCTTTGTCAAGACAGTCAATGACATTTTTCTCACTTGCAATATATTCCACTCTTATGTGCTGGCTGTCACCTCCTCTTGCACAAAGAAAATCTTTAGATACATATGCTTGGTTCTTTCCAAAGCCTCACAATTTTCATCAAATTCTTTCCATTTTGATTATTGATGAAAATCATCATAGGCTGAACAGGAAATAATCATGGCAAATCTCACTGAGAAAACTATTCATCCACTTACTTCTCTTACAGATTTACTCAATGCACAAAACTCTACTTCAATGGTACTTTGTGCAACAGTTAATTATTTTCTGCTGCCTCAGCTTATAGCTGCACTCCCAAAAACTATCAAGTATCCACTAAAGGATTTATGATGATTTGAATCATTTCTCCAGTTTGCATTGATATACATTGTGATTTTCTTACCAGTCTTCTGGTAAGCAAGCACATCATTTATTGTAACTCATAAATAATGTAGTGTGTGTTTGATGGCATGCCAGTGCTCCTCACTGAGAATGCTGCTGAACTTGCTTAAATAAGTCACTGTATATGCTAAGTCTGGCCTTATACCCATTGTCCAATATAGAAGACTTCCAAATGTGGTTCTGTATTTTGATGCATTTTGTTCACTGAGGGTGTCTTCATCTGTCACGTTTTGTAGCTCTACATTAATAATGAGAGGTGATTTCACAGGTTTGCAGTTTTTCCACTTGGAATTCTTTTGGTCTAATATCAGTGTTCCATCTTCTCCTGTAACCTGAACTGATTGTGAATGTCATGCTACTTCATGGTTGCTTTCTTCAAATTCAGTGCTTAAGGTATTTTTCATTTTCTTTATTTCACTCATATGCAGTTCACACTGTAGACCATAATAAACACACTGATATGTTACTGATTACAATATCTCTTGAATGAGGTTCGATTCCCGGCGGGGTCAGGGATTTTCCCTGCCTCGAGATGACTGGGTGTTTGTGTTGTCCTCATCATTTCATCATCATCCAGGAAAGTGGCGAAATTGGACTGAGCAAACATTGGGTAATTGTACGGGCGCTGATAACCACACAGTTGAGTGCCCCACAAACCAAACATCATCATCATCATCATCTTGAATGAGATTTTCACTCTGCAGTGGAGTGTGTGCTGATATGAAACTTCCTGTC
The DNA here is from genome assembly GCF_023864275.1 of Schistocerca cancellata. Lineage (NCBI taxonomy): Eukaryota > Metazoa > Arthropoda > Insecta > Orthoptera > Acrididae > Schistocerca > Schistocerca cancellata. The sequence goes on from NC_064628.1 coordinate 714,468,671, forward strand.
GGATTAAAACTGTGTGCTGGACCAAGACTCAAATTTGGGACCTTTGCCTTTCGCGGGCAAGTGCTCTACCACCTGAGATACCCAAGCATGACTCACTCCCCATCCTCACAACTTTACTTCTGCCAGTATCTTGTCTCCTATCTTCCAAACTTCACAGAAGCTCTCCTGCAAACCTTGCAGAACTAGTGCTCCCAGAAGAATATCTCTTGCTTGCACAGGAACTTGTTGAGTGTTTCATTCCACCTTCCATCAGACTGACACAGGCCATAGATGCACTTTTCAAGTCTGCTGATCAAAGAAATGGCTCTGAGCACTATGGGACTTAACATCTATGGTCATCAGTCCCCTAGAACTTAGAACTACTTAAACCTAACTAACCTAAGGACATCACACAACACCCAGTCATCACGGTCTGCTGATCCAAACTCCCCCTAATCTGCTATGTCATTAAATTTTCTTTGTCAGTGGCACCTGTGAAAACCCATTTTCTTTATATCATCTTTGCATTGTTAGTACATGGTACAAAAGTCCAGCTTCAGTTTTGCCTTATATTTCTCATTTCTTCTGACACTGCTTGCTCCCTTTTGTTTTTATCATCTGTTCACATAGCTTCCTAAATGCTTTGTATATCTTCTTCTCTTGTTGTATTATCTTTTTCAACTGCAGGTGCCTTCTTCTTTTCATTTGCCTGACTACAGTCAGTCAACAATTTTTGTGATTTGACTTGTTCTCAGAATGTGTTCTATTGTTTTGTATATTATAGATCTTTGTTGTTCACAGTTACTATCATCTGTTGTGTGGTAATCATTCTCAGTGCTTTCATTCTTTGCTCCAGTCTCCTTTTCTACATTTATGTGTTTGGAACCCACACATTTCTAAATCTTCAGTTTGTTTGATGCCAGATATTTCACCTGATTCCACAATACCCAAATTCTGTAATGCTTCTTCATTGTATATGATGGTCATGGTCTTCAGATCAATAACTTTTTAACATCTTCATTCAGTTTTGCAGGAAAGACATTTTCATCAAATACAAGATCTCTGGCAATCATCTTTCCTGTTTCTGGATTCCACAATCCATACACTTTCATGATTTCTGAATATCCAATCATTACATGTGACTGGCCTTTTGATTCAAATTTACCACATTGATTTTTCATTTTTGACCATGCATGACATCCCAGTATTTGTAAATGATTAATGCTTGGTTCTCATGCATGCCATCATTTGTAGGGCCTCCATCCCTCACCCCTGCCAGTGCCACTGGTTTGCATGCTACTGTATAAAATGGCATTGTGGTGTTCAGTAAACGACGCTATACAAAATGCTCCAAGAACAAGAAAATATTGGATTGGTGCATAAGTCCGTAGCATTTTTCCATGAGTTTAATAAAACAACAGATACAAATAACACAGACTTAAGTCTTCAATAATATATTCTCCTCCACTATTTACAACAGTCTGCCAATGCTGGTGTAACTTTTCAATTCCGCAACTGTAGAAATCATGTAGTTTTAAGGCAAAGAACTCATAAAGCCATGTTTGGAGCGCATTTTCATCCAGAAAGGAAGTCCCTTGAAGGTTGTTTGACAGAAATCAGAGGAGGTTAAAGTCTGAGAGTACAAGACCAGGTGAATAAGGTGGGTGCAACCCAACTCCTGTATAGTGTTCTTTGTTAAACTAGCAGAATGTGAGCAGGAATTGTCGCTGAATAGCACCACTTCATGCAGTCTTCTTGGTTATTGTTGTTGGATTGTGTCTGCAAGACATCTCAGTTGTTGATAATAAATGTCAGCAGTAATGGTTACACCCTGAGGAAGCAATTCGTGGTACACCACACTGTCGCTATTCCACCAAATGTGTAATATTATCTTTTGTGGATGTGCACACATCTTTGTCCAGAGAGTTGCTGCTTCATTTGTGCTCAACCATTTCTTTCTATTCCTTATTGTAGGGTACAGACACCATTTCTCATTACCAGTAATGATACAGGATAGGAGTAATGGTGTTGCCCACGAGCCAATTGATGATGAGCAAGCAGAGATGCACATATGACCACCCACTGATTTTTGCAATTTTGGCTTAGAGAACACAGTACCCATACATCTGATTTTTGAAATTTCTCCATTGTATGCAACTGTCACATGATGATTGAATAATCACAGTTCATCATTTTTATCAGTTATTGAGTACACAGACAGGGATCATTGTGGATTAATGTGTTCAAATGATCTTTATTGAACTCTGAAAGTCTTTCTGAATGTGTAGAATCACCAATGTCAAAACGATCCTCCCTAAAATAAGAAAACCATTTTGTTCCTGTGATCTGTCCAGTGGTATTATCCCAACACACAATGAAAATGTTTCTAGTTGCCTCTGCTGGTGTCACACCTCTACTGAACTCAAACAGAAGAATATGTCACAAATATTCCAATTTCTCCACGTGGGACTCCATTTTCTAGTACCTGCAGCTCTACTCATTGTCTCCAAATGACAATATGTAAACTCAGATGACCATAGTTAAATACAAATAAAAAATGACAATCAATAAATAAACCCATACCAACCAGAATACCAACATGCAAAACAAAAATGCTATGACCTTATGCACTAACCTAATATAATAATAATTAAGAAAATGTATAACCACTCTACAAATAATAAATTCTCTTAGTAAAAAGGAACTATGAATATGATTTGTGTAAATTGTTACTAACTAGGTAATTAAGTTTCATTAGCTATGCAACATTTATGACAAATGGATAACATTTTTATGTTTCTTCAGATATTCCTGTTTCCTCTGTTTTAGCATCATATCCTGGATTTATTCATCAGACCCATTTTTAATGTCTGTATTGTGCACTCTTGAATGTTTCTCTGTTATAATAATATGAACCAATAAATAAAAAAATATCATGCTGATGATAGTCAGTAGAATTTTACTAGTAACTTGTAAATTCTACATTTTGAACACTTTTACATTTCTAGAGCCCAGTAAAAGCAGAAGAAAAAAATAATCTCTGCTTTACATAGATTCAAAGGTAATATAAATATATCAACAAAGTGAAGCAACTCTGTATGTATGCTCTGCTACTAAAACCAATATAATGTGAAGCATGGTGTTGTGCTTCCTTTGCTGAAAGCTACAAGTCTACTATTTACACTTTTTTTCTTTTGCTGTGACAGCCTTGTCAGATTATTATCCACATTAGTATGCACAAAGTTTCATGGTATTGGAGAGATGTCATTGCTCCTAGGAACAAGTATACACTACATTGTACCTCCAATGACTCATTAATTGAGAAATAATGGATTGTTAACACATCAGTTACATCATTTTTGTTCAAAAATCACTTAAGTACACACATTTCTTAATAAAAAAATGTTGTTAACAAACCTGGCCAGATCCAAAGAGACTAACAGCATCACTCCATGCAGCTGCAGTCCCAGGAACTGTTACATTGTGGACATGGTGATCAGGAAGAGGATTCTGAGCATTATAACCCTCTGCTGCTAGTATATCCAAAGTAAGACCTGCTGCACATCGGCCACTGTGAGGAACAAAATTATTTTATGATTCAGTCTTTATCAAATCAAAGCTGGAAAAATGCTTTCTGATACATTATCTTTCTTGAAGGCAGCATCATAGGCATATAGAACCTTGTCACATCTTAATATGTTCCACAACTCCCATTGAAAATTCTCTGCCTGTCATTACTTAATAATATAAATCAGGCTGTTCGTAATGGGGTGACACATTTCAGGCATATTTTGTTACAATATGTTGTGCAGGCTGGAAATACTAATGAATGAATGAGTGAATAAGAAATAACAGGTATGAATTCAAGTCTGGTATTTGTTACTGATTGTAAAATCCTTACACATACATTTCATTCCTAAGGAGGTATGGCTGGAGAAATGTAAGGATATAGAAGCATATATCACTAGGGGAAAGATAGACACTGCCTACAGAAAAATAAAGAGGCCATTGGAGAAAGGAGAAGCAGCTATATAAATATCAAGAACTCAAGTGGAAAACCAGCCCTAAGCAAAGAAGGGAAAGCTGAAATGTGGAAGGAGTATATAGAGGGTCTGTATAAGGAGACAAACTTGTGGGCAATATTATAGAAATGGAGGAGGGTGTAAACAAAGAGGAGATAGGAGATAGGATGCTGCAAGAAGAATTGGACAGACTACTAACAGACCTAAGTTGAAACAAGCCCCTGAGAGTAGATGACATTCTATCAGACCTTCTGATAGTCTTGGGAGAGCCAGCCATGATAAAACTCTTCCATCTGATGTGCAAGAAATAAGAGACAGCCAAATTCCCTCAGACTTCAAGAAGAGTAACATGTGTGAATATTATCAACCTATCAGCTTCATAAGTCATGGATGAAAAATATTAACACAAATTCCTTATAGAAGAATGGACTAACTGGAAGAAGCTGACCTAGAGGAAAATCAGTTTGGATTCCAGAGGCAATACTGACACTATGACTTATTTTAGAAGGTAGGTTAAGCAAAGCCAAACCTAGGTTTATAACATTTGTAGACTTAGAGAATGCTTTTGACAATGTTAACTGGAATAAACTCTCTGAAATTCTGAAAAAAGGAGGGGTAAAATACAGGGAGCAAAAGGCTGTTTGCAGCTTGTACAAAAACCAGATGGCAGCTATGAGTCAAGTGGCATAAAAAGAAACCAGTGATTGAGAACGGAGTGAGGCAGGGTTTGTAGCCTAGCCTTGCTGTTATTCAATCTGTACAATGAGCAACCAGTAAAGAATACAAAAGAAAAATTGAAAGAAGGAAATAAAGTCCTGGAAGAAGAAATGAAACTTTAAGATTTGCCAAAGACATTCTCTGTCAGAGACAGCATAGGACTGGGAACAGCAGTTGAATGGAATGACATGTTTTAAAATGAAAACATAAAATGAGCAACAACGAAAACAAAACAAGACTGATGGAATTTAGTCAAATTAAATCAGTTGACACTGAGGGAATTAGATAAGGAAATTATACACTTAAAATAGTAATTGAGTTTTGCTATTTGAGCAGTAAGATCACTGATGGTGGCTGAAGCAGAATACATAGAAAATGTAGTCTGGCAAAGGTAAGAAAAGCATTTCTAAATAAAAGATATTTGCTAACTTTGAATGTAGATTTAAGCTTCAGAAAGTCTTTTCTGGAGGTATTTGTATTGAGTGTAGGCATGCATGGAAGTGAAACATGGATGAAATAGTAGATCACACAACCAATGAGGAACTGGTGAATATAACAGAGGAGAAAAGAAATTTGTGGCACAACCTGACTAGACAAAAAGATCAGTTGGCAGGACACATTCTGATACATCAAGGGACCACCAATTGGAGGGAAGTGGAGTAGGGGGGGGGGGGGGGGGGAGTAAAAATTGTTAAGGGAAACCAAGAGATGAATATAGTAAGCAAATTCAGAAGGATGTAAGTTGCAGTAGTTATTCAGAGATGAAGAGGCTTGGACAGGATAGAGTAGCATAGAGAACTGCATCAAACCAGTCTTCTGACTGAAGATCGCAATAACAATAACACTTATTTCCTGTAATTTTGTCACAAAGATACTATAGTAAGTTCACTTCATGCATTGCTTATCATCCAGTAAACTACATAAAATATGTCAAAAAATGCCAAAAAGTTTTTAATAAATGATGATCTAAAAACCAATTTTCTAGAAGAATCTACCCAAAAATCATTGTTGGTTAATTTAATGTTGTCATTCAACTTGAATGTTAACTATATGTTTCCAGCCTGGATGACTGTCTGGATTGAGTGATAACTAACATTGACAGCACTTGAGTGAGTAATAATAGGTGTTGGATTCTCAGACCACATCCCAGTTATTACTACTGTGAGATCATCACAGCAGTGTGCTTCTAACAGAAAAGGCAGTTGTAAGGAGTAGGAGACAGAGTGATAGTAACCTAAATAATTTCATATATGACCTAAAAAAGAGACACTGAAAAATGCTCCTTTACTTGGCTTACATAACAGATTTACCTAGAACACTGAATGACTGTTCAAAGACTATGATGTTTGCTGCTGACAGAAGTAGAGCCTATATTGTTAGAGGGCCAAATACATCTATAACAGGACAGACAGTGGAATAATGTACCAGGCTTATAGCTGATTCAACACCTGATATTACAAAAACTTATATTGTGCTTTTTTGTGGAAATAAAAATGACATGCAGTTACCAGAAGTAGAGGTCAATGGCCATAGAGTGGGTGAGGTACCGTGTGGATTCCTAGATATCCAATTGGATAATGAACTGAGGTGGCACCAATACATAGACAAGGTAATTAAAAGCTCAGCTCTGCCTACTCTGCACTTCTCACAGTGTTGACCTGTAGACAGGATTGCAAGCATACTTTCCCTCATCATTGTGCTACATCATAATCATCTGGTACAAAAGCAGCTAGGGCAAAAAAGTGTTTATTCTACAGAAATGTGCAATGCAAACAGTGTAAATTTGATGACCAAGCATCTTGCAGACTTTTTTGGACCTAGGGAATCTTATAATTATGTGCCATTCTTGTGCTCCATAACCATAAGTGTTATTAATAACCAGAGTTTACTTACAATAAACTGTGCAATTCATGACTATAACACTAGAAGTAAAAATATTGTCCATATTGCATTTCTTTCTAGGTTTAAAAATGAAGTTTCATACTTTGGTGAAAGACCTATAACTGATTTTCAGAAATTTAAAATGGCCAGACATTAAAAAAACAAAGCAAACGAATACCTCATCAGCCATTTCTACAATTTAGCGAGAACTCATGAATGTAAATTCCACATAACTCTATTGCTTGCAGTAAATCAAAATTGGCTTTACTAGTACATAGACAGCTATAGTGCTCTGTGTAAAGCTAGTGTAAGATAAAAACAGCAACAGAGTAGTATAAGAGAAAGAACAGTGGTTCTTTCCATAGGAGATGTTTTTCTCCTAATAATCATATACAGCATAAGTAATTTTGGTGGAAATTATTTGATGGTGTCACCTGGTCGCATAAGTATGTTACAAAAAATTATTTCGTCACACAAAAAGAGTAAAGAGAACTCATGTTGGATGGGAAATGATTTTATTTTAAAGTTGTGTTACGTACACTGTACTTATTTATAGCTTTCATATGTCAAAATATGTAAATGTGATGAAGTAAAAATATAAACCATGAAAGCTTTACTAACATACAGAATGCATTTTATATAAACAGCACACTCTTCTGTAACAGGGAAAGGAAGAGAACCACCTAAAAATGCTCCTGTCAGATTGCAAGAAGACAGATATGCTCCTCTTTAAAAACAATCTGACAGAAAAGTGGGGATCCAGCTGCCTCAATACTCATTCCACCTTCCTCACCAAAATGCACATTAAAGGAGCCTGTCCACCACTCAACAGCTCCTCTGTGTGGTTAGCAGTAACTCATATTTCATATTGTTATTATTGCATTCCAGTTTTACATGAGTAAGTAGATTAGCAGTACCCGTAATTTGTTGTTAGTATACTTTACAGTAGTAGCCAACAGTGGCTGCTTTGGCCTGTTAATCAATAACTTAACTCATTGGCACAGTTCTGAAGCCTCTTGTTTATGATGGGACTTACAGAACATGATGTGTGCATGAATTACTTAATGTTTTTAATTCCTGAACAAGAAGTGAAAAGCTTAATAACTTCATCTGATATTTCCCAGAGAAACAAAAACAATAATTCAGAAAGAGAAAGATTCTTAGATATCAAAGGGCACTAAGACATATTTATTAAAGATGATCAGCAGCTTGTAGTCCAGTAGGTAGCATTGCTGCCTCTTGATCATGGGGCTCCAGATTTGATTCCCAGTTGGGTCAGGGATTTTTCTTTGGTTAGGACTATGTTTGTGTCTTGTCCTCATCATTCATCTCATCATTGCCAAAGTGGTGTCTAATAGAAAGATTTGCACCTGGTGGCCATACAACCCTGGATGAGATCCCAGCCAATCATTTCGTTTCATTACAGACAAGACAGAATTAGTGAAACAGTTAGTAGAAACTCTGAAGAATTTAAGTAATACTACAGAAAATATGAATACATCTTTAGCAAAGTAATCAAAGCTACAAAAAACAGTCTCATGATGATTTCTTATTAAAAATTCTTCCAGCAGATACAAGGTGGTCTGTTGGAGCATCATAAATAACCCTACTGGAAGGAAGTTTACCACACGGAAGAAATTATATTAAATATAGAAGGGGAAGAGACAGAAAACATGTAAAAAGATGTCAATGAATTTAACTACTAGTTTTTGTGGTCTGTAAAAATCATCCTGCATGTCTGGAGAGGGAGATGACTGAAATCGAAAAAATATTGAATAAGAGCTGGAGAAATATTTGATGTAAGTGTAGAAGATTTCTAGAATGATAACAACATAAAATAGTATCTGTCTAAAGAAGTAATACAGTATGTATTATAACCATAGATTTTTAAAATGATTTGTTGTTATTCCATCCCAGATTTTACATTGTTTGATTATGACATAATGTAGTTATGCTTACTTACATACATATCCAATTCTAACAAAAAGTTAATTGGACACACAACCTTGGCATCACATATGTAACTATAACTGCTTAAATTCTGGTATATAAACTCACTGTTATTTTGTGTCAGCATAGATTAATATAACTCAGAAATGCTCTTTAAAATGTGTTTTATGGTAGCTAAATTACAGTGTTCAGCCATTCTTTCATAAATCACCATCATTACTTCGTTATACTGACATATACAAACCAACTGAAAAATTCTCCTGTCAGAGCACAAAAAGACAAATATGCTCCTCTTTAAAATATTCAGTCAGAAAAGTGGGGAACCAGCTGCCTCAATCCTCATTCCACTTTCCTCACCAACACTTTTAGCATACGGACATATTCACACTCTATTAACACAGAACATTCTAAATCCTTTTACTCTGTCTTTGAAGTGAGATCTTCACATTCACTGCTATTTTCTATATGTGTGTCTCTCCCACTGTCTCCTTTTTGTCTGATTGGCACTTTCTCTGGTTGTTTCTCCCACTGTCATTGTCTTCATGCCTTTCTTTCACACATTCTTTACCACTGTCTCCTTCTCTGCCACTTTAACTGTTTCTCTGTCCAATTGCCATTGTCTTTGTCACTGTCTTTTTCTTTGCTATGGGTAAGCTACTACAAGCAGCATAGTGAATGCATTATTGTGGCCAAGATAGACATGAAGCCCATGCCTACTACAGTAGTACAAGTTTATATGCCAACTAGCTCTGAAATATATGATGAGATAAAAGAAATTATTCAGGTAGTGAAGGGAGATAAAAATTTAATAGTCATAGGTGACCGGAATTCAAGAATAGGAAAAGGAAGAGAAGGAAACATAGTAGGTGAATATGGATTGGGGGTAAGAAATGAAAGAGGGAGCTGTCTGGTAGAACTTTGCACAGAGCATAATTTAATCATAATACTTGGTTTAAGAGTCACAAAAGAAGATTGTATACATGGAAGAATCTTGGAGATACTGACAGGTTTCAGATAGATTATATAATGGTAAGACAGAGATTTAGGAACCAGGTTTTAAACTGTAAGACATTTCAGGGGCAGATGTGGACTCTGATCACAATCTATTGGTTATGACCTGTAGATTAAAACTGAAGAAACTGCAAAAAGGTGGGAATTTAAGGAGATGGGACCTGGATAAACTGACTAAACCAGAGTTTGTACAGAGTTTCAGGGAGAGCATACGGGAACAATTGACAGGAATGGGGGAAAGAAATACAGTAGAAGAAGAATGGGTAGCTCTGAGGGATGAAGTAGTGAAGGCAGCAGAGGATCAAGTAGGTAAAAAGACGAGGGCTGGTAGAAATCCTTGGGTAACAGAAGAAATATTGAATTTAGTTGATGAAAGGAGAAAATACAAAAAGGCAATAAATGAAGCAAGGAAAAAGGATTACAAAGGTCTCAAAAATGAGATCGACAGGAAGTGTAAAATGGCTAAGCAGGGATGGCTAGAGGACAAATGTAAGGATGTAGAGGCTTATCTCACTAGGGGTAAGATAGATACTGCCTACAGGAAAATTAAAGAGACCTTTGGAAAAAGAGAACCACTTGTATGAATATCAAGAGCTCAATGGAAACCCAGTTCTAAGCAAAGAAGGGAAAGCAGAAAGGTGGAAGGAGTATATAGAGGGTCTGTACAAGAGCGATGTATGTGAGGACAATATTATGGAAATGGAAGAGGATGTAGATGAAGATGAAATGGGAGATATGATACTGTGTGAAGAATTTGACAGAGCACTGAAAGACCTGAGTCAAAACAAGGCCCCTGGAGTAGACAACATTCCATTAGAACTACTGACAGCCTTGGGAGAGCCAGTCCTGACAAAACTCTATCATCTGGTGAGCAAGATGTATGAGACAGGCGAAATACTGTCAGACTTCAAGAAGAATATACTAATTCCAATCCCAAAGAAAGCAGGTGTGTACAGATGTGAAAATTACCAAACTATCAGTTTAATAAGTCACAGCTGCAAAATACTAACGCAAATTCTTTACAGACAAATGGAAAAACTGGTAGAAGCCGACATCGGGGAAGATCAGTTTGGATTCTGTAGAAATGTTGGAACACGTGAGGCAATACTGACCCTACAACTTATCTTAGAAGAAAGATTAAGGAAAGGCAAACCCATGTTTCTAGCATTTGTAGACTTAGAGAAAACTTTTGACAATGTTGACTGGAATACTCTCTTTCAAATTCTAAAGGTGGCAGGGGTAAGATACAGGGAGTGAAAGTCTATTTACAATTTGTACAGAAACCAGATGGCAGTTATAAGAGTCGAGGGGCATGAAAGGGAAGCAGTGGTTGGGGAGGGAGTGAGACAGGGTTGTAGCCTATCCCAGATGTTATTCAATCTGTATATTGAGCAAGCAGTAAAGGAAACAAAAGAGAAATTTGAAGTAGGTCTCAAAATCCATGGAGAAGAAATAAAAACTTTGAGGTTCACCGATGACATTGTAATTCTGTCAGAGACAGCAAAGGACTTGGAAGAGCAGTTGAACAGAATACAGTGTCTTGAAAGGAGGATATAAGATGAGCATCAACAAAAGCAAAATGAGGATAATGGAATGTAGTCAAATTAAGTTGGGTGATGCTGATGGAATTACATTAGGAGATTAGACACTTAAAGTAGTAAAGAAGATTTGCTATTTGGGGAGCAAAATAACTGATGATAGTCGAAGTAGAGAGGATATAAAATGTAGACTGGCAATGGAAGGAAAGTATTTCTGAAGAAGAGAAATTTGTTAAAATCGAGTATAGATTTAAGTGTCAGGAAGTCGTTTCTGAAAGTATTTGTATGGAGTGTAGCCATGTATGGAAGTGAAACATGGACGATAACTAGTTTGGGCAAGAAGAGAATAGAAGCTTTCAAAATGTGGTGCTACAGAAGAATGCTGAATATTAGATGGGTAGATCACATAACTAATGAGGAGGTACTGAATAGAATTGGGGAGAAGAGGAGTTAGTGGCACAACTTGACAAGAAGAAGGGACTGGTTGGTAGGACATGTCCTGAGGCATCAAGGGATCACAAATTTAGCATTGGAGGGCAGCGTGGAGGGTAAAAATCATAGAGGGAGACCAAGAGATGAATACACTAAGCAGATTCAGAAGGATGTAGGTTGCAGTAGGTACTGGGAGATGAAGCAGCTTGCACAGGATAGAGTAGCATGGAGAGCTCCATGAAACCAGTCTCAGGACTGAAGACTACAACAACAACAAAATAAAATCATCTCCCATCCAACACAAGTTCACTTTACACTTTTTGTATGACAAAATAAACTTTTGTAAGGTGCTTTTGCCATCAGGTGGCACCATTGAATAATTTCCAGGTCAAAACAGCTTGCGTAGGTGTGAAATGCCCATTACACAGAGACAAAGCATGATAAAGATTTTTTGGTGGAACAATGGCAACTAAAAACATGATATGGTGACCTCAGAACTCTTGTGATGAGCCCAGAACTCTTGACATGTGGTGAACAGAAACTATAAAAGTGGCCATCTACACAATTGGTACTTTTGATACCCAAATATAATGATTTTTCATAAATTTTGATTTTGATAACAGACAAAAATTTTCAAAAATGGGAAAATAGTGTTTCTAGATAAATGTGTAAGGAATGTAAGGATTAAATTTGAGCCATTTCCTATGCTTAGTTATTTAGAGAATTGCAGCCTGCAATTGCTAAATTAAGTTTTTGCTCTTTTCTATATAACTGCAGCAACATCAAACCTCTGGATCTCGGTAATGGATAATGATACCAAAGAAAGTTTCAAAGCTTCCTGGGAACATCATCTTAAGAATATATGGTAAAAATTTCAACATTTGCCATGAACAGAAATGATAGAAATGGCAATCCTGAAAATTGGTACTTTTTGTATGCAAAAATCACAGTTTTTTGGTGTTTTCTCAGAACTGCGCATGGAACAATGATACTTTTATAAGCTGCCTAAGTCCCACCCTAGACCACACCTAATACAAAAGAACCAAACAATTTTTTCAATTTACCTGGACTGGAGAAAGTGTGCATTGTTTAAATTTGGACTCTGATTTGTAGGATATTCCTGTTTTTCCAATAGGTACAGAAAAGATAACTATGCTAAGGGCTATCCAAAAATACTTAACTCCTTATCTCTGGGATCAATAGAACCTGAAATATGACCCTCTGAAAAATCACACTTTTGCATGAGGCTCTTTGGATTATGGTGGTACTGTGCAGAGTTGTGAAAGGATTGATTCATCTATAGTATGTAAACCTCTGTGAAGTGCTTAAAATATATTACTTCCCATTATTGCAGGTATTATGGTTTCTTCCCATTCCATGCATGTATGGAGCATAGTGGTAATGATTACTTAAATGCCTCTGAGACTGCTGTAATTAGTCTAATCTTGTCTTTGCAGTCTGTATGAGAGTGATAGATAGCAGGCTGCATTTTTATTCCTAGATCACTCACTTAACACTGGTTCTAAAAGATTTTTGGCATCTACCTTTAAGTGTCTGCTAATTCAGGATTGCATCATTTTCGTGACATTTTTTCATGAGTCAAACAAACCTGTGACTACTTGTTCTACCCGTTTTTGTATACATTTAATATCACCTGCTAGTCCTACTTGGTACATGTCCCATACATTTGAGTGGTATTTTAAGATGAGTCAAACATGTAAGCAATCTTATTTGTAGAGTGACTGCATGTTCCTAGTATTCTACAAATGAATCCATATCTCCCACCTGCTTTACCTGCAACTAAGTAATCATATCATTTATTATTGTCGCAGTAGAATACTGTACCAAATTTTTACATTTCGTGAAGTGTAAAATTTTACCTTTCTGAACACTTAAAATAGTTTTACAGTCTTTATGCTACTTTGAAATCTTATGAATATCTGATAGAATATGTGCATTTTTGTGCACTATTTATTTTATAGATAACTGCATCATTTGCAAAAAGTCTGACATTACTTTTAACATTGTCTGACAGATCACTAATATACAACACGACCATGTCATTTGTGCTCCTGCAATATATGTTCACACTAGCAGATCAAGGACATTACTATTGCAGAAATACTACCAATCAGCCAGCAATTCCAGTTGTCCCTCAATGTCTCTGGCACTAATACCTACACCACTCATCTGTACAGTGATGTGGAGGGGCAACAGCTGCAACACTCTTGGAGTTTCTTTTTCTAAGTAAACATTTGCTGTCCTCAGTTACAGTTCCTTTGTCATGAGTGCCTGAGCCACTTTGGTGCTACAAGCACAGATCTTTACATATGACCAGAAATTCTTTGGATTTTGTCAGAGTTCTTTCAATAAGATTTTTCTACAACTGTCATTAAGACTTCATGCACTTTCCTTTTGACAGTCCAACACATTTCAAGTAGTAACTCTCTGTTATTTACCCACAACCCCATGCATTTTTTACACTTACTGTGTATAGTCACTGTTTCCACAGAATCATCATATTGCCAGTGCTTAGTCAAGTACTTCTTAAAACTTTAGGTACAGTTCCTCTAAATGCTGTAGCACAGAGGTAAATGTATGACTGTCTCATGGAGAGATGACATGACTGCCTGTTTATCTACCTTTCTGAACGTGTTATCTAAAATCATGAATACATAAATATGTAATATGAAGGAGTAGAAAAAACCAACTGAGTGGTCTAAGATGAAGAGCAGTGGTCTTACTTTCAAAAATAGCTGAATTTTTACTAATGTTAGAAAAATAAAACAATTAACCTGGAATTAGTACTTGAGTTAAAAGGCATGTAGATTAGCACTCATTGTAAATATTTGTTACAATACTTTACTGATGTAGTTTGCAGTGACTGCTTCTGCTTATTAAAGTATATTGTGACTCATTCCACATCATGAAGGCTGCTCTTCATCATGGGATTTACACAACATGAAAAGTGAATGAATAAATAAATGAATTAACTCTCATCTCAATGTGCACAGTTTTATACAATCCTTATAACTACTTATCACTGTTGCTCTAGCTAATGCTACAGGTAGCTTACACTGTTAAGTGTTTCACTAATATTATGAATGTTTGTACCTTCCATTTAGTCCATAGACTTTCTTCTCATTTGCATTGTAAAAGAGACAGAAAGCATCTCCACCCAGGCCTGTACTACTTGGTTCCACAACAGCCATTGCTGCAGCCACAGCAACTGCAGCATCCACAGCATTACCACCACGCTGAAGAATATCTGCAGATAATTTACATTATGTACCATAAGAAGCACAGCCTCCAGCAACAATTGTTACCTTTCTAGAAAGTATTATGCAATATTTAATATTAAAATAAAATTCACAAAACAATATCAAAAGTATTTTATTAAACATATATGTTGTATAGAAACAAAACATGACAGTGAGGTAACAGAACAAGAAACCTTGACGAAAAGTATTGTAAAAGTAGAGTGAAAGGTGTGGTGTCACCGCCAGACACCACACTTGCTAGGTGGTAGCCTTTAAATCGGCCGCGGTCCGTTAGTATACGTTGGACCCGCGTGTCGCCACTATCAGTGATTGCAGACCGAGCACCGCCACACGGCAGGTCTAGAGAGACTTCCTAGCACTCACCCCAGTTGTACAACCGACTTTGCTAGTGATGGTTCACTGACAAAATACGCTCTCATTTGCCGAGACGATAGTTAGCATAGCCTTCAGCTACATCATTTGCTACAGCCTAGCAGGGCGTCAGTACCAGTTACTATTGATACTGTAATCATGTACTGTCAAGAGCGGCGCTCATCATTGGTGAATTGAGGTTGGGTATTTCACCGGCTATGTCCGTTTTTCTGGAGTCTGATTTCCTTGTCCTGTTCCAGACCTCATGCCAGCCTGCGTGAGCTAAAACGCGTGCCTTTCGGCTTCCTCTAGTATACCGGTGTTGGCTCTCCTGCCAACCCACAACAAAAGGTTCTGAAAACTTCATATTTGTGATGTGTGAATGTGCAGACCTAAACACACTCTTATCATATTTGTGGAAAGCACAGTGATTTCAAGCTCAGTCTCGATAATGTAGAAGAAATTAAGTAGTTATTCTACTTATTTAGAGCATCTGTTCCTGAATTACATGAATAATTTTGTGTTAAGGTACCAGCAATCAATGAAGAAATTGATTTGTGTTTAATTATGTCTCATCTAAAGCATTGTTGTGTTTTCATTTAGCTAACAGTGAAGGCTCCACTGTACACAAAGAGTTGCATTTAATTTGAGTTTTTCACTTCCAATGCTACATAACATAACATAAATACTTGTCATAATTCGCCAAAATATTTTTCTTAACATTATTCTCCTATGATAGGACACAAAAGATGATGTTTTACACTATGTCATTTTATTGTTTAGAAATTTTAGGCCTTGTAGTCCATGATTGGAGTGTTGCTGTTGTTGTTGTGGTCTTCAGTCCTGAGACTGGTTTGATGCAGCTCTCCATGCTACTCTATCCTGTGCAAGCTTCTTCATCTCCCAGTACCTACTGCAACCTACATCCTTCTGAATCTGCTTGGTGTATTCATCTCTTGGTCTCCCTCTACGATTTTTACCCTCCATGCTGCCCTCCAGTACTAAATTGGTGATCCCTTGATGCCTCAGAACATGTCCTACCAACCGGTCCCTTCTTCTTGTCAAGTTGTGCTACAAACTTCTCTTCTCCCCAATCCTATTCAATACCTCCTCATTAGTTATGTGATCTTCTCTTAAAAAATTTTATAATTTTAAAACTTTTGACATCAAGTTAATAAAAGAGGTAATACTGTCTACTTAACAAAGCTAGGGACTGTAACTGGTCATATCACCTACAAATTCACTTGAAGTGATGTAGGGAACTGTAGGCAATCTAAATAATAAAAATCAGATGAAGACGTAGACCTTGGTCATTCAAAAAACAAAAACAAGGGTCTTAAAACTGTGGCATCTCATTTAATGTATAATGTGTTCTTAGAGATTGTTGACTGGCACTAAGTAAATTATACTGCTGTTTCTGTACCATAAATATAAAGCAGATTATCTCATTCCCAAGGTACAGTCTTTTATTCAAAGAAGAAATACTTACCATATCTAAATAAAACCAATTGTTTGTATTATGACATATGTAGGTATCGGGCAACTAATACTGAAGATGTGCTACATAACTCTGTTTACATAGTTACATTGTAATCTGTGTTCTATGTTTATCCAGAAACATATTTTCCATATTTGAAGCAGGAGAACAGACATACTACAATAATGATAAAATCTCATAAATAAACTGAGATCATAAGCTTCTGATACCATACAAGTAAAAGGACAAAGTAATATAAATATGCTGACTGCTCTGCCTAATCTTACATTACATTACATACTATATTTTGTAAAATTTTAATTTTTATAGATAAAAATGGATTTGGTTTATCAGTTGTTTAACTTCCTATGTCTACACATTTGAGGGTACACATCCTTGTATCATATTTATAAATGAGTAGGTTGACTGCTAAATAAAAAGAGGAAAATAGATCACTTTTTTCTTTCCTTGTTTTTAGTACACTGCTTTTGATAGGTTTCTTTTTTGTTTAAGATGACTTCTGTAATTCAGTTTGTTGGTGGCTGCAGTGGCACCTTTTGATAGGTGCACAGCAGCGTTTAACATCATTGCACCATTACTGACCTCTGCTCAAGAGATAACAATAATTAATCACAGAGGATAAAATATGCGCAAATAACTTCCAGTATTATGATAAGGATAAATTGATACTCAGAGGAGATGTTGAGTCTCAGACAGGTACAACAATAAGACTGATTTACATTTAAGCTTTCAGCCGAAAGGCCTTCTTTTAAAGTAGAGAACACACACGTTCACACAAGCACAACTCGCATGCACATGACCATTGTCTCTGGCCACTGAGGCAGGACATCCTCTCTATGGTGAGTAGCAATCTATCCTTTCCTTAATATTCTCAGTCTTTTATTATGGGTTCTGCATTGTTTGACTTTTACCAATAACTTCCGTTAGTTAAACTGAATTTTTGATGGGGATGTATTGGTTATAGATTGTTATGTAGAGCTCACACATATTGTTGCTATGTCCCATTTATTTCAGGATGACTAGAATAAATACATGGCCACACAACTTGAATGATTAATCATGGTGGAAGTTAAATGACCAAAGGTGTATAAAAATTTTTCTTGAAAATTGAAAGATGGGACATTTTGACATGTAGCACATATGACAATGGTTTTGGCCATGACAGAAGTAGTCATGTGTAAGAATAAAGTTGATACAGGCAAATGCTCCATTCCAGGTGTCTTTTGAGAAAGAACACATGTGTTATAAACATTTTTTTCGCCAAGTGCTATGAGATTTCTAACTTGCCCACCTATCCTCTTTGATCTCTGTCCTAGATACATATGCAACCATAACATTTTACTCTTTATGTCACATTTGACCATTGCTTTTGTGACTATAAATGAAAGCATGGTAATTGTGATTGTATCATAGTGAAGAATCATATAGCTGTCTCATTCTAAAGTGGTTACTACAAATTTTTACTAATGCAAAATATATAGATATGTTTGTGGGTTCTGCAAGAGCTGTGATATCACTATTATAGGAAATGTCATCTACCCTTTATTGACCTCAAATTATGAAAAATATTTTCAAGAGTTTTCAACATATTGTTTGAAATTGGTGTTCATTTCATTTGAACTATGAGTTCACCAAAGTGTACAGTAGTAGCAAAATTTATTAACACTTTTCACTGTAGTCCTACAGCTAGAATATCATAATATTCTCAACAGCACATGAAAATATGTATTGTGAACATTATGTGCAGAAAGAATGTAGTCATTTGATCTCAGGTATGTAGCACTTCATACTGAAGAGAGCAGTATGTGGGTTTAATTTTATCATTGATTGAATACCAATTATCATTTGCTTCTATTAATATTATTTCTGACAAAGCAACATTTACTTAACACAAGAAAGAATCAACAATTTGTGGACAATCCAAACAGAACAATTTAAACAATTTTTTAAGATTATCTGTTAATGTAAGGCATAGTAATAACAGTAATATTTTCAAACACTGTGTTAGCCCAGAGCAACAAACATAAGGAAACAGTTACATGCACTACTGAAAAAAATATGTTATACAATCTGAGGACGTTGTAAAATCCATTGTATTTCCAAACTGATGGTGCCTCTCATATTCTACCATATGTGTGAGACAATACTTTAACTGCACTACCCTGCCTGTAATCAGTGAATTAATTGTTGCTGGCTGCCAAGATCTTTAGACCTAATAACATTAGATTTTTTCTTCAGATTAAATGAAGGGAATGTAAAAAGGAAAGGTGGTTATGCAAGATGAAATGTTAGACTGTATTATGGACAATGCTAGTGCCATAAAATAATGTGGGGATGCATTAAAGAAGCAACACATGTGTAGGAATGGAGATGACATTATTGCTATTTGCAAATGATACTGTGATGTGGGAAACCAATAGTAAGGTTGTAAAAGTATAAATA
Organism: Schistocerca cancellata; assembly: GCF_023864275.1. Lineage (NCBI taxonomy): Eukaryota > Metazoa > Arthropoda > Insecta > Orthoptera > Acrididae > Schistocerca > Schistocerca cancellata. Next base: position 714,487,773 of record NC_064628.1, read on the forward strand.
GATACCTTACGTGATAAAAATGCAGTGTTGAGTAAGGTAAGACAATTGTGATAACCAAAGGAGACAGAGAAAACAAGGGACAAATTAATGTTAAAGGACAGGATGTTGAAATTGTTGACAACTTTAAGTATCTGGGAAGGGAGAATGCAAGTATGAAGGCAGAAGTTAGCAAAAGAATACAACTGAGCAATGCATTTTAACAGTGTGTGAGGGGCTTGGTCTGATTTAGGATTGTGTCAATGAAGTGCAGGAAGAGCTGTACAAGATGCATTTTACACCTGTGCTGACATATGCACTGGTGACCTGGAAAATGACAAGAAGAGAGGGGAGCAGAATCAAAACCATTCAAATGAAATTACTATGTTACTGAAAATTAGGAGAGAGAGAATGAGAATGATCATGTTATGAACGAAATTGGAGCAGGAAAGCTGAATTAGAGAAACAAGAAGAACAGGTTAAAATGGTTTGAACATGTAAACAGAACACAAGATGGAAAAATACCAAAACAAATGATGAAGGCCAAGTCTGAGGGCAAGGGGGAGACATAGAACAAGATGGACTGATTCTATAAAGATCAATTTAAGAAGATGGAATCTGGACTGGGACAAAATAGTTATAGAAGATAGTGGGAAGACAGGGGAAAGTGGAGAGGAACCACAAATATCCCACCTAAGCCTGATGGTGGAGAAAGAAGAAATGAAGACGAAAACAACTCCACAAGGACAGATGTTATAGACTGAAAACTGATTGACATAGAGCAACTCACAGTTTAATTGCTATGTTAAGACCATAAATTATTGTAGGTATTATTTGCCAGATGTTCATTTCAGTGTCATTTCTTTGCAATTTATGAACTCAAACATATTGATCTAAAATAACTATACCATACCTATGCCAGCCTTAGTAGCAAATGGATTGTTTGATGACACACATCCTGTTTTTGAAAAAACTGGAGATCTATGAGAAGTGAAATTCTGCATCTGATCCATCCTGCAAAGTACCAAAGTCAGAATTATTTGAATTATATTTAACCTGGACAACATATTCAGAAATGAGTATGAGCGACTAAAGAGAGACAATTCATAATGTGACTGGAATTATTATCTTCATAAGTCTATATATTTTGTGAATCAAGGAGCTAATCAGATGTGTGTCTGTTTTGAGCTCTGTCTAAAACTGAAGTCCACACTCTACAGCAGATAAATTAGTAATACCTTGCCATCAGAGCACTATGAATTTAGTAGAAGTTTACGAGAAAAACTACACCTTTGTACCATATTTGCAAGTGTCAGAAGAGTATCTTTTAAATGCACAAAGGATGTGATTACTTGAGCACTACCTTATTCATTTATATCCTCAGTTGCTCCAGGGAACATTTGAGTGTGCACTGTTTGGCCATGGAAAAAGTCATCAAATCCAATATGTAGGTCACAGAATATCGGATAAAATAATAGTAATAAAAAAACCAACGAGTCTGTCACAGTTACCTCTATTGCACAAAATGTAGAGGCTCTATGCCTCAATGGACTGTTCATCTTAAATATGAAGCTCTGGGTTGATCCATACGTTTTTCATTTGCGTTGGAAAGCTAGTGAAAATGGAACACAATGCTGCTTTTCAATCTAAAACTAAATAAGAACATAAATACTGTAATTATGTACAACACTGCCGCCTTGTTAAGGGGCGCGTAATTCCGAGGCCTCTTATGAAACTGGTCTTCCAAGCAAAAGTCTTACGGAATGCCAAATTTCACAGTCAAGATTCTGTAATTCTTAGGAAACACTGTCTTGCTATAGAACAAAGTAGATTGACTTCCAAATAAACCATCTCCGTCATTCAACTGCTTACTTAAGGTGCTGTAACTATTTACAGAAGCAGCACTGTCAGCTATATTTAACGACAAATGATCCACGAGCCATGCCGCTCCGCTTTACTACAGTGTTTAATAATGTTTTTGGTATAAATGAAACAGTTCTAGGAATAGGAGGGAAAGTTTGATGAAGATGCAAGAGGACTTCCAGTCGAAAATTTGAAGAAGCCGTTTGTTTTCGAAACGCCGGTTCTTTTGCCGCCGCACCATTCTTGCCGCTCATATTATATCTTTTGCGGCATGTCCTTGGTCTGATACCGTAGACAATGTCACGGCCGAAGCCGCGAATCACACAATGGCAAGGACATCGTGCTCTATACCCGACGCGTGAACTTTTTTGCACATCTGCACATCTGAACAGCGCAACAAAAGTTTTATTCCAACGTAACGTCACACTAGAAAGTAGGTTGCGTAATGTGAGTAGGCGTACTAGTACAATATTTCTGGAACGAACGCACTACTTTGACAGAGTTTCGGGAGCAGGCGTCCACTGGCCAGCTTTTGGTTTCCTTTCTCTTTTTTTCCTTTTATTTTGAAAGTACACCTAGCCACGGTAAAACCGGTTTTTCGGCTTGAATCTGTTGCCAGTTTTGATCGTTCTTACCTGATACGTAATGCGCAGGCTGCAACAGGTCCACTGCACGGCACCAGAAGTCGTTTTCTAAATGTGTTTCTAGACCCGTAACTTAGTTGGCGCGCAACCCTAACATCAGTTCTCTTTAAGCATTTGTCTTATCGCCGCTTATCGACGCGAGAAGCAACAGACAGGACGACACTGGACATTGGAATAGCCAACGCGCGCCCACACACATAACCGCGTGCGTACACTTGTTTGCTCTTGAAAAGACTCAAGATGATACTATCAACGTTACAACTTCGCTCTTGAAATTTCACTTTATCGACACAATTTCCTTTGTCCCGGTTCTTCTCTTGGCAGCAGTCCTTTGTTTAATCTTGACAGTACAGTATGTCTCACGCGTTGTTTCTACTACGTCATGATGCAACCTGCGGATCCTTACAATAACCTCTTCACGAAACTTAGGACGATCCACCAGCCGTTTCTACGGCCACACATTCCGTCCGAGCGTTCTATAAATCCAAGGCGGATTCCGAAAACATCAGTTATATGAAAGCCAATCCTCACTCTTCCCGCACGTTATCCTAATTGTCATGAATGCCCCTCACTGGATACAAACTTTTGAAACACAAATCAAGTCGACCGTGGCCTCCAGGTATCTTGGAGTGATAATGTATGAAAACATATGCTCAGTTGTGGACAAAGCAAATGATAGGCTTCGATTGTTAGTAACATGCAGGGAAAATGCTGTACGTCTGTAAAAGGGATTTCAAAACACACGCACCACCCACTCTGGAATATTACGCAGCTACGTTCTACAAGTACAGTGGCAGTCAATCCACACAGAAAACGTAGGCACTTTCTACGGGACCCGCACTGTCAGAGGCCCCGCAACGTACTGCCTTTTTCTCTTGAGAAAAATTAAATCAGCAGTTTCAAACTGAAAGTAATAACACTGTTAAGTTTTATGTGTACATGATTGCGCAGTATTTTTAAAGCTGGGGAAATAATAGAAATTTTAAACACAAAATTATGTGCTGTTTCATAAGGTTTGAAGAACACATTTGATATAATTGTATTTAGTTACACCACTTTTACGTATAACAATTGGTCCAATTTCACTAATTTTTACTTCGGGTAGACTGTCTCTTTAGAGAACGTTTGTCTACTATTTTTCACTGCATTTCTGTAACGTTGCCATGTAAGCTTTAATGTTTAACCCATTCAGATACGGTAGCGTCTTCATTCTTTCCCACTTTGCTGCAGTGTTAGGTTTCGAGTTTGACCTCGAAGCAAAACGATTTCCCAGCCGATATGTTGTGACCCTTTAACTGTGAGGCAAAGGAATATGGAGTGTGTCGCAAAATTTTATCCTACTCCGAGGTCTAGAATTCATAAGCTTTACAGTGTGGCGCATTTTACTTTTTAACATAAGCTGCAACAATTTTTGGCCGCGCGGGATTAGCCAAGCGGTCTCAGGCGCTGCAGTCATGTACTGTGCGGCTGGTCCCGGCGGAGGTTCGAGTCCTCCCTCGGGCATGGGTATGTGTGTGTTCGCCCTTAGGATAATTTAGGTTAAGTAGTGTATAAGCTTAGGGACTGATGACCTTAGCAGTTAAGTCCCATAAGATTTCACACACATTTGAACAATTTTTGATCAGTTTCGAGGCAGTCTGCACAAATCCTCGCCTGCAGTGGAACCAAATGACAACCTGTTACAATTCTTGCAAGGGGCGAAAGTTATTTTATGTGTTCAAAGTGACCTCCATTAGCAGCCAAATAACATCGATGCCGCTGAAATGTAGACCGAACTACGGGTGTTAGTGTTGCTGATGTAATAGGCGCACAGAACGCCGCTGTGGTTTCTCGTAGGTCGTTCAGCACAGCTGGCTTCTGTTTTCAAGGTCCCCCGTAGGTAGAAGTCAAGAGCTGTAAGGTCTGCAGACCGTGGTGGGTACTCAACAGCTCCTCTTCGACATATCCATCGTCCAGGTAGATTTTCACCCAAGTACGCTCTGAGATCTCTGTGGTAGTGAGATGGGGCGCCATATTGTTATAGGTAAAATCTTTCGTTTCCAAATACATCTCCGATGGCAGGTAAAATAGATGTTTGCAGCATATGAAGATACACCAGTTGCGGTATCTTCAAAGAAGAATGGGCCAATCAGACCACACGATGACAGACCACACCACGTATTAACACCCAGTTGATTAACATGTTGGTCCACGTGAACGTGAGGATTTTCAGGAACCCAGTACACACAGTCGTGGCAGTTTACAGTTCCGTTCAGTTTAAATTGCGCTTCGTCAGACCAGATAACCATTCATGCAAATCGTTCATCCTCGCCAAGCCTGATCAGTATTGCCGCCTTCAAATTTATCCCGAATACGATAAATTGTTGTACGTGTTGTTGGATGAGATCCGCTCACATTACGCCATAGCCATTGTACCTGCGTCATGTTTTCGTACTTCCAGTACCACCACTTCAATATGGGCTAATATTGCTCAAACGACAACCTTACTTCATTCATTACTGCACTGTCATCTGCTGGAAAATGAGTCCCAAGAGCTGTTGAGAAAACAATGGGCTACGCTACTGTGCAAAATTGCGGCGATAGTTACTTTGTTCCAGAGATATTAACTATCAAAAAGTGTCTACATTTTTTTGGACCCCTCTGTATAAAGATGGGCGGCATCTTTCACTGTAAAGTGAGTTTAAAAGATATACTGAAAAAATTTACTGTCATTTGAAGAGGGACACAATATACGCTGACACAAAGGAAATCAAAACTCCAAGCAGGAGTTGTACGACATAAACGAAAGTTGGTAGGCTTGTTTCTACGAGTGTATATGAAAAATGATGTCTGTTCCAATTTCGCGCGCCGGTCGCATATGAGTGGCTTTAGTAGCCCGCTATGAGGACGCAAATTAGGACTGCTTTAAACACACGCTGTAACGGTAGTGAGTGTTAGTTACACTACTGGCCATTAAAACTGCTACACCACGAAGATGACGTGCTATAGGCGCGAAATTTAACCGACAGGAAGAGGTTGCTGTGATATGCAAATCATTAGCTTTTCAGAGCATTCACACAAGGTTGGCGCCAGTGGCGACACCTACAACGTGCTGACATGAGGGAAGTTTCCAACCGATTTCTCATACACAAACAGCAGTTGACCGGGTTTGCCTGGTGAAACGTTATTGTGATGCCTCGTGTAAGGAGGAGAAACGCGTACCATCACATTTCCGACTTTGATAAAGGTCGGATTGTAGCCTATCGCGATTGGGGTTTATCGTATCGCAATATTGCTGCTCGCGTTGGTCGAGATCCAAAGAATGTTAGCAGAATGTGGAATCGGTGGGTTCAGGAGGGTAATACAGAACGACATGCTGGATCCCAACGGCCTCTGATCACTAGCAGTCGAGATGACAGGCATCTTATCCGCATGGCTGTAACGGATCGTGCAGCCACGTCTCGATCCCTGAGTCAACAGATGGGGATGTTTGCAAGACAACAACCATCTACACTAAAAGTTCGACGACGTTTGCAGCAGCATGGACTATCATCTCGGAGACCATGGCTGCAGTTACCCTTGACGCTGCATCACAGAGAGGAGCGCCTGCGATGGTGTACTCAGCGACGAACCTGGGTGCACGAATGGCAAAACGCCATTTTTTCGGATGAATCCAAGTTCTGTTTACAGCATTATGATGGTCGCATCCGTGTTTGGTGACATCGCGGTGAACGCACATTGGAAGCGTGTATTCGTCATCGCCATACTGGCGTATCACCCGGAGTGATGGTATGGGGTGCCATTGGTTACACGTCTCGGTCAACTCTTGTTCGCATTGACGGCACTTTGAACGGTGGACGTTACATTTCAGATGTGTTACGATCCGTGGCTCTACCCTTCATTCGATCCCTGCGAAACCCTACATTTCAGCAGGATAATGCACGACCGCATGTTGCAGGTCCTGTACGGGCATTTCTGGATACAGAAAATGTTCGACTACTGACCTGGCCAGCACATTCTCCAGATCTCTCACCAACTGAAAACATCTGGTCAATGGTGGCCGAGCAACTGGCTCGTCACAATACGCCAGTCACTACTCTTGATTAACTGTGGAATTGTGTTGAAGCTGCATGGGCAGCTGTACCTGTACACGCCATCCAAGCTCTGTTTGACTCAACGCCCAGGCGTATCAAGGCCGTTATTGCGGTCAGAGGTGGTTGTTCCGGGTACTGATTTCTCAGGATCTATGCACCCAAATTGCGTGAAAATGTAATCACATGTCAGTTCTAGTATAATATATTTTTCCAATGAATACCCGTTTATCATCTGCATTTCTTCTTAGTGTAGCAATTTTAATAGCCAGTAGTGTATCTTTGAGATTCTACGTGGTGAGTGTACGTTAGTCAAGAATGTCTTTAAGGCGGCAAACACGTCATTATCGAAGCCTCACCGAGATTGAAAGAGGTCGTGCGAGTGAGTTACAAGGAGATGAATGTTCTTTCTGCGTTACTGCAGAAAGACTGCACAGAAACGTAGCCACAGTATATGATTACTACCCGTGGTGGTCACGCTGGTCGCAAGAGGACCTGACTCCAGAAGGCCACGTGGCACTACACAGAGGGACGACCATCGTGTTCAGCTTATGGCTCTCGCGCATCGTACTGTATCTGCGGCCGGCCCGTTTGGCCGAGCGGTTCTAGGCGCTTCAGTCTGGAACCGCGCGACCGCTACGGTCGCAGGTTCGAATCTTGCCTCGGGCATGGATGTGTGTGATGTCCTTAGGTTAGTTAGGTTTAAGTAGTTCTAAGTTCTAGGGGACTGATGACCTGAGATGTTAAGTCCCATAGTGCTCAGAGCCATTTGAACCATTTTTTGAACTGCATCTGCAACAGCCACTGGAGCAGCAGTTATCACATCAGTGACACAAAGAACTGTTACAAATCGGCTACTTCAATGACAGCCAGACGCACTGTAGCGTGCATCCCACTGATCCCAAAACACCACCACTTGCGACTTCAGTGATGTCTAGCGGGAGCTCATTGGAGGGCGGGGTGGAAGTCTGTTATGCTTTCTGATGAGTACGAAACAACTTGATCGTCAGCACTGTACTTGGTTCGGAATCGATGCCGCGATTACGAATATGTGCTCTTCTTGCATGGTGTGTGACGAACAACAATCAGCACCACCGCGGAAATTCTTTGCATGCCACTTCCCCTTGGCAACGCTTACACATCGATTTTGCTGGTCCATTCTGGAATGCTCGATGGTTGGTTGTGGTAGATTCATTCAGTAATTTTCCTTTTGTTATCCAGATGTCTTCCACGACTACATCTGCCACCATCCAAGCGTTATCTGGTATCTTTTGCATTGAAGGTCTTCCACAGACTATTGTTTCCGACAATGGCCCACAATTCATGTCCGCAGCATTTCAGTCATTCTGCAAGGCCAATGGTATTCAACATCTTACTTCCGCGCCGTTATCGCCACAGTCAAACGGTGCCGCTGAACGATTGGTCAGGACTTTCAAGTCACAGATGTTGAAGTTAGAAGAGTCGCATTCTCGGGAGGACGCGTTATTGCTCTTTTTGTCCTCGTATCGCTCTCAGCCCCGAGATGGTCGGTCGCCGGCTGAGTTGCTCCACGGTCGCCCTCATCGAACCTTGATGTCTTTGCTACATCCGCAGCATCAGGTTCCTGTGCAGCGGCAGACACCTGCTTTTGCCCCAGGCGACGTTGTCTACTACCGCCACTATCGAGGTTCACGGCATTGGCTCGAAGGGCGCATTCTTCGCTGCCTCGGACGCGCTATGTATCTGGTTTTGGGGGCCTCTGGTGAGGTGCATCGGCATCTCAACCAGCTGCGCCCCTGTCGTCGCACGGGATCAGCCGCTCGCCGTCTGCTTTCAGCGACGGTGCCGTCCGGCCAGTGCCCTGGGGACCCATTTACTGGCTCGCCTTAGCCCCAGGTGTTACCGACGCTGCCTTTCATTTTGCCCCGTGGCGACGCGCCGCCGCCACCGCCGCCGCCGCCTGTTCTACCGCCGTGGACGCGTCACTACAACTGCCGGGCGCCTCCCTGGGTCACGCGCTGCTGATCGCTTCCCGTGACCAGTTGTCCTCCGACATGGAACTCTTGCCCACTCTTGACCATATGTCGTCTTCGCCCGTCGGGCGCCCCGGCCCGATGGAGGTCGACCCTTCGGCCCCTCCTGTCTCTCTGCGGGCGCATACACCGCATGTTGGCGTGCACCCTGGAGCAGGTTTTCAGGCGTTTCCTAGCTCCCTGCGGTCCGAATGGCAGGGTGCGGGTGGCACAGCCTCGCCTGTTGTTAGGCTTCCCACCTCGTCGCATACGTCAACATGGGGTTCTCCCCACGGCGGGCGGAAGCCTTATGCCAACACCATACGCCGATTTGCGGGGGAGGAATGTGATATCACCGTCAGACACCACACTTGCTAGGTGGTAGCCTTTAAATCGGCCGCGGTCCGTTAGTATACGTCGGACCCGCGTGTCGCCACTATCAGTGATTGCAGACCGTGCGCCGCCACACGGCAGGTCTAGAGAGACTTCCTAGCACTCGCCCAGTTGTACAACCGACTTTGCTAGCGATGGTTCACTGACAAAATACGCTCTCAATTGCCGAGACGATAGTTTAGCATAGTCTTCATCTACGTCATTTGCTACGACCTAGCAAGGCGCCATTACCAGTTACTATTGATACTGAATCATGTACCGTCAAGAGCGACGGTCACCATTAATGGATTAAAGTTAAGTATTCCTCCAGCTACGTCCGTTTTTCTAAATTCTAATTTCCTTGTCCTGTTCCAGACCTCACGCCAGCCTGCGTGAGCTAAAACGCGTGCATTTCGGCCACCTCTAGTAACACGGTGTTGGCTCTCCTGCCAACCACAAGAGTTTACAGCTTGAACATTTAGCTGTTTTGCGACATAATCGCCATTTGTCGATGCATTTTTGTAGACGCTGTGGCAGTTTTTGTATGCCCATGTCATACCAGCTCGCCGCCATGCTGTTCAGAAAGTTATGAACCGCTTCTTTCACCTCGTCGTCGGAGCTGAATCGCTTTCAGGCCAAATGTTCTTTTAACGTAGGGAACAGGTGATAGTCACTGGGCGCCAAGCCAGCACTATAGGGTGAGTGGGTGATTATGTTCCACTGAAACTGTTGGAGGAGAACAACGGTTTGCCGAGCGATGTGTGGGCGAGCGTTGTCATGGAGAATGTGTACGCCCTTGCTCAACATTCCTCTTCTCCGGTTCTGAATTGCCCGTTTGAGTTTTTCCAGAATCTCACAGTATCTGTCAGCGTTAATTGTGGTCCCAGTGATTCAGCTCCGACGACGAGGTGAAACAAGAGGTTCGTAACTTTCTGAACAGCATGGCGGCGAGCTGGTATGACATGGGCATACAAAAACTGCCACAGCGTCTACAAAAATGCATCGACAGAAATGGTGATTATGTCGAAAAATAGCTAAATGTTCACGCTGTAAACTGATGTAAACCATTGTAGAAATAAACAGGTCTATGTACTTATACAAAATAGGAGACCTTACTTTTGTGATTACCCTTGTACATAAACGTCGTTCCAACAGAGGCATGCAAGTAATCATTCTTTCCTCATTCCTTTATTGAATAGGGATGGAGGAAATATTGATGTATGTCCCATTTGCTACGCCTTTTGTAATGACTCTGAATATAAATGTACAGCAGATGTAGAAATTAATACAAACGGACGAGCGAGCGCGAGCGCATGCGCACACAAACGAAATGAAATATTTCTGACTAACCCTTGACCATTATTTAATGTGGAGACCATGCCGATTAATCGCGCAGTGAAACTCACAAATCACAAACTACTGGCACTGTTAACATGCCGATCGACGGGGCTACGTTTTTCCACCATTCCACATACCTACAAAACGAGTCCGTTCCCTTATTCTCTATCACACATAACACTGATTTCTCCCTCTTGAAAAATCACTCCTTCGAATGCCTTAATACCTTTGCACTTAGAATCTGCTAACTCTCCTTCCCACAGAAAACCTTTACCCGATCATCAAATTTTTCTTCCTTCTTATCCATATTGAGCACCTAGAAGTACACTGAGGTTACAAAAGTCATGGGGCAGAGACGTGCACATATGCAGATGGCTGTAGAATCGCTTACACAAGATATACACTCCTGGAAATTGAAATAAGAACACCGTGAATTCATTGTCCCAGGAAGGGGAAACTTTATTGACACATTCCTGGGGTCAGATACATCACATGATCACACTGACAGAACCACAGGCACATAGACACAGGCAACAGAGCATGCACAATGTCGGCACTAGTACAGTGTATATCCACCTTTCGCAGCAATGCAGGCTGCTATTCTCCCATGGAGACGATCGTAGAGATGCTGGATGTAGTCCTGTGGAACGGCTTGCCATGCCATTTCCACCTGGCGCCTCAGTTGGACCAGCGTTCGTGCTGGACGTGCAGACCGCGTGAGACGACGCTTCATCCAGTCCCAAACATGCTCAATGGGGGACAGATCCGGAGATCTTGCTGGCCAGGGTAGTTGACTTACACCTTCTAGAGCACGTTGGGTGGCACGGGATACATGCGGACGTGCATTGTCCTGTTGGAACAGCAAGTTCCCTTGCCGGTCTAGGAATGGTAGAACGATGGGTTCGATGACGGTTTGGATGTACCGTGCACTATTCAGTGTCCCCTCGACGATCACCAGTGGTGTACGGCCAGTGTAGAAGATCGCTCCCCACACCATGATGCTGGGTGTTGGCCCTGTGTGCCTCGGTCGTATGCAGTCCTGATTGTGGCGCTCACCTGCACGGCGCCAAACACGCATACGACCATCATTGGCACCAAGGCAGAAGCGACTCTCATCGCTGAAGACGACACGTCTCCATTCGTCCCTCCATTCACGCCTGTCGCGACACCACTGGAGGCGGGCTGCACGATGTTGGGGCGTGAGCGGAAGACGGCCTAACGGTGTGCGGGACCGTAGCCCAGCTTCATGGAGACGGTTGCGAATGGTCCTCGCCGATACCCCAGGAGCAACAGTGTCCCTAATTTGCTGGGAAGTGGCGGTGCGGTCCCCTACGGCACTGCGTAGGATCCTACGGTCTTGGCGTGCATCCGTGCGTCGCTGCGGTCCGGTCCCAGGTCGACGGGCACGTGCACCTTCCGCCGACCACTGGCGACAACATCGATGTACTGTGGAGATCTCACGCCCCTCGTGTTGAGCAATTAGGCGGTACGTCCACCCGGCCTCTCGCATGCCCACTATACGCCCTCGCTCAAAGTCCGTCAACTGCACATACGGTTCACGTCCACGCTGTCGCGGCATGTTACCAGTGTTAAAGACTGCGATGGAGCTCCGTATGCCACGGCAAACTGGCTGACACTGACGGCGGCGGTGCACAAATGCTGCGCAGCTAGCGCCATTCGACGGCCAACACCGCGGTTCCTGGTGTGTCCGCTGTGCCGTGCGTGTGATCATTGCTTGTACAGCCCTCTCGCAGTGTCCGGAGCAAGTATGGTGGGTCTGACACACCGGTGTCAATGTGTTCTTTTTTCCATTTCCAGGAGTGTAATAGATCAGTCCATTGACAGAGCTGTCATTTGTACTCAGGTGATTCACGTGAAAAGGTGTCTGACAATATAGCCACACGACGGAAATTAACAGACTTTGAATGTGGAATGGTAATTGGAGCTAGACGCATGGGACACTCCAACCGTTAGGGAATTCAGTATTCCGAGATCCACAGTGTCAAGAGCGTGTCGAGAATACCAAATACCAGGCATTACCTCTCATCTCAGACAATGCAGTGGCCAACTTCGTTCACTTAACGATCTAGAGCAGCGTCGTTTGTGTAGACTTGTCAGTACTCACAGACAAGCAACACTGTATGAAATTACCGCAGAAATCAATATTGGATGTACGACGAACGTGCCAGTGAGGACATTGCTGCGAAATTTGATGTTAATGAGCTATGGCAGCAGACGTTCAACGCGATCGCCTTGTCAACGGCATGATATCGCTTGCAGCGCCACTGCTGGGCTCGTTACCATGTCAGTTGGACCACAGAAGACAAGAAAATCGTGGACTGGTCAGATGAGTCCTGTTTTCAGTTGGTAAGAGCTGATTCTAGGGTTTGAGTGTGATGCAAACCCCACGAAGGCATAGACTCAAGTTGTCAACAAGGCAGTGTGCAAGCTGATAGTGGTTTCATAATGGTATGCGCTATATTTACATGGAATGGACTGGGCCCTCTGACTCAATTGAAGCGATAACTGACTAGAAATAGTTTTGTTCGGCTACTTGGACACCATTTACAGCCATTCATTGACTTCATGTTCCCACACAATAATGGAATTTTTATGCGTGACCAAGCGCCGTGTCACCGGACCACAACTGTTCGCGAATGGTTTCGAGAACAGTCTGGACAGTTCGAGTGAATGATTTGGCCACCTAGATCGCCCGACGTAGGACATAATCGGGACATAGGACATAATCGAGGGGTCAGTTCGTGCAAAAAATCCTGCATCGACGACAAAACAAATTATGGACGGCTATAGAGGCAGCTTGGCTCAATATTTCTGCAGGGGACTTCCAACGACTTGTGGAGTTCATGACACGCCGTGTCGCTTCATTACGCCGGGCAGAAGCAGGATCGACTCGACCTTTGGAGATATCTCATGGCTTTTGCCACCTCAGTGTTTATAGTGTGTCCACTAAGACGTGATATAATTTTAAAAATCACAACTTGGGAACTATTGGAGGTGAATCGTCGTAGTTTGTTATAAAACGCTTAGCAGCTCTCAGTGTTTTTTTCCGTTTTGCTTAGGCTTACCAGTAGAACGTCCGAGATTGGCCTCGACAGTCCTGGTGTTTTTGTGCTGCTTGGGATAACGCCTGGAGATGCAAAAATGTCGAAGGCTTTAGAATTTTAAGACTGGCGAAGCCTTGTTTTATATTTTAGACTTGTGTGTTCGACGTCGTGTTTTTTAAACATTCTCTTGCGCCCGTGCATCTCTCAACTAATCTTGGAGCAAGCTCTGACGTCGATAAGTAGGCATGGTTACCAGTTTCTCCACTATTTTTCATTTACTGTTAGTCGTATGGCAACACAATGAGGACAATACATTTATGTTGTTTTCGTGTGACGTACCTGATCTACTCGTTTTTGATCATTTTATCTCTGCTCGTTTTTTGTCTCACTGCTTAACAATGGGTAAAAGAAAGTGTGAGCTTATGTTAACCTGCAACATGAATCAATTGTGTAATGATAGTACCAACGAACGTATTTATTGTAGACTATATACTGGTGTGTTTTCTGTTGCACACAAAGGAAAGGGTGATATTAACGACCACGAGAAAACTGTTATTAATGCTACTGCCTCGCCAAACATATGAGATTTTTTAAAGCCAAAAATGGTAATTGTGACTTGGAGTGTGGTGCTAAAGAGGGTATATTTTCATACCATACTGCTGGACACGAACTCAGTTTCAAAACATCAGAATGCACATTTAAACTGGTTAAAAAGTTAAATGACCCAAAATGTTCATCAGCAAGAACCAATACCGCGTAAATTATTGTTAACGTTATTTCGCCATTTATATTTGATAACGCGTTGCGCCCTTTTGAAAACATTAGTTCTGTATCAGTAACGATGGGTAGCTCAGACAGAAATAAAGTAAAACTTTTTCCGGTTGTTGTTAAGATATTTCAGTCTGTAGGAGGGAATTCAAGTTAAACTTTTAAATGTCGATGAAGTGTCTGGTGAAACTGCTCAGATTTTGACTCAGTATCTTTCTTTTGCAGTCCATGAAAAAATACAAACTTGAAGAAATGTTACTTTGTTGTATTGCTGATAACACTAACAGTAATTCTGGTAGTGTGGAGAAAAAGAGAAATGAAAATGTGTTCAGAAAAGTTCCAAGTGACTTAGACAGACCTATTTTAGGAACTGGTTGTTCAGGCCACATTGTACATAAAACCATTTACGAAGTAAGTCACGTCTAGAAAAAAATATAACTGAATAAACAATGTTTAATAATTCAGTCAAATGTTCAAGACTTTTAGGTAATTTCAAAAATATGTCCTTGATTGGACCCAAAAAAATTGGTAATATGTCGTCCTTGGTAGGCCTAGTTATCCCAAAATTCCAAAGTGTGCCCCACTCGTCCCTCGTAGAACCTCATGGCGACATTTGAGCTCTGCCCATGTACGGGTCAGTATTTTAGCATCAACAGTTCTGATTGCTTCAATGGATTTGCACACAAAGGGTAGCAATGTTTTCGACTGATGTATACACACGATTCTTGACATAACCCCATGAAAGAAGTCTAATGGCCTGACATTCACAAAAGTTAGTCTAATGACGTGGCAATGGGAGAGTGCGGAGGCCATGCAAAGAGACCATAATGACCCAACCACCACTCATGAAATGTGTCATTCAGCACATCCCACCCATTCAAACTCCAGTGTGTCGATGCACCACCATGCTGGGAGGTCGTAAACATTTCCTGTTATGGGTTTATCTGTGAATAAACATTGGCCAGTCACCTCATTGTGTATTAGGCTACACCAAACATTAAGGTTCGGGCTATCAGTTCGGGCTATCACGTATGTGTTCAAGTAGGGTGTGTGGGTTTCTGGAGCCCCAAATCCTAATGTTATGGCGATTCACATGTCCATAAACGCGGAAAGATGTTTCATTTGAAAACAGGCACTTTTTCAGGTAGCTGGTGTCTGACACTCCATTCCTTTTCTCTATCGTCAGACATCAGCGAAAACACCCTGTGAGTGTGTAAGCGTTTATAGAATAAATGACTGGGGTTAGGAGTGGACTCCTATTCTATGACAGAGCACATCAGTGTTTAGCTGTGCACGAATTGTTTTTTATTCAGGATTATTGTGAAAGAAGTACACGAATTTACATAGGTTGTAACATGACAATGTTAGAACAGTTGTCAATATAACGCACTACATCCCATTTAATCGAAATAACACTGAACACAAAAGCATAAAACTTTAACCAGAAGTTTGTCTACAAAATTATTCTTACTACTATATCGTGAAGTTGGCCAATATTACGACAAATCATTCAATTCCGGTTCTAAGTTCGGTACTATTTAGGATGAAATTCAAGTCTACGGAGGATGGTTAGTTTTTGTGACAAGCTACCGGTATTTACCTTAGCTGCGATGAGCTGTTAACTACCAGGCTGCTCTTGTCCACTGAAAATCCCATAAAAGCTAATCAAACTCTTTTCTGATTATATCAGCAGAAACTGTCTCGTTAGGCAAGAAAACATTCACTCATCCCTAGTCTTGAAATATGGCGATACACAAGTGCAGAGATGGAGCAGTGTGCATATCACAATGCCCTCTCGCAAGAACAAATAACTACATGACTGTTTCGTTTCTCTGATGTTGGAGCTCAACGACTCTTCAGCTGAATGTCAGCCGAAGTGAATGCAGTGTTCACACAAGATTCCTCTTTTGGCATCACACAGAGCGTGATGCTCCCTGTTCTGCACTTGATGCTGGTCCAGAGGAGAGTTACTGGAGTTTTCGGCCTTGTCTCTCTCGTAGCAAACTGTCCCCCACCATGGTCCTTTCGTGCTTCACGTCACGGCTTTTTCCAACCAATAGGAGCATTCCTTTCATCTCGTGGAAACTACATCTGCCAATCACAAAGGGCCTACCTTCAAACTGCGTCGAAATTTCGGCACTTTACTCCTTCCTAGTTCCTTTCAGCCAATCGGACATTTTGTGCCCGCTCTACAGGCCTAAAAGTTACATGCATACATCACGAGCATACCACGAACATTTCACATGATCAACTGCATTGCTGCTGGCCGGCCGGAGTGGCCGTGCGGTGCTAGGCACTACAGTCTGGAACCGCGAGACCGCTACGGTCGCAGGTTCGAATCCTGCCTCGGGCACGGATGTGTGTGATGTCCTTAGGTTTAAGTAGTTCTAAGTTCTAGGGGACTGATCACCTCAGAAGTTGAGTCCCATAGTGCTCAGAGCCATTTGAACCATTTGAACTGCATTGCTGGTCTGTTTGTATCCTTCTGGAAATTCCTCAACGCAGTTTTCTAAAGAATTTCTCCGTAGCGTGCATGCAGTGCTGGCCTGTTACCAGCTCTCCTCGATGTATCACCCGGCGTGTTCCTTGACCCTGTCACCACGGGTCACATTATAAGGATTCCATTGTACTCAGGCCATGACGGCGCAACTCGCGTCTGCCTCCAAACTAAAACTTTTCCTCCAGCAACTTTTTTCACATTCTGCTCATTGACGTGCAGTATTTGGGTTCAGTGTTTTAATACCATCGAACTAGGTGTCATCCCCTCACTTTGCATACTGTACATTTTAATATGCAAATCTGCTCATTTGCGCCAAAGTATGTCATGTGACATAGTCACCTTCTTGTTACGACATATAAAATCTTTCATGTGAGGTGCGAAATTGACATTCATTCAATCTGCCACCTTACAAGTGTCAGTATCTATGGTGGCCAGTATACCGCAGAGGGCGATTGTCTGCAATGCTTGGACCATTTGCGCCCAAAAGGCGTAACCATTTGTGTAACACTTCATGGACAGCTGATCTTGGCTCTTGCAATTCATGTGATGCACATCGAACTGAGTTTTGGAGGCTGTGTTGAAAAGCAACTTGCACTCTGTCGAAACTTGCTTGAAACGTAGGGTAGTCCACTTAAAGGAAGATCTTGGCAATGCTGAATTCTTCAGAGTTTTTGAACCACTTCATAACGCTTATTTTTTCTGGTAGTGTCCTCCCATATGGGCATCGATAATTCGGCAGTACTGTTGTCGCAGATTTGGGATCGGCACTCCAGATGACACTCTGTCCCTTGTCCTGGTCTGTCGCTAATTTGACGCACTCTAAGTCAAATCTTCAACAAAGCACAGTGGAAAAACTTTGAGAGCTGTTAAACATTTTACAACACATCGCGATTCTCTATCTGTAAGAGTTTCAAGGTTGTGAAGTTTTGAAATGATAGTGGGACTTTATAGACATCCAGAAGTATCTTTATTCTAAGAACATGTACCAACAACTCCATCGTCTAGACCCCTCCCCCACTCCCATCCTCTGGAATGCTAGCACATCTACACCAACATATCAGCGCAACCTATCGCAACAGATCTTGAACAAAAACCCACGTCAAAATTATGAAATCCATGATTCCTCCTTAAGCCCCTTTTGTTACACATTAGCATTCCCTAGCCTCCTCTTCTCCATCTACATTTGCGTTTAGAAGAAATATGGTCAAATTCGCCATCTATGGCTACACATTTAGGTTTTCACTTTAGGTGCGTGCCAGAACGGTTCTTTGTTAACACAACTTGTAATTCATTCTGCTGTTCACCTCTGGGGCAGCTAACGTTTAGTCTCTAAGTCCCCAAACTGACAACATTGTAAACTGATTTTATATTTTACTTCTTAAGCTACTGCCTGAACATCTTTTATCACCAGGAACTCATTTACATAACACCTCACACCTCTTAACCGATGTTCTCCCCACCAGCAGAATTCTTTAATCATAAGCACATAATTTCCACTCGCCATACACTGGACTGCCAACGGCCTTGCCGCAGTGGTACCATCGGTTCTCGTCAGATCACCGAAGTTAAGCTCAGTTGTGTAGGGCTAGCACTTGGATGGGTGACCATCCGGCCTGCCGAGCGCTGTTGGCAAGTGTGATGCACTCAGCCCTTGTGAGGCAAACTGAGGAGCTACTTGATTGAGAAGTAGCGGCTCTGGTCTCGGAAACTGACATACGGCTGGGAGAGCGGTGTGCTGACCACATGCCCCTCCATATCTGCATCCAGTGACGCCTGTGGGCTGATCATGACATGGCGGCCGGTCGGTACCGTTTGGCCTTCATGGCCTGTTCGGGAGGAGTACACTAGACTGTTGAGCCAAACATTATGACCACTGTCCACAGAAATACTGAATCCGTAGTTGTTGTGGGCACACTAAGCGATAAGTATATGAGTGGAGCAGAGACGAATGGGAAATCACTGTGGCGACGTTGCAGGCCGCAAATGGGGAAATCCATTGACATGAGAGACTCTGACAAGGGGCAGATTTTTATGGACTTGTGAATGGAAATGAGCATCTCGGTAACAGCGAAACTGGTTGGCATCTGTAGTTGAAGGACGGTGAAACGGTGAGGAGAAACAAAGTATTGGACATCCGCACGTCATCACAGACGAGTGACTAAAAATCGGAAGTACGTCTGGCACTCGATTTGAACCGGAAAGCGGTCACATGACGTCCCTCGCTCGCTAATTTTGAGTCGCCATATTGGATGCATCATATTTCGGTTGTTTCCATGTTACAACTTTCGTGATATGACAGTACGCCATTTCAAGGCAAAGGTGCAATGAACACGTACCACTCTAAGAGCAATTTATTATCATTAAACGTCGTCTGTAAAAATCCTAAGAAAATTCTATATGAGCACTTTTATAGCTGTATTTATTGTGTGCTTAATGCGGCTATATTGTCAGGGACGTGATGTTGTAGGAGCAGAAGAAATTAGGCTCCAAACTACTATGGCGCCCTTGTCCTACGTACCTTACCGGGCTGATGCTGGAGGCCCTTGCACTACGCTCTCTCTCAGCCCCTATCCAGCTTTCGAACGTCCCGCCGCCCTTCTTTTACTTCCTCCATTTTTTTCTGCTTACTGAGCTATGTCCGTAATGAGATATTGCCAACGCAGCTGACATCCACGAAGGTGGTCTATGTCTTTCTTCAGTAGCACAGGTCACCGAATGTGGTTTAGAGACGGGCAAAGGCGTTCATCTTTGGGAACTAGTTCACTGGTGATTGCTCGTTTTTGGGAACAGTTCATTTTTACTTGTTCACCGTTCATTCTGCTTGGTATATGGTTCTTATGAAAAATTGAAAATTAGTAGCATAGGTGACTGAAGATGGAAGGCGCCAAGAGGGGGCACTTGCCTCCCCCCAGGAGTACAGAGTTATTATTCGTAACAGAATTCTCACACACTTTTAATTTTCATAATTCTGCAAAACATCTCGTTTAGCCAACTGCTGCGTTATATAGCTGATCACAGTGAAATATATGTAAGGTGGCGCAAGAAAAATCGGCCCCGACTACAGACTGCTCGCCGATTACGCACGATTTGTTGAAAATGGTTCAAATGGCTCTGAGCACTATGGGACTTAACTTCTGAGGTCATCAGTCCCCTAGAACTTAGAACTACTTAAACCTAACTTACCTAAGGACATCACACACATCCATGCCCGAGGCAGGATTCCAACCTGCGACCGTAGCGGTCGCGCGGTTCCAGATTGTAGCACCTAGAACCGCTCGGCCACATCGGCCGGCACGATTTGTTGACCGCTACGCGCAGAATAAATAAACATGTAATAAATAGACAGTGAAGAAGCAACAAACAAGCTAATGCAAACAACTTCGAAACAATAGATGACGATTGGTAAGCGACAATGAGCCGATTTTTCGCGCACCAATCTGTACCACTGAAATAATATTGTAGGAATTATCATATTCTCTTTACAAAATGTGACGCTATACACTCGATTACGAAGCGCGGGCTTCATTCGGTTGTAAGTCGGTCTGCCTTCCATAACAATGAACATGCTCTTTTACCTTGGATCGAAAAAAGACGGAAAATGGTCATTCGTGTGTGCCGTGCCGATGCCCTTTGCATGCGTGATAGCAAAAAATCTTGCCTTTTTACGAATATTTCTTCTGCTGTTTATCGAAATAGTGAAGTAAGCTGATATGCCGTTTTGTTGCCTGAAAAGAAGTATGTATTACATACCACGTAATTTTTATGTAATTTACGTAATTATAAAACAATTTTAAGTGCCGGTCGTGGACGCTGAATAGAATACGAAAGAACCAGAAGTTCAGAGTTCAAAAATGGTTTGAAACAGATCTAGAATGGGCGTGTGAAGCGAACAAAACGAACAACTCGATACTGAACTAAGTACGGTGTGAGCACTCGGCAATGGAACTGCGAGTGGCCACGCGAAGAAGGACGAGTCCGGCCGAGCTGGACCGAGATCGAGACCGAGACCGACGGGAACGGGACAGAGGCTGGAACGAGACCGGCCGACGTACCGTTACGGGAACGAGACCGACCGTTACCCGGTCCCGGGACCTGTAGTACAAAGTCGCGACCGAGACCTAGACAGAGGGGAACGGGACAGAGGCTGGAACGAGACCGACCGTTTCCCGGTCCCGGGACCTGTAGTACAAAGTCGCGACCGAGACCTAGACAGAGGGGAACGGGACAGAGGCTGGAACGAGACCGGCCGACGTACCGTTGCGGGAACGAGACCGACCGTTTCCCGGTCCCGGGACCTGTAAGTACAAAGTCGCGACCGAGACCTAGACAGAGGGGAACGGGACAGAGGCTGGAACGAGACCGGCCGACGTACCGTTGCGGGAACGAGACCGACCGTTTCCCGGTCCCGGGACCTGTAAGTACAAAGTCGCGACCGAGACCTAGACAGAGGGGAACGGGACAGAGGCTAGAACGAGACCGGCCGACGTACCGTTGCGGGAACGAGACTGACCGTTTCCCGGTCCCGGGACCTGTAAGTACAAAGTCGCGACCGAGACCTAGACAGAGGGGAACGGGACAGAGGCTGGAACGAGACCGGCCGACGTACCGTTGCGGGAACGAGACCGACCGTTTCCCGGTCCCGGAACCTGTAAGTACAAAGTCGCGACCGAGACCTAGACAGAGGGGAACGGGACAGAGGCTGGAACGAGACCGGCCGACGTACCGTTGCGGGAACGAGACCGACCGTTTCCCGGTCCCGGAACCTGTAAGTACAAAGTCGCGACCGAGACCTAGACAGAGGGGAACGGGACAGAGGCTGGAACGAGACCGGCCGACGTACCATTGCGGGAACGAGACCGACCGTTTCCCGGTCCCTGGACCTGTAAGTACAAAGTCGCGACCGAGACCTAGACAGAGGGGAACGGGACAGAGGCTGGAACGAGACCGGCCGACGTACCGTTGCGGGAACGAGACCGACCGTTTCCCGGTCCCGGGACCTGTAAGTACAAAGTCGCGACCGAGACCTAGACAGAGAGGAACGGGACAGAGGCTGGAACGAGACCGGCCGACGTACCGTTGCGGGAACGAGACCAACCGTTTCCAGGTCCCGGGACCTGTAGTACAAAGTCGCGACCGAGAACTAGACAGAGGGGAACGGGACAGAGGCTGGAACGAGACCGGCCGACGTACCGTTGCGGGAACGAGACCGACCGTTTCCCGGTCCCGGGACCTCTAAGTACAAAGTCGCGACCGAGACCTAGACAGAGGGGAACGGGACAGAGGCTGGAACGAGACCGGCCGACGTACCGTTGCGGGAACGAGCCCGACCGTTTCCCGGTCCCGGGACCTGTAAGTACAAAGTCGCGACCGAGACCTAGACAGAGGGGAACAGGACAGAGGCTGGAACGAGACCGGCCGACTTACCGTTGCGGGAACGAGACTGACCGTTTCCCGGTCCGGGGACCTGTAAGTACGAAGTCGCGACCGAGACCTAGACAGAGGGGAACGGGACAGAGGCTGGAACGAGACCGGCCGACGTACCGTTGCGGGAACGAGACCGAAAGTTTCACGGTCCCGGGACCTGTAAGTACAAAGTCGCAACTGAGACCTAGACAGAGGGGAACGGGACAGAGGCTGGAACGAGACCGGCCGACGTACCATTAAGGGAACGAGGCCGACCGTTTCCCGGTCCCGGGACCTGTAAGCACAAAGTCGCGACCGAGACCTAGACAGAGGGGAACGGGACAGAGGCTAGAACGAGTCCGGCCGACGTACCGTTGCGGGAACGAGACCAACCGTTTCCCGGTCCCGGGACCTGTAAGTACAATGTCGCGACCGAGACCTAGACAGAGGGGAACGGGACAGAGGCTGGAACGAGACCGGCCGACGTACCGTTGCGGGAACGAGACCGACCGTTTCCCGGTCCCGGGACCTGTAGTACAAAGTCGCGACCGAGACCTAGACAGAGGAGAACGGGACAGAGGCTGGAACGAGACCGACCGTTTCCCGGTCCCGGGACCTGTAGTACATAGTCGCAACCGAGACCTAGACAGAGGGGAACGGGACAGAGGCTGGAACGAGACCGGCCGACGTACCGTTGCGGGAAGGAGACCGACCGATTCCCGGTCCCGGGACCTGTAAGTACAAAGTCACGACCGAGACCTAGACAGAGGGGAACGGGTAAGAGGCTGGAACGAGACCGGCCGATGTACCGTTGCGGGAACGAGACCGACCGTTTCCCGGTCCCGGGACCTGTAAGTACAATGTCGCGACCGAGACCTAGACAGAGGGGAACGGGACAGAGGCTGGAACGAGACCGGCCGACGTACCGTTGCGGGAATGAGACCGACCGTTTCCCGGTCCCGGGACCTGTAGTACAAAGTCGCGACCGAGACCTAGACAGAGGAGAACGGGACAGAGGCTGGAACGAGACCGACCGTTTCCCGGTCCCGGGACCTGTAGTACAAAGTCGCGACCGAGACCTAGACAGAGGGGAACGGGACAGAGGCTGGAACGAGACCGGCCGACGTACCGTTGCGGGAACGAGACCGACCGATTCCCGGTCCCGGGACCTGTAAGTACAAAGTCACGACCGAGACCCAGACAGAGGGGAATGGGACAGAGGCTGGAACGAGACCGGCCGACGTACCGTTGCGGGAATGAGACCGACCGTTTCCCGGCCCCGGGACCTGTAAGTACAATGTCGCGACCGAGACCTAGACAGAGGGGAACGGGACAGAGGCTGGAACGAGACCGGCCGACGTACCGTTGCGGGAACGGGACCGACCGTTTCCCGGTCCCGGGACCTGTAAGTACAAAGTCGCGACCGAGACCTAGACAGAGGGGAACGGGACAGAGGCTGGAACGAAACCAGCCGACGTACCGTTGCGGGAACGAGACCGACCGTTTCCCAGTCCCGGGACCTGTAGTACAAACTCCCGACCGAGACCTAGACAGAGGGGAACGGGACAGAGGCTGGAACGAGACCGACCGTTTCCCGGTCCCGGGACCTGTAGTACAAAGTCGCGACCGAGACCTAGACAGAGGGGAACGGGACAGAGGCTGGAACGAGACCGGCCGACGTACCGTTGCGGGAACGAGACCGACCGTTTCCCGGTCCCGGGACCTGTAAGTACAAAGTCGCGACCAAGACCTAGACAGAGGGGAATGGGACAGAGGCTGGAACGAGACCGGCCGACGTACCGTTGCGGGAACGAGACCGACCGTTTCCCGGTCCCGGGACCTGTAAGTACAAAGTCGCGACCGAGACTTAGACAGAGGGGAACGGGACAGAGGCTGGAACGAGACAGGCCGACGTACCGTTGCGGGAACGAGACCGACCGTTTCCCGGTCCCGGGACCTGTAAGTACAAAGTCGCGACCGAGACCTAGACAGAGGGGAACGGGACAGAGGCTGGAACGAGACCGGCCGACGTACCGTTGCGGGAACGAGACCGACCGTTACCCGGTCCCGGAACCTGTAAGTACAAAGTCGCGACCGAGACCTAGACAGAGGGGAACGGGACAGAGGCTGGAACGAGACCGGCCGACGTACCATTGTGGGAACGAGACCGACCGTTTCCCGGTCCCGGGACCTGTAGTACAAAGTCGCGACCGAGACCTAGACCGAGGGGAACGGGACAGTGGCTGGAACGAGACCACCCGACGTACCGATGCGGGAACGAGACCGACCGTTTCCCGGTCCTGGGACCTGTAAGTACAAAGTCGCGACCGAGACCTAGAGAGAGGGGAATGGGACAGAGGCTGGAACGAGACCGGCCGACGTACCGTTGCGGGAACGAGACCGACCGTTTCCCGGTCCCGGGACCTGTAAGTACAAAGTCGCGACCGAGACCTAGACAGAGAGGAACGAGACAGAGGCTGGAACGAGACCGGCCGACGTACCGTTGCGGGAACGAGACCGACCGTTTCCAGGTCCCGGGACCTGTAGTACAAAGTCGCTACCGAGACCTAGACAGAGGGGAACGGGACAGAGGCTGGAACGAGACCGGCCAACGTACCGTTGCGGGAACGAGACCGACCGTTTCCCGGTCCCGGGACCTGTAAGTACAAAGTCGCGACCGAGACCTAGACAGAGGGGAACGGGACAGAGGCTGGAACGAGACCGGCCGACGTACCGTTGCGGGAACGAGACCTACCGTATCCCGGTCCCGGGACCTGTAAGTACAAAGTCGCGACCGAGACCTAGAAAGAGGGGAACGGGACAGAGGCTGGAACGAGACCGGCCGACTTACCGTTGCGGGAACGAGACTGACCGTTTCCCGGTCCCGGGACCTGTAAGTACAAAGTCGCGACCGAGACCTAGACAGAGGGGAACGGGACAGAGGCTGGAACGAGACCGGCCGACGTACCATTGCGGGAACGAGACCGACCGTTTCCCGGTCCCGGGACCTGTAGTACAAAGTCGCGACCGAGACCTAGACAGAGGGGAACGGGACAGTGGCTGGAACGAGACCACCCGACGTACCGATGCGGGAACGAGACCGACCGTTTCCCGGTCCTGGGACCTGTAAGTACAAAGTCGCGACCGAGACCTAGACAGAGGGGAACGGGACAGAGGCTGGAACGAGACCGGCCGACGTACCGTTGCGGGAACGAGACCGACCGTTTCCCGGTCCCGGGACCTGTAAGTACAAAGTCGCGACCGAGACCTAGACAGAGAGGAACGAGACAGAGGCTGGAACGAGACCGGCCGACGTACCGTTGCGGGAACGAGACCGACCGTTTCCAGGTCCCGGGACCTGTAGTACAAAGTCGCGACCGAGACCTAGACAGAGGGGAACGGGACAGAGGCTGGAACGAGACCGGCCGATGTACCGTTGCGGGAACGAGACCGACCGTTTCCCGGTCCCGGGACCTGTAAGTACAAAGTCGCGACCGAGACCTAGACAGAGGGGAACGGGACAGAGGCTGGAACGAGACCGGCCGACGTACCGTTGCGGGAACGAGACCGACCGTTGCCCGGTCCCAGGACCTGTAGTACAAAGTCGCGACCGAGACCTAGACAGAGGAGAACGGGACAGAGGCTGGAACGAGACCGACCGTTTCCCGGTCCCGGGACCTGTAGTACAAAGTCGCGACCGAGACCTAGACAGAGGGGAATGGGACAGAGGCTGGAACGAGACCGGCCGACGTACCGTTGCGGGAACGAGACCGACCGTTTCCCGGTCCCGGGACCTGTAAGTACAAAGTCGCGACCGAGACCTAGACAGAGGGGAACGGGACAGAGGCTGGAACGAGACCGACCGACGTACCGTTGCGGGAACGAGACCGACCATTTCCCGGACCCGGGACCTGTAAGTACAAAGTCGCGACCGAGACCTAGACAGAGGGGAACGGGACAGAGGCTGGAACGAGACCGGCCGACGTACCGTTGCGGGAACGAGACCGACCGTTACCCGGTCCCGGAACCTGTAAGTACAAAGTCGCGACCGAGACCTAGACAGAGGGGAACGGGACAGAGGCTGGAACGAGACCGGCCGACGTACCATTGTGGGAACGAGACCGACCGTTTCCCGGTCCCGGGACCTGTAGTACAAAGTCGCGACCGAGACCTAGACCGAGGGGAACGGGACAGTGGCTGGAACGAGACCACCCGACGTACCGATGCGGGAACGAGACCGACCGTTTCCCGGTCCTGGGACCTGTAAGTACAAAGTCGCGACCGAGACCTAGACAGAGGGGAATGGGACAGAGGCTGGAACGAGACCGGCCGACGTACCGTTGCGGGAACGAGACCGACCGTTTCCCGGTCCCGGGACCTGTAAGTACAAAGTCGCGACCGAGACCTAGACAGAGAGGAACGAGACAGAGGCTGGAACGAGACCGGCCGACGTACCGTTGCGGGAACGAGACCGACCGTTTCCAGGTCCCGGGACCTGTAGTACAAAGTCGCTACGGAGACCTAGACAGAGGGGAACGGGACAGAGGCTGGAACGAGACCGGCCAACGTACCGTTGCGGGAACGAGACCGACCGTTTCCCGGTCCCGGGACCTGTAAGTACAAAGTCGCGACCGAGACCTAGACAGAGGGGAACGGGACAGAGGCTGGAACGAGACCGGCCGACGTACCGTTGCGGGAACGAGACCGACCGTATCCCGGTCCCGGGACCTGTAAGTACAAAGTCGCGACCGAGACCTAGAAAGAGGGGAACGGGACAGAGGCTGGAACGAGACCGGCCGACTTACCGTTGCGGGAACGAGACTGACCGTTTCCCGGTCCCGGGACCTGTAAGTACAAAGTCGCGACCGAGACCTAGACAGAGGGGAACGGGACAGAGGCTGGAACGAGACCGGCCGACGTACCATTGCGGGAACGAGACCGACCGTTTCCCGGTCCCGGGACCTGTAGTACAAAGTCGCGACCGAGACCTAGACAGAGGGGAACGGGACAGTGGCTGGAACGAGACCACCCGACGTACCGATGCGGGAACGAGACCGACCGTTTCCCGGTCCTGGGACCTGTAAGTACAAAGTCGCGACCGAGACCTAGACAGAGGGGAACGGGACAGAGGCTGGAACGAGACCGGCCGACGTACCGTTGCGGGAACGAGACCGACCGTTTCCCGGTCCCGGGACCTGTAAGTACAAAGTCGCGACCGAGACCTAGACAGAGAGGAACGAGACAGAGGCTGGAACGAGACCGGCCGACGTACCGTTGCGGGAACGAGACCGACCGTTTCCAGGTCCCGGGACCTGTAGTACAAAGTCGCGACCGAGACCTAGACAGAGGGGAACGGGACAGAGGCTGGAACGAGACCGGCCGATGTACCGTTGCGGGAACGAGACCGACCGTTTCCCGGTCCCGGGACCTGTAAGTACAAAGTCGCGACCGAGACCTAGACAGAGGGGAACGGGACAGAGGCTGGAACGAGACCGGCCGACGTACCGTTGCGGGAACGAGACCGACCGTTGCCCGGTCCCAGGACCTGTAGTACAAAGTCGCGACCGAGACCTAGACAGAGGAGAACGGGACAGAGGCTGGAACGAGACCGACCGTTTCCCGGTCCCGGGACCTGTAGTACAAAGTCGCGACCGAGACCTAGACAGAGGGGAATGGGACAGAGGCTGGAACGAGACCGGCCGACGTACCGTTGCGGGAACGAGACCGACCGTTTCCCGGTCCCGGGACCTGTAAGTACAAAGTCGCGACCGAGACCTAGACAGAGGGGAACGGGACAGAGGCTGGAACGAGACCGACCGACGTACCGTTGCGGGAACGAGACCGACCATTTCCCGGACCCGGGACCTGTAAGTACAAAGTCGCGACCGAGACCTAGACAGAGGGGAACGGGACAGAGGCTGGAACGAGACCGGCCGACGTACCGTTGCGGGAACGAGACCGACCGTTTCCCGGTCCCGGGACCTGTAAGTACAAAGTCGCGACCGAGACCTAGACAGAGGGGAACGGGACAGAGGCTGGAACGAGACCGGCCGACGTACCGTTGCGGGAACGAGACCGACCGTTTTCCGGTCCCGGGACCTGTAAGTACAAAGTCGCGACCGAGACCTAGACAGAGAGGAACGGGACAGAGGCTGGAACGAGACCGGCCGACGTACCGTTGCGGGAACGAGACCAACCGTTTCCAGGTCCCGGGACCTGTAGTACAAAGTCGCGACCGAGACCTAGACAGAGGGGAACTGGACAGAGGCTGGAACGAGACCGGCCGACGTACCGTTGCGGGAACGAGACCGACCGTTTCCCGGTCCCGGGACCTGTAAGTACAAAGTCGCGACCGAGACCTAGACAGAGGGGAACGGGACAGAGGCTGGAACGAGACCGGCCGACGTACCGTTGCGGGAACGAGCCCGACCGTTTCCCGGTCCCGGGACCTGTAAGTACAAAGTCGCGACCGAGACCTAGACAGAGGGGAACAGGACAGAGGCTGGAACGAGACCGGCCGACTTACCGTTGCGGGAACGAGACTGACCGTTTCCCGGTCCGGGGACCTGTAAGTACGAAGTCGCGACCGAGACCTAGACAGAGGGGAACGGGACAGAGGCTGGAACGAGACTGGCCGACGTACCGTTGCGGGAACGAGACCGAAAGTTTCACGGTCCCGGGACCTGTAAGTACAAAGTCGCAACTGAGACCTAGACAGAGGGGAACGGGACAGAGGCTGGAACGAGACCGGCCGACGTACCATTAAGGGAACGAGGCCGACCGTTTCCCGGTCCCGGGACCTGTAAGCACAAAGTCGCGACCGAGACCTAGACAGAGGGGAACGGGACAGAGGCTAGAACGAGTCCGGCCGACGTACCGTTGCGGGAACGAGACCGACCGTTTCCCGGTCCCGGGACCTGTAAGTACAATGTCGCGACCGAGACCTAGACAGAGGGGAACGGGACAGAGGCTGGAACGAGACCGGCCGACGTACCGTTGCGGGAACGAGACCGACCGTTTCCCGGTCCCGGGACCTGTAGTACAAAGTCGCGACCGAGACCTAGACAGAGGAGAACGGGACAGAGGCTGGAACGAGACCGACCGTTTCCCGGTCCCGGGACCTGTAGTACATAGTCGCGACCGAGACCTAGACAGAGGGGAACGGGACAGAGGCTGGAACGAGACCGGCCGACGTACCGTTGCGGGAAGGAGACCGACCGATTCCCGGTCCCGGGACCTGTAAGTACAAAGTCACGACCGAGACCTAGACAGAGGGGAACGGGACAGAGGCTGGAACGAGACCGGCCGACGTACCGTTGCGGGAACGAGACCGACCGTTTCCCGGTCCCGGGACCTGTAAGTACAAAGTCGCGACCGAGACCTAGGCAGAGGGGAACGGGACAGAGGCTGGAACGAGACCGGCCGATGTACCGTTGCGGGAACGAGACCGACTGTTTCCCGGTCCCGGGACCTGTAAGTACAATGTCGCGACCGAGACCTAGACAGAGGGGAACGGGACAGAGGCTGGAACGAGACCGGCCGACGTACCGTTGCGGGAATGAGACCGACCGTTTCCCGGTCCCGGGACCTGTAGTACAAAGTCGCGACCGAGACCTAGACAGAGGAGAACGGGACAGAGGCTGGAACGAGACCGACCGTTTCCCGGTCCTGGGACCTGTAGTACAAAGTCGCGACCGAGACCTAGACAGAGGGGAACGGGACAGAGGCTGGAACGAGACCGGCCGACGTACCATTGCGGGAACGAGACCGACCGTTTCCCGGTCCCGGGACTTGTAAGTACAATGTCGCGACCGAGACCTAGACAGAGGGGAACGGGACAGAGGCTGGAACGAAACCAGCCGACGTACCGTTGCGGGAACGAGACCGACCGTTTCCCAGTCCCGGGACCTGTAGTACAAACTCCCGACCGAGACCTAGACAGAGGGGAACGGGACAGAGGCTGGAACGAGACCGACCGTTTCCCGGTCCCGGGACCTGTAGTACAAAGTCGCGACCGAGACCTAGACAGAGGGGAACGGGACAGAGGCTGGAACGAGACCGGCCGACGTACCGTTGCGGGAACGAGACCGACCGTTTCCCGGTCCCGGGACCTGTAAGTACAAAGTCGCGACCAAAACCTAGACAGAGGGGAACGGGACAGAGGCTGGAACGAGAAAGGCCGACGTACCGTTGCGGGAACGAGACCGACCGTATCCCGGTCCCGGGACCTGTAAGTACAAAGTCGCGACCGAGACTTAGACAGAGGGGAACGGGACAGAAGCTGGAACGAGACAGGCCGACGTACCGTTGCGGGAACGAGACCGACCGTTTCCCGGTCCCGGGACCTGTAAGTACAAAGTCGCGACCGAGACCTAGACAGAGGGGAATGGGACAGAGGCTGGAACGAGACCGGCCGACGTACCGTTGCGGGAACGAGACCGACCGTTACCCGGTCCCGGAACCTGTAAGTACAAAGTCGCGACCGAGACCTAGACAGAGGGGAACGGGACAGAGGCTGGAACGAGACCGGCCGACGTACCATTGTGGGAACGAGACCGACCGTTTCCCGGTCCCGGGACCTGTAGTACAAAGTCGCGACCGAGACCTAGACAGAGGGGAACGGGACAGTGGCTGGAACGAGACCACCCGACGTACCGATGCGGGAACGAGACCGACCGTTTCCCGGTCCTGGGACCTGTAAGTACAAAGTCGCGACCGAGACCTAGACAGAGGGGAATGGGACAGAGGCTGGAACGAGACCGGCCGACGTACCGTTGCGGGAACGAGACCGACCGTTTCCCGGTCCCGGGACATGTAAGTACAAAGTCGCGACCGAGACCTAGACAGAGAGGAACGAGACAGAGGCTGGAATGAGACCGGCCGACGTACCGTTGCGGGAACGAGACCGACCGTTTCCAGGTCCCGGGACCTGTAGTACAAAGTCGCTACCGAGACCTAGACAGAGGGGAATGGGACAGAGGCTGGAACGAGACCGGCCGACGTACCGTTGCGGGAACGAGACCGACCGTATCCCGGTCCCGGGACCTGTAAGTACAAAGTCGCGACCGAGACATAGAAAGAGGGGAACGGGACAGAGGCTGGAACGAGACCGGCCGACTTACCGTTGCGGGAACGAGACTGACCGTTTCCCGGTCCCGGGACCTGTAAGTACAAAGTCGCGACCGAGACCTAGACAGAGGGGAACGGGACAGAGGCTGGAACGAGACCGGCCGACGTACCATTGCGGGAACGAGACCGACCGTTTCCCGGTCCCGGGACCTGTAGTACAAAGTCGCGACCGAGACCTAGACAGAGGGGAACGGGACAGTGGCTGGAACGAGACCACCCGACGTACCGATGCGGGAACGAGACCGACCGTTTCCCGGTCCTGGGACCTGTAAGTACAAAGTCGCGACCGAGACCTAGACAGAGGGGAACGGGACAGAGGCTGGAATGAGACCGGCCGACGTACCGTTGCGGGAACGAGACCGACCGTTTCCCGGTCCCGGGACCTGTAAGTACAAAGTCGCGACCGAGACCTAGACAGAGAGGAACGAGACAGAGGCTGGAACGAGACCGGCCGACGTACCGTTGCGGGAACGAGACCGACCGTTTCCAGGTCCCGGGACCTGTAGTACAAAGTCGCGACCGAGACCTAGACAGAGGGGAACGGGACAGAGGCTGGAACGAGACCGGCCGACGTACCGTTGCGGGAACGAGACCAACCGTTTCCCGGTCCCGGGACCTGTAAGTACAAAGTCGCGACCGAGACCTAGACAGAGGGGAACGGGACAGAGGCTGGAACGAGACCGGCCGACGTACCGTTGCGGGAACGAGACCGACCGTTGCCCGGTCCCAGGACCTGTAGTACAAAGTCGCGACCGAGACCTAGACAGAGGAGAACGGGACAGAGGCTGGAACGAGACCGACCGTTTCCCGGTCCCGGGACCTGTAGTACAAAGTCGCGACCGAGACCTAGACAGAGGGGAATGGGACAGAGGCTGGAACGAGACCGGCCGACGTACCGTTGCGGGAACGAGACCGACCGTTTCCCGGTCCCGGGACCTGTAAGTACAAAGTCGCGACCGAGACCTAGACAGAGGGGAACGGGACAGAGGCTGGAACGAGACCGGACGACGTACCGTTGCGGGAACGAGACCGACCGTTTCCCGATCCCGGGACCTGTAAGTACAAAGTCGCGACCGAGACCTAGACAGAGGGGAACGGGACAGAGGCTGGAACGAGACCGGCCGACGTACCGTTGCGGGAACGAGACCGACCGTTTCCCGGTCCCGGGACCTGTAAGTACAAAGTCGCGACCGAGACCTAGACAGAGGGGAACGGGACAGAGGCTGGAACGAGACCGGCCGACGTACCGTTGCGGGAACGAGACCGACCGTTTCCCGGTCCCGGAACCGGTAAGTACAAAGTCGCGACCGAGACCTAGACAGAGGGGAACGGTACAGAGGCTGAAACGAGACCGGCCGACGTATCGTTGCGGGAACGAGACCGACCGTTTCCCGGTCCCGGGACCTGTAGTACAAAGTCGCGACCGAGACCTAGACAGAGGGGAACGGGACAGTGGCTGGAACGAGACTGGCCGACGTACCGTTGCGGGAACGAGACCGAACGTTTCCCGGTCCCGGGACCTGTAAGTACAAAGTCGCGACCGAGACCTAGACAGAGGGGAACGGGACAGAGGCTGGAACGAGACCGGCCGACGTACCGTTGCGGGAACGAGACCGACCGTTTCCCGGTCCCGGGACCTGTAGTACAAAGTCGCGACCGAGACCTAGACAGAGGGGAACGGGACAGTGGCTGGAACGAGACTGGCCGACGTACCGTTGCGGGAACGAGACCGACCGTTTCCCGGTCCCGGGACCTGTAAGTACAAAGTCGCGAACGAGACCTAGACAGAGAGGAACGGGACAGAGGCTGGAACGAGACCGGCCGACGTACCGTTGCGGGAACGAGACCGACCGTTTCCCGGTCCCGGGACCTGTAGTACAAAGTCGCGACCGAGACCTAGACAGAGGGGAACGGGACAGAGGCTGGAACGAGACCGGCCGACGTACCGTTGCGGGAACGAGACCGACCGTTTCCCGGTCCCGGGACCTGTAAGTACAAAGTCGCGACCGAGACCTAGACAGAGGGGAACGGGACAGAGGCTGGAACGAGACCGGCCGACTTACCGTTGCGGGAATGAGACTGACCGTTTCCCGGTCCCGGGACCTGTAAGTACAAAGTCGCGACCGAGACCTAGACAGAGGGGAACGGGACAGAGGCTGGAACGAGACTGGCCGACGTACCGTTGCGGGAACGAGACCGACCGTTTCCCGGTCCCGGGACCTGTAAGTACAAAGTCGCGACTGAGACCTAGACAGAGGGGAACGGGACAGAGGCTGGAACGAGACCGGCCGACGTACCATTAAGGGAACGAGACCGACCGTTTCCCGTTCCCGGGACCTGTAAGTACAAAGTCGCGACCGAGACCTAGACAGAGGGGAACGGGACAGAGGCTGGAACGAGACCGGCCGACGTACCGTTGCGGGAACGAGACCGACCGTATCCCGGTCCCGGGACCTGTAAGTACAAAGTCGCGACCGAGACATAGAAAGAGGGGAACGGGACAGAGGCTGGAACGAGACCGGCCGACTTACCGTTGCGGGAACGAGACTGACCGTTTCCCGGTCCCGGGACCTGTAAGTACAAAGTCGCGACCGAGACCTAGACAGAGGGGAACGGGACAGAGGCTGGAACGAGACCGGCCGACGTACCATTGCGGGAACGAGACCGACCGTTTCCCGGTCCCGGGACCTGTAGTACAAAGTCGCGACCGAGACCTAGACAGAGGGGAACGGGACAGTGGCTGGAACGAGACCACCCGACGTACCGATGCGGGAACGAGACCGACCGTTTCCCGGTCCTGGGACCTGTAAGTACAAAGTCGCGACCGAGACCTAGACAGAGGGGAACGGGACAGAGGCTGGAATGAGACCGGCCGACGTACCGTTGCGGGAACGAGACCGACCGTTTCCCGGTCCCGGGACCTGTAAGTACAAAGTCGCGACCGAGACCTAGACAGAGAGGAACGAGACAGAGGCTGGAACGAGACCGGCCGACGTACCGTTGCGGGAACGAGACCGACCGTTTCCAGGTCCCGGGACCTGTAGTACAAAGTCGCGACCGAGACCTAGACAGAGGGGAACGGGACAGAGGCTGGAACGAGACTGGCCGACGTACCGTTGCGGGAACGAGACCAACCGTTTCCCGGTCCCGGGACCTGTAAGTACAAAGTCGCGACCGAGACCTAGACAGAGGGGAACGGGACAGAGGCTGGAACGAGACCGGCCGACGTACCGTTGCGGGAACGAGACCGACCGTTGCCCGGTCCCAGGACCTGTAGTACAAAGTCGCGACCGAGACCTAGACAGAGGAGAACGGGACAGAGGCTGGAACGAGACCGACCGTTTCCCGGTCCCGGGACCTGTAGTACAAAGTCGCGACCGAGACCTAGACAGAGGGGAATGGGACAGAGGCTGGAACGAGACCGGCCGACGTACCGTTGCGGGAACGAGACCGACCGTTTCCCGGTCCCGGGACCTGTAAGTACAAAGTCGCGACCGAGACCTAGACAGAGGGGAACGGGACAGAGGCTGGAACGAGACCGACCGACGTACCGTTGCGGGAACGAGACCGACCATTTCCCGGACCCGGGACCTGTAAGTACAAAGTCGCGACCGAGACCTAGACAGAGGGGAACGGGACAGAGGCTGGAACGAGACCGGCCGACGTACCGTTGCGGGAACAAGACCGACCGTTTCCCGGTCCCGGGACCTGTAAGTACAAAGTCGCGACCGAGACCTAGACAGAGGGGAACGGGACAGAGGCTGGAACGAGACCGGCCGACGTACCGTTGCGGGAACGAGACCGACCGTTTCCCGGTCCCGGGACCTGTAAGTACAATGTCGCGACCGAGACCTAGACATAGGGGAACGGGACAGAGGCTGGAACGAGACCGGCTGACGTACCGTTGCGGGAACGAGACCGACCGTTTCCCGGTCCCGGGACCTGTAGTACAAAGTCGCGACCGAGACCTAGACAGAGGGGAACGGGACAGAGGCTGGAAAGAGACCGACCGTTTCCCGGTCCCGGGACCTGTAGTACAAAGTCGCGACCGAGACCTAGAAAGAGGGGAACGGGACAGAGGCTGGAACGAGACCGGCCGACGTACTGTTGTGGGAACGAGACCGACCGTTTCCCGGTCCCGGGACCTGTAAGTACAAAGTCGCGACCGAGACCTAGACAGAGGGGAACGGGACAGAGGCTGGAACGAGACCGGACGACGTACCGTTGCGGGAACGAGACCGACCGTTTCCCGATCCCGGGACCTGTAAGTACAAAGTCGCGACCGAGACCTAGACAGAGGGGAACGGGACAGAGGCTGGAACGAGACCGGCCGACGTACCGTTGCGGGAACGAGACCGACCGTTTCCCGGTCCCGGGACCTGTAAGTACAAAGTCGCGACCGAGACCTAGACAGAGGGGAACGGGACAGAGGCTGGAACGAGACCGGCCGACGTACCGTTGCGGGAACGAGACCGACCGTTTCCCGGTCCCGGAACCGGTAAGTACAAAGTCGCGACCGAGACCTAGACAGAGGGGAACGGTACAGAGGCTGAAACGAGACCGGCCGACGTATCGTTGCGGGAACGAGACCGACCGTTTCCCGGTCCCGGGACCTGTAGTACAAAGTCGCGACCGAGACCTAGACAGAGGGGAACGGGACAGTGGCTGGAACGAGACTGGCCGACGTACCGTTGCGGGAACGAGACCGAACGTTTCCCGGTCCCGGGACCTGTAAGTACAAAGTCGCGACCGAGACCTAGACAGAGGGGAACGGGACAGAGGCTGGAACGAGACCGGCCGACGTACCGTTGCGGGAACGAGACCGACCGTTTCCCGGTCCCGGGACCTGTAGTACAAAGTCGCGACCGAGACCTAGACAGAGGGGAACGGGACAGTGGCTGGAACGAGACTGGCCGACGTACCGTTGCGGGAACGAGACCGACCGTTTCCCGGTCCCGGGACCTGTAAGTACAAAGTCGCGAACGAGACCTAGACAGAGAGGAACGGGACAGAGGCTGGAACGAGACCGGCCGACGTACCGTTGCGGGAACGAGACCGACCGTTTCCCGGTCCCGGGACCTGTAGTACAAAGTCGCGACCGAGACCTAGACAGAGGGGAACGGGACAGAGGCTGGAACGAGACCGGCCGACGTACCGTTGCGGGAACGAGACCGACCGTTTCCCGGTCCCGGGACCTGTAAGTACAAAGTCGCGACCGAGACCTAGACAGAGGGGAACGGGACAGAGGCTGGAACGAGACCGGCCGACTTACCGTTGCGGGAATGAGACTGACCGTTTCCCGGTCCCGGGACCTGTAAGTACAAAGTCGCGACCGAGACCTAGACAGAGGGGAACGGGACAGAGGCTGGAACGAGACTGGCCGACGTACCGTTGCGGGAACGAGACCGACCGTTTCCCGGTCCCGGGACCTGTAAGTACAAAGTCGCGACTGAGACCTAGACAGAGGGGAACGGGACAGAGGCTGGAACGAGACCGGCCGACG
This sequence comes from Schistocerca cancellata, assembly GCF_023864275.1. Taxonomy (NCBI): domain Eukaryota; kingdom Metazoa; phylum Arthropoda; class Insecta; order Orthoptera; family Acrididae; genus Schistocerca; species Schistocerca cancellata. The sequence goes on from NC_064628.1 coordinate 714,524,395, forward strand.
TACCATTAAGGGAACGAGACCGACCGTTTCCCGTTCCCGGGACCTGTAAGTACAAAGTCGCGACCGAGACCTAGACAGAGGGGAACGGGACAGAGGCTGGAACGAGACCGGCCGACGTACCGTTGCGGGAACGAGACCGACCGTTTCCCGGTCCCGGGACCTGTAAGTACAAAGTCGCGACCGAGACCTAGACAGAGGGGAACGGGACAGAGGCTGGAACGAGACCGGCCGACGTACCGTTGCGGGAACGAGACCGACCGTTTCCCTGTCCCGGGACCTGTAAGTACAATGTCGCGACCGAGACCTAGACAGAGGGGAACGGGACAGAGGCTGGAACGAGACCGGCTGACGTACCGTTGCGGGAACGAGACCGACCGTTTCCCGGTCCCGGGACCTGTAGTACAAAGTCGCGACCGAGACCTAGACAGAGGGGAACGGGACAGAGGCTGGAACGAGACCGACCGTTTCCCGGTCCCGGGACCTGTAGTACAAAGTCGCGACCGAAACCTAGACAGAGGGGAACGGGACAGAGGCTGGAACGAGGCCGGCCGACGTACCGTTGTGGGAACGAGACCGACCGTTTCCCGGTCCCGAGACCTGTAAGTACAAAGTCGCGACCGAGACCTAGACAGAGGGGAACGGGACAGAGGCTGGAACGAGACCGGCCGACGTACCGTTGCGGGAACGAGACCGACCGTTTCCCGGTCCCGGGACCTGTAAGTACAAAGTCGCGACCGAGACCTAGACAGAGGGGAACGGGACAGAGGCTGGAACGAGACCGGCCGACGTACCGTTGCGGGAACGAGACCGTCCGTTTCCCGGTCCCGGGATCTGTAAGTACAAAGTCGCGACCGAGACCTAGACAGAGGGGAACGGGACAGAGGCTGGAACGAGACCGGCCGACGTACCGTTGCGGGAACGAGACCGACCGTTTCCCAGTCCCGGAACCTGTAAGTACAAAGTCGCGACCGAGACCTAGACAGAGGGGAACGGGACAGAGGCTGGAACGAGACCGGCCGACGTACCGTTGCGGGAACGAGACCGACCGTTTCCCGGTCCCGGGACCTGTAGTACAAAATCGCGACCGAGACCTAGACAGAGGGGAACGGGACAGTGGCTGGAACGAGACTGGCCGACGTACCGTTGCGGGAACGAGACCGACCGTTTCCCGGTCCCGGGACCTGTAAGTACAAAGTCGCGACCGAGACCTAGACAGAGAGGAACGGGACAGAGGCTGGAACGAGACCGGCCGACGTACCGTTGCGGGAACGAGACCGACCGTTTCCCGGTCCCGGGACCTGTAGTACAAAGTCGCGACCGAGACCTAGACAGAGGGGAACGGGACAGAGGCTGGAACGAGTCCGGCCGACGTACCGTTGCGGTAATGAGACCGACCGTTTCCAGGTCCCGGGACCTGTAGTACAAAGTCGCGACCGAGACCTAGACAGAGGGGAACGGGACAGAGGCTGGAACGAGACCGGCCGACGTACCGTTGCGGGAACGAGACCGACCGTTTCCCGGTCCCGGGACCTGTAAGTACAAAGTCGCAACCGAGACCTAGACAGAGGGGAACGGGACAGAGGCTGGAACGAGACCGGCCGACGTACCGTTGCGGGAACGAGACCGACCGTTTCCCGGTCCCGGGACCTGTAAATACAAAGTCGCGACCGAGACCTAGACAGAGGGGAACGGGACAGAGGCTGGAACGAGACCGGCCGACTTACCGTTGCGGGAACGAGACTGACCGTTTCCCGGTCCCGGGACCTGTAAGTACAAAGTCGCGACCGAGACCTAGACAGAGGGGAACGGGACAGAGGCTGGAACGAGACTGGCCGACGTACCGTTGCGGGAACGAGACCGAAAGTTTCCCGGTCCCGGGACCTGTAAGTACAAAGTCGCAACTGAGACCTAGACAGAGGGGAACGGGACAGAGGCTGGAACGAGACCGGCCGACGTACCATTAAGGGAACGAGGCCGACCATTTCCCGGTCCCGGGACCTGTAAGTACAAAGTCGCGACCGAAACCTAGACAGAGGGGAACGGGACAGAGGCTGGAACGAGACCGGCCGACGTACCGTTGCGGGAACGAGACCGACCGTTTCCCAGTCCCGGGACCTGTAAGTACAATGTCGTGACCGAGACCTAGACAGAGGGGAACGGGACAGAGGCTGGAACGAGACCGGCCGACGTACCATTGCGGGAAAGAGACCGACCGTTTCCCGGTCCCGGGACCTGTAGTACAAAGTCGCGACCGAGACCTAGACAGAGGAGAATGGGACAGAGGCTGGAACGAGACCGACCGTTTCCTGGTCCCGGGACCTGTAGTAGAAAGTCGCGACCGAGACCTAGACAGAGGGGAACGGGACAGAGGCTGGAACGAGACCGGCCGACGTACCGTTGCGGGAACGAGACCGACCGTTTCCCGGTCCTGGGACCTGTAAGTACAAAGTCGCGACCGAGACCTAGACAGAGGGGAACGGGACAGAGGCTGGAATGAGACCGGCCGACGTACCGTTGCGGGAACGAGACTGACCATTTCCCGGTCCCGGGACCTGCAGTACAAAGTCGCGACCGAGACCTAGACAGAGGGGAACGGGACAGTGGCTGGAACGAGACCACCCGACGTACCGATGCGGGAACGAGACCGACCGTTTCCCGGTCCTGGGAACTGTAAGTACAAAGTCGCGACCGAGACCTAGACAGAGGGGAACGGGACAGAGGCTGGAACGAGACCGGCCGACGTACCGTTGCGGGAACGAGACCGACCGTTTCCCGGTCCCGGGACCTGTAAGTACAAAGTCGCGACCGAGACCTAGACAGAGAGGAACGGGACAGAGGCTGGAACGAGACCGGCCGACGTACTGTTGCGGGAACGAGACCGACCGTTTCCAGGTCCCGGGACCTGTAGTACAAAGTCGCGACCGAGACCTAGACAGAGGGGAACGGGACAGAGGCTGGAACAAGACCGGCCGACGTACCGTTGCGGGAACGAGACTGACCGTTTCCCGGTCCCGGGACCTGTAAGTACAAAGTCACGACCGAGACCTAGACAGAGGGGAACGGGACAGAGGCTGGAACGAGACCGGCCGACGTACCGTTGCGGGAACGAGACCGACCGTTTCCCGGTCCCGGGACCTGTAAGTACAAAGTCGCGACCGAGACCTAGACAGGGGGGAACGGGACAGAGGCTGGAACGAGACCGGCCGACTTATCGTTGCGGGAACGAGACTGACCGTTTCCCGGTCCCGGGACCTGTAAGTACAAAGTCGCGACCGAGACCTAGACAGAGGGGAACGGGACAGAGGCTGGAACGAGACTGGCCGACGTACCGTTGCGGGAACGAGACCGAACGTTTCCCGGTTACGGGACCTGTAGGTACAAAGTCGCAACTGAGACCTAGACAGAGGGGAACGGGACAGAGGCTGGAACGAGACCGGCCGACGTACCATTAAGGGAACGAGGCCGACCGTTTCCCGGTCCCGGGACCTGTAAGTACAATGTCGCGACCGAGACCTAGACAGAGGGGAACGGGACAGAGGCTGGAACGAGACCGGCCGACGTACCGTTGCGGGAACGAGACCGACCGTTTCCCGGTCCCGGGACCTGTAGTACAAAGTCGCGACCGAGACCTAGACAGAGGAGAACGGGACAGAGGCTGGAACGAGACCGACCGTTTCCCGGTCCCGGGACCTGTAGTACAAAGTCGCGACCGAGACCTAGACAGAGGGGAACGGGACAGAGGCTGGAACGAGACCGGCCGACGTACCGTTGCGGGAACGAGACCGACCGTTTCCCGGTCCCGGGACCTGTAAGTACAAAGTCGCGACCGAGACCTAGACAGAGGGGAACGGGACAGAGGCTGGAACGAGACCGGCCGACGTACCGTTGCGGGAACGAGACCGACCGTTTCCCGGTCCCGGGACCTGTAAGTACAATGTCGCAACCGAGACCTAGACAGAGGGGAACGGGACAGAGGCTGGAACGAGACCGGCCGACGTACCGTTGCGGGAACGAGACCGACCGTTTCCCGGTCCCGGGACCTGTAGTACAAAGTCGCGACCGAGACCTAGACAGAGGAGAACGGGACAGAGGCTGGAACGAGACCGACCGTTTCCCGGTCCCGGGACCTGTAGTACAAAGTCGCGACCGAGACCTAGACAGAGGGGAACGGGACAGAGGCTGGAACGAGACCGGCCGACGTACCGTTGCGGGAACGAGACCGACCGTTTCCCGGTCCCGGGACCTGTAAGTACAAAGTTGCGACCGAGACCTAGACAGAGGGGAACGGGACAGAGGCTGGAACGAGACCGGCCGACGTACCGTTGCGGGAACGAGACCGACCATTTCCCGGTCCCGGGACCTGTAAGTACAAAGTCGCGACCGAGACCTAGACAGAGGGGAACGGGACAGAGGCTGGAACGAGACCGGCCGACGTACCGTTGCGGGAACGAGACCGACCGTTTCCCGGTCCCGGGACCTGTAAGTACAAAGTCGCGACCGAGACCTAGACAGAGGGGAACGGGACAGAGGCTGGAACGAGACCGGCCGACGTACCGTTGCGGGAACGAGACCGACCGTTTCCCGGTCCCGGGACCTGTAAGTACAATGTCGCGACCGAGACCTAGACAGAGGGGAACGGGACAGAGGCTGGAACGAGACCGGCTGACGTACCGTTGCGGGAACGAGACCGACCGTTTCCCGGTCCCGGGACCTGTAGTACAAAGTCGCGACCGAGACCTAGACAGAGAGGAACGGGACAGAGGCTGGAACGAGACCGACCGTTTCCCGGTCCCGGGACCTGTAGTACAAAGTCGCGACCGAGACCTAGACAGAGGGGAACGGGACAGAGGCTGGAACGAGACCGGCCGACGTACCGTTGCGGGAACGAGACCGACCGTTTCCCGGTCCCGGGACCTGTAAGTACAAAGTCGCGACCGAGACCTAGACAGAGGGGAACGGGACAGAGGCTGGAACGAGACCGGCCGACGTACCGTTGCGGGAACGAGACCGACCGTTTCCCGGTCCCGGAACCTGTAAGTACAAAGTCGCGACCGAGACCTAGACAGAGGGGAACGGTACAGAGGCTGGAATGAGACCGGCCGACGTACCGTTGCGGGAACGAGACCGACCGTTTCCCGGTCCCGGGACCTGTAGTACAAAGTCGCGACCGAGACCTAGACAGAGGGGAACGGGACAGTGGCTGGAACGAGACTGGCCGACGTACCGTTGCGGGAACGAGACCGACCGTTTCCCGGTCCCGGGACCTGTAAGTACAAAGTCGCGACCGAGACCTAGACAGAGAGGAACGGGACAGAGGCTGGAACGAGACCGGCCGACGTACCATTGCGGTAACGAGACCGACCGTTTCCCGGTCCCGGGACCTGTAGTACAAAGTCGCGACCGAGACCTAGACAGAGGGGAACGGGACAGAGGCTGGAACGAGACCGGCCAACGTACCGTTGCAGGAACGAGACCGACCGTTTCCCGGTCCCGGGACCTGTAAGTACAAAGTCGCGACCGAGACCTAGACAGAGGGGAACGGGACAGAGGCTGGAACGAGACCGGCCGACGTACCGTTGCGGGAACGAGACCGACTGTTTCCCGGTCCCGGGACCTGTAAGTACAAAGTCGCGACCGAGACCTAGACAGAGGGGAACGGGACAGAGGCTGGAACGAGACCGGCCGACTTACCGTTGCGGGAACGAGACTGACTGTTTCCCGGTCCCGGGACCTGTAAGTACAAAGTCGCGACCGAGACCTAGACAGAGGGGAACGGGACAGAGGCTGGAACGAGACCGGCCGACGTACCGTTGCGGGAACGAGACCGACCGTTTCCCGGTCCCGGGACCTGTAAGTACAAAGTCGCGACTGAGACCTAGACAGAGGGGAACGGGACAGAGGCTGGAACGAGACCAGCCGACGTACCATTAAGGGAACGAGACCGACCGTTTCCCGTTCCCGGGACCTGTAAGTACAAAGTCGCGACCGAGACCTAGACAGAGGGGAACGGGACAGAGGCTGGAATGAGACCACCCGACGTACCGTTGCGGGAACGAGACCGACCGTTTCCCGGTCCCGGGACCTGTAAGTACAAAGTCGCGACCGAAACCTAGACAGAGGGGAACGGGACAGAGGCTGGAACGAGACCGGCCGACTTACCGTTGTGGGAACGAGACTGACCGTTTCCCGGTCCCGGGACCTGTAAGTACAAAGTCGCGACCGAGACCTAGACAGAGGGGAACGGGACAGAGGCTGGAACGAGACCGGCCGACGTACCGTTGCGGGAACGAGACCGACCGTTTCCCGGTCCCGGGACCTGTAAGTACAAAGTCGCGACTGAGACCTAGACAGAGGGGAACGGGACAGAGGATGGAACGAGACCGGCCGACGTACCATTAAGGGAACGAGACCGACCGTTTCCCAGTTCCGGGACCTGTAAGTACAAAGTCGCGACCGAGACCTAGACAGAGGGGAACGGGACAGAGGCTGGAACGAGACTGGCCGACGTACAGTTGCGGGAACGAGACCGACCGTTTCCCGGTCCTGGGACCTGTAAGTACAAAGTCGCGACTGAGACTTAGACAGAGGGGAACGGGACAGAGGCTGGAACGAGACCGGCCGACGTACCGTTGCGGGAACGAGACCGACCGTTTCCCGGTCCCGGGACCAGTAAGTACAAAGTCGCGACCGAGACCTAGACAGAGGGGAACGGGACAGAGGCTGGAACGAGACCGGCCGACGTACCGTTGCGGGAACGAGACCGACCGTTTCCCGGTCCCGGGACCTGTAAGTACAAAGTCGCGACCGAGACCTAGACAGAGGGGAACAGGACAGAGGCTGGAACGAGACCGGCCGACGTACCGTTGCGGCAACGAGACCGACCGTTTCCCGGTCCCGGGACCTGTAAGTACAAAGTCGCGACCGAGATCTAGACAGAGGGGAACGGGACAGAGGCTGGAACGAGACCGGCCGACGTACCGTTGCGGGAACGAGACCGACCGTTTCCCGGTCCCGGGACCTGTAAGTGCAAAGTCGCGACCGAGACCTAGACAGAGGGGAACGGGACAGAGGCTGGAACGAGACCGGCCGACGTACCGTTGCGGGAACGAGACCGACCGTTTCCCGGTCCCAGGACCTGTAAGTACAAAGTCGCGACCGAGACCTAGACAGAGGGGAACGGGACAGAGGCTGGAACGAGACCGGCCGACGTACCATTGCGGGAACGAGACCGACCGTTTCCCGGTCCCGGAACCTGTAAGTACAAAGTCGCGACCGAGACCTATACAGAGGGGAACGGGACAGAGGGTGGAACGAGACCGGCAGACGTGCCGTTGCGGGAACAAGAGCGACCATTTCCCATTCGCGGGAACTGTAAGTAGAACGCCGTGATCGTAGTGAACTATGAAAGACCGTTCCTTAGAATTCGTTCGTCGCTCGTTCCGTTCATCTTGGAGAACCGTTCCTTTGTACTCGTTAGTTCGCAAACGACCCACCTCTAATGTGCTTGAGAGGAAGCATCCCCACGTCGACTGGCGTGCCGTCTGGCGATCGGTATGCACTTCTTATCTTGCAACTGTCCGGTCCGCATGGTATCTTACTGTAATGGAAAGCAAGTGTGCTGGTCATGCCTTCACGGGATTCGCATTGCAGACAGACATCTCGTGTGTGCCGCCTGGGATGTTTTGTACGCGGACGGGCATCGCCTGGTGTGCGGATCGGCAATAGGTGTCTGGTTCTTGGTGCAACAAATGCTGGCCCTGATTACCAGTACGATTTCTCATCAGATACCTCCTCACCTGCTCCTCTTTCCGGACTCGGGATACTTTCCACAAAATAAAACGAACTCCGTAAAGTGGATTTGTGGACACGCCGTTTATTACTTGTTTGCTGACGATGGGAAAAATATCCTTGGCACTTCCTTAACAAATACCACTGTGCAGTTGCCCGCAATCCGAAATACAGATAACTTTTCTCGAATTTCTTTTGTAGTGCATTTCTTAACCCACCGCAGCGTTGGGGTGTTACTGCATTGAGGAGTTAAACCACTCCTTCTTCACTATTGAAACTGGTTATTCTCTGGTTATTGGAATGTTCCTCTTCGAAAAGTTATACGCCGATAGTCTCACCGAGTCTAGCGACTTGTCGCTCCCTCCTCGTCGCGACGCCGGTTTCCTGGTATTGTCGTTGCTATTAATAACAGTTAATAAAACAAGAAAAAATCATTAATATTTTTTGTACCTCTATTCCACGTTCCCTACACTTTGTTTGTTGGAGGTGGGAACAGGATAAAGTGGCCAGGTTTCGAGCTGCGACCCAAAAAAAAAAAAAAAAATCTAGGAGTAGGAGCATATCAATATTTTTTTATCTTCGCGTTTGTAACACGTTCTGGGAGTTTCTTATTCATGTGACAGAAATATGTTCTGTAATATTCGTTCTTATTTTTATATAAGAGTATGCTCTCTCAGTATTGGGTTCTTGTTTTGTGACTTTACTCTGATTAAAAAAACGAAAGGTGGAATTGCTGCAAATGAAACAACAAGCAATACCATTTATATTCCTTCCTGTCACAAACATTTGACCGTTTATCTCGCGATTTTAGAGGGCGCAGTTAGACAGGAATCCAACAGTACAGCTGATTTGCTGTTTACTCGGAATACTGTAGTCGCGATTTTCGAGGATGTGGTCAGTTAGGAGCCTAAGAGCACAGCTTAAATTGCTGTGAATGAAACGAGCAGCACTCAAATTTACAAGCTTGCTTGTCACAAAGGTTTAACTGCGATTTAATCCTTAACAACAGTCTAATAAATCTGTCGGTCACGACAAACATCGCACCACACGAGGTAGGAACGTCACGTGGCCGCTTTCCGATTTCAGCCGAGTGCCGACATACATCCGATTTTTAGTCACTCGTCATCACAGTACATAGAACTCGTTGCCCATCCTGCCAAGCCGGATAGGTAGTGATCTATTGCAGATCTGGCAAAGAGTACAATTCTGGTGCAGGCAAAAGTGTTTCAGATCACACCGTTAAGTGTATGCCGTTGAACATGGGGTCCCTGCAGCAGACTACCCTATCGAGTTCCGTTGTTGACCCAACATCGTCAGTTGCGACTGAAGTTGACGCGAGGTTATTGAGAAAGGACGGTGGATCAATCGAAACGTGTCGCCAGGTCAAATGTGTCACGTTTGTTGCTACACTATGACGATAGTCTTGTTCAGATACGCTGCTCGAATCATTCACCGCGCCACAGATGCAAAGAGGTCTGTTTAGTATTATGCTGTGGAAATGAGCTTTTGGCATCATTGGCCGGGAGGCCCCTTACGGGGCAGGTCCGGCCGCCTTGGTGCAGGTCTTATTACATTCGACGCCACATTGGGCGACCTGCGCGCCGGATGGGGATAAAATGATGATGAAGACAACACAACACCCAGTCCCTGAGCGGAGAAAATCCCAGACCCAGCCGGGAATCGAACCCGGGCCCCTTAAGACAGCAGTCCGTGACGCAGACCATTTTTTTAATTATTTTTTTCTTTTTTTCTCTACCGACTTTTTTAAATAGAAAGGAAATGTCAGGAGTGAGATTGTTTTATGGTTTAAATTTTTTTAATTTTTTTTTAATTTTTTTAAAAGGAAGGTAGGAGAAACAGAAACCATTATTACTCACAGAATAAACATAGTACCGCCTAATACATTATATCTGTCCTGGAAGGAACCTCGCTGCCGTCCTACCCTGCAGCGTGAAATAACAACAAAGTCAGAGTGGGGCCACCTCCGGCACCCTAAAGAGAAGTATTTATAGACATGAAAACAAAATTTGAAGCACATCCCATTGCCAACTGTGCAAGCGTTAGTTTTTCCTAGGTCGCATACTCGCATAGTTGTTCTTAGCTGATCACTTTACTTGGTCGGTTTCACAACAGCACCGCCGCTCATCTTCGCGCACCCGGCACACCCCAAGTATATGGCGGGTCCGCAAAAACCGTTACTAGGAAATTGCCATACCAATCCTTGTACTTCTGTAGCCGTAACAGTTTTGTGTACCCATCTTGCAAGTATTGCCAGTAATCCAGTACGTTCAGACGTGTGTCTCTATAAATGTAATGGACCGTCATACCTGTGATCCACGCCACTGCGTTCGTCTTATGACGCGGAAAATACGTTTCCTCTGGAAAAAATACTATATGAGAAGAGACTGCTGTATAGATAGTGCGCCGCATGAACGCTAGTATCTTCCTTGCGAGAGTCCAGACAGCCAATGCCTCGCCGCAGACCAGCCGATGGTCGTCCGTATCCAGCACGCCGCATTGTTGACACATGGGCGAATCCGCCAAATGTATTGCGTACTTTTTATCATTCGTAGGGTATTTTCGGTTAACTACAAATGTACCATGTTGATCTGGCTTTTGTAGGGAGGTGGGGGTGGTGTACCGTGCGCCACACCACGTGCCAATTAACGGCTGGATGTTTCCAGTCCACCCTATTCCGAGCGATCTGTCGAAGAAGCAGATGATACACGTCCTTCGATGCCGACTGTCGGGTCGTCGGTAAACGCTCTCGAACGTAACTGTGTTCCACGATGAACGTGCGTACATGCGCTAACGGGGGCGATATATGGCCGACACTGACTGGAGGAAGATGCTATGTTGGTACTAGTTCTTCGATGATCGTCCCCGTAAGCGAGTGATTCCTGTTGCGCCACCGTTTGAGCATAGTGTTAATATACATGGCACGCGCCTTGTCGTGCACGTTCACTAAACCAACGCCCCCCTCTCGCGCTGGGAGGGTAAGCGTGTTGTACTGTACTTTAAAGAGCTGTCCCAGGCTTACATAGTACCCAAAAGCCGCCTGAATCCTCATAGCCATCGAGCGCGTCAAGGGGAGAAGGTGTGTCAGGTGACACATCATGGGCGCGAGATTTTGGTTGACGAGTAACACTCGCTGCAACATATCCATCGACCGTATCATTCAGCTATCGGGGCGGACAGTATTATGCTACGAAGGACATTCACCGAGATTCCTAACGGATCTGTGGTGGTAATCGAAGACACAATGACAGATGCAGACTACGTGAACATTATTACGGACCTCCTGCAGTCTTTCATGCCTGATATCTTCCCCAACTTCGACGGCATCTTCCTGCAGGACAACTGTCCATGTCACAACGTCAGAAACGTGCTACAGTGGTTTGAGGAAAACGATAGTAAGGCACATATTGGTACGATTTCTTCTAAATATATTATCTAACATTGTCTCCGGCACGAGTAACAATAGTAAACCACCAACACAACCATCTCATCCCATAAAATGCCCTATAACACAGTTCACTGTGAATTAAGGGAGCGAGGTGAAAGATTCGAAGATTCTCGGCCTGCCAGTGATAGACTGTTTCTAGCAGAAAAAAAATGTTTTTTTCAACATAGGTTCCTTTGAGCCAATGAGCTTTGTTCAACATTTTCCCGTCGAGAGCATACCGTTTCACGCTCTGATTTGCTGATGTAAATATCTGTCCTCCAGCACTTGACATCAGAAACTAAGCAGCAATAACATCAGAGGGTGGCAGGCAGAGGTTGTACACAAGAAAAGAGCATTGTCCACTTCCTCTAGTGGAAAAGTTATTGTTGTGGACTGACAAGACAGCCAGTCCACAGTGACGGGTAACCGAAAGGCACGCGTTTACACACGCCGGCTGGCGTTAGGTCTGAAACAGTATACGTAATGAATGCTATAAAGAAAAGTACGTAGCTTCTGGAATACTTAACTTTAATCCATCATTTGTATACAGCATTCTTGATGATACAAGTGAGACTCTCTCTAGAAATGGTTAATGGCGCCTTGCTAGGTCGTAACCATGTACTTAGCTGAAGGCTATTCTAACTATCTCTCGGCAAATGAGAGAAAGGCTTCGTCAGTGTAGTCGCTAGCAAAGTCGTCGTACAACTGGGACGAGTCCTAGTACGTCTCTCTAGACCTGCCGTGTGGTGGCGCTCGGTCTGCAATTACTGACAGTGGCGACACGCGGGTCCGACATGTACTAATGGACCGCGGCCGATTTAAAGCTACCACCTAGCAAGTGTGGTGTCTGGCGGTGACACCACAGTTATCTCCTGTGTTTTCTGGAGACAGTGAGCGATTCTTGTTAATTATTACTATGGAAAACGTGAAATGATAACTATCCAATACCGCGCAAGGCTTCTTTACCAATTATAAGAAAAATTTTTCCAGAAGTCTCGTGTATTTGGTAACGGAAAACTAACCTTTCTTCGGGATAATGCAACAGCTCACAAAAGTCCCTTAGCAATGGGAAAACTGAGGGATCGGAAGTACGAATTGTTGGAGCATCCAATCTCTTCACTAGATATGGCTCTCCCTGAGTTGTACCTATTCTCATACCTAATGAAATTTGCGACTGAATAACTTTTTTAGGCCCATGAAGAGGTTACTGCAAATACTCTCTGGAAGAAGTCGAACGCCGTACATCGACCTGAAAGAGAACCACGTCGACAAACAAGTGCAATTTTTACCTAACAAATACAATCTTCGTCTATCATGCCAAGAAATTTTTATCGTAATCCACGTAGTGTATATTTTGTTATATAGATTAAACTGATCAAACGAAATTACAAAGTGACACGAAATGAAATAAACATACCAGATCAGTTGTAGAGAGGGTGAAGGAAAGACTTCGATTTGTTGACAGAATTTCTTCTTCTCCTTCAGCATGCTTCTCCATAGTTAAATTTCAGAACCCTAAATATCTTTCTTCTTTTTTTTTTTAACTGTCCATGATCCAATGCTGTATAACACTACTCTTCATCCAAACATTTAGCAAATCTTTTCCTCAGCTTCAATGGAATTCTTCCAGATGCTTCGTCTCATCAGATGCCCTCTTTCCCATATCTATCTTTTGCCTTATTTCTTCAGTACAGCTTCCGTTCCATGTCATTAAATTTCTCCTGCAGAGAAAGGATTTTTTACTTGTTATATCTTTTATCCGTCTATGAATATGGCAACTGGAGCTTCCTTCTTGCTCACTCTCATCATTTTTTTCTTTCGTACCAATATCTTGATTCCATAATGTTCGCTCCTTTTTGCAATACTTTACAAACATTTTCTGTAGCTCCTCTTCTACTTCCGCCAGCACTGCTTTATAATTTTTAATTTTTCCCCTTCAATTCCAAAGCACCTTGCCTCCTGTATGGCCTTATCTTTCAGTTCTCCATAAATGAGGCAATTTAGGATAGTACAAAAATATTTACATACGGCTGCGATTACAGCTGTGACTGGAGATCTATTCGTGAGTGCTCCTTCACTGTTGGAGGATCTCATTCACTCTGAATTTGGAGAACGAAGGAATTCTCAGAATTCCTTCTAGAATTGCAAGCAATCCGTTTGGCCCACCATGGTTTAACAATCATAAGCATAAATCGATGGAAGAAAGATGATTTTATCTTAGAGAAGAGCTGTTGATTCGATGTGGATAATCATCGTTCCAAACAGAGGGCAATATAATTCCACTAGTTATGTAACAGTGGTGTAAAAGAAATGAAGTGCGCCTACTGAAACATACTGTTGGTCATTTCCCCTCTTTCCCTATGCGACTAGAACCAGAAAATTATTGGCTACTAATCGAATGAAGAACACTCCGCAAAATGTACCATGACTTGCAAGGTACACTGACGAATCATGTTAGTATATCCTCCCCTAAATGTGCCATGTACAAAGCACAGCTCATGATATATAACAAGCAATGTGCAGTTAAGTTACAGTAAGTACATATCGTGTTCACTGTTTTTGTGAGACAATGAAGTTATTTACCAAAATCGCTAAAAGGAAGATCGTCGGTATTTGGTGTTCGTACCATTGGAGCAGTATTTTCTGTTATGGGAAGTCTGTGAACTGCTTGATTGCCTCTGTAGGGAAAGTCCATCGTGAGCGACTAATGGTACCACTGAGAATAAGCAGCGTGGAAACTGCCGAACTCTACATGTTATTGACGCACGAAATGAACATCGACTCCTACTAAGCGCGAAGGTCAACTAACTGAACTGACATGTTATAGTGGAACAGCCTACTGTCCAAATAAATGTGAGTATTTCTTTCACAGATGTTCAACAAACCCTATCGTGTTTGGGAATCTGAAGCAGATACACTCATGTGAACTATGAGGAATCGACGCAAGATATCGAATTTGCTTAGACACTGTTTCTTAGCTTGTTGACGACAGTTAGCCTTTTGCAGTGAGTCACTTTTTCTGAATAGTAGGATTGGTAGATGGATCCTGGCGAGTCTTGAAGAGAAGAAACGCACCTAAATAAGTGATGGAAGAAGATAAGCCAGGGAAGCAGTGTTACGATCAGCGCAACGTTTTAACGGCATTTCTAGGAGCAAGAACCTTTGTGGAAAGTACTCTTCATCGATTTGATTATAAA